>NC_136073.1:237907968-239175468 GCF_964261635.1 Lissotriton helveticus
TTAGTGAGACATTTAGAACCCCACCCCATGTAAACCATAGTGCCACACCTCCCCATTGTAATTCGGGAGCCGGGCCTAGTGCTAATACTGAGTGCCTAATAGTACCTCTTGATGGCCCTCATTTTGATTCTGCTGGAGTGGCAACCGACCACGGGATATCACCCCAGCCGATTCGGAGTGGTCGAGGAGTTCCCATGCATGACAATACTGGATCTGACCTCACCAGGTGCATAAATGCATCCAGTAAAACCACCAAGCGAGGAAGGGGAAGCAGAAGACGGAGGTACAGGTGTGCCATTATCTGCCACCCTCCCACAGTTCCATGAAGCATGGCATGCTCCATGATGCGGCACAGGAGCAGGTGGTAAATGTGAGCTGAATGGTTCCCAGGATCGGGCAAAACATAACAGGAGGGAGGTGGTGATGCATAATAACCAACCACAGTCCCCTAGCACCTACAGACCTGGAGGTTTGCGTGAGATTTGCCTCAGTTGAGATGTACGGAGAGAGACCCAGACCACACATAAGGCGGGAGCCAAAGTGGCAGATTAGTCGACAGCAGCGAGTGGTGGGGGGAGCAAGAGGGGGGACAGTTGGGGAGGGAATGTTAGATCATCATACTAAATGAATGTGCCTTGCAACTGAAACTGCATATTTCGTTGAAACCTATCACCAGATAAGGAGTATAGACAGAATGCCAGTTAATCAGATAGGAAATGTTACCTTGAACTGTTAACCAGGAACGTATATGAACAAGATAAGACATGAGAATGTATTGCTGATATCCAAATGCAAATAAAATATGTTTAAAAAAAATAATGGGGGAAAACATTATGAGAACGTATGTAGTGCCTAGGGCTCCGAATGTTTATACCTCATTTTGGGGACTTTAACCCCTTCCATGCTGCCGTCGGCCATTGGCCGACGGCAACGCTACCTCGCTGGTGCTGCCGTCGGCCAATGGCCGACGCGGCCCCGCCTGTTTTGCGGAAGTGCCGCACTTCCGCAAAATTGCGGGCGCAGTAGAAGGGTTAACTTATGATACTCGAATTAGGGAGGCTGGAACCAGTGTCTCAAGTCCTAAACTCTACACCCCTAAATTAAGAACATCTCATAATGAAGGCCTATAGCTGGCCTGTGGTCCAGTCCCAAGAACCTGACATTACTAACCTCTTGTATGTTCATCTTCCACAGGCTCCTGGTACTGGTAACCTATGCCTGAGAACCCTGTTGTTGATACTGAGAGTCAGTGGCACAACTATAACCGAACTTTGGGGGGCTAACAGGTCAACCAGTGGAGGCAAGGTTAATACTTCAAGCAATGGGGTTGAGCTATTATTTGAGCCAATACAAGAAAATAGAGTGATACATTATGTTTTTTAAATATACAGAATAAAACCAATATGATTACAGCAAACACGTTTTAGTTGATTTTAGGATACTGAAAGAGATCTTTAAAAGGGGGCATGTGTGCTTTGACCACTAAAAGCCAGCTTCTACAGACTTCAATACACTTTAGAGTCAGTTTTCCCAAAGCTATTTCAAGATGAAGACGCTTTTTCCCAATTCAGTCTGTGAAATGACAATACACTCATCGAAATAGTTTTAGTTCCATCTTTGGAAAGATGGTCCTGTCTGATTGTTGACCAAAGATACATTTTCAGTCTGCTCATCAGGGCGTTGCAACACATGTATGCTTGAAGCTGCACACATTTACGGGCCTGGGAATATTGAGCTTAGTGGGTAAATACACCTGATTTCAGGATCTGTGACTGTAACCTAATCCACCTTCTGTTCCTCCCGATATTGAAGAAGTGAGCAGCAATCAGTTGGAAATATTGTCGTAAGCACCCTACATTGACTTGTCCTCGTATGATATGACTGAGGTACATCTATTCAGGAAGCCATCATGCCTAAAAAACTGTAAAAAATAGTTGCCTTAAATAATGTTGCAATGAATGGTGTTCTAGTATGTAAAGGTTTCAACTATTTCTTCAAGCTCCAAAACACACAGAATGTGTGACTGATGGGCGATGCCCTGCAAAAAGGTTACTCCAACAGAAATTGAAATTGTGCTTCTTAGTAGCATGTTATAATGGCATCTACCATGCTTTCAACTCTGTTCTCAAGACCCTAGAACACAAAGTGTCAAATCCACTAAAATATCAATGTTACCTTTAAATCCTGCAGGGTCAGTGTGCGTTATAAAATGCAACGTTTGTTACAAATTTCTACAAAATTCCTTTCAAAAGAATAAGCATATTCTCTATATTGGTTGTTACTAAATGTGTATACTACTTATAGCAGTTAGCCTGGCCTCAGAAAAGAAAGGGACAACCCAGAATGAGGCATAGGAGAGACACCCAGTTACCAGTTTGACATTATATCCTTGGAAATAGTAGAGCACAAAGTAGTGTTTCTATTGTTCAATGTTTTTGCATTGGTAACCTATTATACCCAGTATCAGGGTTATGCTAGTTTTTGCAGACCCAGGGTTAGTTTAACAGCAAATTAATGTTTCATATGCATTTTTCTTCCAAACTGCATATCTTTGAAGAAGGACACAATGATACAATGCCTACATAAGGGCAGTGCGTATGTACTCCCCTCTGCATAGGCACCACCCATGGCACACGAACCCCTTCCACGCTCATGACGAGCTGGGCTCGTCATGCAGTAGCCTCCTGCTACACTGATGACGAGCCCAGCTCGTCATGAATAATGGTGTTCCTGGATTTACAGCACAGGGGAAAAATCCCCATAGCATTCAAGTGGTTAAAGAACAATGTAATTATGTCTTACAATGCACTCTGAAAACTGATGATAGAGACATTTATTTTAGGCAGCAGAGGTATACATCTGGTTAGACATAAATTCAATATGCAGGCTTCATGTAGCTGAGCTATCTCTGTCTACCAATAGGTCAGGAACTAGACTCGGGTAATGCTCCGTTACCAAAGGACAAGAGCTGCAACGCATTCTTTTGGCACGATTTCTTCTAAAATTGCCAGTTGTCCTGCGTTTAGAGCCTGAGGTGACCCACTACATATACCAAAAACCTTTATATGCAAGAAATGAGTTGAGCTGTTACTTATAAAGTGCAACAAACACCCTAAGGCATCTTGGTACTGAACTAACAGCAGAAAGGAAATTAAGGTAATCAAGAAAAAAGATTAATTTCAAGAGCATTCCTAAACACAGAATTGCCTTCTATTTTGCACAGGACAAGAATACAAGAGAAGGAACATAACAGAGCCAGGTCATGGAGGATACAGGTAGGGAAAATGTAAAATGGCCCCTACATGCAGGGGGGAATTCCCTGCATGTCAGCCCATCTGTGTCTGACATTGAGAAATCAAACTTCCACTTTGAGAGTGTATTTTCTCAATACAAAGAAGTATGCAGAGAGGGTGCTTTAAAAATGGTGTCCATTCAGCAAGCATCAAGTGCTCTCATGTTGATGCCGCCATGGCCGCAGCACTCATAGCACAGAAATATCAGGCAGGCAAGGATATCTAAATAAAGCGGACAGTCCTCTGCCTCAGTGGCGAAGGACATAGATTTATTCCCCCAGGCAGATCTGCTGACTGTCCACCAGCTTTTAAATGTCCCCCATATACCCGGCATTCGACATATTGGACCAGTTTGGCAGTCTTTAGGATAGCTCAATATCTATGCTTGATTTTGTTTATCTATGTGGCTATCCTCATTGATGTTATCATAGTGCAAGAGCAAAAACAGGGCTTGTGGCTGCTGGAAATTGGACAGAATAGATGGGTCTCATCACTTCTCTCTCTCTCTCTAGACTAGTGTATTGTAAGATACATACCTGTATGGATTACATCATGATAGAAGCACAGAGACTGGTTTGGAGATGGTTAGAAATGGGGTTTCAGGTTGGCTAGGGTACGCACCTATGTCAGGCAGAACCCACCGCTCTAGTCAGGGCAAGTCAGTTACACACCAAAGATCCCTGTGCTCATCCTCTGGTAGCTTGGCGCAGAGCAGTCAAGCTTATCATTAGAGGCAATGTGTAAAGCATTTGTGCAACACACACACAATACACAATGATTACACTACAAAAGAGGCTCCACAATGGATTATATAATCATATATGTAGAATATTGTACATAAAACGCAGACCAAAACAACATGAATCATAAATACTGAGCACGATATGGAAGGGTGGTTTGACAGGTGTTGGCGCTAAGAGTCAACTTTACAAAATGTATTTAGAAAATGATTCTCATAGTCATTGTAAGTGGGGATTAAAGAGCAGGAAGTTAATCACCCCACTTCCCTAAAACTTGATTTGAAAAATCAGACAATAGGCATAAAAATCCATAACACAGGCTATCTCAAGTATATATATATATTTATATAGGACAACAGTAAAATAATACACAATGGACAAAGTTGGTGCCCTTCGTTCGTGTGTGGTCTCTTTCTTTATTCTTTTCTTCACACTTGGATTTTTTTCTTTGTTTCCGTAGCCAACACATGTTACATCCTAAAGGGATTACCCCAAGACTTCTTCAGAGCTACAAAACAATACCAGTTTGTTCTAATCAACATGATGCTCAGTGTTTAAACCAGTGCCATGTTCATTATTCATTTAAATATATTTTACCATAATAACATGGTTGGTTGATGAATTGGAAGTCATGCAGTCACACCATCCCCAGGTCATGGACACCAATGCAGAGACAAACTCGAAATTATATCCAGGCAAGTTCCTCACTCAGGTTGATACCTATCGGTGACCGGGGACTTCATTGAGGCTTCACCTGGACCTGTTACAACTGGTCAAGTGCCTCAAGGTAAGACCCAAAAAGGGTGACCACCCACACTGTAAATTCTAGCGGGGAGACCTTGCTGGGTCCCCCACGTGCTATTTTGCACGTGCAGCTGCCCGCAAGTATGCCGGGCAGCTGCTGAAGTCATAGGAACCATGGCTGAATGCGGGGAGACCTTCCTTTGTCTGGCTGCCCTCTTCCTGTGCCTGTAAAACAAAGCAGCGAGGCCCGCTGAGCAATGTCGGCCGACCTCGCACACGTGCCCACGTTGCTGGGAAGTGAGTTGTCCTGGGACATGGATCAAAATGCAGGTGGGATAAGGCACGAATGCTGCTCCGGACCTCCAGCAGTGCTCGTGCAGGGAGCACTGACTCTCCCCTGCTCACCAGTCCAGACCTGCTGCTCCCAGGACACCCCTCACGATGGGGGGAAGTGTGGTTCTGGTAAACGGCTCACCTATCCAGTGCTCTGATCGTCAGGCAGGTGTGTAGCATGGAGTGATCACACAAGGGATACTGTGTGAGGAGTTGAACTGCAGCACCACACTCTCTCCTGCGATATGTAGGCAGGTGACAGACATGCTCCTGCATGGGATCGCTTGCCTTGCAGAAGGATTTCTGCATTATAGGCGCGATTAAAGATGTGCAGGTAGCGAGGTCTTTGATATCCCTGAGAGCTCATGAAGAACAAGGGGAAAGCCAACAAACCCTTGGAGATCCATCCCAAAGAAAAGCACATCAGTAAATGCTTTGCAAGTGATACAGGAATGAAGCGTCGCCTTAGATGCAGCAAGTAAACATTACATACATTTTACTTTACATGTATAAAGCAGAAACCTTCCAAAGGAATGCAATATCTCTTTAGAGACAAACCCCTATTTGAAGGAACAGCACATAGATCACACCATATTACCCTAAACACGTAGGGCGCAGTGCACCTGTTCTCCTACTAAACTTTATACAGTAAGGAAGTAGCACACGTAGGTCACAGTAGCACCTGTGCATGTGGAACACATAGAGCACAAAGTAGTGATTAACACAGAGAGCAGCAGGCAGCTAGGACAGCGCATACTGTTCCTTGGCAAAGTGCCAGTCTCTCCAGTGGCCCAGCTGGCAGATGGCCAGCACAACAAAGCAGGTTGTCCTAATGGCGGTTCCTCCTGGCAGCACAGCAGCCTCTGGCAATGTGCAGTATGTAGGGCCAGCAGTGTCTGGTTACAAGTCCCATACAGTGTCTAAAATGATGGGGTCAGAGCCCCAGTACTTATACTCAAAAATGTCTTTGATGAAGGAGTGGCTCCAAAGGAACACTCAGAGGTGTGAAACAATCCCTTTCAGCCCAGCCCGGGCCCCAGACGATCAGTGGGGGTATATCAAACCTTTGTGTGAGGGCAGGACACAATCTATTGATATGTAAGTGTGAACCACCTCTCCTTCTACCAGCCTAGGAAGTCTAACAGTAAGCAGATGTACCCTCTGTCACACCCAGCCGTTCCTGTGTTGAGGCTGTCTAGAAAATATGCACAAAGTGTAGCTGTCATCCAGCCCAGATATGTATTGGAGTCCGGCTGCAAAGCTCAAAGAGCCATAAGCACAGAGAAATGCCCAAATAGTAGTGTAAAACTCAACTACACCAGTAAGTAGGATTTTTTTACCACTGTTTTAAACATCCCCAAACATGGCAATGTCACTCTTTTCTGATCAGGAATTACCACTGAATAGTATATAAAGGAATTCCCAATGCTAGCCTATAAGAGGAGTAGTCCTGACATCAACTAAGTATAGGCGAAATTTGCGAATTCGCAATCCGCGAATTCGCACAAAATGGCAAAAAAAATCCGCGAGTTCGCGAATTATCCCGCGAACTCGCGGATTTTTTTGCCATTTGCACAAATATGTGACCATGTGGAGAAGTGTGGCTCAATGGTTCGAGCGGCAGACCCTGATGCAGAAGTCTGGCCCGGGACCAGGGTTCAACTCCCCGCCTCGGCGGGTCTTGGGCTCAAAAATTCCACGGACCTGATAATTCTCGCCTCGGTGCCTATTCCAATCATGGAGTCCCACTCTGCAACTCTGGGCAATAGCTTGCTTAATCTCCACAACGGCCCCCACAACGCTAAGGATGCCTGGCCTCCACCTTGGGGGTGCCCAGGAGTGGACACCTCACAGGAAAAGCCAGGATGGGTTCCACAGCGGTATTCGTACAAGCGCCTTGAGACCCTTGCGGGTGAGTAGTGCGCTATACAAGTATCAATTTACATTTACACGTGTGCCTGTAACTTTGCCAGCACGCCAAAAGGCGCCGAGGTCCCTTGAGTGAGATGGCCATTATAGTGGGGACAGGCGGGAAGACGTTTCATACAGCTAGTGTGTGGTAGACTGGGCCAAGCGGGCGGGGCTTCTATGCGAGTTCACATGCATCTTGTTTATAAAGGGTCAGAGACCAAGCAGAGCAGCAGATGAGGAGAAAGCAGCCTCCTGGTCACAGGAGCTACACGGGTATAGCCATAGCGCTCGGGAAACTCATGGATGCAGAAATACGTTTGGCACAGGACCCCAGAATCCTTCAGATGTCCAAGATAGCTCTGCTGCACGTGTTGGTGCAAAGCCATTCTGATCCTGCTCAGTGGGTTCAGGCGCATGCAGCTGCTGGACAATGTCCCATCTCATACTAAACTGCCCCATAACCCTTGTGAATCTTCTGCACATTGTTAATTTTATCTAATTATGTTTACCTTCCTTGTAAAGCGCTCTGATACTCTTGGGTCCAGCAACGCTATATAAAACCTTTGAAATAAATAAATATGCTGGCGCTGGGCAGTAGGGTGCAGTGGCATGCGGGTGCTGCACGCCTGGTACATGCGCATACCGGTGCCAGGGGGGACACGTGTTTATTGGTGCTGTGTAGTAAGTTATGACTTTACATTTTGACTGCACCAGACGGTGGTACCACCTACACGGATCAGGAGCATCCAGGCACCAGACTTCATGGAGCAAAAGCATATTGGTGCTGTGCGGTACGGGTATATATGTACTGGGGGCAGGGGGGCACTTAGCACAATGTGTTCTCACACCCAGAGGGCTCCCAGGCAATTGAGCACGAATGATTTTCACACTGAATGGGCTCCAGGGCAGTTCAGCAGCACGGGGGCTCACACCCACTGGGCCCTGGGGCAGTTCAGTAGCACGGGGGCTCACAACCCCTGGGCAGCTCAGCAGCGCGGGGGCTCACACCCACAGGGCTCCCGGGCAGTTCATCACTGCCACCCTCTGGTTCATCACTGCCACCCTCTGGTTCATCACTGCCACCCTCTGGTTCACCACTGCCACCCTCTGGTTCATCACTGCCACCCTCTGGTTCATCACAGCACCCTCTGGTTCACCACTGCCACCCTCTGGTTCACCACTGCCACCCTCTGGTTCATCACTGCCACCCTCTGGTTCATCACAGCACCTTCTGGTTCACCACTGCCACCATCTGGTTCATCACTGCCATCCTCTGGTTCATCACAGCACCCTGTGGTTCACCACTGCCAACCTCTGGTTCACCACTGCCACCCTCTGGTTCACCACTGCCACCCTCTGGTTCACCACTGCACCTTCCGGTTCATCACTGCCGCCCTGTGGTTCATCACAGCACTCTCTGGTTCACCACTGCCACCCTCTGGTTCACCACTGCCACCCTCTGGTTCATCACTGCCACCCTCTGGTTCATCACTGCCATCCTCTGGTTCACCACTGCCACCCTCTGGTTCACCACTGCCACCCTCTGGTTCATCACTGCCATCCTCTGGGTCATCACTGTAACCTTCTGGTTCATTGCTGCCACCCTCTGGTTCATCACAGCACCTTCTGGTTCACCACTGCTTCACCACTGTCACCACCTGGTTCATCACTGTCACCCTCTGGTTCATCACAGCACCCTCTGGTTCACCACTGCCACCCTCTGGCTCATCACTGTGAAGTACCGAAAATTATATGATCCCCTCCCAACAATAATCATTACATTACCAAGTCCCCTTACCATTACCAATAAGCAGTCGGTCGGCAGTGTAGAAGGTTCAAGCGTTTATTAGACAAACACAAACTCTGCCAGAGGAGCTCCTTGCGACCTAACCCAAAAGGTCCGCCAAGAAGACTGCTGGCACATTGTCAGCACATCACATATATACAATTGCGTTGGCACCGGCATGGCCTAACATGGAAAAATACAAATTGGTACAAGCTAGTACAGTAATAGGAAAACCCATATAAGGCACACAAAGAGCTCCTGATTTCGCTCAGGCAGCAAGGTCAGACGGGTGACTCCCTTCTGTCTTCTCAGAGACAAACCACCCTGCACCCCTCCCGGAATGTGCTTATCGGCCCTTCCTCGGCTAACTACGACCTTGCCGAGCCTACCGAGCTGAAACAGCAGTTTCTGCAACAGTTGGTTTCTTTCCCAAGAGCAGGGCTTTAGAGCTAAGGGAGAATAAGGCCTGTGCATGTACGATATTAAAGAAGGCCATAATATGGTATTCATATAGCGTAACGTGGTGTGAAGCTAAGTGAAAGTAAATACCGTAAATACTAATTATGCATGTCTACAGTGTGAGTTTAGTGACACCATGCTAATCCTAACATATCGATTATCAATACTACGTGATCAGGAATCGATTCTGGTACCTCAAACCCTCCTTTTAGCGTGGTGGCGCTAAATGACAACAGACATCTACTCCTCGAATATTTCTTCATCGATGGCCATCATATCATGTACCTCTTTCTGCAGCATTTGGGCTTTAACAGCGATAGGGGATGGGACACACAGAGTGGTGATACGGGAAGCACAGTAAGAACAGCAGGCGGGACCACACTGCATCAAGACACAGCACGTAAAAATAATGGCAGCAGCCCCTCCTAAAATTAACATTAACTTCCATCCCCACGTGGCCAGAAGTCCCCAAAACCAACCTGACAATGACCAGGACCCATTGTCAACATGCATTTCAGAGGCAATGCGATGCAGCTTCTGGATGGCTAGATGGACGGAGGGGGCGGAGTCAGGAATATATACACAACAAGAACTGCCGATGACGCGGCATGCCCCACCCCGATCAGCTAAGATAACGTCTAGAACCATTCGATTTTGAAGCGCTACGAGCCGAGTAGCCTGAATTTCCACCGTTAAGTTTGTTAAAATATCAGTAGTGATATTAATGACATTCTCCACTATTCTAGACAATCTCCTAATTTCCCTACTATTGAAAATAGGCCCCCAAAAGGGTAGTAGACCCTTGCTGAAATCCGTAAATTGCTGCAATGAAGTATCTGTCTGATCAACTTCAGTCATATCGAACTGTCTACGTGATCTGTGTAAGAGTGTACTACGGGAATGGCTCGAGGTCACCTCGGTGAAGCTTGCTACCGGTGTGCTTGTGATTGGAGCGGCTGTATTCCCATGATACGACCGCATCGGGTATAACTGATGCGTTTTATGATAGTTGGAGGGAGCCATATAAACAGGGGGAAACAGAAAGGACAGATAACAGCGTCCCCCCCAGTTTCGTGGTAGCCAAGTGTATGCATGTTCCCCACACACGAAGTACACATTGTGGGGAGTAATCAAAGGGGGGCTAATACGTTTTCGCAGTCGATAGGTATAATTGCAGATGCTATTCCCCATTTGTACCTTACCTATCCCTTGCACACAAAATCCTGCAGAAACATTCAAAATAGGGATGGGTACAGTGCGGTCTCTGGTAACATTTCGTTCGATGAAAATCTGAAAGTATTGAGTGGCATTAAAGTCTTTAAAATCATACAGTTCATCTTGTAACCAAGTTTTGTTCATTTCCGCTAAATACAGCTGTATACAACCTTGTGGGTCAATTATCACCTGATTCCCATGTCCTGTTCTATTATAAGCATAGTGCGTTCGAACATAATCAAGAATAATATTATGCTCATTGACATCAAGATCCCTAAAATGCTCACTCCCATGCCGGTATATCGCCAGAAACAGTTTGTACCATGCTTCACAACTACCTAGATAAGACAGAGGGCGGGAGAGAAATAGATCATGATTGCGCACCACAGTAGGCAGGAGTCCACAAACCCAACAATCCGTGGTGTTAGTAACATTGTGCGTCTGATGCAACATTTCTATGAATACATTTTTAGCATATTTTTGGCGATGTCTTTCTTTGTGGGGCGCTAGGGTAAACAGGAAATGTTCGGGAGGTGCGGCAGTAGTGGGCAAAAACTTTTGTAATGGGTATTTATGTTCTAGGTATACAAACAGACTCATGAACACAGCTACTATAACAGTTATAGTTACAACAAAAGCTATTTTGACCTTCGTGGTCCATGTGGAAAACATTGGCTCATAAAAAGGTATGCGTCTAGGCGCAATAGGAAACTCTTCTTCTAGGATTACACGACCAAAAGGGTACATTGCTAGCTAAAAGTCCAGAAATAGGCCTAGCAGTCCGACCTGCCAGAGGGTTTCTTCGTTCCTGCGTCCGTCAGAGTCTCACAGGCAGACTCGTATCCCTATTCCAAAGTAGAAGCCGTATCTGTTTGAACAGAATCTTCTTTCTGAACAGAGCGCAATGATCAAAAGTTCCAGCTCTCAACGAGTTCAGTCCAGTGTCTTGCTCAGCGCCCAGACCTGTAGTCTAGCAAACCCTATCTTATGCAATGAAGTCCTTCCCTATCTCCTGACAATGTGGTCTGAGGCGCCGTGTGTCGGCCTTCTGGGCCGAAGATTGTATCGCTCACGACCCAACACTTCGGGGTCAGAAAAGAGCACACCCGGGGCTTTCCGTACATGTGATGTTTGGTCGTCTGGGGTACTTGCAACAGGATTTAGAGCCGTTGCCCGTTCACTCGCAACTTCAGTGGAGACCAAGTCATCTGATCTCGCCGATCCCTCCTGTGGCCCACGCTCTATTCCGCAGGCGTCAGAAAAGGGCACGAATGCATCAGCTCTTTCAGTTTCCTGTGTTAGAATTTCCCCTGGACGTGACCGCTCACCAGGGAGTGGAAGTGGTAGCCGTTTCAGATGCGAAACATGAATCCAGTGCTTACGGCCAACCACTCTTACAGCTGTCCGGGTGGCCAACAAAATCTGTCGTGGTTCAGACCATCTAGGAGCCAAGCTGGTGTCCCGCTCGAACCTTTTTATCAGTACCCACTGGCCGGGCTGCAAACGATGACCGGGGCCCTCTGGCAGTGGCTGCAGTACAGAAGCTACCTGCTGATGAACAGAACGAAGGTCTTTAGTCAAAGCATACAGGTAATCAATCAACATAGGATATTCAATATCTGCAAAAGAACGAGGTCGAGGTACCCCCCACACGTTAGCAGGCCTCCCAAACAGTATCTCATATGGAGAGAGACCCGAACGTGAGTGCGGGGTGACACGTAAAGACATAAGGGCTAGAGGTAAAGTGTCAGGCCAGTTCAACCCCGTGCTCTCCTTTATTTTTGCCATTTTCAATTTTAGAATGCCATTGTACTTCTCCACGAGCCCTGCTGATTGGGGGTGTCGGGCAGCATGAAACTTTTGTTGTATGTGTAAGCCCTCACAGATATGCCGCACAAGGGCCCCATGGAAATGTTGCCCGTTGTCCGACCAGATCAAGCGAGGCAATCCGAAGCGAGGCACAAACTCTTTCAGGAGAGCTTTTGCAGTTGCCAATGCTGTGTTCTCCTTAGTAGGGTATGCCTCAACCCATTTGCTAAATGCACAGACTACAACCAGTACATATTTGAGATTATTGACGCGGTCCATATGAATATAATCCATTTGGAGCACTTCAAAAGGCAATGCAGGTGGTGCGAAATTCCCGGCCAAAACAGTTTCTCCTTTTCCTGGATTATGCTGCAAGCAGACCATGCAATATTGGACCAAACGGACAGCCGTCCGTTGGATATTCGGATTATTCCAAACTGGATCTAAGAGCCCACAGATACCTTTTGCTCCTATGTGTGCTGGTCCGTGTGCCATTGTTACCACAGCCTGTACTAATGCATTGGGCAGTAGCCATCTTTGCTTTTCAGTCAAGTCGATCCAACAATTATTTTCATCCAATCTCCCTATCTCTTGTTCCCATTTCTCTAATTCCGCTGAGGTGGCTTCCTTCTGTAGTATTCTCACACTTTCCATAGTATTATCAAATAATCCACAGTCTCCCCCCACCCATCTAGTAGAGGAATGGACGTACATGGGTGACATCAGCGACTGAGCTGTCTGCTTGGCCACCTGGTCTGCAAAAGCATTGCCTTCTCCCACCTCATCCACAATCGCTTTGTGAGCACTACATTTGATGATAGCCACTTTCTTCGGGAGAGTGAGAGCATCCAACAACCTCAAAACCAGCTGTCCATTCTGTATTCTCTGACCGTGTGAAGTAAGGAAGCCCCTTTCTTTCCACAGCCGCCCAAAACTATGGGCTACGCCGAAGGCGTATTGGCTGTCCGTGTAGATGTTGACCTCTAGTCCCTCACTCAGCTCAAAGGCTCGTAACAAGGCCATAAGTTCAGCGGCTTGGGCTGATCGGTGGGGTAATCTGAGTGTTTCAACAACTGTTTTCAGGGTCGTGATCGCATATGCAGCTGTCGTTGTGCCATCTGTTAGTTTGAAACAGGAACCATCCACATATAGCTCTCCCTGGGGTTGATCTAAGGGTGTGTCTGTGAGGTCAATTCTACCCTTGGTCTCTTCCTCTGTGCGATATATGCAATCATGTAAATTAGTGTCCTGTTCACTCGTATGGAGTGGTAACAATGTGGCTGGGTTCAGTGTTGCGCATCGAGTAATTGTAATATGTGGTGCAAATAATGTCAGCTCATACCCAGTAAGGCGTGCACTCGTAAGATGCTGCGTTTTTGTTTTATTTAGCAAGGTGTCTACTGCATGCGGCACCATTACAGTCAAATTGGAATTTAAAACGAGTCCTTCTGACTGCCGGATGGCCACTGCTACTGCAGCCGTAGCCCTCAGACAGCTAGGAAGTGCTCTTGCAACATTATCCAATGTTGCTGATAAATAGGCGCACCGTCTTTGCTTACCTCCAAAGGCCTGCGTTAAAACAGATAATGAACAACCGTCGACCTCGTGTACATATAGTACAAAAGGTTTACGATAATCTGGAGTACCCAGAACAGGGGCAGAGCATAAAGCAGTTTTTAGAGAGTCAAAAGAGAGCTGACATTCATCCGTCCAGGGTAGGGGTTCATGCACATCTTTGGTAGTCAAATGCAACAAAGGTTTAGCCAGAAGTGAAAAATTAGGTATCCATTGGCGACAGTAAGATGTGATGCCAAGAAAAGCGCGGACTTCACGCTGCGTGCAAGGTACAGACATGTTAGAAATGGTAGCAATACGTTCAGGTGTTAGTCGTCTACCCTCCTTCGATAAGAGATGACCTAAGTAGGTCACCTCCTTTCGACAATACTGAAATTTAGATAAGGATACCTTGTTCCCCTTGACAGCCAAATGGTGCAACAATTTAACCGTAGCTTTTTTACATCCATCCTCTGTGTCAGATGCAATGAGTAAGTCATCTACATATTGTAAGAGGACATTGCCATCCGGCAATTCTAAGTCATCCAACAGAGCCTTTAGAGCCTGGCTATATATACTCGGACTTTCAGTGTAGCCTTGAGGAGCGCGACAGAAGCGGAAGCTGCGACCGGATATTGAAAATCCGAAGATCTGTCTGCTATCAGGGTGGATAGGAATGCTGAAGAAAGCATTTTTCAGGTCAATGACCGAAAAATACTGTGCAGTCGGAGGGATCATGGTGAGAATGGTAGTGATATCGGTCACCACAGGATACTGTGGTACCACAATTTTGTTAACGGCTCGCAAATCAATCACAAAACGATAGGCAGCACCCATCTCCCCTTGGTCATGGTTCCTTTTCAAAATCGGGAGGATCGGGCTATTGCAAATATTGGCGTTTGTTTCTTCTACAACCCCTTTGTCAATCAGTTCCTGGATGATGTGCAATAAAGCCCGTTCCCCCGCCGGTGCTATTTTGTACTGTGGGATGCGTGGTAGTTTTGCGCCTTGCTTCAACGTGATGTGAACTGGGGGTATGTCCAGTTTACCCACATCTGCGTCCCCTATCGCCCAAAGGGAGGTTGGGACGCCATCGAACTCCGGTGGGAGTCGTTCATTTTTCGTAAAACATTGTTTAACAGGTGTTACAGAGGGACGTATAGTTAAATAGACCCCATCCGCAGAACAATGTATAGTAGCATTCAATCTTTTCAGCATATCCAATCCCAACAGATTCTCTCCGCAATTCGATGTCAATAAGAAAGGAGTGTCCATAGTGGCTGGACCAATCGTAAAGGGGATAGGTTTAGAGATGGGGCTTACAACGGGGACTCCGGAAAAACCCACCGAAACATTGTTTTGCCCGGACAGAGCTGCCCCTGGAACCAATGATCGAGCAACGGAACTGTTCATTGCTCCTGTGTCAATTAGAAAATTTTCAGATGTCCCCAACACTTCCCCTTTGATGTAGGATCCCCTCTGATTGACCGGAATTGACACATGGCCCCCCCTCTGTCCCTGGCTATCCTATGCTTGGGCATATTCATCATCATCCCCTTCGGCATAGTCACCATGGTAGTATTGTCTGCGTTGGGGATTATCAAAATGATTCCTTTCTGACCTGCCTTGTTGATCGTCTCTGTGCTCGTCTCTGTGCATATCACCTCGGTCGGGGCCCCCTCGTCCTCTACCTCGTCCACGAATCGCTGCGTTCTGGGCGGCCAAGTATGGACACTGAGCCTTCCAGTGTCCCTCCTCTCTACAATAGGAACACTGGTTGATGCCTATTGACGGGGCTCCCCCTGAACCCCTGCCAGTCCCCGCCCCTCTCGTCATCGAGCCCCGACTACCCCTACCTCCTCCTTGCCCTCGAACCACTTGCTGTAACAAGACTCGAGTCTTCAAATCCTTAGCCCTTTTATCCACCTTATCCTTATTTTCATTTTCTCTATGCTCATAGTACTGGGCCATACTTAGGATTACCGACGGGGAAGAGGTAGTCCAGGTACTTTCTGCTGCCTCTAGTCGGGCTGAAATTTCCGGAGCCAGGTTCGTAACGAACCTGTTAACGAACAACCTTGTGCCCCCTTCTGTGGCCAAATCTTGCCCACTAAAATCAATGAAAACCTCTTCGAACCTGGTGAAGAAGTCAGACACACTTTCATCTTTCTTTTGTCTACACGCGGACAGCTTGTCCCAGTCAACTTTTCGGGGTGGTATCAGGGTATGCATGAAAGCTATTATTTTCACTGGAAGGGAAGTTATTTCTACTCTCGGTTTGTCCCCCGGTTTGCGATCCTGGTCCCAGCCCCTTAACTCCTCCCACGTGCCACCAAATTCAGCATGATTAGAATCGTGCACCTGTCGCCATATATCAACCGGTACTAGTAGTCCAAAGAACAATTCAACATCGGCTAAAGTCATTACAGCGGACGCAGCTGCTTCAGTCAATTCTTTGTAGTACGCAGTAGGATTTTTTCGGGGATCTGGCAGCTGTGATTTCAACGCCAGTACTTCACTTCTTTTCCATGGGGTATAAACCCACTGTTCCTGGAACCGAGCCGCCACCCCTTGTCGTATGATCGCCTGATTACCATCTCGTTGTTCGGGGATCTCGGGATGATAGACTGGATGTACTTCTCGCATAGGGTGCTGCGTAGTCCACTGTGGACTTTTCAAGAATAATCTGTCGCGATATTGTACCAAAGTGTCTATATTCTTAAATACTTCTTCCGGTGTTAGGCTAAATTTATGGGCCCAATCTCTGATAGTATACAGGATCTGGGGGGCTGTCCCGTCCTTAAAGTTTATTTCCCAAGACCCAATAAGCGAATTAGACATCTCGTATAGCACATGTTGTTGCATGACCGGCTCTAAATCCTTCACAGTACTCCATATGTCAATCAGGGTATACACTTCATTCCGTACCCACTTGATAGCCTGGTCTCCTAATGCTTCTTTTTCGCCATATTCTACAGATGCTCTAGTGAACAATCGCTTGCTATCTAGGCCCCCTACAGCTCCCCTCGGGGTCTGGTCAAACCCCCTGGGTGTAATACAAACTCGGGGGGAAGATATCTCCGGCATAGGGAGACTCAAGTGCGTCTGAGGGGATGTGATCAGTTGTGTAGACTCGGGGACAAGCGTAACCAAGGCCCCACCTTGAGGAGAGGAAACACCGTTATTTTGTTCATGGGTAACGGAGCCCCGTTCCTCGGGCGCAGATGCCCGTGGTCTAGCTTCTGGCTGGATAGGTATTGCAGGGTATATACGCTCCGGGGCATATGGTGGGGGAGGCCTTGCATTTAACAATTCCTCGATCTCATCTTCCGCCCCTTCTCTGGCTACATAGCATTGGTCTACCTGAAGTTTAAATCGCCTATCTGCAATTTCGATATTTCGTTCTACCTTATTTTTATCATATGCGATAGCCTTCTGAGTGATAGTCTGTCCCTGCTCTATCTTCATTAATTTTTCAGATCGAATGCGTCGTCTCTTTGCTTCTTTCTGCCATTTGTTAAGGGTGTCGAACATCGACTGCCGGCTGCGTTTAATAAAAAGACGTTCTTGTAAATATGCCAGTTTTTTTTCATCGAAAGACCCGGTTTTTGGCCACTGTAATTCTATATTGTCCTTAGTGTATTTATGCCACAAAGAGTTAAAGATGAGGGGGCCAATACCATGCTTACAATACATATCGTGGCTAGGTGTCCCCTCTGGTGGGGTCGGCTGACTCTCGTCTAACCTCCCCTCGTCGCTACGGACACAACCAAAACACAATTTGCTAAGGCACGGCATATCGTATTATCTCGTTTCTGGCTGAAAAGGAATTTCTCCGTTAGTACAAATTCAACAAAATTAAATATCACGTTATCCTTGTGCTTTCATTCTCATGGCCATGACACCCATCATCCTCACATCCGTATTTTCCTTATACATCAGACAAACGTAAAACGTAACACATAAATTCCAGCAATTGTAATCAAAAAGTGGAGCCCGTCGGCTCCCACTTGTGGAGAACTCTTCTGCTAATTTATTCAAAAGGCTGCAAAAACACGTCCAACAACAGTCTCGTCCTCAGACTGCCTAAAGATAGTTACACAGGTTTTAAACCACAGACCGGTCTACAGGCCATCCGACAGCATTCATGGTTCACCTCCCGAACTGTTCTGGCTAAGCCCGCGTTTAAGCGCCGCTCCAGATTTGTCCGGGTGCTACCCAATCTCAACCATCGGCTTTCCCGAGAACAGTCCGGCCGAGCAGGAACCGCAGTTCCCCTAGGCGTATAATCCTTATCTTTAGTGTACCCAGAGCGTTCGCACGTGCAGTTCCACACTGCCCCCGTCGAACCTCCGACCAGATCCTCTCTGTGACAACTAATGCAAAGTCAGAGTTTCTCCGTGACCATGGGCCACCAAATGCTTAGATCCCGCTATCTAAACCTGCATATGCAATTCAACATTATAACGAGACACAACACTCACCTGGTGCACGCAGGTTTGCCGGAACGTTCTTCACTGCCGACGTTTGCCCAGTATCAGCGCTGCAGGTTCTCGGGTTGCACCCGAAGGACTCCGGCGTGGGGTTACTAGCAGCTGAAGCCCTCCAGACCGGGAGGGCAGAGCAAAACCCCAATTTCTTATGCGTCTGGTCTGCAACTCTCCCGATCAAGAGGACCCCTTTCGATGTCGCCTGTGGCTACACAGGGACGACCCCAACGCGGAGTCCCGGCGGAGTCGCCAACTGAAGTACCGAAAATTATATGATCCCCTCCCAACAATAATCATTACATTACCAAGTCCCCTTACCATTACCAATAAGCAGTCGGTCGGCAGTGTAGAAGGTTCAAGCGTTTATTAGACAAACACAAACTCTGCCAGAGGAGCTCCTTGCGACCTAACCCAAAAGGTCCGCCAAGAAGACTGCTGGCACATTGTCAGCACATCACATATATACAATTGCGTTGGCACCGGCATGGCCTAACATGGAAAAATACAAATTGGTACAAGCTAGTACAGTAATAGGAAAACCCATATAAGGCACACAAAGAGCTCCTGATTTCGCTCAGGCAGCAAGGTCAGACGGGTGACTCCCTTCTGTCTTCTCAGAGACAAACCACCCTGCACCCCTCCCGGAATGTGCTTATCGGCCCTTCCTCGGCTAACTACGACCTTGCCGAGCCTACCGAGCTGAAACAGCAGTTTCTGCAACAGTTGGTTTCTTTCCCAAGAGCAGGGCTTTAGAGCTAAGGGAGAATAAGGCCTGTGCATGTACGATATTAAAGAAGGCCATAATATGGTATTCATATAGCGTAACGTGGTGTGAAGCTAAGTGAAAGTAAATACCGTAAATACTAATTATGCATGTCTACAGTGTGAGTTTAGTGACACCATGCTAATCCTAACATATCGATTATCAATACTACGTGATCAGGAATCGATTCTGGTACCTCAACTGCCACCCTCTGGTTCATCACTGTCACCCTCTGGTTCATCACTGCCATCCTCTGGTTCATCAGAGCACCCTCTGGTTCACCACTGCCACCCTCTGGTTCATCACTGACACCCTCTGGTTCACCACTGACACCCTCTGGTTCACCACTGCCACCCTCTGGTTCAACACTGCCACCCTCTGGTTCAACACTGCCACCCTCTGGTTCACCACTGCCACCCTCTGGTTCACCACTGCACCTTCTGGTTCATCACAGCATCCTCTGGTTCACCACTGTAGATTATGGGGAGAAAGCACACCTGCCCAGCCAGCCTAAACCGAGACAAATTAATTTGGGGCTGGTTAATATGTTACTGAATTTGAGCTTCAAGTCCGGCACCTGCTTCCTTATCTGTAAGTGCTTCCTGTTGCGGTTTAATTTGTGTGACAGGAGCATTGTGCCATACTTGTAACTATTCTCTGACCCTGCTTCGAGGGTCAGAGCAGGGTCAGAGAATAGTTGCAAGTAGGCAACAGAACTCTGGAGGCGCCACTCAGGAAGCACTTACAGGGTTACAGCAGGTGCCCACGTTGATGTTAATTTCTTTGTAACCATTTTGTAAATGGTTACAAAGAAATTAGCTTCAACTTGGGCACCTGCTGTAACCCTGTAAGTGCTTCCTGGGAAACATTTGTCCCGCTCGCGGATTCACGGATTTTTCCGCAATTTCGTGAGATTCGCTGATCGCGAAATTGCGGAAAATCCGCAAATCCCGCGAGCGGAAGGGATTTTCGGCCCATACTTAGTTAAAAACAAAATAGGCTGTTTGTCACTACCAGGATATGCCACACAATAAAGACACATGTCCTACCTTTTACTTACACAGCACCCTGCACATCTGACCTCCCTTAGGGATAACCTGTGTGTAATAAAATGGGAGTTTAAAGCTTGACAAGAAGTTTTAAATGGCAGGTTTACTGGGCACACAGGCCCTGCGGTGGCAGGCCTGAGACAGGTTTGAAAGGCTACTTCTGTGGGTGGCACAAGCAGTGCTGAAGCCCCACTAGTATCATTTAGTTTACATGCCCTGGGTTTATGGGATACCACTTTACAAGGGACTTAAAAGTAAATTAAATATGCCAAACAGGAGTAAACCAATCATACCATGTTTAGGTGGAGAGAACATGCACTTTAGCACTGATTAGTAGTGGTAAAGTGCGCAGAGTCCTAAGGCAACAAAATGAAGGACAGAAAAAAAGGCGGAGGAAGGCAAAAGGGTTGGGGATAACCCTGCAAAAAGGACTAGATCCAAGAAAGACTAATGCCACGGTCCCAAGTAATGTAGAATTCAGGTGCTAATTAGTGCACACCATAATTACGCTACCTTGGTGGGGGGGTATTTAATGGGTAAAATAATAAACTTCTACTGAGTTCCCCATCTCAGAATGAAGCCTACACCTGACATTTGTGTTTGCCACATCGATTAGTGCATTTTTATCTTAGTATTTTATCCTGATAGTTTTCCTCAGGCTTTTTCTGGTGAAATCTGTCAGGACAAAGGAGAACATTGCAGAATGTGGTGACAAGTGCACAACTCAGAATTCTGATCTATGTGCAAACATTCATTTGTGCATGGGCAAACATTCATTTGTGCATGGATCGGATTTTAAAACACAATTTTGAGTCAGGGTCTAAGTACAATATGTACATTAACAGAAGGCAGGGATAGGTAATGTCAATGGAGATTTGCCTAGCTGTTTATTTCCATTATTATAGCCTTGCATTGCTGTTCGGTTCAAGCATGTTCTACTGTTCAATGTTTTAAGTTATACAGTGCTTTCTTCTCCCAATGATGTACCAAAGCACATTTGTAGAGTAGCGCACTTCACTGTGGAGTGCCATAATGGAACAGTTTGTGTTTGTCATGAAGATTATTTGGGGATGTTTTTGATGTCATGCTTCGGGACCAGAGTTATGCTCTTAAACGTGTTGTTACTGTGCCTCTGCATTTTTAAAAGAAAATGAGTGATAGATAGGTTGCTGGGGCATTCAGTTCTTATTGATGGACAGAAGTGTGTGAGTGCAGTGTGGCCAGTGCATGAAATATTATGGTGTGTGGATGTGGCTGAAACTATGTCATAAACAAAGAGTTTAGCTGTGCCTATTCTTGGGTGTGGGAAGGACGTGTGAAAATAGATGCAGCTGCACACCTGAATACCTACCGTCTATGGAGCATGGTCAGTGTATATACAGTTCGAATGACATAGAATACGGTGCTAAGAAAGTGCCCAGATATGAAGAGAGCTACCTTAGGAGGTGCAAACTCAAGTATTCGGATGGCTGTGAATCTGGTGCATGCATCAAATCAACTCCAGAACAACCTCTGTGGAAGGAAAAGGCCATGTGAACATCTCAGTACAATGGGGTTGACAGTACAGGGCCAGAACTCCCTTATCCCAGTGGGCTGAAGCCTTGGGAGGCCGGTTTTGAAAGCCCAGCTCCTAGTACCCCGCCACTTTCCCCATGCCTCAGAGTTAATTGCACTAGGCATGGATGGGGAGGCTTCAAGAGGAGAACAAAATGGAGAGAGGGGAAGGTAGAGAGAAAGCTGTCATAGAGGGAGAGGAGAGAAGGAAAGAGGGAGAAGGGATAGATTAAAGAGAGAGATTGCGGAAGGAGTTGAAGGGTGCAGGACCGGCTGAGCATTTTTGCGAGGGCTTCTTTTTGTTCCCCAGAACAACCCTGCTACAGCACCCACTATACACTTTGCTTAAGGCAACAATTAACTGGGTTCAGGGAAGATGACAGGCTTTGAAGGCCTGGGATATTAATTAGAACCATTGATAATAAGACAGTCATTTTTTTCATTCATTTTCTGTTCAAATAATGCCTGATGCTACAAATTGGTTCAAAGCATTAAGAAAAGAAAATAAAGCAATGTTTCCGCCATATTAGCACTCTGGACCCTTTAAGGGTTATCAAAGTACAATACAGAGGACAATATAACACAATATCACTACTTCTCTGTGTTACATTCTGATGGAATCTTGCACTTGTCGTTTCTTGAAGTGTGTGATGAAATACCTCAGCTGTGTAACTGTAGATGTGGTGGGATCAGAAAGCCTGGCCTTTCTTCCCTGTTGATCCCAAGGAATTTAAGGAGGTTACCATGGCCTGATTACACATTATACTGTACTGATGGGGTGCACGCTTCGCACCAGTAATTACCACTACCACGTGGTGTACAACCATAATGCAAACCCTTTGCAAAGGGTTGAGGTGTTATTTGCTTCCCAGTGCAAACCAGGATTTGTGTTAGAAAGTTGGCCAAAGTGAGGCAAGGTAGCCCTATGCGCTACTTTGCACTATGCATCAAGAAGGGTGGTACTCGGGCGTTCGCATGCAGCCACCCATGGGTTTTGAAGCAAATCCCTATCTACTATCAATTGCAGACAGGCATTTGTGCCAAAACCTTAGGCCACATCGAGGAAGGCTTAATGCATACTATTCAAGTGTTGCATGTCTGCTGGACAGTACACCGCACATCCAAAAGTGGGAAAATTAATGAAGCAAAGTTTTTGTGCTGGAAGTCCTTTTAGCCTCAAGGGCATTGCGCTGACAGTCTTTGTGTACCAGCAGAGTAGCTGCCATTGTCAATAAACCTAACTGGCCAGAAACGGGTCCTGGTGCACGTACCATGAGCCCTTGTGGCTACTTAGCCGGGTAAAGTACTAGATCAGTTCCCTTCCCCTCTCCTGGCTGCTGATGCCGGAATCGAGGCAGCAGGCACCCGCCCATGTGAAGCACTGCAGCGCCCACAACTCCCAGCCCCCTCCTTTGAATTCCAGGAGCCGGTGCTCGAGGTGCTGACAGCCATGCTGCTGAGACCTGATAAGAGCATCCCTTTGTTCTCCCCGGAGTTGAGGGGCTTATTATGCAGCACTCAGGATTCTGGAGAGCAGCGGCCCGACCAATGGGAGCGTCGCCCAGAGCCATTGTCAGGCCATTGTGGCTGTGCGCAGTGATACCCTTTCTTACAGAGGAGGGAGAGAGGCATAGAATGAGCGAGGAGAGGGAGAGATAAACCATGCCTGCACATTCTAGCGTTCGGGTGACTGGTACGAAGGCAAAGCAATTAAACATTGTAATGTGGCAGCCAAGGCCCTTCGATAAGAGAGCGTGGATGGAGAACGGGTGCAGGGAGCTGCCTGCTGGGAGGGAGGGTCTCCTAACCGAGGTGTATTGAGAGGCGTGGGAGGGCAGACTGCAACCAGGGCATCTTCATTCGGCCCACAAAGGCTGCAATCTGAGTATTTACATTGCAGCAGTATATACGTCCGCCAGTTGATAAATAAAACAAGCATTGGCAAAAGCAATAGGTGTGGCGTTGACTGCCAGCCTTTTGTCTTTATAAGTGTATGTTTTGTCTTGTATGTTGTAAAACGTTACTTTTGGGGGAGTCGCTGGGCCCTTAACATAAAAAATAAAAATTAACTAAAAGCAAACTTATTGGGTCTAAAAAAGAGCGCATTGCTATAGCAGACACTGTCACTGGAGGACACTACATTGTGTGTGGATGTGTTCCTTGTGAAAGAGTATAACACGGTCACCCATAATGAAGTTTGCAAATGACTGAAGTGGGCTAACCCACTGCCCCATCCTGCTGCTACTGGGCAGAAGAAAAATGTGAATTACACAATAACAGACCTTTGGATATAGTTGTCAGAAATGCAGAACCCAGAACGGACCAAACAAGCCACATTCGCCCAGTTGGTGCAAACAGTGTGTTTATTGACAAATAACTTCTATAGGGGATGTTACGCATGGAAGTTATCAATCAACGCTCTGTGCGCATCAATCGGTCGAGTGTTGCACATTTGGTCTGTTCTAGGATCTTGCTCATCTGATGAGAATATTTATTCCAGGCATCCAGGATCCCCACTTCATGGGCTCAGATCAAATGGACGGGAAGCCCCTTTTTCTCTGACCCTGTAATTTAAATACATCTACAAAATGTAAACACTTGCAATTTTAATCACTAGTCAGAGAACGTGACACGCTCCCAGAGCATTGCTGGAAGGGAACTATTTTACTAGTATAAGAATTAAGTTAGTCACAGATCTATGGAGTAAGTGTCTTAAACCATGGCTCCATCTCTCTATGATTGGAACTTGTGACCAGTATGTCTCACACACATATCCAACTGATCTTTCCAGTTGTGATCAGAAGCTGTGGCTTGGAGGGCACACACAAATCCCCTCTTGAAGAGCAGAACACTAAAACCATGTCTATAAATGTGCTGGAAACTAGGGCGGCCGGTGCATTAACACTATTAATAATAATAATAATAATAATAATAATAATCAGTTCAGCCATGACTGCCTTGCCGGAAGACCTACCCCTTACTCCGCCAGCTCGGGAGAGTCGGCGGGTGATGTGTGGCCAGCGAAAGTACCTGGAGTAGACGCAGGAATCGGGCGGGTCCAGGTGTTCACATTAATAGTGTTAACGCACCCTCCGCCTGTTCCTCGAATGAGCTAGTGAGCCGCCCTAATGGGGCTGGTCTACTATAAAGTTACCTCACAGTTAGGTTGCCTTAAGTTCTTGGTTCACATCTGACACTAATACTGGAACCAACCACTGTGTAAATAGTATATACTTGATCCTGAAGAAATGCCACGTGGTCCTCCAAATACATTAGGCAAGAATGATGTTGAACACCATTCTTTAGCCACCACTGTCCATTATCTCAGTGGTGGCACACCTTTTCTGATTTTAATTGGGACCAGTGGGCTCACTGATGAAACTTGACTTGTAGTACCACTGTGCCTCATTTTAGCCCTTTCTGCACAATTCCCTCACACCTTGCACCCACATCTACACCATGAGGCCGTCTACCCACACTGCACCCAGTGGCTTGGGACGAAAAGATCTCCGATAAAAAGCCCCTCATAGGGTGCCCATCAGGCATTGCAGCGCCAGCCTGATGAGGAGCATGCCCTATGATGGAGCATGACACCCAGCCAGGCGGGTGAGTTCCCCAAATCCCAAAGTGGGAGACACACTGTCTCCACTAGAGGGTTAGGGTGTTAGACTGACCCAGCCTCTTCCTATTCTTCTCTCTCTCTAAGGAACTGCATACCATATCCGCTTAGATGGGTTACTCTGTCACAACAGTGACAGTTATCTCGTCTGCCGAAATATAAATCACATATGATATAATGAGATTTATATTTCGGCGGACTGGATTTAGAATTTCACCAAACATCTCTGGTAATAAATATTTGAGCACCCATAGTGAGAGCAGCTGAGTACTAATCCAGTACTTTGTCTCAATGTCTTGAATGACAATCCTATTGTCGTCCTTTCCCAAAGTCTGTATTACATTTATCTGCTTTAGGGAGTTTGGAGGGTTTTTGACCACATATACTACTGGTCACGACACAAGGTATTTTTACACACCAACTGCTTTGCGACCTTACCTTCATGTTGTACTTAACAGCTGCAGATAAAATGGCTATCCAAATGGGTTGGGAATGCATGGATGAAGGTCTGCGTGGGAGATTAGACCCCCAGCTCACCGTTAATATTCTCAGAATGCCAGTTTTTTTTAGGGGAAACATTAAAAAGCTGGTATTCTGTGGATGGCAGTGGGTGGAGCATGGAGTGGTCCCATGAACCACTGTCTGCTTCCCCTAATGTCGAGCACCCACAAGATGGAAGCTGTCTATCAGGAACAGTATCCGCTTTGTGTCTGTATACCATCCCTTTTTGGAAGTACCTAGTTGTAGTCATACAGTATTGATAGTTAGTATTGTGATTCAGAAGGAGAATGAGAATGCCTTTTTGTCAAGACTTCTCCACTTTCTCATTTACAAGTTTCAAGATGTACTTAGTAAGTTGGAAAGACCTTTAAGACTTGCAAAGTACTTTCTGTACATTGCAACTTGGTGTTCTGTGGTTGTAAAGCCTGTGAATTTTTCACATAAAAAACGTTGTATCCCCAAAACACTTTTATACATTTGGCCCTTAGTTGGGGTTCTAACCCAGGTCTTGGGGAACCTATGGCAACCTCATGGGATGATGTGCTGGCCACAGTGGATGGAGGAGATATAAGCAAGTTTAATGCAACTGATTGGTTGATTTCCTTCAGATGAAGCAACAAATACTGATCTGTTCATCTGTCTCACGAGGAAGAAGGAATTGTGGCTTTTTCAATATAGGGATGGTTTATACTAGTTTTACGGTTCAGATGTTAACCTTATCTCTTTGTCTACTTGTTGTTTTAGACTCATCTTTAAAGCCCCATATTATGTTTCACCTTCACGATATGCTACGGTTGGAAATTTGCAGAACACTACTCAAAGGCACACAGTTTTATCTATATGTCTTGGGCAAAGTGGGACATAATACTTGATGTTGGGGCTGGTGGGTCGCTGAAATGTGAGGTTCTGAAAGTCATTCGGTAGCCTTCTGTCGAGTGGCAAAAGTCAGAATATCTGGTTTTGAGGCCCATATGTCTTCGCTGGCAACTTGATGTCAATAAGGACCATGACATTTTATTTGGTGCCACATAGAGTTCTATCTTAATGCAATGGAGCCAGAATTACTCTTAATAGCATCCAGACCCTAAACAAACAGGAAAATGCCCTAATGAGTATAAAACATTTACAAATGCACGTTTACAACAGAAATGGCTGCTTTCACTCCTGATAGGTGTCCACAGAAGGACACCTGGGAGGTGTAAATCTCGTGTTCTATTATCCTACGGTCCATGAATGTAAATTGCATGTAAATGTTGGTTATCCTTTACAGATTTATACGAGCCAGCGTCTGGAGTGAATTCTTTTCCAGGAGGACAGGGGAACAGAAAACCCCCAAGCTTTGTGCGGTTGTACAGAAAGAGGGTTCTTCACTGGAGAAAAGCATTTTCGCCATGAATTTTGTTTTACACATCAGTGCTACCTTTCACCAACGCAGAATTGGAGAGTGTGTGCAGTTCATTAGTGGGAAATTGCCCATGCACAAAAAAGGCAGACAAATAAACCACAGAGGGTCCCTGAAATCTCAATGGGGAGGAAGAGAGCAGGGAAGAAGCACAAGCTAAATAACAAAATCTTCCTCCTGTGACAATAATAATATGGGTGATTTATCCAAACTATGTTAATAGTTGACCCACAGATTTTAGAACATCAGGACATTTTATTTATTCATATTTTATTGATATTAAAAAGGTAAAGAAATCACATATATACACATTTAAAAATTGTCTTCGTATCTCAAACAAGTACTGTCGATTAATAGGCAGAGGCCCATGGTTAAAAGGCTAAGTTAAAATAGAAACACTACCTATACAACAACAACTATTTATAGGTAACAATAATTCAAACACAACAACAGCACTGTAACACCATGGGGGCAGCTCAAGTGCCAGACTGTACTCGAAATACTAAAAGACACGTGCCCGATACTACCTCTTACCCGTTATACTTCCCACAGAATGTTGAAACAGAAATAGAAACACAGGAAGAACAGTGGCCCTTTAATGCGGAATGGAACTATGACTGGGAGGAGTCTCGTAAGGACTCAGAGACGTCTTATGCCGGAAACGAGGAATCGAGGGTGTGTCTATTCACCAGGAGGGAGCGAAGGGAAGGAGAGGACGAGAGCGGAACGAAGCAGCAGGAGATAGCGGAAGTGGAACGAAGACGCGGAGACGTTGAGGAGAACGTGGAGCAGGAGAAGCCAGGAGGCCACCGACAACACGAGCCGCCCAGCCATACACCCGCGGGAGGTGTATGGCTCAGCCAGGTACGTGAGAAATTCAGGGGCTGGGTTTTTCGTAAGGCAGCGGCCACCGAGTAAAAAGCCCGGGAGTCTATCCCCCTTCCTGGTACACCCTTTTCCCTGAGCACATCACCCCACTCACTACGGCCATTGTTTAAGAGACTACACTAGAAGTGGATCCTCACTCCCTTTCCCCATAGGAACTAATATTGTAGAAAACAACCACTGATACCCTGTCGTCTTCTCTTTGTTTTAATCGAGAGGCAAGACGGAAGTTGAAGAAGAATCACCCCGACGGAAGCCCGACAGAGGACGCAGGGCCACGTCTACAGAATCCGGGATCCGAAAGGCGGCGAGAAGCCGTTCCCCTCGAGGAGCAATAACCACCAGAAAGAAAAGTTCAGACTCGCTGTATCTAAAAATAAAACCTGTAAAGACTAAAATTAGTGTATTGCCTATTCCTCCCGCAAGTGTAACAGTGGTGGAGAATGCGGGCATAGGCACCATCTGTGGAGTCAAGATGGAGAACGTTGTAGAACAATTAGTAAAGGGACAGGAACAAATTGAATGGGTGATTGAACAACACTTAGTTTCCGCCCAAGCGGATAGAGAGGTGATAAAAAAAGCCCTTGAGGATAAAAGCGACCAAGCCTGGGTCGATCCCGTCATAAGAGGAGGAACAACCGAAAGACCCATGACCCATGGAGCACCCGCGGTGTCCCTACAAAAGTATAGGAATGGGGAAGACCCAGAGGCTTTTCTCTTAAATTTTGAAAGGGCCGCCAGAGCATGCGGTTGGCCGGTAGCAAAATGGCCGTTTTTTTTGGCACCTCTGTTAGGAGGAGAAGCACAGGCCGCTTACCAAGTGGCAAATCCAAGAGGGGACACTACGTATGCGGAAATTAAAAGAATAATCCTCGACCACTTAGGTTTAGACACAGAGGCATATCGACTAAAATTCCGAAAAGAGAGAGGTGCGGTAGGGGAAAATCCGAAAACCTTATTTGTAAGACTGAAAATGGCCGCGGATAAGTGGCTCACACCAACCACAAGCAGTAAAGAGGAAATAATGGACCATATCTATTTAGAGCAATTCCGTGAAGCTCTCCCCTACGCCACCCAAAAATGGCTTCGTCAGCATAACAATTTGACGACTGCCCAGGCTGTGGAAATGGCATCGTCGTTCACTCGGGCACAACCTAAAAATTTCCCCTTGGAGATAGAAAAAGACAGGAAAATAGGAATACGTCCGGAAAAGAATATTTCTCGAGGGAGAGAACCGATACGTCCACGTACTTGGAGGACCGAGAACAATACACCTACAGGGCCACAATGTTTCGATTGTGGTCAATGGGGCCACATTGCCCGAATGTGCCCAAGGAAAAGGAACGAGGAAGAACCAATGGAGATTGGGTACCTCCCTAAACCCGTCTTGTTTTCAGCCGAGATGGGAAACTCCTTCAGAGTAAGTGTAAAAGTCAATGGACACTCCCTATTAGCGTTGTTAGACTCTGGCTGTCGTCAGTCAGTAATCCAGTCCCCCTATGTAAAGTCAGAACAATATGTCTCTCAGGGGGTGGTTAATATTAAATGTGTACATGGGGAGGTTAGACCCTACCCCATAGCGAACATTACGATTGAGACGACAGTAGGACGCTCACAGACAGTTAAGGTGGGGGTGATGTATAATTTACCTGAGGACTTAATAATCGGGACAGATAACCCCAACTTCCTGAACATGTTTAAAGATAGACTGGAGGACAAGAGGCAAACAGAGGAGGAGGGGAACATGGGTAGAGAAAGTCCCCTCGTTCATGGTCTTAAAATTGTGAAATTGACCAAATACGCAACGTCTCCCACTAAAGGCTCTACTAAGGCAGCGGGTTATGACCTGTACAGCGCATATGATTATGTAATTCACAGTCAAGAAAAAGCACTAGTCAAAACTGACCTACAAATAGCGGTCCCACCTGGGTGTTATGGCAGGATAGCCCCGAGATCGGGCCTGGCGGCTAAATACTTTATTGATGTCGGGGCAGGAGTTGTTGATGCGGATTACAGGGGTAATGTTATGGTCCTCCTATTCAACTTCGGGACTGATGAGTTTAAGGTCAAGAGAGGGGATAGAGTAGCACAACTCATTTGTGAATGCATAGCGAATCCCTTAGTAGAAGAACTAGGCGAGTTGGACGACACAGAGAGAGGTTCCAAAGGGTTTGGCTCCTCTGATCCAACAACCGCTCAAATACACTCCGTAACCTCACAGGACCCATGGGTTTTGGACAAAAGCTTTAAATTTGCGCAAATCAGTGATCCCACTCTCCTCACTGCATGGGAACAGGCTCATCAAAGATCAGAAGGCTCTAAAGTTTTTCCTGGGTTTATTATCCAGAATGACCTGCTGTATCGGATTGGAAAGGAAGGAGACCCTGCTCAACTATTAGTACCTGTCTCTTTCAGAGAGCAAGTACTTTTCTTCGCACACAGCCACATCATTGCCGGTCACTCCGGCGCAGAAAAAACGACCCAGAATATACTCAGACAATTTTTTTGGCCCGGTATTTATAAAGATACTGAATCCTATTGTAGAACCTGTGACATATGCCAAAGGATGAATATGGTGCGACCCCTGGCCGTTCCCTTACAGCCCTTGCCGGTTATCGGAAAGCCTTTTGAAAGGGTCGGTATGGACATCATTGGGCCACTGCCCAAGACTAAAAAGGGGTTCCGACACATCTTGGTGATCGTTGACTATGCCACTAGGTTCCCCGAGGCATTCCCCCTATCTGCACCCAATTCCAAGCAGATTGGTGACAGAATGATTGAATTGTTCAGCAGGGTGGGTTTCCCGAAGGAAATTTTAACTGACCAGGGTACGCCGTTCATTTCCAAATTAATGAAGGAAATCTGTGGCACGCTAGACATCCACCAGATCCGTACCTCGGTGTACCATCCTCAAACGGACGGACTGGTGGAGCGTTACAACCGTACTCTGAAAACCACCCTTCGTAAGATGATGGAAGTCAGCGGGGATGACTGGGACCGGATGTTGCCCTTGGCATTATACGCGATCAGGGCACAGAGACAGAGCAGCTTAGGGGTTTCTGCTTTCGAACTGCTGTATGGACGTCAACCCCGCTCCCTATTAGAAATGACTAGGGATGCCTGGATTAACGAACTACAGGAAGAAACTAGTGCTACCCTTGACTACGCCAGGGCTTTAAAATCTAAACTGGGCAAGTTAAGGGACTTGGCGCTCACTCACCTGGTGGATAGCCAGCGTAGACAAAAAGTTGCTTATGACAAGGGGAAAAAGTGGAGGCAACTCAGGGTTGGGGACTGGGCTTTAGTTCTTTTACCGTCGTCCTCGCATAAGTTTAAGGCAGTATGGATGGGCCCCTATGAGGTGACGGAAGTAATTGGGCGCACTACCTATAAATTGAAGGTTGCCCCCAATAAACAACAATCGTACCACATCAACCTTTTAAAAAAATGGTTGGGACCCCCTCCCGCAGACGTTCATCTGGCTGACAAAACAGACTCAACCAACTCTACGGTGGACATGCTTGTTCACAATGAGGAACTTACAGCTCAGCAACAGGTAGAGTTGAGGGACACACTAGAATGTTATGGTGACGTGTTTTCCAATAGACCTGGGAGAACTTCTCTAGCTGAACATTCCATTGTAACGCCTCCTGACAAAAAGGTGCGGATTAAACCCTACAGGGTCCCCGAAGCAAGGAGAGCCGCTATTAAGTCTGAAGTGGATGAAATGCTTCGCCTGGGAGTGATTCCTCCCTCTAAAAGTGATTGGTCCAGCCCCATTGTTATGGTCCCTAAGCCCGATGGCAGTCGGAGGTTTTGTATGGACTTTCGCGCCCTTAATGAAATTTCACTCTTCGATGCCTATCCCATTCCTAGAGTGGACGACTTACTGGAAAAACTGGGACATGCGAAATACATTTCCACCCTTGATTTAACTAAGGGATATTGGCAAGTGCCCCTTCGACCTGCTGACATTAAAAAAACTGCGTTCTCAACGGCGGAAGGGCACTTTGAGTTCACGGTGCTCCCATTTGGCCTGCATGGGGCCCCTGCAACGTTTCAGCGTCTTATGAACACTGTACTTGCTGGATTGTCGGATTTTACGTCTGCTTATTTAGACGACATTGTGATCTATAGTTCGGATTGGTCCGCTCATCTCACACACCTGTCAAGGGTTCTGTTGGCTCTCCGACAGGCTGGACTCACGGTGAACGCAAAAAAATGTAAACTGGCTTTCCAAAAGGTTAAATACCTGGGATATGTTTTGGGGCATGGTCTCATAGAGCCACAGATTGAAAAAGTAAGGGCTATTGCCGACACTCCGTTTCCATCTACCAGGAGAGAATTGCGATCCTTTCTGGGCCTTGTTGGTTACTACCGACGATTTATTCCGCAGTTTGCGGATATTGCCGCCCCGCTCACGGATGCTTTGAAGAACATTGGGAAGGCTTCCTCACCGGTACGTCCCACCCCCCAAATGCAGGAGGCCTTTCGAGTCTTGAAATCTGTGATTACATCCACACCTGTGTTGTCATCACCGGATTTCTCTCGCCCTTTTGCCTTGCACACCGATGCCTCGGATTACGGCATTGGGGCCGTGCTTTCACAGACGGGCAGCGATGGGCTTGACCACCCGATACTCTATGTCAGCAGGAAACTGTTCCCTCGTGAATTAAAATATGCGACTGTCGAGAAGGAGTGTCTCGCGATCAAATGGGCCATTGAGAAACTTGCTTATTATCTCGAGGGTCGACGTTTCGACCTCTTCACGGACCATGCACCCTTGCTCTGGATGGCTCGCAATAAGGCTAACAATGCGAGAGTATTACGTTGGTTCTTGTCCCTACAGCCATACACGTTCTCTATCCATCACCGGAAAGGCAGTGAGAATGTAGGGGCTGATTTCTTATCTCGCCACCCACTCACCGATCGTGAGTGTCCGGAGGGGGAGGTATGTAACACCATGGGGGCAGCTCAAGTGCCAGACTGTACTCGAAATACTAAAAGACACGTGCCCGATACTACCTCTTACCCGTTATACTTCCCACAGAATGTTGAAACAGAAATAGAAACACAGGAAGAACAGTGGCCCTTTAATGCGGAATGGAACTATGACTGGGAGGAGTCTCGTAAGGACTCAGAGACGTCTTATGCCGGAAACGAGGAATCGAGGGTGTGTCTATTCACCAGGAGGGAGCGAAGGGAAGGAGAGGACGAGAGTGGAACGAAGCAGCAGGAGATAGCGGAAGTGGAACGAAGACGCGGAGACGTTGAGGAGAACGTGGAGCAGGAGAAGCCAGGAGGCCACCGACAACACGAGCCGCCCAGCCATACACCCGCGGGAGGTGTATGGCTCAGCCAGGTACGTGAGAAATTCAGGGGCTGGGTTTTTCGTAAGGCAGCGGCCACCGAGTAAAAAGCCCGGGAGTCTATCCCCCTTCCTGGTACACCCTTTTCCCTGAGCACATCACCCCACTCACTACGGCCATTGTTTAAGAGACTGCACTAGAAGTGGATCCTCACTCCCTTTCCCCATAGGAACTAATATTGTAGAAAACAACCACTGATACCCCGTCGTCTTCTCTTTGTTTTAATCGAGAGGCAAGACGGAAGTTGAAGAAGAATCACCCCGACGGAAGCCCGACAGAGGACGCAGGGCCACGTCTACAGAATCCGGGATCCGAAAGGCGGCGAGAAGCCGTTCCCCTCGAGGAGCAATAACCACCAGAAAGAAAAGTTCAGACTCGCTGTATCTAAAAATAAAACCTGTAAAGACTAAAATTAGCGTATTGCCTATTCCTCCCGCAAGTGTAACAAGCACATAGTACAATAATACAATAAAATGACGATACAAATAAGACTAAACAGAGAAAAGGCCTACGTGCGTTTCGGAACACAAAAACACATGCAAGGTTCCTTCTTCAAGGCGAAAACATTTTTTCAGATATTTGGGGGGCCATCTGTATTCAATGAAACGACCACCTGATATGTGGTGTAACAGCTCACAACAAGTAAATCTGCGGGAACAACAAGGGCAAATATAAGCACTATATGACATTTTAAAAAACAATAACAACCCAGTAGGAGCTTGAAGGCTAATGCATGTTACTTTACTACCACACAGCAATACACAGACCAATTTCTCAACAAGTGACTTAAAAGTACAGTTACCATCACCAAGGTAGAGGCAGTTAATTATAGACAAATTTCTAATAATCCATGGTGCGCAAAAACAGAAAAAGTGCGGGAAGATAAAAGTTAAAAGCATATGTACCTATATTAAGTAGAAAACCTACTTGGTAGGTTAGAAGAGAAGGGAAATCTTCCTGTTCTTAAAGACGGCAGTGTTGCACAAATAGAGGCTCCACAAAACCTGGAGAGAGGCATAAATAAGGAAATAGATTGGTTCTATGGCTTCATGGAAAAGAGATAAGGCAGGCAGCCTAAGTTAGTGAAGAAGGGACAACAATTACCAAGATTTGCAGCGGCCCGAGGCTAAAAAGAAGATCCAGATAGTCCACTATTGGCCGTAAGTTGTAGACTACCTTCCCAGGTCCGCACTTAAAAGGGAAGGTGCTAAAAGGACAGATAACAAATAGCCCAAGACTGTTAGAGACCGCGATGGTGTCTAAGAGCGATAAAGCAAACTGAACATTAGTGCAGCCTTCCATACTTACAAGAATTATAGATAACGCACATTCCAAGCCGAACGGTTAGGCGTAGGACGCCCACAGGGCAAAATAACAGGTTCGTAATGTCGCTATTACGGTAGGCTCCTCGCAGCGTAAATCTGAAAAACTTAGAAGCCTGTGCAGCCGACATAGGCTCAAGTACCCAGTTAGAGCAACAAAAACCTGGTACACTAACAGAATAATTCTGAGAACACTGGGGGTACAGAAATCGCCTCCCTTACAAGTACACAAACTAAATAAAAACTGCAGAAATGGCAGGGCGTCCAAATGGGCTAGAAATACGCACTGGAAGTACTGGAGAAAAAAGGTGCATTCTATGCGTCTGATCACCTTAATGAAACGTGGTTACGGTCTAAGGCATCATCGGGCAGAGTGGCTCCCCAGCCGCTCCTGGTGGCAAGTTAAAGAGTAAGACACCATTAAATAGCGGCTCACAGAAAGAAGGGCGGAGCAGCCATGCGCGTTAGTCCACACCAACGTCTAGACTGATTAGATGATTTTTGGTGTCCAGATTACGGAGCCAAATCGTACGCCATATAGGATACTGAATGGTGCCGCCTATCAGGGTGGAAAGCTACCGATTTAAAAGATTAGTACTAGAGAAAATGGGAACATTACATTCAGGCAGCCCGCTAAAGAATCAAAGCAGCTGCCTGTAGATATAGACCACTAATGTCAGCCAATGCGGATCATAAATACACATACACAAAAGTTGAAAGCAAACTAAGCCATACATGGAGGAGGTAGATGGCAAAAAATTCCATAAACAGCCGGAATAAACCTTTAACGTAAAAACCTAACCGCATCGATGTAGGCATCTAGACAGACAGAAAGAAGCGCCCTGGGACAACCAAACCTAAGGAATTAATATCATCTGATCGGGCAGTAGAAAGGCTCCCGGAAGTAAGAGAGAATGGAGAGCAGAACCAATCATAGAAGGGCATTCTCCCATGGGAGATGGTCATTAAGCCCATGTTTGACCGTTTGGAGAGTATAGATCCAAAATACTTCCCTTTTGTGCCTAATTCCATCTCTGTTACCATAGTTGGAGTTAGTTATTCTCTCTAGCATCAGCCATTTGAGATCTGTTTCCAACTGGCCGTGAGTATTCCAATGCTCAACCAATGGTGCTCCATTACGTCCATTCTTGATGGCTGACTTGTGCTCACTAAATCTAACTCTAAATTCTCTGCCAGTTTCACCCACATACCCTAAGTTGCAGGGGCAGAGAATCAGGTAGATAACGTTGGCAGTTCTACAGTTGTTCATTTGTTTGAAGGAACATTTTTGATTTCCCCACTGAATTTCATCAGTGATCATAGCAAAACTGCAAGCATGGCAGTTGCCGCATTTGTGAGTCCCTGAAACAGGGTTATTGCCCAAGATGGATTTCTGGACAAACTCACGTTCTGGCTTGCAGGCAGACTTAATAAGAGTGTTGCGTAAGTTTTTGTTGTTACGGAATGCAAACACGGGTCTAGGAAGAGGGGTGCCCTTCCCGCAGTTATGAATATGCCAATTGGAGGTGATTATTTGGAATTGATTATTTGCACTAAAAAAAGGCACATGACTTTCCCAGGACTATGTCTGGAAAGCCACAATTAGTGCATCTTTACAGGTGTACTTTGGGAAACGTTTGTGATCTGAAAAAAAGTAACTGTGTTCAAATGGAAGTGTGCATCTCTGCAGATACTTGTACATTTTCTTTGTTCTGTAGTAGGACCATTGAGATCCTTGTGGCAAGCACACACAGTGAGAAGCAATCTTGCCTAAAGATCTGATTGACCTCATTTTAGGTTTATGGGTTATTAGAAGCTCACTAAGCACTAGAACCCTGATGTGATGAGTCCATCAGCCGTGAGGGACCCTACATATAGTTTGCTGGAATTTTGATCCCTTCATCTTCCTTATGTGAGGGATGAATTGTGGTTGCCCATCAATCTTTAGCAGTTTTTCTCACGGTAAACATCGACCAATAGCAGGAATTTCCCCAGTGTCAAGGAAAATTAATGTAGTGATAGTTTTATGGTGGATGGTCATAGTGGGAGGCTTTCAAGTGAGTTTTGCTTTTGTGACTGTTGTCTCCAGTTTGGAGGCAGTTGTTGTTTTAGACCAGTCAGGAATACAGCAAGGTAGAAACACTCCTCACAACCATGTCCCCTACATCCGCCTAAACCATAGAAATTATTATTAATTCTCATCTTTGAGGGATTCTCCATCTAAATAAAGAAGTGCATGCGTCCACTTGCATTGGCATTGCTGTTCCCAGGTTTGTGCTCAACAATGCCAAAGCTTGAAGAGATATTTCTGAACTTCATATTTTACCGTTTTCAGTTTCACTGGATAAGCCCCCCTCAGAGGCCTATGCTATTGCACCAGGGATTCTGATACTTGCTGTAATCAGATATGGTTTGAATATCTTGTGTAAACGAAAGATGCTAAAGTATTCCATGAAACTTTCACATGCCTTCTGCTCTTCCTCCTCCTGGGCTCAGAGCTCTCGGGTTAAGGGTCTCTACCCTCACTATCTTCTTAGAAGCCTGGGCCCTTGTTGCTAAAAGAACTACTTTAGAGTCACTTAAGACACGGTCACTTTCAACCCTTGAGAGTCAGCTACCCACGCTCCCTTTCTCATATTGCACAACTGGATTCAGGCTACCACACTTTTTTCTGCCTTCCCCATAACCAGAATTGAGCCCTACTGGTAGCTAGATTTATGAAACAAGCGCTGTTAGGGGACCTTTCTGTAACATAGATTATTGCCCCTCCCCTCCCTGCTGTTGAGCTCTCTGTCCTTCTTTCTTTTGTTGCCCTTGGCTCCACAGATCTTTATCTGCTGATGTAGCTATCACCAGCCTCGGCAATCTCTCCATTGTCTGTAAGTTTACTGTCCACCAAATGGTGCTGACTGTCTTTAAAATAATTAATCAATGTATGTGTACCAGCAACTAAATGAAGGAATCCATCATAGGTTGCAATCGTATTAAATATTATTCAGCAACTAGTTATTCAGGTCAGCATTTTTTGGGTTTTTTTTAGTCTAAAAAAAGAGAGGCTTTCCGAAGTTTGAATGAAAAAGACTTTCATAGACTCCGCTGTCTTCAAATGTTTACTTCCAAACCACTGATGTATTCTTAAACTGGCAGCTTTTCATTTACTTTACTATCAGAATCAAATAAAGTAAGCCAAATTAATCTATGTATCACCTCACACAAACATTGACTTGTATTTTTTGTTGCTGCAATCAATTTCTCCAAAAATGTTAGGCCTCGAAGTATTTCGACTTCTAAAATTGGAGTGAGTTCTAAATTTTAAGCATGGAATGTTATGATTTTTCCTTTTGAGAGATTTATGTTCTGCCAGATGGCTAAACACGTCAGCGCATTGTCAACACAATTCTACAAGAATTGGGTCTGTATCTTTGCAGCATCACTTAAAGTGAACAAATATTTGGCTAGCTACCAGTAGCGGCTGCTAGTAAATGGGGGTGAGGGTGGCAGGGGGCACAGGTGGGGTGCTGGGGGAGTGGAGGGGATTTTTAAAAAAACTACTTACCTGGATACGGCCGGCCAGCCAGACGCCGCCTCTCCTCCTTCCTCTTTACTTCTCCTGGGCAGCAAGAACTAGGAAGCACACAGCCTCCCAGACTACCCTGACCAATCACATCGCTGCCTTACAGCAGTGTTGTGATTGGTCTGAGCGCCGTGTTTCAGCGCTCAGACAGGGGCTGGGAGGCTGTGCGTGTTCTCCACCCAGGCTGTAATGTAGCCTGTGTGCAGAACATGCAAAGTTCGCATGACTGTTTGGTTGGTCCTAGAGGGCCGGCCAAATTGTCATGCGCACTTAGGAAGGGGATACCACTCCTCCCTCAGCTTCAGGTGGCCAAGCTCAGCCCCGCCTGCCCTCCAACCAACTAGCCAGTACGGTTAAATAAAATGATAACATTGCGGTATTATCAATTTATTTTTCCGTTTTGAATTGCTCAGGGGGCGACGCTTCTCCTCCTTAGCAGAGGAGCCGCCACTGCAATCTGCCCATGAGCGCTTGCAGTTCTCCTTCTCGTCATGATTCATTTTGATTAACAAATCCCCAGAGTATGCAGTGAGTTAGTTATCCTCCCCACTATGTAACTACATAAAGCCTTTTTGAGGATGTTGTGCTTCTAGGCTACTAAGCTATGTTTGCCACTCACTGAATTCTTGGCTCTACTGGGAGATGCTGGTTGCTATCTTGTGGGGCTCAAGCTCGAGTCTTTTCATCTCTTTTCCATGATTCGTTTTTGCTCTGTCAAGGACCGGCTTTGCTTTTTCAAAAGCTGTATTCCCTTGAGCCAGTGCCTTTTCCTGACTCTTTGCTCCTAGCCATTCACTCAGCATTGGCTATTTCATCTTTTTCAAAGGCTATCCCCTCATCCTCCATTTTGAGTTTTGCATCTTAAAGTCGTCTTTGCTGGGACTCCATCTGGATGAAGTCACACTGACCACCTTTTGCTGAGGCCTGGGGGAGGTGCTCTAAAGCTGAACCCTTGCGCTGTCCCCGTGGTGGGTTGGAGTAATTAATATGCACAAACACAATTAATTTTGAATGTAAAGTTCATGGAAAAGTATTTCTCAAAAATCTATGTATTATCAAAAGGGCAGAAGGAAAAATAAAGGAAAACTTAAAAGAGAATTTCTCATTGTTTCACACTACTGTCGTTGGGAACCCTCGTAATGTGAGATTGTGTGGATGACTGGTAATGTCTAGGGTGAAGATGTCGTTAGGAAAGTTTTCAAAAAGTCTCTGTGTGTTATTTCAGCAGGATCATGAGTCACGAGATGAACATCTGTGTGTACAGATGCCTCCATCTCAACAATAATGCCTTGAAGATAGTCAGATACCTTCATTACAGGAGTTGTATACAATACCTCTCTGTGGTCATTAAAGGCTTTCTGGAAATCAGGGCTCCTAACCCACTTTCCATAAACCGTATTGTAGATGCCCTTAAAGTGCTGTTCAGTCACTGTGCTGTTTCCCATCTCAACATCTATTCAACTCACAAACAGTGCTGCTCACCACTCTCACCAGTTATGCAGTACCTAACACAATCTGCTACTAGAAAATGTCCAAGGTATTGGAAAAACTGCCCGACCCCCTATGAATGAAAAAACCTAGTCTGAGCATAAAACCTAAGCACTAAATGGTACAAAGAGCTGACCAAATTTTAAGGAGTAAGGCCACATTTGAAACTTTAATGATGCAAGTTACCAGCAAAACAGCCTACGAAATTACTGGGAGGCACCCGATGTGCAATCATAAAAGTGAGCCAAAGAGGCATACATCGCAAAGTGCAATTGCATGGCTGTATCTCACAAAAAACAAGGGAGATGTTTAACAAATACGAGAATTTGCCACGTCCAAGGGCCCTGTTCAGTTCAGAAACAGAGCTTGGAGCTTCTGGTGTTCTTCAACTCAAAAGTATCAAAAGCTGAGAGTTTCTCTCTAAAAACACTGGACCTTTACCTTAACCCTGATTCACCTGCACTGCTTCAAATTGTGTTCACCACAGCCAGACTGTCTGGAGGTAGGCTGGAGATGCTGCTCACTGTGGCTCACGCACGGGGAAGTGGTAATACAAACTCGTATCTGGTAAGCGAAGGCAAGGCTACCATATTCAGTGAGTGCCTGTGCTGTCTGGACTGAGGCTGCTGCGTGCAGAGAACATGCTATTCAGCAGCATGCTGACAATCAACTACAATTCCAAGCAGGCCGAAATCTCTTGCTTATCCTGGTTAAGTGGCAACAGTTTTGGATTATAGGTTTTTGCTTTTCTGTGGATCATGGTGTCGTTTGCTAGGAAACCGTAACTTCATGCTGCTGCAGTCAATAGTCATCTATCTATCTATCTATCTATGTATCTATCTATATTATTTTTCACTACCAAAGTCTACTAGAGCAAAAGCCCGTTCTGGCACCCACAAACATACCAGCCAGGAACCTGCACTCTGTATCATCACAGTTGAAGAACCGAAGAGATTTCAAATAGCTAACACCCAGTTTCTGTTTTCTAGGCTGTAGAGTAGTTGGAACTCTGGCCTAAAGGCACATACTGACAACATGCACCTCTGAGTAGGGGGTAGATCCTTTGAGGTGGCCGCTGCCAAACTATGGAATCTGCTCCCGTTCGAGATAAGGCAAACCAGGGAACTTCTCCCTTTTAGGAGAAAGATCAAAACCTGGCTGTTTCCTAAGTAACTGTACTGCTCTGTCACGTCTCGCCTGATATTCGCCCGCCCTTTTGTGCCAGCCAGCGCCAGGATGCCTGCAAGGTGATAGTGCGCTTTATAAGTCAAAGAAATAAAATAAATAAATAAATGTCTAAAATTCAACTGCTCAGGCTGGCCAGAAACTGAACATTGCAAAGCACTGTGGTAGCGACTAAAGAGAATCAGAAAGGTGTATTTCGCTAACTTCCAGTTGGATTCGAGCACATTCGAGCACATTTTTGCATAAAGTCTAATGTCCTCTCTACCACTCTTAATTGGATGAAATAAACTAAACAAGTAAGGGTGCACCACGTATGTGTTCCAAAATGGCTAGACTGTGTGGGTATATGTTCACTCTTGGAGACTAGGGACAAAGGCCTATATGAAGCCCTTTATAAACCACCTGAAAGCATTTTACATCACCTGCTTTCAGTCCAGCTGCTCTCATGCCGCCTAATCCTCAAGTGCTAGTCACCATCGGAGAGGACAGTGTGTGAAGGGACTTGACGTCCACGCCCAAGATACTGAATTCATAAACTGCATTTTTTTTTTATGTAACGGAGCACTGTAGAAGTACTAGTTGCAACAAAATGCAATTCAAAATCCTACAGGTGGAAATCTCCACTTCACCTCTCCTATCTTTTCTTCGGGAAGACCTTCACACATGCAACTACATTTAGTAGTAAATGTGGGAAAGACTGGGGAAATGACTTTAGGGTGGGATATTCTAACACAAACACCCACCCATAACAGAGTAGGACCATTGCTATTCACAAACTACACTTCTACAGTTACTACAGTCCAAAAGACCACAAAACAGCTGTAAATGTACCCCAACCCAGCCTTTGGGTAAATCTAACACCACACATGGCAACTCACAAGTTCTGCAACAAACTCCCAGAGAAAATAATGGAAGCAGGGACTTAAAATAACACACCTTAGGAAATAATGTTAAATAAATTGAATTATTTAGCCTTTTCAGTGTGTATATATATATATATATATATATATATATATATATATATATATATATATATATATATATGCATCCGTTTTTTTGCGCGTACGCAAAATTAATCCTGCGCACTCCCAACACCTTTGTACCAGAAATGACCAGTACTTCAAAATGTACTTTTAGGTATTTTAATCCATAGCAGCACTCCCAGCCACACTGCTCGACGTGTTTCGTGGCACACGCCGCTTTTTCACGAGGCTGAAATTACCTCAGCCTAGTGAAAAAGCGTATATATATATAATATTACTCTTATTTTGGAATTGTAAAATGAATAATTGTTATTTAAAAGTAATCATAATATATGTAATGCAAGTGTGCTATTTACTTTGATTTACTAAATATTCAATATTAAAAGGCTAATTCAGGTGGGGTTTCTTTTTACATTTAAAAAATATATATATTTATAAATTAATGCATTTTAATTGTTTAAATATTTATTAAACATCTAATTGGGTAAGTATTGTGCTGTAATATTTGTATTTTATTAGTTCTATATTAATACCAATAATTTTAAATTACATTACAATGTCTTTGTACATTATGGTATATTTAATATTGCAAACAAAATCATGAAAATTGGTATCACTTTTCCCTATAATCTACCAAAGGGAGTTCTCTGCCCCTATTGTGGATATCTCCACTCTGGTCATGAAGATCTGCGCCTCAGTGGTGGTCTCCAGCTATGTGTAAAACGGTGTTAGTAGTAAGCCATGCTGTAAGGGCAGAGATGATTGCATAGCTGTTATTTTTTCTGCTGTAGTGCATTTATTCAGTAAATATACTAACAGATGTGTACACTTAGGCAATCACGAAGATAGCACTTAGTTAATCAAGTGTTGTTAAGCCAGGAAGCAGTAATCCAGTTTGTAATGCTTTAATCGGTATAGTTAACCAGAAAGTATTGTCCAGCTACTATACTAAGACAGTCAGTATTTAATTCATTATGGTATAATTGCGTATTTCGAAGCATTAGCCATGAATCTATATTTAGTTTGATTTTTTCGCAAATTAAATTAAAAAATATGTATATTGTTAATCCCCTTTCAAGTGAAATGTTGTTTTGTAAATAATCTGATTTGAAGAAATTGATTTACTTTCAGTTTTATCTAACATTTTGATACATTCCAATAACCAATCAGTATTGTTAGCCAAGTAGTATTTCTACTAGCTAAATATAGCAGCAGAAATAATTTGGTAAACTCAAATCATAAAGCTACCTAGTTAATAGTTTTATTCGGTCAGTATCATGTTGTTTAGATTGAGAGATCCCATTCAGTATGATTACCCAGTGTAGTTATGCTGTCATTATGCTAACTACATAGATTAGTTAAAAGAATTAACGCAATTACATCAAGTTGGAGCTTCTTCTATTTGTCCAAACTGGGGCAGTCATGCAAGGTGATCACATGGAAATTAACAAAATGAACTAAATTCAACCTTTGCAAATCTTGTTCTGAGATAATAAGATAAAGGTGACTTATTGTCTCTAAACAAGCACATATCTGTACTTTCTAATGCCTTCAGGAGGAAGGATATCACGTAGTGGTTTCTGTTTTATTAGTGGTTACAAAATGGCAGTTTCGCCACATTTCACACTTTCACAGGGATTAGGAGAGGTACAGATGGTCACAGAAGAGACGAGGTTCCCGTGCTCATTGTGCCACTGAACAGTAGTAGAACCTCGCTGATGAGGCCTAACAAGGCTGAAACTGGTCTGGGGATGCCTAAATTCCCTTACAAAGCAGGCCTGGCCTGGTAGTTCGGACTGGACAGTTCCTATTGAAGCAGGACCAAGTCTGATTTGCATGCTGCTCATCTATGTCTAGAGTAAAGTAGTCGGCACAAAAACGGTTGGTTGGAATGTGTTTTCAGTAATTACAAGTTTCTGAAATAAATTCAAGCATTTTACCCCTCACTTCTTTATAAGGGATCACCATCCAAAGATGATGGATAAGCGATACAATGGCAAGAGGAGTCTGGATAGTTGGAGCCTAGTGGGTTTTATTGGGTTTTGTCAACTGTGGAGTGCATGTAAAACAAAATTAATGGAAATTATATTTTTATGTATGGCTCAAAGCATATTTCCTTACAGCTCCATGAGCGTGTTGAAATGCAAATCGAAAGCGCTACATATTGGGTACATGTGATAATGTTAAAAAATCGCAGTGATCTGTTACCGTGGTTGTATCTTAAGTGCAATACTCCCAGGTCGTCTCCCGTTGGATGCTTTTTGAGGGAGATAGGCGAGGTAGTTTGGTCAGGGGCCAGGAATCTGGATGTTCTGTACAAGCTGCTAGTGCATTAGTACTATAACATATATATACCTGTCACTTACTGGTTTCTGGAAAAGTGCTTCTCTGCGAGCGGCTGTCCGGGCCTTATCAGAGGATAGTACAGTAGAGACCTCAGATGGAGCGCCTAGCTGTGTATGAGGGCGGACTGTTGAAGGCATTTAGGCAGAGATGAAATTCAAGATGTCAGCTGTGTTCCTAATTTTAGTTTAGTGTGCTGCAGAGACCAAAAAAGGGTGGATGGTTGGCAATGGCTTTTCCAATTGACTGTAATCTTCTGCTTGCTTGTGCTGATCATCAGTGTCACCAATGGAGCATTTTTTTCGGAGTAGATCTCACCAAACTGTGTATTTTAAAGTACAAAGTTGGTGTGAAGGTTCAGAGGCTGCAAGTTCTACCTCTGAATGGAGCCTATTCCACTGCATAAACGCCTGAACTATACAAACAGAGGTTCCTGTTCATCTATCAGTCTTGCAGGGTTTTATTGCACTGAGGTGTCCCAAAGAGAGCGGTTTTCGAGGCTTTCAAAAGCGAGTTTAGTTATGAAATGGTTTGGGGACCAGTGGCATTCTGCAGTAGGAGTCCTCTAACTGCATGCTTGGGATGGGGTGGGTCTTTTGCACTAGTTTGTGGGGCACTTTGGTCTCACTTGTGTGTACAATATTGTACTATATAACGCTTTCCATAGGCCTTGCTAGACATAAAGCTTGTACCTCCTCTACATGTTGGAATACCTAGAAGGGTGGCCTTGCTACTAACACCCCCTACTAGCGACAGTCATTTCTGGTATTCAGGGCCGCCGGGCCGCCTGTGGTTGTGTCTGGCATACCACGCATTCACCAGAAGCGCAGCACGCGCCTGGAGCAGCTGAGGCGCGCGCTGCCCCGGCCCCCGATCCGTGAGGCGATGTATGCTCTGCCGACGTCTGATGGGGAAGGTCACCGGCTCCCGGGGGACGCGAGGCCATTGACTGACTGGAGCGCACGGTATAAAAGAGACTGTGTCCCTCGACGACCTCCACCGCGCCTCGGCGAGCACGAGCCGGCGCATCATCAGAGGAAGCCCACCAATCGATAGGCCCAGCTGCGCCACGCGCGCTGTCTCTGCAGCGCTGGGCGCGCGGGAAGCAGAGAATGAGGCCTAATACCTCAGCTGCGCGCGGCCCCGGGGGTGGGAGCAGCGAACTGTAAACAGGAGCATCTGCGGAGCAGTTTTTCTTGCCCACTTGGGAGACGATTAGTGCAGGAGGCCATCCATCTTGGGCAAGAGAGGCGATAGGAGCCGAGAATGGATGAGGTGTGGGGATTGAGGTGGCAGCGCTGGGGCACTGATGTGAGGCCGGAGGGGGGCGGGGGGAGGCGGGACCCATGCCAGGGATATGATGAAGTGCCTGAGCCTGCCAACCCCTCCCAGCCCTCTGCACACGCGCCACCCTCTGATCAATGCCTGGGAACGTCCGTGGGAATGTGACCAGTGTGAAGGAGTGTAGGGCCGGGGGGAGGGCGGAGGGGTGGAGAGAGCAGCATAAAAGAGTGTCTGAACAGCATAGGCGCAGGTGGAGGGACAACATTCAACTAGAGAATTAGTCTGGGCACGGGCAATACCTTAAAAATACTGCAATGCCTGCTGCCACAAGCGCACCTGCTCCCACCTCAGTACAGCAACACACACACCACTAAAACAAACACAATAGGACAGAAAACATGCATTCACAAGTTACACATGGAGAGCACAGGCCTAAGGATACATCAACAATGGTATGGCAACAGTGACATACTGACCACAGAAGTGAGATCACAACCTACGCGCACACATTGGGCCACATCGAAACCCACAGCGTGACATCGACAGACAGTTACAAGCTAACATACATAGGTGTATATTGATGCGTGCAGACACACAGCCATGCAAGCTATTTTTATTCATATCGCCGCCTGTGACATGCCGACAAACAGACACAGCAAAACACAAAGCAAAAAAGAAATGAAAAAAATCACGATGCAAAAGGATATAAGCATATACGCACGCAGTGATATACCATACCAAAGTACAAACTAACACCACACACATGAACACAATGATAAACAGAGGCGTGGAGACGTACAAAATCACAGATATACACACATGAGCTGTGATATAGTAGCCCTCAGGGGGACAGGGATATGCAGATCTGAAACAGGCACTGATTCAGAAGAAAACTCACACACACCAATACAGTGGTATGTCAACACGTACAGGAACACATTGATGCACACAAACACATATAGGAGCATATGAATGCAGGAGACAGAGCGGCGAACACTAGGACATGCCAAGGCACAAAGAAATATGCCAATACATGCCAGCACATAGATATATACCAGCTCACACAAAGACATGTTGATATACCTAAGGGCATATTGATACATATGTTGCTAGACAGATGAACTTAATGAAACACATACCAAACTCACATAAAGACAGCACATGTGGAGTCAGAAAAGGTCATATTGACATATACGCAGGGACATGTTGACATACAGCAGATCATACCAATGTGCATATTTTCGTGTGTGCATACACAAATTCATGCACATACACACACAATCATTCCGATACACATTGGGAAATGTTGATACTCAAAAGGTCTAGAAAGGACTTCAAATTCAATAATTTAGTATCGGTAAGTCTAACTTTGGATATGGACTTTTCGGTCATTCTAAAATAAAATGCATTGGGATTTGACTGATTAAAATCAGTAAAATATGTGAACATTTTCAAAAAGGAAGCAGAACTGCCTTGTATAGGATCTGGACAATGCTCCCATTGTGTATAATTTACAGTGTTCCTCCTGGTATTAGTTTTATACAGGTAGTGAATGCCAAAATGTTGGTAATAATATAAGGCCTAGAAATTACAGGCATCTCGAGGGCAACATCAGGCACTGGATGAGAAGCTGGGGCCAAAACAGAATTTCTCAAAATCGAAGGACATGAGACTGCCGGTATCATACTAAGAAGAATCAGCCACTCTGTGTATCTTGACATTGTCAATGAATATATACCTGTTGTCCTTACGACTTGGATGTGGTGGGGGAGAGGGGTTGGCCTAACGGCTAAGGCGCTCGACCTCGGACCTGGGGATCTGGTTAGAGTCTCGGTAACGACGCCAAAAACCTCCTGTGATTCTGGACAAATCACTTAATCTCCCCGTGCCTAGAAAAAATGAAAGTGTGTCCTCATGTAACGTAACTGGTGCTATGTAAAGCGCTCTGATACCTGATTTGGTTCGGGTCTAGTTCGCGCTATATAAAACTCTGCAAAAAAAAAAAAAAGTACATGCTAACACCCACAAACTTAAAATGGACACACAGGTTCATACCAACATTGGGACATATCAAAAGGGACACACAGAGGTTCATGCCAACACATACAAGGACATAACAGATGAATGCATGAATGAAAGGGCATTTCAATACACACATCCACAAACTCACTTTGGGAGTTGTGTTTCTAAAAAAAACACTTCTTTGTTGTGTGGGTGCATTGACTATGGCCCCCTCACAGTATGGCTACAGGGGTTTCAGTGGAACCGTTGTGGCAGCAGTTCCTCTGAGGGCCCAGAGCCCTCATGTCAGGCTGTATTCTGCCATAACAGCCGAGTGCATTCCTCGGCAGCCCTGGCGCTACCAGTACAGCTCACCATGGTCTAAATACGGCTCCTATGTCCTAACTGTGATTCTGCTTCAGCTGTTTCTTAATAATTGCGCGAATTTCTGTGGTTTCCATGGATGCCTTGTCAAGTTGTTCAGAGACACTTCTTAATCTAGCTTTTTAAGGTATTAGCCCATTGTAGCCTTTCAGGACCACAAATAGCCTACGTGACTTTTAGTTCTCTCATTTCCCCCTTCCCCCCCCTCATTGAACGCATTGGTATTATTTACTATACTGAGTAGAGCTAACTAGTAGCAGTGTATGCTTGGCTCTGTTCATACAACATTGCCGATGATAGACGATATGTTTCTTATTTCGGAGGACCCACATCCCACTAGTTTGCCAAAGGTGCACCACAGGTAAGTCTATCTGCATCCTTCTGTCTGAGGTCACCACCTGCAGCCAGTGTTTCTGGAGAAACTCCTCCGTAAGATGCACTAAGCCAATACGTTCCGCAGTCTTTGTTTTCATACTTCTTTCCAGTTAAGAGCTAACCCCGAGTCAGGTTCATGTACTGAAAGCTGAAAATCTCTACCACACAATTCCTCTTTCTCCTGCTGCCTCTCGGTCCTGACCCTCCCAAAACAAACCTCTATCAGCCAAAGCTATGTCTTTAATAATTGTTAGAAGAGGCTTGAAAATTAGGCAATCCATTTGCCACCTAATTACAAGTGGGGACTCGGACATACTATCACTAAAGAAATATGATTAACAGACTAGTGCCTTCTTGTTCTAGTGACCTTAGTACCAGCAAAAAGTCGACACTACAAATTGACAACCATCACAATCCAGCATGTTACAAAACAAATAAATAAATAAAAGATTATCTGTCATGATCGCCCCTACTGTGTAGGTGGGGGAGGGTGGCCCTTCTTCAGAACTTAGAATTCAACCAGGAGAGGTAACTTAATTGGGGTTAATGCCATCAGTCTTTCACTTAAACACAATTAGAACAGCTTTTCATGAATGCTGGTGCATCGCCATCCTAAAATAAAGCCAAACTGGTTGATAATATCTCATAGGCCAGGCGTTGCACTTATCCATTCGTTCTGTTCAGGTTGTGCTGCCGGGTGATCTGAGTTTCTTGACTAAAAACCTCTGCAAATGGTGGTGCACATAACTTAGTTAGGGATTTGTCTATATTTAAGTTGCAATTGTTAGGTACTGGACCCAACCATAAAGCGGGCCATCTTCTTAACACTATCTTTTCATCCAATGATATACCGAAAGTAGAACATCTTACAACTTTTTCTAGCCGATCAAGTTTTTCCAGTTAAAGATAAAAACTGGTAAAGACTAGATAACGAAGTTATCACAGATTGCTTTCCTTCCTTTTTAGAGGCATCTAGGGGATCTAACAAATCTAGGAGTCAATTAAGCCTGCCTTTTTTTTGATTGCTATTTAAGACGAGTGGAAAGATTGCACACAACTCCTGGTAAGTCTAAAGTAGAACTTGGTGTTAACAGGCGGAAAGATCCCCAAGCTTAACCTTTTCTCATCTGTGTGTGGTGGTGGAAGTAAGACAAATTCCCAAACTAAACCCTAATAGAACAGAAGTTCTGCTTATGATCACAAATTCCCCTTGGTGGAACACCAGTTTGCGGCATGCAACCATGGTATCTTGCACCAAATACCAGCTGTCTTTGGAAACTCAGATAGCTAAGATAGAGAGTTTTTTACCACTTGAATTTGTTATGACTGATCCTTCCTTTCCTCTGGAGTCTCACTCACACATCCCAATGATAACTATGCTTTTTCAGGCCATCTTTGATTATGGATACAGCATCTATTTGGCAACTGGATTGTAGCACACATACACTTAATCCAAAATGCAGCTGTGGTACTTCTTTCCATCGAGAGATAAATAGACCAAATCTTCGCCACTCTGAATGAGCTCCACTGATTGCCCAACATGAAAAGAAATGTTCATAAGGTTTTCATCTTTCCAACTCCCCCAACATTCTAGCCACCAAATTAAGGTGGTCCTAAATATTCTACCTATTAAAAAGGCCTGAGCTTCCTCGACAGTGCTGACTCAGTTAAAGCTGCCAAGTTGTGAAACAATCTTCATCTCACTCTACAGGGAACTCAAACTGTTAAATTTACAGAAACATCTGATGATCAGTCATTTTCGTCTTTAAGTTTGGCCTCACCCTATTATCCTGTCTGTCTTATTTTCATGGACATTTTCAATGCACAAAGAAGCTCTGATGTTTGCTGCCAAAAATATAATTTGCATATTTCATGAATTCACAAGTGGATTCCTAGGATTAAATGCATTTACAGGAAATCTGCAGTCATAAATCAACTGAAAGGGTGGGAAGTGGGTGTTCCAAGGTGTGTTTTGTTGGACGTTTGTGCAATGCTACCTTTGGCAGTTCCCAGCCCGGAGTTTTGCGCTCCTCATGGAACAATTTACCACGAAGAAATGTCTCCAATGACCAAAATAAACCCTCGATTGGATGGGACCAGATTTAGTTCTTAATTTGTATGATTACTTAATGACTTACATCGGCAATGTCGAGCTAAAGACAATAACCACATCTTCCTAAACCAGGTGAACTTGAATTTTGAAAGCAAAAGCTGCACATAGTTGCCACATCCACATTAAGACTATGGTAGCCAGGAACTGTATACGTTTAAAATGAAGGCAATTTATAACCTAAATACTGAAAGAACTGCTTGTACTTGTATTTATTTGTAAATGTACCTGTAGATGGTTTGGGGAACAATTACTTGTGGTCTTTCAAAAATCTATGCAGTTGCAATTTATTGAGAGTTGCAAAAAATACATTTTGTATAATGTGTGTGCGCTGGAGAGTTTGTAATATGCGTGAAAAGATGTAATAATGAGAAGTGGAGAGGCACAGGGCAAGTTGAGTTTTATCCTTGCTGGTATTAAAGGAATACTTAATGCCAAATACGAACTTTAATGTGTTACAGTACAGTCTCAAAAGCTAGTCACAGGCGATCTGAGAATGAGAAGGGGAGGGCTGAGAGTCATTACTAGTAGTCGATATTTATTTCATTTCATTTATAAAATGAGAACTGTGCCTAAACAAATAAGCTTCACGGCGCTTTCAAACGAAACATGCATCTGAAATAATCCCATGTAACAGACTAAGACACTTTGTGACAAACAATTGTGCATCTCATTACAATGAACAAGAAAGCACAGGCATAAAACGTGCCAGTATGAATTAACCAATGCAAGTTTGTAGACAGACAGATTTAAAAAGGAACACCTCTGGATCTTCAAATGACCTTTTATGGGAGCGAAAATAACAACACATGACAACAGTAGCACAGAGTTCTGGGGGGGATAATGCTACTTAATAATGACCTGTTTCAATAACACTCCATACTGCACTTTTACTGTGTCTTAGCATTGTCAATAACCAATTCATCAACCATGAACGGATGTAAGGCTGAGTATGCCTTCTAAGTGTGACCTTTAGATCACAGCATTTGTCAGCGGTGAGCGTCAATTCACCTCTTGTTTGACCTGGAGTTCTACGGACTGGGCGGAAAATCAGGTTTCTATCAACAGGCCAAGCCCACTGAAAGGACTTGTGCCTTGGAAAAGTGAGGCACATGTCTGCCTGACCAGTGACTCACTCTATCCAGTCCGAATAGTCTGTTCAGAGGCTGGCTCAGAACTGACACTAGTGTCAGACCTTACAATATCCTTCAGAGGGCCCATGGTTTGTCCCAAAGGTCCTTCAGGGACCCGTGATGTTGAGGAATCTCCCATTTCCACATCATGTTCACACATCTTTCCCTACATCGCTGAAACTATAACCCTGAAAGACTGTTCTTATTCAATAGAAGTGCGTTGCCTTGGGCTAGCATCCCTGGACCGCGTCCCACAGCCACTCTGCGTATCCTCACCAGTATTGTCCATCCTCCAGCCCACGAAAGCGATCAATATCAAATTATCATGTCTCCCATTCATAACTCTTATGCGAGCAGCAATGAGGAGAGACAAGGTCGGGAGGGGGGCACAAATCGCCACGGGCTCTTGCTGATCAGTCATCCTGGACAGCCCCTGGCACCTAGCACCGGGCGGGGACAGGACCATTAATAAAACTCCTGAGAGCGGCATCGATCCGCGTGATGGATGAATGCGGGAGGCAAATGTAGCCAGCACCTGCTCCTCGCAGGCCCAACGTAGGATCTGTGGACTGCCTGAGCAACACAACATGGCGGATTGCATCTCCTGTGTGTCGTTATAGCATCATTCGTAGCTCTTCATTGCAATTCTCATTGTTATGTATTGTGGGGTCAGAATCTAAGGTGCTCTGAAAGGCCTGAAGAAGGAACTCGAGAGATGGCCTTCTGAAGCTGCCAGGAAGTAAACCAGCAAGAGGTGCAGGTGAGGCCTTCTTTCATATGAGAGCGAGTTCTTTGCCTTATGTACGGGCTACACATTGGAGGGGAGGAGTTCGTACATGTCAATAGACCCAATCGAGGGGGAGACTCCCGACGTTTTAAGCAAAAAATGCCTTTATCGCGACTGTCTCCGGGCAAAATTGCCCCTCCTTCAATAGAAGTCAATGGAAGAAATAAATTCTCCCGATTATTATTGTTGTTTTTTTAATCTCCCATTTTCCACTTATAAAATATTGGCATGTATGGGTTGGTGGTGTGGTGTGTTTTGCATTACTTTCTTCGGGGCAGGTGGAGAGTTTGATGGCTTTCAGAGCTCTCCCCTTGACAGTGTAGGGTAGAATAGCTGCCATTGGGCTCTTGTGTGGAGGTAGAGTGGATTAGCTTCCACTGATTCCTCCTACGTGGTGTCAAGCCAGATGACAGACGCTATTCTTTACCATTTGAGAATAAGATGGCTTCCAATGCCACTGATTAGCGTAAAAGCCACTAAGATGGCTCTGTGGCAAGAGAGGGGGATACAAATATCTACCATTGTGCTTTCGTAAGAGAGTATGTGACAGCCACTTAACTCCTTTTGTGTACTGGACCCATCCTCCTTTGTTACACCACTAGGAGCGTATAGATTCATTCGTATGCCTTTTGGACTAGCCTTTGTTGCTGCTTGTTTTTGGAGAGTGATAAAGATGGTTTTAAGTGATGTAACACAAGTCTTGTTTTTTCAAGATGATATATTGGATTTTGGAAAGAATATGGAAATCATGATATGATTTTGAAACAAGTTTTGAAAAGTCTCAAAAATAGAGGCCTCACTATAAAAAAGGAAACATGCAAGTTTATAGTTAATATTGTAATTTATCTTGGGCACACTATATCAGGAAAAGGCATTAGTTCTGAGTTAGAATTAGTTGAGAGCAGTGTAAAGGCACCCCTTCAATATACCAGGAGCAAACTGAGTCTTTCATTGTCTTGAACGAGAATTATTTAAAGTTTGTGTGTAAGTTTACAAGTGTAGTACAACCGATAAGAACATTCCGCAAGAAAGGTACTAAATTTGAATGGTCGCCTGAGTGTTGTATGGCATTTACCATCATTGCAAGACACGGGTCAAGAAGATGCAGTCCATGCTAAGTAATTGTGGTATCAACAGGTGTCACAAAACAGTTCGTTTCAGGAGCCCCCTGCTTTGTGATAGTTTGAGCTTGGGTAAATCTCCTTCCCCTTCAAGTCTGTACATCCTACATTTTCCTGTTTTTTCCCTAAGGTGCTTGATGCATAACCACAACTCCCCAAGGCACCTTGGAAAAGAAAAGAGTAATTATTAGTGATAACGAAAAAAAGAATGATAATAAATAAGTGTTTCTACACCCTTTTTTTTTTTTTTTTTTTTTAGAGTTTTATATAGCGCGAACTAGACCCGAACCGAATCAGGTATCAGAGTGCTTTACATAGCACCAGTTACGTTACATTTTAGGCACGGGGAGATTAAGTGATTTGCCCAGGATCACAGGAGGTTTATGGCGTCGTTACCGAGACTCGAACCCAGATCCCCAGGTCCGAGGTCGAGCGCCTTAGCCGTTAGGCCAACCCCTCTCCCCTTGTTCTTAAGATTTAATTGATCAAAGCTCCATGGCGCCTGGTAGGTTATTCTCCCTATTTAGGCATTTGACTGCAAAAGTTTTACTCTTGAAGTGGCATGGGCACCCCATCTTTCTTGTGTCTCAAACACAATTCAAGCATGTCAGTTTCTCCGGGTGTAGGTGACTGCCTCCTTTTTTATGGGGTGATTTGCCCTTCTTTCCTCCTTTTCCTCCCTTTTCCAGCAGGGTGGGATCAATCTAGTTTGTCCTTTGATGATTTATGAGATTTGCTGTGGGGTCCACTCCTTGTCCCCTTCCCTCTCCTGTCAACCTTTTTAATTAAAGTTTTTGTTAGGGTATTTTAGGTCTTCTTGTGGATGCATGCTATGGTGCCAGGGAGACACCCACCTATGAGCCACGCCCCTTCAGCAGGTTGTGGTGGCATTAGGGTGGTGGGTCTGCCAGATCAGCCTCTCGTTTCAATTTGAAGTTTCAGGCTCGTCACTTCTGGTGGTTGGAACCACTGTCTGTCCTCTGTTATGCTGGCCTTCCTCGTGGATCCGGCGTCTGGACCCCGCCCAAGTTTTTAAATGATGCACATACATCAGTATAGTCCTTCCTGCCTCTTTGGTGTGCATGCTAGTTTGCCCTCTCTCTATTTCCACTGTTTTAGGTAATACTAGTCTTTCTTCTTTCTCCCTTCTAGGTGTCGGCAGCACAGAGCTGGGTTTGTGTTGTGGCCACTGAGATTCCATAACATGTAAGTTCATCTCAAAATCATAAAAAGCAAAATTGAGAAAATGCTTACAGTGGGATATTGTGAAACGAAGAAGAAGACTGGTTTGACCATGGATGCCAGGCTGGGACTGTCCTTACCCAAGCGCTAGAAAGGTGAGGAAAAGGTGGTGGCTTTTACCTCCAGTACACTCTTAAGGAATGGAGGTGAATTAATTATTGAGGGGAAGACGAGGGGAAGACGTGGGCATATGTTTAGAGTATTTGCCATTTTAAGCTTTTCCTCTGAGGCCTTCCTTTTATTGTGCAGTCAGATAATTGCCCCCTGGTAAACATGTTCATCAGAAGGGTGATGAGAGAGTTACACCCAGGATCAAGAGATGGTCCGAAGAATTTGAGTTCAGTTTTCAGGGTAAATATTTACCTGGTTTCAAAAACAAAGCTGCAGATTGCCTTTCATGGTTGCTGATTCAGGATGCAGTATGGGTTGGTGAGTCTGTGTCTATATGCTGGTAAAAAGAAGAAGCCTTGGGAAAAGAAGAGTGGGAACAGGCAAGAAGAGATGATCCTACTGTGTGTCTGGTCAAGGAAGTTGTATTGAGGTATTGGCCTGCCTGGAGTGTAGTACCTGAATGAGCTTGAATGTTTTGAAAGGTTACAAGAGTGTTGAGTTAGTGTGGAGCAGAATCTTTGGAGGCCAAAGGTGTGAACCTCCCTGTTGTGTATCATGAGGGCTGTTTAGGCAAACAAAATCACCAAAGTATGGGTGAGGAAGAAATATTGGTGGCATGGTCTGAACAAAGAGGTAGAGGTGGTTGTGGGAGATTGAGTTCCATGTGCGGGTAATGACAAATCTTGAGTGATATGACAGACACCCCTGTTTCTCAATGAAGTTCCAGAGTTACCCTGGACAAAGTTAGGCCTAAATTTTGTGGGACTTCTAAAACTTTTACCTTTGGTGGAGAAATAGGTCTTATTGCTGGAGGATTACACCTTCAAATAGGTTTCCTGCCAGGTGTGTGTGTGCTGTCAAAACCTGTACGGTGTTGAATTTCTTAAGATATAAATTTGCCAGTGAAACTTGGCCAAATGTTTGGTTACAAATAATGGGGTGCAATATTTCTCATCAAATGCAGGAGTTTCTTAGAAGTCCTTCCATTATGCATCAACAGACTTCTTGTGAGTTCAGAGAGTGCTCGAGTTGAGAATTCCATTAAAGGATGCTTTAAGGGAAACTTGATGGGCTCATTACACTTCTCTAAATGCTATAACCTCAGTTGCCCCATTCAGGTATTTGGGGGTGGACTAGCAAACTCTAAACTCAGTCCAGCATGTTTGAAGGTTACCAGATCTTTGCCATTGTGGGATTGCGAGAATTGTGGCCAGTTGAGTGTAAAATGTAAATGGGCATACACATGCCTCTAAAGCATGCTGTTTCTGAACGTTTATGGAATGTGGGTGTTCTGGTTTTAGTGAAAAGGCCAAGCATGATGAGGGCACATTCACTATTTCCAGTCCTATTTCCATTGTGGAGGCAAAGGAGAATGAAGTCAAGTTGGTTTCCAGAGAGGTTTGGAGCATGTCCACACTTGCTCGCTCTTATGGGAACTCTAAAATTGTTTTGGAGCGAATCGATGTTTCATTGGAGTCACCGTCTACTTCCAAAGTTCTTCATAGTTGCAACACTGGAAAAATCCAGATGCCAATATTATGGGTGAGACTTTTACAGCAGCTTCTAGATTTTCAAGCCAGAGTTTGAGGAAGTAGAGAAGACTGAAATAGAGAGAAATTATTTGTACTCACAGCTATTCTTGCTAATTTTTGTTATTAGTCAATTGCTTCATCTCTGTATTGGGATGTCCTATCACCTTGTTCCATTCTAGAGTTTCTCTCCTTGAGCAATTGCAACATATCCTTACATTATTTATTATCTATTTTTGTTTTTAAGTCTTTTAACGTTGTAATGGGTGTGGAATGTTGTGTTTAGGCAGAGGAGTGTGTTATGGATTGTATTATCCATCCATTGTCATAGTGAAATCATGAAGAACCCGATGAGATCAAGTGCAGATCCTGGTTAGTGGAGAGATTTCAGAGCGGGCAGCTGATAGATGATGCGGGCTGGACTGGCTGTTGATGGTCTTTCTTGTTTGGATCTCCACTTATAATGAAGGTCTTGGAAGTTTTGTCTGTGGCACCCTTGAAGAACTCCAAGGTGAGGCCACAATAGCTTCCTAAAAGGAGAGCCAAAGGATACCATTCAGAGAGCCCGTGGCTCACCTTCAGCGTTGTGGAAGCTCAGCAAGAGAATATTAAGTTTCTTTTTGGCCTGCGACCTATCGTTTACTTCCCCGCCACACTTTGGTACATTTCTCATACGTGCCAAGGAGTTTCAAATGGTGTGGAGACTCAAAAAGAATTTCCTCTCTTCTCTAATAACATGTGTTGCACATGAATACATAAGCAGGTGAAACCTAAAGACACTAAGTTGCATCAGGTTAGAGATACAGCATAATAGCGGAACACAAAGAAACGTCACAGTAAAATGTCAGCAACACTCCAGTAAGAAGAGAAAGATGTCTTTGTCAGTTAGGACCCGATGTAGAGTTTGGCGGACACGGACAGCCTACTCCAATAATCGCCATAGCGTTAACATTCGTAAAGCTTCCTCCGACGGAAGAGGGAGTACAGGACGTGGGAGGTAAGCCATCTGATCAGCAGCCCTATTTAGAGTGTGTGGCCTGATGTTTCTTTTTCTACTGTCAGTCACAGCCATGAATAACCTGGCAGTGAGGGATAGTAAAAATAACAAAATGACCCCACACTATAGGAGAAAACACGCACTGTTTTGGGGCTATTCGTATTTACTTTTTCCAAAAACAAACTCCCATCTTGGGAGTTTTGTTTTTTGCAAAAGTAAACATTATTAAAAGTTTGGTATAAGTGTCTATCACCAATGACCATTGCTCATCAAACTTATAAATGACTTTGTATGAATCCAAACTGTTCACTGTGGGGCCAGCAATTAACTTTAAAGGCTTGATTTAGGTATAGGTGGATGGCCTGTGAGGCTGCCATGGGGACAGAGTAAATTGCTTCATCCCCATGATGGAGAGGTCGCCCACCTAATTTATAAAGGACGCAGAGCAGGCGGTCATTTATAAAGGCATTGGCAGGAACTGCCGTCACATAACCAGCATCTCTGCCGTGGCCCAACTTAAGGTTCGCATGCTATTAAAATTGCTCGGCAGACCACTATATGACGGGGAGGGAGCTCCATCACCATTGCGACGGAGTACTCTCTAGCAAATGTATAAATTAGGCCCTAAATTTGGCAGGGGAAGTAGACAGGGTTGTGGATTGTAAAGTCGTCTGCCACTAGTACTGCTTTTGCCTCGTCCTCCAAACTCTAAATCAGGCTCTTTATGCTCACTGATGTGATGTACAGGATGCGAGTTTTAAATTTGTGAGGTCTGTAAATTGGGTACCATTAAATCGGATAATAGTAACCGTACTGAGTAATGGGACAAGTGCAATAAGAAATATCATTCCGCCTCTTTCCTCTCTCCCTCCCCCATCTCAATCTTGTTTCTGTCTCCATTCCCTCTCTTTCTCTGTTTCATTATCCTCTATCTATCTACTCCTTTAGTCCTCACACCTCTCACGTTGCCCAATTGTATGTCTCTTACCTTGTTTCTGTCTCACCCTCTCACTTCCCTTCAGGTTATCTCTCATTGTCTTTCCTAACCCTGTACCCCTCCTTCTCTTCTATTTCAACTTAACCATAGTTGGAATTCTTATTCTCTCCCAGACTTTTTCTTGTTCTGCAGTCTGTCTCTCTTTTTTCACTTTTCTAGTTTTGTTCAAGTCTCTGACTCTCTTCTGTTTCTTCATTCTCTGAAACACTTTTTTGCCACTGCCTGTGATTCAGTTGCCTTTTCTTCTCTCTCCCACAGACTCTTTCTTCCTTTTCTACTACTTCATCCCTCGGTGGTTGTTTGTGTTCCCATTCATAGGGGAGTTTGTGCTGCACTGTTCCTTATGGAGGTGTTTGCATTGGGCTGCTCCCTATCCGAAGTGATGCGGTGGGTAAAAAACAATGGACTGAAATGGGCTACGATTGATTGCCAGTGGCTAAGACTTTTGCATACATTCCACTCATCAACTTGTGTTATTTAATTTGATGCCATATGTGCACCGAATATCCCCTGCTCACCATATCAGAGGATCCATGCTGGATCTCACTGGTGATGCCCAGCAAGGGTGAGACTATTCTGGGGTTGCTTCTGTTCCCATTCTGAGTCATATGGTTGCTCCCTGCCTGGAGTGGTGCTGTGGGCAAATATAAAAAGATGAACTGAAATGAATTATGTGCGATTGGCAGTGGCTGAGACATCTGCCAACACTCCACCAATCACTTTTTGTTATTTGACTGCTGTTCCTACTCCTGATCTCTGGGGTCATGAAGGCAGCAGCAGAATCAGAAATTAGAAAGGATTCTAAAAGACCAGTTTACTTTCTTCAGCTTCCACTATTAGTCCTTCCCATGGCTTCTCAGCAGCAAGAAGGAGGCTGTTGTTGAAGCGTATGCAGGGCGACCCCAATTGTGCCATGTTGCAGCTTCTTATTTCCGGCATAATATTCATCATTTGCTCCATAATCTGCAGATTTGAGCAAAACAATTGTTTGTTTCTCAAACAGATCAAAAGTTACTAAAAACACAATGACAAATGAAGTGGAAGCCTCTTTGAAAAGATTGACTGATCACCTTTCTGTTGCTCCTTACTGTAGTTGGGTGTTAAACTGTACTAATGAGAAGAAACATTTGCCCAGGCAGTATCAATATGCCTAAAAATAGCAAAACAATGAGGTAATATTATCCCAACATGTCAGTCCCAATGCTTCATAATTTGCTTACTGATGCCACATAATTTGGTCCTTCCCTGAAGCATAATTCCAGTGGCCCTAAGGGTAAGATGGTAAAAGGGGATAACCTTGTTGTGTCATCCTGGTCAAAGGTTGTGTTTATGCCCCTTTCACTACCTATGGGGTATTGGTGAATTGATGTCTCAGTCTGGCTCCTTCTCTCATCAAAGTCTCTCCACTCTCTGTTACTCCTCTGGCCAGTGCCACTCCCATCTCTGTCTTTGCATGTGTCTCCCTCTCTGTCTCCTCCTCGTCAGTCTGTCACCCTTCTGACTCGCCCGCCTCCACAGCACTTTTTCGATCCTCTCCTCCTCAGAAGATTATTTTCTGTCCCCTTATCTCTGTCTTTGCTTATTATGTGTATCTGCCTCCTCCTCGGACGACTCTGCAGCTGGGGATCTGGGTTCAAGTCTCAGCATTGGCGCAACATCCTGTGATTCTGGGTAAATCACTTAATCTCCCTGTGCCCATGATAGCAACTGGATACCCTCCCGGGTGATAAACTGCGCTATATAAATCTACAGTTAAACTTCCTCTTTATTTCCCCCACCCACCTTTCCCAGAATCTCTCTCTTCCCTCTCACTCATCTAATCCTTTTATGGGATCCGGAGAAGCATGCAACCCGCCGAAAAAAAGCTTCAACACCTCATCAGGGGTAGCAAGTGCTATATAAATGCAAACCTTTTCCCTCTTGTATCCTTCCACTTTCCTTCTCAATCCAAATTACTGAAAAAGTGCTTTGACGCCTCGTCGGGGGTATAAGCGCTATATAAATGCAATTACAATACAATACAATATCTTGATCCCTCCTCTGACTCCATACCCTTTGCTCCCTGGTCTGTCCAGTCCCTTCATCCTGGTTTTTTCTATCCAGTCTCCCCCCTCTCTTCTGTTATGCCATACCTCCACACCCCCCGTCTCCCATGGTCCCTTTTCTGGCTCCCTCTAATCTCTGTGTCTTCCCTGGTCTGTGCCCCTCCTTCCATCGTTCATTCTTTGGCGCCCTTCTGTTTCCCACTCCTCTCCCCGCCTCCTTTCTTTGATTCCTCCCTCCTCTCATTCCTCCCTCCTCTGTGACTGACCCTCCCCTCCTCACACCTCCATCACTCTCCTGCTCTGCACGTGGGACATTGGCAGTCCGCTCATACCTACAGAGCATTCAATTACCCTGCAATGGCTCGAGGCTATTAAATCATCACTCTGCTTCATTACAGCCTGCCAGGCCCCCCCTCCCAATAAAAGCCATTAAGACAAAAGGGAAAAAGCTATCTCTAATGCAGCTTTGGAATTTCTTTCTACCAGCTGCTCAACTTTTAATATCAACTCTTACTAGCCACTGAAAAATAGGTATTTAGAAATCTACGAATCTCTCCCACTGTCTGTCGACTGAGAATCCGCATACACCCGTCAAAGTCTAGCCGCATAATCATATTAGTATGTAGTCACAGGCAATGATTGACCTCCTAGATGGCTCAGTGAGTTACTCACTGCTGGCATTGTCGTGATCTGCAGGTCAAAATCCAACAAAACCAACTGAGCTTCCCATTGTCCCTTAGTAAGTAAATTGAATGCCATTGGATTAGATAATTAGTAAAAAATTTCTACGTTTAGCGCTTAGATTATTCCCCCATAATTTACGAACATGTGCAGCTCATTTTCTAAACACATGATCCTCTTTCTATCTGCATTTTACTCACATTGATTTACCACCTAAATATCTCAGTGTCTATCCACATGTGCCTCAGTGAGTCCACATGTGGCTCCATTGTGGGGCCACATGGACAGATTAGATATCCATGCTTTTCCGGAATATCACATTGATTATCCACATTAACAGCTCGGTGTCCATCCATATGTGTCTTTCTTCCTGTTCTCCCATTGACTGTCTGCTAATGCATTACTCCACACTCTCCCAAACTCCACACCGGCTCAACTTAAGGGATGTACGTTGTTACCACGCGATGTATTACATCGCGGTACTTTACAACGTGTCTTTTACAACGCAAGTCGTTACCACGACTTGCGCTGTAGGGGTGCTGGACTCAGAAATAGTTACATTTACTATTCCAACACCAGCCTACGTACAGTAGGGAAGGTGTTGGAATAGTAAATCTACTATTCCTTAGCCTAGAGCGCCCTCCAGCGCAAGTCCTGGTACAGACTTGCGTTGTAAAAGATGCGTTGTAACTGCACTGCGGGGTAACATCCGCGTTGTAAAGGATGTTCCCCAACTTAAGGGCATTGTACACGGCTCAACACACCCTATTAAGAGTTTAAAGAACATATCACCACATAATCCTCCCTGATGAAACTGATAAAACTGCAGGGACTGCCTTACCAGAAGTAGCCATCTTCAGAATCAGCTGCATCATCTACAAAGCCATCACAACTAGCACCCTTGCCCATCTGGCGAACAAACTTACCACCTCCAGTGGCTTTCAGCAAACCTGCTGCCAGGGCACCACCAGACTGGACAAGAAGAAGAAGCGCAAAATAGAGGAAGAAAGTATTGAGCCTTCTGCATCTATGCACTCAGGGTCTGGAAAGACATCCCTGTGACCTTCAGGATTATCACAACCTTGCTCCAATGTAGAAAAGAGCTGAAGACACCACCAAAGGTTGAAGTGCATTTACTGGTTGTACAAACTCCACCCAGAGCCTAACTGGGCTGGTGGCATAGACATGCAGCATATCATGCAGTGCCCTATGTCAAGTTAGAGGTTCTCAAAACATGATTCCACAATCTGTGGCTCATAAGAGCCTAGTAGGAAACAGGGCCAACAAAGAAGTTAATAAACCGCAATAGGCACACCTCATTAACGTTTACTACACTATGAGGCACTACCAGCACACGTCTACTCTCAGAACTCACCTACCCCACTCTATTCACTCATTAACCCTCTCCTTGCCTTTTACCCCATACAGTGCTAAGCTGCTGCTCAACTAGATTCATTCTATATAAATACCACTGACATGGGTGTCTGTTTACATGCTCTTCTGGCTACACAGATACCCCCCACTCTCTGGCCACATATACAGGCCTGTGTCCATCCACATCAGCACACGTCTGTGTACATGTACCTTGCATAGCCCACCCATACATACAGCTCATTGTCTGTCTACATGTGCCACTGCTGTCTGTCCACATGTACCACGCATTATCGGGACATGTACATAGCTTAGTGTCTATCCACATATGTCTGTATCTGTGCAAATATTTCTCCCAGTGTCTATCACATGATAATGTATCACTTGGTGTCCATTCACATATACCACACACTTTCTATTTCCATGTACATCCCCTATAAACACCCCCAAAGGTACACCCATCTGAGTCCTAGGGTCTGTACACAAGTTGTTCCCACTATCTAGCTACAAACACCTCTCAAAGAATCACATTGATTGTTTGAGATTTAAAACAGGTTTATTTTAGTATGAACCTTCCTTCATATATAATCCTTAATTACCAAATACAAAACATAAGTTCACCCTTCTTCCATGTCAGATAAAACCCATATATTTTCTTTTATCGCCTTTGCAGAACATATAAATATTTTCATCCTACAACAGATCCCATCATTGCTATCCAGCATTCACTTTCTAAACCCATCAGCTTGATTACACACTTCCCTGCTCCACATAATGGTCCAATAACCCAGCGCGTTGTCCATACAAGCAACGCCAAACAAGATGTTCAACAGAGATCCAGCCTCCCCCTTCCCAACTACAGCCTCCCCGCCCAGGGATCACCAACCCTAGTTCTTTTTCTTTCACGTACCAGGGCATCCCTACTCGAACACTCAAGAACTTCTTTCTCTCATTTGGGCAAACTAATTGTGGAAGCTCATGCTGCTGGGATCCACATTCAGAATTTAGCGCATAGCAGTCCGCGGTCAACCTTTTTAAAGCAAGGGAGGATTGATATCTGAAAAGTGACCAATACCGGTCTGTCAGCCCAATTTGGACATTGAATTGATTCTGTAGAACTGTGCTCCCAAATCAAAACAGACCAAACCAAGAGCATCCAGCCAACCCTCACAAAACACTGCACAGCCCCTCGGTGGGCACCCTTCCACACCATCAAAGCCTTCAGTATCACTTCTAAAAACAATCCTCTGCAAGACTGAGCAATGTCCAACCATTCCTTCTCAGTTGTTTGGATACATCCGGTCTTGACCAAATCTGCACCTAGATCCATCAAAATGGCCCCTCCACAAATTGCTCTTGAAGTAGTCCTATAAATCTCAACTACCCGTATGAACCCAAAGAACCCCATTTCAGCCCCATAAGTGACTGAGAAACCACCTTACTAGCAAATGTCATAGACACCAATGAATTACCCCCTTATTTATTTTTTTAACTCAGCAGCAGCTAGTGTCACTCTTTCTTGCTGCCTCCTAGTTGGTCAGCACGTATTGGGTGTCACGTCCTTTCCTTTTTGTGGAGCAGGGACCAAGCACAGATTTCTTCCTATTTACTGCCTGTCTGCTGCTTGCACTGTGATGTAGGTACTACTTCTTCTTTCCCTCCCAGCCACCCCTTCTCCGGGCTGCTTCCTCCCATCTCACCCAGCCCTTTTCTAGGCTGCTTCCTCCCCCTCCCGCCCACCCCTTCTCTGGGCTGCTTCCTCCCCCTCCCGCCCACCCCTTCTCTGGGCTGCTTCCTCCCCCTCCCGCCCACCCCTTCTCTGGGCTGCTTCCTCCCCCTCCCGCCCACCCCTTCTCTGGGCTGCTTCCTCCACCTCCCGCCCAGCCCTTCTCTAGGCTGCTTCCTCCCCCTCCCGCCCACCCCTTCTCTGGGCTGCTTCCTCCCATCTCACCCAGCCCTTCTCTAGGCTGCTTCCTCCCCCTCCCACCCAGCCCCTTCTCTGGGCTGCTTCCTCCCCCTCCCACCCAGCCCTTCTCTAGGCTGCTTCCTCCCCCTCCCGCCCACCCCTTCTCTGGGCTGCTTCCTCCCCTCTCACCCAGCCCTTCTCTGGGCTGCTTCCTCCCCCTCCCACCCAGCCCTTCTCTAGGCTGCTTCCTCCCCCTCCCGCCCACCCCTTCTCTGGGCTGCTTCCTCCCCCTCCCGCCCACCCCTTCTCTGGGCTGCTTCCTCCACCTCCCGCCCAGCCCTTCTCTAGGCTGCTTCCTCCCCCTCCCGCCCACCCCTTCTCTGGGCTGCTTCCTCCCATCTCACCCAGCCCTTCTCTAGGCTGCTTCCTCCCCCTCCCACCCAGCCCCTTCTCTGGGCTGCTTCCTCCCCCTCCCGCCCACCCCTTCTCTGGGCTGCTTCCTCCACCTCCCGCCCAGCCCTTCTCTAGGCTGCTTCCTCCCCCTCCCGCCCACCCCTTCTCTGGGCTGCTTCCTCCCCCTCCCGCCCACCCCTTCTCTGGGCTGCTTCCTCCACCTCCCGCCCAGCCCTTCTCTAGGCTGCTTCCTCCCCCTCCCGCCCACCCCTTCTCTGGGCTGCTTCCTCCCATCTCACCCAGCCCTTCTCTAGGCTGCTTCCTCCCCCTCCCACCCAGCCCCTTCTCTGGGCTGCTTCCTCCCCCTCCCGCCCACCCCTTCTCTGGGCTGCTTCCTCCACCTCCCGCCCAGCCCTTCTCTAGGCTGCTTCCTCCCCCTCCCGCCCACCCCTTCTCTGGGCTGCTTCCTCCCCTCTCACCCAGCCCTTCTCTGGGCTGCTTCCTCCCCCTCCCACCCAGCCCTTCTCTAGGCTGCTTGCTCCCCCTCCCGCCCACCCCTTCTCTGGGCTGCTTCCTCCCCCTCCCGCCCACCCCTTCTCTGGGCTGCTTCCTCCCCCTCCCACCCAGCCCCTTCTCTAGGCTGCTTCCTCCCCCTCCCGCCCACCCCTTCTCTGGGCTGCTTCCTCCCCCTCCCGCCCACCCCTTCTCTGGGCTGCTTCCTCCCCTCTCACCCAGCCCTTCTCTGGGCTGCTTCCTCCCCCTCCCACCCACCCCTTCTCTAGGCTGCTTCCTCCCCCTCCCGCCCACCCCTTCTCTGGGCTGCTTCCTCCCCCTCCCGCCCACCCCTTCTCTGGGCTGCTTCCTCCCCCTCCCGCCCACCCCTTCTCTGGGCTGCTTCCTCCCCCTCCCGCCCACCCCTTCTCTGGGCTGCTTCCTCCACCTCCCGCCCAGCCCTTCTCTGGGCTGCTTCCTCCCCCTCCCACCCAGCCCCTTCTCTGGGCTGCTTCCTCCCCCTCCCGCCCACCCCTTCTCTAGGCTGCTTCCTCCCCCTCCCGCCCACCCCTTCTCTGGGCTGCTTCCTCCCCCTCCCGCCCACCCCTTCTCTGGGCTGCTTCCTCCACCTCCCGCCCAGCCCTTCTCTAGGCTGCTTCCTCCCCCTCCCGCCCACCCCTTCTCTGGGCTGCTTCCTCCACCTCCCGCCCAGCCCTTCTCTGGGCTGCTTCCTCCCCCTCCCACCCAGCCCCTTCTCTAGGCTGCTTCCTCCCCCTCCCGCCCACCCCTTCTCTGGGCTGCTTCCTCCCCTCTCACCCAGCCCTTCTCTGGGCTGCTTCCTCCCCCTCCCACCCAGCCCCTTCTCTAGGCTGCTTCCTCCCCCTCCCGCCCAGCCCTTCTCTGGGCTGCTTCCTCCCCCTCCCACCCAGCCCTTCTCTAGGCTGCTTCCTCCCCCTCCCGCCCACCCCTTCTCTGGGCTGCTTCCTCCCGCTCCCACCCAGCCCCTTCTCTAGGCTGCTTCCTCACCCTCCCGCCCACCCCTTCTCTGGGCTGCTTCCTCCCCCTCCCGCCCACCCCTTCTCTAGGCTGCTTCCTCCCCCTCCCGCCCACCCCTTCTCTGGGCTGCTTCCTCCCCCTCCCACCCAGCCCCTTCTCTGGGCTGCTTCCTCCCCCTCCCGCCCACCCCTTCTCTGGGCTGCTTCCTCCACCTCCCGCCCAGCCCTTCTCTGGGCTGCTTCCTCCCCCTCCCACCCAGCCCCTTCTCTAGGCTGCTTCCTCCCCCTCCCGCCCACCCCTTCTCTGGGCTGCTTCCTCCCCTCTCACCCAGCCCTTCTCTGGGCTGCTTCCTCCCCCTCCCACCCAGCCCTTCTCTAGGCTGCTTCCTCCCCCTCCCGCCCACCCCTTCTCTGGGCTGCTTCCTCCCCCTCCCACCCAGCCCCTTCTCTAGGCTGCTTCCTCCCCCTCCCGCCCACCCCTTCTCTGGGCTGCTTCCTCCCCTCTCACCCAGCCCTTCTCTGGGCTGCTTCCTCCCATCTCACCCAGCCCTTTTCTAGGCTGCTTCCTCCCCTCTCACCCAGCCCTTCTCTGGGCTGCTTCCTCCCCCTCCCACCCAGCCCTTCTCTAGGCTGCTTGCTCCCCCTCCCGCCCACCCCTTCTCTGGGCTGCTTCCTCCCCCTCCCACCCACCCCTTCTCTGGGCTGCTTCCTCCCCCTCCCACCCAGCCCCTTCTCTAGGCTGCTTCCTCCCCCTCCCGTCCACCCCTTCTCTGGGCTGCTTCCTCCCCTCTCACTCAGCCCTTTTCTAGGCTGCTTCCTCCCCCTCCCGCCCACCCCTTCTCTGGGCTGCTTCCTCCCCCTCCCACCCAGCCCTTCTCTAGGCTGCTTCCTCCCCCTCCCACCCAGCCCTTCTCTGGGCTGCTTCCTCCCCTCTCACCCAGCCCTTCTCTAGGCTGCTTCCTCCCCCTCCCACCCAGCCCTTCTCTGGGCTGCTTCCTCCCCTCTCACCCAGCCCTTCTCTAGGCTGATACCTCCCCCACCCGCCCACCCCTTCTCTGGGCTGCTTCCTCCCCCTCTCGCCCACCCCTTCTCTGGGCTGCTTCCTCCCCTTCCCGCCCACCCTTTCTCCGGGCTGCTTCCTCCCCATCCCACCTACCCCTTCTCCAGGCTGCTTCCTCCCCATCCCACCTACCCCTTCTCCAGGCTGCTTCCTCCCCATCCCACCCACCCCTTCTCCGGGTTGCTTCTTCCCCATTACACCCACCCACCACTTCTCCAGGCTGCTTCCTCCAGCACCCTCCCACCGTTTTTCTGTGTTGCTTCTTCCCCCTCCCACCCAACCCTTCTCTGTGTTGCTTCTTCCCCTCCCACCCGTCCCTTCTCCATGTTGCTTCTTCCCCTCCCACCCGCCCCTTCTCTGTGTTGCTTTTTCCTCTCCCACCTGCCCCTTCTCTCTGTTGCTACTTCCCCTCCCATCCGCCACTTCTCCATGTTGCTTTTTTCCCCCTCCCACCCGCCCCTTCTCCATATTGCTTCTTCCCCCTCCCACCCACTCCTTTTCTGTGTTGCTTTTTCCACCTCACATCCACCCCTTCTTCGTGTTGCTTCTTCCACCTCCCACCCGCCCCTTCTCCGTGTTGCTTCTTACCCCCCCACTTGCCCCTTCTCCGTGTTGCCTCTTACGCCTCCCACCCGCCAGTGGCATAGGAAGGGGGGTGCAGTGGGCACGGGCCACCCCAGGTGTCATCACTGAGGGGGGTGACAAAATGGCACTGAGGTGGGTTAAAAAATGGCAAAAATATGTTTAACTATCTTTTTTTCCCTTATTTTAATAATTTCAATGTGGGCGGGGGGTTGACAAGAAATTTTCCACACCGGGTACCACCTGCCCTTGTTACGCCACTGCCACCCGCCCCTTCTCCATGTTACTTCTTACCCCTTCCACCAGCCCCTTCTCCATGTTGCTCCTCCCCCTCCCACCCACCCCGACTCCATGCTGTTTCTCCCCCTCACACCCTCCCCTTCTGTGTGTTGCTTCTCCCCCCACCCACCCTCCCCTTCTGTGTGTTGCTCCTCCTCCACCCACTCTCCACTTCTGTGTGTGTTGCTTATCCCCCTCCCACACACCCCTTCTGCTTGTTTCTTCTCTCCCCTACCACACACACCTTGTACGTGCTGTTTTACAACATGGTTAGAGATAGATGTGGGGAAGCCTCTAAAAGCTTGAGCTAAGCTCTAGCCTGAAACCTGTCCCCGCCCAGCTCCAGGTCCCATTAAAATCTTGAGCCCAGAACAAGTCAAGCTTTCATATGGCTTCGGCCTGCTACCCTTGGTCTACCTTCATGCACAAAGAGGTATCAACAAAGCATTAACATTTGAAGTAAAAAGGAAAGACAAAAATATACACAGTTAGTGGCTGATTTGTACAAAGTAACACTAGAAAACCTAGATTATTTGCGGCTTCCCCCCTTAACCAAATTGTGTGATCCTTGGCAAATATTTTATTTTACCGATCCTATATTTTCCTCACTGTCACGTATGAAAACACATTCAAATACAGGAGTTCAGAATGCCATTGGTACAAAAACCTATTTTGTTTAACTTAATAGGCTATAATTCTGCTCTAGCTATAAGAATATGCGTCTCATTCAGCGCCCACATGACAACTGTCTTGCTTCTTAGTTCACTCAGAACACTGTCACCGGGGTAGGTATGGTACTAAGTTCATGTTTAAAAACACTACAATTTTTAATAAGTACTTCACAGTGCAGTGTTATAGTGTGATTTATTAATGTTAAAACTCCCACATGTTATATAAATACACTCTTGAATTTTGAAGAGACTATTATAATTTATGTGATGCATGTTGTATGGTTTACATGGCAAACAACTCGCTCAGTTCATTTGTTGGCTTGCCCACCTCTGCTAACAGACATTGGCAAAGCCAATAACGGTCACATAGGCAAAACCTATTATCTTTACCAATGCTTGTTGTTGACGTGGCATATTTTTTATCATGATACTTTGAGAAAGAGATGAGACGGAAACGGTGGAAGCGAAGGATAAGAAAACAATGGTAAAAGGGGAAAGCAGATATGAAAAAGAACCTGGTAGAGACAGGAAGTGATGTAAGAAAAGGGTATGAGGTGGAAACAAGGAGAGGCAGCCTTGGTATGCAGCAGCAGGGTTGTACGACAGTACAATGCAGGTAAATACATCGTATACCTTTGCCACGCATTTTTTAGCACGCATGTTTTTCCACAAATATGCTTTTACAACGCATCCGATTACCACGCATTGTTTTTATATATAAAAACAATGTATTTGTAGGGGGAGAACCCCCCAATTCACAGCTTACCTTAAATGTGTGGTAAAGGAAGCGTTGTAAAGGCATGCATGCGGTTAAAATATGCGTGTTAAAAAATGCGTGGTAAAGGCACAACGAGGTAAAAACATTGCTGTAATGTCTGTTTCCCCAGCAGCACAGAGTTGCTTTCACACAAAAAGTACAGGTCTTAATTCCAGAGAGATGAGCTTAACTTGGTCAGAGTTTGATTTTGTCAAAATCAGGAAAGCAAACACCCTGCATCCTTCCGAATTACTTTACCCACAACTCACGCTGTGCTTACATGACCCACTCAGGCACCCCTCTGTTCACCAGTTTACCACCTCGCCGAAGTTTACCCATAGGTTATTACTCCTGCCAGTGCTTTAAATGGGCCGGTACTCACCGGTACGGAGTACCGGCACTTCTTTTTTTCTCCCCCAAGAGTACCGGCACTTCTCCTTTACCAATTAGAGTACCGGTACTCACTGTCATACATTGTCATGTGAGCACGCATCGCATTTCTACACTGCGGGCATGCTCACATATTAGTGATTTCACAAGTAGGGCAGTAACGCCATGGCGCCAAGGAAGAGCAGGTGCGCAATGCCCTTTGGACTTAACACCAAGCCCCTACCCGCCCCCGTCGTGTGTGGCAGCCGGGGCTGAGACAGCCTCCCGGGCACACGTACAGCCGCACCCGAGCACTACAAAGGTCTTTGGAAGACCTTTTTTCTTGTTAACGAGGTTTTGATGTGTTTCACGCCTTTTTAGAGAGTCCCTGCAGAGCCACTCTGACTTTTTAGCTTTAAGAATCAGTCTCTCCCCCCGCCCCCCGAACTTTTTTCCTAGGCCACCGCTCCGAAATTTGACTAAAGTTGCTCCTCTGGCATGACCTCACCCACCAGGGAGCTGCGCGCAGGAAGAAATGGAAGCTCTTTTAAAAGCACAATTTGCTCTGGCTTTCCCTTTCTATGCGAAAAAGACGGAAAGGAAAGGATAGCACAGCAGCTGGTGGGTAAGAAAGGTGACAACTGAGGAGAGTTTTCAGTCAGCTGAAGAAATCGAGGGGTTATCTGAAGAAGAAAGGGGCAAGCAAATTATAGTAGAGAATACTCTGTGGGCGCGGGGCAGTGGGTTTAAAATGGAGCACCCGATGGATGAGATGAGGATCATCTGAGTCGGGGGTGGGGAGGTGTCCCAAGAAAGAGCCAAGGCTTTCGAGAATGGCGCAGGTGGGTGGAAGGGGCCTGTTGAGTGAGGACAGAGTGACAGCTGTAGTGGCAGAGACTGGTATTGAAGTGGGGGAGGGGTATCCCAGAAAAGCAAGGGAAGGAATTTGATAGGATCAATGAGGGGACATTTAAGATGAAAGGTGGGGTGACCACCTGAAAAAAAAGAAAAGATAAGAGACGCATGGGGCATCGGAGGGGACATGGGGCTAGTAAGTAAGGGCTAGGGACATCAGAGGATAGAGGCAGGCGAGGATCTCTTCATCCCAAAAAGTGTTATCTAAAGCGGGGGCGGCAGCTGGATAGAAAAATAATTTTGAGGGGAGGGTGGTATTTTTAAGTCGTGTGTTTTTTTAGCAGCTAATATAACCTTTACCATAATGTGAATATACAGGTGCCTCTGACAAAAAGGGAAATCTGATAGTTACCTTTCAAGTCTGTCAAATAGTACAACTTAAGACATGCAAGAGCATCAACAATAAATTGCGGAGGGAAACAATTTGTCACCAATCGCGACCGAAAAAAATCTTGCACCCTTCAAAGGTTTTTTATTTGACCCGTCTTTAGCCCCGCCTCCTTGCCACGCCCCCAGCTCAATCCGATGAGTACCTGCACTTTTCCCCCCCCCATTTAAAGCACTGACTCCTGCCCTGTGCTTGGTTCATTGGCGCACAGCGTGAAAGCAAAGCCTCTTTGTTAATGGCTCCGCCGGTCCCCGCCCTTGTGGGGCCTGACTGCCCCACAGCGCCCAGGTGCCCGCACCGCCGCCTCCCGCCCTCTTCCGGCGAAGACACTGGGGCCAGACGGCAACAAAGCGCGGCGAGGGTGCGCGGGGACCTTCTCGTAGGGGTTTATGGGAAACATTATTTTTTATTGGCGCATAAAATTGCAGGGCCGGCTGGCTTTTATCGCCAGCAGCTTATCCCTGCGGCGCGTGCCGTCCCCCGGAGCTGAGGCAGTGCCCTCCTTGCAACTTCTGCAACTCCCTTCGAATGCTTCGGGAGGAGAGGGGAGGATTTGGGAGGAAGTCGGAGTTTGGCTCCAGTTCGCTCTTAATTGACATGCTGCTTTTTATTTAGACTTCATTAACACAGTAAACATGATCAAAACGTGAGCATATGCTTCCATGTGTGCTTAAGAGGTGGGTGTCCCTCTGAAAGCTCGAGCCAGGCTCTGGCTCGGCTCGGGGTTCTCTTGGATGCTCGAGCCCAAAACGAGCCGGGCATTCATGTGGCTTCTGCCTGCCACTCATTCTCTCACCTAATGCACCAAAAAATTATGAACAAATGCTAAACTGTGTTGTAAAACAGGAGCGGAAAAGAGATACCCATCTAGTGACTGAATGGCACAATGGGAAATCAGAAAACGTTAGATTTTTTCCCAGCTTCCCTACTTGATCAAATTGTGTGATCCTAAGCAAAGATTTTCTTTCTCCCTGCTTACTTTTTTTCCCTCATTGCACTAAAGAGCACTTTGAAATATGTGCGTTCAGATTGTCTGATATACAATTATCATTCTTGTGTTGTCTCATTTACATTGACTATAATTTTGCTCCTTGTAAGAATCTAGGCCACATAGAAGGTGCACATAACAACTGACTTGCCTCATAATAACGCTTGTTTTTGTGCCTGTGTGTCTAGCACCTATTGCAGTATTATACCTCAAATTATACTTCGTTTTCTCTTGTAACTGCACACCTGTCACTTTTTCCTCTTGTGCACTTTTTACTACCTCATGTATTTTGGTTGCTCACAATTTTTACTACCTCATGTATTTTGATTGCTCACAATTGTCACTATTACCTTATGTAACGTAACGTATGCTTTTGTAATCTGTTCTTGTGTAATGTTTCTCATTATGTTTCATTTCTGTTCCAAATTGTGAAGCGCTCTGACGCCTTCGGGTAAAGTCCGCGCTATATAAAAATGCATAAATAAATAAATAAATAAATAAAATAATTTACTAGTGGTATAGTAATCATGGTGGGAAAAAGCTTTGGCATTTAAAGGAAATAGACTTTTTTTAATTGTGAAGAGTCGCTATCATATTTTTATGTGGTGTTAGTTTACCCTTCAAACTTTTTCTGGGCTCGGCTCGTGCACATGTTCCTAGAGCCCAGCCATACCTTCGGTTCTGTTAATTTGTTAGTTCGCCCACCCCTTATTTGTTTACCCATCAACATTTAGTTATTTATAGGAAAATCTACCCTGCCTCGAGGGGAGGTCATATCAGCATTTTACAATAAAATACTAGTAGTTTGAAATAAACAGATCATTCAGGAGATAATATTAAGCATACAATAAGAGTGCACAACTATATACAACTGATTATGTATAAACAATAAGTACATTACAATTTCTGGGTTATGGGAAGTAAAGCAAATTTGAAAAGTACTGTCAATATCTTGCATAGCAGGTAAAATACATTCCTATAGTCATAAACACAACCCACCTTCCTCCTTCTGCTGTCTTTTATTGAAGACTGCCATTTTCACCCTAAAATTGTGGTTAAGTGGACATGTGAAGAAGACAGGGGTACATTTATCAAAAATGTTAAATGAATTCCACGTGAAAATCAACAGCGTTGCACAGTACCACTGAGTAAAAAAATATGCACGTGGATAAACACCCAAAATTAAGTCTTATGTGAAATATACCTAATTCCAAATCCAGCCAGCTATAGCTACTCGCATCATGCATGCATCAAAGTAGTGCTCCTCCTGTAACCGGTCTGGCTGCCTAAAACCCCATGTTTTATATATTTATATATGTATGGTGAATTGACGTTCATGGCTGGGCGATGTGAAAAGGGACTTTAATTTTCACAGATACATGTGTGATAACTCCATTTTGTTGGTATTGGGCAGATACTGTGGAAGGAATTAAAGCCTTCGCTTTTGGTGGTTGATTCACCTGATATTTCTGGTATTTGAATATTATCAGTTTAATACATTATGTGCCGCCTAAAAAATGTATATATAATATTTTAACTATTACCCATGGGAATAGCACAGTTTGTGTGCATTTGCACATTGTTTGCATCTGGTTTCATATGGCACTAAGATTTCACACATTAATTCATGATACTTTGCGTGACTTTAGTAGGCATTCATTTGCAATAAATCCTATGCGCGTTTGCGCCGGCCCTGCTCCGTTATGGCCAGTTGCATGGATTATCGGGTGGTTTCCACTATGTACATCAAGGTAATATGGTGCTGCACTAGTGTGAATTTTCGGTGCAAAAATGTCTTTGTGTGGGAAGATAGGTCAACATTATTCTTAGCGTTTCTAAGATTTGCAGGAGTGCTCGTGCACAACTTTAGTAAATCTGGGTCACACTGCGCAATATCATGACGTTTCCAAGTTTAGCAACTCTGCGAAATGTTTACTATGGGCAAAATGTCCTGCAGGTCATTTCAAAACAAAAAATTGTTTTTGCCGTTTTTTTCGCCAACAAAAACTGTTTTTACTGAAATTCTCACAATTTTTTATTTTAAACGATCAACTGTGCAAAGATAGCAAAGCCAACACAGTTTAAAAAAAAACAGCATGAAAATGGTAAAAACCAGCTTTGAAAGTGTATTGATTAAACTGAATATGCCTAATTATTACACAATTTCGAGGATTTGTTTTAAATCACTGTTGGAGTTGCTTAGTCACTGCTTTTGTTTGTGCTTCGATTTTAAAGAAATCCCCAAGAAGAGGTGTGGTGTGCAGATGATCAGGAAGAGTGTGCTTCTTTTCAACAAATATCATGAATATATCATTTTTTATTCACTGAGTATAATAAGTCTTTCTGTCCCAAGAAATCATTACATGTAATATAGAATGGAATGTCCTCTCTATTATTGTACACTGATCATGCCTAGCCATCATACATTTCTGTGTCCTCCCCCATTATTTTTGGAACTTGTCCTCTTTTGAATACAACTGGGAATGATTTTGTCAATGGGGGGTTATTCCAAATGACGTGTGTAGATGAAGCACACAGTACGGTATCTGTTACTCAGCACTACATTTGCAGTCTTTGCAGGCCACTGTGTGTAGTTCAGCAGAATGCTTAGAAACGACTGTCAGCGTGGATTCCATTTGCTCTTATTGTTTATGCTAGAGTGTTTTGTGTAAGTCTACCCCACTATCCTCCAGTATGTCCCCAGCACGTGAGTGACATGACATAGAGTTTGGATGGTTAGGCCACACCTGGAGTGGCCATTGTATGCCACAACGAGTACACTGTTGGTTATCAGCAGGTGACTCCAGTGCCTATCCTCTGTTTTTCCTTTGGTCTTTTGGTTTGTTGCACAGTAATTTTCTATTTTCTCACCTTCTGTATGTGGCCAGAAAGATATTTTCCACATGGATAAACATCATGGGTGTTTGCATAGCCAAACTCTGCATTGTGTGTACCTGATTTTTCATTGGGCCTCGCCTACACATTGCATGTGCCATGCTGCAAGACATATTGTTTACAGTTTGGTGGGCTTATAACCTGCCCACAGCATACTATTAGTTGTTTTTGTTGTCTCTCTCGTGCGCAGTCTCTCCATTGCATAGACTTTCCTATATTTTTTGTGTTAGCTCCTTCCTGGAGCTTGGACCAGGTATATGTGTTCTTCCTTGTCTTTCTTCTTCCTCTTCTTTTTGCAACACTCACATTTTTTTTAAGCATTTCGGTATTATTCCTGGACTTGCAATGTGCTTTTTTTAGTTTTAACACAGGCATACAGTTTCTTATTTATTTTTCTTTCACCCCATCTACTGTCTTTATTGATGCTTTGTTTATTTACATACACAACTGCACTATTCTATGCCACTCGACTCTACACCACTCAACGCCACTATACTCTACATTGTCACTCCACTCTATGCTATTTCACTCTTCTCTACTCCACCACCCCTCACTATGCCACTCCACTCTGCTCTACTCTCCTCTATGCCACACCACTAACTTTTAGCCATGATGAACAGCAATCACATTGCTGTATCGCGTGGGTAAAAGGCATTGAAAAGCCAACAGAACTCACATAGGTGAGATCTATTTGATTTGCCAATGCTTGTTTGTTTTTCCTGTTTCTGACACAGTAAATTTATGAACGTCTGTTTCCTTTCTCCTCCTATATTAAGTCTGCTTAGATCTTCCATCTGAATGGAAGGTTAGTAGTACATCAGAAAGGATGGACATATTTATGGTGGTGCCATAGAGTGACTATAAACTGCTGATGGGTACAGAATAATGGCTTATTAGGCAACACTAAAAACTGAGTTAATGAAGATATTCTCAGTCCAGAAAGGTTGTCTCTTTTATTGAAGGAGCAAGGCTCTGTTGGTCTCATACATGTAAGAGATCTTTCATATATATCTGTGACTGCATACAAACATGCTTCTAATAGTTTCCCACACACCTGTGCTATTTTGTTTCTGTCTGACTGTTCATCCCCTGCCCTGCCTGCATATCATGCTGCTACATCTGGAATAAGGGTTTAGTGTACTAACCAATCTTCAGGACTAAGGGGTTAGGCATTCTGTGGTGCAGTGGTCCTTAAAGTTTTTGGAACCACTAACCAATTTTTAGAATTACAAGCTTTCGCGACCCACTTAGCTTTAATAAACATGAGGTAAGTGATTTTTTAATGTAACTAAAGCATTGTGTGCTAGCGCCTGTCATTTACCAGCAGCCCATTTTGAATTGAAATGGCCAATGAATTTACATAAACATACAGTTTTACTGATAAAACTATATTGCACACAAATGATAATGCATGGAAATTATGTTTAAGTGAATATTTATCCTTTGTGCATCACCAAGTAAAGTGTCTTGATTCATTTTCAACCTATTAAAATCTTTGTTTCCATCACACTCCAGAATAACAATAAAATAAATGGGCCTCATTTTTGCTTTCCTAACAGCTGAATGCGTACTGTTCATTTGCATTTTGTTGTGTGTTACAAAAATGACATCCTACAGGAGGATGTATGACGTTACAACGCATACTTTTACAACGCATACCGTTACAACGCATTTTTTACAACGCAAAAACTTTTACAACGCATACCATTACAACGCATGATTTTACAACGCTAGTACTTTTACAACGCATGCCATTACAACGTAAGTATTGGTAAGTATATAATATTTTTTTTTACATTAATTGTAATTAATAAAATTTAATTTAATTTATTTAATTTAATTTTTTTTACCTTGTACCCCTGTACCCCAAAAACCCAAATTAACCCAGAAACCTAAAAATACCCCTGTACCCCAAAAACCCCAAACTGTCCCTAAACCCTAAAAATACCCCTGTACCCCATAAACCCAAAAATGTCCCTGAACCCTAAAAATACCCCTGTACCCAAAAAATGAAAACTGACCCTGAACCCTAAAAATACCCCTTTACCCAAAAACTAAAAACTGTCCCTGAACCCTAAAAATACCCCTGTACCCAAAAACTAAAAACTGACCCTGAACCCTAAAAATACCCCTTTACCCAACAACTGAAAACTGACCCTGAACCCTAAAAATACCCCTTTACCCAAAAACTGAAAACTGACCCTGAACCCTAAAAATACCCCTGTACCCAAAAACTGAAAACTGACCCTGAACCCTAAAAATACCCCTTTACCCAAAAACTGAAAACTGACCCTGAACCCTAAAAATACCCCTTTACCCAAAAACTGAAAACTGACCCTGAACCCTAAAAATACCCCTTTACCCAAAAACTGAAAACTGACCCTGAACCCTAAAAATACCCCTTTACCCAAAAACTGAAAACTGACCCTGAACCCTAAAAATACCCCTTTACCCAAAAACTGAAAACTGATCCTGAACCCTAAAAATACCCCTTTACCCAAAAACTGAAAACTGACCCTGAACCCTAAAAATACCCCTTTACCCATCAACTGAAAACTGACCCTAAACCCTAAAAATACCCCTTTACCCAAAAACTGAAAACGTAAAAAAAACCAAACATATAAAATATTAAATATAATTATATACTTACCAATACTTACGTTGTAATGGCATGCGTTGTAAAAGTACTAGCGTTGTAAAAACATGCGTTGTAATGGTATGCGTTGTAAAAGTTTTTGCGTTGTAAAAAATGCGTTGTAATGGTAGTGCGTTGTAAAAAGTGCGTTGTAAAGGTTGTTTACCCCTACAGGATTTCCCTTCAAACACCTGTACCCCAGCACGACAGTCAGATAATTCACTTTACTTTTCTTTCTGTGGCTGCAAAGTGAGTAGAGTTTGTGAGCAACAATCGGGATGTTTTTTTAAAAAAGCAGCAATTTGTCAAAAGACACAGCCTGACATTTGGCCCCTGTCTTTGAAGCACAACAAATATAACAAGATAAATTCAAAATTTAAGGGCATCTTTTTTATTGTTTGAACTTTTACTACACACTAGTGAGTTGCCACCTAATGGATGGTACCTTACTGCCTACTAAGGCCATAATTATGAGTTGCCCGGTACTAGGGGCAAGGTAAATTTACTGTGACCATTAAGAAGATCTACTACAGTGCCTTGCAATTACTAGTTAAATCCCATTGAATGAGACTTGATTTTCCAATCCCTTGGGGTTAACTCATACATTTACCACCTTTTAAAGCACATGATTGGGTATTCATCTTTTTATTAAAACCAATGAGCATGAGGAACAAACTGAAAAACCCAATAGGTCTCGTGAAGTCTTGTGTATCTGTGATGAGCAAGTCTATGACTTTCAAACTTTCGCAGTGGAACATGGACCTGTGAGATCAACAAATGTATAAAAGTGAAGATTCAGACAGTAAGAGTCTAAAGATTGTAGTTGAACTCTGTGTTTTCTGAAGGATTTATGGGGCCCCAGACAAGACATATTTTTGGGCCCCTGTTCATAACACCTTTTAATTTCATTTCATTTTGAAATGTTTATTTCGGTTCTTGACACCATAAAAGATAAATAAAACAAATGTACTTCCAAATTCAAATACGAGTTGTGCAATAGAATCTTATGCAACAGTATAAACAGAAGATATAATAAAATGCAGTTAATGATTTTATATTGCCCATTTGTTAAAAACATAAAGATACAATTTTAAATATGTAAAAAAACATCCTTAATTAAAAAGAGGATCTTTCAGGTATTTAAAACATGTTCCATGACCCGCTTCGTTATGTTCTTATGCTGTGCATCCGAGGCAATTAACAACATTTTTAGGTTTCCAATTATACATCAATATTCCCTAAATGATTCATTGTGCATAGCCCCATTCTTGGAAATATAACCGGGATAATTGTTCAATTCATTATAACTTCAATCTTGCTTTAGCCCATACGAAACTCACAGCTAGTAAGAATTTGCTTGCGGCAAAAACAATTACTTGTGCTGTGTCAGACCTTAAAATTCTTTCTGCCTCTTTACATGATCGTATGCCTAAATTCAGACAAATAGGTTTGATCCATTTTTTTCTGGGTTTGGCGTATGCAGAACAAAAGAATAAAATGTGCAAGTCATTTTCTACAGTTTTGTCTGAGCATAAGGAACATAGACCTTTGTCCTCCTTTCCTGATTTGTAAGTAGCCCAGCTTGATATGACTATGTTAGTGTTCAATATTCTATATCTGAATTTCATATATAACATTTTTGCCAATTGTGGGCGCATCTCGTACAAAAATGGCTCGAACTTTGGTGTATCCTTAAACGAGAGAAACCTAGTTGTTAATACCCCACTCACTGTATCGTGCACTATACTGCTTTTAATATAGGTCCAAGAAGTAGATTTTAGCAGCTTCTTAGAGGATGGAGATAATGAAGTTGGGTCATACCAAAACTGAGCTAGGCCAATCTTTCTCAGCCATGTACAAACATGCCTGAGCCATAAAATGATGTTGTTATAGTCCAACTCCATGATCTCTTCTAGACCAGCCTTATAGTGCAACAATTCCAGGGTAGACCACAGTCTTACCCAAAATGTGAGAGGTGTTAAGATCGCATAATGGTCTGTCCGTTTAACATTCAGATCCAAAGTAATTGGTACTAGTGGTGTTCGTACGGGAAGATTTAAAAGCATCCTATAAAACTTGTTTTCCCCCACCTCAAAATATTTTTTGCAGTAGGGGCCCCCGTTCATAATACCTTTGAATTTCACTACACACTTTTGTGCTAATTGTAACCTGCATGATGCCAAACAAACTATCGGAAATGGCTTTGTACAAAAACAGTTGAAATGTGTCTTTCTGAGGACCCTAATAATTCTTAAGATCACACTGGGCAAACAGAAATAGTGGTAGGCAGAGAGAAGAGATGTTCAGATATAGAAGTACACATAGTTGAGCTAAAGCAAGTTAAAGTTTACTTTCCCCAGGGCCCCTTGGAAGGTGGGGACCCTGGGAAATTGCCCACTTTGCCCATACCTTAAAACGTCTCTGGACTTAAGCTAAAATAAGCACCAAAAGAATATGCTGTAAACAAAGAACACAGCAAGAGACAGAAGAATGCATATGCTGCTACCCTTAAACAGCATGGTTGTCAAGGGGCTACTGCTTTCTGGTAAGGACAAGCACTGACAAAGCCAATAGGTCTTGGCTCTAAAAGGATAAGCTATTGGCTTTGCCAATGCATTTTTTCATGACCATTCATGTGTGAATGACTTCAAACACATTGCTGGCAATTTTTTTTAATTAAAGAAAGCCCTTTCCAAGATGGCCACTGATACACATGCATACTTCATGATCTTGCTTATGCCACAGCACAAATGATTGTGTGTATTGCGACATATGTGCATGCATGCTTCATGATGCTCATGAGTACATGCATACTGAAGCATTGCAGCTATTTTTACTTTACCATTGTAACTTGATGGATGACCATGTTAGAATAGTAAAATACAATTTAGCAGACGCCTGTGACAGAGTAAATCTATCCACTCATGAGCAAGGTACTGACCCAGAGCCCACACTAAGTATATTGTCTATTCTGAGAACAATAGATCTCACAACAGACGGCTAAAGGTGTCTGAGCTGAGAACTAAAAATGTCGGCAAAGAAGCGGTGTTCATGTGAATGCTCAAATAAAATAGAGCGCAATCAAACAGAAACCTGTTGCCAATTATATGGGCTCAAATATGCCATCAAGTTAGTGGGATTTTAGGTGAAATTAAATGGTGCTTACTTCTTTGTTAACACAACTACCACCAGACCATACCTGGTAGTAAGTATTAGTTCAAGGTAGTGCGCTGGGGCAATAATGCAAGCAAAATGGACACCAATACCATTAATGTGTATCATACAGCATTAATTAGCATACAGGTAAACAGTGTATGCAAAACATACCCAACACCAAATACAAAAGATATTTCTGCTGGAAAGATTTTGAACCCCCTAATTTTACCTAGATCTGAATACACCCCACAAGAATTTTGGTTTGTGATATGTGCTACATAAGTTGTAGATATTGCTATCATTTTAAGAACACTGATGAAACACCAAGGCCCGATTCACTATCATTTTGCACAGTCGCAAATTCATGCAAAGCAGCGCATTGGTTTTTACTTTTCAGTACAAAAGGTATTTTGTGTTGAAAAGGGGTCCTTTTTTCAGCTGAAAAAGTGTTTTGCTCTACTTTACTTTGCATCAAGAGGGTGTTAAAGGAGTGTTTTATTGCAAACACCCGTAGTTCTTGCCTCAACGCTTCATCTATTAATATAGCCAGATTAGCTTTTGTGTCAAAGACTAACACCTTCTACAAGCAGGTGCTAACAAGAAGAAAGGTTGTCATTTCTCCAAAAGATATGTGCATTTCATGTTTGCTGAAGTTCACAGCACGCATTAAGCATGTGGGATCATTCTAAGTTTGGCAATACATACGAATGTGTAGTGGAAGAGTATGCATTCAGTGGAAAACTTATGCTAGAGAGCGCACATTCACCTTTGCGAAGCTGTGTGTCGGACAAGGCAGCCCTTAAGAGCGCCACCACAGGGGAAGACCGCAGAAGCAGGCCAACCTTAACAGTAGTGACTCTGTGTTGTATTTTCCCCTTCACTTATGCAACATAGTCTAGCATATTCTGTCGCTGTGATGCATTGCCTTAAAAATGAGTAAATCTGCCTTTCAGTGCATAATCCTGAGGTATAGTGGAGGGTTTCAGGTCGAAGGCCTGATACTCAAGAAGGCTTATTAGCCCAGCATTGAGCAGCATATCAGATGTGTATTGAACATTAGGGCACTCGTATGATTGCCTAGTCAGGTAGGTACGGATTTCCATATGGCCAACCTCTGTCTACAGTGGTATGGTAGGTGGAAAACTGTGGTCTGAAATGTGTCTCCAATTGTCAGTGGCTGGCATTAATTCAAATATTTCATTAATCACTAAGTGTGATGGATATCCCCAGATGTGTGACCCGTGCTCAGTGTCACAATGTTGTGCTCCCCATCCAACTGTGAGAGCATCCCCTGTTGCACAGCTTCAATCCTTCTGGCTATCCCAGAGAGATAGCCAGAAGGATTGAAGCTGTGCAACAGGGGATGCTCTCACAGTTGGATGGGGAGCACAACATTGTGACTTTCAGTTAGACGCCTATAACAAGAGGCGCCACTCTGTTTTTGCACGCTACAAAATTGACGAAATTAACTTTTTGAAAATATAAACTTTTACCTAATACGACAGTGCGCTCGCACCTTACATTTCGGCCCGTGCTCTGTGCCATAGGACCCAAGTTGCGCCCTACTGACGAGTCACAGATAGGCTGAAACCGGTCTGTGGTTGTTTGTGCTCCTTTCTGGAGGGGGCCGCGACTGGCAGTTTGTGATGGAATTCTCCCAAGTGGGACAGGGTTAATACTGATTTACATATAGAAGGCCTCTCTCTAGCGTGGCATGATGGGTGAAAAGGGATGGACTGGAATTTGTCGCCAAGCCATCGCCAGTGCCTGACATTAATTCAAATATTCCCTCCGTCACCTTGTTGTTTGCTGCAGTAGACACCCTAATGCAATGGGTCTGTCCAGACGTAGGTCGTGCTCACTTTGCCACGGTCTCAAGCTGCATCGTTCAGACGTGGCCTTAGTAGGCCAAAACTGTCTGAGGTTGCTTGTGTTCGTTTCTGGAGTGGGTCTCACCTGGCAATTCGAGATGGGGTAGGGTCAGTACTGGTTTGCATAATACAGGCCTCTCTCTAAGTAGGCATATTGGATGAAAACAATGGAATAGAATGGAGCCCAAGCAATCGCCAGTGGGTGAGGCTAATTCAAGCATTCTACCTATCACCTTGGTGTTTGTTGTCTAGTACGGCGTCACTTTGAAATGCCTTTAATGCTAGGTCAGAGCCTAGCAGAGTCTGAGACGCTAGACTCTGACATGAAGCTTGCTCTGACACAGCTCTACAGTCCTCTCAGAGGCACCGACCGGTCATGAAACTGCTTGATCATAATCTCCAGGAATATATCACTACTGATCTGTGACCAGCAGTGGGCTGCAAGTACCAAAGGCCATACCTGTACAGGCCTTGTTGACCATTATTTCTCTAGCTGATGATAGATGTTCAAACTCACTGGTATCCACTGAATGTAGTGGAAGGTGGGGCTGTTCTTCTCGAAGCACTAACAGAGGGTTGGCATCATAACATGGCAGACCCTCACTAGGTAGATCCCTTTCCAAAGTAATCCGCTGCATGGGGGATATAGCGTTTTGGCATGAAAAAGGAACCTCAGATTTGAGGTCTTGAGCATCTGTCTGAAATGGCATTGCAGTTACAACATAGCAGTGCATTAGACCCGCCGATAGTACCCCAAATCATGTGAGGATTTTGCACATATTTACATTGAGCACTCCAAGGCCCACCAAGCTGAGTGCTCCACAGTGCTCATCTCTTGCCATAGAACCCTGGTATCCCCTTCACTCTGCAAGAAAAAAGAAAGTCCAAACTTAAGCATTCAATCACCCATGGTGGGTGCTGCTTTCACTTGCTTCTGTGTGCCCAAAAGGGAGAACTGCTGTGGCACTCAAGCACCAGCCCATTGCAAAGTTTAGAGTGAGGGGTGAAAGGCACTGAGACCTAGAACCTCAATCAATACATAGGGAAAGAAAACTGAGTTGACCAAATACCTACTCTCAACCGTCTTCTTAGGATGTGAATTGGGACTTGGAACGTCCAGTTCTGAGGTGCAGAAAACTGCAACGCAGCATGAAGGCTTCTGTAGATCAGCAGTATCTAATGAAAGTCAATGTGGTCTTCTACAGATATCCATATAAAATACATGTACATATAATGAACGGAAATAGAAATGTCTTCCATGTTGAGAGGTTAAACTGATACTTTGGATCCAGTACTCCTGGACCTCCGATGGTCACGCTTTTGAGAATAGAGGAAAATTGGGAGGTTTGAAGTGTACGTGGTTTAATCTTCTTGTGGCAAACATATTGCAGCATGGTGGAAGAAATGAACAAGGACTGTGGAGGTAGGCCCCTTTCCCAGGACTGAGTTTAAAAGCCAGCCTTTTACATGTGGAAAAAAGTACTCGACTTGAAGACGCTATCCATTGGGAGGATCCAGATTCTGATATGTCCTAATGCTTCTCCCATCATCAGTGCTGCAACTTGTGTATTTAATACTTTTTCTTTCAAGTTCAATCAGCTCTGGCCCATATATGGTGTTATGGATTGAACATACGTCGGCACAATCTTGCGTATATCTGGAATTTTGCGTTATTATTCTTGTTATGCGAACTGCCCCAGATTACTCTATTACATCATGTCGCATAATTGAGCTTGTGTTCGGGTAAAAATGCTATTGTTAGAGCATGGAAACAATACTAACAAATGGAACGTAAGCGATTGTTTGCACCACATTCAATTTTGCGCTATTACTTTGACACAAAATGTGTCCGCGCAACAAAATAGATGTGAGGACGCACTTCAAGGTAAAAAAAATGCAAAATGCCAGATCAGCATTTGACATAATTTCACATAATACTGCACAATTTAACTAGATTTTCGTTTAATTTCCACAAAGGAAAGTATTAAATTAAACGAATTCCGCCCATCCCTAATGTTTTCTCGTACTCTTCTCAGGATCGGTCAACTGTGACACTAAAGTGGTGTACGTAAAGGAGGTGGGTAAGTAGGAGATACTCTTTGAGGTTTAGTCATCTCTGGCGACAGTGTTATTATAGATTTGATTTCCCGAGGCAAGATGATATGGACAAATGGCACAAGTTCATTGGCACTTGGAAGATGCACTTATTGATTGTACCACTCAGAAAATAAATACTCACTCCATAAAACATTAAAACTGATCATCAGCACATGAGAAACAACAACCAAAGCTGAGACCATATCCTGGACGACGCAAGTGGACTATGATGAAGCTGTTGCCGCTCCTGCGAATTTTATAATTCAGGTAGAAGGCAACCAAAACACAATAAGAAATTAGGCAAAGAGTGATTTAATACACAGCGTAACTGCAACCTTACTAAAAGGGAAAGGCTGTACTGTCGTAATATGTATTATACATGAATTATGAATATTTTAAATAGTAATTTCTAAAATGGAGTTTGAATAATTTACATTTATGTTTGTACAAGGAAATATGAATGCTAATATGGAAATTGTTATATATGATGAACAAACAGCGATTTGTTTTATATTGTCTACAGCTGAAAGAAAAATCATGAATTAATCATTTTAAATTGATAACCAGATGGACTGATGGTGGTTTTGGCGGGTCAGCGCAGGATGCTTTATCTGCTTTAGCGGATGTTTACTTACAAATGGAAGAAAGCAAGAATGTATTGCGAGAGGAGGATCTGGGGAGGACAGGTATGGTAGCGATGTAAAACTGATTATAGTAAAAATTATCATTATTAGTAGTATTACTATTATTATTCCCTCCTAATAGTAAACGTTTAATCATGTTAAAAATTAGTTAAACTTAAGAGGTCCAAGCTAATAACAATAATAGTTATTATTATTGTCATCATCATCATCACTATAATATTAGTAGTAGTAGTAGTACTAGTATATTTTATTAATATATATTATTTGTATTATTATTATATTATCATTGTTATTAGTGTTATTATTAGCAGTAGTAGTATTAGTATATATTAATATATATATTATTATTATATTATCATTATTAGTGTTGTTTTTATTAGTAGTAGCTGTATTAATATTGTTATTATCACCTCATGATAATAACTGTTTTTCATGTTAAAAATTATTTCAATTTAAGAGGTCCAAGCTAATAATAATATTAATAATAAAGTCCTCATCATCATCACTATAATATTATTAGTAGTATTCTTTGTATATATTGTTATTATTATATTATTATGGCTGTTATTATTATTATGTGCAGAAGTATTGATATTGTTATTATCTCCTCATAATAATAAACTTTTTCTCGTGTTAAAAATGGTTTAAAAATAAGAGGTCCAATCTGATAGGATTAATAGCATTAGCAAAAACTGTTATTATTAATATTATTAGTTTGGGCCTCTTTTGGTTAACTCATTTTTTTTAACTAGAGGAAATGTTTGGAACCCATGCTGACTCGGATGCTGTTTGTTTACACTGTTCTACGCAATGGTGAGTTCAGTGACTGTTTAATGAAAAGCCTAAAGCCCGGAAAACAGCGCTGCTCACAGCAGATTTGAATTTCTACGTTCTAAAAAAAAGCTGCAATGCGCCGCCACGCCACCAGTCGAGAAAAGACATATGGGCCAGGGTGGTGGCACGACACGGGCCTTGTCACCGAGACGCGTTTGGACATCTGGGACCGCCGTAGCTGCGCGGGGGCCCGCGAGCCGCATTCCGGGACACGTAGAATATGCTTCCCACCACTCAGCGTCACGTGCGTCGTGACCCGCGCGCCTGTCACCTCGGCGCAGATGACTTGCTTGATTTCGCTGATTCTGTTTTCTGATCTGTGTTTGCCCATCCACAATGGTGCCACTGGCAGGCAACATCTGTTCGGATGCCCTCCCCTGCCAGAGCCGATTAAGGTCAGGGAGACGGCCGCTCCGATCGAGGGGTGAGCGGCTGCCCGGGAGAGCCCCGTGGGTGCCCGGTGACGTGAGGCGAGCAGCGAAGGGCAGCGGAGTAGAAGGACGGTCGTCGCTGCCCTCACGCCTACCCTCCCCCAGCCTGCCACCCCTTTCCAAGCTGACATTTACCAAGGGCACAACGCAGATGGGGATGGCTCGAGTGCCATCCACCCAGCAATCCAGCTCAGGGCTCCGGAACTGGCCCCTGGTCACCATGGCACAGCAACGTCTAAATAGGAAATCATTCTTTCTTTTCCTTTGCCTTACAAATTATGGTGTTTTAGTCTTTTCTTTTGTGATTTTTCTTGACCCCTTTAGGGAATTTAGGTAGGACTATCTTATGTTTAAGGATTTTTAATATATAAAAAGTCTGCTCTGAGAAACCTTGTCAGAAAGAGATGAACTGAATTTGATAAATGGAGAAAGGAACTAAACAAACTCCCACTCAAGAATGGCCATGTTTCCAACTGCTTACAACTGACCCTTGAGAGCATTCTGCCAGATAGGAAGTGTAAAGGACAAAGTACGACCACTTCCTGTATCAGCCCACTAAAAGTAGGTCCTATATACACACACAGTTAGTCGATTTGTATTGACTGTGCTGGAGAAGCACTTCTAAAATACAGAAAACAGCACATGTTGTGAAGCAGCTTCGCTTCCAACATGCCCCCAGGAGGAGATGCTGTGTTCTAAGTCTGACTTTGAATGTAATTATATGTGGAGGCAAGCATTATTTATGATCGGGTTATTGTGCAGGCCATTGGTGACAGTTCCAGCATGCTGCCAACACCATGCTGGATACTGGTGCATTCCTCTGGTTTGATTGCTAACTCTTAAAAGTGGCCACTGAGCAACAGAGAGACGTTGTTGGCAAACTTCCTTCATTTAATTTCATTGTCTTCATGCTGTACTCTTTAGGCAGAACTTCTAAGCACTGGTGATCTTTCAGGACTGGACTTTGTGTTAGAACTGAAGGGAGACTGGCCCCTTTCCCTGGCATCATTCTGGTCTGGCCTGTGTGTTTTGTGCTGCCTGGAGTTTTTGGATGAGGAGGGCACAGAGCAGACAGGCTTACTTAGATCAATGATTAAAGTATTTGGGCAGTATTAAAACAGTAATACAGTAGAAATACAAAACAATAAAAAACTCAAACCAAATTACAAAATAAAGTAACATTTAATAAACAAAATTACATAAACATGAAGAAAATCAAATAAAGTGATCCAGAAATGTGGCATTTAAAAGTTTTAAATAAAAATATGGCCAAAAATTTCAAAGCACCAATGACAGTCAAAGGTCGTGGTAGACCAGGACCCAAGAGCAATTTGAGGCTGACTGCGATAGAGCACAGGTCGGATTCAGGAATTAGGTTCGTCCTGGTCAAAGATTTTACCTCCTGGCTGTCCCAATCTACCACTGGTGTACACTTCTAAAGCCCACAGGACCTCAGGGGAGGTGCTTAGAGAATCCCAGGGTGTCAGGCAGAGGCCAACAGAAGGGTCCTGTACAGGTCCTGTTGTCACTGGCCAGCTGGATACTTCCAGGAAAATGCTTGTTGTCTCCACACAGGATGTCAGCCAACAGACCCTTGGATTCCATTTAATTGTGCTGGGTGCAAGAGAGAGCAGGTTGAGCCATTTAGGGCTCCTCTCAGGTCACAGGCTGCAGGTCTAGTTCTCATCTGATATTCCGCAGGTCCAGAAAATGTTCTGAAGTGGATGCCCGAGGTTGCCACTTTATGCATGGCATGAGCTAGTGGGTGGAGGTGACTCCTGCCCCCCTCCCTAACCAATTGGGTAAATGTTCCCAGGCTGTGGCCTGCCTTCTATAGCAGTAGTTCCTGTTTGCCTTACTGCAAACAGGCCCCAAATGCAATGTGTCGGGGGGAATCAAAGATGGCGAAGTTCTTCATCCGCACTCAACGTGTGCTCTGAGGGCTGGGGTATTGTGTGGGCAGTATGCTATTGTAATCCTAGTATTATACCACAAATAACCCTAAAATCCAGTTTGAGGCAGGCACTGTATCCACAACAAACCAACCCAGAGACAGAAGTGTGGTGGGACAAAGGCAAAGTCCTCTAGCAACAAGAGAGTAGATACACAAGATTTGTCCTGGCACTCTTTTTTTCTCACTTTCAAGTGTGCCTCAAGTGTTACATGTGGCACCATGGACCTGTCAAGCAGGATTTGATACTTTAGTGTCAAAAGAATGCCACAGCTCATACCCCGATAATCCGTGGAGTTCAGAGGAGTCACCTTTACCCATTCAGGTCAGCCTATTGTTGCACCTGGGAGGCATTTCACGCCTTTTTCACACATAATCAGGGCTGAAAGTTGGCAGAGACCTATGCTAACTAGTCATCTGACAATTCAGGCAGGTAAGGGTAACTTTCTCAAAGTTAGTTTCCTTAATATTTATTAAAAATCCCACTCCACCATTGAATCAGGTTTTAAATAACTATTAAACATAGTAGTTTAATTATTTTTCTAGTTGGTCCCATTCCTGAAATACAGTGTTAGTATTTTCATCTGTACTCTGGTTTTCTACATAGGACAGCTTGGCCTGCCACAGCAGTGGCAGCCGGCATGGCTCGCGCGTAGTGGCAGAGGGGGACATGCTTGGGGGAAGGTGCGCGCATAGGGGGGTGCGCAATGCAAAAAAAAATGAAAACAAAAAAAGAAACCCGTACTTTGCCGCCAGGTCCCGCGTCTCTGCTCCTGCTCTCCTCATCAAACTCAAGGAACAGGAAGCACAGCCAGGCTCCCCTGACCGATCACAACGCAGCAAAGCAATGCAGCGTTGTGATTGGTCTGAGCATCCTGGTTCCACGCTCAGCCAGGGAATGGGGGCCTGGGCATGTTCTCCATGCAGGCTGTAATGCAGCTTGTGTGGAGAACAGAGAAGGTGTGCATGACTATTTAGGGCGGCCCAAGAGGGCCAGCCTAACAGTCATGTGCAATTAGGAGTGGCCAAACCACTCCTCCCCTGCTCCGAGAACAGAGTAGCCCCGCCCACTTGCCTGCTCACAAAGGAAACATTAATGATAATAACTCAAAGTTATTACCATTTTATGTTTCCTTTACTTTGCCCTGCTTAAAAGCAGTGGGGCGACGCTTCTCCACCATAGCGGATGAGCTACCAATGTGCCACAGTGAAAATAGCTTTTGGGTGCTAGTCACTGTAGAGACATGTTAATGTTAAATGGGCTCCCGACGGGTGCATCGGAGCAGGTCGGACCTGGAGCTTCCAGCAGAGTCTGGGACAGCGTGACGCTAGTCTTATGCTGAGAAGGGGCGGCAGCGGGCTGTGTTTGTAGATCTCTGCTAGCCAGGCCAACATGTTGCTTGAAATTGCCTTGGCCCTGGTGCTTGGGGCCGTCATCTACCATTATATTTTCAAGAAGAAGGAGGAAACGCTGCAAATGGAGGACGGATGGTGGGGAGCAGGGGAGGAACCAGAAACGGAAGAAGAAAAAACTGTGCGCCCTTTTAAAATCGAAGCATCGGAAGAGATGTTAAAAGATCTCCATGCACCAATTGACCTGACCAGATGGACCGCGCCGCTGGAGGACATACGCTTCCACTACGGGTTTAACTTGACTTACCTCCAAAAAGTGGCTTCATATTGGCGAAATCAGTACAGCTGGCAAAAACAGGTGGAAATTCTCAACAAGTACCCACATTTTAAAACAAATATAGAAGGCATTGATATCCATTTCATCCATGTGAAGCCACCTCACTTACCTGCGGGACGCACTGCTAAGCCGCTGCTGATAGTACATGGATGGCCAGGGTCATTCTACGAGTTTTACAAAATTATCTCTCTACTAACAGATCCATCCAGCCATGGTCTGAGCGATGAGCACATCTTTGAGGTCATCTGTCCATCCATTCCTGGCTTTGGCTTCTCAGAAGCCCCTCACAAGAAAGGGTGTGATTCCGTGGCGGTGGCCCGCATATTCTACAAACTGATGATGAGGCTTGGATTTCGTGAGTTTTACGCTCAAGGCGGAGACTGGGGATCCTTGATCTGCACCAACCTTTCCCAGCTGGTCCCCAGTCATGTCATAGGCCTTCACTTGAATGTGGTCTTCCTCGCACCGGGGGCACCTCAGTTTTTAGCTATCTTGTTCAGGAAGTACTTCCTTGGGCTCTTTGGGTTGCGAGAACTGTATGTCCAGCAGATGTTCCCTTATACGGAGAAAGTGTTGTATCCCATGGTGAAGGAGAGCGGCTACTTGCATATTCAGGCGACGAAGCCCGACACTGCTGGTTTTGGATTAATCAGCTCCCTTGTTGGACTAGCTGCGTACATTCTGGAAAAGCTTTCTACCTGGACCGATGCAGAGTTTTGTAATTTGGAGGATGGGGGGTTAGAACGGAACTACTCCCTGGACGAACTTTTAACTAATATTATGATATACTGGGTTTCAGGTTCCATTATCTCCTCCATGCGGTTCTATAAGGAGAACCTGGGAGATGGGCTTGGTCATCGGAAGCATGAGCGAGTTAAAGTAAAAGTGCCTACTGGAGTTGCATCGTTCCCGAATGAACTGAGACACGCACCACCTGTATGGGCGGAGAAAAAGTACACGAATATCGTCTCATTCGCCGACATGCCCCATGGGGGGCACTTTGCAGCTTTTGAGCAACCAGAAATTCTGGCCGCAGACATCCGGCAGTTTGTGGGGAAAGTGGAAAGAAAGTAATTTCTAAGATGGGAAGGGTGTTTCTGGTACACAGCCCAGCTGCCGTGCATCTAGCCAAGTGTGCCCAACCTCTGTACCGGGCCAGTCATTTAATCAACCAGCGCTGTAAGACAGGAAGTTTAAGAAGTTGGCAACTTTCAAACAGGAAATGTTTGTGGAACATAGAGGAGACTGTTTTGGATTATACTGTAATCATGTAATCTTACAAACACAATGTAAGGTAAAGAATGCATATTCTAGTGTAGACCAAATCACCATAGCAGACATTGATTCTCTATGCAAAAATAGAGATTTGTCCTTTTCCAGCCTTTGTGTTTTATTGATTCTACTAATAGAGTTACAAAGATTACAAAATATTTTTTACAAAATATCTTTGATGTGAATTTAGTAATGTTCCACAAAGAATCTGCCGCTTAGCAGAAGTTGCTTTCAGTTCCACTGAAGATGGCTTCATAGTGCAAAGTAACCAGTGAGATGTTCCACAGAGTATCCTTTAAACCATGTTTGATCGGTGTTGTATGGCCTTTTCTGAAGTTAACTATATAATTCAGCATACAGCAAGTATTAAACTATTAATGGAGAAGAACATTAAGCATGTGTAGTTCTAGGTCCAGGCAATGTAATTGCTTATTAAAAACCATAAACATTGAAATAACCAAACGGCTGGCTTCTTAATTAAGGAAATAAGGGTTAATGTTAAATGTCTACATGCCCTGCTTTCAAATGCCGTGCACACGGCCTTGTGGGCTACAAAACCTACATAAAGATGACTTACTAATATTAAATGGAAGGTTTTTACCTGTCAAAAGGATTTAGTTTGGCAGGTTGCAGTGTACAGTCTGGCTACAGTGGTAGGCCAGAAGCCATATTTGCACTGCCATTGTAGTGGATAGCACAGTAGGTGCTGCTGTCCGCTAGAGGCATTTAATGTCCAGGCCCTGATTATATTTTGTACCATATACTAGGAGCCTATAAATAAGTTAAATATACCAATTATATTTATGTCAATGTAATCATATTAAAAGGAGAACAGGAACTTTACTACTGGTTAACAGGGAGTTCTAAAGGCAGCAAAACAGATAGGGCAAAAATCTGGTGGGAACATCAGGCAAAAGATTGTCATTTCCTACAGTAATCCTCAATACTATGCAACTTTGTACTGTTCCTTGGTTCCCTCGCATACAGTCTCTGTTTTCATACTTTGTGGTGCTTTTTAGGTTTAACAAATATCAGCTCTGGGTGAAAGCTCAAGTATGTATGCTTCAGGACAAGGGAGGAGTCTAAACAGATTTTTATATTTAAAGGGATACTGTAGTTTTCTAATCCTCTGATGTGAGTCACCCTCATGCAGCAGTAAGTCCCATAAGGAAGAGAAGGAATCCACATGAATATGATTACTGGTAAGAAATCATATGGGCATCGCCATTCTTTTTAAAGATAGCATAACGTTTTTCTTATAGACTCCCTTAATCTGGAGTGGGTAGACACAATCACAGGAAAGGTGCCTTGCTGCATTGCACCCCTAGGGACAAACAAATACTTTAGTCATCATCTTATTGAGATCATTGTTACCCATGTATTATCGGCCCAACATTTTCTACTATTAGGAGATTTTAATTACCCTTTTGACGACCCTTTGAACACAGACACATCCCAGCTTCTAGCGGACCTATAGACCGTGGGGCTTTATCAAAAAATTGTAGGCCTTACTCACACAGCTGGCCACACCCTGGACTTGATTTTTGGAAACTAAAGATTTACATTGTGAGCCACCCATTCCCTTTACATGGACCGATCATGCTTTGATCGTTTTCCAGAGTGCCAACTCTGGAAAACCAGATCTGAGACAACTTGACAACAAAGACATGACTTTGACACCAAATTCCTTATCTTAGGTTTTTGTGTATCCCCCCCAATTGGGCAAGATTTTTTTGAAGTCAACCAAATGTTGGCAGAATGTCAGTCTGCTACGAATCTATCCTTTGATAGCATTGCTCTTTTAGGAACTCAGCCTAATGCCTCACTCTGTCCTTTTGCACCCTGGTATACCACAGAGCTAAAAGCTGAGAAATCACTCTGTAAGAAATTAGAAAGACGATTGTGATGCAATTACGATCCAGATGATAAAGTAGCCTTCAAGAAGTCACTTTCTGTGTGTATCATTACAACATAAAAATAGCTCGCAAAATGTAAATTTCTAACCAAATTGATCAAGCTGATAACTCCTCGAAGAGATTTGTTTAAAATTCTTAAAGATTTTACTCATCCCCCAGCTTGCTCACAGCCATTGCATGCCACCCAGGAATTGTGCGATTCTCTGGCTGACTACTTTGAAGACAATTACAAGCTTATTTATCAGAATTTTACAAATAAGTCGCCCCATTCCACTGAAGATCCTATTGGCACCCCTTCTGATAGTCCGAGGGGTTACAGGATGGGTATTTTCAAAACCCTTACTCTGGAATAAGTGCAACATGGGCTTGAAAGGTTGAAATCTGACACTGTTACGGACTTCCTGTCCACCGAGGATAGTAGCTCTTGTGGCCAGCCAAATTGCCCCCACAGTAAGTCCATTATTCAACTTATCCATTACATCAGGAACAATATCCTTAGCCTGGAAAAGTGTGCAGATCATACCCATTTGAAAGAAGAACAACCTAGATCCTTCTATTCTTTCAAACTACAGACCCATATCATTACATCCATGTTTGGGCAGACTGCTGGAAGGCCAAATTAACAAGAGAGGATGTAGCCTAATGGCTAGGGCGGTCGACCTCCAAACTGGGGAACCAGGTTCGAGTCTCAGCAACGACGCCTAATATCCTGCGATTCTGGGCAAATCACCTAATCTCCTTGTGCCTAACAAAAACATGAATGTAATGCAACTGGGGCACATGTAAAGCTCGGGTCAAGTTCGCGCTAAATAAAACTTCGGGGAAAAGAAACAATTCACTGATTATCTTGTAGTGAATAAAATCCTATATTCTTCTCAATCAGGCTTTAGAGCAGAGCATGGAACCGAAGAAGCCTTAGTGGCCGGGACTGACATATTTAGGTGCTCACTGGATGTTGGTACACCTGCCATGCTCGTGCTCTTAGACCTACCCGCAGCATTTGATACTGTGTCCCATAGTAAGGTAGTCCAAAAATGAGAAGAGGTTGTGATCCATACGTCTGTCCTGGCTTCCTTCCAGGACTTCTCAAAGGATAGAATGCAGTGTGTCTCGCTGGGAGCTTTTAAAGCCAAGCCCAGGTGGGTTGATAAGGGAGTCACGCAAGGGTTCTGTTTGAGCTCTACTTTATTTAACATTTATGTGGCGCCCCTTGCTAAAGTGATCAGAGAATATGAGTTTGATATTATACCATATGTGGATGATACTCAGCTGGTCTTGTCCTTAGCGGAAGATCTTGATAAAGCAAAGTATCGCTTTCTACTGGTATAAAGGAGATTGTTAAATGGATGGAAGATTACTTCTTGCAGCTAAACCCAGGGAAAACAGAGATTGTTCTGTTTGGCATGGCCCAAACCCTGTGGTCTCCGAATTGGTGGCCACCAGAGTTAGTCAAGGCCCCCATTCCTAGCAAGGTGGTAACACATCTAGGGGTCAAGCTAGACCAGGTACTTAACATGAAAGAGCAAGTTCTATCCACTACAGGCACCTATTTCCATATACTACGCTTGCTCAAGAAGGCATTACCATTTCTTCCATTATCTGCCAGGAAGACCATGGTGCAGGCTCTTGTTGTAAACTGTCGGGCTACGGCAGTAGTTCCCAAACTGTGCGCCGCGGCGCCCCAGTGCGCCATCAGATCTCACCAGGGGCGCCGCGCACTTCTTGGGAACGTGGGAAATTCTGCTCTAGTACTGCAACTTTAACTTCTATTGTTGATGCCGACTGCCTTGCACATTTGTTTACCCTGCGAGTCTCTTTTCTTCATACGGCTCCGTTATAAAGACATGCACTTGCATTTTTTGTAATGTGCATTTGTAAGCCCAGAGTACCCCATGTGGGAATGACGGAATGTCGTGTGGGGAAGTTAAAGAAGTCGTACCGGTCAGCGTCTGGAATTGTTTGAACCAGCGCGTGACGTAACAATCAGGACAGGGCTGCAGAGGAGTGTGATTGCTGCCGTCAGCCCCTCTTATAATCCGAAAAACGGGTAAACATGATCTTGTGAAGTGAAGGTCAAATTACGACCAGCTGAGTATGTTTCTGGAGTTTTTGGGGGGTGTTTAAGATTTTTGGCGAACTGTGCAATGTGCGTTATAATCTTTCCTTCCACTGAAAATGCCATGTTCTCATTTGATTTGCCTTATTTTCCAATTTTAAGAATCTAAACGGCTTGTGTTCCATTCTTTCAAAATGTGCACCACGCTATGCATATTGTAAGACAAAGCATTGAAATGCAGTGTCACACGCATGTTTGAAAACACTCATACATCTATTGAAATGGGCTTGTCTAAGCACATAGTTTTTTCCAAGTAATTTCGGAGTTATTGAAAACCTATTGAATGATGGGCTGTCGCTAAATACTCAAATCTTGTTTATTACAGCCTGGTGCCACCGTTATACACATACAAGAAACGCCCTGCCAAAATTACTTCAATCATTAAACAGGACTGATTTATTACATTGCACAGGCACAGATTCACTGACATATCTACCTTCCAAGAATTAGCCTTTCCAGCTCAACAAAGCGCAGACTTGGCACTCAGTAAAATAGGAAAGGTTGTTTCTTGATCATGGGTTAGTGGTAGTAGTCACAGTGGGTTTACCATTTCAGTGCTTTCAGTGTTTAAACAAAATGTGAAAAATATGCAGGGTGAGAGGGAAAGGGGGTACTCCTTGGCATCAGGTGGCACTACTATTCTTTTAAAAACCTGTATTGATGACATCCACAAATATTGTGTAATGCCCTAAAAAGAAATGTCAGGTTTTATTTACCCAGTAACATTTGTATAGATTCCCTGCTGCTGGTAATGAAACAGGAGCCAGGTTAAAATAAATAATTTTGCAAATCTGGACACCACATTCCCTTGGTTGGACAGAACGGTGCTGTCTAAACAAAAATAGATTGTCATCTTGCTATTAAAAAAACCCAAAGTACTAGTGGTGACAGAGCCTTGAGCTGCACAGAGACCTCAGCAGTAAAGGAAAGAGTGAGTATGTCTCCTAATCTTAACTGGTGCACTGAAAGGTTTACTGTAGAAAGTCACTGTTAATGTCACACAATTATCTCAGACAACCTACCATGAGGTCGGCACTGCAGATGCCACAGGGCAGATTTCCTTCATTTCACTTATCTCTTCTTCTCCTGATTACACATTTCTTTACCTTACAATTCACGTCAACGGTATGTGTTTGACCACAACACCAGTAAGCCTCCATACCAAAAGCAGCATGTGACATAACATTTTCTCATTTATTACATCTCCTTAATCACTGTACATTCCAGCACCTGTGGTCAGGCTTACATCACCCGTCCCTGAAAAACATTGACCTTATTGGGGAGCCACGGCCAACCACCAATTATGTGAAGGGAGCCGCGGGTCGAAAAAGTTTGGGAACCACTGGGCTACGGCAATGCACTATTGGCTTCTGCCAATGAGTCGCTAATGTCGAAATTGCGGCTGATTTGCAATTGGCTACCTAGAACAGCCTCCTCACTGCTTCTAAAATCTCTTCACTGGTTGTCAGTAAAGAAAAGGATAACATTCAAAATGTGCTGCTTAACCTACAAAGCCCGGCTGGGCAAAGTTCCTGAGTATCTATATCAGAGGCTCAAACGCTATCACCCTGCTAGGAATCTGCTTTCCAGTGAGATAGAGCTGCCGTCAGTCCCTCGTATTCGTCAATCTAGATGCAGTGGAAGGTCTTTTTCTTGTTTTCCCCTCACCCTCCGGCACATACTGCCATTTTCTGTCAGAACTTGTCTGGACTATAACACATTTAGGAAAGCACTAAAAACGGCATTCATTTTATCTTTCTGTACTGAGGGTGCTGCACGATAACCCCGTTGTGGTGATTCTTGGGCGTTACAAAAGTAAATCATTCAGTCATCCATTCATTCAAATCATAGCATCTTGGTACTCTTGATCTATTACTTACAGTCTGTTGAAGACAAGAGAACCCAGGCATATCATATCAAGAGGAATATACACTCCTTAGAGATGTTACACAGGATCTGGGTTTTATTTCCAACTGTCTTGGGAAAAAATGTCTTTCATAAAAAAGGTTTTCCAGCCACACCAATGACTCTTCTGTGCCCACTTTTTCAGGTTTGAATTCTCTAGTTGTTACAATTAGAGAATGATATGCAGGTGGAGTTTTCTTTTTCTCCTTTCTGGAAGGACAGATTGCAAGTCTATAACGATGTACATATCACCTCAGAGCCCAAGAACATAATTTGCGGCGTCCCTCAAGGTTCATTCCCTAAGCCCTACTCTGGTCAACGCCTACATGACCCCCTTGGCCAACATCGTCAGAAACCACGGAGTGAACTTTATCTCCTACGCAGGCAACACCCAGCTCATCCTCTCTCTATCTGAAGGCTCCTCCACAATGAGGTACAGCTTCCACCGGTGCATGCCCAGCGTTAACGACTGGATTCAAAACAACTGTCTCAAGCTTAACATGGACAAGACTGAAGAACTATCTCCAGGAACACCTCTCCATGGAATAACTCCCGGCGGCCTGCTGAACTGGGACCTTCTCCCACCATTACGGACCACACCCGGAACTTCAGCATCATCTTGGACAGCAAACTCACCATGAAGAACCAGATCAATGCAGTCTCCTACCCCTGCTGCCTCGGACTGCCATTGCTCTGGAAGATCCTCAAATGTCTCACAGTCTCCACCAGATGCACCGTCACTCCTGCTCTTCTCACCAGTCACTTGGACTACAGCAACACACTCTACGTAGGAATTACCACACACCTCCTGAAGAAATTGCAGACCATTGAGAACTCAGCGGCCAGACTCATCCTCGAACTCCTCAGATGGACCCACATCACCCCTCACCTGAGGAACCTCCACTGGCTCCCCATTCGCAAGAGATGCCAATTCCGGGTACTGCCTCATGCCTACAAAGCCCTGCACAACCAAGGACCAGCATACATCAACCACCCCCTGAGCTTCGACCAACCCTACAGACTCCTGCGATGCACCTCCCTCGCTCACACCCCACCTGAAGCAACAGTGGAGGACATTTCTTCTCCTACCTCCATCTCTGGACTTCACCCTTTCTTCAGGAATTCAGAAGAGTATTTAATACCTGGCTATTCAACTGATGCCACCCGAGCAGCCTGGATCTCAGCGCCTGGATACCCTTGCAGGTGATTAGCTGTGCTTTATAAATCTCATTGATTGACTGATTGACATCAAGTAATGAAAACAGTATACTGTCAGATGGTTAAAAGTACAAGAAAGTCACTTCTGCCCTCGAACGTTTATATCCGGTGTGCTCTGTATCCCTCGTACGAGCCTATTTGAAGAGCCCTTTTCCCCCACTATAACCAGATGGGTTAATGCCCAGGTGGTTTCACAGATTCCATTGTTAAAGCCATCATTGCTGTTGTCACCCTCCAGGTTTTGGCAACTCCTTTTGTCTCCTTGGATTCTCTGCAGGTCTGCTCTGAAGAATTACTTCCAGGTACCTGGCAGACAGACAGCGTTAGTACGTTAGGCTTGGTCCCAATCTCACGAGGACAGGCAGCAAACACCAGTAGGACTTTTCAAGCCTTGTTCCTCTGTTGGTCTTGAAAGCTTTCTAGTGTTTTTTTAGTTTATATTCTTTGTTCATGGTAGTTGTATCCCACTACCTGTCTGGTTAGCTTCAGTGTTCAAAAGGTTTGACTTGAGGCAATTAGGCAGACTGTGTCCTTGCAAGCATTCTTCTGCTGTTGGGCCAGATTTCTACTGGTGAGCCAGAGGCCAGACATTGGGAGCAGGGTATTCTGCCTTGAGCTCTGTCATGTGTACTGGTGCTGGGCATTTTTCAGACAGCTGCCTCGCTCAGCGCTTTGTAGCATTTACCAGACATTGAGGCAAGAAGAGGAGAGGCTTTTCTAGGACTCTGTTGGTGTTGTACTGACAAACACTCCTCCAACATCTTGTGACACGCAGCCCTGGTTTAAAGAATGCACTATAACCACCTTAAGAAGACCCTCATAAACTTGGAATGAGGTGTAGCAGAGTTCCTTTCGCAGAGGACTACTGGATTTTCCATGGGTGGGAGAGGCCGGTAGACTTTTCCCTTTGGTACAGCTACTTTGTACTCCCAAAAATGACCAATTCACTATTACTAGATATTTACTTGGTAACCATGTCCAAGGCAGACACCCACCTTAGAGAATACATCACAGTGGGAACCCTTTGAGGTCCTGTTGCATCCTAAAACAAGGCTAATTATTTTCTAAAGAGCACTTTGGTAGTATCTAGGTTCCATTAAATTAGGCCCCCATCGACATGCCATTGGAGAACAGCCTGGGAAAAATAGAATAATCTCGGAATAAGACAGCTAATTCAATCAGCTATGGGCAGTTGACCCTCTTGCAGCTCCCAAGCTACCATGAGCCAGTGACGAGGGAAGGCCAGACAATGTTCTCGAAGGATTATTGGCAACATGGGATTGAAGGTACCCAGAAAAATATTTTTAAGTTGTATCTTTTCAAGTGTATCAGCCATGCAGAGCCCTTTCAATTGAACTGGGTCCCTGTCATGGCCTCCTGCCAGCCACCCAACAATCTCCACCTAGTTCCTGTTGTGCCCTGTATGCCCCAGTTGCCAAAGACATGGCCTCCTGGCCTTTCCTTGCATGCCTAATTCCTCTGCGCAGGACCCCGTGACCGTTCCCTGACACCCTTCTCAAGGCCTCCCCCCTGTCTGTTTTGTCCTCCATATAGAATGCCTTGTCCCTGGGTTCTCGCATTTCAGGGGAGTGGATCTTGGCAGTTCTTTCAAATAGGGTCCTTACTCCTGCTCATATATCTGGGCTAGGAGAATCTCTATTTCTTTGCTGGACGTCAGCAACAAGACAATGACACCCCACCTATGGGTTTCAGGGGCACTTTCATTTCTGACCTCCTGACCACAATTCAGTTCCATCTAACCAAGTGGAGAGTTTTGAAAACAATAGAGAAACAGATCAAGAAGCCTGCCTCTCAGAACTGAGCCCTGACCTTCTTGTGCTTATACAGGAGGCACCGAAAAAGCATCACTGCCCCCTCACCTCATGCTCATGGTGAGAGTTCAAGGCTGGCATCTCTACCCCAAGTCGCGATGGAGTGGAACTATCTCCGTTTCCTCACAAATATTGCTATACAGAAGAGAACCCAGAAATAAAATCCCCATCGTCTTCAATATACAGACAAGAAGTAACATCAGAACACCACTGCAATTCACCTTAACCCTTGGGTTAAGGCCACCCACTTGTTGATCTACTAACTCTTGAAGGCTTTGATGTGCCCTCTTGAAAGAGGCCACCTTTGAGAAAATGCGTTCCCTCTCTGCTGAAGCGACAAGTGAAGGTTTCTCCATCTAGCAACTTGGTGGTTCAACTGGACAGCTGGAAGTGTCCTCTGAGGTTGGGATAGGAATCTTATGACCCTAGTCACCTCTATGGGGCTCACTCAGCCCCAGCAGGGCAACACCTCTGAGGCCTCACAGACTACAAGCCGATCCCCAGGAAGGTCCTGTCTCTGAGCACCAAGTTACAGATAGCCAATTCTGAGGTGAACCTCAGTATCTTGAAGTGTCTTCCCCTGAGAGAGAGCCCTTGATTCTAGATACAGACCTTCAAGAGTGGCACACTCAGCTACCTTCTAGTGCCATGGTCCTGGTGTCCTAGAGGGCACATCCTCTCTGCACATTACTTGAGAACCTAACAAGGCTCTCCTTCGTCAGCATCTCCAGTACTCAACCTATCCATGATCCATCAACGGCATGTTGTCGCTGGCCCCCCTGGTAATCTTCTTTTCCAGAGGTTCCTGAGAGTGAGTCAGGATGATATCTCAAGCCCACCTGAATGTGTTCACTCCACCAAGCAACTGTCAATAATCAATATCTCTCAGTTGTGTTTATAGGATGTAATAGTTCTAGGCTTTGACAGCCATTCCTCTCATTCTGTTCTTCAACTCCATTTTGAACTTTTTAGTTGTATATATTAGAGTTCATCAATTACATTGCAATTTCAGAAGCCCCACATTACATATTCCAAAGCATTATGGTAATTGTAGTGAATATAAATGTAAATATGCCTTTCCATGTTGCGTGGGTGTAAGTATTTTGGTCTGTTTGGGGCTCATTAGACAAGCGTGGCAGTGTCAGATTGTAAGCAATTAAATAATCATGCAGCATATTGCTTCTGTACATGTTCAAATAACAGCATGTGATGCGAGGGAGCATCTCCCCTCCAGCCCACCTAGGCATAGCAGCCAGCCCCAAGGAGGAGGAAACATATTGAATCCAAACATGTGTTTTGTGGCTGGACTACAACCAGCCAATATGCACAAATACAACACATTTACATTTACGTCTGCTAGGATGGTACAAGTGCTTTCATAGTCCTTCCTCTGTTTCGCTTAAATTCTTATGTTCCAATGCATTAATGATTAAACGATGGATTTAGGCCCAGATCTCTGTACTGGGGTGAATGTATGACATTGTTCTGCATTCTGTCCATCAACTGTTGTTTTGCATTTGTCACCCCGAGTGGGATGGGTATGCTCAGACGTGAGTCCCATGCGCTCCACACCACTGGAGTCAAGCTATCCTCGCTGAAGACGGCTGATAGCCAGAAACCGGTCCTAGGATGCTTGATTCCGGTCCAGGAAAGCCAGAAACCGGTCCTAGGATGCTTGATTCCGGTCCAGGAAAGACATGGCTTGGCAGTTCGGGCTGGACTGTTCCCATGAGGAACAGGGTCAAGGCTGATTTGCATATGGCCATGTCTGAGCTGGGGTGGTGTGGAGTGCAAAAAAACGATGGATTTAGGCCCAGATCTCTGTACTGGGGTGAATGTATGACATTGTTCTGCATTCTGTCCATCAACTGTTGTTTTCCAATGCATTAATGGCCATTGTAGTTATTGACCTGGCAAACGTCCCCTTTTCGTGTTCCGGTTTTTGCTACCAAGGGGCTTCCGCACACTAGCTGGCACAACTGCGCCCCTCTGATGAACTCCAAACACAGTTCATATTAGGAGTTGCACTGAAGCAAACTTTACGGAAATATTTACATCAATAATAACGGGCCTGCTTGCCCCTCTGTAAAGCCACTCTGACACCCCAAAAGTAATTAAATCATGCTGACAACAACAGATAGCATTGCACTCCGGTCCCGTGAAAGTGGACAGTGTTAGCACCGTCTATTTAAAATGCTTAGAAATTGTAGAAATGTGACATGATGTTATTACTCTTATCAAGCGATTTAAAAGTAACACCTCAGAACACATTGTCACAGCAGCCCAGGGATCTGCAAAGGAACAGGGGAAATGGTATCAGGGTGGTCTGATGGCTCAGGGGCCACCTTGACATGTAAAAAATACATTTAAAAAATCAGTCAGATGAATAATGAGAATATGGCAGGTAGGGATAGCTGGTAAAAGCATTGTTCACCACTTCAAAGGGTTCAGCTATAATCCAAGATGTCACTTTTTATCTTGGGGTGAAATCTTGCATGCATGCTGATTAATGGGTTACCCATAGTTTGCATCACTTCCAGTCTTAATGATGCATACTGACTGCATAGCTTTCTCAGGTGGAAGATTTGATTGAAGCAGAAATGTCACACTGGACCTGTGAAACGGGATACGTGCTCCGTGTGCTGTGCCAGCAATATTAGTTGCACAGTTTTCAGAAACTGGTCTGGAAAGTCAAGAAGGAAAGGTACCAAGAACTCTTTCATATTGTAAGATTTATATAGCATTTACTAACCATATGTGGGGCACTAAAGTGTGTCCCCGCGAGGGTAGCATCCTACACTGGGAAGTGGGTAGCACCCTACACTGGGTGGAAGGGTGGCACCTGAATAGCACTCGCTACAACGCATGCATTTACAACGCATGCCATTACAACGCAAGTCGTTACGACGACGTGATGTTAAATCGCATGCCATTACAACGCAAGTCGTTATGACGACGGGATGTTAAATCGCATGCCATTACAACGCAAGTCGTTAGAATGACTTGCTGTAGAGGGGGTTCTGGAGTTTGGAATAGTATAATTTACTATTCCAACTCCAGTGTGTGCAACAATAGGGAAGGTGTTAGATTGAAAATCCACCAAATCCAACACCTTCTGCCCCCCACAGCAAGTCGTTGAAACGACTTGCGTTGTAATGGCATTCGATGTAACAACGCGTAATTGTAACAAATTGCGTTGTAATGGCATGCGTTGTAAACGTTGTTTACCGTAGCACCCTACAATAGGTGGTGGGTAGCACCCTACACTGAGTGGAACGGTACTATCTTTGTTTTGGTTCTACGTGAACAGTATTTCCATGTAGTTTATTATGACCACCGAGGTGGGATTACCATGATGTGGGCTGCAGTGCTTAACAGTGTGGTGGATCACAAGTGTGATAGACAGGCATGCAGTTTATGGGTTTTGCTAAGTCGGCAGCTCTGACCAGCTCTGCTGCTCCCTTTATTCTACGTCTTCTAAAACCAGTCCACTGAGATGGGTACCGCACAGGGTTGTCTATTGTGAGATATTTGTTTATGTTTACAGTCCTGAGCAGGCTTAGGTTGGAGGAAAAGATGGTCAGGAGGTCTGCTGAGATGGACTCCATTAAAATCGTTCCTTAGAGTGTCTTTGTGAGATGTAAAGGAGCAGTCATAATACGTAGGTCATAGGGACCTAAAGTTGTGAGCTAAATTGGAGAGTTCTGGTGGCTTGCTGGACAGATGAACAGGGGATTTCAAGATGAAAATAATAGATAATGTTCTGATGTTCACCTGGCAGGATCCACATGTATAACCCCTAATTTTTAAGAGTATTAATGGGTCTTTCATAAGAAAGAGACAAATCTTAGCCTCCCCTTATCTAGATATGTAGAGAGCTTAAAATGCTGCCTTGTAAAGCATGATGCGAGTAACCAAAAGCAGAAGCATGCAGTGGCGGCTGGTAGGAAATGGTGGCGGAGGAGGGGGTGGAGGTTAAAAAAAAAATGATAAAAAAAGAAAACTTACCTGCTGGTCGCCAGTCGCCCCCTCTCCTCCGACGCAGGAAACAGGAAGAACCCAGGCTCCCCTAGCCAATCAGAATGCTGCTGTCACCAGTATGACAGCAGCGTTGTAATTGGTTTGAGCACCGTGGTTCGGCGCTGAGACAGGGAGTGAGAAACTATGCATGTTCTCTACCCAGGCTGTGCAATACAGCTGGTGGAGAACTTGCTAAGTGAGCATGACTGTTTGGCTGGGCCAGACGGCTGTCCAAACTGTCATGCGCACTTATGGTGCAGCAACCAAACCTCCTCCCTCTTGCGTCACTCGAGCTCAGCCCAGCCCTGCCCTAACCTGGGTGCAAGCTCAATACTAAAAATAAAAATGATAATAACATGCCGCTGTTATCATTTTCTTTTTCCTTTGCACTGCCCTTAGAGCAGTGGGGTGGCGCTCCTCCGCCTTAGCAGAGGAGCCATTACTAGAACATAGCATGTTACTACTCAGGACGTTAGCACACGCAAGCACTGCACGTGCAAAGGTTGTGTTGTCCTGCAGACGTAAGCACACGCGACTTGTCTGCGCGTTCAGAGGTGGATTTGGAAAGTGCAGTGAGGCAGCGAAGAGCAAACAAATGCCAGAGGTATCTTGGCAGCATGAGAGATTTTTTTCTACTGCTGTCACAGTTCATGTTGGCAAACAGAACTGCTGATCTCTGAAGGATGGCTACTGGCAATGCCAACATGTCAGCCCGCATGTGCCCATCCCCGGTGATAAGGCAGGAGGCAATGGGCGCAGGAGGAGAAGGTAGGTCGGCCAAGACCTGCAGGTCTGCCTGTCTGGATGATGACAGGCCTTGCCTTCTCTCAAGGAGGGATGCCCTCTGAGTCTCCCTCCCTCGTTCAACTTCTCTCTCTCTCCCCCACATCCACCTTCTCTCTCTCTCTCTCTCTCGACTCTCTCCCTCTCTTATGTACATTCCTGCCCTTCCTTTATATCTCTATCTCTCGCTGTTTGCATTCCCTCCACCATCTTCATTCTGCTTCTTGTACTTTTAATGTCTCTGAATTTCTCCTCTTCATTTCTCCTTTTTATGCCCTTCTTTCTTAATCTCTTCTGTTTTTTCTAACCCTATTTCCTCTCGTCTGTCCTCTTTTCTATTGCAAACCTTTATTTTCATTTTATTTTTTTATCCTCCTCCATTCTTCTTGTTCCCTTCTTTTCTCATGTTTGTTTTTCTTTATCTCCCACTTTCTTGTTTTTTTTTCTTTCTATCCTACGTTTTTCTCTATTCTTTCTGCTTCCTCTCTCTGATCTAACCTTCCTCCTACCCTCAGCACCTTGTTCTATTCTATTCTATTCTATTCTTCAATAATTTGTGGAGTGCACAATTGACCAGATGGCTTCTTCGCACTTAAGCCTCTCTCTCATCTCTCATGATTCTCGCCTTTCCCCTCTTTTCAACTGCATTTCCACTTCTTCTGTCTCACCTTCTCCTGTCTCTCTCCTTGCATTCCCTTTCTGTCACAATACTACTATGCTTCTCCTACAGCCTCTTCTATGTCCTTGCCTTGATACTTTCAAAAGCTGGCCTGGAAAGCAAACAGTACAGTGGCAATATGGGGTTCTTCCCCGCATAAACATTTTTGAAAACTGCTGCATAATTGTTCACATAGGTCTGAAGAGGGACTTATACTATACTGTAAAACTATAAGGTCTGTGCAGGAAGAAGCAATATTTCCCCACTGCAGGAAGTTGTATCTCTGACGCAAGACAATGGACACATAACATGCAAATAGGTGAGTGATAGAAAAGGTAGTGCTTATGCAGCAGAGTATGATCTAGAGTAAATGCACATGAAAAATTCTGCGCCAAAACACTTAAGGCATAATTTTATTAATTCGGAGGAGCGGGGCTTGCCGTAAACTTCTGAGGTTCCTAGTCCACCAAACTCGTATTTGCCACCTCATTTACAGAGGTTGGGAGTGCTGAGGTAACTGGCGTGGAGCTTCAGCTGGCTCGCTTGCAGCAAATCTCCAACCTGACCTGTTCACTGCAAGGCTGCCAGGTTATAGATATGGCGACCAGTGGCGTAGCAAGGTCAGGCGGTACGTGTTGCGGGACATTTCTTGTCACCCCCGGCTTGTCAAAATGGCAAAAAATATGTGTTTAAAAAACATTTTTGCCATTTTGTCACTTCAGGAGTGACACGTGTCATCACTGAGGGGGGTGACAAAATGGCAAAAATATGTCTTTAAGTAAAAAATAATATATATATATATATATATATATATATATATATATATATATAACATCTCACTCCAAAGAGAAAGCAGAGGCCAGAGGGGGATCCTTTAAAAACGCTTTATTGCAGAGGTACACTGCTCAGAGGCGGCGAATGCATTTCGGCGTAATTGTTGCGTTCCTCAGCGCCCTGAACCGAGTGGAGCCAGTCAGCAAAGTACCCGAGGAGGCGCTTTTGAGCTCTGGTGCGAGCTTTGGGACCATCTCATCAGTACCTCAGGACACATGAAAAGAGAGGCAGGACTATTGTACTTTGCTGATTGGCTCCACTCGGTGCAGGGCGCTGAGGAAGGCAACAATTACGCCGAAATGCATTCGCCGCCTCTGAGCAGTGTACCTCTGCAATAAAGCGTTTTTAAAGGATCCCCCTCTGGCCTCTGCTTTCTCTTTGGAGTGAGATGTTTGTCATGTTTTCTGCGCTAGCCAGAAGCGCAGCACAGATGGCCCTGCTGGTCAAGTGACCCGGACGACGCTGGCTTCGCACTGCTTCGCAGCGCTTTGGAGGTTCGAGGGATAGATAGGTCCGGTGTCTGCCACAAAGTATGGGACTGCTCAAGCGGAGTGAGGTATTTTTCCTCTAGCAGGGCGTTGTGTGGCTGCATAGCTGCCCTCGCTTATTTGCATACTATACAGAAGGGCTGCAGCGGTACGAGGGGACCCGAGGAGGCGCTTTTGAGCTCTGGTGCGAGCTTTGGGACCATCTCATCAGTACCTGCTAAAGACAATACAGCTTGTACCACTATGATACTACCCCCCACACCGCCGACCCAGATGCATTATCATGTTGCATTCTGGGAGTTGGAGTTTGCTCCAGTATTGCAACAGCCAACAGGTGAGCCGAATTTGTCAGGGGGAGGAGCGTATTGACCTCAGGACACTTGAAAAGAGAGGCAGGACGATTGTACTTTGCTGACTGGCTCCACTCGGTGCAGGGCGCTGAGGAAGGCAACAATTACGCCGAAATGCATTCGCCGCCTCTGAGCAGTGTACCTCTGCAATAAAGCGTTTTTAAAGGATCCCCCTCTGGCCTCTGCTTTCTCTTTGGAGTGAGATGTTTGTCATATACCGTAGTCCAGGCGTTAGTAACATCTCGCCTGGACTATGGTAATGTCCTCTATCTCGGTGCCGACGCTGCTACCATTAACAAACTTCAGGTTGTTCAAAATTCGTCGGCTCGACTTCTCTGTAACATCCCGAGGAGATTATCGGCCTCACAGGCTCTTCGCGATCTACACTGGCTTAGGATCTCCAGGCGTATCAAATTCAAAGCCTTATGTTATCTCTTCAAAATCAAGCAGGGATCGGCCCCAAAATACTTGCAGAGTCTGGTCCAACCCTACAAGCCTAGTCGCACTCTAAGATCTTCTGCCAACTGCGACTTCGTTGTCCCAAGATTCAAGCTCGTAAGGATGGGGGGTCGGGCCTTTTCCCATCTAGGCCCCAAATACTGGAACGCGTTACCCATTACCCTGAAGTCAGAAACAAATTTTCTCTGTTTTAGGAAAAAATTGAAAACCACACTTTTCCAATGATTCGCATACCGCTTTATTTGACTCATGGTGCTGTTTTGAGTGGTTGGCTTTTCTTCTTCAGTCTATCCCTTGCGCCGGGAAACCCACTGCGGGTAGCTGTTGCGCATTATAAATTAAAAAAATATATATATATATATATATGTATATATATCCATATCCATACTAATATTATAAAGAAAGAGCCCAAACCTTTGAGACGGGTAATCTCAGGAACCACAGCACCAATCACAACACCCAATACAGCATTGGAAAGGGCAGTTGCAGCAGAAGGACATAGGCTATACAGATGCCCACCATATACATTTGAAAGGTAAAAGAACCTTACCAGCAAAGTAGTCCCTTGTGGGCGTGGGCGTGGACGGGGTGCGGCATGACAACAAAAAAAAAGCGTTCCTTAAACGTGTGCGTTGTGCTAGGGACGTGTGCTGGGGGCGTGAACAAGGCCAATGGGCGCGGCAATTGCAATTGCGCGGCACCATGGGGTGTGGCCAATGGGCGCAACAACCGGCAACAATCGCGCGGCACATCCCAAAAAAAAACCATGCCTTGAGGGCGTGTGGAAAACAAACGTGTGCTTTGGGCCGGGGGTGTGGCCAAGGCCAATGGGTGCGGCAATTGCACGGGAGCAAGGGGTGTGGTCAATAGGCGCGGCAGTTGCTGGGGCTTAGGTGGGGTCAGACACGACTGATCGTGCCTGCGGGGACAATATCTGCACAGTATCCTGCGCGCTGTCAGCCAGTCAACTCTCTGCATAAAGGACCGTGCCTGCGGGGACACTAACTGCAGCGTCTCCTGTGCACTGTCACACACTCAACTCTCTGCATAAACGAATTGACACGAGGCGCACAACATCAACCATAGCTGGAGCCGGGGCTCAGGCGGCGGATGACGCGACTAAGCGTGCCTGCTGGGACACTAACCTTTGAACTGACTGCACTTTCCCACACGCGCAGCGTCTCCAGCGCGCACTGTCACCCACTCAACTCTCTGCATCGACGACTTTACACAACAAGCACAACATCAAACAAAACTGGAGCTGGGCCTCAAGTGGGGGATGACGCGATTCAGCATGCCTGCGGGGACACAAAATTTACAACTGAATGCACTTTCACACACGCTTACCTACGGAAGTGGAGTACATACACACTAGAGACATCTGCTAATACTTCCTACTCCGAGGTACACACAGTATCTGCACACATATGCCTAACTATTGTGACACTTCATGCTTAAAATGTTGTATACCGCGAGATTTTAAAATAAATTACCCTTGCCTATTGCACACATTGCACACATTCTATTTCATACCCGGACAACGTCTGGACGGGCTGCTAGTGTATGTATGTATATATATATATATATATATATATATATATATATATATATATATATATATAATTATTATTATTATTATTTTTTTTTTTTTTGCGGGCACAACAAACATAGCTTCCACGTGGCAAAGTTCAGTTCCTTGATGTAGCCCCAGCACCAGCATTAACGTCAATTCTCAAAATGCCAGGGGGTAGCGGAAGTGACATTGCATGCCCCTTGACCTTCAATTTTACTCACACACATGGTTACACATACACACACACTTTTACACTCAAACACACACTCTCTATCTCTCAAGTAAACATACTCACGTGAAAGCATGCACACAAAATACATTGATTTTTTAATTTATTTTATTTTTATAACTTAACTCTGCTGCTACGAAAGGTCATATTCCAGCTAATTGTACTCCATTATGTATTACACTAATAATGAATAATGAGACATTATTCACTATTAGTGCAATTCAAAAATGAGAGAAAACAAAGAGAGTGGAGCCCCCACCGAGGTTCATAAGGGCAGACTGTCAATGTGTTCCTGGCACTGATTTTGCCACCTCTCATGTTAGGTGTCTTAAAGACAGTGTCACGGATCACAAGGGGCAAGACAGCGGTCACAGCTGCGACCCCTGGCACCCCTAAATGGCATCCTTATGCACCAGTTTCTCCCCACCCTTTGGATGGGGATCTCTAAACTAAATTCTACAACCGTTTCTGTGCCAGGGGATGAGTATTCATTACCCCACTGACCTAGCGGGCCAACACGCTGCCCAGTTGGCTCTAAATGGCCCTTTTTGGTCTCTTCCAAATTCGTTTTACATACTATCCACAGGGGGGTTGCCCATTGCTTCTTCGTAGGGCAGTTAATAGCCAGGGAGCATGGTGATCTATGATGCAGAAGGTGCATTGACACCAGAGAGAAGGGGTGTGAGGGACCCACTGCACCCCAGTTATGAGTGTTTATACGACCCAGAGAGGGGCTGAGGGCCATGTTCCTTTACATGCATTAGGGCTCCTGGAAGCCTTGCATGCCAGTGTTAATAGTCCATCACAATTATTGTGCCAGAAACTAAAATACAATTGAAGTTGATCTTATATGCTGCCAGAATGCTGCCCTCATGTGCCATGGTGCCTCCGATATATATCTGAGTGTTGGTGAAATATTTCAGGCTATTTCGTTGTTATCTATTTTTTATATATTATTTAGTGTATTGCTTGAGTATTGTATGGTGCTACGGATAATACTGAGACACCCTATACCAGTCTGCTAGGAAGGTATACATTTGCAAGCTTTCTACTTAACTTGGACACTCCTGAGAGGTGGTCACTGATGCCCATGTAGGTCAGAGCTCCAAGTTGTTCCAGATCACTGCTCTCTGTTTTCCTTGATGCTGCTCCGGAAGTGGATGGTTGCATATACCCTTATATTCTTCATCTAATGGATTCCAGTTACAAAGAGTTAATTTATACATTAGTTACAGCTTCTGCAACTATTTATTCAGACTCAGACCTAAATCATTGGGTAAGATGGTCTACATCACTTTATTATCCAATGTTTTCCATTATTATTATTTTTGAGTTCATAAAGCAGATATGGACTACACTTCATAATTCAAACATTTGACCATCAGGGGAAGAGTTTCTCATAAAAACGTGAATAGCAACCGAGGGAAATAATGTGCTCAAAATGTATAACTCCTTTGCTATGCGAAATGTTTTACCCCCGTTGGTTGGTAACCCTAGCTTGTTTCACTAAAATTGTTACTGAATGAAATGTGGGTTACCTTGTTGCTGTTTTCTCTTGACTGGTAACAGTTTACATTGATTGTCATTTGAAATTTGTTTTGATGTTTCTTTTTTTCAGTTTGTTTTGATATTATGTAATTGCAAAGTGTAGTCCATATCTGTCGTGTGAACTCACAAAAAATCAATAATAATGGAAAACATTGAATAACTAAATGATGTAGACCATCTTGCCCCATGATTTTGGTCTGAGTCTGCATAAATAGTTGGCAGCCTAACAAATGGCCAGCTAGATACTTCGTTTTTATCGCTGTTTCTAACAGAGACATGGCTTAACGATGAGTGAACATCTGATGTGATTGCTACTCTCCCTCCTAACTACTCCATTGTTAGGAGAGATAGACAGGGTAAGATAGTCAGGGGGTCGCTATTATCTCCAAGAATGTATATAATTGAAAAACAGAGGCACTCCCCTTCCCCGCTTGTGAGGTCTTGCTCTTCTCTTTCTCCCTCACGCACACATTTTCTATATCTGGGGCGTTGATCTATCGGCCTCCAGGTTATGCTAGGAATTGGTGCGCCATCATACCTGACCCATTGGCCCCTCATATTCTGAAATTCGCCAACTTTATGTTGATCTGAGATTTTAATATACATTTGGAAGACCCCAAATGTAGTCAAGGAAATTTTCTTTTTGAGGATTTGATTGTTTGAAATCTGGCCATTTGTAACTCTGCTCCTACTCATGAGGCCAGACACCTCTTGTTTCCGATCTTTTCCAATGTGAAGGACCTGTCCACTGAACCTCCAATACCGTTACTCCGGTCAGACCATTTAGCACTACCATTTGCAATTAGGATCTCGGCTACTCCTTCAATAGGGCAGGCCAAACTTACAACCAAGTGCAAGAAATGGTCAAAACTGGATGTGTTGGGCTTGAACCTGAAACTGCTGAGCACTAAATCTGCTCTTAAGCAAACAGCTGACTCTGATCAGGGACTGATATATAGTTGGATTTTGAATTCCCTGGAGACAATTTTATCGGCTACTTCTAGGCGCTCTGCTAGATCTTACCCGCCGGCTTCCTGGTTTAATGAAACAGTTCAGCTAGAGAAAACACACTGTAAGGGACTGGAAAGAGCCTGGAGAAGATCTTTGATGAGGACCCAAAAGCTAAATACAGAACAGCAATAAAAAAGCTTTCATGGGCTCTGCAGGGTAGCACAAGTACTATTGTATTCTGACAAAATTACTAATGCCCAAAACTTCCCTTATACGCTCTTCAATGTGGTCAAAGACGTTTCCGTCCCTTGTAAAGCGTCTCCAGCATCCTCGCTTTCTCAGATTCGGTGCGAGGAACTGACCTCTTTTTTTTCACCAAAAAGGTGGTATATATTCATCTTCAGTTGTCTGAAAATCTGAAGGATGAAGCGCAATCAATGGACTGTGTTGTGTCCAGCCATATGTTCAAACTACTCACAAAATGAGCATAATAACAGCATGCTCATGCCAGGCTCAACTGCCAGTCTGAAGTTGTGTCCCTCTCTGGACACCTCTACCTTTCCAGCCGTCTTGCAGTCTATTAAATCGGACTCCCCGCTGGATCCCCTACCTCATGCCAAACCTGACCTTCTAGATACGGATTTTCTAAAGGGGGTGGTGATTCTCCTTCACTCCTCTCGACAAGCGGTTTCTGTGCCACTGAGCTGGAAGCCCGCCATGGTGTTTCTGCTCCTAGAAAGAAACCCAACCTCGACCCGACCAATTGGTTGAACTTTTGTCCAATTTCCCCTCTTCCAAGGTTTTCCAAAACTGTGGCGGAATATGTGAACGTACTGCTTACAACGTATGAGGAGGTCCATAATCACCTGCATCTCTTGCAGTCGGTCTTCAGAGCTGGGCACAGTACTGAATCTGCTCTCCTAGGAGTCATTGATCATCTCAGATGACTCCTGGATGGGGGTGGAACAGCTGCTCTTATTTTATTAGATCTTAACATGGCCTTTGATACTGTGTCCCACTCCATTTGATTGAAAGACTGGCAACACTAGTTCTCGAAGGAACAGTTAGCTAATTTCATTCTGAAAGGATCGAACGTGCCAAGTCTTTTCTGCCAATGCTAGGTCTGAGGTGAGGGCTTTAACTTCTGGAGTCCCCCAGGGCTCAGTGTTAAGCCCAGTGCTGTTTAATATTTACATCGGTCTACTGGCACATGTAGTAGAGTTGTGGTCTGACTTTATTCACTTATGCAGATGATACTCAAATCATCTTCTCTTTGTCATGTGCACAGGGTCATGGACCACCCGATCTTAACCGTGGCTTGAGTCGCATCGCTTCTTCGATGAACAATAACACTTTCAAGCTAAATGGTGCTAATGCAAAGGTCATGATCCTGAGCAAGAATCCCCAACTCTGAGACTCTCAACATTGGCCGGAATCCTTAGGGACTCTCCTTGACCTGTCCCCTAAGGTTAAGAATGTGGGCTTTGTATTGGATGAGAATGTTTCCATGAAGCCTAAGGTGATCAAGTTTACTGCCACCTGTTTCTCTGTGCTCAAGTGGTTGAAAAAGACCAACTGGATGATTACCCAGTCACCCGAAAGGGCTCTGGACCAAGCCCGAATATTGTCTAGATTGGACTATGGTAACATTTTGTACTTGGGTATAAATCAGGCATGAATCTGTCCCCTACAGATAGTTCTGAATTCACGACTAGACTTTTATATTGGCTCCTGAAGCACGCCTTGGTCTCTCACCTTCTCTAAGTGCTCAATTGGCTCACAGCTTCAAAGTGCATTACATTCCAAGCCCGGTGCTACATCTTCAACACCAGAGCTGGAGCAAGCCCACACTACAGGATCTGGTGGTGCCTTATCAGCCCCCATGCACACAGAGGTCACGGTACCTGGCCTTGTGCACTGTGCCAAGGTTTCACTTGGCTCGCATGGGAGGGTGCTCCTTCTCTGTTTTGAGTCTGAAACTCTGGAACTTCCTTTCAGAGCCCCAGAGAAACTGCACATCCATACTTGCATTCTGCAAAGGCCTAAAGACCTGGCTGTTCTACGCTGTGAATCTGCAATCCTCTCTTTTGCTCTGCGCCGGCAAACGCTTTTTGGGTAGCTGCTTGCTTTACAAGATTATAAATAAATAAATAAAGTGGGTGCGATGCGCATTTCATGCGAAAATACAATGCTAAATGCTAGTCTTTTCATTTCATATAATCAAACATCATTTTGCAGAACTGCTGAATTTTACATACATTTGATAAAGGCAATTTGGCGCACGCCTAGAACAAACAATTACATTGCAGAATGGTTAGGGTCATTGAAATTAAGCACAGTGGAGCTCTAAGATAGTGAGACAAAGATGGAAATTGTGCTGCTGCAGTTATGTGAGGCCTTTTTCCATTAGATACCGCTCTGCATGAAAAATATTGTATTTTGAATTTGTATTATGTAAGTGGCATTAGAGGGTACTTTAGGATTCAAGACATGAAACCTTAAAAACAGATATGGCATTCTTGAAAAGCCGAGTGCTCTGTTAAATAACTGCAGCTTTCAAATCAATGTAATGTGAACACGAATGTGTGTAATAGTGAAACAAAAAGCAAATCATGACAAAGAAGGATTCATTCTACCCACCCTATTTGAACTGCATTTGGGTACGAAAAGTTCCTGCATCCTCTTGCCGACAAAAGCCTTCCCCACAGGCCACTAAATGGGTATGTTTACAGTATCTGAGTAACATTATCACCTCTTTAAATGGCCAATTACAGAAATCAACAGCTGAAATTAAATGTCAAATTTGACAAATTATACGGCAAATTATGGATTAGGTTGTGCATATTAAAAAATCATATTTACACAAAAAAACACGAAAATCGCTGCAGTGAGGACTTTCCAGTGGCCCTGTGTGTACTGAAAAAGTAAACAATTTAAAAGCCAAACAAAGGTAGATATTAAAATAGTAAGAGAACATGTCAGCATCATAGAACTAAAAGGCAGAGAAAGAAATTGGGAGCAATCCAGAATAAAGGATGTTCTAAATAAAAAATCAATAGACATCAAAAACATCAAATAAAATTGTCAACCTTGGATATAAATCAATGAATCCTTCTTTATGAACAGTTGTAAATGTTAAAAGAGAAAAACTTGTGAAAATAGCATCAAATGGGTAAAGTCCACACTGAAGGGTTCAATGAGCCAGAGTCTGAAGAAGAGCCAGTTTGCATGGGACCAGGTCCGCCAGGCGTGGAGTTCTTATTCACGAAGGGAAATTACCATTGGAGTCCAAGGACAGTATGTGTGAGAAAGTTCTCTATCCGTCAGGGGAGCTGAAAACCCGGTGCGACTCCTTACCCTTTGTGAATAAAAAAAAAAGGTTGCAGAGGAGTAGACAGTGTCCTAGAAGACCACTGCCTAGTCTCAAACAATCTTTAAAAAAAAGTCAACCTGTTTAGATACAGCCCGGTTTCATTAACTGAAAATGGGCTGCTTTTTTTAAAAATACATTTACTTTATTTAAATGTAGCCACAGCCATTGTGGTCTGTTAATCCAGGCAGGCCAAAAATTCCAAAACAATAGAGGAAGTGAAGAGGTCTTGACAGAATCACCCTCCAATCCGATATGCATAAACAAAGAGATTCTATCAATGTGTGGTGATGTGAAATTTTTATTTTTTATTTATGTGGGTGGTGGAATAATTAACTCTCTCTTAGGGTGGTAAAGATGAGAGCACAATGTGCTTGTTAAAATACCCCTCACACACTAAAAAAATCCATTAGTGTCATGCTTCATCATTGGGGTCTTCCCGTCCCTCTACGGGGCGGGGCGTGCTACGACCTGACGAACTACGCGGGAGCACTGATAAGGTGACAAGGCTATGTGACAGTGCAAGGTGAGTGGTGTCAGTGAAGTGTAGGGACCTAGTAATGTGTGGGAATTAAAAAAGCTAAAAATCCTCTGGCTAGTGGAAAAAAACAATTTATTCACTTCCCTAGCTGGGGACGTTAAGAAGGGGGTTTTGAGGTAGAGCAAAAAACTACTACCAGGTCTACATGTTTCGTAAGCAGTCCCCTACTGCTTACTCATCAGGACCTTCTAGTGGCCCCTACTAGGAAATAGCTCAGTTTCTAAGTATGATAAGCCTGTCGTCCTAAAAACTAGCAGTAAAAATCCACTGTTAGTTTTAGCTTCAGGGCATGAGCTGGCCCAAGGGAAGCAAAAAATGTATCAAAAGAGATGACCTGAATATGGTCTCTGTAAAGAAAATGGGAGAAAAAAGGGGAGAGAGGAAAGCACAAATCTTTACAATTGTAACTGTAATTTGTCTTTAGGCACAATTTATTATTAGCGCCACAAGTCCCACTTGTCATTCATATTTGCCCGTTTAATAAAGAATTTACTTAAGACTTTATGGACAGAGTGATGGTTCAATCTGCCATCCCCTGAACGTTCGTTTTATGCCCGAACATTGTGTTGCCCCACGTAATTAGGGCGGGTTAATCTCAGCACACGCACACTCACAACTCGATGCACACTTAGGCACCACACAGGGTTAAAAACGAGGGACCCGATTCATTCGTATTTCAATACTAGTAATAGTGTTAAAAACGATCATTAAAATCCCATAAGGCACACCCATGTTGTTAGATAGATTGCGATACATACTGCTAAGGTGCATGTGATATGCCCCATGAGCTGACAGTCGGTAGGTATTCACCGCGGTAATCTGAAAAAAAGAAACCACGCCCTTAGCGTCATAAACCACACACAAACATACATCATGGCCCCTGTCTCTTAGGCCAAGTGTTTAGAGACCGTTAGCACAGTCTATTACTCACAATGTCCGCATAAGTCTATTGCCTTACTCCTACCCGTGCTGCCGCTCTGAAGAGTGATCGCGTCTGGAGTCGAGTGATCATATAAGCTCCACTGAGCGCTGGTGTCGCGTTTGATGTCTGATTGCAAGACTAGCGCGCTGACCTAAGATGGCTGCCAACGATGGAACCAAGGGTGTGCTTAACGGAAGTCTTTCCTCAGTATCTACTATGTTTGTCAAAAAACTATCTGCCCAAATTTCCTTAATAGATTAGTTTTTTTATTATTATTAAATACGCTCGATTGTCCTTCTTGTTGGTTGTTGTTACCGGACAATGGTGCTAATTGTGGGAGACTCACACTAGGACCAGCAGAAGGATATAGCGGGCTGCTATAGAGTCTGGGTGGCCACTGTTGATAGTTCAAGGGGCTTATGCCCAGGTTGTGTTGCCGAATCGCTAACAATTTCTAACGGGTGAAGGCTGTCAGTGGCGGATATCCTCAAGGTGCTGAGTGATACTACCAAATATATAAGAGGGAAATATATTTATAAGTTTAGCACATCTTGCGCACTTACGCTTTGGGATAGATAAATAATATGCAAAACGTTCATTTAACTTTGTAGTATCATTGGCGGTGGTAACAATTTCTAACGGGTGAAGGCTGTCAGTGGCGGATATCCTCAAGGTGCTGAGTGATACTGCCAAATATATAAGAGGGAAATATATTTATAAGTTTAGCACATCTTGCGGACATACGCTTTGGGATAGATAAATAATATGCAAAACGTACATTTAACTTTGTAGTATCATTGGCGGTGGTAAGGTGAATACCAGACTTTTTTGTCCATCAATGGGCTCTTGAGGGTGAACAAAGTTGGTGTGTGTAGCCCACGGGGGTGGTACCTATCAATGGGTAATGGGTTGATCTACAGCTGACCCCACGGTATTTCATCGTTCAACCCATGCTTATTAGACTGGACACGAAAAACCCATCTCTGTTCTTTTTCCAGTAGATATTTCTCGTTGTCAATCTGTTCGATCACTGTCCAGGCTATGTCCTCAGGTTTGTGCCCACTTTCTAGGAAGTGGTTGGTTAATTTCGTACTTGACTTCTTGCATTTGATAGTACTTTTGTGCTCGCCTATTCTTATCTTTACAGCCCTGCTTGTCATGCCAATGTACTCGAGATGGCAGGGGCAGGTAATTAGGTAGACGACATTGGAACTGTTGCAGTTGCTGAAGCTTCTCTGCTCCCATGTAGTCCCATTGTTGAAAGTCAGTTTTTTGCTTTTTTTGGTGAGGCAGCATACCTTGCATCCACCACATGGGTAGTGTCCTTGTACAAAACTAGAGTTACCTGGGGTATTGACCTCCTTGGGTCTGGTGTGTACCAGTATATCTCTCACACTCTGAGCTCTTTTGTGTGAAAACATGGGTTTCGGAATTTCGAGACCTCCACTGTTAAGAATCTTCCAATTCTTATTAATGATCTTGGTTACTTGATCCGAGCTAGTGTTATATGTAGTGATACATATAGGTCTCTGCACTTCCACTTTTTTCACTTTCTCTTCAAGGAGGCTCTCTCTGCAGTTGTTCCTTGCTCTTTTGTACGCTTGATCGATGATCCTTTGGGGATAGTTCCTCTTTTGTAGCTTCTTCCGTAGATCGTTGGACTGTGATTTGAAATTGGCAATTTCAGTGCAATTCCTACGAAGTCGCAGAAACTGTCCGTAGGGTAGATTGTCCCTCAGATGTCTGGGATGGAAGCTTTGGTACATCAAAAGACAGTTCTTTGAGGTGCTCTTAAAGTGTGTTGTTGTCATCAGTCTGCCATGTTTGGGAAAAATATTCAGGTCAAGAAATACCAGGTTGGTATTGGTGGTGACACTGGTAAATTTAAGGAACTCGTCTTGGTAGTTTAGCCACGTGAGGAACTGCTGGGCGGTCTTATCATCTCCATCCCAGATGATAAGGATATCATCGATGTATCTCTTCCAGGTCAAGATCTTTGTTCGGAATGGGTTGCTGGTATTAAGTATCTTTGTTTCCTCAAGATGGTGAACATAGAGACCAGCTATGCTTGGAGCAAATGTGCTTCCCATGCTGGTCCCATGTTTTTGAAGGTATAGGGTGCCGTTGTGTTAAAAAAAGTTCTCCTTTAGTGCCAACGAGCAGCACTCCATCACTACATTTCGTGGGGTTTGATACTCCCAGTCATCTGCGAAGAGAACATCTTCGATTATTGCCAGAGTTTCATTGTGGGGCAAGCTAGTGTACAGACTTTCTACATCACAGCTGATTAACAGCTGTGTGTTTGGATCAAATGACACCTCCTCGAGTAGATTTAGCACATCCTTAGTGTCTCTAAGGTAAGTCGATGTCCTTTGTACCATGGGTCTTAGAAATGCATCTGCAAATCTGGAGACTGGTTCAAGGACCGATCCAATCCCCGATACGATGGGTCTGCCCGGGGGGTTCTCCAGGTCCTTATGAATCTTCGGTAAGATGTATAAGTAGGGGGTTCTAGGGTTTTTCTGACATAGAAACTCCCCTTCTTTGTTAGTGATCCAATTATGGGACAATGCCTCCTCTACCATTGTTTTGATTTTGATTGTTATTCTCTCCGTGGGGTTTGTCAATAAGATCTCATAGTTTCTTTTATCTTGGAGTAACCTTGTGCACTCCTTGTCATATTGTTCTCTGTTCAGTAACACAGTTGCACCCCCCTTATCCGCTGGTTTTATGACCACTCCTCTGTTGTTACTTAATTCACGAAGTGCTTGTCGTTCTTCGTTTGAAACATTTTGGAAGACTCGTTTCTGCATTGGATCAAGGGCTTCGAGATCTTTCATAACCGCCTTTTCGAAGGTTAAAAGTTCGATGGGGAGTGTGTTGTTCATGGGAGTGAAGGTGGATCGTGGCTTGAGTCCTGTGTCACCTTGATCATAGTTATCCTTTTTATCTTTAAAGAAGACCTGCAGTTTAATTCTCCTTATAAATTCCTGGATTTCTTTACAAAGGTGGAACTTGTCCATATTGGCAGTGGGGACATATCCTAAGCCTTTTTCTAGTACTTTTTTCTGTGATTCAGATAGCTCCGTACCCGTGAGGTTTACAACTAGACTTATTTCTGGTTCTTCGATGCCCCTGTCATACTCCTGGTTGACATTCTCGGAGTTCCTTCTTCTTCGGTGTCCCAGTGTACGGAGTTGCCTCTCCGGTTCCTCCCCTTGTTCTGTCCTCGGCGTGCCCCTAAAAAAGGAGCCGAATTTTCAAAATACCCATAGTCTTGTTGGTATCCCCATGGTGGGAAAGGGCCATTAGGATGTTGAAAAGGCGGTGGGCCATATTGTTGTGGAGGATACATCATTGGCTGAGGGTAGCTGTTCCATCCCCGCATTCCACGATGGTTGGGTCGTCGAAAATTTCTTCGTGTGCCCTGGTACCTCGGGCTTTTGTTACCACTTGAGTTGGAGCTGTTAGATCCAGCATCCGATGAATCATCATTAGGAGCGTTGTCACTCGATGGTTTGTAATTGTCTTTTATGTAGGGGTAGATCCTCTCTTTACTCCACCTACTGGTGTCTTTTTTGAGTTTCTCATATTTGCTTTCTTTGAGGGTTATTTCAAAGTCATTCAATGTTTTGTTTCGCTCATCAAGGTATTTCTTTAGATTTGCTGGAGATTCATAGCTTTTGAGACGTATCTCTATTGCTTGTATCTCTACTTTCAAATCACTTGCTAGTCTACTTGCCGTCTTAACGATCAAAACGATCCAATCTCGTGTACATCTTCACGAAATTTGAGACCAGTCAATTTTGAAAGTTTTGTCCTCAAGAAATATAAATGGTTCATTACGAACCACAAGACCCGCTGGAGCTGTATTGACCTTCAGGTACTCGGACATTAGTAGCCCATGGATGGCAGTTTTAATTTGGGTTTTCCTCAGTTCTTCCAGTTCATCCCAGTCACTATTTTTTGTGGTGGGGCACCCGGAGTTCAGTCCTTCAAAAGTCCCTAGAGTGGCCATTAGATTAGAAATCTCGTCCTCGGTGAATGCGAGGCCTAAGTCGGCCATTCTTATGCCACAAAAATAAAAAATAAAAATTTCACATCACCACACATTGATAGAATCTCTTTGTTTATGCATATCGGATTGGAGGGTGATTCTGTCAAGACCTCTTCACTTCCTCTATTGTTTTGGAATTACTGGCAGCGTGCAGCTGCGGAAGTCAACAAAGATTCACTTCTCAAAAGCTATGAATCTCCAGCAAATCTAAAGAAATACCTTGATGAGCTAAACAAAACATTGAATGACTTTGAAATAACCCTCTAAGAAAGCAAATATGAGAAACTCAAAAAAGACACCAGTAGGTGGAGTAAAGAGAGGATCTACCCCTACATAAAAGACAATTACAAACCATCGAGTGACAACGCTCCTAATGATGATTCATCGGATGCTGGATCTAACAGCTCCAACTCAAGTGGTAACAAAAGCCCGAGGTACCAGGGCACACGAAGAAATTTTCGACGACCCAACCATCGTGGAATGCGGGGATGGAACAGCTACCCTCAGCCAATGATGTATCCTCCACAACAATATGGCCCACCGCCTTTTCAATATCCTAATGGCCCTTTCCCACCATGGGGATACCAACAAGACTATGGGTATTTTGAAAATTCTGCTCCTTTTTTAGGGGCACGCCGAGGACAGAACAAGGGGAGGAACCGGAGAGGCAACTCCGTACACTGGGACACCGAAGAAGAAGGAACTCCGAGAATGTCAACCAGGAGTATGACAGGGGCATCGAAGAACCAGAAATAAGTCTAGTTGTAAACCTCACGGGTACGGAGCTATCTGAATCACAGAAAAAAGTACTAGAAAAAGGCTTAGGATATGTCCCCACTGCCAATATGGACAAGTTCCACCTTTGTAAAGAAATCCAGGAATTTATAAGGAGAATTAAACTGCAGGTCTTCTTTAAAGATAAAAAGGATAACTATGATCAAGGTGACACAGGACTCAAGCCACGATCCACCTTCACTCCCATGAACAACACACTCCCCATCGAACTTTTAACCTTCGAAAAGGCGGTTATGAAAGATCTCGAAGCCCTTGATCCAATGCAGAAACGAGTCTTCCAAAATGTTTCAAACGAAGAACGACAAGCACTTCGTGAATTAAGTAACAACAGAGGAGTGGTCATAAAACCAGCGGATAAGGGGGGTGCAACTGTGTTACTGAACAGAGAACAATATGACAAGGAGTGCACAAGGTTACTCCAAGATAAAAGAAACTATGAGATCTTATTGACAAACCCCACGGAGAGAATAACAATCAAAATCAAAACAATGGTAGAGGAGGCATTGTCCCATAATTGGATCACTAACAAAGAAGGGGAGTTTCTATGTCAGAAAAACCCTAGAACCCCCTACTTATACATCTTACCGAAGATTCATAAGGACCTGGAGAACCCCCCGGGCAGACCCATCGTATCGGGGATTGGATCGGTCCTTGAACCAGTCTCCAGATTTGCAGATGCATTTCTAAGACCCATGGTACAAAGGACATCGACTTACCTTAGAGACACTAAGGATGTGCTAAATCTACTCGAGGAGGTGTCATTTGATCCAAACACACAGCTGTTAATCAGCTGTGATGTAGAAAGTCTGTACACTAGCTTGCCCCACAATGAAACTCTGGCAATAATCGAAGATGTTCTCTTCGCAGATGACTGGGAGTATCAAACCCCACGAAATGTAGTGATGGAGTGCTGCTCGTTGGCACTAAAGGAGAACTTTTTTGAACACAACGGCACCCTATACCTTCAAAAACATGGGACCAGCATGGGAAGCACATTTGCTCCAAGCATAGCTGGTCTCTATGTTCACCATATTGAGGAAACAAAGATACTTAATATCAGCAACCCATTCCGAACAAAGATCTTGACCTGGAAGAGATACATCGATGATATCCTTATCATCTGGGATGGAGATGATAAGACCGCCCAGCAGTTCCTCACGTGGCTAAACTACCAAGACGAGTTCCTTAAATTTACCAGTGTCACCACCAATACCAACCTGGTATTTCTTGACCTGAATATTTTTCCCAAACATGGCAGACTGATGACAACAACACGCTTTAAGAGCACCTAAAAAAACTGTCTTTTGATGTACCAAAGCTTCCATCCCAGACATCTGAGGGACAATCTACCCTACGGACAGTTTCTGCGACTTCGTAGGAATTGCACTGAAATTGCCAATTTCAAATCACAGTCCAACGATCTACGGAAGAAGCTACAAAAGAGGAACTATCCCCAAAGGATCATCGATCAAGCGTACAAAAGAGCAAGGAACAACTGCAGAGAGAGCCTCCTTGAAGAGAAAGTGAAAAAAGTGGAAGTGCAGAGACCTATATGTATCACTACATATAACACTAGCTCGGATCAAGTAACCAAGATCATTAATAAGAATTGGAAGATTCTTAACAGTGGAGGTCTCGAAATTCCGAAACCCATGTTTTCACACAAAAGAGCTCAGAGTGTGAGAGATATACTGGTACACACCAGACCCAAGGAGGTCAATACCCCAGGTAACTCTAGTTTTGTACAAGGACACTACCCATGTGGTGGATGCAAGGTATGCTGCCTCACCAAAAAAAGCAAAAAACTGACTTTCAACAATGGGACTACATGGGAGCAGAGAAGCTTCAGCAACTGCAACAGTTCCAATGTCGTCTACCTAATTACCTGCCCCTGCAATCTCGAGTACATTGGCATGACAAGCAGGGCTGTAAAGATAAGAATAGGCGAGCACAAAAGTACTATCAAATGCAAGAAGTCAAGTACGAAATTAACCAACCACTTCCTAGAAAGTGGGCACAAACCTGAGGACATAGCCTGGACAGTGATCGAACAGATTGACAACGAGAAATATCTACTGGAAAAAGAACAGAGATGGGTTTTTCGTGTCCAGTCTAATAAGCATGGGTTGAACGATGAAATACCGTGGGGTCAGCTGTAGATCAACCCATTACCCATTGATAGGTACCACCCCCGTGGGCTACACACACCAACTTTGTTCACCCTCAAGAGCCCATTGATGGACAAAAAAGTCTGGTATTCACCTTACCACCGCCAATGATACTACAAAGTTAAATGTACGTTTTGCATATTATTTATCTATCCCAAAGCGTATGTCCGCAAGATGTGCTAAACTTATAAATATATTTCCCTCTTATATATTTGGCAGTATCACTCAGCACCTTGAGGATATCCGCCACTGACAGCCTTCACCCGTTAGAAATTGTTACCACCGCCAATGATACTACAAAGTTAAATGAACGTTTTGCATATTATTTATCTATCCCAAAGCGTAAGTCCGCAAGATGTGCTAAACTTATAAATATATTTCCCTCTTATATATTTGGTAGTATCACTCAGCACCTTGAGGATATCCGCCACTGACAGCCTTCACCCGTTAGAAATTGTTAGCGATTCGGCAACACAACCTGGGCATAAGCCCCTTGAACTATCAACAGTGGCCACCCAGACGCTATAGCAGCCCGCTATATCCTTCTGCTGGTCCTAGTGTGAGTCTCCCACAATTAGCACCATTGTCCGGTAACAACAACCAACAAGAAGGACAATCGAGCGTATTTAATAATAATAAAAAAACTAATCTTTTAAGGAAATTTGGGCAGATAGTTTTTTGACAAACATAGTAGATACTGAGGAAAGACTTCCGTTAAGCACACCCTTGGTTCCATCGTTGGCAGCCATCTTAGGTCAGCGCGCTAGTCTTGCAATCAGACATCAAACGCGACACCAGCGCTCAGTGGAGCTTATATGATCACTCGACTCCAGACGCGATCACTCTTCAGAGCGGCAGCACGGGTAGGAGTAAGGCAATAGACTTATGCGGACATTGTGAGTAATAGACTGTGCCAAAGGTCTCTAAACACTTGGCCTAAGAGACAGGGGCCATGATGTATGTGTGTGTGTGGTTTATGACGCTAAGGGCGTGGTTTCTTTTTTTCAGATTACCGCGGTGAATACCTACCGACTGTCAGCTCATGGGGCATATCACATGCACCTTAGCAGTATGTATCGCAATCTATCTAACAACATGGGTGTGCCTTATGGGATTTTAATGATCGTTTTTAACACTATTACTAGTATTGAAATACGAATGAATCGGGTCCCTCGTTTTTAACCCTGTGTGGTGCCTAAGTGTGCATCGAGTTGTGAGTGTGCGTGTGCTGAGATGAACCCGCCCTAATTACGTGGGGCAACACAATGTTCGGGCATAAAACGAACGTTCAGGGGATGGCAGATTGAACCATCACTCTGTCCATAAAGTCTTAAGTAAATTCTTTATTAAACGGGCAAATATGAATGACAAGTGGGACTTGTGGCGCTAATAATAAATTGTGCCTAAAGACAAATTACAGTTACAATTGTAAAGATTTGTGCTTTCCTCTCTCCCCTTTTTTCTCCCATTTTCTTTACAGAGACCATATTCAGGTCATCTCTTTTGATACATTTTTTGCTTCCCTTGGGCCAGCTCATGCCCTGAAGCTAAAACTAACAGTGGATTTTTACTGCTAGTTTTTAGGACGACAGGCTTATCATACTTAGAAACTGAGCTATTTCCTAGTAGGGGCCACTAGAAGGTCCTGATGAGTAAGCAGTAGGGGACTGCTTACGAAACATGTAGACCTGGTAGTAGTTATTTGCTCTACCTCAAAACCCCCTTCTTAACGTCCCCAGCTAGGGAAGTGAATACATTGTTTTTTTCCACTAGCCAGAGGATTTTTAGCTTTTTTAATTCCCACACATTACTAGGTCCCTACACTTCACTGACACCACTCACCTTGCACTGTCACATAGCCTTGTCACCTTATCAGTGCTCCCGCGTAGTTCGTCAGGTCGTAGCACGCCCCGCCCCGTAGAGGGACGGGAAGACCCCAATGATGAAGCATGACACTAATGGATTTTTTTAGTGTGTGAGGGGTATTTTAACAAGCACATTGTGCTCTCATCTTTACCACCCTAAGAGAGAGTTAATTATTCCACCACCCACAAAAATAAAAAATAAAAATTTCAAATCACCACACATTGATAGAATCTCTTTGTTTATGCAATCCAGGCAGGCCACCATCCTGTGGTAGCATCCAATTGGACTAAGTCAAAATTAACAACCTACCTCATTAATATTCATGTCGTAGGTCAGATTGTGACCTACTCAGAATGGTAATTTTGCAAGCCCACCTATTAGCACATAGCTCAGTTGGCAAAATTCCACACCGGTCATAAAAATACTGGTCGCAATTTGCGATCAATATTTTGCAACTAGTATTTTGTACATCAAGCCCACAGTTACTTAAATCCAAATTTAAGGACCGCTGTCAGTAGGAGTCTAAATCTATACTAATATAATAAAGAGAGAGCCCAAACCTTTGAGGTGGGTAATCTCAGGAACCACAGCATCAATCACAACACCCAATACAGCGTTAGAAAGGGCATTTGCAGCAGCAGGACATAGGCTATGCAGACACCCACCATATACATTTAAAAGGTAAAAGAACCATGCCAGCAAAGTAGTCCCTTGTGGGCGTGTCTGCGTTGTGCTGTGGGTGTGTGCTGGGGGCGTGACAAACGCTGGGGGCGTGTGGTACGTTCCGCCCTTCATGCCATGTCTCATATCGTGTGCTAATCCCACCCTGCTCCCTTTAAATACCCCTGCACCCCACAATCATAACCCACCCTTACTCCTTAAAATACCCCAACACCCTTAAACACTGACCCATCTTAACCCTATAAATATACCCTGTACCCCAAAACCCAAACCTATCCCTAAATCCTAAAAGTACCCCTGTACCCCAAAACCCAAACCTAGCCCTGGACCCTATAAATACCCCTGTACCTCAAAACCCAAACCTACCCCTGAACCCTAAAAATACCCCTGTACCCCAAAATCCAAACCTAGCCCTGAACCCTAAAAATACCACTGTACACCAAAACCACCCCTGAACCCTAAAATACCCCAGTACCCCAAAACCCAAACCTAGCCCTGAACCCTTAAAATACCCCTGTACCCCAAAACCCAAACATACCCCTAAACCCTAAAAATACCCTGTACCCCAAAACCCAAACCTAGCCCTGAAACCTAAAAATAACCCTGTACCCCAAAACCCAAACATACCCCTAAACCCTAAAAATACCCTGTACCCCAAAACCCAAACCTAGCCCTGAAACCTAAAAATAACCCTGTACCCCAAAACCCAAACCTAGCCCTGAACCCTAAAAATACCCCTGTACCCCAAAACCCAAACCTAACCCTAAAAATACCCCTGTACCCCAAAACCCAAACCTAGCCCTGAACCCTTAAAATACCCCTGTACCCCAAAACCCAAACCTAGTCCTGAACCCTAAAAATACCCTATACCCCAAAACCCAAACCTAGCCCTGAACCCTAAAAATACCCCTGTACCCCAAAACCCATACCTATCCCTAAACCCTAAAACTACCCCTGTACCCCATAACCCAAAACTATATCTGAACCCTTAAAATACCCAAACACCCCAAAACATATACCTCAGTACCCCAAAACATATACCCCTATACCCATACTTAGCTTATCCAAACATTTTAAAAAAAGAAACATGCTTTTACCATTCATGCATTTACAACAAATTTTGTTGTAAATGTATGCGTGGTAAAAGCATATAAACTGTAATGCCATGCGTTATAATGGCATTGCGGAGTCATGGTACTTTCGTAATAAAAGTATGCGGAGTTATGGTATGCAGAAAGAAAGTTGCGGAATAATGGGTGTTTACCCTCCCCGGTAAGTACATTGGTGGCACGGCGGCCCACATCTCCAGCAACATACTCATATTTTTCCACCACCCATTTGAATAATGCACAGGTCTCTCTCATTGATGGCCAGCACCGACATACACTTTTAGACACGCCTCCCGCCACAAGTTCTAGAATTGCGAACTTTAGAGCTGGGGAGCTACGTTCGAATCTCGGCATCAGCTCAACATCCTGTGATTCAAGGCAAATCGCTTTGTCTCCCCGTGCCTACCACAAATGAATGTGTTCTTCTGTAATGTAAATTGTGCTCATGCCATGTTGTCGAGTTCGTATATAATATTGCAAGGAAAAATAAAGTAGGAAAACTCGAGTTCACACACTACTGAACGCGCACTCTTAAGTGCATCAGCAGTGCACTGTGAATCGGAGCGTTTCACAGGCCTGTCACAGATAAGAAATGCTATCTAAACGAAATCCTACAAAACAATATACTACTGGCTGGCAGCAATTCATACCCGGACAACGTCGGGACGGGCTGCTAGTAACTAAATAAAGATATCTTGCATGTTGGGACCTACGCAGGTTTAACATGCACTCGATGTTCGTTCAGACCACCTGTGATCATTGTCTATAAATCTGGTCTTCATGGCTTGGAGCCAGAGATATGTTTAACGTTTCTCAAGGAGGCAGAAGCATAATGCACACAGGCGGATCGTGCAATATTTACTTATGGCTGTAAGGTTTTAGCTTCTTCCATGCTTTGGACAAGATTCTTTGTATATTACCCACCCTAAGACTTAGCAATCGTTACTGTGGGAGAGATGGTCTTCGTCTTACATTCACCCATTTACAGAGATCTGGCAAATTCCTGTTGTATGTGGGGACTCAGAAAGAAGTGACCCACAGCTTGCCATTATGCAGGGAAGTCCCTTAACTTGATTGGAGGAATCCTCAAGTCTTTTAAAGAAACAATGGGCATCTTTTATAACTGTGTCTCACGCCCACTGTCAGTGCATAGGGTGCGTGACGTAGTCTCAAAAGTCTGCCCTTATTCTCCCCAAATTGTAGATCTTTTTTCCTCTCATGATGGCTATTAGGAGGCTTTTAAGAAAAACAGTATTTCTGAGTTGCCTTTTCTTGTTACATGAATCAACCAGCTTCACACCCGATTGCAAAAGTGAGCAAGGATAATCCCTTGTTGTGGTGGCTTAAATTCTTAACAATACTGGAAGAAGGCACTGAACTAGAGTGTTGTAGCCATTCTCATGCAGCGGGGTATAATAAAGCATTGTAGCCTGCTACCGAGAACTATAACAGTTGTTAAAGTTCCTCTTCCTGAGTTATAGCCCCGAGTGCAGGTGAGGGCCTGCAGTGAGGGAGAGCGCCTGTAAAAACTGGTACCGCACCATCTAGAAGGCCTAAAATGCTATTAGAACAATCCTCCAATGAAGGTAGAATGTTCTAAAATAAACACGGAGAAATAAAAAAAAAAGCTTTGGAATGTTGGAGCAGAATTTCTATGCCAGGCAATGTTGTCAATAAACCACTTTGTGGTGTTCAATGGAGCGCTCAACATTCAAATGTTCTAATAATGGCAGCAAATTATTTGTGGAGTCCCAGATAGTTAGGCTACCATTCTATAATCTTTTTTCCTAACACACCCAATTCATTTTAATGAGTGAGCAGAATCAAATATTCTTTACTTCACGACCATACTTACTTTTAGGAACATGTTTTCGAATAGTCTCAAAGGGAATCAAGGACTTTATTAACAAATCTAGTTTATGCAAGCAAATTCTCTCCCCTAATTCCTGATTGTTGCGCTTCACGTGCTTTTGTTATTTTTTTGTTTTAACCTTAATGATGCATTTTTTGTGTAATTGTCACCTACAGGAGACTGATTTGAGCAAAAAATATGTTGCTAGAATGGTGATACTGGCATTATCTGCTCGAAAGCTGTTCTCTTAATGGTATCGCATGTGACTTTTACACTTGCACACCATAAAGTACAATTTTCAGACCATTGCCTATTGATGTGTATTTTGCACTAACAATGTATGTATTATTTGAGCAAAGGTATTTGGAATTTCACCCGCCCCTAATCTCGACAGATTTTTGCACGTTTTAAACATGGTAAACTCCAGATGGGGTGTGCTTTTTAGCAATAGGCTGCAAACGAATATTTCTGACATTCAGTGAGACATGTCTGTAAAGTTGTGTTATTTTGAGAACTTCATCTTGTCTTGGCAAATAATTTCCCTTCCAGTCGGTGCACTCTGCTTTCACTTTTGTCCTTTTCACTGAAACACAAATTTTGAACAAGCATGCAATAGGCCAGACCCACAACTGGGGTGAAAACAAGACAAGTGCAAGGGAAATATATGGGTTCAGCAAAACGCAGATGGTTTTCATGCACACCCAAACAGAAAGACAGTAACACACTTTCAACCCTGAAAATACAAAGAGAAAATAACCATTGCTAAAATTAAGGACATCTGACAAAATACCTCCATCTTAACACTAAAAGAGCAGCTGGTTATTTGCTTCTTCAATGCACTTGAAATCTACACAGTATTCAAAAACGTAAACATTATAAAGAAAGTAGATAAAAACACAAATAAAACTCTTCAGGGAAGGTATCATTTCTTCCACCCCAATGTTGCAGAAAAAAAGCACATTCAGTTTCAGAATTACTCCCACATAAACCAGAGATTGGTGCTATTTTTAGAAGGACCAATAAAAGCCTGCAGCTCAAAACACAAACGAAGAATGAATATAAAACCTACAACAACAGCATTAAAAAGTAACGAAATTGAGCTGTCCTTTATACCTACGAAGAAAAGTGTAGAAAGGTTATACTGGCTGCAAGCAGCAAGGCTATAGGAGCAGATGTTGTGCCCTATATATGTCTGGTCCAAGAAGCTGCTGTAGCATATGCACATCAAAGCTTTAAAAAATTCAGTATTCACATGTGCCATTCTGAATCAATATCAATGTGGTTATTAATCTGAATATCTTTCCTCCTGTCTGAAACGAAGATTACCAGTCGCATCCCATCAACAGCAAAACGCCAAATAGCTTTATGTTATTATAATTACACAGTGAATACAGCACAAATGCATGTTTATATATATAGATTAAAAAAAATAGTATGTGGCATGTTTGTTTTAATCTCTCCTATTATTGGCTAGACAGTGACGGCTAGCCGCGCTGGCCATCGCGCCATTGGAGGATCCTCTCCCCAGCACGCGTCATGTAAGATTTCGGCTGCAGATCCTGGCCTTGCCACTTTAGAGAAAGACTTATTCACCAGATTCACGCTGAATTAATTAATTTCTCACATTTGCGTCTCCTAGCCTCAAGTGTAATCGGTGGCCCGATGTACGTTGGCGCTCTTATATAGGGGTGTTACCCCTGAGTAAGCTATTACAATTCTATCCTCTCACTAAGGTGTGCATGTGTGCCTTTCTGCACGCTTTGCAATATATTACGATTACTCATTTGCCTAAGAGGAGTCCCAGGATGTCCCCTCATCTCCTTAGTCCTGATGAGACCCTTATATCCTAAGAGTCGAAACATCTGCAACGCGCTTTAGTGACAGACAAACAGAAAATATGTCTATTTTATTTTAGAATGTTTTGTGAACTCTATAAGTTATTGTCACTATTACAAAAGCTTAGGTTTAACCATGGGTTGTTGTGAGAAGTTGGCCTGATGTGCAGTGCTCACTATTCTAGTGATCACTATATATCAGTCCAAACAACCCTTATTGATGATTGGTTGTAAGTCAACCTTATAGACCAGCTATCCTAGTAGCATGGATACGAGCAGTCTAAGGCTAAGACTCTAGAGGGCGTGTTAAGCCAGCTGTTTTACCATCACATTACCCCTTGAACACCCAGTGAACGGACACCACACAAGTGTTATGAAAGTAAACAGTGTATTTATTAGAATCACAACAACCCTGTACTCTTTATGAGGACAGGGTGCTAGGCACACAACAAAACTCTTACGAAAATACTTAAGTTAGCACGGTATACACAAATGCCCGAGGGGCACGAAAAACCATATACTTTAAGAGTGGAATGCGAAATTACTAGCAGGTAAGTACAGTACTAATAGGCTTTGGAATCGCTAGGACTTGACTATGGAATCGTTAGATTACTTCTAGGAGGCCTAGGGGACTCGGGTGCAGAGTGTGCACTCTCACGCGGGATGCGGGACAAAGTCTATGGAAGCTAGTAACGCTAAAGTTAGTGTTCACGGGCGAACCCGACCTGGTAGGGAGAAAACGACAGTGGATCCTGACCCTTGGATAGTGAGGCTATGCTGGGGCACTGAAATGCCGAAGTTACCTAGCCCAGGGGCTGCAGCTGCATAGGTCTCAAAAGACGTCGGGAATCCTCGTTGCCGGACCAGGAGCCTGGAAGAAAAGATGCTGGCAGGCGACCAGTGAAGATAGTTCGAAGTGATCCAAGCCTGGATCTGGAAGATGGATGACACCTGAAAGCAGAGGGGACCAAGTTCGTGACTACTAGCCAGTAGTCAGTGGGCACCAGGAGGGCACCGGATGGTAGTCACCTCGACTAGGTGAGTGGGCGACGCTGGCTCTGCAGATCTCACGGACCAGGAGGCGTTGTCGGCGACCAGGATGGAGAGGCGAGCTGTCCCACGATGGATGAAGCTGTCGGCGTCGAAGAACCCAGGATTGGGCAACAAAGCCTTGGCTAATTCAAGCCCACGCGGTGGACTCAAAATGGCGTCTTGAGTGGACCAGGAGGGTCCGGGGTGCTCCTCTTCTGGAAGGGAGCAAGGGCCAGTCTGGAGCAACCAGACCAGCAGCAGTGATGTCGTCGGGCGTCGTTCAGAAGGCCACAAGCCAGCGGGTTAGTAGCCAAACAACGCGGTGAGCAGCAAAAAGCAGAAGGGCCCCACGCCGATCGTGGAGATGCTGGGGGGCTGATCTTCGGTGCTGGAGCTGCTCAGGGTCGGGGCTTCTCGGACCCCAAAGCACTCACCAGGAAATTACTCGGCGGGCTTGCTGTGCAGAAGTCGTGCAGTCTTGGCAATAGTCGGTCCCTTGAGGTCTCGTCGCACTCACGGTTCTCAGCTTGGCTGTAGAGGTGAGTAGAGGTCGGAGGTGCCAGGGAAGCCGGGTCTTGTCGAGCTGGGCAGTCGGATTCCGGAGGAAGGACTTACAGCAGACCGCAGTGTTCTTGCGATGGTGCCTGCGGATGCAGGGTGACTACTCCTTAGCCACAAGGGAGAATCTTGAAGAAGGAAATCTTGAAGTCCTTTCGTAGAAAGTCGTGTCTTGATTCCAAAGATGATCTAATTTGGAAGGGGGCCTGCTCCTACCTTTATCTGAGAAAAGGGGGCTGGCACGCAACTAAGTCCTGCCCTATGGGTGGGACCAGGAGGGGGGTGGTTACACCCACTTCCTTGGCGGGCTTTTCCCCAGCTCAGGGTCTGGAGTGTCCCTGGAACTGGTTCAAGCCGGCCTATGCATAGTGAGCACCGGGGTGCCACTTGCAGTCACCTTCCTCTGTAGCCCTGCCTACCTGGAATACACAAAACCCTGTCTGGGACGGTGCTGGCACCGCCCCTGGCAGGAAACCCTTTGTCCTTATCTCCTGCTCTGGGAGGACTCCCAGCAGCAGGAGGGCAGACTTGTGTCTCGGTGGCAGCATCCATTTTGTGGAGCTGAGGCTCTGTTTGACTTTAACCGGGGTTAGAGGTTACATACATGTCGTGTCCCTCTAGAAGGGTGGAATGCTAACCCCGTCGCCAGAATTGGCGAGGGGTTAGTATTCCAATTCGTATGACACCTTACTCGACATGTTTTGATAAAGCGATACCAGAGTTGGCATATAACCGCGAGGATTATAATGCACTTAAGAGTATATGGTATGCGATATCATGGAAACGGCTAAGGGATAGATCCCGAAAGCCGCAGACAGGCTCAGCTCATGCCAGAGCACCATCTCACACGATTCCAAGCACTCTGCCTTCAGGATTATCAAGGCCTGCCATAGGAGTGACTGATAGGAGATCTGTGTGTCCATTTTAGGGTTAGATATAGGTATACTATATCTAAAGCAAAGGGTGATTACACCACCTTGCCCCAGCTGTCGTGCAGCCAGTTGTGTCAGTTTAGTTAGTCAGTCCAGGGGTGGCACAATACATGCTTCAGCCCCTGGGAGACTTCTGGGTGCACCTCAGCCCTGGGTACAGGGACTTGGAGAGGGCCCAGTGCCAATTCAGTACCTGAGTACAATTTGGATAGAGAGAACAGCTAGGCTGTGGGTCTGATTAGCAGGCCCACAGCCAGGGAAAGTCGTAAACCAGTGCAGCAAAAAGCAAAAATCTGGGTGATCATAGGATTGCAGACCCTACTCTCCTACATGACCCCCCCCCAAACTTTGGGACAATAAACTAACCTTGACCAGGTGAGTCTTCTTGCTCTAAGTGGAAATACCTGGAGAGCCCATCAGCATTGCTGTGATCAGTACCAGGTCTATGCTCCACTGTAAAATCCATCCCCTGTAGGGAAATGGACCACCTGAGCAGTTTGGGGTTTTCACCCTTCATCTGATTTAGCCACAAGAGGGGCTTATGGTCGGTCTGAATGGTGAAGTGAGTGCCAAACAAGTAGGCCCTCAGCTTCTTCAGGGCCCAAACCACAGCAAAGGCCTCCCTCTCAATAGCTGACCAATTTTTCTCTCTGGGTGTCAACCTTCTACTAATGAAAGCAATAGGCTGATCATTACCATCAAAATTCAGTTGAGACAGAACAGCCACCACACCCAACTCAGAAGCATCTGTTTGGACAATGAATGGCTTGGAGTAATCTGGACTCTTTAGGATAGGTGCTGTGCACATGGCCTGCTTTAGGTCATTGAATGCTTTCTGACAGCTTGCTGTCCACTGAACTTTCTTTGGCATCTTTTTGCTTGTCAGGTCATTAAGAGGGGTCACTATGGACCCATAATTTCTGACAAACTTCCTATAGTACCCAGTCAGGCCCAAGAAAGCTCGAACTTGAGTCTGGGTGATTGGAGGAGTCCAGTCCTTGATGGCCTGTATCTTACTCTCCAGTGGCTGAACCTGGCCTCCACCTACAAGGTGGCCCAGGTATACAACCTGTGTCTGCCCTATCTGGCACTTTGTGGCCTTGATAGTGAGGCCTGCCTTTTGCAGAGCCTCTAACACTTTCCTCAGGTGGACCAGGTGATCCTCCCAGGTGGAGCTAAAGACAGCAATATCGTCTAGATATGCTGCACAGAAGTCATCCAGCCCAGTGAGGACTTGATTCACCAACCTTTGGAAGGTGGCAGGTGCATTTTTCAGTCCAAAGGGCATTACCACAAACTGATAATGCCCTCCAGGGGTAGAAAATGCTGTCTTGGGTTTGGCCTCCTCAGCTAACCTGATTTGCCAATACCCAGCTGTCAAATCAAATGTACTTAAGAAGTTGGCAGAAGCCAATTTATCTATAAGTTCATCTGCTCTTGGTATTGGGTGGGCATCAGTCTTAGTGACTGCATTGAGGCCTCTGTAGTCTACGCAAAACCTCATCTCTTTCTTACCACCCTGGGTGTGAGGCTTTGGCACTAGAACTACTGGGCTAGCCCAAGGGCTATCTGAGGGCTCAATGACTCCCAGCTCCAACATTTTCTGCACTTCAGTTTTGATGCAGTCTCTAACATGATCAGGCTGTCTGTAGATTTTACTCTTGACTGGCAGACTGTCTCCAGTGTCAACATCATGGGTACACCAATCAGTTTGGCTGGGTGTCAGAGAGAACATATGTCTGAAGGATTGCAGGACTTGCCTGCAATCCTGTTGCTGATGTTCAGTGAGGCTGCCACAAAAGACAACACCATCAACTGATCCATCATCAGGATTCTGAGTGAGCAGGTCTGGGAGAGGGTCACTCTCTTCCTCCTGTCCCTCATCTGTGGCCATGAGCAAGCTCATGTCCTTCCTGTCAACATATGCCTTGAGCCTGTTAACATGGAGCACTCTGAGAGGGCTCCTGGGAGTTCCAAGGTCCACCAAGTAGGTAACCTCTCCCTTTTGCTCAATGATGGTGTGGGGCCCAGACCATTTGTCTTTCAGAGCTGCTGGGGCCACTGGCTCCAGCACCCACACCTTCTGTCCTGGCTGGTACACAGTCAGAACAGCCTTTTGGTCATGCCAAGCTTTTTGAAGTTCTTGGCTGGCCTCAAGGTTTTTAGATGCCTTTTCCATATACTCAGCCATCCTGGAGCGGAGACCAAGTACATAGTCCACTATGTTGGTTGCAGGCTTTTTGAGAGGTCTCTCCCATCCTTCCTTCACCAAACACAGGGGTCCTCTTACAGGATGCCCATACAGAAGCTCAAAAGGGCTGTAGCCAACCCCCTTCTGTGGGACCTCTCTGTAAGCAAACAAGAGGCAGGGGATCAGGACATCCCATCTTCTCCTAAGAGTTTCAGGTAGTCCATGAATCATCCCTTTGAGGGTCCTGTTGAATCTCTCAACAAGCCCATTGCATTGTGGGTGGTAGGGTGTGGTGAACTTGTAGTTCACACCACACTCCTTCCACATTGCAGTCAGATATCCTGACATGAAGTTTGTACCTCTGTCAGAAACAACCTCCTTAGGGAAGCCCACTCTGGAGAACACTCCAACTAGGGCCCTTGCCACTACAGGTGCTGTAGTGGTCCTAAGTGGAATAGCTTCAGGATACCTGGTGGCATGATCCACTACCACCAGTATAAACTTGTGCCCTGATGCTGTCTGGGGTTCCATTGGACCAACAATGTCAATCCCCACTCTTTCAAAGGGAACCCCCACCACAGGTAGTGGTATGAGGGGGGCCTTTGTTGTGCCACCTGACTTACCACTGGCTTGGCAAGTGACACAGGAGCGACAAAACTCCTTGGTATTCTCATTCATATGGGGCCAGTGAAAGTGTGAGACAAGCCTGTCCCAAGTCTTTGTCTGACCTAAATGACCTGCAAGGGGAATTTCATGGGCCAAGGTGAGAAGGAAACCTCTCAGAGACAAGGGGATGACCAGCCTCCTGGTTGCACCAGGCTTGGGGTCTCTTGACTCAGAGTACAGGAGTCCATCTTCCCAGTATACCCTGTGGGCACCTGTGGCATTCCCTGCAGCCTCAGCAGCAGCCTGCTGTCTGAGGGGTTCAAGGGAAGGGCAGTCTAACTGTGCCTTCCCCAGGTCTGCTCTGGAGGGTCCCCCTGAGCCCAGAAACTCAACTTGATCAAGTTCAAGCTCTTTAGGCTCAGTTTCCCTCAGTTCTCTCAGATCAGCCTCCTCAGAGACTTGATCCTCAACCTGGGGCAAGGGGGAAGGCAAAGCCTTAACCCTACTGCTCTTCTTCTTGGAAGGTGTCTGGTCCTTAATTTCAGGATCCAGCACCTGTTCAGTGGGGCATTTTTTGGCCTGTGACCTAGTCACAGCAAGCACATGTGCTGGCAAGCCTAACATTTCCATGTGAGTCCTCTGCTCCACTTCTGACCATTGTGATGACTCCAAATCATTGCCCAACAAACAATCAACTGGGAGGTCTGAGCTGACTACAACTTTCTTTTGTCCCTTCACTCCACCCCAGGAGAAAGCCACAATTGCCACACTATGACTAGTAGTGACATTGCTGGCATTGGTCACCAGGAAATCAGTACCTGGCATGATCTGTCCAGGGTCCACAAAGTTAGGTGTCACCATGGTGACACTGGCACAAGTGTCCCTATAGGCCTGAGCCATTTTGCCATTAATCAAAGGTGTCTGCCTGTATTTGCCCAAAGTATTGGGACTTATCTCAGGGGATATATCCATATCCCCTGTACAGACAAGGACAGCCTGAGTGAGTGTGCCAACTAAGTTGTCAGACCCCTCAGTACCCAAGGTTAACCCAACTAATGCCTTGGGAGGTGCAGTTGCCTTAGGGGCTGTAGTGGCAGGAGTTTGTCCTCCTCTTTTGGTGCACTCACTAAACCAGTGAGATTTACTTTTGCAGTACTGGCACCACCTTTTTGACTGGCCTTCTTGAGTCTTCTTCTTCTGGGAAGCCTGACCCCCACCCTCTTTGGTTTGTTGGGGACCTGGTGAAGACTTCTGGTCATTTTGTTCACTCTTTGCATTACCCTTCTGGTCTGCTTTCTTCTGACCACCCTGGTTCTGGTTCTGGTTCTGCTTGATCCTTGTCCTGACCCATTTGTCTGCCTTCTTTCCCAATTCTTGGGGAGAGGTCAGATCTGAATCAACAAGGTGCTGGTGCAACAACTGGTTCTGACAATTGTTTAAAATTTGTTCTCTCATCATAAGATTATACAATCCTGTGTAATCTGTAACCTTGCTACCCAGCAACCAGCCCTCCAAAGCCTTAGTGGCACAATCCACAAAGTCAGACCAGTCCTGAGACTGAGTTTTCTGGGTGTCTCTGAACAGCAACCTGTACTGCTCAGTGGTTAAACCAAACCCATCAACCAGTGCATTTTTCAGGACCTGGTAATCATTAGCATCCTCCACTCTTGTAGTGAGGAGCTTATCTCTACCTTTACCATCAAAGGAGAGCCACAGTATAGCTGCCCACTGACTTCGGGGAATGCACTGCACAGTGCAGGCCCTCTCCAAAGCAGCCATCCATTTCTGGATATCATCCCCTTGCTTAAAGGGGGGCACTATTTTAGTCAGGTGTTTAGTATCTAAACCCTTCTCTCTATCTCTTGGGAGATTGCTGCCACCAGTGGGAGCTAGCCCACTCATCTGCTGCTCTCTAGCAAAGGCAAGCTTTTCTTTGGCCAGGGCAAGTTCTTCCCTTTCAATCCTCAGAGCAGCTTGTCTCATCCTAGCTTCATGCTCTATTCTCTGAGGGGAAGTCACTCTCCTCTGTGGAGAGTTCCTCCTCCTCTGGGAAGAGGCATTAGAGTGCAGAGATCTATTGGAGTCCCTAGAAAGAGATCTATCTCTCCTAACTCCAAGGTTAGGCCCACTTCGGGTCAGTACTGGGGGTCCCCCAGTTCCTAGCCCAAGTAAGTCTAAGTTGGCCCTGGTTAGCCTTCTGACTACCTCAAGACCTTTGTCTACCTCATCCCCAGAGAGTTCCTCTTGATCCTCCTCCTCAACTGCAGTAGCAGTGTTGGGGAGGTCTGGATCCCCAGAGGTTCCCTCTAAGGCTGGCATATTCTCATGTAACTGAGAAATCTTTCTGGCATCATATGTCTCTAAGAGACCTATCAGAAAGGGAATGGTGGGGTTAGACCCCTGCTTCAGTTTCCTGGAGGTACAGACTTGTCTCATCTCCTGGAAACTGAGAGCTGCATATCTTGAAGTGACCTGTGGAGGGTCAACACTAACCAGGGGAGTCTCAGTAGATTCTCCCTGGGTAGACATGCTTTTCTAGTGAGGTGCAAGTGGTGCACTTACCTACACTATGTGTTTGCCTACTGATCCCTTGCTAGAGTTGTAGTTTAGGGTGTGCTAGGCCCTAGGAGCTACAACAGCTGGTTCAGTAGAACTCAGAGTATTCTAAGCTAAGTTATATGTACCTTTAGTACGTATGTGATCTTTCACAAGATATTCCTAGGGCATGTGTGGTAAAACAACAGCAAGCTCAAATCCCAACCGCTGCTCACCAATGTGAGAAGTTGGCCTGATGTGCAGTGCTCACTATTCTAGTGATCACTATATATCAGTCCAAACAACCCTTATTGATGATTGGTTGTAAGTCAACCTTATAGACCAGCTATCCTAGTAGCATGGATACGAGCAGTCTAAGGCTAAGACTCTAGAGGGCGTGTTAAGCCAGCTGTTTTACCATCACATTACCCCTTGAACACCCAGTGAAAGGACACCACACGTGTTATGAAAGTAAACAGTGTATTTATTAGAATCACAACAACCCTGTACTCTTTATGAGGACAGGGTGCTAGGCACACAACAAAACTCTTACGAAAATACTTAAGTTAGCACGGTATACACAAATGCCCAAGGGGCACGAAAAACCATATACTTTAAAAGTGGAATGCGAAATTACTAGCAGGTAAGTACAGTACTAATAGGCTTTGGAATCGCTAGGACTTGACTATGGAATCGTTAGATTACTTCTAGGAGGCCTAGGGGACTCGGGTGCAGAGTGTGCACTCTCACGCGGGATGCGGGACAAAGTCTATGGAAGCTAGTAACGCTAAAGTTAGTGTTCACGGGCGAACCCGACCTGGTAGGGAGAAAACGACAGTGGATCCTGACCCTTGGATAGTGAGGCTATGCTGGGGCACCGAAATGCCGAAGTTACCTAGCCCAGGGGCTGCAGCTGCATAGGTCTCAAAAGACGTCGGGAATCCTCGTTGCCGGACCAGGAGCCTGGAAGAAAAGATGCTGGCAGGCGACCAGTGAAGATAGTTCGAAGTGATCCAAGCCTGGATCTGGAAGATGGATGACACCTGAAAGCAGAGGGGACCAAGTTCGTGACTACTAGCCAGTAGTCAGTGGGCACCAGGAGGGCACCGGATGGTAGTCACCTCGACTAGGTGAGTGGGCGACGCTGGCTCTGCAGATCTCACGGACCAGGAGGCGTTGTCGGCGACCAGGATGGAGAGGCGAGCTGTCCCACGATGGATGAAGCTGTCGGCGTCGAAGAACCCAGGATTGGGCAACAAAGCCATGGCTAATTCAAGCCCACGCGGTGGACTCAAAATGGCGTCTTGAGTGGACCAGGAGGGTCCGGGGTGCTCCCCTTCTGGAAGGGAGCAAGGGCCAGTCTGGAGCAACCAGACCAGCAGCAGTGATGTCGTCGGGCGTCGTTCAGAAGGCCACAAGCCAGAGGGCTAGTAGCCAAACAACGCGGTGAGCAGCAAAAAGCAGAAGGGCCCCACGCCGATCGTGGAGATGCTGGGGGACTGATCTTCGGTGCTGGAGCTGCTCAGGGTCGGGGCTTCTCGGACCCCAAAGCACTCACCAGGAAATTACTCGGCGGGCTTGCTGTGCAGAAGTCATGCAGTCTTGGCAATAGTCGGTCCCTTGAGGTCTCGTCGCACTCACGGTTCTCAGCTTGGCTGTAGAGGTGAGTAGAGGTCGGAGGTGCCAGGGAAGCCGGGTCTTGTCGAGCTGGGCAGTCGGATTCCGGAGGAAGGACTTACAGCAGACCGCAGTGTTCTTGCGATGGTGCCTGCGGATGCAGGGTGACTACTCCTTAGCCACAAGGGAGAATCTTGAAGAAGGAAATCTTGAAGACCTTTCGTAGAAAGTCGTGTCTTGATTCCAAAGATGATCTAATTTGGAAGGGGGCCTGCTCCTACCTTTATCTGAGAAAAGGGGGCTGGCACGCGACTAAGTCCTGCCCTATGGGTGGGACCAGGAGGGGGGTGGTTACACCCACTTCCTTGGCGGGCTTTTCCCCAGCTCAGGGTCTGGAGTGTCCCTGGAACTGGTTCAAGCCGGCCTATGCATAGTGAGCACCGGGGTGCCACTTGCAGTCACCTTCCTCTGTAGCCCTGCCTACCTGGAATACACAAAACCCTGTCTGGGACGGTGCTGGCACCGCCCCTGGCAGGAAACCCCTTGTCCTTATCTCCTGCTCTGGGAGGACTCCCAGCAGCAGGAGGGCAGACTTGTGTCTCGGTGGCAGCATCCATTTTGTGGAGCTGAGGCTCTGTTTGACTTTAACCGGGGTTAGAGGTTACATACATGTCGTGTCCCTCTAGAAGGGTGGAATGCTAACCCCGTCGCCAGAATTGGCGAGGGGTTAGTATTCCAATTCGTATGACACCTTACTCGACATGTTTTGATAAAGCGATACCAGAGTTGGCATATAACCGCGAGGATTATAATGCACTTAAGAGTATATGGTATACGATATCATGGAAACGGCTAAGGGATAGATCCCGAAAGCCGCAGACAGGCTCAGCTCATGCCAGAGCACCATCTCACACGATTCCAAGCACTCTGCCTTCAGGATTGTCAAGGCCTGCCATAGGAGTGACTGATAGGAGATCTGTGTGTCCATTTTAGGGTTAGATATAGGTATACTATATCTAAAGCAAAGGGTGATTACACCACCTTGCCCCAGCTGTCGTGCAGCCAGTTGTGTCAGTTTAGTTAGTCAGTCCAGGGGTGGCACAATACATGCTTCAGCCCCTGGGAGACTTCTGGGTGCACCTCAGCCCTGGGTACAGGGACTTGGAGAGGGCCCAGTGCCAATTCAGTACCTGAGTACAATTTGGATAGAGAGAACAGCTAGGCTGTGGGTCTGATTAGCAGGCCCACAGCCAGGGAAAGTCGTAAACCAGTGCAGCAAAAAGCAAAAATCTGGGTGATCATAGGATTGCAGACCCTACTCTCCTACAGTTGTGTTTACCTATTAAGTGTGGGCTTTGACACTGTGGACACATTGCACTGTGTGTCAACGTGTTACTGTGTTGTTTTAATGGGTTACTAGTTTTGTTCCACTTGAACTACATACATAAATAGCTCTCTCTTTTCTCATCAAAGGTGGTCTGATGTCCTAATTCGTATATGTTGACTATGCCATTGAATGCATGAGAAGATATAGTCTGTTTATTGGAAACAATTGTTTTCGTAAATGATACCAATGTTAACCGTTGTTGCCAAAAGATTCTAATCTCTTAGCGTACATTCCGTCTATTGTTTTTATTCACTGTGTTACTACAGACAGGAAACAACCATATGCAAATCTGTCTTTGTCGTGCTCCAATAGGAACGTTCCAGCACAAACCGCCAAGCCTGTCCCTTTTTAATGGGAGCAGAGCTAACCCTAGACTGGTTTCGACCTTGTTGGTCCTCATCGGTGAGGTGTTGCATGTATCCTTTGGCACAGCGAGCACGGGACCTCCGTTTAGCCATACCCGCTGCATTTACCGCACTTCAGTACGAAGAATTAACAGTGATAAAAAACTATGAAATTCCACTCTCACCTTTTAATTCAAGCAACTAGTTCTGTATTACTATTCATGCCTGATTCTACTGCACAACAGTTGCGGGTTCACTGGATCCTCCAGGGCCCAACCTCAATGACTGCGCATCTCCCAACCATGCTGTGCATGTCAGACAATTCCACCTGCACTGATGCCACTCGTGATGTAGAATGCTTCCTGAACTGGTCAACAGTGCGCATTCACCGGTATGTCAGCTTGCACATATGCCTCGCCAACAAGTCGCTATTTCTATATGGCCATTTTTTTAAATGGCTTGGGTCATAGGTTGAGAATGCTGGGGGTGCCAGGCAATCTTACAGTGTGGGTCATTACTTGTGAAACGTATATTGTAGGCATGGCTGCTGTCTACTACCACTCCTGCTGAAACCTACGGAGTGCTTAGACTTACAGAGAGCCTGCCATAAACGTGCCTCCTTAGGGTTGCCCAGCTTCTGTATGGCCACGCCATTCCTGAAGCAGAGATTAACTACATGTACTTCTAAAAACTTGTGAAATCTCTTCAAAGATCCAGAATTACATGAGTAATATGATGTTCAGTGGCAAGCGTGAAATACACTGTGCTAGGCGCTTTTATAAGCACACTCATTCACTCACTCACTGACTCACTCACTTATTGTCTCAGATAGACATCATGCTGTACTACTCTGCAGGCAGCTTGGATGTGCTTTCTCACACTAGAGTGATTGTCCAGAACAAACAACTGACAGCCCTCTAGTGTTCCACTGCTGGAGAGGCTGGTGGACAGCATGCAAACAGAATCACTGAAAGTAATGAGGTTAAGCTCAGGTGGGACTTTCTAATACAGCTAATTATCCCTCTCTGTGCAGGAGTTCAGCTGTAGTGATAACAGAAAAAACATGACTATGGTTGCGCTATTGGTGTTGCTTGTAAGAAATACCAAGGAAACTTGGTGCAAACCTGTACCTGTACATTTACATTTTTGGGCATTCAGAAACTTTTCCATGACCCTTTCTTTTCATTGGACAGGGTTAGATAGTGACTCCTATCAAAGGCAAGAGCATTCTGTGTCCAGTGTGCAAAAGGAATAGAATTCACCCACAATTGGGTGTTGTTTAAGAGGAATGGTGTCTGCATGGTAGGTTTTGCAGCTTTCCAGCTGTATTTCCAGAACCCTTTGGGAAGTCCAAAAAGTAAGAAATTGACGTAAAACGTAGTATCATGGGTTCTGGAGTTTGTGTTCTCCGTGGATCGCGGCTAATGTTGGAGGGACGCGACCACATTTCTCAGTCACCACGATAAAGGCTTTGAGACTGAGGTAGATGGCCCATTGGTGGCTAGGGAGGCAAAGAAAGGTGGAATCACATGATAAACCAGGAATTCAGCTGCAAAGTGGATAGAGCCATAACATTCCGGAAGAGCCATAGTATTCCGTAAAAGTGAGATACTGGAAAGTGCCAGAGGTTTCCAAACCCTTCTGGATCATGAAGAGCTGGGAAGATTTAAGCCCCCGCCTGAGTATCAAATTTTGCCTGGTAACAGCAGTTGGTGGGTTCTGTATTCTGGTCGCTTAGTTTGCACAGTTTGCATTCCCGGCACCTATTTTTTCTATTACCCCCTTCGGTTCTCTTGGGTGGTTAGGGCAGGTCAGTTTAACCTACCTTTCCACAAATGCTGAGCTTCGCTTGCTGCTATTCACAAATCTCTGCTTCAAATTCAAGCACTCCTATTCTTCTTGGCTCCTGGTTTCTCTACTACTGGAGGCTGATGTTCTGATTCAGTTCCCTGACTGTATCCTGCAGGTCTTCTGGGGGCTACTCACGGCTTCTCTGCTTCTATACTGCAGTAAGCCATTCTACTGATACTCACAAGACATTGTATCCTGTTGTACACAGGTGTTTTTAGGTTAATGGTACCCCGTTTTATAGGATTACAGGGGTTACCAGTGACTCAATTTCAGAACAAGGGTATTTTCCGCATTTCTACCACCAGTCATTGCTCCCGATTCATCAATATTTGTAATGAAAACATTTGTACTAAAAAAAATATATGGAATGATGTATGTGTGTCTGTGCAGTTGAGTCCAAAATGCAGCTAGTTTTTTTTTTCCTCAACTTATTGTGTAGTTGTTCCAATGTTTCTTAAATGTTAGTTTGAGGCAGTGAGCTAATTTTGGTACAAGGCAGATTTGGGGTTTGCTCAATAAGGTCCTTGGATCTCCTATTAATTTGTGGGGCACGTTATATAAGTGTTTTGGATAAAGCAATATTTTAACTGTTCTGCGAGAGTAGGCTCTATTGTCCTATATCCCATGGGTACCACCAGATATGTATTGTATTTCACCCCCTTAATAGGGAAAAGTAAACCTCTTGCCCTGTCACCCAATATTACGCCATCAACAATCACCAGCAAGCAATAAGGGCTCCTGATTGGCTCTCTGCTTGATGACATCTGGTAGGGTTGTACAACCCATTGTGACATCATTCGCAGGGTGGCTCAATTTACTGCGGCATTAATTAGAAATGTGAGCAGCATGTTAACATCCAATTGGATTCTCAGGTTGTTCGCCTTTCACTGCTCCAGCCAATGGCGGGCCTAGACTAGGTGGCCGCCGAAAGGTGTCCAGAAAAAGATCTAGATTGTGGCTCCTCTCTGGCACAGGAAGATTACTCGCTTCACGTGGTTAGGTAAAATACCTTTTTCCTTTTTTTAGCAGGCGTGCTCGGTTTAAAAACTCAGTTGCTCATGAGGCGGTGCTTCCGCTCCCAGCCCCATCACCTGCTTCATTGCAGTGAGAACGGATCGGCGTCGGATAAAGACAGGACCTCGGGTCTGATGGAAGCAGCTGCGGCTGGGATCAGCGTCTGCATGCAGGGAGATAAGGAACGGCGCATTTGTATTGTGGATCTATAGTGTCGGTGCAAAACCAGATAGAAAGGCAGAATGATCCTTTGCTGCCATCTAGCGGGCAAGTCGGGTAACACTTCAATGTCTTTCAGGCTGGACAGCTCTTCCAGATTATATTTCGTTTCGTGATATGTTAATAATATTAACTTGTGTTTTTATGTACAGCACTTATTGCAACAATCACTCCATTTCAGGCGCTACAACTCGGTGTGCCAGCCTCATAAGGACGAATGATATGACAGTGCAAACACATTGGTTTGAACAGTGATCGCTAACTTCACTGAGTGTGTTTTTTCGGATTATTTAAAAAGAACAACACTCAGACTGCCCCCAGACAAGGGGTAGGATACACTAAGTTCTGTGGGGACACGGACATCCTTGGGAAGAACCGAGCCAGGAGACTGGTTTCGCGTGCCAAAGCACAGCATCAAAAGAAAAGCATAACAACATTTCATTGGGACTTAAAACGACACAAATGCATTTCTCAAATTTCTCTGTGTCTTAATTAATGAAGAAAAGCTATGGGCCATGGATCACACAATTTGGTCAAGTGTGGAAGCTGAGATTCGAGTCCATGATTGCAAATTGTGCACTTCCGAAAGGTTTACTTCCTCCTCTCTTCTGTTTAACAAGAAAGTTCAGTACTTTGATTTCAGTTATTCAGTCATAGTTATTCAAATAGTGTTAGGTGTGGAGTTCAATAAATACACTCATCACACCTAGAATCATACTCACACTACAAAGACATACACGCATAGTCACATGATATAAACGTGTGCTTTTCTGTTTGGAATGTTTCTACAGACACTGAGGATCAAACACAGTGACAGAGAATACCTGTCTGAAATCATACTCTAGGAGAAAACTCTGTGGGGTCTCTGATACCTCTTAGGTTTTTACAAATTAATTTTTTGCGGTGATAGAGATGTTTCATAAAATCATTCTTATTTTGAAATCAGCCCAAGCCAAGAGAAACATAGCAGCAGCTCACTAATATTACTGCAAACAATCTGTGACCTCCTCCCAATTCTCAAATGTCCGTGCCTGTTTTGATCTAAAAGAAACATATTTATGGATGTTGCATGAAACATAAATACTACTTTTCTCTGCAAAATGTCTGCAATAGACTCTCCCACATCACCCACATAAACATAAATTAAAGGAAAACGGTATTTAAAACAATCTGTTTAAGAATTATTCAAGGTCATCAGGGCAAAACTCTCTGCAGAGCACAGCTGGTTGTATCAGGGGCCACCTAAAAGGCTGGGGCCCTGGTCCAGAGCCCACTTTGCCCATCCCTTATAACATTGCTAATTGAAGGCCTTTATGCCTAGGTTCCATGAGAATTGTAGTGAGTAAAAGAGGCATCCATAAAACTTGTGACCCCTGTCAATAAAATGTAAAATAAGGTTGCAGACCTCCTCCGTAGGCCTCGCAGACCCCCCCGCGGGCCACAGGTTAAGAATCACTGCTCTAAATTAAGAGGAAAACTCTGGAATAAGTGGCTCCTTATGCTCCTTGCCCAAAGGAAGGCCTGAAGGCTTTGGGATGTGGGCCAGTGGATTCTTGGAATCCTTCATCCAAAGGTTGACATTTCCATTGAAGAGGAGACCAGTGGATCCTTGGAATTCCCTGCATGAAGATTGAAGTATCTGGGATAAGAAGGTCAGGGGAACGTTAGATTCACACAGCCATTTATGAGTACTCGATGTAGTACAAAACCACAAATACTTTCAACATTCATGAATGCCCTTGTGAATAGTCCTGAAGTGCCCAACCCTTTATTTATTAAAGTGAAAAGAAGGGACCGTCTTTTCTATTTACACTAGTGGTATGTTAATATCCCCCTCAATTGTTTTGTTATTTGGCCCACCTATCAGACAGCTTTTAGCTACCTGGTAGTGCAAAGCCTGCTGGGGACTTTATGAAAACCTTACAGTGGGCTTTGGTGCCAATGCACTGCTTACCATCGGTTGCCTATGTTATCAGTCTTATTTGCTTACTTTTAATTCCATGGCTTTCCTCTCCATCTTGTGCTGGTCTCCCTCCCTATTTCTATTTGTCCCTCCCTTAGTGGATAGCCTGTTTACTATTCTTTTGTTTGGATTACATCTGCTCATCTACTGCCCACATTTAGGGAACTGAGTTTTCTCTTTTTCTTTCAATACTCCATGAGAGTGCATCTATTTTCTGGCTATGTCCCTCATATTCGCCCCCCATGGCAAATACCCGCGCCCACGCTCCGTGATGCCATCTCATGCTGCTTTCTCATATGCTCCTCCATTTTTCAGATCTCTCCATTCCATGTGATCCGTCTAAATGGAGTCCACCATCCTAGATACAACAATAAACAAATTGAAAATGGTGCTTACTTCATTCTGCAGACATCACCACCCATGTGCATTTACCGAATGACATAACCAGCACTAGCCCTGGCATCATGCCACCTTTTTTTCTTTTCCTTTTTTTTTCTTCACCTAAACTGCACAGCATCGGCAGAAAAAGCCCTGGCATAGTAAATAGGCATAAGCGAGACCTATTGGCTTTGTATGTTTATTGATGTTTTGTGGCCAACATGAGCCTGTCCTACATTATTACTACTTTCTGTACTCATGATTGCTTTTGTGAATTGGCCCCATAATCTCCAAGCAGGAAGAGAGCGGGTAACAAAGGCTCTTGAGGATTGAAGAGTCATATTTTAGATGCCACTGGATATCCATGGTGCTGCCAGTCAGTTAAGGATCTCCTGTGCATAATTTACCACCACTTCAGTATTGAAGAGTGCATTTGGGAAGTTTGGGACTTCCTGGCCATCTCGTAAAAGGGGGACTCTACAGGAGTGAGGATTGAGCAAAATGATCTCTTGTAATGGACCAAAAACAACATCAGGAAGGAGATAACCATTCTTCGAAATGCCATGCATTCCTTACTGCTGACTTGTTGTAAAACACAATATTAATGGCTTAGGGATCATTTAGGGTGTGAAGGAAAGAAAAAACCTCTATTGATTGCCCGGGCTCTCTCTTCGTCAAACCTGCAGTTCCCCAGCTCATTTAGAGGTGAGGGTTCACCAGTTTCCAATGGTGAAGTCTCAGCAATGGAATATTAGCTGGCTCTGCTGCCAGGGCCAGCCTTACATAACCACTCTCACTGCAAGCTGTAGATGTGGCATCAGAAACAAATGCTCACTAGTAGGAAGTAAAGGATGGCACCCATCGATGAATGCGATGAATGTCTGATTCCCAAAGCCCACAAATGGGCTGAATTGTATTCATAGACATCTGTAAGTGAAGCAAGCAGAATTTTGAGTAACTCATCTCCCATCATATCTTTTCATGTGTAGGTAGAATTTTTATTTTAAACCTAGAACTACTAAAATGTTACATCACATTTACGTAAATGTGTATTAAGTAGCTAATTAACATATTTATTTCATTTTGAAATAATATTTCTTAGGGAATAATTGTAAAAAATGCCTCTGACAGTAACATTTTAATTTGTATATAATACGTATTTCAATTTATTAAGTTATGCATAGAAGTTGGCCGGGTATGCCCATACGTGGGTCCCTTGCTCACTTTGCCACTGGATTCAAGATAGCCTGGCTGAAGACGGCTTTGAGCCCGAAAGCGGTCCCAGGATGCTTGTTACCGGTCCAATGAAGACATGGCTTGGCAGTTCGGGCTGGACTGTTCCCATGAGGCACAGGGTCAGACTGATTTGCATATAGCCATGTCTGAACTGGGGTGGCGAAGTGAGCTAAAGAATGATGATGGATTAAACCCAGATCAGTTGACTGGGGGTGAGTGTTTGCAATGTTAAACACACTGTCCATCATCCCCTTTGGTTTTGCTTTGTTCGCCCTGAGTTGGCAGGGTGTGCCCAGTCGTGGGTCCCTTGCTCACTTTGCCACTGGATTCTAGATAGCCTGGCTGATGAGGGCTATGAGCCCAAAATCGGTCCCAGGATGCTTGTTTCCGGTCCAGGGAAGACATGGCTTGGCAGCTCGGGCTGGACTGTTCCCATGAGGCACAGGGTCAGACTGATTTGCATATAGCCATGTCTGAACTGGGGTGGCGGAGTGAGCTAAAGAATGATGATGGATTAAACCCAGATCAGACTGGGAGTGAGTGCTTGCAATATTCAACACTCCGTCCATCATCCCCTTTGGTTTTGCTTTAAAATTGAAACCTGGCTCAATTTCACTTCGGCGCCGACATTGCTGCAGCAATCCCACCAGGCAACAAGATTGCATGACAGGACCTCACCCATAAGCCAGGTGGAAGACTCACAATCATCTACAAGGAATTACACACCAACACTGTAAACAGCTAGAGAGGAAATGGAAAGTCAGCCACAAAACCAGTTACAGAACCACCTACACGGCTGTACTCTAACGCAACCTCTAGCAACTAAGAGACACCAAGAAAAGAGCTATAGCCGACCACATCGAAGGATGTGCCAACAGCTGCAAAGAGATCTTCTTGACCCTCAAAGACTTCACTACACCCTCTGCCTCCGTTATCAGCTTCATCCCCTACCAAGAACTCTGCGACAACCTGTCAGATTTCTTCCATAGAAAAATTGCAAACATCTAAAGCAACTTTGCCCACCAACCTGACCCTAGTGAACTCACCGCCAACCTGCCCATCACCAACCAAGAAGACCACCTGAAAGAACAGACAACCCTCACCAGAGATGACAAAGCAACAATCATGTGGATCATCCAAGCTGGGACTCTAATGGATCTATGCCTGCCACCACATCTACACCCAGGGAGAACCTCCAAACAGCACCACCCTCATCCACATCATCGACACCTCCATTATGACCCCCATATTGCCGGACCAGTCGTCTAAAATGTGCAAGTTGGAATATTTTGAATTGTAGGACAATGAGTGTTGCAGTGAATGACTGGCAGAGTGTGGTCTAGCAGAGCATATAAATGCCATGCAGAGAATGTTCCAGGGTTGTTTTAAGATGTTCCAGATACCATCCTCCAACTGGTGTGAGTGTAGGAGCTCCAGCCAGGTGGGCTGGGGTGGTAGGGAGCTAGAGGAACTCCAGAGTACAGAACGCCCCAGGGTCTTTTACAGAGAAGATGTGAGAATTTGGGTTGTTGCTTGAGGGTGGTGGTATCCTTCTCAAGCAACAACCACAGTACTCTTCAGGGTCTTCAAAAGTCACTGAATTAACCTGTACTCAACCCTCTGGTAGCCTGGCACAGAAGCAGCCAGTCCTAACTTAGAGGCAATGTGTAAAGTATTTATGCAATACTCAAACAGCAATCAAGTGATACCACAACACAAGGAAAATCCCACATCAATCTAGAAAAATAGAGTAACATTTAATAAATAAAATGATATAAGAATGACAAACCTCCAATCAGTAGCACTGGAGATATGCAATTTCAGACTGGGACAAAATTACAAGTTCAAGCCAACCACGATTGAGCATGGGCCAGTTACAGGGCTGTGTTTGGCCTGCTGGACAGTGTACCTGGTTGTACTTGGACTGAAATGTAAGGTCCTGCATCATTATGCTTGAAGTTGCATTGGTTCCGATGAGGCCGCTGTGCAGGAGCTGCAAGGTGTTGAAATGTGAGTTCCTGCGTCAAAATATGTCATGCTGCTGTTCCGATGAGGCTGCCGATCTGGAGCTGTGAGATAATGCAAGACCACGTGGTGCGCTGCATCAGTTCTGAGGGAATCCACATTTAGGCCAGGGCATTCTGGTTCCAGCCAAGAGTGCGGACCTGGGGGGCACCACTTAGGGATCAGGACTCCATCCAGCAGAGGCCAGCAGCAGGGCACAGGCAGGTTCAGTTGAGTCTGAGCAGTTGTTGGACAGGTCTCTGGAGCTTGGTATTTCCCTATAGCTCAGAATGGGAGGCCAGTCAGCTAGTCCTTGGAGTCACTTGGGTGGGTCTGGGGTCAGGGAGCTGGTCCAGTCTTCCATCCCCAGGCAGCAGAGGAGTCCTTCCAGCAGCATGGCAACAGAACAGTGCTTTTCTGGGTCATCCCCGAAGATATCTGAAGAGTTGGTCTGAGTGTTCAATATTTATACCTGGTGCCAGCTTTGAAGTGGGAGAAACAGCAGGCCTTTTCCCCACACCTGGTTCTCGAATTTCCTTCTTTTCCCTGCCATGGTCCCAGAATGTCTGGAATCACAAAACTCTTGTGTGAAGTACTTTGTGTGTGTGCTGAGGCAGCTCCATTGAAGTACAAGTGTGGTAGATGTCAGCTCATCCCCCCCATTAAGCCAGGATGGCCGATCCTGCCAACACCCAGACCCTCTATTGTGATGCTGTCTAGGAGGAATACAATACACAAAGGTCAACTGCCTACTACACCTAGTCATGTGACCCAGGACACAGGTAACATGCACCAAATAGTTAGGACAAGAAAATGGCAGCTTTCTAAAAGTGGATTTTAAATAATTCTTTTTAGGCCAAACAGGCAATTCTGTCTGTTATCAAGTAAACGTTATCACTTATTAGATGTATAAGGTAACCTAATATTATCCTATGAGGGAGGTAAACTTCACAGTAGTAAAAAAACAAATGTAAAAGTGTTTCACTACAAGTAAAACCTGAAAATACATGTCCAACTTTTTACATACACTGCACCCTCATCTATGGGCTGTTTAGGGCCTGCCATGGGGGTGACTTACATGTATTAGAGAAGAAAGCTGAGGTCTGGAAAAAGGGTTATTTTGCCTGGTCAAAATGGCAGTTTTAAACTGCACACAAGCTGCAATGGCAGGCCCAAGATATGTTTAAAAAGGCTACTTAAGTGGGCTCTACAAGGAGTTCTGCAGGCCCACTAGTAGCATTTAATTTACAGGCCCTGGGTATATATGGTATGGTATCTGTATAGTGCTTCAGCTTCTGAAGTGGCTCTCACATGCTTTTTGTAGACGAGAAGCGCAGTACTCCATGTTGTCCACCATATTAGAGATCTCGTCATGCTTCACAAATTACATTTTGTCATGCTGTATGTTATGAAGATTTATAGAGTGTATGCTCATCCGGGAAGGTATCCTGGCACTGAGCAGGTTTGGGCCTAGCCAAACCTAGGGCCTAGTGAGACTACTCGAAAACCTAGATCTCCAGCTCTTACGAAATTCATGAAGTGAGGAGGAGGCTCTTACGTGCCGCTGCAGGTCCTAGCAACGTAGGAAAAGACTTGACCCTTGTATGCATAGGATGTGTGCAAGTAGGAGTCTGGAGGAGAGGAGGTGTCTGGAAGGTTAGTGCAAACAGATGCAGTTTTTGAGGTGTACTGGAACAGTGATGTGTAGTGCCTTAACAGGAAAACTGTAAAAACTAGCCCAAAAACAGGAGCACAAGTCTCCAAGAAACAAGCCCACACACTATCCTAACAGCCCAGCCCCTCGGGCACTGCTCGATTGCCCTATAGGCCAATCCGACCCTGTCTGAAGCCTTTTGGTGACTTTTTCGTTGATCCCAGCAAAGAGGGTGTACCCATAGCCCAGCTTGCTTGTGACCAGGGCATGTGTGACACTTTTACATGTGCTGATTGGGAGTCAGTTGAAAATCTTCCTCGGCATCTTCAGGCTATGGAAGCATGAGATGGTGACAGTATTGACTTGGGCAGTCACGTGGAATTTGCATTCAATGATGATCCCAAGGTTCTTGGCATGGGTGGTGGAGATGGGTGATGGTACTAGCCCTGTTGACCACCAGTGAAGTCCCACTGTGATAAGGTCTTCCTGAAGATCACAATTTTGATTGTGCCTGTGTTCATCTTTAGACAGTGGTTTTCATCCAGTGAGCAATTTCAGTCATGCTGGCATTGAACTTGATCCGTGTACTGGGCATCTTGTCCATGGGGGAGAGAATGAGTTGCGTGTCATTGGCACAGGAGAGGACATTGATATCGTGAGAGCAGATGATGCTGGTTAGAGGGATCTCTATGTGTTGAAGAGGCTCAGGTAGGATACACTCCGGATCACCATTAGACCCATGCCCTCACCACATCTTCAATAAAGCCAGCACAGCCATCGCACCCCATCTCCGGAGAGTAATCAACATTTCCTTCGAGACAGCAACCTTCCCGGAGAGCTGGAAGCACGCCAAGATCAACGCCTTACTCAAGAAACCCAAGGCGGACCCCAAGGACCTCAAGAACTTCCGACCCATCTCCCTGCTTCTGTTCCCGGTGAAGTTCACCGAGAAAATCGTCAACAAACAACTAACCCGCTAACTCGAGGAGAACAACATCCTGGACCCATCCCAGTACAGTTTCTGCAGCAACCACAGCACCGAAACCGCCCTCACCCCCGCCACCGATGACATCAGGACCGTGCTTGACAACGGAAAAACAGCAGCCATCATCCTCCTGGACCTGTCAGCCGCCTTCGACACGGTCTGCCACAACACACTACGAACACGCTTAAACGACGCCGGAATCCAAGAAAAGACCCTGGACTGGACCACATCGTTCCTCTCCGGCAGACCTTAGAGCGTCCGCCTCCCCCCCTTCCACTCCAAGGCCACCAGAACGCCTTGGGACGGCTGATCCTCGACATCCCCCCGCGCAGCCACATCACACCCCACATGAGAGACCTGCACTGGCTCCCCGTCAACAAGAGGGTAACCTTCAAGCTCCTCCTCCACGCGCACAAAGCTCTCCACAACACTGGCCCAGCATACCTTAACAGACGACTCGGCTTCTACACCCCCACCCGCCAGCTCCGCTCCGCCAACCTCGCCCTCGCCACAGTCTCTCGCATCCGAAGAATGACCAGATCCTTCTCCCACCTCGCCGCCAAGACCTGGAACACCCTCCCCACCAACCTACGGCGGACCCAAGACCTACTGGCCTTCAGAAGACTCCTCAAGACCTGGCTCTTTGATCAGTAGCAGCACCCTGCCCCCCCCCAGCACCTTGAGACCCAGTGCGCTTTATAAGTGTCTTGATTGATTGATTGATTGATTGATCCTTGAAGAACTCCACGGATTAGGTCGCGAGCATCTGATGTGTACGATGCCAGACTGACTGACTGGGTTCTTCCAGTCAGGAAGGAGCACTCATTGGTGTGCGTGTCTTTGGATTCCGATGTTGTGTATGCATTAAATTGGAATGGGTGGGAAACCATGTCAAAAGCTGCAGGTAGGAGAGGAGCCTAGCCCGCAACCATGATGGCCTCCTGAACCCTCAGCTCCGCCGACCCTCTCGCTTTCCTCCCGTGTTGCTACCTATCCTGCTCGCTATCCTGCTTCTGCACCGACTTTTCGGATCCGGGAGGTGACCCTGATTTCAACGCTGTGCTTCCCGGTGTGTTCTCAGCGGGGGAAGCGAAACGGCGCCCTTACCTTCTCCTTTGCGTTTCATGGCGGCGACCGGGTCCCTCTTTCTCGGGGACGGTCGACCCTGATACAACGCCTGCGGTCATTGTGGCTGGAGCGGAGCCGAACGGTGGATCGTAGCTGCTACACTGTGCTGTCTGCTGCACTTATCTTGCTTGCTCCGCAGCGCTCCGTGCTCCGAGATTCAGACGGCCGTGAGTGCTACAAAGTATCCTCTCCCACGGCTTGTAGGAGATCTTCCCAGCTTTCTTGCTGCCCAGTGCTGTGGTGGGTGCCATTTTGTATCGGCCACTTGGCACTCGCAAGTGACGGCCCCGGGCTGCTCCCGAGTATACGAGCGTGCCCCGTTTCTTTGCGGAACTCGTGTGGGTGTTGGTATGGAACCTGCTGCCCCTGTGCCCCCGGCCCGGCTCTCCTGTGCGGAGTGGCCGCGAGAGGCTCGGCTGTCCGCGGGGGAAGTCGGCGGCCGGTCTCGAGGTTGCCTCCATGTTGGTGTGCCTGGGGTGCAGGGAGCTGCCGCATCCCCTTTTCCTGGTGAACCGCTGCGGACTGGCGACGTTCTAGGGGCGCTGGGCGAATTGTGTGCTGTCCTATGTGTCAATGCCCATAAACTGGGGGACCGATTGGACGCCCTTTTGTCCGCTATGCCCTCGACTGGCCATGTTTGCTGTCGGGTGCGGGACACTACGCCACACCCTATGATTACATGCCGTGAGTTGCCCACCCAGATGTTCACGGAGGCATTGATGGTACAAGAGCCTGACTTAGCCGTGGAATTGCCTGTTGTGGCTGGGGCGAGCCCTGAGGTTCGTGGACTTCTGCGCTGGCTAAGGAATCGTCTCTGGACATCCTGTTCGGCGGCCCCTTTGTGGTCTGTTCGCATGACTCATTATCTTCTCCTGGGACTGCCAATACTGCTTTGTCCGGCCTCTCTCGGAGGATTGTTGCGCTGTGTTTTTTCCTTCTGTGTTAACGTGACACACTTGCTTTTGAGTTGTGCAGACTTTGGTGGACAGTCTCTTATTCTGTTGTACTCCTCCCGTCCGCTCGCTCTGTTCATGATGGCCATTATCCAGCTGGACCTTGTCTACGCATCGGACCGTAAGGGGCAGGGTTGATGAAGTTTTCTCCTTTTGCTTGCTCACGCTTGTATTGTGGGGACTGTACTGTACACACGGGGTAGCTACACGTTGCTTTTAATGTTGGGTTGGGGGTCCGGGGATGGCGGCCATGATTACGTAAGTTGTTTATTCTGAGTATATTCGTTTGGCCCTCCTCCGGTTCGTTATGTTTCCTCCTTTTTTTCTTCTCGCTTTACTGTCTCTTCTATATTTCGGGTAATCTTTTTGGGGCGACAGACACACTGTTAGGGGGGGGTAGGCCATGGCCTCTGCATGTGTGTAGGGTGGGGGGGGGGGCTTTCTTTTGTCCGTTTTTGTTTCTATGGGCCTTCTTTCTTTTTGCGTTCTTCCTTCTCTTCTTTTTTGCTTTTTCTGGGTCAGTGGGCTCGGTTGGGATTGGGTGGGTAGCGCTTGGCGTGCTATGTCTTTTGTGCCGGTTTATCCTTTTGTTCTGTTCTTATGCCGCCATTTTGATTATTTCTCATTGCTTGCTCGCAATTCTTCTGAGGTACGTTGCCCACGCATGTCGTTGGTGGCTTATATGTACTCTGATCCTTACTGTTTCGTATGCTTTCCTATAATTTACTTATGAAAACCTTTAAAAATGAACCTTGCTTTCTCCTGTTTTCTCGGTAGTATTTGCATATCCGGTGTAATCTAGATTGACTGTTCTTCTGTACTTTGTGCTACTGAGTTGCGATATAGCTTGCTATAATGCTCGTAAATGTGTCTCGGCCGGCCAGATGGTTGTAGGCCCGTATTTGTTTCTTGATACTGTGCAATAAAGGTTTTAAAAAAAAAAAAAAAAAATACACCTACAAATGAGTAACACAATTACAATTCAGAAACGTTAACCAACATCTACTACAGTAATACTATTGACACTCAAGGCCCAAATATACTCCAGCCAAGCCTTGTAGTAGGTCAGGCAACTCAAATGGCCAGCGACTAGTATTGCAACCCATTCCCATTGAAAACAATGGTAGCAGGGAATAGCATGAACACTAAAACCAACACATCATTGTGAAAAAATTGTAACAATGTATTGAAAAATGTACTGTCAACTATATATTTTTTAATGCATGTCCATGGTAAAACCATCTCTGTTTAAAATGTTAACAATTATTTATAATACAATATCATTTTTTGGTTTCACATATTGTAACCTGTAAACATTTATTTTATTCATTATGGTTCATTATGATTCTTTATGTACAATTACCTGATACTGCAAGAGGGCAGGGATGTAACATGCACACACCCGTCAACAACTGAAAGTCATTGCAACATTTGTACATCACTAAGGCTGCATGGAACATACAACGTAGTTCCAAGTAATTATCAAAATAAAGTTACGCACAAGCCCTGAAAAAAAAAAAAAAAAAAAAAGCTGCAGGTAGGTCCAGGAGGATGCGGGCTAGTGTGTCTCCTCTGTCCAGAGTCATATGCAGCTGTCGTCTGTGGCAGGGATGTTTTCCATGCTGTGGTTGGAGACTGAGTAGTGTTGAGTTGTTGGTGGTCGTTGAGGTATTTCGTGAGCTGTCTGTTGATGATTTTCTGTAAGACCGTGACCTGGATCAGTAGCAAAGAGATCAGATGGCCATTGGTGAGCGTCGAATGGTCCACAGAGAAGTTCTTCAGCAATGGAAGGACAGTTGTGTGTTTCTAATATTCTGGGAAGGTTACAGAAGAGGTAGAAGCATTCAGAAAGGGTGTGTGAGCCTGGTGCTGATGGGTTGCAGTCCTCAGGCGTAGGCGTGGTGGGGGCTGGGGGCAGATTGGACCTTTGAATGGATGGATTTCATACTGGTGGTGGTTTCTTCTGAGCTGATGATGGGCCAGGTGGTTAGCATGGTTCTTTGAATGAGATCGGGAGGAATTTGGCAAGATCTGTCTGGTCCAGTTGCATTTTAAAGTTGCTGAAAATGGCAAGATTTTGTTGTTGAAGAATTGAGAGAGATTGTTTCAGAGGCCCTGTGAGAGGGTAATCTAATTGGAGGCAGCCTCTGCTGAGATGAAATCCTTCACAATGACAAAGATTTCTTTACTTCTGTTGGTGCTGGTGGTGTATCATGTAGTTCTGATGCAAATTTGTATAAAAAAACACACTGACATGCAATTTGTTTTGCAAGTTCATTTTATCTAAAATAGATAGATCTAACTATGAGGTTTTGTTTTTCTCATTTGAAACTGATGGTATTTGAATTGTGCTTAGGAGTCTGAGGCATAAAAGAATTGCTCACTGTCACGATCAGCATGACGTATGCGCATTCTGTACATATGCGTAGGGGGCTGCGGAGGCTACTATTAGTTTGGTTTAGTTTGTATAGCATACTCATGTCAATGAAATGGCCTTTGGATGGAAGTGATGCACTATCTCCCGCTGTTTCCAGTCCCGCACTCCGCATCGCCCCGCCAGCACCTATTCCGCCCCCACCATACGTTCTGAGCACTGAGCTGCACAAGGTGGCATCCTGCGGCAATGCCTTGGGCGGCTTCCAATCCTTGCTGATAGTCACAGATGGCGCTGACACCTGGGCTGTGAATCTGCAATCTGGAGAGGGCTGAGCAGAACTGCTGTCAGAGAACTGAACACATCACCATGCCTATAGTGAAAGGGAATCTAACTCAGACAACACCACACTGTGCTGAAAAACATGGACTACGCAAGGTGGGATGCACAGAGAAGAAGCAGCTTCTGTAGGGGAGGAAAGCAGATTTTTCATCTTATCTGCATGACTCCATCTTTAAAGACATAAACACTGAAAATACCTGCACATTATCAGGAATCATGAGATGTGAACTAAAATTCACAGACTATTACAGGGTTTGGAGCTAATAGGTGCAGATGGGAGTTGAAGGTGCTAAACAAATCCATACCCTGTTTTGTTATGTTTACATAAGACTGTATGTTGTGAGGGTGTGTGGTTTTGAAAGCATTCTGCATACTATGCCATACTGCAAGTGTGTGCTGTGAGGCTGAAAGCTGTGCCTGCAGCTGCTTGCCAGGGATGTGGCAGTCCTGGAGAGGGATATGCTCATTGTAGAAGGTAAGGTATATTTCGTAGCATGTGGGGTAAAGATCTTGAAAGCATCCTCAGAATGGTTGTGTGGTGATGCACAGACTGAATAATTTCTGCTTTTTTGGTGAGTAAAAGACAGGAATGAGGTATATATTCGGGGTTGGTTATTATGGGCTTTAGGGCTCACTTTACACACCAGGATGTGCAGCTCTCGATGCTCGCTTAGTGGACAAGGATAGACTTGAAGGGTTCCAGAAGTTTGACAGGGGTACTGTATGCAACCTTCCTCTGGGTTCAAGTACTAGCCTCCATCACTGCTCCAGTGACAGACCCATCCTCATGTAGGCTGCCACTGCCAGAAGAAAGACAAAGCTGGTGTGCCAGTTAGAGCAGGAGGTGGGCTCTTTGTCCGAACCACTGTAGGGCCCAACAAACTCATCCGCGAGCGCAGCATTCATATGGTCCCTCGATTCCATCGGTTTGGCTGGAGAAGAGGAATCTCTAGATCTTTCAGCCCAAGAACAATAGTAGCCTATCCTTTAGTTGTTTTCAAATGGTCAGTAGGAGACTGTCACATGTGGGTGGCTCAGCATCATATGAGCATTGTTCCTGGATCTCTGTATTGCATTCCTCAGGCAGACTAACAGGATTAAACAACCTTTACAATATGGCTGCTTGTCTTCATTACGTAGCGTGCTGTCTTCAGCTGCTGCAGGTGTGGATTGTGTAACTACAACAATTGATGGACCAAATGTTGAATGATTGAAACATTCTCCCCCAGTCAAGAGAGCTGGGTTAAATCTATCGTTCTTTTGCCCACTACGCCACCCCAGTTAGGACCCAGCCATATGCAAATCAGTCTTGACCCTGTACCTCATGGGAACAGTCCAGCCCGAACTGCCAAGTCAGGTCCTCCCCGGACCAGAAACAAGCATCCTGGGGCCAGTTTCAGGGTATTTCACCCCTCATCAGCCAGGCTAGCTTGAATCCAGTGGCTTAGTGAGCAAGGGGCCCACGTCTGGGCATACGCGTCCCACTTAGGGCGAAAAGTGTACCTGCAGCCAACGATGGACAGGATGCTGAATGATTCAAACATTCTCCCCCAGTCAAGAGATCTGGTTTAAATCCATCATACTTTTGCCCACTACGCCACCCCAGTTTGGACCCAGCCATATGCAAATCAGTCTTGACCCTGTGCCTCATGGGAACAGTCCAGCCCAAACTGCCAAGCTAGGTCCTCCCAGGACCGGAAACAAGCATCCTGGGACTGGTTTCTGGGTATGTCACCCCTCATCAGCCAGGCTAGCTTGAATCCAGTGGCATAGTGAGCAAGGGACCCACATCTGGGCATACCCGTCCCACTTAGGGTGAAAAGTGTAACTGCAACAAATGATGGACAGAATTCGGAATGATTCAAACATTCTCCCTCAGTCAAGAGATCTGGGTTAATTCCATAGTTCTTTTGCCCACTACGTCACCCCAGTTTGGACCCTGTCATATGCAAATCAGTCTTGACCCTGTGCCTCATTGGAACAGCCCAGCCCGAACTGCCAAGCCAGGTCCTCCCTTGACCGGAAACAAGCATTCTTGGACCGGTTTTGGGGTATATCACCCCTAATCAGGCAGGCTAGTTTGAATCCAGTGACATAGTGAGCAAGGGACCCACTTCTCGGCATACCCGTCCCACCTAGGGCAAAAAGTGTAACTGCAACAAATGATGGACAGAATGCGGAATGGTTCAAACATTCTCCCCCAGTCAAGAGATCTGGGTTAAATCCATCGTTCTTTTGCCCACTACGCCACCCCAGTTTACACCCAGCCATATGCAAATCAGTCTTGACCCTGTGCCTCATGGGAACAGTCCAGCCCGAACTGCCAAGCCAGTTCGACCCTGGACCAGAAACAAGCATCCTGGGACTGGTTATGGGGTATGTCACCCCTAGCAGATGTGGATTGGACATTGAGTTTATTTTGTGTGATAATTGTGTCACACTGCCATGCTGGAGAATCCATTGCAAAGTCGGACTACTTAATCAGTGCAATTATACACACCACCCTGGAACACCAGTGGTTAACCACACCCACCACAATCACTTCCCAGAAACCTCTCGACTGCTACGAGACCAGGAAAAAGGGCTTCACTGTCGCTTATTGCTGCTATTATGCCATCATATAATTAGAGGTAGAGGGCACTTTCTTACAGCTCCAGTGGTTTGTTCATGACTCATGTTATGAATTTTGTGATCTATTATTTTATTACTCCTGTTCATATTTGATACAATTATCTTTGGTATTTAATGTTCCCATGTAGAAAGTTCCCTCAATAGTAGCAGCCACTCCCGTTCAGCAGGGCGTGGGCTGGTCTTTCAGAGCTTAAATTGAAGTGCAAAGGGTAATCACGACTAGAGTCAAACACATTGTCCTCCATTCTGTAACTTTATGTCCTCGTGAAAAATAAATATCAAAAGACAGTCCTGAAAGCCGGGTGTCTTTTTATTTCTGGCTGTACCCTAAAAAAAGTCATCCTTACAAAGAAGCTTGCAAGATTGGAAAATACATTTCTAACCCCAAATGTTCCTTCCAGCCTTTGCCGACTTTCTTCCTCCATCATTATTTGTTACACATGTACCTCCGCCTCCTCTTATCATACTTACTTTTCTTTTATCTGTGGAGACTTTACTGAAACAAAATATGTAGCTATTTCAATTTGTCCTCTTGGCCCGTGCCCCCCTATGTTCCTGAAACTCATTTTAGACACTTCATCTTCTCCATAGACGCTGCCTTGTAAGATCTCCTTGAAATGTTCGTGTGTACCTTAACTGTGAAGCTGGCAATTGTTACTTTGCTCTTTAAAAAGTCCATAGCCAACACTTTCTTTATTACCAGCTGTTGTCCCATTTTGCTTCTCCATTTATCTTCAAAACTTGTTTACGCAGTGGAGAACAATCAACTCTATCCCTTCTTGAAACAAATTCTCTTCATCACCCTTGTTATGTGTTAACAGTCTAGTAGCTGGATGGGAGGAGTTAGGTAGGCAAGAGGGAAGAGGAGGAGCAGGGACCGGATGAGGACAGATAGAGTAGGGACAGGGCAGAGATAAGAGGTGTTGAATAAAGCTCCTTAATACCTAACATAGTGTCTGTCATCATTTGACTCCAGACACGACAACTGGCGACGAGGATGGGATGCGACATTCCCCACCGGCAGCAAAACCCTGACGAGGTGCCCTGTCCCGTGTAGCGCTCAGAAGAGGAGTGCTGCTGCTGACGAAGCTAGCGCTGTCGCCCAAAGAGAAGGGCCAGCAGCCGGTATCCCCACTCCCAGCCTGGTCGCTGTGTGGGAGTCTAGAAGGGCCAAAGAAATAAGCGCTGACACGCCTGTGGAGCCAGGACTCAAGTGACTGTTCGTGCCGAAATCGCGCCTCACGCCGGATGCGTGAGGTTCAGCACGGCAGCGCCGATCGAGCGCGCGAAAACTGTGGGAAGCAAGGCGGGGGGGCCCGCCCGACCTTACCCGAGCCCAGCAGTCGAGGCCCTGAGTGTGGGCACCAAGAAAGCATTGATCACCCCTGCAGCCAGCGATTGGTGAGTCCCAATGTGCTGATTGAAGCAGAATAAACTGAGCAGTAACCTCGTGTGTAGTCAGTGACGGCGGCCATCTTGGAGTCAGGCAGTTGCGGGGACAGTCTCCACGGCCAGTGTGGGGCAGCCATCTTAAGGTCAGGCAAAGTAAAAAAAACAGCAAAATAACGGAAAAGTTATAAAAGAAAGAAAACAAGCCACATGACAGCACTGCAACAAGCAAACAAGCACGAGCTAAGCCAAGCAAAATAGACATTCTGAACTATATTGCGCAATCGCCTGACGTCAAAGCAGTACCAAGTTAATCGGAAGTCACCAAGGCAGGATTTTGCGGTGCCACGATGTCGACTTCGCCGCGACGAGACGAAGCCAAGCCCATCATTGCAGGAGGGTCGCATTTGAGGGCTCCAGAGCCAGTCACTCTTACGACAGGTGGAAGCATGGGCCCCAAATGGCAGAAATGGCTCGAAGACTTCGAGGACTACATCGAGGGATCCAAAGTGACTGTTGATAAGGACAAATTGATCGCTCTCCGCAATTTAGCAGGGCGCGAAATAAGCAAAATAATCAAGGATCTCCCACCCGCAGATACTGGAACGTACGACAAAGTGCGGGACGCGCTGAACAGGAAATTTCTCCATAAAAGGAAAGTGGACTATGAGCGTCACGCATTTCATCAGGCGCGTCAAGGGAAAGACGAGGCAATGAGCACATTCATCACATGCCTGCGGCGGCTGTCGAGACACTGTGAGTTCGACAACTTTTCAACAGACGCCGCCATCAAATCTCAGATCATTGATGGGTGCCACTCGGAATCGCTCAGGAGGCGACTGCTGAGGAAGCCCCACGGACTTGACGAAATCGAGGAAATGACTCGCGTCTACGATCAGGCCGAGGAGCATGCCGCCACCATTGAATCTGGGCACAAAGTGAGCCATGAGCAGGCGCATCGAGTTCAAGACCGTGGTGGCGGTCGAAGACGCTCGAGGGACAAGCAATGGAATACCCGACCGTCGTCTCGCTTGAGACGCTCGGAACACAGACGGCGAGAAACGAGTCGGAGAGAGAGGAGACCAGAGAGAGCGAAGAGATGCTACAGATGCGGGTATGATTATCCCCACGTAGATGTCTGCCCAGCCATGGGCCAGCGGTGCAGAAAATGTGGTCGGACGAACCATTTCGAGGCAATGTGCGGCGAATACAACAAAGAGAGGCGAAGTGGAACCGGGAGGTCGTCTCGGTCGGACACCAGAAAACCCCACATAAGAGCCGTCCAAGGAAAAAACACAGGGTCCTCCAGCTCGTCTCACTCCAGCAGAGAGTCGCACAGATCGCGATGGGAGCGTAGGTCCCCGTCCCGGGACTCCAGATCATCATCTCGAGACTCTGAATACACAACTCACCATGCGTACATGATCGCAGACCCTGACCAACTGAAGAAGTATCCTCGGCTGCACATAAAAGTGGGGAATCATGACACCAGATTTGTGATGGACAGCGGAGCCTCGCTGAACTACATCCCCGTCACCGAGTATGAGAGGATGCGGCCCAAGCCCCCGCTTGCACATGCACCCGTCCGAGTCTTCACTTGGATGTCCAGGAAGCCGCTTCAATGTCTGGGCAAATTCCCGACGACGCTTGAACATGACAACGTTACCATAGATGCAGTCATCCATGTCATCAACGGCCCCGAGGCTGATTGCTTGCTCAGCCTGCCAACTGCGGAACGGCTCCGTCTCGTTGAAATCCTCTTCAAAGTCTGTGATGACCAGAACATCGTCAACCGTTTTCCTCATCTCTTCATGGGGCTGGGGAAGTTGAAGGGCCGCCAGATACATCTACACGTCAACAAACAGATCAGGCCCATCGCTCAGCACCCTCGGCGTGTACCCTTCCATCTTCAAAAGGCCGTCGAAGATGAGATCCATGACCTTCTGTCCGCCGACATCATTGAGCGCACGGATGGCCCGACGCCGTGGGTATCGCCGGTGGTCGTTGTACCAAAAAAGGGAACCACCAGCAAAGTAAGACTGTGCGTTGACATGCGAGTGCCCAACACTGCGATAGAACGTGAGCGCCATCCAGGGCCACTTCTATGTGACATGATCTCAGCCTTAAATGGGGCCAAGGTATTTTCAAAGTTGGACTTAAACAAGGGCTATCACCAGCTGAAGCTTGATTCCGGTCCAGGGAAGACATGGCTTGGCAGTTCAGGCTGGACTGTTCCCATGAGGCACAGGGTCAGACTGATTTGCATATGGCCATGTCTGAACTGGGGTGGCGGAGTGAGCTAAAGAACGGTGATGGATTAAACCCAGATCAGTTGACTGGGGGTGAGTGTTTGTATTGTCAACACTCCGTCCATCACCACCTTTGGTTTTTCTTTGTTCGCCCTAAGTTGGCAGGGTATGCTCAGAGGTGAGTCCCTTGCTCACTTTGCCACTGGAGTCAAGCAAGCCCGGCTGAAGACGGCTGTAATGCCAGAAACCGGTCCTGGGAAGCTTGATTCCGGTCCAGGGAAGACATGGCTTGGCAGTTCGGGCTGGACTGTTCCCATGAGGCACAGGGTCAGACTGATTTGCATATGGCCATGTCTGAACTGGGGTGGCGGAGTGAGCTAAAGAACGGTGATGGATTAAACCCAGATCAGTTGACTGGGGGTGAGTGTTTGTATTGTCAACGCTCCGTCCATCACCACCTTTGGTTTTTCTTTGTTCGCCCTAAATTGGCAGGGTATGCTCAGACGTGAGTCCCTTGCTCACTTTGCCACTGGAGTCAAGCAAGCCCGGCTGAAGACGGCTGTAATGCCAGAAACCGGTCCTGGGAAGCTTGATTCCGGTCCAGGGAAGACATGGCTTGACAGTTCGGGCTGGACTGTTCCCATGAGGCACAGGGTCAGACTGATTTGCATATGGCCATGTCTGAACTGGGGTGGCGGAGTGAGCTAAAGAACGGTGATGGATTAAACCCAGATCAGTTGACTGGGGGTGAGTGTTTGTATTGTCAACGCTCCGTCCATCACCACCTTTGGTTTTTCTTTGTTCGCCCTAAGTTGGCAGGGTATGCTCAGACGTGAGTCCCTTGCTCACTTTGCCACTGGAGTCAAGCAAGCCCGGCTGAAGACGGCTGTAATGCCAGAAACCGGTCCTGGGAAGCTTGATTCCGGTCCAGGGAAGACATGGCTTGGCAGTTCGGGCTGGACTGTTCCCATGAGGCACAGGGTCAGACTGATTTGCATATGGCCATGTCTGAACTGGGGTGGCGGAATGAGCTAAAGAACGGTGATGGATTAAACCCAGATCAGTTGACTGGGGGTGAGTGTTTGTATTGTCAACGCTCCGTCCATCACCACCTTTGGTTTTTCTTTGTTCGCCCTAAGTTGGCAGGGTATGCTCAGACGTGAGTCCCTTGCTCACTTTGCCACTGGAGTCAAGCAAGCCCGGCTGAAGACGGCTGTAATGCCAGAAACCGGTCCTGGGAAGCTTGATTCCGGTCCAGGGAAGACATGGCTTGGCAGTTCGGGCTGGACTGTTCCCATGAGGCACAGGGTCAGACTGATTTGCATATGGCCATGTCTGAACTGGGGTGGCGGAGTGAGCTAAAGAACGGTGATGGATTAAACCCAGATCAGTTGACTGGGGGTGAGTGTTTGTATTGTCAACGCTCCGTCCATCACCACCTTTGGTTTTTCTTTGTGCGCCCTAAGTTGGCAGGGTATGCTCAGACGTGAGTCCCTTGCTCACTTTGCCACTGGAGTCAAGCAAGCCCGGCTGAAGACGGCTGTAATGCCAGAAACCGGTCCTGGGAAGCTTGATTCCGGTCCAGGGAAGACATGGCTTGGCAGTTCGGGCTGGACTGTTCCCATGAGGCACAGGGTCAGACTGATTTGCATATGGCCATGTCTGAACTGGGGTGGCGGAGTGAGCTAAAGAACGGTGATGGATTAAACCCAGATCAGTTGACTGGGGGTGAGTGTTTGTATTGTCAACGCTCCGTCCATCACCACCTTTGGTTTTTCTTTGTTCGCCCTAAGTTGGCAGGGTATGCTCAGACGTGAGTCCCTTGCTCACTTTGCCACTGGAGTCAAGCAAGCCCGGCTGAAGATGGCTGTAATGCCAGAAACCGGTCCTGGGAAGCTTGATTCCGGTCCAGGGAAGACATGGCTTGGCAGTTCGGGCTGGACTGTTCCCATGAGGCACAGGGTCAGACTGATTTGCTTTTGGCCATGTCTGAACTGGGGTGGCGGAGTGAGCTAAAGAACGGTGATGGATTAAACCCAGATCAGTTGACTGGGGGTGAGTGTTTGTATTGTCAACGCTCCGTCCATCACCACCTTTGTTTTTTCTTTGTTCGCCCTAAGTTGGCAGGGTATGCTCAGACGTGAGTCCCTTGCTCACTTTGCCACTGGAGTCAAGCAAGCCCGGCTGAAGACGGCTGTAATGCCAGAAACCGGTCCTGGGAAGCTTGATTCCGGTCCAGGGAAGACATGGCTTGGCAGTTCGGGCTGGACTGTTCCCATGAGGCACAGGGTCAGACTGATTTGCATATGGCCATGTCTGAACTGGGGTGGCGGAGTGAGCTAAAGAACGGTGATGGATTAAACCCAGATCAGTTGACTGGGGGTGAGTGTTTGTATTGTCAACGCTCCGTCCATCACCACCTTTGGTTTTTCTTTGTTCGCCCTAAGTTGGCAGGGTATGCTCAGACGTGGGTCCCTTGCTCACTTTGCCACTGGAGTCAAGCAAGCCCGGCTGAAGACGGCTGTAATGCCAGAAACCGGTCCTGGGAAGCTTGATTCCGGTCCAGGGAAGACATGGCTTGGCAGTTCGGGATGGACTGTTCCCATGAGGCACAGGGTCAGACTGATTTGCATATGGCCATGTCTGAACTGGGGTGGCAGAGTGAGCTAAAGAACGGTGATGGATTAAACCCAGATCAGTTGACTGGGGGTGAGTGTTTGTATTGTCAACGCTCCGTCCATCACCACCTTTGGTTTTTCTTTGTTCGCCCTAAGTTGGCAGGGTATGCTCAGACGTGAGTCCCTTGCTCACTTTGCCACTGGAGTCAAGCAAGCCCGGCTGAAGATGGCTGTAATGCCAGAAACCGGTCCTGGGAAGTTTGATTCCGGTCCAGGGAAGACATGGCTTGGCAGTTCGGGCTGGACTGTTCCCATGAGGCACAGGGTCAGACTGATTTGCTTTTGGCCATGTCTGAACTGGGGTGGCGGAGTGAGCTAAAGAACGGTGATGGATTAAACCCAGATCAGTTGACTGGGGGTGAGTGTTTGTATTGTCAACGCTCCGTCCATCACCACCTTTGGTTTTTCTTTGTTCGCCCTAAGTTGGCAGGGTATGCTCAGACGTGAGTCCCTTGCTCACTTTGCCACTGGAGTCAAGCAAGCCCGGCTGAAGACGGCTGTAATGCCAGAAACCGGTCCTGGGAAGCTTGATTCCGGTCCAGGGAAGACATGGCTTGGCAGTTCGGGCTGGACTGTTCCCATGAGGCATAGGGTCAGACTGATTTGCATATGGCCATGTCTGAACTGGGGTGGCGGAGTGAGCTAAAGAACGGTGATGGATTAAACCCAGATCAGTTGACTGGGGGTGAGTGTTTGTATTGTCAACGCTCCGTCCATCACCACCTTTGGTTTTTCTTTGTTCGCCCTAAGTTGGCAGGGTATGCTCAGACGTGAGTCCCTTGCTCACTTTGCCACTGGAATCAAGCAAGCCCGGCTGAAGACTGCTGTAATGCCAGAAACCGGTCCTGGGAAGCTTGATTCCGGTCCAGGGAAGACTTGGCTTGGCAGTTCGGGCTGGACTGTTCCCATGAGGCACAGGGTCAGACTGATTTGCATATGGCCATGTCTGAACTGGGGTGGCGGAGTGAGCTAAAGAACGGTGATGGATTAAACCCAGATCCGTTGACTGGGGGTGAGTGTTTGTATTGTCAACGCTCCGTCCATCACCACCTTTGGTTTTTCTTTGTTCGCCCTATGTTGGCAGGGTATGCTCAGACGTGAGTCCCTTGCTCACTTTGCCACTGGAGTCAAGCAAGCCCGGCTGAAGACGGCTGTAATGCCAGAAACCGTCCTGGGAAGCTTGATTCCGGTCCAGGGAAGACATGGCTTGGCAGTTCGGGCTGGACTGTTCCCATGAGGCACAGGGTCAGACTGATTTGCATATGGCCATGTCTGAACTGGGGTGGCGGAGTGAGCTAAAGAACGGTGATGGATTAAACCCAGATCAGTTGACTGGGGATGAGTGTTTGTATTGTTAACGCTGCGTCCATCACCACCTTTGGTTTTTCTTTGTTCGCCCTAAGTTGGCAGGGTATGCTCAGACGTGAGTCCCTTGCTCACTTTGCCACTGGAGTCAAGCAAGCCCGGCTGAAGACGGCTGTAATGCCAGAAACCGGTCCTGGGAAGCTTGATTCCGGTCCAGGGAAGACATGGCTTGGCAGTTCGGGCTGGACTGTTCCCATGAGGCACAGGGTCAGACTGATTTGCATATGGCCATGTCTGAACTGGGGTGGCGGAGTGAGCTAAAGAACGGTGATGGATTAAACCCAGATCAGTTGACTGGGGGTGAGTGTTTGTATTGTCAACGCTCCGTCCATCACCACCTTTGGTTTTTCTTTGTTCGCCCTAAGTTGGCAGGGTATGCTCAGACGTGAGTCCCTTGCTCACTTTGCCACTGGAGTCAAGCAAGCCCGGCTGAAGACGGCTGTAATGCCAGAAACCGTGCTGGGAAGCTTGATTCCGGTCCAGGGAAGACATGGCTTGGCAGTTCGGGCTGGACTGTTCCCATGAGGCACAGGGTCAGACTGATTTGCATATGGCCATGTCTGAACTGGGGTGGCGGAGTGAGCTAAAGAACGGTGATGGATTAAACCTAGATCAGTTGACTGGGGGTGAGTGTTTGTATTGTCAACGCTCCGTCCATCACCACCTTTGGTTTGTCTTTGGAGCTGGATGTCCAGTCACGCCCCATCACAACTTTTGCGACACACCTAGGACTCTTTAGGTATAAGAGACTGAGTTTTGGTGTATCATCGGCAGCCGAGATTTTCCAAGAAGCTATTCGGCAGATCATCCAACATATCCCCAATACGCTCAATTACAGCGACGACATCCTTGTGTATGGCTCCGACACCCGTGAGCACGACATTGCACTTAACCGTGTCTGCCATGCCCTGCTAGATGCGAACTTGACACTGAACTAGGACAAGTGCGAGTTTCACCAGTCCACATTAAAATTCTTCGGCCATATCTTCTCAGGTGCGGGAATGAAACCTGATCCGGAAAAAGTGGCAACTTTGAACAACTCCAAGTGCCCTCAGGATGTCAGCGATCTAAGATCTTTCCTGGGGATGGCCAGCTATTGTGCCCGTTATATCCGAGACTACGCGACCATCAGCCACCCACTCCGCACCTTGACCAAACAAGGACAGCCCTTTGAATGGACTCCCCAGTGCGAGCAAGCATTCACAGAGATCAAGCGGGCAGTGGAGTCCGCCGATAACCTTTCTTACTTCAACCCCAGACGAATGACTGAAGTCACTGTAGACGCTAGCCCCGTAGGGTTGGGGGCCATTCTGGCACAATATGACAAGGACTCGGACCAGAGACGTATAGTTGCTTATGCCAGCCGCAGCCTGTCCGACCCTGAGAGGGCGTTACTCACAGCCCGAAAAGGAGAGTCTTGCAGTGGTCTTGGCATGTGAACATTTTCATGTCTTCCTCTACGGCAAGCACTTTACCCTGATCACTGATCACCAGGCGCTAGTCACCATCTACGGCAACCCCCGATCTAAAATGCCCCCCAGAATTGAGAGGTGGGGCCTGAGACTCCAGGAGTATACTTTTACGATCATACACAAGCCAGGAAAGTCCGAAAACCCGGCAGACTACATGTCTCGGCATCCGCCTGCATCAACCAATTCTAGTCCTTCAATTGCGGAGGAATATATCCATTTTGTAGCTGATCAGGCGCTACCTCCTGCCATCCCCATGGATGCCATCCGAGACGCCACTGCGCAGGACGTCGTCCTGCAGAGGGTACTCCGCAAGATTCGAACCAACAGGTGGAGGCATGACCCTCTTGATGAAGACAATGATCTGGACACCAAGCAATAGCTGCAAGCGTTCCAGCACGTCCACGAGGAACTGTCGGTGACCTCAGATGGAATCATACTGCGTGGACAGCGGATCGTGATCCCCAGTCAACTACGGCAAGGCGTTATCGATCTTGCTCATGAAGGCCACAGGGGAGTCGTGTCCACTAAGCGAGCACTCCGGGAGCGTGTGTGGTTTCCCCTCCTCGACCAAATGGTGGAATCCACCCTGAAGGACTGTCACCCGTGTCAGCTGACAAGCAAAGGTGATCTCCCAGCCCCATTGCAAATGACCACCTTACCGGCTGGAGTATGGCAAGAAATTGCTGTGGACTTCTATGGACCATTACCTTCCGGCAAGTATGTGATAGCCATAATCGATGAATACTCTCGTTTCCCTTTTGCACAGTTCGTGCCTTCCACTGGTGCCTCCAGTACCCTTAAGGTGTTAGACGAACTATTTGCAACCTGGGGTGTTCCCCGAGAGGTGAAGACAGACAATGGTCCTCCCTTCAATGGGCATGAGTTTGGCGCATTTGCAAGACACTTGTATTTCCATCACAGGAAAATCACACCCCTTTGGCCACAAGCAAACGGCACAGTTGAACGCTTCATGGCCACGATCAAGAAGACATTCCAGCAGGCCAGTGCCGAAAAGAAGGACCTACAGATAGCTCTCAACGAGGTCCTCAGAGCTTACAGAACAACCCCCCATTCAACCACCTGCAATTGTCCCGCCACGCTGATGTTGGGTCGCCCCATGAGAAACCGCATCCCAACCTGGGATGGAGCTCTGCGAGCTGTATCACCCACCCACAACCATCTAGAGATGACGGAAACGGACAAGCGCAACAAGGACAAGATGAAGTCATACGCCGATGCCAAGAGAAGAGCGAGATCACCCTCTCTACGGGAAGGAGATTACGTATTGGTCAAACAAGACCAGCAGAAGAAAACTGACTGTCCCTTTCGTGATGAACCCTTACTAGTCACTCAACAGAAAGGCACCATGCTGACTGCGGAGTCTGACCACCGGAGAATTACGAGAAATGTGTCTCACTTTAAGAAATGCTCCAGAGACACGACAGGATCTTTGCTAGACCCGACTGCGTCACTCAGTCCTGAAACTCCTGAACAGGACGCGCTGGAGGATCTGAGTCAGTTGGGTGTACCCCAGACTGATGTGAACACTGAAGGAGTGAATGCAAGGCCGCGTCGAAATGTTCAGCGACCAAAAAGACTCATTGAAGAGATATGAATGCACACATCGTTTGTTTTGTTAAGAAAGGGGGAGATGTTATGTGTTAACAGTCTAGTAGCTGGATGGGAGGAGTTAGGTAGGCAAGAGGGAAGAGGAGGAGCAGGGACCGGATGAGGACAGATAGAGTAGGGACAGGGCAGAGATAAGAGGTGTTGATTAAAGCTCCTTAATACCTAACATAGTGTCTGTCATCATTTGACTCCAGACACGACAACCCTGCCAAAACGGGTTTCAACTAGCCATGGAACAGAGCCTGTGCTAATTGCAGCACTAGGTGATTTGTTTCTCACACTAGACGAAGGATGGCCAGCTGCCTTTGACCTCCAGAAGCCCTTTGCCACATTTCACGCAAGTTCTCGCCCCATCCTTCACTTTTGCTTGAAGGGTGAGAAACGGGACAGTTTCCTGGATAGGATAATTTGTTTGTGATAGAGAAGGCAGAGGAGTGTCGGGTTTCACAAGGACCTTCCCTCAGCCCTCCTTTGCTTAATGATTACATGTGCCTCTTGACCCACTGATCTCATGGATTTCAGGGTTTCTGTCGTGCAGGTGACTCCCAGGTGGATCTATATTTTTACCACTCTCTAGGACTTACTTATCAGCAAATGGCTTTTAACCACTTAAGCGCATCGCAAAATCCGCCGCGGACGTTCGGTTGCACGGGCGGGCCCGCGTCGGCCAACTGACGTGCGCAGCAAGCACTACGGAGGTAGTGCTCGCGGCGGCCGTTGGCCGACAGAAGCACACAACGAGTTTAACACTGCCTCAAAAATTTAACTACTTGGATGTTAAGAAATCATCTAGAATTAAACTTTGATAAAACCAGACATTTATTCTTTGGTATTTTCCAATCCATATAGTCTGAATTGTGTTGATGGTCTTGCATGGGTTCCCTTCCTCTGCAAGTTATGAAGGCTGGAAAACAGGTCATATGTGGCCAGCATTTTATTTTTAACCACATGTATGTAAACGAGTGTCCTCTTACTACTTAGAACATCCAGAAAATCTCTTCCATTGCTTCGTTTCATAAAAACTGGAATCCAGGCTTTTGTATATTCAAGATTAGAATATGGTAATACAGTGTATCTGGGTCTTCCCAGTACCCTATCTACCGGAAACATTATTTTAGAATATGGCTGCCCGCCTTGTCCTCTGGTACCCCGTAGGGATTTGACCAACCACCCCAGGGCCTTATCTAATATGTCACTTCACAAGCACATCTCCTTGTGCATCTCTCGCAGAGTTCTGTCTCATACTGGTCCCAGTTTTCCGTGCTCTGCTTTTTATCAGTGTTTTCCTTCTTGGTCTGTGCAGCATATAGGGAATAGTATACAGAGGACATTGTGACGCGAAAGGATTAACTAGTTTAGGCAGTGGTGATGGTTGAAAATGCATGCAGAAAAGCCATGTACCACGCTGTGATAGCAGATGATCTCATGATGATTGTTTTTGCTATTCCTAATAGACAAAACTATATATGCGGCCATGGTCCTGTGTTTACTGTACCAGGCCAAGGCATGTGGATTGGGGAGACATACTGTGGGGTTATGCTAACCCAAATGAGCCTGGGAGTAGTTTGAAGGCCCTGGGAGGATGATCTGTCACAGTCTGCAGTTCACGGCGTGACCACAAGTCAACTATTGGGAAACCTCCCTCCAGGTCTACCATTCAGGTAGGAATCACAGTAGTAAGCGGGGTTGTAGTTTACCGCCTTTATTGGTGAAAGCACTTTTACACATCTGTGTCATTGCATTCACAGGAGTCATTTAATTCCACTGCGGATAGTGGAACCCAGCTTATTTTTTCAGTAAGTCCATAGTGTTAAGGCGTGCACAATTCAGTAGCTTTCAGGCTATTTTACTAAATAGGCTTGGGACATGGACATGTATCTTTCTTGGCTTTCACTTCACTTAGTACCACACACGGATTGGATGATGCTTGCATAATTTTTTTGCATGGATTCTGGGCTTTTGGCATGTGCAGGTTCACATTATGTTCATGATGGAAATAGACACAGTTCTTCATGTGGTTTTAATTATCATGATGGCTCCAATATTGTGCACCGGAAATGATTTTATTGTTATCTTTGCAGATTCGCCCCTGATGAAGGGACAGGTAGTCCCGAAATGCATTGGGCACGATTTTTATTGTGATCTCTTATTGTTTATTCTTCAATAATGTAGTTTATTTGTTATAAAGATTCGCCGTATTGTGATCAATTCAGTCTTGTGAAGTTCTAATGTATTTATGAATCATACAATGAGTATTAAATTGTATGTTGGATACAACAGAATAACAATCATTGATTTATTGTGCAATTTATGGTAAGAGCTGTTACCTAGTTAGTGTTTAACCCCCCCTCCCCCCCCCCCGTGCATGTGTGAGTCTGGGTAGAATAAAGGAAGCAGAAATTAGAAGTGAAGGCAGTTACATGCAATATTCACAGTACTCCATGGTATCAGGTATTCTGGGGGGCCTCTTACCACATGGGGTTTCCACACAGAACCTACAACGAGCACTTAAGGGGCCGAGGCGCTTCACCCTGAGATTGGCCCAGCCAGCCATACCTGGGTGGTCACCCCATGCACAGAGAAGCCTACCGAAGAATATCTTGGTTTAGTTTAATGGCAATCCAACGAAGGGGAAAGACATTTTCATATATCCAGACACAGGCTTGAAGTTGCTGAAATGTTATTTATGTGTGAAATATTCATCAGATCTGTTGACCTTTTCTGAAAGCGCGCTGAAATGCTCATTTCAGGGTAGTAGGGAATTCGCAAACATTGAGTGAAATGGACAGTCAGAAGTTACTGCACATAAAACATTACTTTCTTTAACAACTGCTCCCATCTGTTATTCCACATTTCAAGCAAAGTTTGTGTTTATGTCATAAATACCAGCCGCAGTAACAGTAGTACCGATGTTGGCACGTCACTGAATTTCATGACCAACACTAAAGGAGGGTCCATTGTAACACAGGTGGCTTTTATTTTTAGTAAATAAACTCACAAGCTTGCCATACTGTAAAATAAAAATAAAAAAACGACTTTACATTCACCCTAAATACCTGCTTTTTATTTTTAGTAAACACTTTCATTCGCTCCCGTATGCCACCTCATCGTATTCAATAACTACACTCATTTAGTCACAAAAATGCAAATCTCTGGTTTCTTGTTAGTAAATCTATGCTAGCTCTCGCCATCATGTCCCCCGGTGTTTTGCTTGTGGGCTAGTCACTTCCATCAGATGCTCAGGTACCACATCCTGTGGCAGTAATTAATTACTATCATAGGCACAGGCATAACCCTCAAAATGGCAGCTAATGCTACTTTGTGCCTGCCTGCGTATTCTTATTAAATGCAAGTAAATGCATTAATATGCTGATAAGCGATAGGGGCTTCTTCATATACCCGTGAACTCCAGCAGGAGGGCACCTGTACCCAACCATATGTCAGTCAGTGCCACCATGTGCTCAGGTATCCCCTGTTATGTGTAAGTGTGTGCTGTGATATGCCCAGGTGTCTCCTTATGCCAGTAAGTGCCACCATATGCTCAGTTAAACCCTTCATATGACACTTAATGCCTTTATGATACCTGATTTTCCCATATCATATAATTCTACAATGGGCACAAATATCCCGCATATATAAGTGAGTGCCCCCATATGCGCCAGCATTCATAACATGCCAGTCAATGCCAAAATGTGGTTTCATCTCTTGCAATACTAGATTGTGATATACCTCTATTGGAAGGTGTATAAAAACCTTTGAAAAAAGAAATCACTTATAAACATGTGCGTACGTGAGACATTTATGTATATGTAGCATGTAGCATAAAATCAACACGTCAGGATTTTCAGTGATTTTGGGAAATAAGCAGGCCTTTAATTGGGCAGGGTCCCTCCGGATCTCAGACCCGGTAGTAATTTAAAGTGGACATTGGAATGGGTCCCTATAGGACCCTAAATGAATGTCCTTAACTCTAGTGGCAAAAACGCTGATCAATTTAACAGTTTTAAAAAACTTCAAGGTAATTCATGTTGTTCCTGTCTGTATTCCGTATGATTTTTTATTTCATTTTACTTCCTATAATATTGTTAGCTTTCTCCAGAATGTTGTTTCTGTATTTTTTTCGTGTAGAGCAGTCGCAGCCGGCATGACTCGCAGGTGAGGAGGGGGAGGGGCTGGGGGTCGCGCATTGGGGTTTATTTAATAAAAAAAAAAAATTACAACTTGCCTTCCACTCCGGTCCCTCATCGCGTCTCCGCTCTCTGCTCACAGGAAGCAGAAGCAGGCAGCTTCCCTCTCCTCCTCTAAGCCAATCACAACACTGCAATGGCAGCATTGTGATTGGCTGGGACGCCGACTGCACAGGCGTCTATGGGGAGGCCGTTTTCTCCATGCACGGAGAAAACAGTAGAGTGTGCATGATTAGTTTGGTAGGCCCTGGAGCCGACCAAAGTCAGCACCCACAACATTGGGCCAGCCACTCCTCCCTGACCCGCCCACCCCTAACCAAACCGTTCTTCTGCTTTTTCACAGTGCTAGAAGCAGAAACATAAAATGGACAAAGCAGTGGGGTGACGCTCCTCCGCCCACGTGGAGGTGCCGTCCCTGGTGCAGCGTATTGCGCTTGATTAGCACAAACTTTGTAGCTAGTCGCATCCAGGTTTTTATATTGGGCCATGATTGAGTTGTTATTGAAGGCAGTGCAATTCGATTCAAATGTGTGGGTAGGGTATCACTCTATGGAAATTTTAGTATGCTTGTTACGCCATGCCTTTTATGGACCCCCACTTTTTTCATCCCAGTTAAAGCCGTGGCAATAAGAACTTACAAATCACAAAAGTACCTACAGCAAGAGACAATGTGTCAAGCAAATCGCCCAAATTCCAAGCCTGTATTTGCATCATAGTAATCTATGTATAGTAAGTAAGTAAGTAATTGCATTTATAGAGCGCACGCATGCCGACCCATCTTGGTGCTGAATGTAACGTGTCACGGGAACTGTTGTGGAACGGACTGATTAGATTCGCTTGGATGGAAATAGCCAAGTCTTGAATATGACTAAATTTACGCAATGGCCCACCTTACAATAAGAATAGCCACCTTACAAGAAGCCCTCTCCTTGACTGTTTGCTGATATGTTAAACAGTAACAGTCCTGGAGAAAATCCAGAAGGGTGGATTTTTGTCCTCACCCTACTCTCAGTCTGCTGTGCTCCTTTCTCTTGCTTTACTTCTGTGGCCAATTCTTGATACATACTAAAACTAGCCTATTGTTATCACCTGAGACAGTGTTGTGTCTTGGGACAATATCACAGAATTGATGTAATTTGCATGCATCCCTTTGCCTATAATACTTGTTGTTTTCCCTAAGAGGGTGCCCACATCAGTGTGCCATGGCCTGGGTTTCACGGACCCTGGTTGGCTTTAGTAGCGTCGTCCATCTTCCACCAGATGCTAATTACAGCTCCCCTTATACCTAGTTGTCCATGTTTTACCTGGTATTGAAGTGAAGCTGACTGAGCGGCATCTTTCAGGCTGACTAGATTCACTGTGTTTGAGTACAGGTATCTGCTCTTCTTCAGCTCTCTGGCACTTCGTTAGTCTCCAGTGATTTCTAAAAGGTCGTGTGTGATTGTCTTCTCTAGTACCTCTCCTTGCTTTTTATGCACTCTAAGATAAAAATGTTTTATAAGCCAAAGAGTTGATTTTGTGTTTTTTACAAGTGGACCTTTATTGGAATTTTCCATAGCAGACATCACTGATGCAGCAAGTAGGCTAACATGGGTGGCAAGGTTATGCAAGAAGTGGCACAGACCGTGCAGGAAGCAACAGCATCAACAGAAATCTTGTTTACCTGGCCATATAGTGCATGCACTTTATATTAATATTGATGTGCGTGTCCCTAGATGTCCTGCTGTGGAGAGGGGGCATGAACATATACCCTTTGTGATGAGCATATCAATATGAAATAATCAACCGCTGCATAGTAATAGGAACTATGGCTCTGTGTCGAGCAGTGCTTTAAACAGAAACGTGATCATGGGCAAGCAGTGTCTGTGTAGGAATAAAATGCTCCGGGTCCTTTTGATCTGGGACCCAAAGTGTATCGTGGTCGTTAGCGCATTATAGGTCAGGATCGTGGTAGTTAGCGCATTATAGATCAGGATTGTCGATGACGTACTGTTCCTGTAGTTCTTGAAAAGACAGGCAGGTCTTGTGAATATAGAGGTCTCCCAGCTTACTGAGGCCAGCCTCCCTCCATGGTCTAGTGTTGCGATTCTTGGCTAACCTCCACAAGGTGGGCAGGGCCCAGAGTAGCAATTTCGGTGCGTATGGCTCTGAGCCAGTTCTGGGTGAGACATATCTGCGCCAACAGCATTTAACAACCTCGGTCAGCCTGTTGGGGTGTGAAGAGGTCTGCGACACATCTGGCAGCCAGTCTATTATGGCACGGCTGCCGATATCCCTTTGTATGGTCCCTCACTGAGGGTAGAGCTGTCCGAGAGCCAATGCGTCGGCCACTGCAGTTTGGCTGCTGCATAGTAAAGTTTGTCGTTTGGCACACCCCATCTGCACTTCTCAGGAGGATCATACAATTTGTGGAGCGCCACCCTCTTACGGCCAGGTCCTCAAATCAGAGCAGACAGAATGGAGTCCATTTCTCTGAAGAATTGTCAAGGTAGGAGAAGAGGGACGACCATGAAGTAGTACAGTAGTCTGGGGAGTGCCAACATTTTACCTATCGCCACTCTGCCCATTGGCTATAGTAGGAAGGAGTCCCAAAATGGCAGGAAACTGTGTATACTGGATATCACCACTCCCATGTTGACCAGGATTGGGTCTTCGTCTGAGTGGTATATATTAATGCCCAAGTGTATAAACAGGTCGGGTGCCAGTCTAGAGCTGGACGGGGCAGCACCTTTCTCTCTGGTTGAGTGAGGCTGTCCATGGGGAACAGACAACATTACGTCCAGTTAAGCCACCAGCCCAAAGCCTTGCTGAAGTCCTGCAGGCCCCCGATCACCTATGGGATATCTCTGTCTGCATTCTGTGGGTACACGAGTGCATTGTGGAGAAGTGTGGCTCAATGGTTAGAGCGGCAGACCCTGATGCAGAGGTCTGGCCCGGGACCAGGGTTCAATTCCTGCCTCGGCTGGTCTCGGCGGATCTTGGGCTCATCATTCCCCGGACCTGATTTCTCGCCTCGGTGCCTACTCTAAGCATGGGTCCCACGCTGTAACTCTGGGCAATAGCTTGTTTAGTCTCCACAACGGCCCCCAACAGCGCTAGGGATGCCTGGTTGCATCCTGGGGATGCCCATGAGTGGACATTTCACGGGGAAAAACCAGGAAGGGTTCCCTAGCGGTATGAGTACAGCGCCAGGACACTCCGAAGTATCAGTGCGCTTTACAAATACGCCTACATTTACATTTACATCATCGACGTACAGCGAGATAGTATCCAAGTGGGCACCGCTTGAGATTCCACCACTGCAAGACCCTAAGACGGAAGATGCCCTCAAGAGGCTCCATGGCTGGGGCGAAAATGAGCAGCAACAGTCGGCATCCCTGGCTAGTGCCCTTGCTCACTTCAAAAGCAGAAGAGATTTCTCTGCCTGTGTGGACCGGGCAACCAGGTCTGCTAAGATGAGTGCTATCCAGCACAGCATCTCTGGGCCTAGTCCCATGCGCCTAAGCACTTCCATCAGATAGGGCTATCCCAGGGTGTTGAAAACATTCTCGATGTCAAGAGAAAGTGTCATACTGGGCGTTGAACTCCTTGCATTTTCTTCCATGAGTCGAAAGAGATATCTCAAGATTAAAAAGTATTCCTCCCCGGGATGAAACCATTCTGGTCTTGTTGGACCAGTTTACAGAGGCAGGGCAACAATCTGTTTGCAAGGACATTCCCTAGTATCTTGTAATCGGTATTTAAGAGGGACAGTTGGTCTGTAGGAGCTCACCTTCAGGTCATCTCTACCTGGTTAAGTAAAACTCCAGTGGAACCAGTCCATTCCGGGGGGTCGTATTGCATGCTATTTAATTGATTGCAAGACAAATTTCCAGCACTGACAGCGCCTCATCTAAATTGTGGCGTTGTAGGGGCTCAATACAAGGAATGGGCAAGCCATCCAAGTATTCTTGTTGTAAAGGGTCACTCCATAACTCAGTTGCTTGATACAGCAATGTATATTAGTTAAGGAAGATCTGATTACTATGAGCCTGGGTGTTCAGTATCTCTCCTGCCGGGGATCTGACGCCGTTCATGGGGGATTAATGGACACCTGACTGCAGGAGCCATGCCAATATCCTGTTCTGCCCTGGCTTCCTCTGTATGCTGCTTGGCAACTCAGCATAGTCTAACCTCCCAAGCATGGCCACTGCTGTCCTATTCTCCTTCTGAAGAGGGACAATTCCCTCCTTGTTTGCCGCTGCCACTCCCATCAGCACCTCAGTGGCTCTTATGGAAAATTCTACTTCAGTGATGTGGTGTCATAGGGCGTGCTATTCCCCATAGGAGGTTTTGATGCACAGGCTGTGGGTGACCGCCTTAAAGATATCCCGCTCGATCCCTGTATTGGAGGCAGTCCCTTGATGTTCCTTGAAAGAAATAGTTATGTGGGTACCTATAGTGCACCAGTCGTCCTGTCTTGTAGCACTGGTGTGTATAGTTTGCAGGTGGGTACCAGCGTCCTTTGTCCGCCCCACTATATGTCAACGTAAGGGGATTGTGATCAGAGAGTGTTCTACCTAGGTACTCAGTAGCTAAGATGCCGAGGTGCCATATGGACATTACATAAGAATTGATTTATTTTAGTATGTAGGTCGTGTTCCAGGGAGTAGAATGAGTATTTCCGTTATCAGGGTGCATGGAGCTCCAAATGTCCTGCGGTTGACTGTGAGCGAGTTCCACAGTGCTTGCATCGCCCTAGCCGCAGCTGTACCCTGCAGGAGAGGTTAAGAACAATTCAAGGAGGTGTCATGTATCGCTCCCTATATACTTGGTGCTGCCAAATCATGTATCAGTGTAGGGGACAGGCTTGCCAGAAAATGCTGCTGATGCTGTTAAGTGCGTATTGTGCCATCAGAATGACAGGGGACCCACTAAGGATAGCCTCCAGCACCACATATCTGTTCTCAGGGTCCACCACTGTGTTGGTTGTGCTCAACAGGACCATCGGTGCCACCCAGATAAGGACCCACTCACAGAGTACGCCAAGTAGGAAGTGCTGATGATCTGCACCCTCCAACGGTGCTTCAGTTTAACAAGTTTACTGGCGGTAATATGGGTTTCGTGTAAGTAGCCAATTTGTGCCTGTCAGTGCCTCGGGTATGAATATACTAAAGTGAAACCATCTAGGGGTGGCCAGTTCCCGGACATTCTAGGTGATGATGTTGTATTCAATTCTGAGGACTAGTGGTCATGATAGTTTTAGATCCTCTCCCCCTTCCAGGTCCCACTGCCCAGGCCTCTGTCCATCCTCCCAACATATGAACAACAGGATATTGTAGGTCCACAGAGCATAAACTCCCAACTATTTCCCCAACTCCCTCTCCCTGATCAGGACAAAAACAAGGCTGCAACCATACATAGATAGAACACAACAAGTAAACAAGTTGTAAATCTGGATACAGTGAGGAGTCTCTCGCTGAAGTGACTATGGCAAATTGACAGTGTAGTGAATTAAAACCCTCAGCCTGTTGTGACATGTTGGTGAGGGGGCCCAAACTCACCAATCCTGTTCACCGGGAAGGCCACCTGCATGTAGGCAGTTTACTATACCATAAATTATATTGCCTGTTCCGCTACCATCGGGGTATGTTCAGGACCCGATCGGAGTTCCACTGGGATGGTCTCCAGGGCAAAGGCCAGCTCAAGCTACAAAGAGCCAACCTCACGCTGAGCAGGGGAGCCAAAACGCTGTGCCTAGATTCCAACTCTGCCACCTCCCTGGCTTGCTCCCTTGTCGCTTGATCGCTCATGGGTTTGCTCCTGGGCAGTCCACGCGTCAATCACCCTGTGCACAGGTGCCGCCGGCCTGCCTCTGATTATGTGGCTATGGTTACATATCCTTTGTCTCCAGGCATGCCCAGGCCTCCACCAATTTCCCAAAGAAGAGCATTGTGGCGACATCCACAACTTGTAGTTTGACTTCAAACACCAGAGAGTATTTCAACACCAGTTGTGGCAACTTCTGTTTAATTATCAAGATCAGTTGAGTCTCTACACGTTCGTGGTATAATCTGGGTAAATATTCACTAACCTGTTGTCGATCTTCCAAAGCCCTTGGTCCGTGCAACCTGGCCGATGTGGTCATAATCACAATAATTAAAAAGTCAAGCCACTACCGGATGAGATGGGGATTCCGGGGGAGGGACTGCCCAGGGACTCTGTGCGCATGTTCTACAGAAAAGAAAGTAGACCATTTGCATCTCAGGTGATACAGCGGTAATTTCACGGAAAATTCTCAATGCAAAACCTCATCTACCTCTATTTTACAGCTGAAAAGGTGTTGGGCCCTTGACACCATGTATTACCTTCAGGAGACTTTACATAAACATGAACAGTCAAAAATGCAATTATTATTTAAGCCAATGATGACAGTTGTTGAGTATTTAAAGGGTTTTATTTTCTAGTCAAAAAATTAAGGTTTTCCCGAACTCTTTATTCATTAGTCAAATCAATCAGGTTACAGAATTTTTTAAAACCAGGAAAAATAGCATTAATACAGAACACAAAGCATTCCATAAAGGAAAGAAGATGTGGTGCAAAATTTCAGTCAAAACTCTTAAAGAGTTTCTAAGAAAAGAGTGAGTCTTGCAAGACTAATCAATAATTAATAGTTTGCAAAAATCTCCCATAAAGAGAAATAAATGCATAAGACAAATACATCTTTATAAAAATTAATTAGTCAAAGTACAAATGTATAGGTTTAGCATCTAAATCTAACACAAACCCTTTCTATCTGTTGCCCTCTATGCATCTCTCCCACTCTGAGCTGCACAGAGTGAGACAGCCTGCCCTTCACAGGCCACAGAGGAATGTGATCTACCTTGCCAAAAATATGACGTGCAAGGACTCCTGAAAAAAATATGAGCAAAAAAATTAATAAAAACCACACCTCTCCTCGGACGCAATCTCCTCCCAGGCTGCAGCAATCTCCTCCTGCTACGTTTCTCGTACCTAACCCATATGATGTCTGGTCTAATCTGTTCATTCTCAAAAGCTCACATGCCCCCTAACGCCTAAGAGCCTAAAAGCCTAAAGCCCAAAGAGCAAACCACGCCTCCAAAAAGGTCATTATTTATACTATAATTCTTGGCAGGCTACACAATTTTTTTTCATATTCAGTAAAGCTTGTACCTGAATGGTTAGCAGGGATGGAATGAGGGTCTCACCATCCTGTTTTCATTGCAAATTCCAAACCATACCGGCTTTAACAAAAGAAGCGTTAACGATTAATACATTTATATGTTTTAGCAACATTTACTAGGAAAAATGTTTGTCTATTTCTTCCTTCCTGTCAAATCGCATGTAGGAAGGCTACTTTAACTAACACTGGTACATTGGTACAATCACAAGAATGTACAGTTCACAGTGGCCTTGACTTCTTCTGCACTTGAGGCAAGCTGGTATAATCTGCGCATGCTCTCTTCTTTCAAAATAATTCACAGCCTTGCTGGATTCACAGGCAGCCATTTTTTCTTGGGCCCAAAAACAAAACAAACACAAAAATAATTTTAATTTACGAAATAAAACCCATTATGTTTTACTTTTCCCATACTAATACCCTTTATAAATGATTACCTAGCAAAGCTATTAGTTTAAAGCAGCTTTTCTTATTGTTTGTGCACAACATGCAAAATGTGCAATGTGCAACATAGCATGATACATGCACTAGTGTAAATTTTCTAAGCGCACACAGTTAATACATACTGATAGCAACATGCTTTAATGTTTTAGATAGCTTTTCATGCAAAAAGCGTTTGCCCCGCGTGTAGTGTTTGGTGCATAGTTAATTAACACACATTATAAAAAGATGTGTTATGAACTGAAATATTTTTTTTCTAAATATGCAACAAAGCCAAAGTCTTTTAAGACAGGGACAGGGGTGTAGATTACAAGGAAAATGAGCTGGGAAGAGAGAACACATTCTATGGATATCCTCAAAGCTAAAAAAGGCCACTGAAATCACAAGTTTTCTCTACACTGCAAAAACACATGTTAATTCAGCACAAGCATTTCAGACTGACTAGGCCTCATTTCATGTCTTATGTGCCATGTGCTTTCACTTGCACCAAAATGTGCATGCCAATTCAAATGCAGTCTGTCTGAAGCACAAAAATAAAGCAATGCCTGGCTCCAGATGAAATCTGCTCCATCACAGGACTGCATGGAGTAACCAGTCTTCCCGAAAGCGGTTCATGTTTGAGTCCTGTGCCCCTTCCGTGAGACCCACCAGTTGGATGTTATTCCAGCATAAGTGACCCTCCACGTCTTCTGCTCTGGTGCGCAATTGGGAGGCATCCGTTTGCAAAACCTTATTGTGGGATTGCATCTCCATCTGAGTGGGACACAGTCTGGCCAGTGTTGATTCGTTCGCCTCCATCCTGTCCTTAAGGGTGGCTTGGTCATCTCGCAGTAGGTCCATGTCAATTGCAGGAGTGTTGAGCTTGGGCTCGAAGGTTGTCTTCACATCCCTAATGGCTTGGAGTAGTTCATAAAAGTGTTCTCTCGCCTGGCTGCCCACAATGTATGTGGGTGGGATGTCAGGGGGCAGGTGGGGTGGCTCTGTTCCCCCACTGACCACCACCCGGCGTCCTTGAGTGGGTCCTAGTCTCCTCTGAACAGTTAGCGTGCGGTGGGATCTGCCCACCAGACCCATGTGGCAGCAAATAGTAATTGTGGAAGAGACTGGAGCTTCTTATGGGTGTGGTCTGTACCCCAAGTCTTGATGAATGAGGGGTGTGGGCCCCTGTGTGGCATCAGAGCAGTTCCACAGGTGGAGAGGGGGCCATTTGGGTGTTTTCTTTGTCGGCCTCATCAGTTTCTAGGGGTGGGGGAGAAATGTGCGAGCATTGTCTGGGTGCCTTAATCCCCTGATGACCAATCACTGTTTGCAATCCCCTCCTACATGTTGGATGGTGGTAGAGGGAAGTACGTTTGGGATCAGGTATGGATCAGCTATCCCCATACAGGTCGCTCAACATTGGCTGGGGAGGCACACCAGCCCTTTATCCAGGCCCAGGCCAGCTGGGTCACATGCAATGCTGGATGCCATAGCCCTAAGTCCCAGTAGGCCGCAGCACCCAGCCTGGACAATCTCTGGCATGTGCACCGGTAGCCTTCTGATGTTAGTCGTTATCAAGGAGCCGCAGGGCAGAGGTGCCGTTCCGTAGGTCTCAGGTCAGCGGGCAGCTGGTCATGCAGCACGCCTTCGCCCATCGTTACGTATGATATGGCCTTGGTACGCCAGTGTCTCATCACCAGCTGGTCTCTCACCATAAAAGGGCCCGTGCCGGTCCCCATCACCCTGGTGCAAGGTGGAAAGGTGGCACAATATTGTCCGGAGGGATTGCAGAGCGGAGCTGTCTTGCTCTGTGCCTGCTCCGGTCACCATCTTGGCCAATGAGTTCATGTCTCCAAACTTTCTGCTATTTTTTTCACATTGGTTGATCCTCCAAATTTTCCCTAGTCACTTGTCATTTGTATTTGTTGTAGTGGTGCTTTGGTGTCAGGAAGGATAAACTATTAGGAATGGGCAAGCTTGCACAGTGCAGTTGACATTTTAACTCCACATGTAACAGCCTATCCTTGCCAAAGTACATAATGGAGAGAGTAAGGTCCTTTTTAAGTACCATAGAGGTCAACCATGTGAATGACTCGATTCACGACAAGGGTTACGAGGGCAGGTAAAGTCTTAGTACTAGTGCTGATATCTGAATGTACAGCTGAGTAACTGATTTATGCATGGTCACCCAGAGGAGTCCTGGCTCTAAATGTAATTGGCTGGGGTATGGGAGGGCTTAGGTACATGCCTAGAAGGGTCAGGTGTTCCTGGATTACATGTTTGCACCTGGGTTCAAGAGTCGTGCATTAGCACCATTAGGCGCAGTATAGTCACAGCCCCCTACAGCAGCAAAGATCAGTAAGTCACAGCTCTGACAGCCTTCAGTACTACAACACTACATACATTCCAATGGGTATGTAACGTTTACAACGAAATGTTTACAACGCACTACCATTACAACGCAGGCATTACCACGCATACCATTACAACGCATTGCGCTGGGGGGCGCTCTAGGATAGGGAATAAGTTTAATTTTTTATCCAACACCTTCCCTAGTGTCCACGGGGACTGGAGTTGGAATAGAAAATTATACTTACCACTATCCAGCACCTCTAAGCGCTATGCGTTGTAATGGTATGCGTGGTAAAAACCGCGTTGTAAAGGTATGCGTGGTAAAAGTATGCGTTGTAACATCATACATCCATTCCAATGCACTGCTAGTCTACTGTATGGACATAAGAAAGCCACCCTGCTCCATGAAATAGATGTTGAACACTAGAAACAAAGGACCCGTGAAGTCCCAGAGCAAGGGACAGGAGAGGCATGCTATTTATTTATTTTCTTGGAGTATCTAGAAATCACAGATCCAGCGCCTCGAAGGAGTTTTAATAGGAAGACAGAGCCTCCACTAGGGATGTAAGCTCTCTATATCAGAAAGAAGAAGAGGAGAGAGGGAGACCGCCTAAGAAGGAAGATGGATGTAAGGTGTCTTTCTGGACTGGACCAGTGAGGAAGAAGGCCTCAGGTGCAAAGAAAATCATTTCAGGGTCTTGCAGCATAAGCCGATAAACCTTAGTGGCGTATGAACATTTTATGGGTCGTAAAGGGGGCTTGCACCTCAACATTCCATGGAGAAAGGAATCGATTGTCAACACCCAGTCAATCATTGGCCTCTCCTTGGAGAATTCACTTCTCAGTGGGTGTCCAAGTCTGGTCTTCTGAAGAAGGTTTACCAGAAGGTGGCAGTAATAACCATTCTTGATGTCCATTTCATCCTTGGCCACTTTGGCCCAATCATACATGTCTCACTGCAGTTCAGTATCTGCATCTCTCTAATGCTACTGTTGACGACCTAAGAGTTACAAGGTCTATTCATGCATTTCAAGCATACACGTATCAGGGCCAGGGATCTTATTTCACAAAGACTAGTTATCAGGGGTGTTATTTCAATTGATTCATTGGAAGATTGTATTTCTAGAAGGCATTCACCTATTAATTTAAAAGCCAGTACTAGGAGACGCCTTTGACATGCGTGGCTATCTATTTACACTGTAGTCTGCCAACATTAACTGGAAAAGGTTTAATTTTCTGTTTAAAAGTACTCATTTGGTGTTTATGATGTTAAAAATGCCGCATATTAGTTAGCTTTCCTTACTTTCACGCAAAGCATATCGGTACCGTATTACCATTTTGCAACAACTTTGTTTCTAATAGTAAACTTCACACACATATTCATTTACTTTGATTGTCTCTAACACTGTTTCACTAGCTTGTGTTTACATTTTCTTAGGCATGACTGAGCAGCTTTATCAAAACTTTACACCACCGCCAAATCACACAAAAGAGCGCAAAGTGTTAATAATGTATTTACTTTCCAACACAAAGCCTTTTTGCACTGCAAAGGTGCTCTTCAAGTAACCCAAATATCACTTTGCGCTGCTTTGCCCTAATTTCCATCAAGGGTGCATCCATTGGGTGGTATGTCAGTGTACCACCGGCGTTTTTTGACACACAGTCCCATCTATTAAAATTCTTAAAGTGCACTTTGCACCAAAAATAATGTCTTCTGGAGATAGGCACTAAGTAGGAGAAATCTTTGAATTTTACCTAACTTTTCATACATTGCATGTATGCTGCACTGTGCAGCACATCCAATGTGTGAAACATTTAAAAGGGTGCCTAGGTGTAATATTTTGCACTGGAAGGAAATTCTTCCCGCACAAAACCTATGCTAGACATCACACACACACACCTCTGCCCCATGCAAAGGTGTGTGTGTGGTGTGAAGTAGGCTGTTTGTGCACCAGCACTGGGGAGGAGAGCAGCAACTCTGCAATGCTCTCCCTCCCTAGCACAACAACTTTGGTTACTGCACTGCACTACTTTTTAATAAATCTGCCCGAAGTGTTTCATGCAATAAATCATATTAAGGAACATGAAGAGGGTAAGTTCAGCTGAACCACTTAGACATTAATGAACAAGTTACTTACCTTCTGTAACACTTTATCTGGTAGAGAAAGGACCTAGCCGTATATTCCTTACTTTAAAATCCTCCCCAAGGCGTAAGGCTGGATCTGGACATTTTTTCCACAGCACGTCCACGCGTCGGAAGAAGGCGCCGCGCGACTCCATATTGATATCATCACACGCGGTGACGTTGCCGGAGTCCATATAACTGGCTCGCTGACGTCAGTTCCTTCTTTTCCACGCTTGCAATGCAGATCCGGAATCACCCATTTTAAACAGACCATGTAGTAATGTGCAAACATGTTACTAACATAAATGCATGGCCCCAGAATGGCTTATATGACGACAGGCCTTCTTTTTTAATAGTGCCCCCCAGTTGAAATAACAGATTCAACAGCCATCTGTGCAGGTAAGGGGGGATTTTGGCAGACAATGACGAGGGAAAACTCATTATTTATTTCATTTTCCCTCGTGGTCGTCTGTCGAATCCACCCCCCAACCCGGCCTCACCGCTCTTACCCGCACAGGCCGCCGCTGAAGATCCACACGGGCCCAAAAGCTGAGCTGCATATCTCAAGCATGGATGGCCACCTTCATTCCTCTGTTACTACTCCATCCACTAACCTAGGTTCACACCGTTCCCAAAGCCTTCCCTTAAAGTCAGTCTGATAGCCGTAAACTAATGTTAATTATGTGGTAAATATTTTATCACAAGGGTAACATTTTTTTCAGCTTAACATGATGCCTCTGTCCTTATCAGAGACGGGGACAGCCATCCCTGTACGTTCACAGAGGCATATAATGTAAGGTGTACAAATGATCAGATCATGTCAGAGCTCTGCCTGGGGTACTAAATGCAAAAACAACAGTTGATGGACAGAGTGCAGAAGAATGTCATACATTCACCCCAGTACAGAGATCTGAGCCTAAATCCATTGTTTTGTTTTGCTCACCATGTCATTCCAGTTTGAACCCAGCCATATGCAAATCAGACTTGACCCTGTGCCCCAGGGGGACAGTCCAGCCCAAACTGCCAAGCCAGGCCCTCCCTGGACTGGAAACTAGCATCCTAGGAACGGTTTCGGGCTTTCAGCCCTCATCAGCCAGGATACCGAGCCATATGCAAATCAGACTTGACCTTGTGCCCCAGGGGGACAGTCCAGCCCGAACTGCCAAGCCAGGTCCTCCCTGGACTGGAAACAAGCATCCTAGGACCGGTTTCGGGCTTTCAGCCCTCATCAGCCAGGATAGCTTGGTTCCAGTGGCATGGAGAGCACGGGACTCACGTCTGAGCACACCCGTCACAGTCAGGGTGACAAATGCAAAAACAACAGTTGATGGACAGAATGCAGAACAATGTCATACATTCACCCCAGTACAGAGATCTGGGCTTAAATCCATCGTTTTTTGCTCACCATGCCATTCCAGTTTGAACCGAGCCATATGCAAATCAGACCTGACCTTGTGCCCCAGGGGGACAGTCAGCCCGAACTGCCAAGCCAGGTCCTCCCTGGACTGGAAACAAGCATCTTAGGACCGGTTTCGGGCTTTCAGCCCTCATCAGCCAGGATAGCTTGGTTCCAGTGGCATGGAGAGCACGGGACTCACGTCTGAGCATACCCGTCCCACTCGGGGTGACAAATGCAAAAACAACAGTTGATGGACAGAGTGCAGAACAAAAACATAGCATGAAAAATCTTGGAAGCGGGGCTATGAATATATTGAAATGTGTGTCTGCATTCTCCATGAAGTAGTTATCATGAAAGTCTTCTAACTTCTATTTTCGAACAATTCTATGTAATGTGCGCTTTATTAAAGTGTTAGTTCATTGATTGTCAATTCTTATGGGAAGCCAGAAGGTGGCGCAATACATCCACCGTTTTTGTGCTCTCTCCCCCCACCCCCCCCCCCCCACCCCGCCACCCGACTGAAACTTGAAATTATCTACATCGAAACTGCCATGGTAGAGCAGCCAATATCTTTAAGCGTTTTTATCAATTCGATTATTCAACATAAAGCATATCTTCTTCTAGAATACAACTGAGAAAGCGTGTCATGTAGTTATCGAGTGTGCAGAAGTATTTTTCTAAGTGCACGTTACCAAACGTTGCTTGTTTTATTAATTGTATCCAAAGAACTCAAAAGGAAGAGTGTATTAAATTAAAATATTGATATGTTTAGCTGCGTGAGTTATGGAGCACTTTAATTCATAAACAATGCTCATTTCAATGTTCCGCACTTCAGTTTTAACTTTTTCACAATATCTCGTGTATTCTTATAATTTTGCCTAACTTATTTTTTGTCGTCCTCGTCAGTTTATTTTATTGCAGTATCTGTATTATCTGTACTGCTCTCTTAGGATACACACTTGTAGAAAGTAATAAAGAGAAGCAATCTGTTGACTTTTTAGCTTCGATGTGGAGGCTTTCTAGCTATTCTGCCAGCCTCGTGTAATCAAACTCATACAAAATGCATAAAGGTATTCATATCACGATGAGGCATCCTCTTCATCTATTGGTTTGTTCAACTGTCATTTGCATTTTTGTTCCACCCACCACAGCTTACAGCATGGGGAAGGAGTCAGCCCACTTCTCTTCTAGCACTGTTATCAATCGTATTTTGCCTATCAAATGTGCAATTGTACCTAAAAAGAAGTGCACTTCACAGCCAGGGTTGGTGGGCCGAGACTTTACTTTGCCAATGCTTTTTTTCTCACCCATCTTTATACTTTTCTGAATTGTATTCATACTTCTGTGCTAAAACTGTGTTTTCAGGATAATGTAATTCAGAGTTAATAGTACATTTACCTTGAGCCAACAAGAATCATATTTTCATGTGATGTGCACTAAAAGTAAACAGGGTCTCCATAATTGTTACAAGGACCTGCCAGCGAAGAAGCACCTATGTTGTTCTACTAAATTCTATTGAATAATAATAATTATTTTGTATTTATTGTAAGCGTTTGACTACAATGTATAGGCAGTGGCATGTTCTCATTTTTAATTTTCTTATTATTATTTGTGTGGCACAGTCTTGTGATAACAAACATAATTCATCATAGCACCAGCTTGCCAAAGCCAGACCTATTGGTTTTGCCAGTACTTGTTATTTATTACTGTTACCAAGATAATGCTTTCACACTTACCTTTTACATCTCTAGCATTTACTTTTAGCACACCAACTAAAAGAGTGCATTTTATGTGCTCGTATACTGTTTCAAGCGCTCAAAATCATACAGGTCCCGTTTAGTGCCTTTTAGTATTAATAAAACACTATCCATGTAACAGCACCTAAAAAAAATTGTATACGTGGGCCATAATATCTCTTTCATGAGAAAGAAGCATTACATAACAGGTGTCGGGAAGCTGTAATAAAAATATCATGATCACCCATTGAGAATTTTGTAACAATAAATATTACACATATTCTTACCTTTTTTGTGGCAAATTAATGTAAACATATTCTTCACACCCATTGTACCTAATACAGAGTTTGCTTCGGCTTCTCTATTTGTGTCTCTGAGATGTTCTTCTTTCCTTCGAAAATCCTCCCATATTTTGCAGAACAAATGGAAATGATAAATTAATTGTTTTAAAAAAGTATCATTGTATATTGAAATTGGATGCAATATTGTTTCCATACCTGAAATAATTGTTTAGTGGAGTCTGTTAAACCTTTATGTACTTTTTGTGTTTCTTATAATTCAAGAGCTGTTGGGGTTTGCTCAAAATATGGTTTCAGGGCGCTGCAGATCCACAGGAGGGTCAGGAATCGAAGGATGACTTGGCGCTTGCGGTGCCCAGGGAGACGGAGATTGGGGAGTCGTGACTGAAAGTCTAGGTATCCTGCCCCTTCCAAGATGGTGGAGGTCCCTAATTTAGGGAATAGAGGTCAGACCTAGGCAAGATGGTGGCCAGCCATCACGTCCAACAGCAAAAATATAATTTATCAACAAATATGAGACAGTCATAAAACATTAAACAATTTACTCATCAGGACTTCAATTAAGTGAACATTACACGTAGAGAAAGTCCGATTTTACGTACAAATCAAATTTATTTATGCTTCATCTAAAACGCATAGTAAAATAGTTAATAATGTCTAAAGCTGAAGCAGGCAATCACCTTTTCAATACATTAACTTATAATATAAACTAAATGTGCTCTTATTTGATTTGGTTGTCTAGGGCCACAAACCTGTACCTCACCCTAGTCCCGAAATGTAATTACTTCAGATACCATTTGGACGCCATTTTCTAAGAAGCTGTTTCATAAACATAATTTCTTAATATCTTCCAACCAGGGACACTGGATTAATGCGATTCTGCGGTAGTGGCTTTTGTCATATAATTAGAGATGTACCACATTTCCAACATAATCCATTGTCTGCTGAATAATCAGTTACTAAATTTTGCAAAAATCGTTTTTCTGCAATTTTGCACGATTCGCGGGGCGAGAATTTGCGCGAGATCGAATTCGGAAGCCGTGAATTCATGCGAATATGCGATTTGTTTTTTTGCGGCGTGTTAGTTCGCGTGTTTTTTTGCATTTTCGCGAGCCGCTTGTAGCGCAACGACGCAAAGTTACCCTAGCGGTCGTACATGGGCGCAGCCATCTTGTTTGCGTGACGTATTTCCGTTTCCGGGCGCTATGTGTAATCTCGCAAAGTGTGCGGCTCGCTAGTACAAGTTCGCGTGTGATCGCGGGGAAATCTCGCGCGACTTACCCACGCGGTCGTGAACGGGCGCAGCCATCTTGTTTTTCATTCATTGCTATGGTTCTGGGCATCCTTTCTAACTCCTCTCTCAATCTCTGCCATCCTTTGCTTGTTTGAAGTTTTTTTTAATCTATTTTACTTACTATCTATCCCTCTATTTTTCTAGCTCTATATTTTTGTGTTTTCTGCTACTTTGGTTAATTTTAAACTACTTTTTTAAACTCTTTAATTTTCTTCTTCCCTATTCTATTTCTTATTTATTATTTACCTTCCTTTCTGCCCAGACCATGGTAAAGGGAGCCGGGAAGCAGCCCGCGAAGGGGAAGGGTCCCACACCCCGGGCCCGGCGCCCGTGCGGGCGTTTGAGGGGGGAGCTAGTGATGCCACGGGAGATCTTTAGCTCGGAGGAGGTGGCCGCACTAGTGTACTTTGTACAGCGCCGCCTCCCCAGGACCATTGCGGCAGGCGGCAAGATCGCAACCAGCTACAGGCTCCGGGAGCGCCGGAAGCGGTGGGAGAAGGTGTGCCGGGCCATGTATGAACACTCTCGGGTCCGGCGCACCTACAACCAGGCCACCCACCGTTGGACGGATCTCCTGGACCGGGAACGCGACTTGCTCGACCTGCTCGGCGTCGAGATCCCCGGGCTAGGTGAGTAGTAGTAGCTATTTCATCACTACTCTGTTTTCTCCTGCTCTGTGTGTTATTATATTGCAAATTTTTGTTTTTTATCAAGAGCAATAATGCTGTCGATTACATTGTAGGTAAATTATATTTCAAAATCTTCTGTGCATTTCAGGTGCACTGCTCTCCTTCTCAGTAGCGTTGCTACTATGCTTATTTGTTTTCGATTTTGTGTTAATTTCATTGGCCTGAGAAATTATGCATGAGTGTAGTTTACAGAACTGCGTAATGCTAGACACTAAGGGGCAGATTTGCAATTACTGACGCATCCCTGCAAAGTAGCAGGGATGCGCCAGTAATTGTGCGCCACGCCACCACCACCCATGGTGTGCCGTATTTACAATGCGGCGCACCATGGGCCCACAACGTCACCGAAGCGTTACGCATCTGTGCCGTAAAGGCGGCGCATTGCTGGAGTTGCGTAGCAACAATGGCGCAGCTCCAGAAATGCTCTGGGGTGCCCTATCTCCCCAATGCTGCGTCAAGCCGTACGTCTGCTTCAAGCAGGCGCAGGGTTTGAGTGACGCATCATTGTCCTAAAAGTGACTGATTGAAATCTTGTAGATTTCCCTCAGCCACTTTTAGGATGCGTTCCTGCGCAGGAACACCCCCTGATGGCGCAGGGCTTTACAACGTGATGCATCTCCCATATGCGTCACGTTGTTAATATACGCCGCACCATGGCGCCTCTTTTGTTCTGCCGCTGCATCACAAAAGTCACGCAACAACGGAGCAAAAGAGCCGCAAGGGGCTTGTAAATCTGCCCCTACAGACTCAAGTCCAGTCCTTCCTTTGTACACTTGGCAATAAGAAGAAATAGTGGTGGTGGATTGATAGTTTGAGTATTTTAATGACTGGTTAATGTAGTAGGAAACCTTTTAGTGTTGTCACTGATCTGCAATCACAATGGAGTTTGTCTGTCACTTCACGTGCTACGGACTGCTGCCTGCCAGTCCTAGGCGAACCTTTTTAGTAGTTTGTTTAGTGAGTTACATAACTTTCCAAGTCGACGGTCCGCAAATCAAGCAATACTAATATCGTAGTAGACCACATGAGATAGGTCAATATATCCCGTGGAATAGTTGTCTATTTGCTATTTCGCCAAAATATTTTGTTATTGTTCTTTTGAAATGTTTGATTTGGTTGACAACAATCATCCATGTTTTCGGGTCTTTCTTTCTTTCATGTTGTACATCAGCTCCCCCCAGGGGCAAGAGGACAGAGGAGGTGGTATCGGCTGCTGCTGCTGTAGAAGGCCAGGATAGGTCAGACGAGGGCTCCTTTGCTGGCCCCGGTAAGTTTTCATTTTAATATAGAGTACCTATTTTTTCCTAGCGTTCCTCATTCGATTTTTTCTAAATCGTCTTTGATCTTCTTGTAGACTGTATCTAAATTCTTATCCTGCCTCTACTATGACTCCCTGTGGTATTACTAGATTATTCTTATTAGTCTGTCTGTGTAGCTAACTAAGATTGCACAGTTGGCAAAAGGTGTTAAACGACACTCCCATTCTAGTCAGGAATAGCTCTATGCACTGAGTGCAGTCCTCTGGGATTGTCCATAATGTCTTTTCAAGTCTTCTAAATGTTTATGCTTTGACAATTCCCAACAATAAAATGTGAATGACCACCAAGAAAGAATAAGATACTACTTTACTATTGGTTTGGATAGGAGGACAATCCATACTACTACTGTTGCAGGGACAAATCTGCACAAACAGAACTATGGACACTAAATAGTGCATTGTTTATCAATTATAATAGGCGCAGGTAGACTTTCCACATACCTCAGTGATAACAGACTTTGAAGAACCCCCAATCTCCTTACTGACTAGATAGTGTGGCAGAGTCATTTAGCTCCCGAATTCATCGATGATTGATCCCCAATGATGATTATCCAACGCAGGGCAAGAGTACGGAGTCAGAGTCCAGAAGTGTCAGAGGCACGGACTCATGCTTGCAAATTGCAAAACCTTTTGCTCAGTCACTCTTGACCATAAACCACAGAGTTTATTAGTTTTAAAGCTTTATTAAAAGTAAAAACATTTATTAAAATCAAGTTTGTCATAAAACATAAACGGTTCATTAAAAATGGAAAAGTGCTTAGTGATTTATTTCACACATTTATTGTGGGCGAGCCGAGCCCTCACCTGGTTTGAACTTTAATTTTTCTTTTTGGTGCTGAATCGTTGGTCACTCCGTCCTAGTGATGATGATCTGATCTTGCTCTTGTTCTTAGAAGTGAAGCTTCTGTCTGTTATGAGAAAAATGGTGCGTGTTAAAAAGCAAGCATTCATCAGTTGTGCCAAAAAGTGCAGCAAGACAACACCCTTCCCTGGAAAAAGGGACATTTTTACTTTAGAGTAGACAGTCACAAATTATTAGATTGGTTTCTGTATTCACATTTCTTCATTCCTAGACAAAATACTAGTGAGTGGTGTATGTCTATGGCATCTAACATTCTTAAATGTACTTTGTAGGTGGAACATCTGGTGCCGGGGCCAGCGCGGAGGTGGAGGAGGACACTTCCGGGGAGGAGGCAGTGCAAGTGCCGGAGGAAACTGCTGTGAGGGTTTCCACGGTAGTGGCGGGCAGTGGTAAGCTCTTATATTCCTTACTTATTGAGATTGCAGACTGCAGAGTGTGCTCTCTGCACGGGTGTAGTATATATGTTGTACAGTTAAGTTACTATACTGTTAAGAAGACTTTCAAATTTAGAACAAAGTTTTATCAACCAGGTAGTAGCCTCCTCTAAATTTACTTCAACTCAGCGGTGAATTTTTTTTCGAGAATCCAAATCAGAGATGAACTTGATGGATGGGATGAACGAAAAGTGAAAGAAGGGTGTAAGTAAGTGTGGAAGGACGAGCAAGTTAAAAGTAATGATGACTGACAAAGAAGAATGATACGTATTTGATTGGTGCCCGAGGTGGCTGGGAAGGAATATGATGCATGGCTGGGTGAAGGATGAAGCAAGGATGGGTGGAAGGAGAACAGCCTTGGTGGGTGAAACAGAAACTGTATGTGTGCGCAATATATCCTTTGGTTGAAATTCAAATGCAAGTCAAGCACGGATGTATGGCTCGCGGTTTCCCAAATAAAATGAAAAGGTTCTTTTCCTGTGAGAAAACGTAAGGTTTGTCCAGATGAGAGACATGAACAAGAATGATTGACATATAGTTTGAATGGATGGATGCCTGGATCATGGTACTATCTGACTCTTAGATAGCATATGTGTATCTAAAGAGAGTAGACGGTCACTGGATGAACTAAGTGTTACTTTGAAGAGCATGTAACAACGCACCAGCACGTCCGTTCCAGTGTAGGAAAGGCAAGGAAAAGAAGTTTTAATTTTGTCCAAATACTACCATGAATAGTAGCAGTAGTTTGTATTGCAAGCACAGCATATATCCGGCTATTACGATGGCCACTCACTACCTCTGTTAATAAGTTTAGTAGAACTCGGTCATTCATGTGTGGATGTATCACTGTTCACTCAATAAAAAGCAAAGCACCTAAAGGCATTCCATATGTAAGCAAATACATACCATGTGCAGTGATAGATAATCAGATTATTTATCTTCTTCATTTTCCTTTTCTAGTATTCATTGGCACTGCAGGGTGAAAGTTAAATTAATTAAGCAGTAGCCCTTGTAACAGAGAATTCTCAGTGCCACCCGTAATAGAAAAGTAAGAGCATCACCACCTACATGTACTGGACCGGTACAGTAACGCAAGTCTGTCTCACTCATCATGGCGGGCGTTTTTCTCGGGTGCAAGTTGACTGCGCTGGCATTATACCGGCTTGCAGAAGTTAATGTACCAATTTTGCTAAACAAGAGAGAAGAAAAAGAATAAGACTGGTGTACTGTCATAGTTGACTCTAATGGAGTGAGTCCATAGAGCTCTTAGAATTGATTCCTTAAACTCCCACTAATGTTAGAGCAAGGATGAAGAAGTGGGAGGTTAGATAGATACTGGCCACAATAGTTATGTACTGCGCTTGCAAGTTGCTAGTTCTACTGTGACACAACTTTCTGCTGAATCATTTTGTGTTAATCTTAAAGAGCATTGGTTACAGACTATGTCTTTCTTTCTTCATATAGATGCTCCTTCCAAACCAACACGGAAGGAGCTGGCTAAAAGGGCCCGGCAAAGGAGGCTGGAGGCGACTGTCACGGAATATCGGCGGCTGGTGGCCCAGGAGGAGGGGGACACGCAGTCGACCTCAACATCGACCGGGACAGCTGCATCCTCCTCCGCGCTCCCTGGGTCAGCCAGTCAGCGCAGCAGGTCTCCAGCGGTACAGAGCCGGGGTACCGCAGCCACCCGCCACCGCCGAGCAGCAAAAAAATCAGCTGCCCCCCACAGCAGTACCAAAAAAAGGTTGCACCGCCTTTCACTGAGGGTGTCCTACCTCGAGCAGGAGCTGTTGAACACCAAAACCCTGCTCGAGACCCTCCGCAAGGTGCATGTCGACCTGGCCCAAAAAGTGAACAGCAGCCAGCAGTAGGAGGAGACTGTCCCTTGCCCCTTTTTTAAAGACTTCTGGTGGTGGGAATTGGGAGTTGGGTTTTTTGGACTTTTCACGGACATTCGTTGGGGTTCGGGAGGGGGGTTGGGTTGGGTCTTGCGGGAGATTATTTGTTAGGGAAATAAATATACTTTAAACTTTATCTTAGCATATGTGTTTTTTACTGCTTTTGAGGCTGGTGGGTGGGGGTTTAACAGTAAGTTTGTTTTCCTGAAACTTAAGTGGCATCTTGATTCAAGTTGTGTAAGTAATTGCCCAAATGTTTTCAAAACTAAGTGCCTCTCACATAGTAAGTGAATTCAATAGTCCTAGGACTTTACTAGTACTACCGTCAGTCTCTTGTCTCTCCTAATACTCCATTATACTACCTCCCCCCAAGCGATTATCTTACCTGTAATTTGTGTTTGGAAATAGGGCTAGGCACAGGGCTGGCTGCACGGGAAATGGCGATTAAGGTTGGCAATCCTGGGCGGATGAAATGTCATCATTGCGGTGGTACTAGTGGTGTTACACAGTGGCAGTTGCAGCATCTGAAAAAAAAGAAAATGAAACCTTGTTTGTCCTTACCGTAGCATTAGAACGGTACAATAGAGAATATAGCAGGTGACAGTACACTAGAACAGTGCCACAATGTAGCCTAACAAATGGTAACGTATTGAAAGTATAACTACTACTTGCGTTGAATTTCTTTGACATTGGCTACTACTACAAGAAATAGTACTGAAGGTGAAGGACACAGCAGCGTAATCATTTGCCACGTCTAGGAGGAGGATGTTTTTGATGATCAATCAAGTTGATGGCGGACATGAAAATCTGCTTTCATTTGCCAATAGTCATGGGTCTGTGTCAAGCTGAGTAAGAATATATCCTCGGATTCCTTCACCAGCCTGTTGCTATGACCTTATCCTCCCCAGCAAGTGTGTGGAATTATTGCTGTCATTTAGTCACACATCAATCAAAACCACGCAGCCCGGGGGAAGAGGGTTAGGGTTTGGAAAATGGATGGGAATGGGGGTTTTTGGGAAAGTTTTGTTGAGAGAAGAAAAAAAAAAGCACAGTATTGACAAACAATAATTGAAGATAAACAAATCTTTGGGTACAAAGCTATCCATAAATCTTTTAAGTGACATAAAGGAAGTGCATGCACTACTGCATGCATGGTTACTGAAAAGTAAGTAGTACTTTTGACAACCGTGAATGAAAGAATGTGACAGTACAGGGCTGCAGTAATTATGCGTTTTCACTTGCCTATCTCTGCACTCAGATAAACACTTCGTACATTAAATTAGGTTTGAAAAATAGCAGAAGTAAAACCTATACAATGGCTGTAGGGATGAATTTAGAAGCAGAGATCAAAGAAATGCAGAGTCACACTCATAGAAGTTCACAGCAATAACAATACTTAAAAGATAATTAGAAAAGAACGGATACTGTATCTGTATGTTGTTGTAGTTGTCCTGTTGAATTTGGGAAGTTGCATGCATCCAACCATTCCTCTTATTAGCGGGACTCCTCCATTCCATCTGACGCTCCGTCCATCAATGTTGGTGACCAGAAAACACCCTGTCCACTGCCTGCCTGGCGGATGCTGAATTGCGGCTCGCTAATGTGAAGCCTGACTTCATCCTTTTTTTCCCATTGCACAGGCTGAAACCCGGCCTGCAATTATTGATGGAAAAACAGGAAATGATATTAGAACGCCACTGACAAATAAATATAAGGTATGTACGCTGTGTAGTGCAAAAAGTCACACTTTGAGTTTCCTAATAGACAGTACAATATTTATGAAAGTGCGTGCTCTGTCTGAGTCTCCTTTTGAAGGATAAATAAGTATGGGCGAATTAATTTAGCGGATCTTTCCCCTCAAGCTAGGTGTACTGTAAACTGTGTTTTAGAACAAAATTAGACCTTCCCAGCAGTGCTCCCAGACCCTTACTAAACACAGTCGCAAAAATGTAGAAGACCCCCAATCAGATCTCAAAAAACGTGCGATACTGCTACCTGTCAGAGGCCTAGTAGAAAATGGTGACAAAACGTACTTTGAAAGTAAAGTAGGCCCAAATTCCCCCTTACCCACCATGGATTGTATTCAAACCACTTGCAAGCAAGCAAAAGTTTCCGTACCCAACATTGCTCCAAGACTTGCAAACCCCCCCACAAACACCAGGAACCCCCACAAACAGCCCCCCAAAAACGGTAGAGTGAGCGAAATCTCAGAAAATGCAAAAACTTTTTCCCCAGGGATTGTCTTCAAAACACTTTCTTTCGGGTATTAGACCTTCCCAGCAATGGCCCCAGAACTGTCAAACCCGGGCGAAAACAAGTTTAACACCCCCAACAAGCCAAAAGGCAAAACCCGGGAAAAGCCACACTTAGAAAACTTTGGGCCTACCTGGAATTCAGTCCAAATGCGCTCTGCAGCTAGGCCCCAACTCCCCTTTTCCACCATGGATTTCCTGTAAAACAAATGCAATCAACATTAGAATGTGCCAGAAGTGCTCACAGACCCCAAAACCCACCCCCAAAACCTAAAAGCCCCCCAAACAGCACCCCAAAGACAGGCAAGTGATCAAAAGCGCAAAAAGTTTTTCTGCTCCGATTTTCTCCAAACCACTTTTAGCCGGTATTACACCTTCCAAGCAAGGCCCCCAGACCCGTGGACCCGAGCAAAAACAAGTTTCACCCCCCAAAAAGCCAAAAAGCAAAACCGGGAAAAGCCACACAGGAAACTTTGGGCCTACCTGGAATGCAGTCTAAATGAGCTCTGCAGCTAGGCCCTAACTCCCCTTTTCCACCACGGATTTTCTGTAAAACAAATGCAAGCAACATTAGAATGTGCCAGCAGTCCTCACAGACCCCAAAACCCACCCCCAACAACCTAAAAGCCCCCCAAACAGCACCCCAAAGACATGCAAGTGATCAAAAGCGCAAAAAGTTTTTCTGCTCCGATTTTCACCAAACCACTTTTAGCCGGTATTACACCTTCCAAGCAAGGCCCCCAGACCCGTGGACCCGAGCAAAAACAAGTTTCACCCCCCAAAAAGCCAAAAAGCAAAACCGGGAAAAGCCACACAGGAAACTGTGGGCCTACCTGGAATGCAGTCTAAATGAGCTCTGCAGCTAGGCCCTAACTCCCCTTTTCCACCACGGATTTTCTGTAAAACAAATGCAAGCAACATTAGAATGTGCCAGCAGTCCTCACAGACCCCAAAACCCACCCCCAACAACCTAAAAGCCCCCCAAACAGCACCCCAAAGACATGCAAGTGATCAAAAGCGCAAAAAGTTTTTCTGCTCCGATTTTCACCAAACCACTTTTAGCCGGTATTACACCTTCCAAGCAAGGCCCCAGACCCGTGAACCCGGGCAAAAACAAGTTTCACCCCCCCCCAAAAAGCCAAAAAGCAAAACCGGGAAAAGCCACACTTAGGAAACTTTGTGCCTACCTGGAATGCTGTCCAAATGAGCTCTGCAGCTAGGCCATAACTCCCCTTTTCCACCACGGATTTTCTGTAAAACAAATGCAATCAACATTAGAATGTGCCAGCAGTGCTCACAGACCCCAAAACCCACCCCCAAAAACCTGGAAGCCCCCCAAACAGCACCCCAAAGACAGGCAAGTGATCAAAAGCGCAAAAAGTTGTTCTGCTCCGATTTTCTCCAAACCACTTTTATCCGGTATTAGACCTTCACAGCAATGCCCCAGACCCGTCAACTCACCCACAAAGAAGTAGAACACCCCCACAAGTGCAGAGTCTTTCTTCATTGGGCGTAATCCTGTCATCTGCTTTGAGGGAAATAGGAGTCTGGAGGAGGAGGATAGAGGAGCATGTTCTTTTGAACTTGTGAACCTGAGGAATGCAGACTGCGGCACCCTCAAATCAATAAGCAAATAAGTGAAGACAGTTCTGCTGATGGGCTTGTTTTTGTGATTAGGTGATTAAAGTTTTTTTTATATAGATTTTGCAAAACAAAGAAAGACCGACACACAGGAATAAAAGTGAATACGGACGAAAAAGAAAGTTAGTGATTAATTGACTCATTTTCAGGGCTCGGTGTCAGGGAAGAAGAGCTCGTCCTCAAACTCTGCTAATTCAGACGGGAGTAGGTCAGTTAACAGAGAAGATCTTCCCTCATCTAAGTTGGTGTCCTCCTCGTCTTCTTCCTGCGTGCACTCTCGTATTTTGTAATCTGGTGGTATGAAGTGCTGATTCATCTTGATCATTGTTAACCTCTCCATATTTTTGGGCGAGAGGCGGGTCCTTTTGGAAGTTACAATGCCACCAGCAGCACTGAAAACACGTTCAGAAGACACGAGTGGGCAAGACAAGTAATTTATAGCCAGCTTGATGATCTCTGGCCACACATCTCTTTTCCCATGCCAATACGCCAATGGGTCATGATGAACATAGACCTCTGTTGAGTCATTCAGATAGGCCTGCACCATCGACTCAAGGTTCTCCAGGGTTCCTCCACTTTGCTTACTTTTTTCTGGGACCTTTTGAGAAGCAAACCCAAGCTGAGTTAGCCAATCCTCTTCTTCACACAATATTACTGTTGTGTCTGGTGCAGATGATCCGGTTGCTGGTGTCGTTAACGGCTGAGAGGGAAAATCACTCACTTCAGCCACAGATGCAGAAGTTGATTTTTTTGACTCCGGATGGCTTGCTGATGCTGATGTACTGCCTTTTCCTTCAATTTCCTGCCGTTCTCTTTCAAACCGAGTGGCTGACACAGCTAGCCAATGTTTGTACTTTGTAACATCTGCGTCATCAAAAGGAAAGAATACTCTGCCTGCCACTGCCTTTTTGTATCATGGATCCAGAATAGTAGCAGAAATGTAATGCTGTTCTGTGTGGATCTTTTCAAGACGTTCATCGCGAAGTAGGCGCTGTAATAACTTCTCCGCCAAGTCAAATGCTTCTTGCTTTCCATCTTTTTGAAGCGTAGAAGACACCGCCTTCAGTTGGTGCTCTAGCATGCGCAACAATGGGATAGCTTTTCCCAAATTACAGTCCTCCCTGCTGACTGCACGCGTGAAGACCTCAAAAGGACGAAGCATGTCTGTCAGGCTTTTAACTAGCTCCCATTGCTCCACCTGTATCCTCATGTCTATCATAGGTGTACCCAGTTTAAAGAAATACTGATCGACTACCGGATACTGCTCATATAGACGCTCAAGCATGTAGAAGGTTGAGTTCCAACGTGTTACCACCTCCTGGATGAGTGCTTTCACTGGCACTTTACGTTCATGTTGCAGGCACCTCAGCTGCTTCCGGGCCTTAAAAGAATGGTTGAAATGTGTGCACATTCTTCGGCAGGTGGTCAGTAACTCGGACACTGGACTTTCTTCACTCAAGAATTTTTTAACAACCAGGTTTATACAGTTCGCCAAACACGGCACTCTGAAATAGTTACCCTTATCCATGGCCTTAACTACATTGGCGCCATTATCCGTGGAAACATAACCAATCGTGCGTTTTCTTGGGGACAGCCATTGAAAGACCTTTGTGTTAAACTCATGCAAAATGTTGTCTCCTGTATGATTTTTCTCCATGGCAAACATGGCTAGTGTTGCGTTTCCGAGCAGCTTTATAAACTTTGTCCGTGTCAACACTTGCGCTTAGCTTTGCTTTAACCCCTGAAAAAGAGACCCAGTGTGCAGTGATGCACATGTAATCAAGGGCTTGGCAACTGGTCCACATGTCTGTTGTCAGATGTATAGTGTGAACAGCACTCTTCTGCAAAGCTGCCCCAATCACCTCCAGCACATCTTCATGTAGTGCTGGAACCGCAACTCTGGCAAAATAGAACCGACTAGGAACCTTCCATTTAGGGCAGAGCGTTGCCACCATTTCACGAAAACCCACCCCTTCCACAAAAGAAAAAGTGAGAAGGTCCAGTGTTAGCATTTTAGCCAGCTTAGTGTTATACAGACGCGCTGTTGGGTGGTTGCGTTCAAATGGCGCATCTGAAAACAAAATGCTTCTAATGGTGGGCTGGACCATTTTACGGGATGATGATGACTTCTTCGACCCAGTTACGCTCAGTGATGATGAACTTTTTCGCATTGGTGTCTCACTCTCTCCCACACTCTTAGTGTGGCTCATATATCTTGCAGGGGGTGTGCTGCTGACAGGGGTACTGGGTATAACTGAAGAAATGTTTGTCGCTTCTTCCTCCTCGTCATCATCAGATGAAACATCAACGGATACACTTTGTTGACTTGCAATTCGGGCTGCCTTGATCTCCCTTAGGTGCGCATGCCATTTGACAGTGTGCTGTCTCTCAAGATGACCTCTCTGGCCTCCGGTACCATAGTTGGTACCAAGCTTACCACGACTAACTCGAACCTTACAAATGGTACAAATGGCTATGTTTTCCCTTGTTGGGCTAACACTAAAGAAGTCCCAAACTGCGGACTTCAAATGTCTGTGGGGGGCGGAGGAGGCGATACTGGGAATGCTAATGCCAGATGAAGTGGAGGATGTGTGTTGTCGAAATGTAGTACGTTGTGCACTTACAGCACCACTAATTGAGGAAATGGAGGTCGAGGTGGATGGAGGTCCCTTCTGGCGAGAAAATATGGAAGCTGTAGGTGGTGGTATACTAGTTAACTGCATTGGTGGTGGTCCCATTGACACGTCGCCATCATCACGCTCAGCAGCATTTCGGGATAGGGTAAAAATGTCTGTTTGCTGCATGCCCGCTGAGGCTGGAGTGACGTCTATGATGACTGCGTCATCGTCGTGAGAGTCTTCATCAGCAGGAGTATACGCCACTTCTTGTTCAGCGTCATCATCACACTCCATAACTATGAGACTTTCAGGGACCTTCCTTTTACGCTTAGCTACCTTTGTCAGATCATGGTGTGCCTCACTCTCAGACAGGCCTGATGGTTCCCAATTTTCATCCATATCATCAGAAGGAAGGGGGCTTGAAGAAGATGTAGACACCATCCTTGATCTTTTCCTTGCTGGGGATCTGGAAGACAATGAATCATCAGGAGGAGTGGCTTCCTCATATGATACCTCGGCTTGAATGTCGATTTCCTGATGTGCCCCTACTTCGGGAGGAACAACTATTGTGGGCACTTGTGCCACTCCATGCACCTCTGCTTGCGCCTCTCCTTGCGCCGCCTCTCCTTCCACATGTACTTGGGCTTGTACTTGCACATGTGGTTGTTGTTGCGGCTGTGGTTGTTGAACACTCGTCAGATGAGTTACAACAACCTGTGTTGATTGAGGGATGCTGCTACTTTCTTGCGATGAGCCAACATCACTGGTCGATGGTGATTGAACAACTATACTGGCTGCCTCTGCAGCACTCAAGGGCTTGGACCTAAGTTGGCGTGGTGGTGGTGGCACTGAGCCCAATGGAGCGGAGGTGCGACTCCCTGCTTGGTCCCCAGCAGACCCCGCTGCTGCTGCAGGCTTACTTTTTTTTCCCCCAAAAATGTGGCGGACGGCACACCAGTCTCCTTGGTAAGTGGCGCCACTTGCTTCTTCTGCTCCTTACTGGCAACTTTCTTGCTAGAGGAGCTACGGGCAACTTTTTTTGGGGCCATCTTCTTCAGATGTCAGAACAGCAGGCCGCAGTTGCACAAGTTACATAGTTGTCTGTGGCCACACGTGACGTTGTGCTGCACACACCGCAGCAGGACTTCTTCCTGGCACTGATGAGGAACGATGAGGCTGATGATTCGTCTTTCTGCACCTAAAAGCAAACGAAGCCAGAGGAACATCAGTTAAATAAATGTTGCATATGTAGCGCTTCAATTAATAGTTTGCAAGTAAGCATTTTTATTATACCCACCCCCCAAAATGGAAAGACCAATAAAATGCACCACTGACAGAGTACCCCTGGGCATAATGGATGAAAGCATGGCAGACTGGGTGCAGGCCTATGGCACAACAAAGCACACTGCCTGGCTTCAAAATGGCCCCTAGACCCCCACCCACATGGCCAGGCCCTGCCTGGACCAGGCCTCAAAATGGCCCCCACCCACATGGCCATGCCTCATCAACACCCCAAAAAATCGAAAAACACACAGAAATCACCACAATCCAATGCCATCCATGCCCTCCATGATGTTTACATTAAAGAGACCCCACAGAAAGACTCAGTCCATGCACCACTGAGTACCCCTGGGCAAAAGGCCCCAACAATAGCCAAAAAATCGAAAAACACACAAAAATCACCACAATCCAATGCCATCCATGCCCTCCATGATGTTTACATTAAAGAGACTCCACAGAAAGACTCAGTCCATGCACCACTGAGTACCCCTGGGCAAAAGGCCCCAACAACAGCCAAAAAATCGAAAAACACACAAAAATCACCACAATCCAATGCCATCCATGCCCTCAATCATGTTGAAATTCAAGACACCCCACAGAAAGACTCAGTCCATGCACCTCTGAGTATCCCTGGGCATAATGAATGAAAGCAAGGCACATTGGATATTGGGGCTCCAAAATACTGGTAGGATTACTTTTTTCATTCAGAATTGCCGTTTCATTCATTGCAGTTGCATCTTTTTCATCTCTGGTCCTGACGAAAGCTGGATAAGGTCTTTTTACAGCTGAAACATGTTGACCACACTGCTTAGCGTCTTACTGTAGTTATAATCTCAGACTACAAAGCGCTTGTTCTTAACCACGACACCAGAGCAGTATCCAATAAACATATTTTCTGCTCTTGTAGTTGTTTTTAACATTCTTTTTTCTTGTTCACTTCATTCTGAGCACTGCACATTCATTAGCACCACCCTGAAATACACTGTGGCTTGAAGGTTATCACAGTTTTCCGATCTCTGCACCATCTTTGATGGGGTGGGTGAGATTTGGAATACACTTTCCACTTCCCACATGACGATGCCTCCGCCACATTTGGTGGGCTGATGGGAATTTTGCAGCCCAGTGTTATTTCTGTTCCACTTATTGTATCCACAACAACACACTTTGCTTTTCTGACTATGTGCCTCCCTGTTTTGTATTCATGGCTTGCCTAGGGTTGTGAGGTTCTATGGTCATTAAACCAACCCATACTGACCCCCTTCAAAAAAAATTATATTTTTACATTCAAGACACCCCACAGAAAGACTAGGCCCATGCACCACTGAGTACCCCTGGGCAAAAGGCCCCAACAACAGCCAAAAAATCAAAAAACATAAAAATCACCACAATCCAATGCCATCCATGCCCTCAATGATGTTTACATTAAAGAGACCCCACAGAAAGACTAGGCCCATGCACCACTGAGTACCCCTGGGCATAATGAATGAAAGCAAGGCACATTGGATGCAGGCCTATGGCACAAAGCACACTGCCTGGATTCAAAATGGCCCCTTGACCCCCACCACATGGCCAGGCCCTGCCTGTACCAGTCCTCAAAATGGCCCCCACCTACATGGCCATGCCCCATCAACACCCCAAAAAATCGAAAAACACACAAAAATCACCCCAATCCAATGCCATCCATGCCCTCCATGATGTTTACATTCAAGACACCCCACAGAAAGACTAGGCCCATGCACCACTGAGTACCCCTGGGCAAAAGGCCCCAACAACAGCCAAAAAATCGAAAAACACATAAAAATCACCACAATCCAATGCCATCCATGCCCTCCATGATGTTTACATTAAAGAGACCCCACAGAAAGGCTAGGCCCATGCACCACTGAGTACCCCTGGGCATAATGGATGAAAGCAAGGCACATTGGATGCAGGCCTATGGCACAAAGCACACTGCCTGGATTCAAAATGGCCCCTTGACCCCCACCACATGGCCAGGCCCTGCCTGTACCAGTCCTCAAAATGGCCCCCACCTACATGGCCATGCCCCATCAACACCCCAAAAAATTGAAAAACACACAAAAATCACCCCAATCCAATGCCATCCATGCCCTCCATGATGTTTACATTCAAGACACCCCACAGAAAGACTAGGCCCATGCATCACTGAGTACCCCTGGGCAAAAGGCCCCAACAACAGCCAAAAAATCAAAAAACACATAAAAATCACCACAATCCAATGCCATCCATGCCCTCCATGATGTTTACATTAAAGAGACCCCACAGAAAGGCTAGGCCCATGCACCACTGAGTACCCCTGGGCATAATGGATGAAAGCAAGGCACATTGGATGCAGGCCTATGGCACAAAGCACACTGCCTGGATTCAAAATGGCCCCTTGACCCCCACCCACATGGCCAGGCCCTGCCTGGACCAGGCCTCAAAATGGCCCCCACCCACATGGCCATGCCTCATCAACACCCCAAAAAATCGAAAAACACACAGAAATCACCACAATCCAATGCCATCCATGCCCTCCATGATGTTTACATTAAAGAGACCCCACAGAAAGACTCAGTCCATGCACCACTGAGTACCCCTGGGCAAAAGGCCCCAACAATAGCCAAAAAATCGAAAAACACACAAAAATCACCACAATCCAATGCCATCCATGCCCTCCATGATGTTTACATTAAAGAGACTCCACATAAAGACTCAGTCCATGCACCACTGAGTACCCCTGGGCAAAAGGCCCCAACAACAGCCAAAAAATCGAAAAACACACAAAAATCACCACAATCCAATGCCATCCATGCCCTCAATCATGTTGAAATTCAAGACACCCCACAGAAAGACTCAGTCCATGCACCTCTGAGTATCCCTGGGCATAATGGATGAAAGCAAGGCACATTGGATGCAGGCCTATGGCACAAAGCACACAGCCTGGCTTCAAAATGGCCCCTTGACCCCCACCACGTGGCAGGCCCTGCCTGTACCAGTCCTCAAAATGGCCCCCACCCACATGGCCATGCCCCATCAACACCCCAAAAAATCAAAAAAACACACAACAATCACCACATTCCAATGCCATCCATGCCCTCCATGATGTTTACATTCAAGACACCCCACAGAAAGACTAGGCCCATGCACCACTGAGTACCCCTGGGCAAAAGGCCCCAACATCAGCCAAAAAATCGAAAAACACATAAAAATCACCATAATCCAATGCCATCCATGCCCTCAATGATGTTTAATTTAAAGAGACCCCACAGAAAGACTAGGCCCATGCACCACTGAGTACCCCTGGGCATAATGAATGAAAGCAAGGCACATTGGATGCAGGCATATGGCACAAAGCACACTGCCTGGATTCAAAATGGCCCCTTGACCCCCACCCACATGGCCAGGCCCTGCCTGGACCAGGCCTCAAAATGGCCCCCACCCACATGGCCATGCCCCATCAACACCCCCAAAAATCGAAAAACACAAAAATCACCACAATCCAATGCCATCCATGCCCTCCATGATGTTTACATTCAAGACACCCCACAGAAAGACTAGGCCCATGCACCACTGAGTACCCCTGGGCAAAAGGCCCCAACAACAGCCAAAAAATCGAAAAACACATAAAAATCACCACAATCCAATGCCATCCATGCCCTCAATGATGTTTACATTAAAGAGACCCCACAGAAAGACTAGGCCCATGCACCACTGAGTACCCCTGGGCATAATGGATGAAAGCAAGGCACATTGGATGCAGGCCTATGGCACAACACACACTGCCTGGATTCAAAATGGCCCCTTGACCCCCACCACATGGCCAGGCCCTGCCTGTACCAGTCCTCAAAATGGCCCCCACCTACATGGCCATGCCCCATTAACACCCCAAAAAATCGAAAAACACACAAAAATCACCCCAATCCAATGCCATCCATGCCCTCCATGATGTTTACATTCAAGACACCCCACAGAAAGACTAGGCCCATGCATCACTGAGTACCCCTGGGCAAAAGGCCCCAACAACAGCCAAAAAATCGAAAAACACATATAAATCACCACAATCCAATGCCATCCATGCCCTCAATGATGTTTACATTAAAGAGACCCCACAGAAAGACTAGGCCCATGCACCACTGAGTACCCCTGGGCATAATGGATGAAAGCAAGGCACATTGGATGCAGGCCTATGGCACAAAGCACACTGCCTGGATTCAAAATGGCCCCTTGACCCCCACCACATGGCCAGGCCCTGCCTGTACCAGTCCTCAAAATGGCCCCCACCTACATGGCCATGCCCCATCAACACCCCAAAAAATCGAAAAACACACAAAAATCACCCCAATCCAATGCCATCCATGCCCTCCATGGTGTTTACATCAAGACACACAACAGAAAGACTAGGCCCATGCACCACTGAGTACCCCTGGGCAAAAGGCCCCAACAACAGCCAAAAAATCGAAAAACACATAAAAATCACGACAATCCAATGCCTCCATGCCCTCCATGATGTTTACATTAAAGAGACCCCACAGAAAGACTAGGCCCATGCACCACTGAGTACCCCTGGGCATAATGGATGAAAGCAAGGCACATTGGATGCAGGCCTATGGCACAAAGCACACTGCTTGGATTCAAAATGGCCCCTTGACCCCCACCACATGGCCAGGCCCTGCCTGTACCAGTCCTCAAAATGGCCCCCACCTACATGGCCATGCCCCATCAACACCCCAAAAAATCGAAAAACACACAAAAATCACCCCAATCCAATGCCATCCATGCCCTCCATGGTGTTTACATTCAAGACACCCCACAGAAAGACTAGGCCCATGCACCACTGAGTACCCCTGGGCAAAAGGCCCCAACAACAGCCAAAAAATCGAAAAACACATAAAAATCACCACAATCCAATGCCATCCATGCCCTCCATGATGTTTACATTAAAGAGACCCCACAGAAAGACTAGGCCCATGCACCACTGAGTACCCCTGGGCATAATGGATGAAAGCAAGGCACATTGGATGCAGACCTATGGCACAAAGCACACTGCCTGGATTCAAAATGGCCTCTTGACCCCCACCACATGGCCAGGCCCTGCCTGTACCAGTCCTCAAAATGGCCCCCACCCACATGGCCATGCCCCATCAACACCCCAAAAAATCGAAAAACACACAAAAATCACCACAATCCAATGCCATCCATGCCCTCCATGATGTTTACATTCAAGACACCCCACAGAAAGACTAGGCCCATGCACCACTGAGTACCCCTGGGCAAAAGGCCCCAACAACAGCCAAAAAATCGAAAAGCACACAAAAATCACCACAATCCAATGCCATCCATGCCCTCCATGATGTTTACATTAAAGAGACCCCACAGAAAGACTCAGCCCATGCACCACTGACTACCCCTGGGCAAAAGGCCCCAACAACAGCCAAAAAATCGAAAAACACACAAAAATCACCACAATCCAATTCCATCCATGCCCTAAATGATGTTGAAATTCAACAAAACAGTTGTGTCATGCACCCATAACTAACCCTGGTCCCACTGGATACTGTGGCTACCCACAATATATTTTATTTAATGTTCTGAAAAAGTTCCAAAATTGTAGTTGCAGCAACTGTAATGCCCCAAACAAACAACATCAACTTACTTGTGAAATTTCTAATCCAAAAGTGATCCAAAGAAAGTCAAAAAGGCCTCAAATCCAAATATCCAGCAGCATCCACAAAAAGTAATCCTTCCAGTCAAGATCCAAATCAAAGTGACCAGGACATGAACAAAGCACTAGGAGGAGCCTGCTGGACTGGAACAGGAAGTTGGAGACTGTGGGGCACTTCCTTCCTCCCACCCCCCCCCAAAAGGGACTCCTTGCAAAAAAAAGTGCAGGCAAATGTCAACCTGAGGAGTTATTCTGATAAAAATCATCATTTTCAGAAGGTTTATGCGGCCTGCTGATGGATTTCTTGTGCAGAATTGCAAATTTTGCAATTTCGCAAACGCGAGATTGTCGCTGCCCGCCGCATCTACGTGTTCGCAAGTGTTTACTCCCGCGATGCGTGATCACGGGCCTTTATGACGTACTCGCGTTGACAAACTCTCTCTGTGCAAGGTGGCAAGCCGCGATGACGTAATCGTGGTCGACAAACTCCCGCGGGATCCCGCAGCAAGATCCAAAATGGCGCAGCACACGCAAACATGGAGAAAAACAACTCTTCAAAGGCTGAATGACAGTAAGTGAACGCCGCGCGCCGCAATATTGTATTTGTCAAGTGCGACAAAGCAAAAAAATCCGCTTCGTGCGAATTGCGAATTTTATGCAAATTCGCGAGAGTTCGCGGATTGCGAATTTTCCGAAAATCCGCGAATTCCACAAGCGGAACGGATTTTACGCCCATACTTAGTATAATCATTGGACCTTGTAAAGTATTCTAATCCGGATATATATAATCTAACAAATTCCAAAATAACCCAGGTTCTGTTCTTTCTCTATATACATTAACCTTCTGGTCTAAATCTCTATAGTATCTTACTGAATTCCACCAGGCTCTCCATGTTGGGGTACCGCCTGACGCCATAACTTATAGATCTCCCTCCTTGCCAAAAGGATCAAATAAAACACCAATTTATTCTGTATCCCTGTGAAGCCCATCTCCCCTTTGGGCGTCAATACAGTGCCAAACAAGATAAGAGAAGGGCTTACCTCAACCTAAATGTCTAAGGCATCGGACAGAGTCTTACCCACGTTCCTCCAGAATTCTTGAATCATGGGGCAGGAAGCAAACACATGGATATTTTTTACCTTCTGGGCACCACATCTCATACATCTAGCTTCTCCACTGCCCGTTATTTTGGATAGTTTGAGTGGGGACCGATATATCCTGTGGAGCATAAAAAAGTGGTTTCTCCTTAGTGAGGCAGATTTAATCACTGGATAAAATGTGTCTACGTATACTTGCCAATAATTTTTCAGCTCCTCGCTCGGCAAGCACTTCTCCCAGATGTTCCAGCATCCTATCCGCAGCAGCAAGGAGATGATTATACCACTGTGCTACCTCCTTCTTTTTTGAAGTTGGGTCTTGTAACTCATCTTCCATGGAATCGTCCTCTGAGGATGGCCAATATTGGCTCTTACACCTTGTCAATGTGGAAAAAAACAATAAAAAGCCAAACCACTCTAGCGTCATTCCAGACAGATGTTGCCGGGCTTTCTAAAAACGCACTCTTCACAGCTCTGAATGATTCGTATATCAAGGGGAAATCTCAATCGTATTTCAGCTATTCTCTTCACTCACAGACTCGCAATAAAATACTGTACATGAGGCTGTTAGCTCTACCAATTTTTGATTTTAATCTGCTGTGGGCCCGGCGGAATGGGCAGCTTACATGCAGGCTCTGCAATTATCCACATGAGTCCTGGCTTCACCTGCTATGTTGCTGTCCGCATTTTGCCATAGATCGTCGCCGCCTACTGGCTCCAGTTTTTTGGGAAAAGACATTGAGACACTGCAGGGAAGCATCGGATTTGTGTTTTAGCAATAACTCAGCCCAGGCTCTAGCAAAAGCTGGGAAGTTTGTTAATATTATTTTAACTGCACTGCATAATGCTTAGCATTAAGAAAGTGATTAGGACTTTCCCTTTTTTTTTTTTTTTTACTTTTATATTTTAAATTTTATATTTCATTATGTATTGACATGTTTGTATATTATGGTTTTAATTAACTGTATAATAAAGAGAGAGGGGCTCTTACACCATGATAACATTTGGTAATACTTACATCTGGAGAGAGCTCCACTGGTAAAATTCCTCCAGAAGTCCCAGGGGAAATATTCATTGCCCACCACAATGTCCTTCCAGTGTGTGACACCCGCGTCTTTTAGTGGTTGAACTAAAGCGTCCAAACGACACTCCGGTATCCCTGGGGAGTCCCACACTGGGGTCCATTCACTATAATAGGGCAATCCCAAACAGGCCTGACAGTCCGACCAAAGTTTGGCCGCCGCATACAACGTTTTCAGCCGGACTTTTTAAAAGAATTTAGGAGCACCAACTTTATACATATATCCTAACTCCTCTACATCCAACAGCATGGCTTCAAACATGCTGCCAAATAGCGAGCTGTCTGGCCTGAGAAGTAGTATCCTACAATTTTTTAATTGATATGCCCAACAGTACAACTGGAGATCCAGTAGCTCATACCACTGTGTGAGAGTTTACGTCTTAATTTCTTACAGGACAACCTGATCCCTTTGCCTGCCCAGATAAAAGAAGAAATCTTGCCCTGTATTTTAAGCAGATCACCTTTAGGGAACTCCAGGGGGACGTTATTAAAAAGATAGGCATATTTAGGTAGAACACACATTTTAATCAGATTAACCCGCCCATAATGGGATAGCGGGATATTCAGCCACCTTTTTAATAAAACATCCACCTCCTTGGAGACTCTTTCCAAGTTATTTTTGGGAATATCTCTGAGATCTTGGGTTATTATTACTCCAAGGTATCTTGGTTTCTTGGAGAGCCTCACCCCTTGAACTACGATGTTCCAGGCCATGATCTCTGTTTTATCGTTGTTAACCTCGTAGCCAGATAGCTTTCCAATAGCCCGAACTTCAATGAGTAACTCAGCATAAGATTGACATTTGATGGCAATAAAATCAGATCATCAGCATATAATGCTAATTTCCTCGTAAATCCGTTTACTGTGAAGGGGGTGATCTTTTCATTCTGCCTAAATCTCTGGGCCAAGGGCTCTATGTACAAATCGAAAAAAATAGGGGACAGCGGGCACCCCTGCCTTGTGTCATGTTCTATTGTGACCGCTGCGGTAATTGCTGCCATTGACCAAAATCTGAGCCCGGGGAGCTTTATATATTTTCTTAAGGACCTCCCTGAAGACATCGCCTAAACCAAAAGCCATGAATGCCCTACTCAAATATTGCAGTTGACTCGGTAAAAGGCTTTTGCTGCATCAATAGTAATTATTGAAAGAGGGAGGGCCTGGGCAGTTGCCAGATCGACAACACCGATTACGGTATACACCAAATCCGACATCTGCCTGCCTGGGAGGAAGCCCTTTTGATCTTCATGGATTATGGGCCCCAACATCTTACAGAGCGGGGTATTCAAAATCTCTGCAAAGATCTTGTAGTCACAATTTAGTAGAGATATTTGCCGGTAAGACAAGCACTGGGTTGGATTCTTCCCGGGCTTCAGAATCAGTGTGATGACAACCTCATTCCATGAGTCAGGTAAAGGGGAAATGCCTCCTAGAATTTCAATTAACATTTTCAGCCAAACCGGGATAACTTCTTCGATCATTAAAACATAGACCTCAATTGGGTCGCATTGGGTCCTGCACCTTTCCTTTTCTTAACTTTATTTAGGACATCCAATATCTCACTCCCTGTTATATCTTGGATGAGAGTTTTTTGGCTATCCTGATTCAGCTTTGAAGCTGTTTCCCAGTAAGCCAGCAATCTATATATAGCCTCTTTCTCCACCGATACAGCCTCACGATATAGACATTGAAAAAAATCCATAAGAGCCTGCTCAATATCCCCTTTGACCTCCATTACTTGGCTACCCACTTTAATCTTGCTAATATAATTGCATGATCTATCTGCTCTGCTCTGCTCTTCATGGCGAGAAGTTTGCCACAATTCTCACCCTGATCAAAATCCCTCATTTTGCTTACCTCCCACTGCTGAAGCATTATCTCTTCAGTTTTGAGTCTAAACTTCAGCTGGAGATCTTCAACCCTCACTAGTAAGCTTTCTTTCTCTGCGCCAGAGGCCTGCCCATTCTTTAAAGCTGCCTCTGCTAGATGCACCTCCAAATCTGCCATCTCTTCTTTTTCAGATCTAGCCCAACCCACAGCTGTACCCTTTAGAGTCCAAATCATGTTTTACCAGTTTTCTAATGTGCATTCTGGGAAATGAATGGCCTACAACAGTACAGAACTACTGTGTAGTGCACATGGTCATTTTATTCCATAAATACTGCTCACCTGTGATCAAGGCTTATGAGAAAGCAGAAATGTGTCAGGATAAAACATGTTGTTGCAGCTTTTTAATGTTCAATTAAAGCGCGTGTCATCCAGAGACATCAACTGGGTTTCAATAGGAAACTGATTTATTGGTTTGCTAATACCTTTGGTGCAGTTTGACAAATCTTCACAGAACGTTCCCAAAAAAGATTCATCCACCTCTGCTCCGTCCTGGAAAGATTCAGGGTTATCTGTCAAGTGGCAGCCGAAAAAATTAATTTCCCGTACGAACTATAGACTACGCTATAGCGAAAACGGCATAATAGACCTACACAAAACGTGGTCATGACACAGCTGCCATTGCCACATCATTTTTCAGGTACATGCATTCATCATTACCCCTACAAAATGGCGCTGGTGCCATTTTTTATTTATTTATCGATTCGACATAGATCCATGAATTAGAAAAAAAAGAAGTAGCATGAAAGTGTTTTGTTTTAAGGCAGAGGAATCAGCAGTAATTTGCTGTCAGTTCCCTCTCATAAATAAATAAATATCTTTTCTAAATTGGTGGGTATTGGGGTAACGTTGGAGTGGGTGAGGGGAAGCAGCTGTGAGTGGGTGTGGAGAGGGGAGAAGCAGCAAATGATGAAGAGCAACACAAAGGGTGGGGCAGAAGCATGTGAGCAAGTAAGCAACACAGCACAGGTGAGGTAGTTTGGCGGGGGAAGCACATGAGAGAGAGAGCTTGCAACATGAGAGAGACAGCAACACAGGGTTTGGTGTGGTTATTTAGTGTGGATGGAAGGAAATGAGGGAGGGAGTTGGAAAACATATGGGCTTGTGGAGTGTTTAATCAATAGAGAAAAAAAATGTAGTTCTTGAGAAGTGAGCAGTGGTAAGATAGAAACCAGCAAATCAGAAAGATGGTAAAAATATTATACTTCAGGGAAGGGACAAAAAAAGATTGACAAGTTGGGACAAGGAAAGCCATTGAATAAGATGCAAGCAAATAAGACTGACAATAAAGCCAACCAATGGTAAGCAATAGACAGGTTGTAATCCCCTGCATATTCTTGGTAAGCCCATAATAGTCCTTTTGCAACCAGACAGCGGGTTCTATCTGGTACACCCGGCCAATAAAATTATAGGTAACCAAGTGCAAAGCCGTTATTAACAACAACAAAGATGGATAAATAGCCTTTTTTGCAGTCTTGCCTACAGCACATTCCACCTTACTTGTTAATAACCAGAGAAAATCACAGTGCAGCAGCATAGTTTAGTAGAATTACCTCTATTTTTCTATTTACAGCTTGCCTGGCTACAGTGCATATCATCACAACATTCTCGATAGTCATTGCCCCTGTCTGTAAAAAACGGATTGAATTGATAGTAAATTATTAACCATTACTGACATTAATCTCAGTAGTCCATATATATTGAAATTATATCTCACTAACCATACCACAAAGCACATAACTCTCACAGACCAAATAGTAAACCATCTAGATGCAATGCAGACACAGTATTTGATATTTATTAGTTTTTGTAAAGCGCGTCTATCGCTCCGGAAGGAGCATCTTGGCGCTGAGCAGACAGAAGAAGCCAACTTGGCGTGAAATAGGAATCAGATGGCTGCGAGGACCAGAGAGTCGGGCTGAGAGAATATCCATGTCTTCAGGAGTTTCCTGAAAAGGCTTTCAGAGGGGGCGTGCCTGAGGTTGAAGGGGAGGACATTCCATGCCTTTGCTGCAAGGAGTGAGAATGATTTTCCACCCTTCGTTTTGAGCTTAAACCTGGGTACGGTGACCAGGTTGGCTCCTGATGACCTGAGGGGACGTGATGGAATATAGTGTGGGAAGCGCTTAATGAGATAGGAGGGGCCTGTGTTCTTGGTAGCTTTAAAAACAGTGACAAGAAGTTTAAAAAGGATTCTTTTAGGGAGGGGCAGCCAATGGAGAGTGTTGAGGGCTGTGGAGGCAGAAGACCTTCTAGGGAGTTTGAGGACGAGCCTGGCCGCTGCGTGCTGTACGCTCTGTAGCTTCTTGAGGGTAGACTTCTTTATGCCTGCCAGGAGACCGTTGCAATAGTCTAGCCTGGATAGAATCAGGGCAACGGCAACTGATTTCCTGGCAGAGATAGGGAGAAAGTCGAAGAATTTCTTTAGTTGTCTAATAAGGTTAAAACAGCACCCTGCCGTGATGCGCACATGGTCGTCAAAACTGAGGGAAGAGTCGAATTGGACGCCCAGATTGCGGGCCGAGGAGACTGCACTGGGAGGAGCTTCCGAATGTAGAGGCCACCAATCTTTTGGAGAAAAACAGGCGTCTTTGCCTAAGGGTATAATTTCGGTTTTGGCGCTATTGCATTTAAGATGGTTGTTGTTGAGCCAGGCAAATACTTGGGAGAGGCAATTCTGGAATCTAAGAGCGGCATCGGGTGTTTTTTTATCTAAGGTGACGACAAGTTGGGTGTCGTCAGCATAGGATGTTACTAGGATGCCATGGGATGCCATGGGATGCAAGCAGTGGGGCCATGTAGATATTAAAAAAAAGGGGACTAAGAATAGACCCCTGGGGCACCCCTGATATAATGGTTCTTTCACTGGAGAGAAAGGGGCCAAGTGAGACGGTTTGAGACCTTTGGGAAAGGAATGACGTTATCCATTTTAGTGCAGTACCTGTCACACCGATCTCGCGCATTCCTGTGAATGAGGATGTCATGGGAGATGGTATCAAATGCGGCAGTTAAGTCGAGCAGGATGAGTACAGCGTGTTTCCCCTCATCCTGCAAGAACTTGATGCTGTCGGATAGTTCGATCAAGGCAGTTTCAGTGGAGTGGCCGGGGCGGAAACCAGATTGCTGTGGGTGGAGGATGTGGTTATTTTCCACAAAGGCTTTTAGCTCCTCTTGTACTATTTGCTCAGTAATTTTGCCTAGTGTCGGGAGTAGGGAGATTGGGCGCATGTTGGAAAGGTCTGTCGGGGATTTATTTTGTTTTTTCATTAGCGGCTTCACGATGGCCTTCTTCCATTCTGCGGGGACGGTGCCTGAGCTGAGGGATTGGTTAACAATGGAATTGATGAGAGGGTTGACAGCCTCGATGAAGAGGTGGAGGATAGCAGGGGGACAGGAGTCCGTGGGGGCTCCTGATCGGCAGGACATAATGGCCTTCTGGGTTTGGAGCAAGGTCACTGTTGGGAAATTACCAAGCAGGGGCAAATTGGAGGTGGCAGCTTGCAGAGGGACAGAAGAGGGGGGAAAATCCTGACGAATGTTATTAATTTTCTCCACGAAGAAGTCAGCAATTTGGTCGCAAAGGGTTTGGGATGGGGGGATTTCCACTGCGAGGGCCTTGGGGTGGGTGAAGGACTTGACAATATTAAAAATCGTCTGTTGTTTCTGATTGGCTAATTCTATTGCTGCAGAAAAGAACTCCTTTTTTGCATTTTTTATATGAGACAGGTATTGTTTCCTCTGTTGGGTGTATCGGGTTCTGGAGGAAAGGTCATAGGTTTTCCTCCACTCTCTTTCAAGAACCCTGCACTTATGGTGACTGTCGGCAAGGGCCTGGGTATACCAGGGGGCATTGGGTTTTCTTTTATGAGAGATAGGTTTTTGGTGGGTTGAATTAGAATTGGCCAGAACCAGTTGATTGATCCAGATGTGAAAGTTTATGGAATCTTGAGATACATCTCCAACACTAGTGGGCGGGGGGGTGGGTCTAGCTGAGGGTGAAGTTTAATGGAATCCGCTACTTTCTTCCAGTTGGTCGAGTAGGTTGGAGGGGTGTTCTTGGCGCTCGGTTGTGATATGGGTTTTGCCTGGAAGGAGAAGGGTATAAAACAATGGTCAGTCCAAATTTGTGGGATAGGGGGGGATACAGTTAGAGTGATTGAGTTTGAGCAAATGCCATCTAGTGTGTGGCCAGCCTGGTGCGTGGGGGGAATGACTAATTGAGAGAGACCAAAGATGTCAAGGGATTGTAGGAAGGTTAAAGTGTGGGGGTCTACGCGGGATTCCAAATGAAGATTGAAGTCACCGAGGAGGGTGAAGTTGGGATAGTGGGACAAAAGGGATCCAAGAGTTTCATCCAAGGAATCTAGGAAGGGCGTAGCGTTACCAGGGGGGCGATAGACAAGACCTCCAGAAAAGGAGGTAGAAGGGTTAATGTGGATTACAAAACCTATGCTCTCACAGTCCTTGAGGGCGGCCAGGTCAAATGTGTGGCACCTCATGGATTTTCTAATAATGATAGCTAACCCGCCTCCCCTGCCAGCTGGTCTATCCCGTCTGTAGATGGTAAAGTCAGGGGGAAGGGCAGTTGCCAGATCTGGGTTGGATGAGTCATTGAGCCAGGACTCGGTGATAAACAGGGCCTCAAGATCATGGAAAAGTACGAGGTCATGGATGTCTTGTCCGTGGCACGCTAAAGATCTTGCATTGATAAGTCCGAAGTGGAAGGTAGTTGGTTTATGCGGAATTGGGGAGGGTGGTCGTAGTAAATTGCCGGTGGGTGGCAGGGATGACCATCTACAACGACGACACGAGAATGGGCCCCAAAGATGGTAGATGGGAGAATAATCCTTACAACTATGGCTAGCCGTTGACTGTCGTATAGTGAGTAGATCGTTCGAATTGTACCTGGTTATTGGGTGGATTCGGGCAGTATGACCGGCACTCGGCACGGTCTTGGCACGGACGGGCACAGACGGGCTTGGCTTAGGCGCGGCTTCGGCGCCCATCCGGCGCCCCCGCTGCGCCAGCCCGCTGCGCCGTCTGGCCGCCGTGCACATTTTATAGAAAGGTAGGAGGGCGGGAAGGACGGCCCGACGTGAGCGCTGTCCCCACCTGCCACACTCAAGATGGCGCCCACCGCCGCCGGGATTCGGCTGAGAAGCGGCTGGGCTGAACACGAACAGTAAAGGTGTGTAGAGGTGTCAGAGTACCTAAAATTTCAATTCCCCTTTTTCTGATATCCCCCACATAAAAAATAAGGCGGTTTTAAAAATTAATAAAAACGCTCCAGATACACTTTTACAAATACCCTATTCCAGTATCAGATTCTAAAGATTGCTCTGCAGCTCACAGTACTAATCTTGTGCACAAGTAGCCAGGTTAAATATGTGAGCTCAATGATCTTACCAACGAATTATCTGATTGTTAAAATAACATTCAATTTCTAAGATGTGTGATCCTATTTTCTCAAATTTCTATAGTGTGCCTCTCACATTTTCCTATGTCCTTGATGGACTATTTATGTTAAGCCTTGGTAGAGACTTCCAGTGTCTCAAGAAAGGCCAAAGTGCTCCTAAAATATGTTTTTCATAAAAAGTGATGTTCTTCAGACAAGATACATTTCCTGAAATAACTATGTCATAACAGTATCAATGATGCCTTTGTGCAAAAGCTAAGTCGAACAACTATTACTCTCCAGTCATGAGATAACAGATCACAATCCAACACCACTCGATTCAAAGGGCTTGCCAGCCTTCTCCAGTCCGAATAGATATTGTAGTCTCTCAGCTCCAATATTCTATCCAGCCTTTTAGTAAATTCATAACACCGTTTTTGGTGTGTTAAGTAGATTCAAAAGTGACAATAGGAGGTGCAAAACGTATGTCATGCACGCCCAATTCAGGTTCAAATCCACAATATCCTTATGTACACCCACACTTCTGTACTTTTAGATTTTGTATTAACTCAGACTCCTCTATGTATGCATGAATGTTTCTAATTCAGAACAGCCATGCCAAACAAAAACATGAGACTGACTGCAGTCTTCTTTGCCAAATATGGCTCAGTTACTTAACACTTTGCATCCTGATGGAACTCTCTGCAGAAACATCACAAGTCCATCACATCCAGCACCCTCGCTTTTTCTGCAGCCACGCTCACCAGCTTTGATGGTTTTCAGCACACCCTCAGCCAGGGCACCATCAGACTACAGACTAAGAGGTGTAAACAAATAGAAGAAAAGGCAGCAGGCCTTTAACATCTCTGCACCCTGGACATTGAACAACGTGCCCATACCAATCAGGATCAGCCCAACACTGCTCTAATTTAGAAAGGAATTGCAGACTCACCACTTTAAAGACCACTACATCACAATGCATTAACTGTCCATATCCATACTCCTTGACTTAACGCTTGTCTGTAACAATGCACAGCACTAAAATGCCTTTTGGCCAGTTCGCGCTATAGAAAGGTCATTCATACATATGCATACTTCTTTAGAGACTCACAGTTCTGCGTCTCAAATTCAGGCCTTTATTAACCTGCACATATATTGACTCAACAGTATAAACTACCAACGCTCCTTCAAGGTAATCTTATATTGGGATATGGATCACCATTCTTAACTCTACATCCGATCACTAGGACAATATGTTGATAGTCGTTATTGTGGTGTCAGTATGGGTATAGATTTAAATTAAAACCTCAATATTGTGGTATGACAGCTTTAGATTCAGATTTCCCGCTGCTGCAAGCTTCTTAGTTGATTAATAACTCCACACCAAAGGTTCTAACAAATCATTTTCAGCCCTCTCTGGTTTGCTTAATGGTTTGAAGGACCCAGGTTTCCCCTCTGAACGTTGGTTGCTGCAGTGAATGCAAACAGAAATGTATGGATGTTGCATCCCTAAAAGTACATTAATTCTGGTTTCTGATCTAATTCAAAATAGGTTAGTGTTTGCTTACCTACAGCTACAATAAATAAAAGGAGAAAAATTAGGAAAATCCATACCTCCTCTCTCTATCCCATCTGTGACTTACTCATTCTGATCATACACCTCTCCTTATACACTGCAAGAGATCTTAATGGAGCCTTTACATTAATGAAAGTATGCCCTTATTATGAGTCAGGCGGAACAGAATTGCTGTATGGAATTTTTCTCCACCAGATTCAGTGTGGACTGATGTTCCTGCTCCCGGTTTTCCCAGGTGTGGGACAATGGATCACATTTTTCCAGACTGCAATTTCTTCCAGAAAATTGCATAAGGTTTTGGCTGCAGCAGCAAAGCCTCATTCCTCTTTTTTTTCTGATGGTGGGGGTGGACCCAATTCTCCCCACTGCAAGACCCTTCCCTTCTCTTCCCTCCCCAGCTCACTGTGAGGCAGAGCATACATTTATCACCTACTCAGAGCAGATGGAAAATGTATGTGTTAAACCCCTCGTGTGGTTTTACAAAATGTAATTCTGGTCCTTCACTGTAATTCCCATTCCATGGGGCTTAACTTATAATTGCATGGTACTGGTGTGGATTTACCGCACAGTAGTGGTAATTCCAGTGGCAAATGTACAACCCCACCAGTAATATGCAACTCAGAGTCTGGGCCAATATGCTTAACAACAATGAATTAAATAGATATCTAATTTTTAGAAGCAGTAGCGTCATAACTGTGTGTATTTCACTACTCAAGGATTATCGCAACTCATGACATCAGCACCCTATTGTTCTAGTTTTAGTAGGAGGAGAGGGTAGATTAACCTGTAAAGACCTCCTTAGATTTTGACACTCAAATCCCCAGATAGTTAATATTTTATTTAGCCAAGGGAGGATAGCACTATTGTAGCAGCCTTCAGATACTCCCGTGAACTCACTCTCATTGACATTCGATTTGTAGATGGCTAGAGATCTAAAATTATCAATAATTTTCTGGAGTTCTGGGACAGATCTAGTAGGCCAGTTAGAAAAACCAATGCATTGCATCAATGTGATGGGTATGCCCAGACGTGCTTCCCATGCTTATTGTGCCATAGGAGGCATGGCGCACCTCACTGATAAAGCCCATCTACTCTGGAATGGCTTGCAAGATAGTTAAGACTTGGTCTGGCAGTTTAAGATGTGCTGTTCCTATTAAAGCCTGGCCAAGACTGATTTCTTCATGGCTGCTCCCTATCAGGAGTGGGGCAGTGGGCATAAAACACAATGGACTGGAATGCAGCCCAAGCGATTGCCAGTGGCTAAGACTTTACGAACATTCCTCCCAGTACATTTGGTTGTTTAAATGTGCTGGCCTAAGTGCGACGTGTATTCTTAGTCTAGCAGTTCAGGCTTAACTGGTCCTATGGGAACTGGAACAAGACTGATTTGCATAAGGTTGCTTCATGCCAAGAGTGACGCGGTGGTCAAAAAATGGCAGACTGAAATGCTGCTCCTTTCATTGTAATAGTGTCATTTGCATGGATCAGTACATTGGGAGCTGCTGGCAGTAAGAAAGACTTGTTTAATGATTGGATGTTGTTAAATGATTTTTAGTGAAATAGCACAGCCTTAACATTAAATGTTGAATTAAGCCAATTATGTTAAGGATTACTTGCCACATTGAGAACATAAGACTGCATGACATTAGCAAACATACAGAATTCCAAATTCCAACATAATGTTCAGATATGTTTATTAGCAACAACAAAATCGGGCCATGATTGGCGTTGCGTTTTTAGGAACACAGATCGATGGGTGGATTTACTATGACCTGCACTAAATTAGAAAATTCGGAATAATCCTCTTACTTCTTCCTTTCACCCGCCAAGTCTGTTGTATTTGTTTCATTTTCTTTTTTGTCTCCACGGTACCTTATCACCGTAGCTCAGATATATATGTCATTAGAACTTCTTTCACAAATCGTAATTCGTCACATTCTTTTCCTTCAGAACAACACGATGTAATTTCCAACAGTCCATTATTAATTTGTGGTTCATCATAGATTTATTAATCTCTGCATTACATGGTTGTTTGCCATTTAGGAACAAATGGTAATCCTTTTTGCAAGTAGTTTTGCCTTTTTATGTCAGTTTGAAGACATATTACTACTAACCTTTCAGCCAATCTCACGTCTCTCAAAAATCATCCCCTGTTTGCTGTCTATTTTTGTTAGGTCTTGCCTACGCAGGGCGCATGCGCTGCCTAGAAGGAGCTTTAGCCGTCGCTCTGCTCTTTTTAGAAGCACATACTCGTGCTTGTGGCGGCATCCACCTTGCGGGAGCGCGCAGGGGCGCTCCACAAGCACGAGTATGTGGTTCTAAAAAGAGCAGGCTGCGCACGCATTCACGCATGCACCACTCCCGGGCCAGCAAACACACGATTGCAGTGCCAGCAGTGTGTTTTGCTTTTAGTGTGACAAAGACGCGTGTGCTTTTAAATAGAGCCCGAGTTATTCACTCATGTGATTTATCTTGTGTTGGCTTTATTTCTTCTTGTTGCATTTGCCTCTCCCCTGGAGCATGGACGCATTAGTTGTTGTGGTCTGCTCATTTTTCAGACACTACTTTTTCTTTCATAAGTACTCAATGAGAGTGCATGTTTTCCAGCTGTCTCTTTTGTGTACATTTCTGCCACGCTCATGTTACTGTCTCTGCCCACATGCTTTTCTCCTGTCCTCCGCCATGATGCATTTGCCTAAATGCGCTTCTCCCCATCCCATCGTTGCATATTCCCCTCCCCCCCTTGTCCAGTCCTCCTCTCTCGTCCGTTTGCTTGCCTTATCTACTCTGCTCCCTCGTCAGTTTGCTTCTCCCTCCACAGTGATCTCTCCATTTGCTTGCCCCACTGCTACTCCTCCTCCCCCCCACCTTTTCTTTGTTTACTGGTCAACTCTGATCAATAAACAAAAATTGAAAAAATTAGGTTATTTTGTGCACTCGAATGCATGTTGTCATAGGCTTGACTGCATCATGGGCTTTTACTTTCTCCGTTTTTTCAGCCAAGCTGCACAGCATTGATAATGCTGTACAGCATGGCTAAAACCATTGGCAGATAAAATAGGTCCAAAAGGCTAGACCTCTTGGCTTTTCCAATGCTTTCCTTTCTACTAGGAGCTGGTAGAATATTAATGGACTTGACCGATGTAGTTATGTGTGCTCACATTAAGGCCTTTCAGATTGACTTTGAATGCTACTTAAATAGAAAGCTGAGGTTTTATACCCCGAAGCTGAGTTCCCCCTGCTGGCTGAAAAATGGCAAAATGTAAGGTTAGAGTGAAACATTATTTTTGCTACCCACCAAAAGAAAGGGGCGCCAAGACCACATCTCCTCCTTTGTCCAATATCAATCATATAAAAATGTGAGCTTTTAATTTACATTTGAAAATGACATTACAGAAACAATAATGGCCTAAGCTTGATAAAACCTTACCACTCCTTCCCATGCTTAGTACTAAGCAGCCAAACTTCCACCCCTCCAATAGATGGAACTCAGTTTGGTTATGCTAGCATTGCCTTGGTTCGTCTTGCTTCGAACCTTGTTGCCCACTGATACTATGACTCAAATTGTAAATGGTGTTCAGCCCTTCTGATTCATGTGCATAGGCCATATTGATTGCTATGTTATCTACTCCCTGATCTCTGGACAGGTTCCTAAAGTTTTGAAAAAGGCAGAAATAATGTCCGCTTGAAAATAACAAAATAAAATCATTGGGCTAACTGAAAGGGGTGATTTTGGCAAAATTGCTGGAATTAATGTTGACCAAGCAGTTATTCTTTTTTGAAGAGGCATGTTTACTTGAATCTGTCCCAAAGCAGAGGTAGTGTCTGTCTTGTTATCTTTGCCAAGCAAGCTTGGGTTGATATGTGTTTGAAGAGTTGCTTCTCTTGTCACTTTTACACCTTTCAGCACTTTTGGTACTGTGGAACACTGAGCATTCCTGAACCGCTTGGGCAATCGGGGTTGCATCAAAAGAACACTAGATTGGGGTTCCTCCCCGTGATCCAATTATTTTTGGCTTCTTTTTTAGGTCGAGCTTGGTAGCAGGGATGCGCTGCTCTCCGAGGTTTGTGGTATTTAGTCAGTTGGTTAGCCATGCCCACCGCTTTCCATTTGTTCCTACTTGAGCATTTCTAACAATTGCTAAGGCATACAATCAAGAAATCGCTGTAACAAAATGCCCTTACACTTGAGTATCAGATCTTTCACTGTTTGCTCGCATACTATGATTACTTTAAGGTACATGCAAATAGGAAAACAAACGGACTCCATTTTTACTGATGTTTATTTTGTGTGGGTTTCCTTTTTACTGTATTTACTGAAGATCCATAAAATATTCTGAAGAAAAAAAAATAGCCAGGTTTTAAGGAATTTTCCAATTTTATTTGGGATTGTTTCATGGAAATAACCATCACACAAGTTTATTCCATTGGCTGTTACTTTTTTTGTATCACTTCTTCCCTCTCTCCCTCTCCCCCACTCTCTTTCTCTTTTTCTCTCTTTTTCTCTCTCTTCCCCCTCTCTAATTCTCTCTCTCTCTTCTTTCTCTCTCCCCCCTTAATTCTCTCTCTCCCCCCATTCTCTCCCCTTCATTCACTCTCTCTCCCCTTCTTTCGCTCTCTCTCCCCTTCGTTCTCTGTCCCCTCGTTCTCTCTTTTCTCACTCTCCCACTTGAGCTCCATCTGCCATTCCTTCTCCCATTCTTTCTCTCTTGTATTCGCTCCTTCACTTTCCTCCTCTTTGGCATGCAGGTTGTAAAAATCTGCACAGCACACACAGAGCCTTTCCAGCGTTCTCATTAGAGTGCTGTGTAGTTATAATATATATAAGTCAAAGTTAAGGCATACAATCAAGAAATTTCTGTAACAAAATGCCCTTACACTTTATTATCAGATCTTTCACTCTTTGCTCTCATACTATGATTAATTTAAGGTACACGCAAATCTGAAAACAAACGGGCTCCATTTTTTCTGATGTTTATTTTGTGTGGGTTTCCTTTTTACTGTATTTACTGAAGATCCATAAAATATTCTGAAGAAAAAAAATAGTCAGGTTTTAAGGAATTTTCCAAATTTAATTTGGGAATGTTTCTTGGAAATTACTATCCCAAGTTTATTCCATTGGCTGTTACTTTTTTGCATTACTTCTTACTTCTATCTCTCCCACTCTTTCTCTCTCTCTCTCTCTCTCTCTCTCTCTCCCTCTCTAATTCTCTCTCTCTCTCTGTCTTCTTTCTCTCTCTCTCTCTCCCCCTTAATTCTCTCTCTCCCACCCTTTCTCTCCCTTTCTCCCCCTTCATTCACTCTCTTCCCTTCTCTCTCTCTCTCTCTCTCCCCTTCATTCTCTCTCTCTCTCTCCCCTTCATTATCTCTCCTCCCGTTCTCTCTTCTCTCACTCTCTCTCTCACTTGAGCTCCATCTGCCATTCCTTCTTCCATTCTTTCTCTCTTCTATTCGCTCCTCCACTTTCCTCGTCTTTGGTATGCAGGTTGTAACAAGCATTGGCATAGCCAATAGGTCTCACCTTTGGGACCTTCTTAGTGTTTAGCCATGCAACAGGTAATGTTGTTGCAGTAAGGATATTGTGCTGCATAACTAAATACTTATAAGGTCCCAAAGGCGAGACCTATTGGCTATGCCAATTCTTGTCCTCTCTTGTGGTTTATCTGTTAAGAACTTATACACTGACCTATTTTTACTTTCAAAGTTGTTTGTGTTTCTGATTGAATGTGTTTGTGACAGCAGTACAGGTGTTTTCATCTCCTCATCACTAATATATGAGCAAGACAACTGATCTGTCTCTTGTCAGTCTATCTATTCTCTCTTTTATATGTACTTCTGATCAGGTATGAACTGAATCGTTCTCATAACTGAATGTATCATTTAGGAATGCCAATTTTACATTGTTCTGTTCTTTTTGTGTATGTTCTAAATGTCTATGGTCGTCCTCCGGAGATCTCATTTTAACATCAACTTGATCCAGACGTCTCACGAGTTTGTCTTTAATAAAGGGAGGTCAAGCAACCAATTTTTTTAATGTTTAATAACATCTTTCTCCTTTTTACATAAAGTTTGTTTCAGTTTTCTTCTCAATCCTCTTTGGATATGTTGGATTTTTTTTTAGTAGTCTGTAAGGTTTTCCAAATGAGTTTTTGGCGAACAATATTTCTATTTATTCAGCCTTATTTTAAATATGATGGTAAATGTATTGATTACCGTAATATATTTATTTTATTTAATTGGAAATGTGTAACTGGGCATTTCCTCTTATTAACTTCTGTGCTCAGATATACAGGAGATGGTGCTTCCTTTTTGAAAGGGGAAGTTAGCGTGCATTTGGTGTCTGATGTTCTTCATCATCCATGTTTCAGGTGAATTTCAATTGAAGGCAAGTTTGAAGAGTTCAGTTTTTAGGAGTTTCCTGAACTTCGTTTGTTAGAGTTCCACTGTTAAGTTGGGGTTAAGTTTGCACCTGATTCGCAGTCCATGCCCACCCAGAGATCTGCCCCACAGTTTAATGCTCTGGACATCTTGTTGGTTGATCCTGAAGATAGGGAACAAAGATCTCTGGTGCAGATATTATGAGATGATAGTGTCGGTGGATATGCCAGGCATTCACCCCAGTTCGCTGTGCGGGCGATGCTCATAACTTTAACTTTAATCCTAGTATCTACCAGAAGGCAGCGGATGGATTTAAGGGCAATGTTGATGCCGCCTCACTGGCAGAGGTAATGGCACATTCTGGCTGTCTGGTTCTGAAGTCTTCTGGAACCTGGCATTGAGTTGGCAATGCAGCGAGCGCAAGGTAAATAGTTTTATTTATTTAATGACTTACTTTACTCCTGTCTGTAGTATGTCCGAGTCCACTTCCCCCCACCCTGCCACTCCACTTCCCCACAGCACTCCCTATGCGAGCCCCCACTGGATCTGAGGCTCACCTTGCGTTTGTTGAGTTTGACAGAAGCTAGAGTGTCGAGAGCAGATGACAGATTGAGGCAGAGGTGGTCCATGGATGAACTAAGGTCGGTTTTTGTGAGTTGATTGATTGATTGATTTTGACAGCAAGATGGGATGACTTCAGTGTCTCAATGTTTACATTTCTAAAATGTGTTTTGGGGGTTAGGGTGCTTTTCTGCTTCAAGGCATTGGGGTGTATTTCAGTAACCCTCTCGTGACACTGCAACTTCTACTTACTGTCAGACCATATCTCGCGACTTGCTGTAAGTAGTTGGTTTTCCTATATTTAGCACATGTTACACTCTGCAGTGGATGAACAATAAGTCAAAGCATGCTCTTAACACCCACCTCTAACCTGTGAAATGGGGCATTACAAATTGGGCAGCCCTCTTTCTGACATAGTTCCCACATTCTTTTACCTCCATCTTGCCCAATAAGGGCATACATTCAATGAACGCAATGGATCAGAAAAAATATAATTTATACTGTGTGTTTGGTGTATTAAAAACTGTCAGACCTGCATTGGATATGAAACATTCTACTGATACAATGCTTGTCCTCAACCCTGACTCCACCATTACATGATTGCTTCACCCCCAATCCCCCGACTCTTAACTAACAAAACATTGTCTGTCACCTCTGCACAAGCGCCATCACTGATGACATCTGAGCGTGCTTCATATTTGGTTGACACTAGAACATCCTCAAGAATGACACATACGTGCATCAATTAAAAATTTAGCAGAAAGCATGGGTGGGTGGTGTGGTCACCTGGGCATATAAGACACCTAATCAGAAGTAGTGTTTCTCAGGGTTTTAATGGTCCACCTGTGGATTACAGGGGTTTCTGGATAGGTCAAAGGCAAATGTCTTCAACAAAGTATAAGGGAATGTCCTTTCTTGACAGGGTAGCCAAAGTCCATATGCTTAATGTTCTCCCTCTATCTCTACGCTTAAGCTGGTGTCTGGATTCGTTTTTCCTCTTTTCTGTCATCCCGCCAGGTCACAGGTGGAGAAGTCTATATGTGGCCCTTGAAACAAAAATAAACAATAATCAGTATTGGTGTCCTAAACCAATTTTAGTCCTATACCGTCACCTTCACCCGGGACATGTGCTATGTGAGCCAGTAAGTGACAAAAATGGAGAGGTGATCCCCTGCAATGTCATGCATACTCAGGCACTTAGTGTCCCGACCTCCACCACCCTGCCATGAGATAGTGAATGAAGGATACTTGCCTCAGGCCACGGTCCTCCTGGGTCATGGCAGTAGGGTCCTCACCGCCTTCCTCCTCCCTGGGTTGGTCAGATTAACACACGTTGCCGCTAGGCGGTAATGTGGGTGTTCCCGCTCCTGTAAAGTCTTTTTCCTCCAGGCTGGTCCATCCTATCTCCGGTGCCTCCTCTTACGCTCCTGGGATTCTCTTTCGCTTTTCGTGCTTCGCCTCCGCGTTCTCCTCTTATCCCTTGATGACCAGGATACTTCCACATCCATCTTTTGGACAGGCTGGTACCTCGTCAAATAGAACGCCAAATTCCTCTTCCGGGTGGCCGTCGCAAGTGCCATCTTTGAAATCCCACTTGGGCGACATGCGGGATTACAGGTGGCCACCAAAAAGGACGCACTCTGCGACTATTCTGGTAGCTGATTAGGCAAACCGGCGGCTGGAGCTCAGAGAACATATGTCTGGGTCTGAAGTTGGCTCTGATGTGTTTGGACAATGATGAGTGCATTCCAGTGATGTTCAAAGGGGCAAATGAATGAGTGAGATTGAGGCTGATGCCCCGTTCCACCTCTTGGGAATCAGTGGCCCAGAATTAAGGCTGCGGACGCTGAGCTGAGAAAACAGATGCTCAAGGGTGGCATGCAGGTCACTGTTATGTCCTGTTAGACACGTTCTAGTGTCTCGACAGGCATAGAGTTGATAGCCACTCCCTTATGGGAGTGGGCACACTTGCACCCCCACACGCATCCCTCACAGGCGTCACGAGTGATGTGAGCCTGTTAATAAAAGGGCCCGAGTGCACGTGCTCGTGGCCAGTTGAGTAACCAGAGTCACTGTGTCTGTGTCCGTCATTCAACAGCATGTGGGCCTAGGGCCCACTACATAACATTTGGCGACGAGGCGGGTCTGGCCCCCGTGTCCCCTGGCAGCAGCCTGGCTGTCCTCTGAGAGGGATGGGAGCGTCCCCCGTTCAGGTCACCCGTAATGCATGTGCGACCCTGTAGAGAGGCGACTGGACAGACGACGGGCACCCAGCGGTTGTACTGGCGCTCACACGCTGAACCTCTGCTGTCCCCCCCAAAAAAGGGGGGTGAAGTCGCAGTCAGCGCAGGAGGCCGGAGGCGCTTCGCCGCGGTGGACTGACTGTGAGAAAGCCCACATGTCCCAAGGTGACCGGAGCAACTGAACCACGCCAAGAGTGCCGGCACCGAGCTCCCAGGTTGAGTGAAAACAAGATACCTAAGCTACACCAACATCTGTATTTTCACATGGAGGGGCGCATACATATTCTTACACACAAGTCACTTATTTTTTCAACGCCCTATCTCCACAAAGTCCATAAGAAATTTCAATAGAACTAATAAGATAGTCCAATCAAAGTTTCTGTCTTGAAGTCTGTTTTTTAATTTCCACAAGTTCGCAATAATCCAAGTAACAGCCGACGCGCGTTTCGCCCTCAGGGCTTTCTCAAGGCTTAGTTTTGTCTGATATGGTCTGGAAATAGTGGAAATAATTCCCTTGGCTATAGTGTCCCTTAATGATATATAGTATTCCGATTCGCGTAGAGATTAGGGCACATTCATAAGTCAATGCGCAGTCCGAAGGGCGTGACACAGGCACACAGAAGCGCGTCAACATGGGCAAATGCCCAGGAGGAAAAGAGACCTCTCTAAAGAAAAAGAAGCACAGTTGAAGACAGCAGAGAGATCTTCCACATCTCCACAGCAGCGACGAAGCCCGGAAGGTGAAAACGCAGCACACTCTCCTCCCTCACACGGCCTCGAGACAGAGTCGGCGGTGACCCAAGACAGGCCCAAGGAGAGTCGCACACTACGAGTGGCCAGCCACCACCATAGCTCACCACTGCCCATGGAAGCCATTCCCAGGAGAGGGAACACCCGGATTAGGAGCCTCAAGAAGCTGCCTGGATAAGGAGCGCTCGAGACGAGTGGCTGGTTGCCACGCAGCAGAGAAGAGCGACAGAAGTCTTGCCTGTATGGTCAAGAGACCATTGAAGGTAATAGGCCCAGTTGGCCTTGTTGGAACATGGTGCATGTTACTGCAACCGGGGAAGAAGCAGAAGAAGAGTGGCAATTGTGTCACCTAGAAGAGCTGGACAAACACAGGTGTGTCAAAGACAGCGAGAGGAGAAGTACGAGGACTCGTAGCACCACAAGTCAAGAACGCCTCCAAAGACACCAGACAGCCACCAAGGCGGACCGACGGCCCTGGCGACAGCACCAAGGGAGAACCACACATAAGACGCAGCAAGCGCAAACCGCGTTGCTCCCATCGCTTCACAGTGAGACCGTTCAGCCCTGAGTGCCGGCAGTTGGGGTTGAACGGCATCCCTTCCCTTGACCGCAAATGCCAGAGGTGCGAGAGAAGATTCAGAAAGAGGCAGTCATGTGGCTACGACGTTCATCCAGAAACCTCCTCTCCTAGTTAATCATCGCCACCTGTCGTTCAGGTCCAATGACAGTTACATCAACAGTGCCATGTGCACGATACCGCACACAGCAAGACATGTGGAAGTTTGACCGGAGGGTCTGCACCAAGAATCGGACAACCAACTGAAGTCAGAAGAGAAAGTTGTGAGTGGCATGGCCGGACGATGAAGAAAACCCAAGCTACAACAGGAGTGAGTCTTGACACAGCGACAACAAGGGAAGAGGGAGGTTTGTGCGAGAGACTGGCTACTGGCTCCTCAGCTGTTCGCAGCTGCCCCCAGCCGGCACACACACAGCCCATTGCAGCCTACCTGAAGTCCCATGACAAGCCCGACGAAGGGCCTCCCCAACCGGGAGAGCTGGAAGAGACATTGCCCCACCGACAGGTCACCGGACACAGCAAGACAGCCTAAGAGAGACTTCAGGCGATCCAGAAATAATCCAGTGAACTTTCACCATGGACTCCCAACATGATCTTGATGCACCCAGTTAATGAACTATTGTTACACACCACATACCATCATCCTGGTCAGTGGATGGAAGTTACGTGGGACTAAAAAACATGCTTACACCTGCACGTTCCTAGTGTGCAGATTACATCTTCAAACAAGAGTTCATGTCCTGAACCGATCAGGTTAAATAAGGAATACCTGCTGAGAGTGTCCTGCCACAGTCAAATTCACAAGCCCTTGTCTGCCGTCTTCCTGATGCCGGAACCCGAGAAACACACCTGTGGTGTATATTTCGTTACTGTTTATCCCTACAGGTTGAACTATATAGCTTTTGTTTTATTAAAATTTGGGAGGAATGGTATGTCCTGCGAGATACGTTCTAGTGTCTCGACAGGCATAGAGTTGATAGCCACTCCCCTATGGGAGTGGGCACACTTGCAACCCCACACGCATCCCTCACAGGCGTCACAAGTGACGTGAGCCTGTTAATTAAAAGGGCATGAGTGCATGTGGCCAGTTGAGTAACCAGAGTCACTGTGTCTGCGTCCGTCATTCAACAGCATGTGGGCCTAGGGCCCACAACATAACAGTTGCTCCTTGAATACAGAGGGACCAGGATAGAGGTTCTTGGAGCCAAGTGGGTAAGATTGAACCAGATGGGGTTGCGTGTCTTGACTTGTTGTAACACCTTTTTCCGGCAAGGAGCAGCATCCCTACTTCGTTGGTGCCCCTTAGGGGCAATAGTCACCAGGTGCTGCTCTGCACTAATTGCAGAGGAAGCGGGCCAATGATGAGGTCATAATCGAGATTGGTGCTGATGTTGGACAGTGCTGAGAGCCAGAAGACTGGGAAGTTCAAAGGAAGTTCACCAGAGGGGTGCACTGAGACTTTCAAGATGGTGCCAGCTGTACAAAATTGAGAGGGGCACCTCCCTGGTAGACCTTAATAGTTGTATTATATTATAATGCAGCTTTTCACACGGTCAACCATATCACTTTGGCTGACCGGGTCAAGGCCGCAGGTCTTCGGGATTCAGTGTTGAACTGGATCATTTTATTCCTGAGTGAGAGATCCCAATCAGTTAGGCTAACCCTTTTTAATTAAGCAAAGGTACAACTGAACTGTGGGGTACCACAAGGCTCTTCTCTCTCTCCTCACCTTTTTAATATCTACATCCCCCCTTGGTCAAGTCCTTCAAAAACAAGAAAGTTAATATTTTTAACTATGCTGACGACATGCAATTGTTATTCATAATTAACGATAGTTCCACATCTAGTCAGCAATTTCAGGATACTTTGCTGTTCATCTGAGATTGGATGAACAGTAATCATCTGAAGTTAAACTCGGATCACTGAAATAATATCGACTACCAAAATATCGACTACCCAAAATATCGACGAGAAAATATCTACAACCAAAATATCGAGTTTGTATGTACAAACAGGTAAGTACAAAAATATCGAGTACAAAATATCGTTAACAAAAATATAGTTGTAAAAAATATCGACTTTAATAAAAACAATGTTTAATTACATTAATATAAAAAATTAATTACTAAAATATAATTAACAATACTTAAAATAACTTTTAATAATTAAATAATTAATGAAAGTAAAAAAATAATATTTTTTTATCATATTTCTTAAAACATATATATATATAGTAACAAAATTTAATTAAATAATAGCCAATATTATTAACGTACAAATACAAAAGAGTAAAAATTACTATTCCCACTGCAAAGAGTGCAACAGTGGATATATGACGTTACAACGCAACTTTTACAACGCACTACCATTACAACGTAAGTATTGGTAAGTATATAATAATTTTTTTTAATTTAAATTATTTAAAATTATTTAAATATAATTTAATTTAATTTCATTTCATTAAATTAAATTAATGTAAATTTAATTTTACTTTATTTTTACACTGTACCCCTGTACCCCAAAACTGACCCTGAACCCTAAAAAAACCCTTTACCCAAAAACCCAAAACTGACCCTGAACCCTAAAAATACCCCTTTACCCAAAAACCCAAAACTGACCCTGAACCCTAAAAATACCCCTTTACCCAAAAACTAAAAACTGACCCTGAACCCTTAAAATACCCCTTTACCCAAAAACTAAAAACTGACCCTGAACCCTAAAAATACCCCTTTACCCAAAAACTAAAAACTGACCCTGAACCCTAAAAATACCCCTTTACCCAAAAACTAAAAACTGACCCTGAACCCTAAAAATACCCCTTTACCCAAAAACTAAAAACTGACCCTGAACCCTAAAAATACCCCTTTAATTTAACATAATTAGCAATTAATCAATTAAATTAAATTAATTACCAATTACATTTTAATTCATTAACAAATATTATTTAATTACCAATTAATTAAATATTACTACCAATTAATACATTTACATATTTAATAAATAATAATTAAATTACTTCCCACCCTATTCCCCTATAAACCCACAACCCGCTACAGGAAATACATTATTTTAATTTACATATTTAGCAATTAATAAATTAAATTAAATTAATTACCAATTAAATTTTAAATAATTAACATATAATATTGAATTACTAATTAATTAATTATTACTACCAATTAATACATTTACATATTTAATTAATTATAATTAAATTACTTCCCACCCTATTCCCCTATAAACCCACAACCCGCTACAGAATAAAATTACACAATAATAAAAAAAATCATTAATTAAAAATAATTATAACATAAAATGACACTTTTCACACATATTATAACATAAAAACACTATAAATAATTACATATTATATAAAAAACGATATTTTTTACTTTCGATATTATTTACAGTCGATATTACTTCACTTACCTTAAAAACGATATTTTGGCTGTCGATATTCTGTTCTGTCGATATTTTCTCCAAACGATATTTAAAACTCGATATTCTGTCCAAACGATATTTTGGAGTCGATATTATGTCTGTGCACCGTTAAACTCTGACAAAACAGAAATAGTTATCACAAAAAATAAGGTGGACCACTGGAATCCCTCCCTCTGGCTCAGCGAGATGGGAGGGATGGCTCCCTCAACCAAAAGGGCAGTAAAAAGCCTCGGTGTCATCATTGATGAGGAGGTATCATTTAAACAACAGGTTGGCGCAGTGACATCGGCAAGCTTCTGCCAACTTCGACGCATAAAAAAGATAAAGAAATTCCTCACTAGGGAGGTTCTGACCCAAGTAATAATAGCCCTAGTTATGTCTAGAACTGATTATGCCAATTCTCTGTACTTCGGTCTTCCTTAAGTCTTTTTACACAGACTCCAGTTAATACAAAACCAGGCCGTCCAGCTTCCATATCATCTGCCCAAATATGGCCACATCTCCTAAGTGACTAGGGACTTTCACTGGTTGCCAGTTGCACAGAGAACAATGACATTAGAGGGTCAAGTGGCATGGTGAGAAAAGTAGGTCCCACCATGCAAGGGAGACAGTGAAGAATGAGATGTTGCGTGGTATGAGAAGAGCGCAGTGTAAGAGAGTGGCAACATGGAGGGTAAAACCCCCAAGCTAACCTAACTTGTCCTGTTTGAAACTGAAGGTCTGCAGTGTTGTGAACAGGCAGTGAAAGCGGGAAGGCAGAAAACGTCACAACATGCCAGAGGACTAGTGGAGGAAATATTTCCTATGCCACAGATAAGGAGGGCTAACTCAAAATTACAAATAGAAGTAATGGATGTGACACTACTCTCTTGAGATCTCACGTGGTTGGAGGGACATTATAGGTCAATTTGTGGCGTACTTGTAGGAGTGTGTTTCCCTTAGTAACCGCTTACCACATATGGCAATAAATCACTGGTGGGGGGCTTGAGCTGTTTAAAGTCTCTGAATGTATTCCAGACGACCCTTGAGAAAAGGTTTTGGTTCTAGGACTCCCGAATGAACACTGCTGTTGTCCACGTAAAGCCAATCGCAGCCATCTGCCCATCATGGTCCAATGTCCCTGAGGCCCTTTCCTCTTTCTTTAGCCACCAAATCTCCATCCTTCTTAGTAATTTCTCTCCCTCACCTGTTCAGTAATCTTTCCCCTTCCACATTTATATTGCTAAATCCCAACTTGCCATCTAAGGTCCCTGATAGGTCCCAGCTCAGTGTACATTTAGGCACCCCATATTTAAAAGAGAGGGTGCCCTCTATTTTTAGTCAGATCCCCCAGGAACAGTGTCAACAACCGTAAATGTGGACTGAACTGTGGCACTGCAAATTGAGAAACAGACACACAAACTCATTTTATAGGAAGTACACTTACTTATTCAAAATGGCACTGTGGTTTTTGAGCTGGCTTTTGTTTCACAGTTAATGCAAACATTTATTGTTGTAGTGGGTTATTTATAAAGGTATGTTATTACTATCTATGTGCTGCCACTTGTTTGTTGTTTGATGCCCGATGACAATGTTTTACATCAAATAAAGGCCAAAATGGAGAAAGTCTTTAAAAATAATAAATATGTAAATCCTGCAAAATACACTCTCAGTAGGTAAATGGGGCACATGTTGCCTTGCACTCTTACTGCAGACTAAGCAAATTAGAGGTGCATTGGGCCCAGCGTATGTCTTCATCTTCGCTAAACAGTTATCTTAAGCAGACAGATAAAGTATAACCCTCATAAAGGTTACAGTACATTAGGTTAGTGAGGTTGATGGAGATACAGAAGTGGCTGGACCAATCCTGTGGTTGCACTGCCACATGAGAGGTCTCATGGCCATGTGTGAAGATGGGGGCCTGTGTGTGCTCAGATTGATGTGGTGCACAATGTACCACCTGTAAGAAGCCGATGCCTAGCATGTTGGCTTTCTGCAGATGAGTGAGCTTGAGGAACTTATCCAAAAAGATGGGGTTGTATCCTGGGGCTGGTATATCACTCCTGAAAGGAGGGAGTTGCTTGGGTTGGTGGTAAACTGGGTCACTGTGCATTCAAAGGATGGGACTGTGTTGCCAGGAATAGAAAAAGAGTTGAGATCTGACACTTAAGTTAGACCTACCAATCGCCCTTGCTTGCCGGCTCTGTTTTCCAAGATGATTTGTGGCATTTTAAGGACATCAAGGGTGGTTATTGTATTGCCTTGGAACCAAGCCTCAGTAATTGTTGTTGGCATTGAGCTAGCCGTATGTGAAAAGACCGCCTTGCTTGGTGGAGGACTAGTAGCAATCTATGGGATGAAAGGCCAGAGGGAGATTTAAAGGGGGTTAATGTAAATAAAGTGACATATTCTGATGATGCTGAGTGAGGGATGTGAGATATAGTGAATGTCGGAGGTAGTGTGTCCAATATTTAGGGCTGTGGAGAGGCTTATGTAGCAGCTGCAAGGCCAGCCTGACCACATGCATACTTTATGGACAGACTTCTGTTAACACAGCAAAACTGGGTGAAGTAATACACTGGCCTGAACAGGTACAGATGTAACAAGTAGATCAAAACCACATTTTTTCACCAACACCTGAGCTATTCTTTCTTAGCTAACTAATCACTCGCCAGGTGCAGACCGCTGGTTGGTCCCTCACTTGGCGAAGACAGTAAAGCATCTCCTAAATATCTACACTTAGGAAGTTTTTTAATACTTTGTTAAAAATTACTGATGTATAGATTTTTGAATGTCCAGATATTAACATGAAATTGTTATTCTATACCTAATCTCCTAGGTAGACCTGTAATTCAGCCTCTGCATTAAGACCATTACCAGCTGCCTATGGAGTGTGGATTTAATATTTTTCTTTTTTAGGTCTTGCCTAGACAGTGCATACACTGTCTCTTTGAGACATTTTCTTTATTATCAGTGGGATTAAAGCCCATCCATTGCTTGCCGTTGGTTGGCTTCATTGCCACTCTCATATGCCTGCTTCTATGTGGTCAGCGTGTGACCGCTTGACTTCCTTTTTGTCTGCATAACCCTCCCATGGAGCTGTGGAAGTACTTGTGTCCTTCTACTGCTGCTTTCGTGGGATCTACTTTTTTCTTCAGCTTTATACAGTCCTAGTGAGTGCATATTGCCCACGTCCTGAGTTTTAGCTTTTTTTTAACGTTTATTTCATTATACCTGTTTATTTCTCTACTTTCTAGCGTTTTTGTGCACACAAAGGCAGTATATGACTTCATATTTGCGCTGTTTTTTTTTTGTAATGTAAATTTCTTTTATTTACACACCAGATTCTTCAAACAGTCCTTGTGAGCACTAATTTCTTTTTCTTTACAGTAGTCCATGTCCTGAGTTTTATCTTTGTTCTCCACATGGCCTGTTTATTTTTATTAGCATAACTTCCTTTTGAATGCACCCCAGATTCTTACTCTATGTCACTCTCGCCACGCCACTCTGGTTCAGTCCACTCTGCGCCACTCCATTCTATACCACTCTACTTTACGCCACTATTTTCTACACCACTCTTGGTTGCTGTAGGCGATTCCACCCCACTCTTCGCCACGCTACTCTAAGCCACTCCATGCCACACTACACCACGGCGGTCTAATTTTGGAAGTTCTAGTTAGATCACATGTTAAGTAGGGGTGGTCCAGTGCTGGCAAACTCTGCTACATGGTAGGCAGAGTTGTTTCCCGAAGTCCGCGTTCTAAGCGGAGCGAGGAGTACAAGACATTTTGCAAGCTCCACCTGAGGAGCGGAGTTCACCACCCACCCCTACTGATAGGGTTGTTGGTGAACAACATCTTGGAACCATAGAATCTATTTAAGGATGCTACATAAGTGTGGTAGACGCCGTTTTAAAACCAGAGAGTCAATCTAAGGATGCCACATACATGCAGTAGATGCTATCTTGAAACCGCCAAAATAAATAGAATGGCCGTTTTATTTAATCTCTTTCATTGTTCTGGGTACCATGCCGGTTTCTAACAAAAAGGATTCTTCCCTTTTTTTTCTAATGATGTATGTGTGTAATAAAAAAAAATGTATTTACTGTCATTACCTGTTAATAATAGTGAGCTCAGTATGATGCTGTGTTCTTTTAGCAGATATTGGTTAACACCATTATTAAAACTGTTCAACAGTTTGGAAAGATTAAATGTGTTTTATCGCATTTTGATAGTTTGATAAAGGTGGTAATAAATGTGTTGGCTCATTTTTTATTAGTTGCACGCAGGTGTATTAGGTTATATCTATCATGTAAATTGAGAGAGAGTTCTCATAGTCTAAAGCAGATATGACATTATGTGAAATGACTAGGCTATGGATTTTTACTTTATAAGCAATTACTTTGGAAAGAACATTTGAACTTATAGAAACGTATAAATGTTGTGCGGGATGTTATTAGTCATCAATACACCTTTTATACTACTGATATATTGATTGCATTTATTTGTCTTTGATTGTAGGGAACACCTTATAATGTAACAAAATACCGGGGTTCTGCGGAAACAACTGTAGGCATTGTGAAACATGTGTGAAAGGATTACTAGAATAAAAAAGTCTAAACAAAAACTATATATAAATTAAAACATCATTGATTTTACTTGGAGAATGAGAAGAGAAACTATGTTTTCTTATCGGCCCTCATGGGATATGTCAGCATAATTTTGGATGCCGAGTACCTGCACTTGTTACATTTGAAGGGGGTACCAGAGCAATTCAGCATGGGTGCAGTGCCATTAATGGGAGTGTACTGGCCCTTCTCAGTAGCAAAAAGGAACTCCTGGATAGTGAGTGTAGGAAAGTACAGTATTATGGGGTGATGCTGGTAAAGCTTCACCATGCAATACCCTAAAGAGGGTCCTTGGATTCACAATAATAAATTCTTAGCTCAGTCCTGGTAGAGTGGCAAGGAGCAGTCAAGCTTTACTAGAGGTTCGTGTTAAGCATATCAGAATACCAACATGTACGATAAGTAAGTGACGACCCGAACGAAATCCAACATCAATTTTAAAAGTAAAGTGATCTTTATATAAGTCTAAACACCTAAACAAAGTAAATCAGATATGTATATCCGGAGTTATGGATTTTAGAAGCAATATTAAATCAGTGCAAAACAGTACTGCAAAACATTATCATTGCAGTCAATGGGAAAAAGCACCAGTGCCAATTGGTCACTTGCAAGTCGAGTTACATGGAACCTAAGAAGAGTAAAGGTGATGTGGATCCCAGGACAAAGCCATGGCAGTCGATTTGATTTTACCTGGTTCGCGAAGCCAGGGTGCAGAGTTGTCCTGGCTGTCCTTGGGGCTGAAGTGGGAGCAGCCGGGGAGGTGGTTTTTCTGCAGTGCTGGTGGGAAACGGTGCAAAAAGTCGACAACAAAGCCACTGCTTATGTCAGATGAAGGTTTTGCGTAGTTCCCTCGAGTTGCAGCATCAAGTAAAGGATGTGACTGCCAGACTGGCGACCAACAAGCCATTACAGTGGTAAGGTCAGCAGAAAGCTATTTCGATGTGGTCCAGGGGAACACGGTGGCTGCATGAAACGTTGTGGAGTTCAAGACTACATTTCCCATAATGCACTGGACCATCTACATTTGGGCGTTCCCTCAGAGGGCCCGATGGCTAGCGATTCTTTGGTTCTGGTACATTGTTTTTACCTGCGGTGTTCAGGGGACCAGTGCCACTAGTCCATGGGAGTCAGGTTTTGCCTTTGACTCTCAAAGGGGTCCCTCTGTCTGGAGAAACTGAGTTTTGGTCTAGGACGATTCACAGTCCTGCAGTCCCATGAAGGTTGCCACAGGTGCAAGGCATCATTCCTTTGGCTTGTGCTGCTCTTGTTGCTGTAGACTTGGGTCTCTTCTTGTGTCCTTTGTTGCCAGTCAGATCAGAACTGAGATTCTGGTGCCAGGGGTAGCCCTTAAATCCTAGATTTAGGGGTGTTAGAGGTATGGATGCAAAAGGCCAATGGGCTACTAGCACCAGCGGCTAATCGGCCCCCGAGGTGACCACGTCCAGGGTGTAGGTCGCCTTTTCTATGCAGAACCCTCTATTCTACCACCTTCTTTTTTTAATGAAGTTTTATATAGCACAAGCTTGACCCTAGGGTATCGGGTATCCAAGCGCTTTACATAGCACCAGTTGCCTTTCATGAGGACACATTCATTTGTGTTAGGCACGGGAAGACTAAGTCATTGCCGAGACTCGAACCCGGTTCCCTAGATTCAAGGTAGACCGCCCTAGCCGTTTAGCCAACTCATCTTCCTTAGCTGTACAGACGAGGTAGCCCACCCAAGTGGTGTGGCTAGCCTTTTTGGGGTGTATTTCTCTTGAATACTTAATTTTGCAGCCTGCTCTGTTGCAAATGTGCCTTTGGGAGGCAGCTCGGCTGCATATCACAGGTAGTGCAGCTGGTGCTTAATTTGTAAAAAAAAAAGAATTGTGCCACGGCCCTCATCTGGAGGCCACTGCAGCTTGCACTAAACATTGCCCTTGCCATGCTGACAGTGTCAGTACAACACAACTTCTAACCATCACACTCCTACAAGTCTGACAGTTCAGAATGTTCCAGGCCCCAAAAGCTACAAGAATGGCTTGGGTAGCATGTATTAGTATTTTTTTATGTATATTGAATTAATATTTGACAGTTGTTGAGGTCATCTCTAAATTAGCCAGACAGCGCCACCCCGTCACAAGTGCTGGTGTAAACAATTAAGTGCCTGTGCCGAGCACCGGAAACCACTGGATCAAATTAAGCACTGGGTGCAGCCTTTGAACCTCACTGCCTTGATGTGCCACTTCACTAGCCATCCAGTCAGGGCGAGAGGTGTGACATCACTTCTGTGCTGTCCAGGCCATCTTCTGAGAGAGATCACACCTCCTGGCAGGGGGTCAGATTCCTGACTTGGGTCAGCAGCTTCAGGCTGGCAGCCAGAGAACAGGATAGGCTGGGGCAATCATTCCTTAAGGTCTGCTGTCTCACCTTTAAAGCCATCAATGGTACAGGTCCTGGATACTTGCAAAAGAAACTCTGTAAGCTGATTTCCTGCCGTAACCTGAGATCAAACGCTATGGCATTGTTGAAGATCCCTCGCATCCGACGCACTCGTTCGGGGGGCAAAGCCTTTTCATATATTGACCCTAAATACTGGAATATATAGCGCAGTTTCTCCGTCCGCGCAGCGGGCGGGCGCGCCAAAGGCGCGCCAGAGGCGTGCCCGTCTGCGCCCGTCCATGCCCTGCCGGGCCCAGGGGCTTTACCCCCTGGCCAAACCTCGGACCCGTCCCGTAGACTTACTTATAGTGCCAATCTGCTGCGTGCCTACAGGCCCCATCATAATGTGGACTGCTCTTTGTTCAGTTCAACCAGCACATACTCCCAGTCCTGTTTAAGCTGCTCACTGTCACTCGATGTCCCTCAGCTCTGTAGTAGTTGCACTTCTCAAACACCTACCAACCTTGAAATTGTATACAACTTCTACAGCATGAACTGTCGATCTATACCTAAGCACAGGCGTGAGATTTTTGATCTCTTAAATGATGAACAGCCTGATGCTCTCTTTGTCACAGAGTCGTGGCTTCACAACGGCTCTGGCCCAGACATCGCGGAGGCATTGCCGGCCAACTATGCCATCGTCAGGTGTGATAGAGGGGCAAAAGTCGGCGGAGGCATCGCCATTATTTTTAAAAATACTTACCAATGTCAACTAGACGCCATTGCTCTACCCAACTGCGAAGCCGCGTCTTTTAAACTAGCTCTTCACCCCAAAACCCCGCTGTCCGGAATTTTAATCTACCGTCCCCCAGGTCCTGCTAACGACTGGGTTTCCCATCTGTCCGATCTCATTGCTTCCTTCCTGACTAAATCCAGTACTCTCCTAGTGGTGGGTGACCTTAACATTCATTTAGACGATTCCAGCAACAGTGCAGCCAAAACCTTGATTGCCGACTGTGACGCAATGAATGTCACCCTCCATAACTCCGGACCCACTCACAAAGGTGGACACTTATTAGACCCCATCTTTTCAAACCTGCCCGATCTGACTTGCCCGTCATCTGGTCTGATCATTATTTGGTCAGCTTCAGGATTACGTCCAGGACAACCTCAGCTCTGTGCAAAGGTACCCATGCCGAAAGTAGGAGGGCTTGGAAAAAATTGGACATTTGTTCCTTGAATAAAGTTCTTGCTTCCCACCTTCCCGCAGAACTGCTTACGTCAGTAGATGTGGAAACCGCAGCTTCACTGATTGACGCCTGGCTAAAAGCTGCAATTGACATCTGTCTTCCTATCTCGCTAAAGAAGGTGGCCCCCCATAAGACTCCAGCTCCTTGGTTTACCACGGCGCTAAAAGCCAAAAAATCCCTCTGCAAGAAGCTGGCGCGCATCTGGCGAAAAGACTATTCAAAGTCGACAGCTCTCGCTTACAGTCCTACCACAAAGCCTGCGCCTCCACTAGGGCCGACTTTGTGGCGAAGTCCATAGTAGAGGCTATTGACAAATCCAAAGTCCTGTTTGGTATCGTAAAAAGTCTTGCAGGATCTCTTACTACTGCAAAAGCTCCCCCCCTGTCGAGTAGTAGACGTGATGCTATTGCCCAATTCTTTATAACGAAGGTGGACAAGATCCACCAGGACATCTCCACTTGGAAGCATGGACAAAATCCCATGGGTCAATCTACCCTCGTTAAGGAGGCCACTCGCCATGCGGCCCCTATACTCTGCCCGCTATCAAATTGGCCCGACTTACAGCCTGATGGCCTTCACGAACTGTTCTGCAAAATAAAATCTGGTTCCCCTTTAGATCCTTTGCCTATTGCCGCATTCAGGTCTCTTGACCCCCCGCAACTGTTAGCAATGTGCTCCACATTGAACCTATCGCTCAAGACTGCTACAGTCCCTGCTATCTGGAAACATGCTATGGTCACGCCACTTCTAAAGAAGCCTTCCGCTGATCCCGAACTTCTTTAGAATTACCGTCCTATCTTACTGTTACCTGCTTTTTCTAAGGTTCTTGAACGTCATATCCATTTTCACCTCACTCAGTTTGTGACCTCCAACAATTTACTTCACCCCTCGCAGTCAGGATTCCGGTCAGGTTTCTCTACGGAAACAACCCTTTTGGGTGTCACGGAAAATCTCCGATCCCTGCTTGACAGAGGGGAGACGGCCGCGCTGATATTACTTGATTTCAGCGCGGCGTTTGACACCATCTCTCATAAAATCCTCCTGGACGCCCTAGCCATCATGGGCGTTGAAGGATCCGCCCTGGGCTGGCTGGCTTCCTTTCTTGCAGATCGCACCTTTCAAATCTTTTCCCAGTCTGCTTCTTCCAATGTCTATTCCCAGCCTTATGGTGTCCCGCAAGGCTCTATTCTTAGCCCCCTCCTTTTCAATCTGTACGTCACTCCTTTAGCCTACATAGCTGACAGCGTTGGTCTCACTCTATTCATGTACGCCGCCGACTCACAGATTGTTTTTTCACTCACCAAATCTGATAAGGCTTCCACATCCCCCCTTTCAGTTGGGCTGGGAGAAATTGCCAAGTGGATGGACCACAATCTTCTCAAGTTGAACGGGGGAAAGACTGAGGTTCTCGTCCTGGGACACAAACCCGACCTATGGACTTCGCGGCATTGGCCTGCAGAACTTGGCCATCTCCCTGCACCTGTGGAACAGGTTCGTAATCTGGGTGTTGCTATTGACAAAGACTTGTCAATGCAATGCCAAGTCAACAAGGTATCATCCACATGCTTCACCATTATACGCTGGTTGCGAAAGATCCTGTGGATGTTGCCTGTGGACACTCGGCGAGCGGTAGTGAGTGCCTTGGTCACCTCCCGACTAGACTATTGTAACATACTCTACCTGGGGGCGGCCAAGGCCGTCATGCGTCGCCTACAGCTGGTACAAAATGCGGCAGCGCGCCTTCTCAGTGGCTGCCGCAAAACCGACCATATATCCAGTTGCCTTCGTGAGCTTCACTGGTTGAAGGTGGAAAACCGCGTGAAGTTCAAGGCGCTTACATATATGCATAAGATTTGGCAGAAGGTGGCACCAAGTTACCTACAGACCTTGGTGAAATCTTATTCCCCTACCCGTTCCCTTCGATCTCCTCTCAAATTCTCTTTTCTGTGCCTAGGGTCAGACTTTCAAGAATGGGAGGCCGCTCCTTTGCTTATCTGGGGCCCAAACTATGGAATTCTCTCCCTCTGATCATCCGGTCGGAGGACAGCCACACCCGTTTCCGTAAAGCTGTTAAGACCTGGCTTTTTGACCAATAACTGCATCGGCCTCAACTAGCCATATTAGCTGCACAATCTTAGCGCCGGGAAACCCTCAGGGGTAGCTGTCGCGCTCTACAAACTCAAATAATAAATAAATAAATAAATAGAAGCAGAAGTGGTGGCCGTGCCTTTTCCCATCTGGCTGCAAAATCCTGTAGCGGCCTCCACCTTTGAACAGCACCCACCCTGCAAGATTTCAGGAAAGGCCTAAAAACCTGGTTATTCTACTAATATTGCTAAGTGGCAGCAACCCCCTCCCCTCAAGCACCTGGATACCCTCATGGGTGATAAGCAGCACTTTACAAATCCTATTTGATTGCGTGCCATAATGGAGCTGCCAACCTCGGATTTACCTGGGTGCCAGCCCATGTTATCCTATGGACCGTTTATCACTTATTGTAGCCTTTAATGGTAAAGGCCACTATAGGGACATATAAGCATGCACTTACATGTCCTCACCTTTAATATAATGCACCCTGCCTCCTGGTCTCAGGAGGCCTTCCTTAGGGGTGACTGGTACATATTACAAATAGTACATTGACTTTGCCACACAAGGTGAGGGCAAAGTCGAGTTCCAGCAGTTTGCTCTGCTCCTGCAGTCAGTAGTTTACTTGAGTCACTCAGGGTGGCACAAACAATGCTAAGACCATGGTGACCCCTTTATGGTCATGGTGACCCCCTAAACTGCCCCCTTACCCTTTCCGACTCAGTTAAGTCTCAAGGCATCACCCTTGACAAGAATTTATCAATGGAGGTCCACATCAAAAACTCAGCAAAAAGTGCTCTTTTCTCTCTAAAACACCTTAAGAAATTGAAAACTTTTCTACCCCCATGATGACCTCAAGACAGTAGTCCAATCCCTAGTTCTCTCTAAAATCGACTACGGGAACGCCATCCTTACAGGGACTCCAAAAGCTCACCTAGCCCCTCTAAGGGCAGTGCTGAACATGTCAGCTCGACTCGTATCTGGAGTTAAAGATTTGAACACATCACTCCAGCTCTCAACTGCCTCAATTGGCTTCCCATGGAAGGGAGATGTATTTATAAACTGGGCTGCATCACACACAAAACCCTTCACTCTCCTGCCCCCAACTACCTAAATAACAAACTGGTAAGAGCAGGTCAATCCAAAACACTGAAAAGCTCCAACTCTCTCCTTCTTATTCCGCCGAAAATGAAAAAAAAAAACACCCAATACCGATCGTTTTCTGGCAATCCCATATCCCAGGATATGGAACGCTCTCCCTGGAGCCCTCAGATGCAACCCCTCCTTCTCCTGTTTCAAAAGGGACCTGAAACTCCATCTCCTAACAAATACTTTCAGGACCAACGTCAACTTACCTAGACTACTATATCCGAGTTGTCTCCTCGCTCCCTAGACATTCAAGGATAGTGGGTGACCGGACTATGTCATTCTCACCTGTTTCTTTTATTGCTCTCTCCCCCTCCGCTGCACTGCATATTGTTCCCATGCTGTATTTTCTTTTGGTTTACTTCCTTACTGCTGGCCTACTATGTCATGTAATTGTCCTTCTGCTGTTTACTGTGTGTATGTAAAGCCCTCTGATACCTACGGGTTAAGTTAGCGCTATATAAAACTTTAAAAATAAATTTAGAAAAATATGCCCTGGGTACCATAGGTACCTTATTCCAGGGACTCATAAGGGGGTTAAAGTCCTTTCCAGTTTGCGTTACCAATTCACACATATCAGTGTTAGTGAGAAAGCACTGGCACTGGGGCCTGGGCAGCAGGCTCTAGTGCGCTTTCAGAGCCATAACCATCAGCATTGGAGCAAAAAGAGAGGAGGTGAGCATACCAACAGGGCACTTTCCTAAAGTGAGGACTCGCACTTCTCTGTTTCGATGCAAGGCTGCCTCGAAAAGTGCCACCGCACAACCCCCTTGTCACATCTGGAGATGAGACGAACCACAGAGAAGCACAGACAGGACAGCAAAGAACCTATATAAGTTTCATAGAATAAAGCGCTGCACGCACTGCAAGGGCCATGAGAGTGCAGCACTGCAGAGAGAATCGCCTCCAGGCGCTAGACTTCTAGAGTTCTGTAGTTCTGAAAAGGAATGATTTCTATTTCATTCCAAAAACTGTGTGGAGCGCCTAAAAGCCAGTGGACGTGTGAAATTGTCTGGTGGTGCCCCAATGATCCACGGCCTGTCCAGGGCGTGTTTTAAAGCACCCAGCGACGGGCTAACTCTGTCCCAGCCCTGAAAGCTGTCTCCCCTAGCGCTGCAGACCTCGAAAGGCCCAAACCTGACCTGTAATTCATAACCCTGCTCTCGTCATGAAAGCCGTTCATAGACACAGGCGTGACTTGTGACTGACTCTGTCTTCCTGAAATTCATTCTCAGACCCACGTGGCCGCCCCGTCACCGCCCTACTGACCTCCATAGCCACAGGCATGATATGTGCCAGCCTCCCCAGCCCTGCCAGCTTTTCAGCAGCATCCGCCTAGCATGTGAGAGCTGTGTGACTAATTCTGCCCCCTCCTACAGGCCTTTTAGAGGCGCTACCTTCAATATGACTGGGGTGCTCCCCAGACTCAGGCAATGTGACTGAACCCCAAAAGCAGTCTAGTGGGACAGGCAGGCCAAAAACGCATGTTTTCTCTGAAGCTGAGCCCCTGCCAGAGGCCCGCATGCCTAAACCTAACCTTCCTCTGGTAATTGAAAACCAAGCTGGGCTTTACGGGTCCCTCGCGGGCAAGGATGCCGCGTACCAGGACAGCTGCGGCGCTCATGGGGTTAACGCCATTATGTGAGCCTTGCCATCCATCCCCTTAACCCCCACTGTTCCACAGTCCAACCCCCACCCCCCATTGGAGGGGCCGTGATGATATTTGACCTTCGCTGGACTAAGTACTGTGCAGCGGGACAGCTGTTGTTACCCCCCCCACCCCCCCACACCCCTCCCGATGTGCCAGTAAGACCCCCTCCCTTCATCCCAGTCAAGCATTTCAGCACTCCGGGCCTCCCACCGCACATGTGCCGCTGTCACTCAGTCTGCCCAAACTTTTATTTTAGTTCCAGGGCAGTCAGAACAAGGTGCCCGGGCGGGGTTCAGAAACATTCCCAGATCTTACCAAGCGCCCAGTCCCTGCCCTGGGCACTGCCCAGCACCAACCGAGGGACCGTGCACCGACTCTGCCAGGCCAGGCCCCCCTCACGCCCCAAGAGGCCGCGTGCTGCCGCGTTTCCCGCTCTCCAAGGTGTCACCTTTCCCGAGCCATGGGTCCCGGAGCGCTCCTCGTCTGCTGCCTCTCGGCGCTACAGCTCTGCAGCCAGGTAAGCCTTTCTTTCAAAGTGACGCAATTAGTTCCCCTGGACGCAGGATGAGAGGTCGGGCGCAGAGACATTTTAAGGCGTGGGAAGAGTGGGCATTGCCCGGGGTCCCCCACCTTCCTAGGGACCTCCCCGAGAAAGTGAACTTTCTCTTTAGTTTACTTCTGTGTGTTTCTGTAGTCTGTACCTCACCCTTCAGCATATAATGCAATATTCTTACGCAACATGGAGCTTGAATTAGCAGATAATGGGTAATACTATTCGGAGGGGTTCAAAACAGGGGCCCCTAAAATAGTGCTGGCACGGGCCCACAAATTACTTAAGATGACGCGCGGTGCGCACTGAGGCGTGTTTGAGGCGCAGGGAAAGAAACCTGAGAGACGGCGGCGATGAAGCAGAGGAGACAGAAGGGAAATAGATGGAGAGGAGACACCGAAGGCGCCTGGAGCCAGACAGTGCAAGGAGTTTGGGCTCCTAGACAGACTGTGAGGGGACCTTTGCGTGTGTAGACAGAGCATGGAGAGGCGCGCGGCAAAGCGAGCGCGAGGAGCTCATGCGCGAGGGACCAAAGGCGCGTGGCCACTGTGAAGTGCTTGGGACCCACAGACTTCGTTCAAGGAGCTACGGCCGGTAGATTGACAATGAGAGGACCTGGACAGACAGTGCCAAGCTTGGCCCAGAGACAGTAGCAGAGGCCCGCAGACATACACTGTGAAGTGTGGGGGCCCACAGACAGTGCAAGGAAGTCGGGGTCTTAGACAGGTAGTGTGAAGAGTCTGAGCCCCAGAGACAATGTGAACGAAGATCTTGGATACAGACACAGTGTGTGAGGAGCTTGGGGGGTAAATGGACAGTGTGAGGTGCTGAAGGCCCTCAGCCAGATTAAAGAGTGTGTAGCGCACAGACGCGGTGCGAGGAGCTAGGGGTCCATAGACAGCATGGGGAGTTGTGTGGGGCCCATTGGCAGTGTAAGGAGCTAGAGCCACAGCGACATTGAGACGAGTGTGTAGTAACAAGTTCGGTTAAATGTTTACAAAATAGTCTTTTTCCCGGTCTTGCGCGTGGCTTTGCTTTGTAGAGCACTTTTGCACCATCCATAGTAGCCTCTCGGGCTTGGTGCACATGGCCCCTTCGAAGGCCTGCTGCTCCCCGGCCACAGGTGGGACAATGTTTGGCGCTAGAGTGGAGTTCTTTTTCGAAATGTGTAACCTAAAGGCGCAGAGGTGAAAGGTTACAAAGCAGCAGTGTCAGCACATAAGGGGCAGCCAGCAGCGCGAGCCTGATGCCATCCTGGGGCAAATATTTGAGTGGAGTCAGGTGCTCTAACGGGTCAAGTTGTGCCCCTGTTTCACCACTAGTAGTAGCACTGTTTGGGGGGTGAGCAGAAACTGTGCACACTCACATTTTTTCCCAAGCACTCACCACCAGTGGGAAAAGTGAACAAGCATTGGCTAAGTAAATGCGTCTGACCCCGGCTTGCTCACCCAAATGTCGTTTAGTACATAAAAGCCAGATCTATTGGTTTTGCCAATAGTAGAAAAAGTATATTTGAAAAACAACAAGGGGACCCAATAAAGTCGAACAGGGACCTTGGGAGTACATTCTTTTAGACAACAGTGACCCCTGAAAAGGGAGGAAATAGGGAGCAATGAATATAGACTCAGTCGTTTCTATATTGGATTGACATATCCAGCCGGACAGAGGTCTAATATTTACTTTTTTAACAATAGAGAGGTATTTCACAGCAATACACAAGGTGGGGGACAAGCCTGTGCCCTACTTAACACATGTACAACATATACAGGTAAGGACAAAAACCGGGAACAAGGGGCTTTTAGGCACAAGCTTAACGGTGGAAAAATAGTGGAAAAAGTACCACGAAAAATGATGACTTCATTTTGGAGATCTAGAACGGAATGTGACAGTGTGGGGATGACTATACTTTTCAGGTGCAAAATAGTCCCCCATCCATTTCAATGAAGCACTAACTAATTGGTGCAATGATACACCTACCTGCTAATAGCATGAGATGAGAGAGAATTTACTCCCCTTTGCACCATTTTAAAGAATTATTAATAATAGGTCCTGCATACAGCTGTGCTGTCAAACCAGATAAAAAACTGGCTCTTGAGTAAAATGAGCACAAACACATTTGCACGTTACACTCCATTTTTCAGCACCTGCGTGAAAATGTGGTGCAAAACCACACTCAATCCTTAGCATAAATGTTATTTACACCGGGGTGTGTTGGTGCACTTCTCAATGATTCACACTAGTGATGATAGTGATATATGTTAATAACATGCCCAATAGTGGGCTTTGTAGGTGGACAGCCTGATGCACCATTGCTCTGTGTTGCACCAGATCTTTATATTGCACCATCCCAGCTCTGAGGCCAGCACAGGGGGTGGGTGAAGAGGAGTGTGGCATTGTCCTAGGAGTTGTGCCATGGCAGGAGTAAGGAAGAGGCGGTGAACCTCAGTAGGGGATCTGTGGTGCTCTCCAGACTTTGTTGTGGTCATTATCTTCTACCAAATACACCTAAGATGCACACTGCACCCTAAGTGCATCCCTCCAGGTAGCAGCAGGACTAGTGATAGGCAGCCGTGGCCGCTGCAGGTAAGGGCGGTGGGGCCAGGCGAGGGGGGATTTCGAGAGACGACCCCGAGGGAAAATTAATTATTTAATGTCTTCAGTCCTGGTATCCTACAGCTCCTCAGCACCTTCTTCTTTACAAGTTCTCTAGGAACTAGACTCAATGTCATTTCGGAATATGTAAAGTAGTACTCATGTAGTACTCTTTTACGTACTCCTACATGCATTTGTGATTAGTCTCCAGAGCATCTAAAATGGGAATAATATAATTAGTACAAACTGAAATGACTGAGCCCTCTGTGCGCTTTTATTAAAAGGAAGTTGGACATCTTGGGGCAGATTCACAGAGGCATGTAAGAGTACATAGAAGATTACTCCTGTAGTACCACGTCCCTTACTCATAAAAGCTTTAATGAATCGGCCACTTAGTAATGATGTCCTAAACACTGCTATTGATACGGGTTTTAGGTTCAGAATAATTTCAACTGCATTTATGAACAGAAGGCAAACTATTTTTCCCCCAAGACGTATTTTACTCTTCACTTTTTTACTTTTTATGCACTCATATTTGTATTTTTTTATGTTCGATCATGTATTACCAATGTTGTATCATTTTTATTTAAAGCTGCCTGGGACCTGGCTGGCCTGGTTCACGCTACGTAAACCTGTAAATAGGGGAGGCCATGGGATCCTGGTCAGGTAATATCAGTGGGCGATGCCAAGGCAGGATGCTATTCAGCAACACTCCGCTGGCAGTTGGTACCTGTCTGCCCTCCCTCCTAGTGGTTTCATTCATTGCTAACACACCCAGTAGTCTACACAGTTGTGGCACGCCATCTTTCATACTGATCAGTCCCATTACCCTCAGGTGGGCGTTGCAACAGGCCCACCCAGCACAGCCGCTACCACCTGTGTGAGGCTCATGGGTATCCCTGGTAAAGTGGCATGCGTTAAAGCCTGACCACAGTCTGTGATTGAAGTTTACCCTACTGAGCTGCTGGGAGGAAAGAGATGTACTGTTTAGGTACGGTGTGGGAGAGACTGGGTGTTTTGAGGGATATGTGTTAAAAATATTGTTGCTGTGGCGGGTATGTGTGTACAGACCTGCCCACTCACACAGTGCCACCATGTGACATGTAGTTTTTTCACTTATCACCCGGCAAACCGGTGAAGATACGTTGTCACACAGTGAGCTGGAAACCCTTGGACAGAATAGGTTGGCTGGTCATACGTAAATGCTGTGCACCAGTGGGATCCAATTAAAACCTACCCAGGACATCTACCAAATCGGGGCTTAATTTGAGCCAGTGTTTTCTGGTGCTCAGCACCGGCACTTAGTTTTCAACACAAGAGCTTGTTCAGTCTGCCACAAGGTGGCGCTGTATGGCTAATTTAGAATGGACCACAACAACAGTTAATTATTAATTCAAGTATACATGAAAATTGACTATTATCTTCCACCCAATCTATTCTTATAGTTTTGGGGGCGTGAAATTGTCTAAATTGTCACACTTGTATAAGTGCAATGGTTAGTAATTATGTTGTTACTGTCATTGACAGTATAGCAGGGGCAATGTGTGGTGCACGCCGCAGTGGCCTCCTGGCGATAGCCCTGGCATTTAATTTTTTACAAGTTAAGCACTGTACCAAATAGAAGAGCCGAGGAAGACCTAATCAGCACCTCAGTGGTAGCAAGGCTCATGGAAGTGCTAGAAGCAGCCATCTCTGCATCCTTCTCACGTCACTGTCTGAGCCTCCACTCTCCAGCCTCAGGGGTGCAGACAATAAACGTCCACTGTCTGGGCAGATATCCACGCCCCTCTCTAGTGCCCTGCCACAACCAACCTTTGTCTTTCAAATGAACCTTCCCTAAGTTTCCATCCTCTTTATGTCTTTTCTCACTAAGCACAACCTACTGTAAGTTACATGCATGTTCACCTTTTGCTCTTAAAATAGTATTTTACCAAAGTGTCCCCACCTTATCTCAAAGATCTCAACCTATCCTTTAAAAGGTATAACCCTGCAACCCACCAACACCTAATATCCTGAAGCTCATCTAATAATCCCGCCAACCACTTGCAAGAATTGACATATCCCTCCCTCCAAAGATCACATCTAACTGCTGTGAATGTAATTCGAGTAAAGACGTGGAATGCTTTCCTTAACAGTACAAGACTAATCTCAATAACCAACAATAACCACTGGAAAACCCCCAGTAACTTTGGGTTCCACAGTAGAGTGTGGCCCGGTGTAAAGCGCTTCAATGCGTCGTCCGGAGCAATAAGCGCTATATATATGCAATTACAATACAGTTCATTGGAAGGCGACTCCTGATGAGTTTGTTCTTGCTGTGTGGAAGGTAAACGTGACTGGGCAGAGCAGTGGGTCCAAAGCCCCACTAACCATGGCCCCACCCTATCTCCAAAGCCCGCCCTTTCTCCCTGCACTCTCCTATGCTGAAGATTAGCAGGTCTGGTGTATGTGTGTGTGCATGCACTTGTATGCGTCACCTCCTCCTAATTTTCCTATTAATATTAAAATGACAATATGTATGAATTAATGCACCTGTTGACAATAGGGAAATCAGAGCAGTATAGCGACAATGTGCATAAAGGAGTGCACATAAGTCTAGTGAGAGAATACTTTTGTGTTCACTACGTGCAAAACAGTGCGATGGGCGGTTTGTACGTGTGGCGTGGTCACTATATGTAAAGCAGTAACACGGAGACATACCTCTGAAGCAATGTTTTGTGGTCACTGAATGTAAGGCACTGCACTGGGCTCAATCAATCAATCAATCACAGCATTTATATAGCGCACAACTCACCCAAAGGGTCTCAAGGCGCTAGGGAGGGGGGGTCCGCTACTGCTCGAACAGCCAGGTCTTGAGTTGCTTCCTGAAGGCGAGGTGGTCCTGGGTCAGGCGGAGGTGGGTCGGGAGGGAGTTCCATGTCTTGGCGGCGAGGTAGGAGAAGGACCGTCCTCCTGTGGTGGCTCTTCGGATGCGGGGGATGGCGGCGAGGGCGTGGCCGGTTGATCGAAGCTGGCGTTTGGGAGCGTAGAAGTTGAGGCGGCTGTTGAGGTATCCCGGGCCTTGGTTGTGTAGGGCTTTGTGTGCGTGGGTGAGGAGTCGGAAGGTGATTCTCTTGTTGACCGGGAGCCAGTGCAGGTCTCTCAGGTGTCCGGAGATGTGGCTGCGACGGGGGATGTCCAGGATGAGATGTGCTGAGGCGTTCTGGATCCGCTGAAGTCTCTTCTGGAGCTTGGCGGTGGTTCCGGCGTAGAGGGAGTTGCCGTAGTCCAGACGGCTGGTGACGAGGGCCTGGGTGACCGTCTTCCTGGTCTCGGTGGGGATCCACCGGAAGATCTTGCGTAGCATGCGCAGGATGTTGAAGCACGACGAGGAGACGGCGTTGACTTGTCTGGTCATGGAGAGGGAGGAGTCCAGGATGAAGCCCAGGTTGCGTGCGTGGTCTGTTGGTTGGGGTGCGCTGCCCAGGGCGGGGGGCCACCAGGAGTCATCCCAGGCGGAGGGTGAGGATCCCAGGATGAGGACTTCGTCTTGTCCGAGTTCAGTTTCAGGCGGCTGTTCTTCATCCATTCGGCCACCTCTTTCATCCCTTCGTGTAGGTTGTCTCTGGCAGTGGCGGGGTCGCTGGTGAGGGAGAGGATCAGCTGGGTGTCGTCGGCGTAGGAGATGATGTTGAGGTTGTGCTGGCGTGCGATGTCTGCGAGGGGGCCCATGTAGACGTTGAAGAGGGTTGGACTGAGCGAGGAGCCTTAAGGGACGCCGCAGATGACTTCGGTGGCTTCCGATCTGAACGGAGGGAGGCGGACTCTCTGTGTCCTTCCGGCGAGGAAGGAGGTGATCCACTCCAGTGCCTTCTCCTGGACTCCGACGTTGCTGAGGCGCTGTACTAGGGTACGGTGGCAGACAATGTCGAAGGCCGCGGAGAGGTCTAGGAGGATGAGGGCCGCTGTTTCTCCGTTGTCGAGCAGGGCGCGGATGTCATCGGTGGCAGCGATCAGGGCGGTCTCGGTGCTGTGGTTTGCCCGGAAGCCAGACTGCGAGGGGTCGAGGGATCCGTTCGTCTCGAGGAAGGCGGCCAGCTGCTTGTTGACGGTCTTCTCGATGACTTTAGCCGGAAACGGGAGCAGCGAGATGGGGCGGTAGTTCTTGAGGTCGGTGGGGTCGGCTGATGGCTTCTTGAGTAGGGCGCTGAGTTCGGCGTGCTTCCAGCTCTCCGGGAAGGTAGCGGTGTTGAAGGAGGTGTTGATGATGTCCCGCAGGTGGGGTGCGATGACAGCGTCGGCCTTGTTAAAGACGTGGTGAGGGCAGGGGTCGGTCGGAGATCCGGAGTGGATGGAGTTCATCGTGCGGATGGTGTCTTCGGTGTTGATCGGAGTCCAGGCGCGGAGGGTGGTGGTGGGGGGCGGGGGTTCGGTCGTGGCGTGCGTCGGTTGAGTGCTGAAGCTGTTGTGTATGTCCGCGATCTTGTTGTGGAAGTAGGAGGCGAGGGAGTTGCAGAGGTCTTGCGAAGGGGTGATGTCGTTGTTTCCGGCGTTGGGGTTGGAGAGCTCTTTGACGATGTTGAAGAGTTCCTTGCTGTTGTGTGCGTTGTTGTCCAGTCGTTCCTTGAATGCGGTTTTCTTGATGGCGCGGATGAGTTGGTGGTGCTTTCGGGTGGCGAGCTTGAGGGCCGCCATGTTGTCCGGAGTTGGGTCTCTGCGCCAGGTTCTCTCGAGGGCTCGGCAGTTCTTCTTGGAGTTCTTGAGTTCGTCGGTGAACCATGGGGCTTTCTTGCTGCCGGGTCTGCTAGGCGGGTCCTCAGGGGGGCGAGGTCGTCTGCGCAGTCGCTGATCCACTTGGTGAGGTTGGTGGCCGCCTGGCTTGGGTTCGGTGTGCTGGTGGGGGGGTTCATGCTCAGGGAGGTCGCAGGTTGGTCGGCTGTGATCTTGTTCCAGCTTCTGCGTGCAACCTGTTGCTGGTGGTGGTGGATCGTGGTCCTTCTGAAGCTGAAGTGGACGCAGCTGTGGTCCGTCCAGTGGAGTCCGGTGGCGTGGCTGAAGGCGATGTCCTTGCTGGATGAGAAGACGGGGTCGAGTGTGTGTCCGGCGTAGTGGGTGGGGGGTGGTCACCAGCTGCTTGAGTCCCAGGTTTGCGAGGTTGTCCAGCAGGGTGGTGGTGTTGCGGTCGTTGTTGTTCTCCAGGTGGAAGTTGAGGTCCCCGAGGAGGATGTAGTCAGCGGAGGGAAGGGCGTGCGGGGTGATGAAGTCGGCGATGTCCTCGCTGAATTGTGTGCGTGGTCCCGGGGGTCTGTAGATGAGGGTGCCTCTGAGGGTGGTCTTGGGGTTGATGTGGACCTGGAAGTGAAGGTGCTCGGCGGGTGCTCGGGTGTCGTCGGTGTTGGTCGTGATGCGGATGGTGTTCCTGTGGATGATGGCGATGCCTCCTCCTGTGTTGTTGATGCGGTCCCTTCGGATGATCTTGTAGCCGTCTGGGATGGCGATGGCGATGTCGGGCGCTGAAGAGGCGTTCATCCAGGTTTCCGTGAAGAAGGCGACGTCTGGGGCTGTGGAGTCGAGCAGGTTCCAAATCTCGATGGCGTGTCTGTGGACGGGCTGTGTGTACATGTCTTGTGATCAGTATAAGCAAAGCTCTAAAACAGAGGCACTGCATGGAAAGCAGTGCTTTGGAGACGATATGTAGAGCAGTGCTTAAGGGGGTCCTGTGCATGTCATGCTGTAATTTGGGGTCACTGTTTGCAGCGGTTGAATTGCATAAAGAAAACTATGGGAACTGGGATTGTGAGTATAAGGGGGGCGTGGTCAGCGAGTTGGGGGGCGGGGTCAGGGGCGTGGATAAAAAGGTCAAAATATACAGTTACTATTTGGTTACCCTTTCACCTACACCTTAAATCCTGGGGACTCACAAACATTTTCCCAGGAGCCAGAAAGTTTAGTCTGTGCCCGAGGGCCGCATTGATGCCAGTGGGGTGGCGGTAGGGCAAGGGGTTTGGAGGGATTGGTGGTAAGGTTGGTGTAGGTGAAGCAAAGAATATACATCTAGTTTCTGAATTGAACAATGTGAAACCAGAAAACCTGGGATTAATCCCGACTTTACCAAATTCTGTGCTCCTAGGCAATTGTTAATTTCACTTTCTCTCCTTTTTCTTCCATATCACATATAAGAGAACCTTGGAATACGTGATTTCAGGGTGTGCGCTGTACAAAACGTTCTCTTGTGTTTGATTTAGTGATCTATAATGTTAATCATTTATAATAGGAACCCAGGCCACCCAAAAAGTGTACATAACAGCTGACTTGCCTCTTCAGTTCACTACTGGTGGTGTTGTCAGAGTGGGGAGAGAATGAATGTTTCTAAATTCATGTTCGAAAACTATCACTCTTAAATTAATACTTCTCAATGCATTGATATATTCAATTGTACAAAGGTGAAAAGTTTTTGCATGTTAATTGAATACACATTTTGGATTTTGAAGAAACTCATATATTTACACTTTTGCTGCAAGATGTGTTTAAAAATGAAGGTGTTCCTAAAGTAAAGCGGTGCAGGACTCCCTAGTTACATCCTATCTTTAACACCAATCACCCTTGAAATAAATGCTTGCCTGTCTATTTAACATTTTATTTATCTTTTATTTCCTTTTATTGGTAGCGCTGAGTCCAGTAAACAGCAGCCCAGTGCTCCTGTTTATCAGGGGGCAGTATGTAAAGGGTGGGGCTGTACTTTAACGCCTTAATCGCGGCATTTTTTTCCGCCGCGGTGCGGGCGTTCTAAAGGGTGGGCGGGGCTCCGTTGGCTGACGGCAGCACCAAGAAGGTAGTGCTCCCGTCGGCCAACAGCCGACAGGAGCACGCAAGGGGTTAAGAATCCATGCCTTAAATGATAAATAAATGCAACTTATGTGTCTCTGTGGGACATGGAATTTGCTGTTTGGTTGGTTAATGCAATCACTTCAGATAAAGTTGGCTGTACCGAGACGGTCACTGAATTGAATCTTGGTCATGCTGATTAGTTTAAAACACGTATTAGACATGGTTTAAGATGGGTTATTCACGGGCTGTCGCAAAACGTGCACATAGATTTTGCTTTAATATTTACAGTGCTTCCAAAAGATATATTTTTCGAAACAATTTGATTCAACGAGTGCACACTTTTTTTTATAGCTTTCCTTTAAAGGACACAATACAGATTCTATTTTTTAAAGCCTTTATTGGTTCCCAAGCAGGAGCGGGAGTTTTTTTTAAAAAAAAGGTATGGGAGCTGTTTGGATCAAATTACTAAAAGGCGGGAACGTCGTTCCCCCGCCCACTCCAACCTCTGACTGCTTGTCAGTCAGTGCAATGTGGTGATTGTGAGTTCAAAGCTGAGTTTTTGAATCACTGACTATAAAGCACGCTGTGCAGTTCACTGGGGTTGCTATACGTTAAACACTGCACTGGAGTGACTATCTTACATTGTACATTTTGGGTCATCCTGTGTGAAACAGTGCCATAGGTGGACTATACGTAAATCACTTCACCGGGGTCACTGTATATAACCAGTGCACAGGGGTGATTTCGTGTTAATCAGTTCTCTGGTATGACTGTATCAAAAGTGCACTGTGTCACTGCATAAAAACGGTGAACTGAGATTGTCCTGTGCAAAGCAGTGCACCGGTGTCATTATATATAGAAGCACATACTGAAGTCACTATTATGTACAGCAGTGCAGAGGAGAGCATTGTATATAAACAAGGCACAGGAGTGAGTATTCATAAATCCTTTCACTGGAGAGCGCTATATGTAAAGCAGTGCACCGGTGCTTGTGAGTCTGAACATGGGGGTAGGATTGGCCGGGCAGTGGCTGGTTGGAGGGGCCTGGATTGCTGGTGGTTACTGGCCTTGTAGCTCAGCCCTGTTTTTCAGTCTTTTGCGGGGTATGTTGCTGCCTGTGATTTTCAGTGTTTTGCGGGGTATGTTGCTGCCTGTGATTTTCAGTGTTTTGCGGGGTATGTTGCTGCCTGTGATTTTCAGTCTTTTGCGGGATGTGTTGCTGCCTGTGATTTTCAGTCTTTTGCGGGTGATGTTGCTGCCTGTGATTTTCAGTGTTTTGCGGGGTATGTTGCTGCCTGTGATGTTCAGTGTTTTGCGGGATATGTTGCTGCCTGTGATTTTCAGTGTTTTGCGGGATATGTTCCTGCCTGTGATTTTCAGTGTTTTGCGGGATATGTTGCTGCCTGTGATTTTCAGTTTTTTGCGGGATACGTTGTTGCCTGTGATTTTCAGTGTTTTACGGGGTGTGTGGTTGCCCAGTTTGGTCACTGATGTCCTGGCAAAGATGGTGCATTATGCAGGTCCCTTGGTGATTGGTTTCAGGTTCAATTTGTGCCTTTCTGTGTTCATGTGCACTCACATACCATACTGCTGGGACTGGGGTGTCTTATGCATAACCCTGTTGAGGCTATGTGCACCCCTTTGGGGGGCGTAAATTATTGGCATCATGTGCCTGCCCCTGCGGGAATGTAAACAGGAACTTGAGAGAACTGTTTTGCCAATGACTAAAGGCTGTAGGATTTGTCTGGGTTCCTCAGAGTACCCCTGTATCTGGTGATATTGAGTCTTTTGAGCCACAATAAGTCACCACGATGAAGCTTTGCAAATCCCAGTGATGACATCAGGCTGGGTCCTGCTGACCACAATCCCACTCGGCCTCCACCTGTCATCTTCCCAAACCTGGATTGGTGGTAAGAGGTAGTTTGATTTGGCGAATGAACTCCCGCTGTGATTTGGGGAGGGGAGTCCAACATCATGGCTGTTGTGACAAGGCCCGCTGTGAGCGCGCTATATGTAAAGAAGTGTACTGAGGTTACTCCACGCGCAGCACTGCACTGCAGACCACTGCCAGTAGAGCGGTGTATTAAGGTCACTCTACATGCAGCACTGCACTGGAGATCACTGCAAGTGGAGCGGTGTATTAAGGTCCCTCTACATGCAGCACTGCAGACCACTGCAAGTAGAGCGGTGTATTACGGTCCCTCTACATGCAGCACTGCACTGAGGCAAATGCAAGTAGAGCGTTGTATAAAGGTACCTCTACATGCAGCACTGCACTGCAGGCCACTGCAAGTAGAGCGGTGTATAAAGGTGCCTCTACATGCAGCACTGCACTGGAGACCACTGCAAGTAGAGCGGTGTATTAAGGTCCCTCCACATGCAGCACTGCACTGCAGACCACTGCAAGTAGAGTGGTGTATTAAGTTTCCTCTACATGCAGCACTGCACTGCAGACCACTGCAAGTAGAGCGGTGTATTAAGGTCCCTCTACATGCAGCACTGCAATGCCGACCACTGCAAGTAGAGTGGTGTATTAAGTTTCCTCTACGTGCAGCACTACACTGCTGACCACTGCAAGTAGAGCGGTGTATTAAGGTCCCTCTACATGCAGCACTGCACTGCCGACCACTGCAAGTAGAGTGGTGTATTAAGGTCCGTCTATGTGCAGCACTGCACTGGAGACCACTGCAAATAAAGCGGTGTATTAAGGTCAGTGTACGTGCAGCACTGCACTGGAGACCACTGCAAGTAGAGCGGTGTATTAAGGTCCCTCTACATGCAGCACTGCACTGCAGACCATTGCTAGTAGAGCGGTGTATTAAGGTCCGTCTATGTGCAGCACTGCACTGGAGACCACTGCAAGTAGAGCGGTGTATTGAGATCCGTGTACGTGCAGCACTGCACTGGAGACCACTGCAAGTAGAGCGGTGTATTAAGGTCCCTCTACATACAGCACTGTACTGCAGACCACTGCAAGTAGAGCGGTGTATTAAGATCGTCTACGTGCAGCACTGCACTGGAGACCACTGCAAGTAGAGCGGTGTACTAAGGTCCCTCTAAGTAAAGCGGTGTATTAAGGTCCCTCTACATGCAGCCCTGCACTGGAAACCAATGCAAGTAGATCGGTGTATTAAGGTCCCCCCACATGCAGCCCTGCACTGCAGACCACTGCAAGTAGAGCGGTGTTATCAGGTCCCTCCACATGCAGCCCTGCTCTGCAGACCACTGCAAGTAGAGTGGTGTATTAAGGTCCTTCTACATGCAGCACTGCACTGCAGACCACTGCAAAAAGAGCGGTGCATTCAGGTCCCTCTTTTGCACTGGAGATCACTGCAAGTGGACCTGTGTCTTAAGGTCCCTCTACGTGCAGCACTGCACTGGAGATCACTGCAAGTAGAGCGGTGTATTAAGATTGTCTACGTGCAGCACTGCACTGGAGACCACTGCAAGTAGAGCGGTGTACTAAGGTCCCTCTAAGTAAAGCGGTGTATTAAGGTCCCTCTACATGCAGCCCTGCACTGGAGACCACTGCAAGTAGAGCGGTGTATTAAGGTCCCCCCACATGCAGCCCTGCACTGCAGACCACTGCAAGTAGAGCGGTGTTATTAGGTCCCTCCACATGCAGCCCTGCTCTGCAGACCACTGCAAAAAGAGCGGTGCATTCAGGTCCCTCTTTTGCACTGGAGATCACTGCAAGTCCACCTGTGTCTTAAGGTCCCTCTACGTGCAGCACTGCACTGGAGATCACTGCAAGTAGAGCGGTGTTATTAGGTCCCTCCACATGCAGCCCTGCTCTGCAGACCACTGCAAATAGAGCGGTGTATTAAGGTCCCTCTACATGCAGCACTGCACTGCAGAACACTGCAAAAAGAGCGGTGCATTCAGGTCCCTCTTTTGCACTGGAGATCACTGCAAGTGGACCTGTGTCTTAAGGTCCCTCTACGTGCAGCACTGCACTGGAGATCACTGCAAAAGGAGTGGCATACTGAGGTCACTCGACGTGCAGCAGCGCCTCAGAGATCACTGTAGGTAGAGCCGTGTGTTGAGGTCACTCTACGTCCAGCACTGCACTGGAGATCATTTCAAGTAAAGTACTGTACTGAGCTCTCTCCTTGTGCAGCACTGGAGATCACTGTAAGTAAAGCAGTGTACTGAGGACACTACGTGCAGCAGCACACTGGAGATCATTGCAGGTAAAGCAGTGTGCTAAGGTCACTCTTCGTACAGCAGTGCACTGGAGATCACTGCAAGTAAAGCAGTATGCACTGGAGATCACTGCAATAAAGCAGTGTACTGAGGTCACTCCTTGTGCAGTAGTGTACTGGAGATCACTGCAAGTAAATGAATGTATTTAGGTCACTCTATGTGCGGCACTGCACTGGAGAGTACTGCACATAAAGGCGTGTACAGTGGTCACTCTACATGCAGCATTGCACTGGAGATCACTGCAAGTAGAGCCATGTATTGAGGTCGCTTTATGTGCAGCATTGCGCTGGAGATCACTGTAAGTAAAGCACTGTACTGAGGACACTACGTGCAGGAGTACACTGGAGATCATTGCAGGTAAAGCAGTGTGCTAAGGTCACTCTACATACAGCAGTGCACTGGAGATCACTGCAAGTAAAGCAGTATGCACTGGAGATCACTGCAAGTAAAGCAGTGTACTGAGGTCACTCCTTGTACAGCAGCGTACTGGAGATCACTGCAAGTAAATTAATGTATTTAGGTCACTCTATGTGCAGCACTGCACTGGAGATTACTGCACATAAAGGTGTGTACAGTGGTCACTCTACATGCAGCATTGCACTGGAGATCACTGCAAGTAGAGCCATGTATTGAGGTCGCTCTATGTGCAGCACTGCACTGGAGATCACTGTAAGTAAAGCACTGTACTGAGGTCACTACGTGCAGCAGCGCACTAGAGACCACTGTAAGTAAAGCAGTGTTCTGAGGTCATTACGTGCAGCAGCGCACTGGAGAGTATTGCAAGTAAAGCAGTGTGCTAAAGTCACTGTTCGTACAGCAGTATGCACTGGAGATCACTGCAAGTAAAGCGGTATGCACTGGAGATCACTACAAGTAAAGCAGTGTACTGAGGTCACTCCTTGTGCAGCAGCGTACTGGAGATCACTGCAAGTAAATTAATATATTTAGGTCACTCTATGTGCAGCACTGCACTGGAGATTTCTGCACATAAAGGTGTGTACAGTGGTCACTCTACATGCAGCAGTGCACTGGAGATCACTGCCAGTAGACCCATGTATTGAGGTCCCTCTACGTGCAGCACTGAACTGGAGGTCACTTCAAGCAAAGGAGTATACTGAGATCACTCTGTATGCAGCAACGCAGTGGAGATCGCTGCACATAAAGGTGTGTACAGTGGTCACTCTACATGCAGCAAGGCACTGGAGGTCACTTCAAGCAAAGGAGTATACTGAGGTCACTCTATGTGCAGCAGCGCACTGGTGATCACTGCAAGTAAAGCAGTGTACTGAGGTCACTATGTTCAGCAGCACACTGTAGACCACTGCAAGTAAAGCAGTGCACTGAGGTCTCTTCACTCTACTTGTAACTCTGCACTGGAGATCACTGCAAGTAAAGCAGTGTCCTGAGGTCACTCTACGTGCAGCATTGCACAGGAGATCATTTCAAGTAAAGCAGTGTACTGAGGTCACTGTAACTTCAAGCACTGCACTGGAGTTCAGTGCAAGTAGAGTAGTGTAGTGAAGTCACTCAATGTGCAGCACTGCACTGGAAATCACTCTACAGACAGGATTGCACTGGATATCACTGCAAGCACAGTGGTGTACTGAGTTCACTCTACAGACAGGATTGCACTGGAGATCACTGCAAGGACAGCTGTGTACTGATTTCACCCTACAGACAGGATTGCACTGGAGATCACTGCAAGTAAAGCAGCGTACTGAGGTCACTCAACGTGCAGCAGTGCACTGGAGATCTCTGCTGGTAAAGCTGTGTGCTAAGGTACTCTTCGTAAAGCACTGCACTGTAGATCACTGCAAGTAAAGCAGTATGCGCTGGAGATCACTGCAAGTAAAGCATTGTATTGTGGTTACTCTACATGGAGCATTGCACTGGAGATCACTGCACATAAAGGTGTGTGCTGAGGTCACTCTACATGCAGCAGTGCACTGGAGATCACTGCAAGTAGAGCTGTGTATTGAGGTCCCTCTACGTGTAGCACTGCACTGGAGGTCACCGCAAGTGCAGCGGTGTATTGAGGTCACTCTACATGCAGCATTGCATTGGAGATCAATGCAAGTAAAGGAGTGTACTGAGGTCACTCTACGTGCAGCATTGAACTGGAGATCACTGCAAGTAAAGCAGAATACACTGGAGATCACTGCAAGTAACGGAGTGTACCGAGATCACTCTACGTGCAGCAATGAATTAGAGATCACTGCATGTAAAGGAGTGTACTTAAGCTCAGCAGTGCAACGTAGGTCAATGTATGTAAAGCTTTCTACTGAGGAAGGTTTATACACAGCAGTGCACTGGATATCAAGGTATGTATTGAGCTGACTTTATGTGCAGCAGTGCAGTGTATATCATCGTAAGTAAAGCCATATATTGCGGGCACTCTATGTACAGTGGAGATCACTGTAAATAAACACAAAACTTGGTTTGCTTCTTCACTGAGAAAAACAAACGTTATAGTGATGTTCTAGTTAGATGTTGAAATAAGATTTAAATAAAATAAAGTTTAAAAAAAACTAAATTTCATAAATTATATCTAACTGTGCGAACTATAACTTTCTGACCCATCGAGCTCTGCTTATGACCTTCACAATACATCACTCATGACATGTTAAATGACATCATATTTGACATTACTGATAGCATCACTGATAGCATCACAGTCATATACAACATTGAGTTACTTTGCTGAACCTGTTGGTGCATAGCAGCGCAATAGCATCAGCCCAGGAGGTAAGTAATGATTGAGCATGTTGAAAGTTACATGGTGCACTGTTTGCTAATAGAAATCTGGGCATGTCTCCACATTAAATATTTGTAATAAATGCTCTAAACAAATTTTATGTAATAAGGATATTTACAGCAGCAGTTTCTGCACGAGTGCGGGGGAGTGTCGCCCCCTGCTCGCTGCGAGCTGTGCATGCAAAAATAAAATGGCAATGAAATGATTTTTTATTTTTTACCTTTGTGCGCACTGCAGCAACTAGCCTACCCGGAGCCCAGAGACATGGTATGTCCTCTTATCCTCTGCTACCGACGGGCAGCACGGAGGACTGAGGCAGTGGATGGCCAGACACTTCAAAGTGCGCATGTCACTTTGACTGGCTGTCTTGCGCCGGCCAAAGTGACATGCAGACTTTTAAGCTCTTCATTTAGCTGTCTTAAGACAGCTGGGTGGAGACCAAGCACACGCCTCCAGGGCCTGAAGGAGTGTCCAGCCAGCCCACCCCATCCAATCATGGCACCTCTCTCAAGTTGGCAGGAGAGAAGCACCAGGATTGGATGGGGCAGGCTTGGCCATGCTGGAGTAGATAAGAAGAACTGGATTAGAGCAAGGATATGCTGCCAGGTATGCTGCCATGTAAATGACTTATTTTCTTTTTTTTAATGTGTTTTGTTTGTGCATATCTGGCTATACAAGGGCTGTAGGTATAACACAACAGAAATAGATATGTCAGTGTAATGCAATACCGTTCATTGGACATAATATGTACTTTTTGTGTGCAGGAAGAAAACGGTTACTACAGTGATTTTTTTATTTTGTTTGCAAATGGGTGTTGTGATGACACCAGCTCACGCTAACTTAAATGCTAGAGAGATATTCTTCTCCCAGCGAGGAATGACCCTGGTAATCCTGGTAATTACAGACTGCAAGAGATGATAGGCTTGGAATCTGCTGAGCTGCCTGCTCGTGCTGTCACTCAGGGGTTTCTGTATGGGTGCAAGGAGTCCTTGTAGCAGGAGGCAGGGGAGATGTTGAAAAGATGAATGCGGTGGGCTAGGAGAAAGGATGGCGCAACTGCCCACGAAGTGCCGCGTGACACAGCTTGTATTCCCGGTGTGGGAGGGCCGTTCTCTGGTGAGGTGCTGCAGTTTGCTTACATGTGGCTGCAGATAAAAAGCAGTGGCACTTTGCTCGCCTTACCACTCCCCATAGCTGCCAGCCCCCACTGGATATTTATAAAGTGTGGATATTTATTTCCAAAACTTCACTGAAGATTTTGAGGTAAAGTAGATTTTGGGAATAATGTAGAATGTAGGAGTGTCACACAATGTAGGAGTGTTTGTCTTACACTGGAACTGTAAGCATAGCTCTATGGTTGTCTTCCATTGTGTCCATCTCAGGAATGTGTGTAGGCCTTTTAACAAACTATAGGTAGTTGTCCGTAGGATCTTGGTAGAAGGTGTCTTTTCTGTGGCACATACATACCCGTCAACCTCTTGACTTACAATTGTAGGTCATGTGAAGTCTTTAAGAGTGTAATCACATTAAGGTGAATTGAGTACAGCCTCTTTTTTGGAGGGTTTGCAAGGTTTATAAAGGGTGTGTCTGAATTAAAGTCTATAGATAGATTTTGTTTGTTAGGTGGATGAATACCAGGAAAAAGAGGGTAACATCAACCAAATGTGGGTGACTTGACAGATATGCTACGTGTCCAGTAGGCGGTCATAGGTTATATCCATTCACGAGATTTGTCAGACAATTTGCTTCAAGTTTAGCGTGTTGAATTACTTGAAGTCCACAGACCCTATAGGACACTGTGACAATTACTGGATGATGTGATCAGTGATATCGTAAATTATGTCATTTGAGATTACATTAGTGATATCATCATTTTGCAATTTAACACAACATATCTTATTTTAACACCGAACTATAACCTCACCTTAACTTTCATTTTTTTCAGTGAATTTCTGTTTTTGTTTAACCTAAACTAAGCTTTTTTTTACCATATCTAACTATGTCAGTGAATTTATGTATTTTTTTATCATATTCAAACTTGAGCATACACCCAACCCGCTCGAGCAACCTGCAACCAATGCCCCCGCTGCGCATAGCCTTCAACCGTGTGCAGTAGGGAGTAGGCAGCAGGGCCTGCACCCATCACCCCTGCGGGTGACTAACGCTCTACTGCGCATAGCCATGCCATGCACTCAACCCCTTTCGAGCACCCAACCAACATTCTCGTTTCTTTAAAAAAAATGGTATTGGGCACTGAGATACTCCCGCAGTACCCACCACAATTCCTGTAGTACTAACATGGTCGATGGGAGAAAAAGCTCCCTTGGCCAATCAAAAGCTCTATTTTAATTTTTTTTATTGTTATGGTACAGTGGGATTTTCACCATACCAACCATCAAGATATGCCTAACTTTTTCTGAGTATTAACCTCTTTATACCCTATCAGAGCACCTTTTTAACTTGGATTTCTCAAAAACAGCTGAACGGATGTGCACCAAATTATAAAAAGCACTTTTTGTGAGTAATGTTCTAACTTTTTGTCAATTTTGTTGTAAATCCGATTGTCCATTTTTTGTATCAGAAAGCAAAGATAAACTCAGAATTAAATGATGGAAAATCAATGTTTTTGGACTTCCCATCCCCCCTTTTTAGGTTGGGCATTTGAGACCTGTTGTATATACTTTAGTATATACTTATATATTAGTATATACTTATATGTGTATGTACTATGTGGGCTTTGGAGATCATCCCTAGGACTTGTCTGCTTCCGCTTAGGGACTTTTTTTCTGTTCAACTGCCTCTATTTAACTGTTTTAATAAAAAAGGACCAGTAGAGGTCAGTAAAATACCAGAATTGCTTTCTGCTGAGGGACTTTCTTTTTTTTAATTTTTATGGCAACTGCAAATTTTTATGGCCAGAATCACTTTAGTATTCTCTAGATTCAAGTCCATAGAAATTGTCTTCCACGAGCACCCATAGACAATAAAAAAATATTCAAATCTTTTACTTTCAGTGGTATGACCACCGAAGGTCCTGCTTTTATATTAAAAACAGAGCTTTGGACTATACTATTTCCCGCTGAAAGGCAATATTTCTCTCCCTGTGTTCCCATACCTGGCGTGTCACGCAGTTTGATACTTACTTTCCACCATGGTAAAGAACAGTAGATGTTTCAGCACCCAGGCTAATGTGCTGCATAGCTAAGTACATATAAGGTCTCAAAGGCGAGACCGATTGCATTGCAAATGCTTGTTTTCTTGGCCCCTGCTTGATGTACCTGCGTGGAACTTTCCAAGACAGAGTCGACGTTGATTAACTTGTATTTTTTTGCAGAGTTTTGTGCAGATTTGTCACAAGATGGCAAAGTTATTAGAAAAACAATGATGACCTCGTGGGTGATTAGCGCACTATACAAATCAACAACAAGGACCGCAACACCGCCGCCCTGCTGGAAAACCTTGCCAACCTCGGACTCAAGCAACTGGTCAACACCCCCACCCACTACGCCGGCCACACGCTTGATCCCGTCTTCTCTTCCAGCAAGCACATCACCTTCAGCCACACCACAGGACTCCACTGGACCGACCACAGCTGCGTCCACTTCAGCTTCAGAAGAACCACGACCCACCACCACCCGCAACAGGTTCCTCACAGGAGCTGGAGCAAGATCACCGCCGACCAGCTCACCACCTCCCTCAGCCAGAGCCCACCCGCCAGCACAACGGACCCCAACGAAGCAGCCCGCAACTTCACACAGTGGCTGACCGCCTGCACCGACGACCTCGCACCACTGAAGAACCCTCCCAGCAGACCCAGAAGCAAGAAGGCCTCCTGGTTCACCGGCGAACTCAAGGACTCCAAGAAGAACTGCCGCACCCTCGAGAAAGCCTGGCTCCTCGACCAGACCACAGACAACATGACCGCCCTCAAACAAGCCACCCGCAAGCACCACCAGCTTATCCGCACCACCAAGAAGAAATCACTGAAGGAACGACTGGACAACAACGCCCACGACAGCAAGGAACTCTTCAGCATCGTCAAGGAGTTCTCCAACCCCAGCACCGGCAACAACGACATCACTCCTTCACAAGATCTCTGCGACTCTCTCGCCTCGTTCTTCCACCGCAAGATCGCCGACATCCACAACAGCTTTGGCGCACCATCCACGCACCCAACCGTCGACCCAACGCCCCCCACCGCCACCCTCCGCACCTGGACCACGGTGACCACCGAAGACACAGCCCGCACGATGAACACCATCCACTCCGGATCTCCGACTGACCCCTGCCCCCACCACGTCTTCAACAAGGCCGACTCCACCATCGCACCCCAACTCCGGAACATCATCAACACCTCCTTCAACACCGCCACCTTCCCGAAGAGCTGGAAGCATGCCGAGCTCAGCGCCCTACTGAAGAAACCAACAGCGGACCCCACCGACCTCAAGAACTTCCGCCCCATCTCGCTCCTCCCTTTTCCCGCGAAAGTCATCGAGAAGATCGTCAACAGACAGCTGGCCGCCTTCCTCGAGACGAACGGATCCCTCGAACCCTCGCAGTCCGTTTTCAGAGCCAACCACAGCACCGAGACCGCCCTGATCGCAGCCACCGACGACATCCGAGCCCTGATCGACAACGGGGAAACAGCGGCACTCATCCTCCTGGACCTCTCCGCAGCGTTCGACACTGTCTGCCACCGCACCCTAGTTCAACGCCTCAGCAACATCGGCATCCAAGAGAAGGCACTGGAGTGGATCATCTCGTTCCTCGCCGGAAGAACACAGAGAGTTCGCCTCCCCCCGTTTCGATCCGAGGCCACCGAAGTCATCTGCGGCGTACCACAAGGATCGTCACTCAGCCCCTCCCTCTTCAACGTCTACATGAGACCTCTTGCAGCCATCGCACGCCAACACAACCTCAACATCATCTCCTACGCCGACGACACCCAGCTGATCCTCTCCCTCACCAGGGACCCCGACACCGCCAGAACCAGCCTACACGAAGGGATGAAAGACGTCGCCGAGTGGATGAAGAACAGCCGCCTAAAACTGAACTCAGACAAAACGGAAGTCCACATCCTGGGACCATCGCCCTCCGCCTGGGACGACTCCTGGTGGCCTCCCGCCCTGGGCACCGCTCCCAAGCCAACAGACCACACACGCAATCTGGGCTTCATCCTGGACTCTTCCCTCTCGATGACCAGACAAGTCAACGCCTTCTCCTCATCGTGCTTCAACACCCTACGCATGCTCCGCAAGATCTTCCGATGGATCCCGACCGAAACCAGGAAGACGGTCACCCAGGCACTCGTCACCAGCCGACTGGACTATGGAAACACCCTCTACGCCGGAACCACAGCCAAGCTACAGAGGAGACTCCAACGCATCAAGAACGCCTCCGCCCGACTCATCCTGGACATCCCCCGACGCAGCCACATCTCCGGCCACCTGAGGGACCTGCACTGGCTCCCCGTCAACAAGAGGATCACGTTCAGGCTCCTCACCCACGCACACAAGTCTCTCCACGACCTGGGCCCCAAGTACCTCAACAACCGACTGACCTTCTACACGCCCACCCGCCAGCTACGACCTACTAGCCTCGCCCTCGCCGCCGTACCACGCATCCCAAGAGCCACCGCCGGAGGCAGATCCTTCTCCTACCTGGCGGCCAAGACATGGAACTCCCTCCCCATCCACCTTCGACTGACCCAGGACCATCTCGCTTTCAGGAGACAACTCAAGACCTGGCTGTTCGAGCAGTAGCGGACCCCTTCCCCCAAGCGCCTTGAGACCCTCCCGGGTGAGTAGCGCGCTATATAAGTGTTTTGATTGATTGATTGATTGACAAATCGACATAACAAAACACAACATACCAGAATTCTACAAAAGCGGTCACTGGCATGCAGTTATAGTTCACCCGTACTTTTCACTGAAAAGCATTCTTTCTAATTTGATTTTATCTTTTAACCATGTGAATGTATTTGCACAAAATATGCAAATCACTAGCTTAGTCAGCTAAAGTCTGGTACACCAGTGTTTGTGAAGATACATGCACGGGAAAATAGCTAAGGGGAGGCTGAATTCCCATTTTAGCTGGCACACAAAATCTCGATCATGCCTACAGACCAGACCACTGAACGGATTAACACTAAGGCTGGCATTGAACTATATCTTTACTCGAAGTGAGCTTGTGTTGGTTTGATAAAAATGAATTCTGTCGTTTTTGAGATGTTAGCATTTTAACATAGTTATCCAGCTGACTTCACCTGTTTAACACTTGCGTACATCTCCATTATGACTTGTGATCTCTATTATCACATTTTGACTTTTTTAAGAAGTGAGATTGTCTGGATAAAGGCTCTGAACATACTCACATAAAAGAGGTGTAACTGTGATTCCCCCCCCACCCTCCGTAATTTACAGTGCTGACTTATTTTGCAGAATGCTAGCTCCCCTGAACAAATACAAAACAAAATGGATCTTTAATCAACCTCTCCTCTTTCTTGCAGTGCTGGTAAAAAAAATAACACTTTCACAATGACAGTGCTCCTCTCAAAGCCTCAATCATCACATCTGACAAGCTCAGCCTTGCAGGTCCCTTCTTAAATCAAGCTTCTACCAAAGAATCCTCCCCAGTGTGCAAAAATAAACATTGTACATGCAGAGCCCTGTCTTTGCACATGTCTTGTTAAACCTACCCTATAATGCATTATATTATTTCCTTTCAATATGCTTTGCTTTTAACGTTTGATTTTTGATCATACACATTATTACAGAAAATACACTTTAAATATTAGATAGTTTTCCCCAACAAAAACACATATTTCTCTAAACTTTGACAGACACATCTGCAGTCTCAGGCAAACTATGACTAGTACTTTACCTTTGTCCTCGTGGTTTATATATCTGACTAGACCATATCAATATAGGGCCATTATTACAGATTTCCCCGTGGCGCTTGGTTGAGTGTGTGTGTGTGTGTATTCCAAAGATTTGAAGAGTACCCTGTGAAAGCCAGTCTTCCTCAGTCACTCTTTTCCTCTGTGCAGACGCACAGCTGTGCTGGGCCCGGTGGGTCTTGTGAGGGAGGGGGAGGGTCTCTCAGACGAGTCAGTGACAGGCATGAAACCCGTGGAATTCCCGGATGAAGAAATGCCATCTAACTTACCATCTATTACCAGCCTCTTCTCCACATCTGTTCCGACTGAGGCATAAACAGGCCCCAGAGGGCGGCGTCCATTAGGGCCGGTGCCCCCTGTGCTTTCATCATGGGTGTTTACAGTAGCAGGGCCCTCTTAACCTGTCTGCCTCCCCCACAACTCCCCCCCTTCCCTCGATGTGCACTACACCCAGCATCCATTCCCCGCTGGTCCATGCCACTGACTGCTCTCCCAAGGACGTGGCCAATAGATTGTCCTTTTAATGGCTGTCAGCACATTCCAGCGGATGGATCCGGGCAGTTCCTGTCCCACGCATCAGGCCCCCAGGGAGACATGTATTTGTTTATTTTTCGAGTTGGAAGCACTGGTGAGAAAAACATACTGGAGGGGAGAAGTGATCGGAAACACACGGGGTGGGGGTGCAGTTACCTCTTGCATCGTGCTAGGAGCTCGAGCAGAAGCCATTAATACACAGGCTCTGAGCGCCATGATTGGAACAAGAGTGTCTCTGGGTGGGCGGGGCAGGAAGCCCACCATAAAACCACCAATCTGCAATAGGGCGGGAAAACTTGAATGTCAACAGAGGGAACAGAGGGAGAAAGACTAGTCTTGCAGTGGACATGCTGTTGAGAACCAGGAGAAATGTCTAGATTCCTTCCCTTAAATGCAATTAGGAGAGCTGAGTTAGTCACTTGCTTGACATGAGGCGGACCTCGATGGACTGAGAAATCCCGAGGTGTGTGGTCCCACTGGTGAACAATTGTACCCGTGTCTTAGACTGGTGGTTGGACGCGTGCTGCTAGGTGCATGGGGTTGAGTCCTAAAATACAGTTTTCGCTTCCTTCTAACAAAGACAGGGATAGGTGCATTGTGAGGAAAAGCTGCAAATTGAACAAGATCACAATGTACACAGAGTTTGTGCAGATGTGCCCAGAAGATAATCAGGTTCAGATATGTGCATTGGTGCAATAGAGGTGTGCTTGACACAGATGTCACTCTCCTTTGCTCTGGGTTCCGTGCACTGTACTGAGATCGCAATCGCGTTACCAGCTTCATCATTGCAGCCAATCACAACCACCTATCCTTATTCATTGATCTTTCTGCCTCTTCCGTCAAAGGTTATCTCCTTACCTTACTTTCCCACCTAATCTCCTAAGGCATCTCTGGCTCTTCCATCAAGTGGTTCTCCTTCCAGCTTCCTGATCAACACTTCTCAGTCAGTCAGGACTGAAGGTCATCTTCGTCCACTGAAGACCCCCAAGGCTCAGTCCTGGGTCTGCCCTTGATTTCTCTTTAACTACCCACCTTGGTGGCATCATCTCTTCCTTGGGTTTCTTATGCCATCTATACACTGATCACGATCACACTTAACTATTTCTCTTCTTCTCAACCCCCTACCACTCCTTAAATCACATATATCAGACTGTCTCACAGCTATTTGCCGCTGGATGGCGCTACAATCACCTGTGCTTAATTCTTCAAAGACTAATCTAAAACTTTCCTTTATCTGCCTTTTTTTTACTTCCCTTTGATTTGTTAAAACTGAACCATGTGTTATCGTCGACGTTTCAACCCTGATGATGCCTTACCTGAGCCTAAGATTAGCTCCTTTGGTTTGTTAACATTAACACAGTATCCTGACTTACAATTAATCCATAGATTCACCTTACCTGAACCTTTCTGACAAGTGCAGTTAATCTATTCAGTCAGCGCGGCTAGCCTCATTCTTGTCCCACACAACTATATTTCCTATTTTAATTATCTGATCCAATTTTCAGATCCTTCTGGCAGCCTCCACTCAGCGAGGGACACCTAGGGATACCTCCCACTTGCTGGGCGAGTAATGGTCATCACCACGCCTCCCCCACTTTGCCCCTATACCTGGAACACAATTTGATACTCTCACTCCTCCTTCTTAGGCTGTCCTTTTTGTCCTGAAGAAGACCCGCTGTGACACAACACTAACGCATCATCAAGGTCGAAACGTCAACGATAACACATGTAATGTAAATTGTAAATGTAAATTGATACTTGTATAGCGCACTACTCACCCGCAAGGGTCTCAAGGCGCTTGTACGAATACCGCTGTGGAACGCATCCTGGCTTTCCCTGTGAGGTGTCCACTCCTGGGCACCCCCAAGGTGGAGGCCAGGCATCCTTAGCGTTGTGGGGGCCGTTGTGGAGATTAAGCAAGCTATTGCCCAGAGTTGCAGAGTGGGACTCCATGATTGGAATAGGCACCGAGGCGAGAATTATCAGGTCCGTGGAAATTTTGAGCTCAAAACCCGCCAAGGCGGGGAATTGAACCCTGGTCCCGGGCTAGACCTCTGCATCAGGGTCTGCCGCTCTAACCATTGAGCCACACATGGTTCAGTCCTAACAAATCTCTTGGTGTATACAATTGAGCGGCCCTGCCACAACCAGAAATATTGTCTGCGTTGCTGTTCTGACCATTCATCATCTTGTACAAACTTGTATATAGCTTAACTCTTGTATATAGGCACTGCACTACCAGCACTGAGCACCCATTGTCACTTTAAAACACTGGTCATTGCACAATTGCGCCTCACCTTGACAGCCCTTGAAAAATGTGTTTTATAGAAATGTTTTGTGAAAACTCGAAAATAACAAATAATAATATATTCATGTTGTCGCGCGCTGAGATTGAACCCATCTGTACTCTGCCATATTGGTTACGCAGAGTAGTTTATAAAGTAGTCGTAATAAGACTTGTCTTTATTAGCAATGTAATTGTCGCCTCCCCAACAGAACCATTGTAGCTCTACTTATACTTGCCCAGGTTCTGAGGGACACTGGGTTCCCCCCTTGTATGTATACAGCCTCTTATAAGTACACCTGCCTGCTAGGAAGCACCTGTTCTGGTCTATCAAAAATGCATGAATTCGTTTATTTATTTTTAAACTTAAAAATGTATTGCAAGCATACAGCTGCCACGTTTGTGTATCTGCTTTTTAAAAATAATTTTGTGGCATGTGCTTGCACTAGAAATGTAAAAAAAAAAAACGGTTGCATCATCTTTCCCTGGGCAGACCTGTTGGCTTTGCCAATGCTTCTTGAGTTATTTTGCTTTCCTTTGTGTGTATGTCTGCTTTTGTGAAGATTTTAGTAATTTGGTATGTGTGTGCATATATATTGTGTGCATATCTGTCTGTGTTAATTTTACTCTTATACAACTCGCCTCACAGTCTGTAAACTTGGGATTCTGTTAATGAAATAGTCGCTCATGATGCATACTATTCTAGCGTTAAGTATTTCTGTTCAAAATCTTATGATAATAAAATACATAAAGGGGGTTAATCACTACCAGCCCAGCCATTATTCAGATGGGAAGATTCGCATTGGAGAAAAGTACATTGGATACAATAGCGAATCTTGAACTCTGTTTGGCTAGAAAGCCATCCTGCTGAACCACTGATGGAGGCCTTGAACTCTGTCACACTTTATGTTATGGCCTTTGAAAAGGTTAACAAGCACTGGCACAGCCAAGTGCTCTACTTTTAATGTGCTAATACATGCATTTAGCCCAATAGAGTGAGATACATGGGAGGGAAGTGGCCAGAGGGAACAGATGGCTACAATTTGAAGTGGTCCTTCGTGCATTTCAATGCAAGCATTCAAATGGAGTTAGAATAATTCAATCATACATCCAAAAAGATTAGGTTAGAGATGAACACTCTACTGGGCTGAGCCAAGATGTGATTGACAAAGTCTCAAGCCAATGGCTGAAAGACACAGGTAAAGCAAGCCAGTGGTTGGAATGGGTGGAATCAAATGTCCACTCTTTGTATATTATCAGTAGTAGGTCTGTTTGATTGACAGCTGCACTTTCAAAAGCTAGGATTAAATATGAATAAGGCACCTGTTATGTTCCGCAACAGAGATTCATGGCGAGAGACAATCTTTGTGGGTGTGTCCCTGACTGGCCCACGCCAAAGTCTGTCTTCCTAACACAGCCTCAAGACACACAACTGGCAAGGAGCTGTTTGCCCACACTCATGAAGATGTCAGGTTCCTGTAGCTCAGGTATCACTGACTTTGGACTCCTGCAAAACTGCACCATCAGCGTATGTCTGTCTAAAACAGCACTCTCATGACAGAGCACACTGGGCACACTGGTGAATGCTGTTTCACCTTTAGGCCTATTGTCTCCACTGAGGACTGCTCCTAGATGGGAATCATGCCTGGCAGGCCTACAAAGCTATTTAACCCCTTGGCCGCGGCGGTAATTCCGCCGCCGCGCTGGGGGAGAGGGTGAATCGTGCGGCGCCACCATGCTTGGGACGGAACCACTCCGTCACGAGCAACGGGCACGCTGTGCTTATGACGGAGTGGTTCCGTCACGGCTCCACCCACTCACTAATTCCCCCGCACAGGCGGGGAATCAGTGCCGCGTGGGTGGAGCGGCCGCGGCGTGACGGAACCACTCTCTCATGAGCAAAGCGCGCCCGTGACTTATGACGGAGTGGTTCCGCCACTAGCACGGAACGAGTTAAAGGTACTGAAGGTCACAGGAGATGCTACAAAGTGACCAATACTGATGCAGTTTATACTTAGCATCAGTAAGTGTTGCTAAGATCCCAGCATTGTTCCAGGAAATGGCCTGCTTGAAAAGAGGAAAGCAAAACTGTACATGGACATTTGTGTGCAGTCAGTTGTTCTTTGAAATAAGTACATTCAACTCCACTTTCAGAAAGTATTATAGCATGAACTGTAGAAGCTGGATGATCAGAGCACCACCTAGGAGGTGAAGGGTCACGCTTCCTGGGTTTCCCCAAACAGTGCCACCAAGAAGCCAAACATACTGGGGTGGAGCACCTCTGCGTGGACATGTGGCTAATGCATCAGGGCACTAAAAGGGAAATGCATTGATGCCCACCACTGATGAGAAAATATCCAACCTAAGAGGTGCAGTTAATATTCAAGCTCGTCTTAGACCTGGACATCACCACCTTAAAGTTCCATAAATCTTCTGGGTCCATAAAAACCTTTTCCACTCATGTGAAACAAATACCTAAGCTTGGGGTTTTCTCAACATCTGGAGAGGGGAGAGGACGTGGCCTAATGGCTAGAGCGGTCTATCTCGGAGCTGGGAAACCAGGTTTGAGTCTCAGCAGGGACGCTCAACATCCTGTGATTCCGGGCAAATCACTTAATCCCCCTATGCCTCACAAAAACAAATGTGTCGGTGTGTAACGCAACTGGTGCTCAAGTAAAGCGCTATAATACCTTTGGGTCAATGTTTGCGCTATATAAAAAAAAAAACATTTGTTCCAGAACTTTCTCTAGGAGGCACTAATTGACATTCTGAGTGCTCTTAACATCAGCTACAGCATACTGATCGGTTCCTATACAAAAAGTAATATCTTAAAAGACGTTTAGGCGACTTCAAGAAAAAAGCCTCCAACTGCCCGGTAAGAAGTGTGAATTCCTCAACTGAGAATCACATCCTTTCGCTATGAACTCTTATTGGAGGGTGAGCGTTGATTCCACCAATGGGTGGGCTTTGAAATCAACACAGACCCCTTAGATTTCTTGAAACTTTGCAATTTCCTTGGCAGGGTCAACTACAATGAATGGCTTGTACCTTAGCTGTCCGCTCGAACGGGGACTCTGAGTGAAACATTGATGCACCCTCTGACCCTGGCAAAGATACTGAATTGGTTACGTATCAACCAACCACATTCGACTGGGAGAGGTCCTGCTCTAGGTTGATATGCAAAGACAGAGACATTAATGGACATACACCAGCCAAACGCTGATGCCTACGAAATGACATGACTCAAACAGATGACAAAACAATTGCCAAACTCTGGTGCTGTTGCCACTTCCACCTGTATGTGGTTTGGTTTGCTTCGCTTCAGACCCGCACGACTGTAACCTGCTGGTACCGTTGATTAGCCTCCCCTGGACTGCCGTGCACAGAAGTGGGTATTCTACGGTTTTGGGACTATGCATGCTTCACTATCTATTGCCCAACCTCCATCGAGCCGCTGTAAGCCAAGAGCACAGAAGAACACATACGGCCTATTGCAGAGGTTGCCCTCCCTTAAGCCCTCACACAAAGTGGCACTGCATCAGCAAACACTGATGGATGGGGTCTATTCTGTCTAATATGTCCTGGTGGCAGTTTTTGCCTGCCTTCCTGATTGATTTTTATTATTATGCCATAGGTTAAATGAATGAAGCATAAAGTTTACATTATATAAGGTGTATCAGTGTTTGGTTGGGCAAGTCTTGAGTGATCTGCCCAATCAATTCTGTTGAATGTTTGTGTAGTGCTCTTCGGTTCCTTTGGCATGGCGGGACTGGGAACAGCAACCAGCCCTGGGAACGGGGTGGAGTGGGGGTTGCTAGCAACAAGCACCGCTCCCGCTTTTGTTTCAGGGGCCCAATATTGCTGTTCTGCTGCAAACCCGGTCCCCACGGGCACAAAACTGGCCCAAACCCCTCTGACCCACCGGGGAAATGCCCAGTGCCCGCTAAGGCCAGTCCAGCCCTGTGCTTTAGTCCAACTCTGTGGCGCCGATTTTTCTCTGGAAAACACAGCGCCTTCAAGTCTCTGCAGATTTTTTAGTTCTCTGCAGATTATTTTATATTTTGCAAAATTTCAGATGTTTTGGAAATTATGTGCAGACTGAATTTTCAGCCAGAGAGAAAGCTTGGTCAATATTAGAAAGAAAGGAAAGAAGACTGCGCCAATGAGACGGAGCCACAGTCCTAGCTGTTACTATAACAACTGCGCAGGCACTGACTGACGCGCTCCTCATTTGTGTTAACGGCTGAGCTGAGTTGCAGGCAGAGCTCAGCTTTAGGCCTCTGCAGCGGCATAGCACGGGTACCATGGGCCAAAATGGAAGCAAGCAATATAGCGTCCATGGGCCCTGCGTAGGTGGCATAGTTGAAGTGTGGTTGCCTCTTCATAACCTGTGGCATTGGTGCCATTGCACTGCTTGTCCTTAATGATAACTGAACCCATGGGCCCCTGCATAATGAGTCTTTACAAGAAGGTCACCTAGCTGAACTCAGTCACCCAATGACTACTGCACCCCTATGTCTGGGTGCAGCAAACAGGTGTGCCCTGTTAGATGTACAACATAAAAGGGGGGCCTGCGGAAAGGTGTGTGATGTCGAACTCTTGGCTTCAGGACACAGAAAAACTCCAGAAAGATTTGTGCAGGGGAGATATTTGCGGGAGACACTGACGTCAGAACTCATACAACTGTAGGTGAGGAGAGATGTGTATCATAGAAGTAGAAACCCTTCATATTTCACAAAGCTGGCGTTTAAGCAGTAGGAGTGTCGAAAATAAATGCAGAGTTTGTAGTACTTTTCTCATTCGTTTGGCAATGGTCCAAGAAACATTATAAGGAATTGGCACAACCATTTTCCCCCCACAGATATTTGAACATATTTCCACTGATTTTCACACACATGCCACGGATTAGGACTCCCTCTGTGCAGGGTATCAAGGAGATAAGGCGCATTTTTACTGTGTTGTGCGTATGTTGAATCTTCTGTAAAACACATTCTACACTGTGTTTAGGTATGTTGTGCTGTATTGGCATGTATGATGCAACTTTTAGCTTATACAAACGCAAATCCATAAGCCATGCCTGCACATGTTATCTAAAACCAAAAATAACGTTTGTTAGTTGCTTTAGGTTCATTCATGTTTGTTTTCCATATAGTGAAATTAGCTGTTCCCAAAACTGGTGCAAGTGTTTTTTCCCCCAAACTTTAGTAAATTCTTCTAAATTCTATTTTGCTATTTCGACAAATTGTCTTAAGCATGCACATACGTCCATGACAATATATACAGCACATGCACAAATTACCAGCGCGCAAAGTAAGCACTTTTGACCACATGGGTATGGTAGACGCTTTTGTGATTTCTGAAGGAATACTTTACAGGTGCTTCACTTCTAAGTAGGATGTAAGTTAGTTACACGTTCGTAATTTGAAACTTTTTTCATGGTAATGTTTGTTTAGTTACCTCTAGCGACCTGTCCACAACACGTGCTGTTTCTTACATTTGGGGCTGCTGCACGCTACAAAGGAAAGAACATTTTAAAATGGCGGCTATAGTTGAGCTGGCACATAGGAATGACGTGCGGAGCGCCGGGCCCGGGTCTCAAAGAGTTGGCATATATGTGTCATAATGCGTGTCCCCCTCCAGGGCGAGTAGGTGGCAAGGCCCAGCAGCATCCCAGTGCCCCAGAGGTAGAATCACAGGAAACAGGAAGAATAGGAACTTCATTTAGCAACTGGCGGGTGGGCCACAAAGCTGCCATTAAGGGACAGGGGGCCTACATCCACTATCCCACCCACTAGATCGCAAGATCACCGGAATATTGGTGTTTTTTGTCAAAGGGGCTCGCATCAACATGAAGGGGGCCCTGTTAGTGAAAACAAATAGTACCAGTTGGCCAATAGAGGCATGGCGGGCCTATCGCCCCAAAGTTCCACACACACAACCCAAAAATCAGGAGTGCTTTTGTAAAAAAATGTTTTATATATATCAACGTTTTTCTTTTTTTCTTGCCAGGGTCCACTAGGTTATATATGGTAGAAAGAAACAGCTGCAATCTCTTCGGTAGTCCCACCCTAAATAGCGTAGGCTTATTATTAAATTGGGTGATGATGTCTTAAAGAAAATCGTGTATTAAATGGCGGAAACACAAATATTTCTCCACCTCTAAATGAAGCCGTGGAAGTGAGAGGTTGGCGGACAGAGCAACTGTGGCGCTCAAAATGTAATACACCTGCACCCCTTGCTTCAAGGGCTTAAGAGCAATGTGATACATGCCATATAGATAGAGCAACCTCGTTTTCCTTGAGGGATCTGTGTATAGACGTCTGTAAACACAGGGGTTCTCCAAGGTCATTTACATTAATGGGGTTTCATCTTTTTAAGGTCTCGCCTAGGCAGCACATGCACTGTCTCTTTCAGACATGCTGTTATCTACTCTGTGGGGTAAGTGCACCCCCATTACTGCCTGTTGCTTGTACTGCCTCTAGAAAATATATGTCTTTTACTAGTCACTTAACTGTATTTGCCCCTCCTTTCGTGGCTTGGTTTCCTCCTATGGGGACTGCCCCTGTTACATGTACGCTTACTCTGTTCTTAATGTATGTTTTTGTTGGTGCACTATTTTTTTGCTCAGTTTGGCTCATTGTCAGGTACAAAATGGCGACAGAGATGCTGTCTTCAGAATGGAATGCCATTTCGGCATCCAGCCGCTACCACGCTCCCTCATCCCTGCAGCACTTGTTTAACAAGAGTCTTGCTGTTTTTAACTGTCCCGTTTTCCCTCCGGAGTTTAATTATACATTGTTCTGCTTTTCGCAGTATGTTGCTCCTGGTTTCCGTTGATCCATGCGGCATTGCAGACCCTCCCACTCCCCCTTGTGCCTGGTGCTCCTGTCCCATCCCTCAACTCTCCTGCCATGTTAATTGCTTGGTGAGAACCCTCCGCGCTAGATTCAGGAGTGCGCAGTGGCTCACACTCTTACAATTAACATAAAACAGACATATTTGCTCGTTTTTATTTCCTCCTTCGAGCCCCGAGACACCTGAATTCTGCCCGATAGGATGTGGCCATAGACCCCTCCTCCTACCTCCTACGTTACTCGATTCACAGAGCCATCTTTCCTGGAGCTGTGTGCAGAAGTGTGTCAGGCACAGCACTGAATCGGACGGGTTTCACGTTTGGATGTAGACCGTCAATCTTGTTTTCTCTGCCACTAATTAGCACTGTGAAATGGCTACAAAGTGGTGTTGAGCGAAATAAAAAATAAATACATATATTTTTAAGTTATCACGGTCAAGGAGAGATTGGAAAGTAACAATTGTCTCACCTCTACTTAGTGGAAAAATAATTTGGACGCATAGTGCTGGAAAAAGGCTTGCAAGAACATTTTTATTATAAACTTCTCAAGCGTGGTGGCTTGTAAAATACCAAGTCGTTTATGTTCCTGCTCTTGTCGCGCTTTGGCTCAGGCCAGGGTTGGTGCAGAGAGAGTTCCAGAAACAGCACTGCACAAATGAAAACATGTTGAGCTCACTCATGGGTGCACAACAATAACTACAATCATTCAGGCGGAATCGCCTTAACCCGCGGGTACTCATAGTACAGCCCGTGGGCCGCCAGTGGCCCGGCAAGCCTTCCTTGGCGGCCCGCATACCTTGCAGCAATCTTACCTGTGTTAAAAAAAACAATAGTGTTAGCAAACACCGTTGCAGCAGCGCGGACTCGGAGACTCTGCGATGTGGGGGCCGGGGGATTCCAGTGATTGAGTGGAGATGCAGGGGCCTAGGAGGTGAAATACAACAAAGCCTTATTAACTCGGGTGTGGCTGTGTGTATGCCCTGAGGAAGCTGTCTCAGCCCGGGCTGAGGGGCTGACACACTCTTAGAGGGGGAGGGAGGGAGGATGACAGAGGGAGGGACGGAGACAAAGGGAGGGAGAGGAAGGGAGACAGAGAGAGACAGAGAGAGGAGGCAGGAAGGGAGGGAGACAGAGGGAGAGGGAGACAGGGAGGGAGACAGAGGGAGGGAGGGAGACAGAAGGAGGGAGAGAGAGGGAGACAGAGGGAGACAGAGGGAGACAGAGAGGGAGGGAGACAGAGGGAGGGAGAGGGAGACAGGGAGGGAGGGAGACAGAGGGAGGGAGAGGGAGACAGGGAGGGAGGGAGGGAGGGAGACAGGGAGGCAGAGAGAGTGGGAGACAGAGAGAGGGAGGGAGACAGAGAGGGAGGGAGACAGAGAGGGAGGGAGACAGAGGGAGGGAGACAGAGAGGGGGAGACAGAGGGAGACAGAGAGAGTGGGAGACAGAGAGAGTGAGAGACAGAGAGAGTGGGAGACAGAGAGGGAGGGAGGGAGCCAGAGAGGGGGAGACAGTGAGGGGGAAGACAGAGAGGGGGAGACAGAGAGGGGGAGACAGAGAGGGGGAGACAGGGAGGGGGAGACAGGGAGGGGGGAGACAGGGAGGGAGGGAGACGGAGGGAGACGGAGGGAGACAGCGACAGAGGGGGACAGAGACAGAGGGAGATGGCGAGAGAGAGGGAGACAGAGAGAGAGGGGGACAGAGAGAGAGGGAGACAGAGAGGGTGACAGAGGGAGGAGGGTGACAGAGGGAGACAGACAGAGGGAGGAGGGTGACAGAGGAGGGAGGGAGACAGAGAGGGAGGGAGACAGAGAGAGCGAGACAGAGGGGGGAGACAGGGAGGGGGAGACAGGGAGGGAGGGAGACAGGGAGGGACGGAGACAGAGAGAGCGAGACAGAGGGGGGAGACAGGGAGGGGGAGACAGGGAGGGAGGGAGACAGGGAGGGACGGAGACAGAGGGACAGAGACAGAGGGAGACAAAGAGAGAGGGAGACAGAGATAGGGAGACAGAGGGAGGAGGGCGACAGAGGGAGACAGACAGAGGGAGGAGGGTGACAGAGGAGGGAGGGTGACAGAGGAGGGAGGGTGACAGAGAAGGGAGGGAGACAGAGAGAGTGGGTGACAGAGAGGGAGGGAGACAGAGGGAGGGAGACAGAGAGAGAGGGAGACAGAGAGAGAGAGAGAGACGGAGAGAGAGAGGGAGACAGAGAGGGAGACAGACAGAGGGAGGAGGGCAACAGAGGGAGACAGACAGAGGGAGGAGGGCGACAGAGGAGGGAGGGAGACAGAGGGAGGGATACAGAGGGACGGAGACAGAGGGAGGGCGAGACAGAGAGAGTGGGAGACAGAGAGGGAGGGAGACAGAGGAAGGGGACAGAGAGGAAGGGAGGCAGAGAGGGAGACAAAGGGGGAGACAGAGGGAGGGAGACAGAGGGGAACAGAGAGAGGGAGACAGACAGGGAGACAGAGGGAGGAGGGCGACAGAGGGAGACAGAGAGGGAGACAGAGGGAGGAGGGCAACAGAGGAGACAGACAGAGGGAGGGGGTGACAGAGGGAAGAGGGCGACAGAGGAGGGAGGGAGACAGAGGGACGGAGACAGAGGGAGACAGAGAGGGAGACAGAGTAAGAGAGAGGGAGACAGAGGGAAACAGAGGGAAGAGGGCGACGGAGGGAAATAGACAGAGCGAGGGAGACAGAGGGGGGAGACAGAGGGAGGGAGACAGAGGGAGGGAGACGGAGGGAGGGAGACGGAGGGACGGAGACAGAGAGGGAGACAGACAGAGAGGGAGACAGAGGGAGAAGGGAGACAGAGGGAGGAGAGCGACAGAGGGAGGAGAGCGACAGAGGGAGGGCGACGCAGGGAGGGCGACGGAGGGAAAAAGACAGAGGGAGACAGAGCGAGGGAGACAGAGCGAGGGAGACAGAGCGAGACAGAGGAAGGGAGACAGAGGGTGGGAGAGAGAGGGAGGGAGAGAGAGTGAGGGAGGGAGAGAGGGAGAGAGAGTGAGAGGGAGGGAGAGAGAGCGAGAGAAAGAGATGTGTGTATGCTGGGTCTAGTGGCTCAGTGGGCGAAGGCGTCTGCTGCAGGGACCTGTGTTCAACCCCATCGTCACAATTTTTTTTTGCTTTAGCCCCACCCTTCTCCGTCTGACCCTGCGCCCACCGGTGCGGCCCTTGGCCTCAAACCACACTGAAAACTTGGCCCCCCCGAGAGAAAGTTTGTAAGTACCCATACCTTAACCTGTGGATATTTATGTGTGCGTCTGAGTGAGTGAGAAAGACATTTGACCTCTGTTTCTAAAAGATTCACTGAAAGGCAAACTAACATCCTGTTTGGCTGCAGATTAAATGTTCAAAATAGATGCAATTTCAACCCATAGCTGGAAACTAAAAAACAAGCATCCATTGGCATTATTTATGCTTAGACTGTCTATCCAGGTAGGGGTTTTCTTTCTCTTTGTACCTTCATGTGATAAAAGTCTAAATCAGGGGCGGCTGGTGACATTTGAAAGTGGTGGGGGCGTAAACTAATTTGCATATTGCAGCGAGCGTAGCGAGCGAGCCCGAACCACCTTGCATCCATCCATACATCATTCATGCATCCACCCATCCATCCATCCACCCACCCACCCATCCATCCACCAATTCTGCATTCATCCTGCATCCATCATTCATTCATGCATCCACCCATCCATCCAGCATCCATCATTCATTCATGCATTCACCCATCCATCCATCCTGCATCCATCATTCATTCATGCATCCACCCATCCATCCATCCACCCATCTATCCTGCATCCATCTTTCATTCATGCATCCACCCATCCATCCACCCATCCATCCTGCATCCATCCATCCATCATTCATTCATGCATCCATCCACCCATCCATCCACCCATCATCCATCCTGCATCCATTCCTGCATCCATTCATGTGTCCACCCATCCACCCATCCATCCACCCATCCTGCATCCATCATTCATTCATGCACCCATCCATCCATCCACCATTCATTCATCCACCCATCCATCCACCCATCCACCCATCCATCATTCATTCATGCATCCATCCATCCACCCACCCATCCATCATCCATTCCTGCATCCATTCCTGCATCCATTCATGCATCCACCCATCCATCCATCCTGCATCCATCATTCATTCATGCACCCATCCATCCACCCTGCATCCATCCTGCATCCATCATTCATTCAGCCACCCATCCTGCATCCATCATTCATTCATGCATCCACCCATCCATTCATCCACCCATCATTCATCCTGCATCCATTCATGTGTCCACCCATCCACCCACCCATCCTGCATCCATCATTCATTCATGCACCCATCCATCCACCCATCCATCCTGCATCCATCATTCATTCATGCACCCATCCATCCATCCACCCATCCATCCTGCATCCATCATTCATTCATCCACCCATCCATCCACCCATCCAGCATCCATCATTCATTCATTCATGCATCCATCCATCCACCCATCCATCCATCCACCCATCCATCATCCATCCTGCATCCATTCCTGCATCCACCCATCCATCCATCCATCATTCATTCATGCACCCATCCATCCACCCTGCATCCATCCTGCATCCATCATCCATCCATCCACCCATCCTGCATCCATCATTCATTCATGCACCCATCCATCCACCCTGCATCCATCCTGCATCCATCATTCATTCATCTACCCATCCACCCATTCTGCATCCATCCTGCATCCATCATTCATTCATGCATCCACCCATCCATTCACCCATCATTCATCCTGCATCCATTCATGCATCCACCCATCCTGCATCCACCATTCATGTATTTTTATGACCATATAACTTAGCACACAGCTTGTCAGTGTTTAATACCAGTCTCGAACCTTGTACTCCAGCACCAATGATACATGATTAATATTAATTGTTTTTAAAAACATGTATTTATTCAACACCAATTTCACACCTTAGTCGGAACATCATTTTTATTTGTTTTTTTAAATATCTATTTATTTAACACCAAAGTAAGTCATGTATACATTTTTATGGTACGGAGGCTCGAACCTGGTTTCCCAGCACCAAAGTCGGCCGTGCTATCCGTCAGGGGTTATGTAACTGGGCTATGTAGTGACCAGCCAATCCTGCGCCAGGATTGGCTGGGGGGGCACCATGACTCCTCGCCCAGTCGCCCTGTGTAACCCCGGGGGCTGCGGCCCGCCCCCTGGTCCTCTCTCTAAGGGGGAATTCACAAGAAAACGATCTGCGCATGCGCGGGCATGTTTGTGCCCAAAAATACACTTGCGCAGCTGCAGCAGCCCGATCCTTCCCCCCCCTCCCCCCCTTGCGCACTCCGGGAAGGTCGGGTGTCTCCCGGTTTCCCGGCCGGCAGATAGCGCGATTTTTTAAAATAATTGTGTTTGGCTTCTAGTGACGACGTGGTGGGTCCATGGGGCTTAGTGGGGCTTCGCCCCTACGCCCCAATGGACGCACCACGCCTGGAATGGTGTCCTTCCTTTTTTCCTTCTTTCCTTCCCCTCTTCTTTCCTTTCTAGCATCTACCCTTCGTTTCATCCAGACTTTTTACACAACAATATTTCCTTTCTTTTCTGTCTTCATACATTGCTTTCTATCTTACACCCTTCCACCCAGGCTTTTTTCCTCGTTATTTTTCCTTTCTGTATTCCTTCTAGTCTTTTTCCTCTTTCTTCCTTCCTCTCGTCCTCTTTTTCTCTGCTTCTTTTTTCCCTTCTCCTCTACCTCCTACACCCGCTTCTTATTTTTTTCATGTCTTCTTACTCAGCATCATTCCTTTCCTCATCCCTTCCCTCTTTCCTTCCTCTCACACTCCTTCCACTCATTAGTGACTTCCTTCTTTCCCTCTCTGCTTTCATTTCTTCCTTTTTGCCTTCCATCCCTCCTCTGCTCCTTCCTTTCCTCATGCCTTCTAAAATGGAATCTTCATCACATAATGATGTACTTTACCATGCTTTTCTGTGAGCCCTTATTAAGACTGGACAAGCTGGTTTTAATTTGCTTGGAATCTCCTTTTACCCCCTCTGATTCTCACATGCCAGGCAATCTCCAAACGTCCATGACAAAAAATATTTCTAAATTTCTGGTGCATCATATTTCTAGTTGGGGCTTACAAACATGTTACACATTGCTACAAAGCGAATTCCATCGTAACACAGTAACACCAGCCCTAGGCTGTAGTGCAACGGGGTGGAAAATAAATAGTTGTGTCATTTTTTCAAAGGGCTATTTAACGCCTTAACGGTTTGTCTGCCGCGGTTCGGGCGTTCTATTAGGTGGGCGGGGCTCCGTCGGCCGGCAGCGCTAGCGAGGTAGTGCTCACGCAAGGGGTTAAAATTGTGGATACTTGGCAGCTCAAACTTTAATTTTTACCTGCCAACATAGTTTACAACACAATGTTAAACATCACGTTATTTGCTATTTAAAGAAAATGCAAATAGCAGCATTCCGTGCTTAAAAACGACTATGGCGTAAAACTGTGTCTTTTTGCTTGTTTACTGTAGTCAAAACCTTTTTTTTTTCGTACTTTTCATATTAGCCACTTTTTTTAGGTCTCGTCTAGGCAGCACTTGTGCTGTCTCTTGGAGACATGCTGTATTCGGGATATGGGCTTTAAGCTCCGCCTATGTTCCACCCATTTATTTTATTGGCTCCTTTTAGTGTCTTTTGGAATTATTTTTATTTTATTAGTTTATTTGTTTAGTGGTCCCTCCTTAGTACCTCCTTCTCTACTGTTGTAGCCTCCCATGAGGACTGGCTCTGGTACATGTGTTGTTACTCATTATGTTTTATTTACAGTTTCTCAGCATTACTTTTTTATGACGTTCTCCTAGCTGCTGTTCAGGCACAACCCACCATCCCTCTTCCACAAACCATCATGCTGCACAGGAGATAACGTTTTTAGAAGCGCTTCGATTCACAGTTACAAGCGCTTTAGGTCGCAGGGTGTTTTATTTCTGCCATTTTGTGCATGATGTGGAAATCTGTGGTGGATTGGGAGTATGTGGCATGTTGTGGAATTGTGCTGTGTACTTGAACTATGTTGTTTGGTGTGGAATTATATGCTGTGTATTTGAAGTGTGTGGAGTTGAATTGTGTGGCCTGGAACTGTGCTGTGTAGAGTGAAATTATGCTTATTGGAATTATGTGTCATGGTGTGGAGAGCATTTATGTGGATTGCTGGTCTGGGGCAAAGAGTGCATTTATGTGGAGTGTACTAATGTTGTATTATGTGGAGTGTAATTATGCAGAGATGAGTGATATCATGTAGAGTGTAATTATATTGTGTGGTGTAGAATTGTGTGGCATTAAATTGTATGGTGTTGTGTAGAATTAAGTGGGATGGTTTGGAGTAGAAGTATGTGGCATGGTGTAGGGTAATATTATATGGTTTGGAATTATTTGCCATGTTGAAAAGTTACATTTATTTTGCTCAATGCGATTAGGTCTCGTATTTGCTAGAGTTAGAGCTATTGGCATTGTAAATGACAATGTCTTTTACCCATGTGTTATGGGGTGGATGTATGTGTTGGGGAGTGGAATTATGTGGGTTGGATTGGAATTGTTAATTGTGGATTTGTGTAGCGCAGAAATGTGTGGTGTGGAGTGGATGTGTGTAGTAAAATGATGTGGCATGGTGTGCAGTGGAACTATGTGGACAGTAATTATGTGGTTTTGAGTGTACTGGAATTACGTGGAGTGGGTTTGTGTGTTGGAAAGACAGGAAGGGCTGGGACAGTGTTAGTGGAATGGCAAACCCTGCTTGACCTGCAACTCACTGCCACTGTAAAAGGTGAAAACAATGGTGCTTTTTAGTAAAAGTAAAAAATTCCATGTTACTGCGTCGGGTATACTGGAAGGGCTTTGACCGTGTCAGTGACACGGGAAGTTGGAATTAAAGTGCAGCTCACTGCCATTGTAAAATACAAAAAGTATGCTGGTTTTTAAAACTAGATATGCTATAAATGTGTGTCCGCACACAGACCGCACATAGGAGGGCTGCATAATTTGTAATCAGTAGTTGCAACCAATTATATCTCTTAATGAAAACAATATATCTCTTAATACAGCTGTTTGCTGCCATTCATGATCCACAAACTGTCACAATGCAAAGTATCACTCATAATGTGCATTGTTGAAGGCAAACCATCTGACTATAATGTACTAATGCTTTGAAATAGCATTTGCGAACGACTAGATTTGTGTGTGTTATCTCCATGCCACAAAACATGAACTCAAGCACTCCTCAAAAATACATTCATATCATTAGCAAGTCATGTTTTGGACGAAGTTTCTTAAAGTATTGCCATTTGTCCTCAAGGCCTCCCTGGTTGCACGGAACCCGTGGAATTAATTCCCAAATATGCTTTTATCCTTAATGAACAACTTAAAATAACATTTATTTCATTCATTTATGCCCTGCCTTTTAGGAACATATCCATTTTGTTTGTTTGCACACATACAATATTATTGTATGCAAGCACAGTAGGAAAGTAGGATCTGCTTCTTAAGGTTACCCCAACTTTTTGTTCGATGTTGCACTGTTTTGACTAGTCTGACTGGGATCCTGCTCATCAAGACCCCAGTCTATCTGCTTTCTCCTTTAAATTGTTATGCATGTACTTTGGTACACTCCACATTGGATACTGGGGTACCCTAATAAGTCCCTAGTATATGGTACCCATGTACTCAGGGCATAGGTACTGCAGAGGCCTCCCATGGGCTGAAGCATGTATTATGCCACCCATGAGAGGCCACGCATAATGGAACTACAGGTCTGCTACTTCAACCTGTGTAAACTGGTGCTTGCACCACTTACTTTAAATATAGGTTCACGATTTCTATAGGTCACTACACTTAAAACGTATAAGTCACCCCTATAGCAGGCCTTATCAATCCTGAAGGCAGGGTGCTGGGTTTTATATGAGAGGGTGCCTCTGCATGAGCAGAGCCCCTCTGCAGCCTTCGGAGACCATTCTCCCAGGTTGTCTGTGACTCAGCCCGACATATAGGTAGAGGTGCATTATAACCTTGCGGTAAATGATACCAAACACGATATGTTTCTATTCAGCCGTTTTCGTGATAGCAAACACCTTGGAATCATACCTCCACTCCGGTACCCGGTGTGTGATGTATGATTCCACCCTTCTGAAGCGAGCTTCGTGGGATCACTGGTCTATCCGGTGCCAGCCTTCTCGAGCCAGACAGCACAAAATGGATGCTGCTGACCAGAGACACATTTCTGCCTTCCTACTGCTGAGCCAAGCTTGAGCAGAGGAAGGCCGCACAATAAGCATCCTGTCACAGAGAGGTGTGACCACCTCCCAGACAGGATTTAGTATAATGTGGCTGGGTGGGTGCACTCTGAGAGTACCTGAAAGTCTGCACCTGGGGTACCTTTGGTGTCCCTGTGCATAGTTCAGCTCAAACCAGTTCTGGGAGCCATTGGCTCCTGCTCTGGCGTGAAACTGGACAAAGGACATGGGAGTAGCCTACCCTCTGTCATGCCCATCCCCTAGGAGGGTCCCCTGAATCTGTCCAACCCTCTCCTGTGGGTACAAAAGGGCTTACCTGGCTGTAGCTCTTGAGATTTTATGTGGACAAGATTCTACAAGAAGAAACCCCTGACCTTCGACAGTCTAGACTTTGCTGGACTTCAACTGGGCCTGACTTCGTCCCCCTCTCCGCCCAAAGCTTTGTCTGTGACCTTGCTCCATACAGGCTCCGTGCAGGACCTGTGTTGCACTAAGGACAACTGAAGAATCTCCCTTGGGGTTAAGGAGTCACTCCCCTGCATTCGCGGCACCTCAATGCAACTAACAGGTCTGCTGCTCCCGAGCTCCTGCAGACACTGAAAATTCCAGCAACACAAGAGGTGGGTTCCGAAGGTCCCTGAGGTTGATCTGCCCTCTCATCAAGTTTGAGGTCAGTATCCCTCGTGGGGACTGCATAACCCAAACCCATGTGCACAACGTCTATTTGCAAGTGCATGTGCTTGTTGATGATTCCCGAGCTTATGCATTGGACTCTGTGTAGTCCTGACCCTGAGCAGTATTTGCACCAAAGAACTCTGGTCTTCTCGCACCGAGTCCTCCTTGGGCTGGCACTTTGTAGTCTTGCTCAAGGTCCCCTAGCGACTCCTGATCATTTGGTGTGTGGGTCCTCCTGAGGGTCCTCTTGATTTCTGTTGGGCTTCCCTGGTTGCTCCAGGTGTGCCCTGACTCCCAATTGCTTGGTGAGTACCCTGGACCTTGCTGTCCACACCGTAACCTGCTTGACCTGCCTGGGTTGCTTTTGCCGAGGCTTGTCGGTGCTCCAACCAGACACTAACCCCTCAGCACTAGACATCCTTCAAGGGACAGGTTGCATCTTGCTCCTGGTCATTGTCAACATCTTCTGGTCCTCGTGGCTGCAGAGTCAAGCATCCCTTCTTTGCACCTGAAGCACCCGAAATCGGGGGGCATTCATCTCCCGAGCCCCTGGGTACTCTGAAGTGACCCAGACTCTGTCCCCTCTGCTTTCAGGTTCCTTCCAACCAGAACCCAGGCTTGGATTCCACCAGACCCTTTTCACCTTCACGGCAGCAGCACTTCTTTGAAGCCTTCCTTAGAAAACAATGGCGGTTTCCGACACCACTTCAGCCCTATGCACCCGGCTCCTCTGGGATAGATAATTCTGATATCCACGGTTGGGGTGGCTCTCCAACCTCTTATGTTCTGAAGTGTTTCCTCAAAGTCCTCCTAGAAGGGTCCTTAACTATAAAATTGAAACTGCGACTTCCCCATAGAATTGTACAGAGGCAACGGTTGTGCTAGCACACTGCATCCGTCCTCCGTGGAGTCCCTATCTACTCACCTTGGGTGGTTCCTTGGGGTCCCAGCGATTCTATGTGCTCCAGACCTTGTCTTGACCCGAGTCGTGGTTGTTAGACCACTATTTTAGTATATGGTTTGGTCTCCCCCTGGAGTCCACTGTGTATTGTGCTACTTACAACTGTTCTATTGATCTTGTATTGTGTACATTGCGTTCTGTCCTTGGGTAGAGGATACTAGAGAGTGTTATATTAATAAATACATATTTTTATATAACTACTGTGTGGTTCTCCTTTCATTTATTTAATTCAGGAGGTGATATTGTGGTCAAACAGGCTGCTTTACATTCCTGCAAGATTAAGCCTGAAGATTGCTCTCCACAGCTTCCACTAGGATAGCTTTCTAAAGGTTGTCTTTGACCTCATACATCATAAGGGTAGTTTGGATTGGTGCAAGGTACCCACTTTAATTAGTGGACAGCATATACCAGGCCAACTTCTCACAAGCACAATTTTACATTTAGAATTAAACTAAATAGAACAGCATTGGGCAAATTAGTTTGAAAGGAAAATGTTTCTCTTCTGGGCAGAGCTGGGAGAATTCAAAGTACAAAACTTCCATTAAAGTGTGGACATCACTTTAAGATATTGTCATTTTGGGCGATTCGGTGTTTAGGGCCCCTTTACTGTGGAGACTGTTTATAGCACATGATAAGATCTCTGCAGACTAAGGAGCCTGCCAGCCTGCTTTCTTTCCACATTGTCACTTTGATGTTCACAACACATGCTTTAGGCTTTCAACCTATGTGTCAAGTACTATTCTTGGTTCATTTCCTTTTACAACTGGGGGCATGTGAAATGCAGTGTGTATTTCAGTTCTTATCTATATCTTCAATGTGCAAGTGCCTTGTTCAAATTACGGGGCACAACCTGAGAAAAAAAACAGGAAAGAAATAAAAAAAGAGCAATTAACAAAAAAGACACATAGCTATGTGCAATTTGAAAGGGGGCCGCAGGCTTGGAACACGAGCAGCAAACTAACTAACTAAGCGGTGTTAGGGAAGTAATTAAACAAAGAATTAGCTCCGGCAGGGAAAGAAAACAGTAGGCCGTCCAATACACTAGAAGCGGAGTTACAAAAAAAAGAAAATTCAAGTAAAAGGGGCACAGACATATTGAAAAGAGACACAGCGCCATTTATCGGTGCTTTTGTGATAATGTAAAGGGGAGGGCAGCCAGATGCATTGCAGGGCTGTTTCAAAATCCAGTCTAAATGTCGGTGCCTTTGCACGATTTAAAAGTGGGTGGCAGGCTTGGAACATGAGGAGCAAACGTAATATGCAAGTGTCATGTTACACAAATGAGTGGCGTGCATTCGCTGCATTGCTTTTTAAGGATGTTGTAATGAACTGGCATTAAAATAATCCACAAACCAATTAGACAACACGCTCTGTACAGGATGGGCCCTCCCCCCAGGAAGGGCTGGGCATGTCACTTGCCCTTCTCCTCTTCTTTCTTTACTCTCGCCCTCTCTCCTCTTTTATCTCTCCACCCTCTTTCTTCACCCAGACTATTTTTCGCTCATATAAATACACCCCACATACAACCAATCTGTACCACGTAGCAACAATCCACATAAAAACACTCTACTTCATGCCGCATAATTCCAGTCAGCATAATTTCACTCAATGTCACAAAGTACCACAAAAATCAACTCAACATGTTTCCATTCCACACCACATGATTCAACAAGAAACCACATAATACAAATAAACAACAATGTTACACATCAGACACATACAATCCATGCCACATAATTCCATATCATACCACAAAATTCAACAGCACGCAACATAATTACACTCCACTACATAACACTCCACAACACAAAATTACATACTGCATAATTACTCTCCATAATACACAATCCCACTCCACAAAATTCCAATACACTAAATACCACAGAATTACTATCCACATAATTCTGCAGCATGCCACATAAATTCACTCCAGAACACATAATTAAAAATATTTACATTTACTACGCCAATAGCTCTAATTCTCGTTTTTTAAATATTCACTCCACTACAGATAAAAAAATAAGTATAAAACATTATAATTTACAACGACAATAGCTCCTAATTTCATAAATGCGATGCCGATTGCAAAGCAAATGCTTGTTTGCTTCATTGTTGTTTTTTTACAGTTAGGAGTTCAGAATAAGTAAGGAAACACAATACTTTTAGATGTAGACGTAGATAGCACCACTTTCCCAGTGAATGTGTTGAAAATATCTTACTTTAAATTGTGGTAAATTACTAGATTATTAACAGGATAATGTGCTGCATGGCTAAACACTTATAATGTCCCAAAGGCTATGCCAAGTTTGTTTAGGCCTAGCGTTAGCCAAGTGCTTTTGTTTTTAATACCAATATAAAGACCACACATGCTTATTTACAGGGTCCTTAAGTCATCCCGCTGCATTCATGGGTCTGCTGTAATGTCATTCATGGTGTACTTCCGCCCACCACAGCATGCAGCATGGGTCAGCCCACTTCAGACATTGGCTTACCGCCTGTGAGTGATGGCATTCTGATCTTGCCCGATGAGCAAGCACGTCTGCACAATAAGTAGTCCCCTTCAGTGCCAAGGACTACTGGTGCAACGTGTGTTTTTACTGATAAAAAGGTTTTTAGACAATGCTTGTTGTCATGCAACGTGTGCCTTCATACAAAAGACATTCACAGACAAAATCAGCTTTGGCAAAGCCAATAGGTCATTAATCAATGCCAGACCTCTTTGCTTTGCCAGTGATTGTTGTAATAATATATATTTTTAAATATTTTTGGGTAGTACCCAAGATTGAACAAAATGATATTCCTGGCATTACTTACTGTTTATGTGTTGAGCAGATTGTGTTAGTTTATAATCAGGAGATATGTACTAAAAGAAGGGACTCTTAACTCTATTCCTTGTCACTAATTTCACTCGTGCAATCCAGGGGCGCTGGAACCAGGGGTGTCCGAGGTCGTGCAGCACCCCCAAAAATCGTGAAAGGTTTTAGATAGAGGATGAACAATGAAAGGTCCCTTCAAAGGTTTCTCTTCTGGCTGCATTTTGTTTGTTTCGTTTTAAAAGAAACACTGTCACATTTCCCATGTGCTTTATTGGGGTCACAGGGCAGCACCCCATCCGAAAAATGGTACCACCACGGCTCCATTTTATGGCCGCGCGCTGCACAGAACACATTGTGTGCATCTGTCCTCTCCAATGAAACAGATCCTCGCATGCTCGATGCCGGATACTCAGTTTATGGCTCGCGCCCCTCCCACCTGCGTTCAGTCCGTGGGTTGACTGGTGGCAGGTGGGCATGGCTAAAGTTATCGGCATGCTTCGGGCCTGCTCGGGAGGGCGCGACAGCTGAGCGCATTCTGGGCATTCTGGGTGGCTGCCACGCAGCAGGGAAGGGCCGGGCGAGAGGAGGCACGGAGACCCAAATATTCATGTGCGCCCAACACCTGCCCTGTATCTACCATTCACAATAAAACCAAAACAAGCTCCCTGCCAATGTCCACCCCTAAGTCCCCGATTACGGAGGTGACACGTGGCTGCGTCGTACGTCATGCGTCGCTGCGTCTGCAGTAGACTCACAGTGTGCGTGCTTGTTTGTGTTAATTACACCCGTTTGGCACTCTTAATGTCAGGGAGGGATAATGTCACTATGAGGTTGGCCAAAATGGGGATTAACGGCTACTAGACTGTTTACGGGCGCGGCTGCAACACTGCACCATTGACACTTAAAGTACGGCCTTCCTGGCCTATGCAGCCCACAGTCAACACCAGCACTGGGCTGCTGTTTACTCGATTCAGCATTAACAATAAAAGGATGTCAAGCCTTTAAACGTTAATAAGTGTTAGAGAACAGAAGTAGGGGCTCCTGCACCACTTAACTTTAGAAACGACTTCATTTTTAGGTTTCGACCTGGCGATCTGCGCAAGCAGTTCGCGCAGGCGAAATCTATTGTTTACAATATTGGCTCTAGGAACGTCCCCCGGCTCCCATTGGCTAGCTCCATAAATGGAGGCTAGCCATTGGAAGCCGGATCTGTCCGTCAAGGCCGGACCAGATTCGGGGGCGTTCCCGCGATTTTTTCCCTCTCCGCCTCTGCAATGTCGTCATCGCGGCGGTGGACGGAGTTTCGTTTTTTTTTTTTTTTAGGGTTTGTTTTTGTCATTCCATTCCGACCACGGCCGCCGGAGGAAGCCCAGGTGAGTGCTTGTTTTTAAATCTTGCCTTCCCGCCCCCTCCTCCCGCTGTCCGTGTGTCTGTTCCGCCCCCCCTCTCCGTGTGTCCGTTCCGCCCCCCTCCCCGTGTGCCCGTTGCCGCCCCCCCTCCCCTTTCACTCTCCGTTGCTTGTTTTTAGCATACCATAGTTACACAGACGTGTGCACAAACGTTTGTGAGTAGTGCATCGGTTAGTCGATTTTTGTACTATAGTATGCCCAGATGTGTGCCCAAACTGCTTGTACTACAGTTATTTAGATTGCACATCACCGATAATGTCTTATGTCTGGAATATCTTGTCTTCCCACTCACAAAAGATGCCGATTAGCAGACTTGGATGGGCTGCAAAATGGAGTGGCATGCCTCGAGAGGAGCGCCTTACATTTGAGCATCAGGGACAATTTCTTAATTCTTGCCTTCCCGCCCCCCCCCTCCCGCTGTCCGTGTGTCTGTTCCGCCCCCCTCCCCGTGTGTCCGTTCCGCCCCCCTCCCCGTGTGCCCGTTCCCGCCCCCCCTCCCCTTTCACTCTCCGTTGCTTGTTTTTAGCATACCATAGTTACACAGACGTGTGCACAAATGTTTGTGAGTAGTGCATCGGTTAGTCGATTTTTGTTCTATAGTATGCCCAGATGTGTGCCCAAACTGCTTGTACTACAGTTATTTAGATTGCACATCACCGATAATGTCTTATGTCTGGAATATCTTGTCTTCCCACTCACAACAGATGCTGATTAGCAGACTTGGATGGGCTGCAAAATGGAGTGGCATGCCTCGAGAGGAGCGCCTTACATTTGAGCATCAGGGACAATTTCTTAATTCTTGCCTTCCCGCCCCCCCCCTCCCGCTGTCCGTGTGTCTGTTCCGCCCCCCTCCCCGTGTGTCCGTTCCGCCCCCCTCCCCGTGTGCCCGTTCCTGCCCCCCCTCCCCTTTCACTCTCCGTTGCTTGTTTTTAGCATACCATAGTTACAGACGTGTGCACAAACGTTTGTGAGTAGTGCATCGGTTCGTCGATTTTTGTACTATAGTATGCCCAGATGTGTGCCCAAACTACTTGTACTACAGTTATTTAGATTGCACATCACGATATTGTCTTATGTCTGGAATATCTTGTCTTCCCACTCACAAAAGATGCTGATTAGCAGACTTGGATGGGCTGCAAAATGGAGTGGCATGCCTCGAGAGGAGCGCCTTACATTTGAGCATCAGGGACAATTTCTTAATAAGTGCAGAGGGCTCCTAGATGGGAGTAAGGAGTCACTTCTCTGCGACTCGGCAGCCCATGAAAAAGTGCTCCCAGAATGAGAAGACGTGCAAACATTGGCGGACTTGTCAACTCACCCGCATCTGACCTGTGCCAAGGTTTTTTCACCGCCTAACAAACAAAATGTTTCCTAAGACTTCACTAGAGTTGCCTGCTATTCAAGTCAATATCACCATTCAAAAAAGTGTCTATCCTCCGTCGACCTTAAAGGGAACACACATCACTCTCTGAAATGCCTGACTTTACCTGCATTTTTGAGGCAAGAGGTTGACAGGCGTGTGTGAAGTTCCCAAAATAACGTCGCATCTTTCTTCTGCACCACACCACCAGCCTGATCTGCCTGGTCGGCACGTGCTCGCGCAGCTTCCGGTGTGTTGTCAAGCACTGTCAATTCACACAAAAGTCTTCTGGAGTTCATGGCAGCACCTAAGAGGTTTTAAGAACCCAAAGCCACAGAGGGCGCTCAGCTTTGACTTGCTGCTACCTCGTACCCCGACCTTCAGCAAGCTCTGTCCTACTCAACCCTTTATTTCTGTCTGTTTCAGGGGAATTACTTTCTTTCTCTGAGTTGATGTATATACTGTCAATTCTGCGATTAATGTTAGCAAGGTGTTGTCATGTTTCTCAGTGAATGTGTGGGGGGACGCCCCCCCCCTGCTTCACATCACGATGGAGCGCACGTTGCTTCTGGTATGCTGCAGCACATGCGGGTTCACACCGACACCTTGCAGTGTTCGGTTCAAGGCACTCAGATAAGGCTGCAGGAGCACGCTGGTACTCAGGGACACCCTCTTTGACCTATTGCCTCCATCAGGACATGACTTTTGCCAAACTCTGTCCCTCTCACCTATGTATTTATTTCTCATTTATTTAATGGTTTCAAGTGAACTGTTTTGTTTTTATGGCTGTACAATGGTATCATTTGGTACACTCATACCTGTCAACTTATTTGACAGGTGCCGCACCTTTTTACTTCAATGCACCCTCCTGACGAAGAAAATTTCTCCATAAAATATAATGGAGCCACCCGCTTTTCAAACCTATATCACCCTCCAAAAAAGTGTTAATTCCCCATTGAACAATGATTATCAGTCCATGTTAGATAAGTGCAGCATCTTTTAGGCAAGACTGGTACATCACAATGCCTTTTGTTTATATTATAACACAACCACAGACAGACAGACAGCATGCTACTCCACTGGGACTCAGTGTTATTAGGGAAAGGTGTTTAGTAGTTAATGGTGTATTGCCTCAGTCAGTTTCACTGTTAGGGGGGAGTGATTCGTGTTTTGTTTTTGTTTAGTGATTAGTTGTGTTTGGTAGAAATTAGAAGAGCGAGCTGCTTACAGTATTGGCTGTGCGCGGACTATTAGGTTGGGTTTATGCAACCGGCTAATATGTGTTTTTAGTTTGTTTGTTACACCTTTGCTTGAGTGAATGCGGCGCTTGTTTAGGATGCATGTTGGTGGTGGTGCCTCTGAAATAACCCGGACGTGGTTGGGGAAGGTTTGGTTGGTTGATCTTGTATGAGTTTATTTCTGATTCTGGTGCTCTGTGGCGTGACTTGTACAGTCAGTTGATTCCAGAGAGGAAGAACCAGGTCTTTTCTGCCTTCCTGAATGTCAGGTGAGCTTCAACGCACCCTTCATCCACTGGGAGTGAGCACCATCGTTTTGCTGCTTGCACAGAGAAAGATGTGCAACCAATGGTTTTCTTTTTGTAAGTCAGAAAAAACAGTTTTGGTGTCAATCTACAGCGAGGTAATCTTTTCAGGTAGTGTGTGTTGATCTTTTGATGGAAGGTTGGTGCTGTTCTATTCATGGCTTTGTGTGGCATAAACAGGGATTTGAAGGTGGCTCCCTTTGTAATGGGCAACCAGTGAAAGGCCTTCAAAGCAGCAAGATGTTCTCTTATAGATTTATGTGCAGAAGCTGTTGTAGGGGCTAACTCCTGGATTCTTTGTAAACACCTCAAGACACAGAATCTTTGGTTAGGCTGGTGGCATAGTTGTCATGGATGTGCTCTGCATTATGAAGTCAGGAGTATTGCTGACATGCCATATATTTTCAAAAGCTAATTTTGCTGGGGCAAAGTCAGACACTTATAGGAGTACTTCTGGGAAAGTTATGTTGGCTCTTAAAGGCCAGTGCTGCAGAGGGGGGGAGTTGACCCTCTTGTCAGGCAGCCTGGACAATTCCTTTATAAATGATAATTTGGTCATGATATTTCTGGCAAACACTATTGTTACTAATGACCACTGTCTATGAGGTCGCCCGAGTGGGCGAAGCAAAGGTATGCAGCCCCAGAGTGCTGCTGGAGAGTCATGGGGGCATTGCATCTACTTTGACTCTCATGGCGTCTGCTGACCAAGTTTTCCCCTGTCAGTTAAATACTAAACCCTCTCGCCCACCATAACAATGCAGGATGGGAGAGGAGTGGGGAGTGGCCAGAGCAGGTGGATTAATTTACAAATATATTCTAAATTCTCCCTTCTTTATTGATGTGAGCACAAACACGCATATACTCACAGCAATGCATATTGAAAAAGAAGAACTACTCAACATATGAGCTCTTACACCTGTTTTTTCGATTATCAGCCCTCATGTCTAACAAGTAATGGAATCTTAGGTGAGAATGATGGCAGCACATTCCTGGGAGAGAATAAAAGTGACACATGGAAATGCTTGATTTACTCAAAATCACTAGCAGTGCATTCCATGCTATCGTTTTAGCTCATCACTATCATTTCAGAAAGAACCAATCACTTGGGCCTTGGTTTTGCTCCTCGTCCCCCCCATTTCTGTGTGTGTGTTTGTGCTCTGTGTGTGTGTGCAAATGCAATAGGTCTCGCATTTGTGAGAGATTAAGGTATTGGCATTGTAAATGACAATGCCATTTATTTATCTGTTTTCAAAACCAACACATAAATACAAAATTTGTCATTTACAATGCCAATAGCTCTAACTTTTACAAAGGCGAAACCGTTGCATTGTAAATGCTTGTTAGAGACTTCTTGTAGCAGCAGTGTAAAATATGACAAAGCCTCTTCAAAATGCAAAAAGTGTATTTAGGGAACATGCAGAACGGTTCACTTTGGAACATCAGTTTATATCAGTCAATTGAGAAGTATTCATTTAAAAGTGTTCGTTTTCAAACATGAATTTAGAAGCACTCATTCTCTCCCCACCTTGACAACGGCAATAGTGAACTAAAGAGGCAAGTCAGTTGTTATGCGCACTGCTTGGGTGGCCTGATTTCCTGTTATACATGAACAAAGCTATAGTTTATCAAATCCCACACAAGAGAAGGTTCTGTACTCTGCATATCCCGAAGTCCTGTGTTTTGAGGTACTCTTATATGTGAAAATGAAGAGAAAGGAGGGACAGTGAAATAAAACAATTGCCTAGGATATCAGTGGTGTAATGAAACCTGAGGGAGACCCTCATCCAAGGTACATGCATGGCACCCCACCCTCCACGCTCCAGACCCAGTCCGAAGCTCTCAGGCCATGGGCTTGCAAGTGCTGAGTGGCCCCCAGAGCTCAGGCTCCACCCACACTGCAGGGGCTGTGAGGGCTTTTACTACGCCACTGCCTAGGATCATACAATTTGGTAAAGTTGGGAAGTCGGGATTAATCACAGGATTGCAATGGTTTCGCATTGTTCAATTTAGCCACTAGATGTATAGGCTTTGCTTCCACCACACGCACCTTACCGCAAAACCCCGCATTCCCTTGCCCGACCTACCGACCCCCTCCCCCGGCGGGCAGTAATTCGCCCTTGGTCACATCACTGATCAAACTTTTTGGCCCCTGGGAAAATGCTCGCATACCCATGTAGTAGAAGAGCATACATGCCAATAGACAGGGCTTTAAGTGGGACGAAAAAACTAGAGGGTCTCTCAAAGGGACGTGGCCAATGTAATTAAGGCTATGGCTTAAAAACACTTAAACTAAAAAATCTATCTTAGCATAGTGTGCCACCCGACTTGTATTTTGCTGTTTCTGTCATTGCCTCTAGATATATGATACAACAAGTAACATCATACCTACAAGTCAGGACTATTGGCTTTGTCAATGGTTGTTAGTTGCATTAGATAAATAAGCAGCAACTATGGCTGTATATAATTCTGAAAAAGCTTCCACTAAGAGATGTAGTGACACCAGGACAGTGTTGCTGCCCTGAGTTTCAAAAAGAGAAGGGAAATCCCGAGAGAAATTGCCTCTCTTTAAAGGATTTCCCTTCCCCTACAACGCTCACCTGGCATGACGTCATGCCGTAACTTCTTCACAAGTGAGAAGTGAGCCATGTGAGCAAGGGCACTTCGATTTGCCAGCTGTCACTGCAGACCGCCTGTGCCGGGCACAAAACAGAGCCCCATAGAGACCCGTTTCGAGGCCCCCTTAAAACAAGCATTTACAATGCAATGGTTTTGCCTTTGTTAAAGTTAGAGCTATTGGCATTGCTCTTGACACTCTGAAGCTCCACTCTGAAGCTCCACTCTGAAGCTCCACTCTGAAGCTCCACTCTGAAGCTCCACTCTGAAGCTCCACTCTGAAGCTCCACTCTGCACTCTGAAGCTGCACTCTGAAGCTCCACTCTGAAGCTCCACTCTGAAGCTCCACTCTGCACTCTGAAGCTCCACTCTGCACTCTGAATCTGCACTCTGAAGCTCCACTCTGCACTCTGAAGCTCCACTCTGCACTCTGAAGCTCCACTCTGCACTCTGAAGCTCCACTCTGCACTCTGAAGCTCCACTCTGCACTCTGAAGCTCCACTCTGCACTCTGAAGCTCCACTCTGAAGCTCCACTCTGCACTCTGAAGCTCCACTCTGAAGCTCCACTCTGCACTCTGAAGCTCCACTCTGAAGCTCCACTCTGCACTCTGAAGCTCCACTCTGAAGCTCCACTCTGCACTCTGAAGCTCCACTCTAAAGCTCCACTCTGCACTCTGAAGCTCCACTCTGAAGCTCCACTCTGCACTCTGAAGCTCCACTCTGAAGCTCCACTCTGCACTCTGAAGCTCCACTCTGAAGCTCCACTCTGAAGCTCCACTCTGAAGCTCCACTCTGAAGCTCCACTCTGAAGCTCCACTCTGAAGCTCCACTCTGAAGCTCCACTCTGAAGCGCCACTCTGAAGCTCCACTCTGCAGCTCCACTCTGAATCTGCAGCTCCACTCTGAATCTGCAGCTCCACTCTGAATCTGCAGCTCCACTCTGAATCTGCAGCTCCACTCTGCACTCTGAAGCTCCACTCTGAAGCTCCACTCTGAAGCTCCACTCTGAAGCTCCACTCTGAAGCTCCACTCTGAAGCTCCACTCTGAAGCTCCACTCTGCACTCTGAAGCTCCACTCTGCACTCTGAAGCTCCACTCTGCACTCTGAAGCTCCACTCTGCACTCTGAAGCTCCACTCTGAAGCTCCACTCTGCACTCTGAAGCTCCACTCTGAAGCTCCACTCTGAAGCTCCACTCTGAAGCGCCACTCTGAAGCTCCACTCTGAAGCTCCACTCTGAAGCTCCACTCTGCAGCTCCACTCTGCAGCTCCACTCTGCAGCTCCACTCTGAATCTGCAGCTCCACTCTGAATCTGCAGCTCCACTCTGAATCTGCAGCTCCACTCTGCACTCTGAAGCTCCACTCTGAAGCTCCACTCTGCACTCTGAAGCTCCACTCTGCACTCTGAAGCTCCACTCTGCACTCTGAAGCTCCACTCTGCACTCTGAAGCTCCACTCTGAAGCTCCACTCTGCACTCTGAAGCTCCACTCTGAAGCTCCACTCTGCACTCTGAAGCTCCACTCTGAAGCTCCACTCTGCACTCTGAAGCTCCACTCTGAAGCTCCACTCTGCACTCTGAAGCTCCACTCTGAAGCTCCCCTCTGCACTCTGAAGCTCCACTCTGAAGCTCCACTCTGCACTCTGAAGCTCCACTCTGAAGCTCCACTCTGCACTCTGAAGCTCCACTCTGAAGCTCCACTCTGCACTCTGAAGCTCCACTCTGAAGCTCCACTCTGCACTCTGAAGCTCCACTCTGAAGCTCCACTCTGCACTCTGAAGCTGCACTCTGAAGCTCCACTCTGCACTCTGAAGCTCCACTCTGAAGCTCCACTCTGCACTCTGAAGCTCCACTCTGAAGCTCCACTCTGCACTCTGAAGCTCCACTCTGAAGCTCCACTCTGCACTCTGAAGCTCCACTCTGAAGCTCCACTCTGCACTCTGAAGCTCCACTCTGAAGCTCCACTCTGCACTCTGAAGCTCCACTCTGAAGCTCCACTCTGCACTCTGAAGCTCCACTCTGAAGCTCCACTCTGCACTCTGAAGCTGCACTCTGAAGCTCCACTCTGCACTCTGAAGCTCCACTCTGCACTCTGAAGCTCCACTCTGCACTCTGAAGCTCCACTCTGCACTCTGAAGCTCCACTCTGAAGCTCCACTCTGCACTCTGAAGCTCCACTCTGAAGCTCCACTCTGCACTCTGAAGCTCCACTCTGAAGCTCCACTCTGCACTCTGAAGCTCCACTCTGAAGCTCCACTCTGCACTCTGAAGCTCCACTCTGAAGCTCCACTCTGCACTCTGAAGCTCCACTCTGAAGCTCCACTCTGAAGCTCCACTCTGAAGCTCCACTCTGAAGCTCCACTCTGAAGCGCCACTCTGAAGCGCCACTCTGAAGCTCCACTCTGAATCTCCACTCTGAATCTGCAGCTCCACTCTGAATCTGCAGCTCCACTCTGAATCTGCAGCTCCACTCTGAATCTGCAGCTCCACTCTGCACTCTGAAGCTCCACTCTGAAGCTCCACTCTGAAGCTCCACTCTGAAGCTCCACTCTGAAGCTCCACTCTGAAGCTCCACTCTGCACTCTGAAGCTCCACTCTGCACTCTGAAGCTCCACTCTGCACTCTGAAGCTCCACTCTGCACTCTGAAGCTCCACTCTGCACTCTGAAGCTCCACTCTGCACTCTGAAGCTCCACTCTGAAGCTCCACTCTGCACTCTGAAGCTCCACTCTGAAGCTCCACTCTGCACTCTGAAGCTCCACTCTGAAGCTCCACTCTGCACTCTGAAGCTCCACTCTGAAGCTCCACTCTGAAGCTCCACTCTGCACTCTGAAGCTCCACTCTGAAGCTCCACTCTGAAGCTCCACTCTGAAGCTCCACTCTGAAGCTCCACTCTGCACTCTGAAGCTCCACTCTGCACTCTGAAGCTCCACTCTGCACTCTGAAGCTCCACTCTGCACTCTGAAGCTCCACTCTGAAGCTCCACTCTGCACTCTGAAGCTCCACTCTGAAGCTCCACTCTGCACTCTGAAGCTCCACTCTGAAGCTCCACTCTGCACTCTGAAGCTCCACTCTGAAGCTCCACTCTGCACTCTGAAGCTCCACTCTGAAGCTCCACTCTGCACTCTGAAGCTCCACTCTGAAGCTCCACTCTGAAGCTGCACTCTGAAGCTCCACTCTGCACTCTGAAGCTGCACTCTGAAGCTCCACTTTGCACTCTGAAGCTCCACTCTGCACTCTGAAGCTCCACTCTGCACTCTGAAGCTCCACTCTGCACTCTGAAGCTCCACTCTGAAGCTCCACTCTGCACTCTGAAGCTCCACTCTGAAGCTCCACTCTGCACTCTGAAGCTCCACTCTGAAGCTCCACTCTGCACTCTGAAGCTCCACTCTGAAGCTCCACTCTGCACTCTGAAGCTCCACTCTGAAGCTCCACTCTGCACTCTGAAGCTCCACTCTGAAGCTCCACTCTGAAGCTCCACTCTGAAGCGCCACTCTGAAGCTCCACTCTGCAGCTCCACTCTGCAGCTCCACTCTGCAGCTCCACTCTGAATCTGCAGCTCCACTCTGAATCTGCAGCTCCACTCTGAATCTGCAGCTCCACTCTGAATCTGCAGCTCCACTCTGCACTCTGAAGCTCCACTCTGAAGCTCCACTCTGAAGCTCCACTCTGAAGCTCCACTCTGAAGCTCCACTCTGCACTCTGAAGCTCCACTCTGCACTCTGAAGCTCCACTCTGAAGCTCCACTCTGCACTCTGAAGCTCCACTCTGCACTCTGAAGCTCCACTCTGAAGCTCCACTCTGCACTCTGAAGCTCCACTCTGAAGCTCCACTCTGCACTCTGAAGCTCCACTCTGAAGCTCCACTCTGCACTCTGAAGCTCCACTCTGAAGCTCCACTCTGCACTCTGAAGCTCCACTCTGAAGCTCCACTCTGCACTCTGAAGCTGCACTCTGAAGCTCCACTCTGCACTCTGAAGCTCCACTCTGCACTCTGAAGCTCCACTCTGCACTCTGAAGCTCCACTCTGCACTCTGAAGCTCCACTCTGAAGCTCCACTCTGCACTCTGAAGCTCCACTCTGAAGCTCCACTCTGCACTCTGAAGCTCCACTCTGAAGCTCCACTCTGCACTCTGAAGCTCCACTCTGAAGCTCCACTCTGCACTCTGAAGCTCCACTCTGCACTCTGAAGCTCCACTCTGCACTCTGAAGCTCCACTCTGCACTCTGAAGCTCCACTCTGAAGCTCCACTCTGCACTCTGAAGCTCCACTCTGAAGCTCCACTCTGAAGCTCCACTCTGAAGCTCCACTCTGAAGCTCCACTCTGCACTCTGAAGCTCCACTCTGCACTCTGAAGCTCCACTCTGCACTCTGAAGCTCCACTCTGAAGCTCCACTCTGCACTCTGAAGCTCCACTCTGAAGCTCCACTCTGGCTGAACATAACAGTCTGCAGTTTCACACGTTACATTTGTGTTAGCTGCATTACGTCATAATTTATTGTCAAAGGCTGGTTCAAATATGTTCTTTCAATGTTTCAAGCTGTTTTCAAGCGTTCACGCTTTAGTCAGCCCACTACCGAGCAGACTGACCCGGACCCAGCCCAGTCCATCCAGGGCTTTCAGTGGCATTCATCACAGTGTCTCACCGGAAGGCGGGCATCAGAGAGAAGCGGGAGGGGGCGGGAAAGGGGGAGGAGAGAGCTGACGACGGCCGGCCGGAGCAGAAGACGGGCACCAAAACAAGCGGGAGGGGGCGGGAAAGGGGGAGGAGAGACGCTGACGACGGCCGGCCGGAGCACGAAGGCGGGCACCAGGAAACAAGCGGGAGGGGGAGCAAGGGAGGTGCCGGCAATGCCGGAACAGAATCGGGGGCGTTCCCGGCGTCGCGTGACGTCGGCAAAAGCCAAAGAAACGCGGGAACGCCCCCGAATCTGGTCCGGCATTGACGGACAGGCCCCTCGTCCAATGGCTAGGCTCCATTTATGGAGCCAGCCAATGAATGACGAGGGCCGACCCAAAGCCACACTACAGAACTCATCAGGATTTCGCCTGCGCGAAAAAGATGCGCAGAGCGCATCTTTTCGCCAGGCAAAACCTAAAAACTGCAGGTGCTCAGCACCAGTGAGACCCGGCCCACCTAAAGCCCTGCCAATAGACCCAATTCAAGTGGGAGACTCCCAATTTTCAGGCCAAAAATGACTTTATTTTAGGTGTCTCCCGCTCAAAATTCCCTTTGTTTCAATATAAGCCTGTGAGGAAAATACATTCCCCATATTTGTATGTAGAAGAAGTGGTGAATTATGCTGTGTACCACACATAAAACCCGTGTAAGTGACATCTGGTGTGTGGGAGGAGACGTGCACCTTGTCGGAAAACCCGTTGTCCTCTTCCCAATGGTTATAAACTTCTTATACATACGGGTATTTTTATGGTGGCGTAGCACTTTTGGCGCCAACAGGCGTTTGCCCTGCTTGTTCCAGCTGTTGTTTGGTTACCTCTAATTTAATTTGGACACGCTGGCTGCTCTTGCCTCCTTGATGTCTTTAACAGGCGCTCAGGCCGCCTTTTTGGTCATTTCTGCGTTTCCTGTCCAGCTCTTTCACAGACTCGACAGGTTCCACAACACTGGCTCCGATCTCGAGGGGGGGCTACGTGGGGAGGCAGGGCTAAGGGGGGAAGGTGGGTAGGGCAGGGGGCAGCAGCTGCTACTGTCACCGTTTTACAAGACAGGGGGAGCCTGGCACTGCTACTGGTTTAAACTTTTCGTGTCTCCTTAAACCTGGTGAGTGTCCTTCGGCTCCAAACAGCAGCAGCCGAGGTCCAGGCCGACTAGACTATGAAATAAGTGCTTTTCGGCGTCATCGGTGCATTCCAAGAGTAATTCGAATGGAAATCCTTTCTGGAATGGTATCTGTGGGAGCCTGCGTGGCGTGCAGTCACTACATCACAGTCCAACATGGTGTAAGACCCACCCATGGACACACACGGTTCTGAGACTGACCAATTGTAACTCGAAATAGAACATGGGGAATAACATTGACATTCCAACATAGTTGCAGTGTGTAGTAGCACAGCTTTTTGTAAGTACGTATGGCACTTAAAGGCAACCACAGGCTTGGAGCCTGCAGGCTCATACGTGTTCATGAGGCCAGGTCGAGCTCCCAGTAGCCAAAGTGACCTTGGCATCAGGGTCTTGGACATCATGGTTCCAGCCTCGAGCTTTCATGTTGCAAACAAAAACATTCAGGAATGTTTGGCCTTGCTCACTTTAAATAAATCAGTTGCGTGAACGTCCCATTTCGCTGGGGTTTGTAAAAGAAGTCTACGATCTGCAAACAACAGCCCTGCCATGTTTTCCCAATTCACACGTGACTAGCTACTTAACTGCAGGTGTTGCTGTTGCATTCTGGAACTTGTAGTCTTGTTTATACCATTATGAATCCATAACTACAAATCCCAGAATGCAAAGAGTGAAAACCTGGGAAGTAGAAGCTAGTCGGATGCAACTGGGAAACATGGCAACTGTGCAAGCATGTTGTCCTGATGTTGTGGAAGCACGTATCACCACAACAAGAATACACATGGCCACGCCTGCCATGCTGAGAGGCAGGGCTGGAACCTAGATTCTAAACACTAAGGGGCAGATTTATGAAGGCCTTGCGCCGCCGGTGCGTCACTTTTTCCCATGTTAAAAATGACGCACCGGCGGCGCAAGGCCTTCATAAATCTGCCTCTAAATGTAAGGCAAAATTGATGGCTCTTAAGTAATGTCAGGAACAGTGTGGTGCACAATCCCTTGACCTGTTCCGGCTAAGGGAAGGCAGATACATTGCACATTAAAGCATATCAAGCAAAAACGTTCCTGTCAAACGATCGTTTGGAGCTTTCAGGATTGTTTGAACCACCACGGGGGTGTGGGGTCTATTATCTGATTTCCTGCCCTAGTGACTTGTGGTACTGTGTTTTCTGCGAGTTCCTGCCCCAGTGTCTTGTGGTACTTGTAGTCCACCTCGCTTTGGTTCAGCTTTCTTGGTCACTCATGGCTGTTAGCTGCCCTCTGTCCACATTGATTATTAATGCGTTGGGAAGGGAGGAGACAGGAAACGTAGCGACCTTTACAGTCAAAGGTGTCAATACATTGTGACAAAAATATAACTTTTTGGTTGTTGTTATAAGTCGGAAATGTGCTTTATCTGCTGTCTATAATAGGCAGTGGCAAACAAATGCAGCTTGAACTATTAAGCAATGCTTATCAATAAGCCTTTTTCGAGAAGGCGTTGTGTGCTGATTTGTTCCTCAGATTATTCTACTCAGAATGTATTTTCACTATTTAAGTATGTCAGTGAGATTTAGACGGATCGCAGAAAAACTGTGTCTTGTGCTAATGCATGTGGTCAGAGTTTACTTCTGCTTTACATTAGAGTGCATGCTAGCCCCATTTTGTTCTTGTCATATTGTTGAAGTTGTAGGGAGTTTTTAGGCCATGCATCCATTTCTGGGAAAGGTTTGTAAAATTATGGTTTTTGGAGAGAATTAATTTGATTGTAGCCACATTGAAAAAAACTGTATCAGATCTACTTTTTTCCAACAGTCAAAACATGTGTTCCTGTAGAAAAAGTAGTGTGCCCTCCCTTGTATTAGTTTTCTTGCCATGTGTTTCACATTCACATTTCAGTTAGGGGCCCCACACCTAATTTATTTTGTATTGCTTTCTTTGTTTTGCTTTTGTGTAGTGCCCAACCTGCTTTGCTAGTGCTTCTGAGAAGGCAGGGCAAATGTTGCACAGCAATGCCCAGCCTAGGACTGTGTGACAAGCCTTAACTTTAGTGGGGGTAGGGGTCATGGGCCAGAGGTTGCCAGTAACAGATGGGTTTTCCAATGCCACATGAAATTCAGAAAATGCTCTTCAAGTCCAAGGCGGGCAGGAGGGAATTCTTGAAGGCAGTGCCTCAAGTACAGGGGATATTTTGGTGGTGTAGGGAGACCAGATTGTGAGAAGCCCAAGATAAGTCTTTTGGTGCCCTGCTTTCTACTTGTTGTGTATAGTTTTTGAGTTGTACCAGGCCAACATATCACCCACAAAGGGTTTGTCTTCAGAGACGGTAGAACAGGATGGGCCACCGGCACGAGTGTCTCTGGTGTCTGGTCCTGATCTAGGTGACTTCTCAGGGTTTATGTGTGCTCTCGATGGGGCCTGGTCTCTTCTTCCAAAGGGTGTGGTTGATAAAAGCCTCCCTGAGTAGGCCTTCACCAGGGCGTTCCTGAGATATGACAGGTTGGACACATTCTTCATGTGTGGATTGCGGGTGTTATGTAGTTCTGGCTGTTTTGATGGTTTTCTCCAAATGTTTTGGAGTTAGACGTGGACTAGCAACCAGCACGGTGTTGGCTGATGTTACGTTTTTACCAGAGGGCGCAATCAGACGCCATTTTTATTTGCTATTCTAGACCTTTGCTTTCACAGGCTCCATGGATAGTTCAAGTAAGTTGACTGTGATTGTTTCCTCCATTGGGACCGAGAGGAGCTCTTTCATGCTTGGGATGAGGTCACTGAGAGCCAGAGCATCTCTTTCAAGGCAAAAGGGATGCAGTGACTGGGAGCCGGAAGGGTTCTTTAACCACTTCAATGCTGATGACGAGCTCAGCTCGTCATCAATGTTACCTGCCGTGTGCTGATGACGAGCTGAGCTCGTCATGTAACGCGGTAATTTTTAAAATGCTGCATACAGCGGGAAAAGCCGCCGCACGCATGCGGTTAAAGGTCGAGGGGGTCTGCTCTCAGGGAGCCAGAGAAAGCCCTTTGAAGGAGGAGGAGATGATGTCACTCAGAGCCAAAGGAGCTTTATCAAGACCGGGGTGATGTGGTCACAGAGGAACTCTTTCAAAGCAAAGAGGATGTTGTCACTTGGTGCCAGGGTTAGATTGGGACCCAAAATCGGCCCGGGCATACAAAAAAGTGGCCTACATTTGCATATTGCCTTTCCGCAAAACACTGCTTCAGCGCAGTTTTATGAAAAGAAAGGGGGAGGGGGGCATGTTTTATTAACTTCACTTAGATTTTAAAGAATGCACAGATTAGTTCACACTACTGAGCCACACATAAATGCAAGTGAGACCACTTCTGCTCAGGCCCCCTGCCCCCGCTCAATCAGCATACATTGATGGGCCGGCCCAGCAAGGAAAAGGGAGTGATACCTCCGCACATCGGCCTCTAGAACGGTCACTCAGGCACCCACTGGGCCGTTGGCGGCATCCTAACAGCACAGACAGCCCACAGGCTGCCCAAAAAAGCAGCCCATAGCCGGAATACAGCTACCGGCCCTTCGGCCATTTCCCAAGTGCCCGCGTTACCAATCCGACCCTGCTCGGTGCTAGATGAGCTCTTTCAATGCAAACTGCATGTGGCCATAGGGAGCCGAGGAGCTCTTTCAAGGCCGAGAGGACCTGCTCACGCGGAGCCAGAGGAGCTCTTTCAAAGCAGAGGGGCTGCTGTCCCTCAGAGCCAATGGAGCGCCTTTAAGGCTGAGGTGATGTGGTCACAGAGGAGCTCTTTCAAGTCTGAGCGGATGTTGTCATTGGGAGCCTGAGGCAAAAGAGATGTGGTCACTGGGGGACGAAGGCTGGGTTTACACGGTCACTTAGAGCCAGAGGAGCCTTTTCTCAGCAGGGTTGATGTTGCCAGTTGGAACCAGTGAAGGTCTCTCAAGGTCAGGGCGATGTGGTTGAACTTCTATAAGTCCAGCGGTGGGCTGGCAGCTGGATTTGGGTAGAATGGGGAAGGAATGGATGCAGGGGGTGAAAGGATTGATGGGTTGACGGAAGGGTAAATGAACGGTAGCTGGGTGAAATGATAGACGGTATGGGGAAAGGCTTGGTGGCAGAATGAATGAATGGATGGAATGATGGCTAGATGGGTAGGGACGAATGCTGGTACAAGGGTGAAACAATGGATTGAGGAGAGGGTGAACATGTAGATGGGTAGGAGGGTGGATGGATTAATGGAACATTGAAAGGATTGGTGGGGTGAAACCATGGGTGGTGAACAGATGTGTAGATGTTTGAATGGATAAAAGGATGGATGAACTAAAGAGTAGGTGCTATATGGATATGTAATAGGATGGATGGATACAAGTAAGGGAGAATAGAATAGTTAATGGATGGAGGGGTAAACAGATGGTTGAAAGAAAGGATGGTTGAGGGGTGGATGGGTGGAAGCTTTGAATGGTGAAAGGATGGATGGATGGGTGGATAGAATGGTGAACAGGTGAATGGAAGTATGAACGGGTTGATAGATGGTAGTGGTGAAAGGATAGATGAATAAAATGGAAGGAAGGATAGAATGGTTTAACACCTTGCGTGCTCATGACGAGCTGAGCTCAGGCACGGTAACGCTGTGCTCATGACGAGCTGAGCTCGTCATGATCATCGCGGCGCTCACACGTGGGGATAATTGCCCTGCTGCGCTGAGCGTTCTACAGAAACGGGCGTGGTCATGACGAGCTCAGCTCCTCATGAGCACAGCACCACCGTGCATCGTGACGAGCTGAGCTCGTCACGAGCACCGCGGCGCCACGCGCGGCGCCACGCGCGGCCCCCTCCCCCCAGCACAGCGGGGGAATTACGCCTCCTGCGAAGGGGTTAAGGGTGACTAGGTGGGAGTGTGAAAGGACAAAATAATACTATTGTGAAAGGATAGGTGAATGAATGGATGGATAAAGGACAGATGATCGATGGCTCGGCGGGTCAAGTGAACTCTTCTAGCGAGGAGTGGGCCGCCTCGCTGTGAGCCGTTAGACGTATTGACCAAAGTGGGGAGTAAGTTAACTTATTACCCACTCCCTCCCTGGAGGTGGCCGGGCCTCCTTGTCCCATGACTGACCTCGCCCAGCCCTACCGGCTGACCAGAGGACCCGGCCTGTTGGGAGCACTCCCGATTCCCCCCTAGGTATCCACACTGACAGCCTTTAAAATAATCAGTGATTCACGCTCCTGTCATCTCCAGTTCACGTTTCAGATAAAGTCATCCAACGCCTTCTCGGTGGGCAGCGTGCCATCTGCGCGTGAGATGGAATGTACGTGGCGAGTCCAGCTTGCTTTAGATGCTCAAAATATTCCTTACTTTTACATACTAACGTTTCTGAAGAGGACTCTTGAAGGATGCACCTGGACACAGACACATTGTTGGTACACAAATGCCCACACGTAAACACAGGGACAGTGCAGGTGGGCGTTCCCCACAGCAAGGGCGGAGCTACCAGTGTGAGGCAGGTGTAGTTGCACCGGGGCCTGGCTGTGTGAATGGCCCATTGCACCCCAATTATAGCTGCCCCGCTAGTGGTTTGGGGTTAATTTTCCTTGCTTGCAGTAGGATGCTTGGCAGTCCATACGTCACTGCTCCCACTCCGCTCTGACATTGCAGCTTGAGTGCCTTATCTTGTATTCCACATCTTGTGCTTCAATACTTGGCCTCTCAGCTGAGATCGGGCACTGCCCTGCCAATCAGCGCCAAAGGCCAATGTGGCACCTACTGGCCGTCGTCGCACCTCTCTTCAGCTGATTTCGAACTGGTTGCCAGGAAGTTGTGAACGTTTCTAAAATAGTCCCACACAGGCTTCTGTAGCCATTCAAGACCTGTGCTCCAGTGGTATCTGCAATCCAAGCCAGTGCTCCTGTAGACTCTGCTATGTTTACTTCTAAAACAACAAACTGAAAAAACATATTTTCAAAAACATAGGTTCCAAAATATAGACGGCCAAAACAGGCCCTTAAATAAAGATTGTTGACGACCTCCCGAAACCACTGACAGAGGATCAATTGGTGTTCTGTTGCGGTCAGCTTACAGAACTCTCACCTAACTACAGACTGCACCTGATACATTTCAAATACCTACATAGATTCTATAGGACCCCGTGAGTCTGTGCAGGATGGGACTCAGGGAGGGAGATGACTGCTGGAGATGTGGCACCTCCCCCGCCTCCTTCCTACACATAGCATGGTCTTGCCCAGACTTACAGAGTACTGGTCTGATGTTATTTGCCTCGGTGAATCAAATTGTGGGACGGTCAGATGTCCCATCTCCCGCACTAGACGTACTGGGATATGTCAAAAACACTCCACCCAAAACACGTAAACTGCATGCACCACTCCTCCTTTCTGCTAAAAGAAGAGGTTACACTCGGTCAGAAAGCAAGCGACCACGATCAAGGGATGGCTGGCCGATGTTGCATACGCAGCTGGGGATATTCTGGGAGCTGATGCCGCCTACTTCCCGTCCGCGTGACATCTGGGAACCCTACGTACAATGGGCAAATACACACTCAGAAAACACCGAGGTTGTGGGGGATGAAGTGGTGATACCTGCGAGGTGATCTGGTGGATATCTAGTGGTCTTGGAAAACAGGGTGGGTGACAGCACTTTTGTTTTAGCAACAGGATAAGGCGGGTGGGTGTGTCTAAGTGGAATTGTATGTGCTTAGTGGTGCCCAACTGATGTCTTCGACTTCCATGTATAAGCCAGTCCCATTTATTGTTTCCTTTTTCTTTTATGTACTAATGAGGATCCCCCGAATTTGTATAGAAGTTAAGGAGGTGAACATTGAATTGCAGCCATATCGTGACCTGATGTTATATGCTTGTGATATTATATGACATGTGCGTGCACCGGAACTATTGATGTATGTACCTGTAAACTGGCGAGTTTTTGTGGTTGACTTGTGTTGTAACTCATGAAAATGCTAATAAAAAAAATAAAAAAATAAGGATTGTTGAATTGATTTGATTGATATCCTTATATAAATGTCGATCTGCATTCAAATCCTAAATCCAGCCAAACGCACTTAAAAAGGCGATATTTCGGCAATCAATATTTAGTCTGAATTTAAAACAAATTAAGATGATAGTTTCAGATATATCTGGTTTTTATTCTTTAGATTTCAGACTTCTCTAATGTAGCAAGAGGGCACGTGAGTTTGTGGTTAAATGGTGTATATTTCTCTGAAACGAGGCGTGGTCTATCTACCCTACCCTTCTGTTAATTTCTGTTTAAAAATCCTTGCTGAAACCTCTGTTAGCCTATAGTGTTCAATAAATTTACCATTGCATAGTGTCCTTATGACTCCTACAACTTCTTCAAAGTTTTTCAGACTTCTCCGAACGCCTCTTTTTCTACAGACCGAGACCTTCTTGTCTCATTAATCGAACCATGAACCAAGCGTTCCTAAGAAATTTATGGGCATGAAAATCCAGACGTCTACAGGAAGAGTACAACATTGTTTCCATGAAGCAATACAGAAATTACAATTTCATACATTGCATTTTCCAAGATGTTCTGTTGGCAGTCTTCCATTTTGTTTGCTCTGTTTCAACTGCTGTCATGCATCTTCTTCTGCCCTGTCTGTGGATTAGAGGTAAGCAAGATTTGCAGCCTCATTTATAAATGGGGGATAACAGGACATCCGCCAAATATTGGCAGAAGTTCCACCTTCCTTCCTCTCTGTTCTTCCTCCTCACTTAAGGGATGCAGGAATGCGACTTTCCCAGTGGCAGAGTCCCACCAGAGCCCCTTTTCTAATCTGTTGCTGGTGGACATGGCTTCTGAGAGGCCACCCACTTTAGGGCGACCTTTCCCCAATGCCTTTTCAGCCTGCATCCTTTCTTTCTCTGAACTCCATGTAAACTATGGTGGTCCTGGACCAAAAAACTCTGAAAATGTCACCCATGTGCTGGTTCTTTGTGAAGATAGATGCTGATTTAGGGTCATGTTTTCATAAATAAAATAAGTGACGTCTGTCATGTCAGTATAACATGGTAAACCTGTCACTGTTTGCTTTCCCTGACACCCCCATCCCCTTTAGCAACTACTGTGTTGTATGTAGATGTTGGATCAAGGGAAAAATGTCCTCCAACAAAGTGGACAACTCTAAATCATGTGGCGCATCCGCGTCTGGTGGTCGAGCCGTCTAACTTGATATGGCCTTGCCTCAAAATTCATGTTAGATTCATATAATAAATGCTGTACATTATAAGGACATTGCAAGTCACTGAGGTGTTCATGGATAGATAGAGGAACGAGGCCAAAGGCTGAGTTATTGCTTCTTGTTGCTGATGTTTGAGACGCAGGACTGGGCAAGGAGAACGGTTTTTTCCTCCACACTAGATGGGCCCTTTAAGGATGAAGCCCAAGTAGGGTGCAACATGGGTGGCTGTGTTCCTGTACCAAGCAGGTGTGGCCTAGCAGTTTGGAGTTCTCTCCTGGGTGGGGCAAGAGTGATTTGTATGTGGGTGGTCCCTAACTGTAGGGTCACTGTGAGCAACAAAACAACAGATTGTAATGTGACCAGAATAATTAGAAAAAGCGACTGAGATTAGTCAAAGCATTCAGTGTATCACTTTTTTTCCTTGATATTTTATTTCTGCATTTCTTTATAAATCAGTGTGTTCTTTTCATTGCCATTATAATAACGGAAGACCATGCTTAAAACACCCACATTTCGCGATGCATACGGTGTGAATGGGAAACCCTAAAAGCCTGCATTATTGAAAACCTCCTGGTTACCTTTAATTAATTCTGCTCAGGGTCTTTGCTTCTGTCTGCTTTGGGCCAATCAATTTGCTTTAATTTGTTTCAGTGCGTAAAGCGAACCAATTGCTCCAATGAGGTCTCCTGGCATTGAGGGCACTGAGGGGTCTGTGGAATGGATTTCGGCCAAAAGCAGGAATGGCCAGATTTTCACACTTCTTTGAAAGGGAGACTTACACTCTATTGCAGTAATTCATAACCTGTGGTCTGTGGGCCGCTGGGGGTCCGTGACGCCTACTCACGGGGTTCACACCAATTTGAAAAATGTAATTATATAAGCAGATTACCAAAGGATATATACATAAAGAAGACAAAATTTAAAATTGCAAGTTTTAATATGCTCAGTTAAAGTGAAGGAATTCGAAAGTAGAAGCTAAAAATAAATTGGTGTCCTTCTATTAATTTGTGGGAGCAGCGCAAGTACAGGAACAGAATCTAGTATAGACAATTAGTGGCCTCAATTGAAGCAGCGCTAGGATCCGCTGACAAAGAGAGAGCACGCACCATGAGCAAAAAAGACAAAGTGAAATGCTACAGTCTAGTATATTACAGTGTCTTTTGGAAATAACACTCCATTTTGAAATGCTCCAACCATCTCATTAAAATTTGGACTTTTGCTAAATTAAACAAAATATTTCACAATGTGTATATTTCTTTGATGCATACTAGTTAATACTGTATTTTGTATATCAATTTGGGGTTCAAATTGTAGAAATTGCATAGGCGGGGGTCCCCGGCTTCCAGTAGGGATCCGGTGGGGATCCACATAAGTCAAAAGGTTAAGAACTGCAGCTGTATAGCTTGGACTTGGGGGAAGCAAGTTTCATAATTGAGTACCAAAAAAATTGAAAGGCTCTCTTGCAAAAGTGTTCCTGCTTTCATAGCTGAGTACAAAAAAACTGTGTGTTTGAGGAGTAGAAGGAATTCCAGGATTGATATTAGTGAATTTTGTGAGGCAAAAAGATGGGCTCTTCATATGCTTTGATTGATGGATGAAGCAGAATGTCTTCAAGATCCCCTCAGAGCAACAGGCAATCACTGCAAGATTGTAGGGTGGGAAAATGTGGTCTGTGTATCTCAGCCCCAGTTTAATATGGGCATCAGCATTTTGCGACCCCTCAAGAAATTTCTCAAGAGATCGCAGCAGGCCAGCTGAGCCGCATTTGCATATTCTTAGCATGAACTAAACAAATCAGGGGTGACGGTCACCGTTTCAAGGTAGATCACATAGTTGAAGATTTGCTTCAACGTCCTGTTCAAATTTTTGATAATCAGTGTGAGAAGTCCCTTTTATTGGTGTCAGTGATCTGTGACTTTCACAACAAGTTTGTGTTCAGGTGAAACTCCAGGTTCTTCACCTGTGCACCAGATGCTGATCACCACCTGAAAGAGTAGCTCATAATGCTGTATTTCAAAGAGATTTGGTTAAACCAATGAGATACCCAAGACCTTAGTCTTGGTAGATTGAGCTTCAGCAGATTGTTAGGGGTACTGCTATTGACCACACGCATACAGTTCCTGATTCAGGTTCAATCTATAGAGTTGTTAGTGGAAATATTGAAGAAGAGTCCCGTATAGAGTAGACACCAAAAAAGTTAATCATTGAGATGAAGTAAATTGCCGTCAAAGTCAAAGTAGCTTTTAATGACCCCACTCTGTCTGCTTCGCTATACTGAAATGGCATACCCAGTGTTGCTCTAGCTATTATAGTTCCTAAAGAAAAGGCAGAGTTCTTTCGCCTTGTTCTCAGGAAGCCATCCCTTTGGACACATGATGTGGCAGGCGTCTTTGCCTGCTGGGCAGAGAACACTTTCGGTTTACACTTCTTCCATGATTAATTCTTTGCCGATTCCAGTGTATAGGACCCTGGTAGAAGTCTTTCAAGTTTGAAGCAATCTGAAGCATTCCTCTTTATTTCAATCTCCTCCTGATCCATATTTCCAAGAACAACCTTTTGAATTTACTAAAATTATATATGTAATTTGCTTACTAGTAGAGGCTTTCAGCCAGACCTCTTCATTGCATTGTTGTTATAATTTTTCTTCTGCCCGCTAAAGTACGCAGCACGGGGCAATGGGCCAACTCATTCTATCTATTGGCTAACTTTACTGTATTTGATAATATTCTGCTCTATCACATGAGACACAAAAAAGTAGTTCCATTCAGTGCTGGAACGACTAGCGTCGGCCGCTGCAGGTAAGCAAGGTGGGGTGGTGGTATGGGGTGGTGGTGGGAGGGGGGTAAGTCAACAGATGACGGAATAGGGAAAATAAATAAATCCATTCCATCGTCTGTCGACTTCCCTCCCCACCCCCGCCTCACTATGCTTACCTGCACCGGCCGCAACTGGGGACTACTATGGCAGTTTGCAGTTTTGAGACCAAAAAATAGGTTTGCTTTCAGCCAATACTTTTATATTGTCAGGGGCCATCGGCTTCCACACCAGGTTTTTTTACAGCTCACAAAAGCATTAGCAAAGTCAAAAGGTTGATAGCCAACATAGAACTATTAGGTTTGCCAGTGATTGCTCGATGTTTGTTTTCAGGTTAATATGTAGCAGCATTAAGGTGGGTGGAGAAGGGTGCAACTTGAGGGAGCAGGCTAAAAAGAACTGTGCGGTACAAAAGTGGGTGATGATGGACGAAGCATCTGAACCAATCAAATACTCACACCCAGTCCACAGATCTGGGTTTAATCCATCACCGTTCTTTAGCCCACTCTGCCACCCCAGTTCAGACATGGTTAATATTATGTAGCAGCATTAAGGTGGGTGGAGAAGGGTGCAACTTGAGGGAGCAGGCTAAAAAGAACGACTGTGGCAGACCTTGAGCAAAATTGGGAGCTGGTAGGGTGAAGAAAAGTGACAGGCAGTGGATAGTGAAGAGACAGACGATAAAGAACCATGAGGGAAAAGAGAAGTGGCAGGCGCTGACTGAGGAAGGGGGGGGGAGACGGGAAGCTAGCCGGGAGATAAAAAATGACAGGCAGTCATAGAAAGGGTGGAGGAATAAAGGAGCTGGCAAACATAAGAACATTCTCAGGAAGCGGTGGGGAAAAGGAACCAGAACGCAAATAATGAGCAAATAAGAAAAGCAGAAGGCAGTGGGCGGAAATGGGGTGAACATGGGCGGCAGGAGAGGCGAAGGGGGTAACAGAGTCATCTCTGTATCAGCATTGGAAAGGATGCAGGTGACACCATGGAAGATGGCAGGAGTGCAGTGTAGAACATTATTCCCTAGAATACAACGAGCAGGTATAACCCTAACCATATGGTCACCATGAGAAGGGGGTTTGCTTCATCCCAGTCAATGGGAAGCAGATCAGGGGTCGGCACGCTGATTATTCGTGAATTACATGAGTTATTCCATGAAAGCCAATCTTACCCCAAGACCAATCTCTTGAAACATCAATCTTACGCCTTAAAAAAGGCTTCTAACCTCTGCAATGTGTCTTGCGGCTAAACTAAAATGGAAACACACAACTGCTAAAAAGCCGGAATGACATCAACATCTCACGCAGGCCAATTTCTGTTTCAAACTTTTGTGCATTTTGCGCAAGCGCTTATGGAGTACTCTCTTGGCACGGCTTGCACATTAGACACTAACCACTCTAACTTAGAATTCCTCTAGGATCTTCACTTCTCCACCTCTTCCTGACATTTAATATATCAAACATTTCAAAACAGCTAGAAATATATAAGAACTGTTAGAAATGGGGTCTCTAGTTGGAAGTGGTTTGTACCCTGCAAAAGTAAGGACCCTTACTCTAGTCAAGGTAAGTAAGATACACACTAGGAATAACCCCTGCTCACCCCCTTGATAGCTTAGCATAGAGCAATCAGGATTATCCCCAGTGGTAGGCATGAGACATGTTTGCAGGGCTACGCATGTGGCTAGCACAATCAGTGCTGCAGGCCCACGAGCAGCATTTGATTTACAGGCCATGGCACACTTCAGTGCACTTTACTAGGGACTTACCAGTAATATGCCAATCATGGATAAGCCAATTACCATTACATTTTAAACCGGGAGCACTTGCACTTTAGCACTGGTAAGCAGAGGTAAAGTGTCCAGAGTCCTACAGCCAGCAAAAACAAAATCCAGCACGCAATCAATAAACAGGAGGTCAGAGGCAAAAAGACAGGGGAAACCACGGCAAATGATCCCACGTCTAACAAGAGCCTTTCGCAGGAGGAAGGGGGAGAGAAGACAAGACAAGGCATTGGCGCTGGTGCATCTTTACCGAGCATCTATGTGTTTGCCATTAAGAGGGGAGCAAGAAACCAGTGACATAACTCAAGCTTCTGCACCCTCCAGGGTGCGAGGTTGTCCCCAGTCTGAAGTTTTGGAGGGTCCTTCTTCATAGTCCGCAGTCTCAGTATCTGCACTGCTAACTATGGTTCATGCATCCTGGGTGTTCATGTCTGTCAGGGTTTGCAGACCCTTGAGAGGGTTCATGAACTCCATGACATGGCTATGTAAATATATATATATATTTATATATACATATATTGTTTTAACTATGGGGGCTCCCCTTGAGGGCCCCACCATCACTGCCTGGGGTTATCATGTTGTACCCAGCCCTTTATGTGGCCTTTGAATCTTTTTCTCTGTTTGTGGGGACCGTACACCACATTATGTAATTGTTGCTGTAAGAGAAACATTTTTTTGTGGTCAGTCATTCAAAATGCTCGGGTCCACAAACCCGAAGTTGGATTTGCGAACCCAAAATGGGCAATGGAGGGAAAAGACTTCCTTGTCCAACAGAGTTTTTTTTATTTATTTTATATTTAGTCTGAGGATGGACCTCGAACCTAAATAGATTTAGACAAAACCAGGCAAAGGCATTTCCATTAGCAAAGTTCTACTTTCGTGCCAAGTTTGGTTTAATTTCATTCAGCGTTTTTTTCTGTAATGGAGAGAAAAGATCCCTCATTCGAATGTCCACTTGAAGCATCTGCACGAAGCTTACAGGGCCACACCCAAATAGAATTCACTTTTTTTGGAAAGTATTGTGTAGATTTATCAAATTACGCCAGTTACTACAAAAACAAAACATCGCCTTTGAATACAAATGCCGAATGTGTTATATGTATATATGTGTGTGTGTGTGTGTTTGTGTTTATGTGTGTAAATGAAGTGATAAACAGTCCTCCTTGAAGCCTGACTGGAGCCCACATTCCAAACATGTCCTGTAAGCCTAGGTGTTCCAGGAATCTGTGGTGAGTGATGGATGATGTGTGCTTTAAATGCCTGAACCCTGACACGGCAGACACCAGGCTTAAGAGGAAGGTATTTTCCCAGCTGCTGCTTCTTGGAATTTGAAGCTAAGGGGATCCACATTTTGGAGGAACAGGCCATGCCACAGGTGGAAAGGGGGCTGGGAATCAGTGTTTAGAGTATAAGGAAGCCAGATGAATCAACCAACCATTAGATCCGGGGGCTGCAGTCGGGGTTCACTTCCATTCAACCTGTTGGACTACTTAACTACAGTACAGTTACTGGCAAATGCAATAAGTTACAGGACAACTATACAAGCAGGTTGCTTAGCCACACCAAGTGTTGGCTGTCTAGAGATTTTTGGGAAATAAATCCTCTCAATGAGGTAAGATGCCATGCAATATATGCCTATAGCAATATACAGCCCTATGGAGCTGGACAACCTAATGTCATATAACATGTATTTTGTAAGGCACATTCACCCGTGGGTATCTTGGTGCTATGCGACAGATATTTAGAGTTAACCAGCTCAATGGCACTTATTTTATCAACCTTAGAAAGATGTGTGGCTGACTGGGCCCAGCAGAACTCAAACCCACGAGATGGTATCAGGCAAAGATCCCTCTGTTACCCTCTATGGGGTGCCTGCCTGCCTTGTTGTCTTTTGAGCTTCAGTGTCTTATTGACATAAAGATCCAAAATGGTGCCCAAGTGTTTTACAAGTTCCTAACAAACCACACAATGCCAGTCCTGTGATGTGCTCTACAACAGTCAGTATTCATCTTGTGGGAGATGAGCCATGTTTATGTGTGACAACCCCCACCCCCAGCAGTTTCCTATTCTAAATGATATACACTTGATGAACTGTGGCCAGGGCCAATCGGATTGTGCAATTCTGCAGCTGTGGTGTTATCCTCATCCTTGCGAATTTGCTGTGGTTACCTGATAATCCATCATCTTCTGCAAGGTTTGAATTTAAAAAGAAAAAATACTAGTGCAAACAGATAGAAAAATTACTCGAAAAAACCCACACATGGTACCACAAAGCGGCAGACCCTTTGTAAGGGTTAAGTAGTCACGTTTCAGCTACTAATTGCAGTGTACATGAATTAAACTGGTGCTAAGTTGTGAAACTCTACCCAGACAGCTTTAATGTGTGTTAAACTGGCAAAACTGATCACTAATACTGCCACATAATGTGCTATGTTATGCTATACAATTTACCCTTTCTTTCCACATAATGTAGTGGAGCCTGCCACACAATGTGACCCTCCGTTGTCAAATGATTCCAGTGGGCCTGACCATAACCTGAGTATTTTGGAACTGTCGTAAGTCTGCTTGAAGCCTCCCCATTGGTTAACACTGGCCCATAGGGCTCAATCTTAGCTGCATTTCTACCGCCTGGAGTGAGGGAGTTACTAAGACGTTTGGGGTGGTAACCTTGGACTAAAAGCTTATATGACCTTCTGGTTTCTTTTTAGATCATTGATTTCGGTGTACTAATTTGCCTACTTTGTATTTAATTTTTTTCTTTTTCTAAAGTAAAGTCCTGACAAGACATTTAAATTACCAAGTGTTATCTACTGAGTAACACTGTATGTTGAGCTTCTGCACCCTTCCACCTCTGGAGTAAGTCTGGCTGCTTGACTAAGCTATCCTGAAGTGCAAAAGGGAGAAGTCAGCCATTTCAGTTGGAGTCTGATAATACGGTGGCCCGGGAACCCTAGTGATAAACGACAAACTCCCTACCAGCTATTGCCCTATCGCCTCTGAGTACCTCGGCACCCCAAGAAAAGGACGCAATATCATTATTGTTTTGCTGTTGCTATTCTTGGGCAGTATTTTCGACTCCCCACTCAAGGCTGTAGGGGTATAAAGTCTTAACAGGGGGTGTCCTTGTGAGTCTGTGCCCTATTGTCTATACCATTGTCCTTGTGCCTATGTCAGGGTCAGTGACGTTGTGCTAGGGTCCATAACTTTGTGTCTGTGTCCACACCCCAGTGTACCTGTGCATCCAACCCAGCACGGGCTTCTCTTAGCCCATCTCCTATAGGCACCAACTCAAATACTGCTGTGATTTCAACACAACATAGACTCTTCTGAGTTCAGACACCATACAGAGATGTAACATGGATACCAGTGCGGGTATGGTACACCTGTTACACTGTAGGACCCTCTCATAGTCATCCGAAAAGTTTTACTAGTCGCATCCTTTTCAAGACAGTGGCCAAAGCCAGCGACCAATGAATGATCTGCGATAAACAAAGTGTCAAGGCTGCTCAGGAAAACTTAATTCACAAGACTGGGTCAGGCGTCCAATGGAGAGTCCAGTCTAGCTCTGCCTATCCAATCACACTCTGGGCAACGTGTGATTGGCTCGAAGATGGTGGTACAAAAGGGGATGATGGACGGAGCGTTTGTTTCCAGTGGCCAAGTGAGCAAGGGACTCACGTCTGAGCATACCCTGCCAACTTAGGGCGAACAAAGCGATACAAAAGGGGATGATGGACGGAGATGGTGAAAGGTTCAATGGAGCACAGGACATGAGATAGTCAATGGTATTTTTAGTAGTGGCACCTTTGTATTCTTTTCAGACAAGTTGTGAGGTTCAGAACTAGACAGAGCACTCAATCTGTCACCTCAAAACAGATCTATACTAAAATCGTAACAAGCAGAACAAGAAACAACACTCCAGATGTGGTCTCGAGAAAAGAAGCAATGCTCCAATTGTCAATTCTAGAACTGGACACAATACTCAAGTTTTGAATTCCGGAACTGGACACAAGGCTCCAGGTGCGAATTCTAGAACTGGCCACAAGTCTCCAGGTGTGAATTCTAGAACTGGACACAACACTCAAGTCTTGAATTCTAGAACTGGACACAATACTCAAGTTTTGAATTCTAGAACTGGACACAATACTCAAGTTTTGAATTCCAGAACTTGACACAAGGCCCCAGGTGTGAATTCTAGAACTGGACATAGTGCTCCAGGTGTGAATTCTAGAACTGGACACAACACTCAAGTCTTGAATTCTAGAACTTGACACAACACTCAAGTCTTGAATTCTAGAACTGCACACAATACTCAAGTCATGAATTCTAGAACTTGACACAAGGCTCCAGGTGTGAATTCTAGAACTGGACACAAGGCTCCAGGTGTGATTTATAGAACTGGACACAGTGCTCCAGGTGTGAATTATAGAACTGGACAAAATACTCAAATTTTGAATTCTGGAACTGAACACAATACTCTGATTGTGAATTCTAGTTCTGGACACAGTCCTTGAGAAATGGGAAATCTGCAACTTGCCACAAGATTTCAAGCATAAAATCTAGAACTGGAGACCAGAGTCCAGGTGTGGCTTCTAGAACTGGCCACAATACATCGAACGCGTTATGTTCCCCAGATCTGGAGACATTGCTCTAAACATTTTACACACATATAAAGTAGACACCATAGCCCAGCTCTGACATCCAGACCAGACACAATGCCCCCGGTGGGTCTGGACACAATGCGCACATTGTTCGGTGAACGGGGGCGGCCGGAAATGGCTCCGTCGGACATTCTGAAGTGCATCCCTCAAGTATCGGGCGCCTGAGTATAGTGCTCTCCGGTGGGGGCGTCTCTGCCCTTCATGCCCAGTGGCACCCAGCATTCCTTCCATCAAAACAAAGCTCCGCGAGCAGCTGCAGAGCCGAGTCTGCCCACAAGGGTCACCCTGGAGGGCAGGTGGATTGGGGGGACCTCCAGAAACTTCCTGCCCACCTGCCACGTGCCAGTCAGTGGGGCACACGGGTGCCGCGTCAGCGGCGCAGCCGGGTGCAGGTGCGGCCTGTTTGTGCAGTTGTCAGACCTCAGGGCGCGAGGTGGAATTAGCGAACCGCCCCCCCCCCCACACACACACACACGTTTTTCTGCACATCTCCTGTTTCTCTTTGTCCCACCTTATTTGGTTCCCCGTTCTGTACTGCGATCTATTGCTCTATAGCGCGGTTTGCTATATCCAAGCCCCATACAAACGTACATACGGTGGGATATAGTGAGCAGTGGTACACCAGGCCTGACGGCGCGCAGGCTCTGCCCCCTGTAGGGCTCGTGAGTGCAAAATTGAGAGGTTTTAGGGTGAGTGTGTGGGTATACCATGATTTACAGACAATGCCACCCTCATCTAACCATGCATCCAATAGCAATTACATGAAATATCTATTGCATCGCACTGTTTCCAGTCCCCCATCAAAGGGGACAGCTTGTGGGTCAAGTCACAGTACGTCACAAAATCCAAGCAGACGTCATCAAACAAAGGAACTTTCTAGAATGCTTTTTGTTTGATTGTTAGAAATGCGTGGCTGGGTAAAGTGAACTGTCTTCTCTGCACTGCGTGGCCCCTTTAAGTGTATCTACCTCGACTCACTGCATCACCACCTGCACGGGGGAGCACTCCGAGACATTCTCTGTCTCACACTGAATCCCTTAATGTTACCTTCTGTGCAGTGAGCTACGCACAGCAAAGTGAAGACTTAATAGCGTTCAGTTAAATCATATCATATTTAGTAAATGGGTGCCTGTAATATATGTATACAAGCTTGCCTCTAATTCTACATACGACTTGTGGCATCCCCAGTCACTTGTAATAAATATATGACTTTAGAACTCAACTGTAATAACTTATTACAGTTGAGTTCTGGATCACGATGCCTGCTGCCAAAGCCAGCAGCTGAAGGGAAAGGCAGTTCACGGAGCATAATTACAGCTGCACATTTAACAAATGAAATATGGCGTTTTCTTCTTCTGGTTTGTTTTCTAGATGAACAGTGATCAGCAGAAAGGAGAGATGTATGGCAACTTGTTTATTTTGTCCACCCTTTAGTTAATTATAGGAAAGATAGACTGTTTCGTGAAGGTCCGGACAAATTCTAAGCTGCAGCATTTCTTTAAATCTGATTAGTAAACTAAATCTGACATAATTTTGCAACAAGTACATAACTGCTTTTTGGTGAGCTTGATTTCCTACTAAAGATTCAAATGTTACTCTTCATGTTTACAAACATTCCATCTCTTTCATGTGAAAGCGCACCACACCTAGGAATTAAGTAGTTTATGGTAAGGGTTATGCTGTGACCGTGCATTCTAAGGAAAAAAGCACCTCCAGTCATACATTATAAGGATAATACAAATCACCTCGGAGTTTCATGACCTTATAAAGGAACTTGGCCTTTGGTCTTGATGATGTGCACTATCCTTGTAATGTGCATGTGTATATATATATATATATATATATATATATATATATATATATATCTCCATCCCAGTTGAAGGTTCCGGCCGAAACGCGTAGGTTTCTTTGTTGAACTGTTGTTGATTTAAAACTAAACAAAAAGGACTACTTACAACCTGCTGTTGCCTGACTGTGCTGTTTTTCTTCTACGCCCTCGGATCGAGGGGGCTATCTTCATTGAAGAATTTGTAATATATATATAATTTTTTTTTAACAGACTGAGAAAATACAGTATTATACCAGGACCACATGTTTCCCATTATATATCTCGGAAGGTATCAAAATTTAATGTATGTACACGAATTAAGAATTGTTTGTTGTCGCAATGTTTTTAAATGAGCACTATGCACTTTATTTCTTGCGCCATTTTTCATACTGTAAATAGAGGACAGACATACATTCAAAGATGGCCGCCACGTTGACAAATTGTAACATCATCGATGTCAATGATTTCAGCTATGGCGAAAAGTTTAAAATGGCGCCGTTTTACACAAACAAACTGACACTGACGAAGCTGGAATAGCGAAACGCGTCTGTCAGGGGTGAAGGGGGGTTTGCATTAAAATTACTTAAATCGGATTCCAGTGTGCTTGCCGTTTCTTCGACTTTATAGTTGAATGTGTTGCAATATATATATATATATATATATATATATATATATATATATATATATCCTTCAAATCCTGCACTGCAGCCATGTATTCACTCACGCAAAGCCGTCAAAGCAGGACACGGACCCAGTTTTCGTGCTGGTTGTTATTTTATTTGCCCAAGAGTCTAAGACGCGTATATATACTATCACATATCATCATCATGTACAGTGGAAGGTAGAAATGCCTTTAAGTAACTGAAATCAACATGTTTACTCTGCTCACATCAGATGGTCATATAAAAAATAACAAGGCTTGCAGAATCTAAACGTTGCTCCACAAACATACACTGACAAACCCACTAACTACCAGAACAGGTTGTTACACCACCCATCCCACCACCTAATGCCCACTAACGCCTCCCCCATTTTCCTACCTCCCTCTCCCAAACTATCGCCTATACGTAAGAGAATTCTACTAGGGCTCAGAAGGGCGTTCAGGAAAGGGCTGTAATTATACCAGGCACATCTTCCATCTGTAACAGCGGGTCTGATGTAACCAGAAGATGACACGCTAGCGTGTTATAAAACTCACCCAAAAATTAATAAAGAGAGTGCAGTTCAAGCTGATTTAGCCTCTAAATGTTAAAGACGTAATGATCAGAGTTAATATAACCCACCTAAATATAGACCCAGTTTTGGAAGTGGTTGAAGTTGTAATTTCCCTCCCTGCCAGAAATAGTTGTATCTTTACAGGCTTGTAAACCCTGATTAAATATTATTGCATTTAATCGGAGTGCCAGGGGGAACCATTTCTTTAGGGGGACGGGGGGCGGGGTGAAATACTAATTGTGGTATTGACCACTCTGTTCCTCATGGATGAGAACTTCAAAATGATTAGATACTGGTTGGGCCCACCAAGAATGAAACCTGTGAACTTCATAGTTTCTCACAGATCTCCTCGATGGATTCATTAGTCCACTGAGCCTCCTTGTTGTTTGTAACACCATGGGGAAGATTTACTACTTCTGGCACATCTCTGCTAATCAGCAGGGATACGCCAGAAGAGTTGCGAAGCATGTGCCCACCCGTGCGCCACCACTGATGCACCGCATTTACAATGCGGCGCACCGTGGCGCATGGATGGGCAGATGCGTGTCGCATCCCCCATCGGAAAGGCGACACATTGCTGGAGTTGCGTCGCAAGCGCGATGCAGCTCCAGCAAGGCTCGGGTTGCCCTATCCCTAACATGCTGCGCCAATCCTTATGCCTGCTTCAAGCAGGCGCAGGGTTTTGATGCAGCATGGCCTTAACAGTGACTGAGTGAAATCTACAAGATTTCACTCAGCCACTTTTAGGAGGCATTCCTGCGACAGAACGCCCCCCCCGTGCCGGAACCCCTACATGTGGTGCAGGGCTTTACAATGTGACGCATCTCCTAGATGCGTTACATTGTAAATAACCCACAGCGTGGCGCTGGCTTTGCGCCACCGCTGCATCACAAAAGTGACGCAACGGCGGCGTAAAAGAGGCGCAAGGGGCTTGTAAATCTGCCCCCAAGTGTGTTAAACACAACATCCCCCACAATGTCTACCCCTTTAGTTCTCACTGTATATTCCTGGGATTGAGAAAGTGAATGATTAGGTGTGTCTGCCTCTTTTGCTCCTCAGAAAGAAGAGCCTTCCCTCATGTGTCTGCTCTGTTATCGTGCGAAGAACCGATTTGATTACTAGCGAAGGGAATGCCTCTGTATTGGTTGCCAGGATGTAGCTTGTGCTTGTTCATTTTACCAGGAGAGCCACCTTAGCTGGTCCTTAGTGATGCTGCATGTACTGTCTCCGCTTTCAGAGGAGGAGGCCTAATTCGATGATCCACAATCAGGATGAAGAGCGGGTTCCTGTGTTCATGAACCCCGCTCTTTGCTGGTCTTTATCCAGGTTGAAGCGCTGGTTCCTCTTTTTCAGAACATTTCCCCATGGCTAGTTAATATTTGCAGTGGAATATGTGTTGATTTGTGATCTCAGATGAGAAGGTCCATTCACCGGATGAGATCAAGGATTATGTAGGCATTGATTATGATTCCCAGGTTAAAAGGCCCCTCCTTGTTGATATCCAGGATTATGTATGCGTTTATTCACGATCTCGGGTAAGAAATCCCCTCCCCCGGTTGATAACAAGGACTATGTATGCATTGATTCCTGCTCGCACCTGAGAAGGCCCTTCCCCGGTTAATGTCCAGGTTTATAAATGGATTGATTCATGATCTCGGGTGGTGTACATGCAAGGATTGTGTATGCATCGATTCATGATCTCAGGTGAGAATGCTCCTCCCTTGTTGATATCCAGGAGTATGAATGCATTGATTTGTGATCTGGGCGAGATCACAAATCCACGGTTCATTCCAGGATTAGGTATACATTGATTCATGATCTCAGGCCAGGGGGTCCCGCCACCTGATGATGTCCAGGATTATGCCCACTCTACCACCATCTCCTGCCCAGAATGCATCATGTACTTTAGTCCAGTTCTCAGTCCATTCATGGTCCCCATTAGGGCTGGTCCAGGTCTCTGCTCCAAGTGCATGTGCTGGCCAGGTGTTCAGTCTGACCTATCAGAGAGGAGACAAGGGTGAATGACATATGACTCCATGACCAATCTGGCATGCCAGAAATGCTGAACCACAAGAAGACACAGGACTGCTGGAATTTTTTTGCAAGGGTTCTGAGGGTCATGGCCATCTGGTGGGGGGGGGGGGGGGGGGCATCCTGCTCACACTTATTAACCCACCACCGCATTCACTGCTCAGTGGCTGGCTGACCTCACGTAAGTTCCCCAAAGAAACCTATAGAGCAAAAGAAGATACATGAAGTCGAGGACCGACGTAGGTTTGTTATTGATCATCAACAAGGTTTACAGGCATCAGTCACAAGGGTACCCTTAGATATTTGCTTCCTGCTTTTAGTGGCACTGTAGGGAACTACAAGGGAATATAACATAATAACATAAAGATCTTCTGCTTCACATCCCTTCCACAATGAGGTCATTTATTATCTCTAATACTCCAAATCCAATTTTTGTGAAAATTGTTTATTAAATCATTTGTTTCATGTGTAAAAGACGGCGCGTGAAAGCCTTGTTTGTCAGCCGTCTTAAAAAGAAAGCATTGGCAGCAAAATAACAAAATTAAGAATGAGGGTACAAGTTGAGGCACTATTAGGTCATTTCAGAAGCTGTGCGATGTGATCTTTGTTGAGTACGAATGGATGCATTTGTCCTTCATTCACCTCGACTCTTTCCTCATTTTACTAACTTAACCTGCTCTGTGATTTCTTTGTTGTCGAGGACAGAGCAGACTGACTCCTTCACTTTGTCAAAATAGGTTTCCATCATCTTTGGTGTATTGATTTGAATAACCTCACAGAGTGTCGCATAAAATGCAGAACTTCAATAAACATTGCAGACTCAAAAGATAATTACACTCTTGACAAAATAATCTCTTACAAGAAATTATATATACATAATTGCATTGAAGATCGTTCTCCAACAAATCACAGGTCATAAATATAACTTGTTGCTGATCACCCCTCAAAATTGCAAACCTACCCCCAAATCTAGAAGCAAGCTCTTCCAATGCCTTCCTCGTGAATGCCTCTATCTACTTTAGGAGAGCCTGAACTCGCTAAAGCCACTAGTTTTCCATTTGCTGCCATTGCTCTGGCTAGTGTTCTGTACGTACAATAGTAAACTATTCAACTGGAAGTAAAACCACAAATCAGTTCCAGACACTAGTTACCCACGAAGGAAGAATCACAGCCCCACACAAAGTCGGCAGGTACAGGAGTATGTGTCTGTACCTCACATTCCTCTTCGTACTTCCCTCTCGCTTTACCACAGCCCATTCCACGCGAGTATCTTGTCTTGCAAGATGTATGAGGCATCATACAAATGCAACTCCAATACCAGTGGCGGCTGCTGTAAAATGGAAGCGATGGGCAATCACTTGCCTTCACCTGCCGCCACTGCCTCTGTGCTCCTCTCCCGACACTGGTCACGCTGCACAGGCTCCCAGTGGACAATCGCAGCGCTGCTCTCATGCTGATAATATCATTTACCAGCATGAAAGCAGCGCTGTGATTGGCCTGAGCGTGCTGGTCCGACACTAGCTCAGGCTCAGGGAGCCTGCAGCCTTTCTCCATCACGGCAGTACAACACAGCTGGGTTGGAGAAACCAAAGTGCGCATGTCTTTCAGCCGGTCCAAGACAGCCGGCCAAACTGGCATTTTTAAGTGCCCACCACTACTCTCTGACTGTGATACTCCGTCGCGATGGCCCCGTCCTAAGCTTGGATGATAATGGTAGGATCCGGAAAGAAAAATAAAATGATAATAAAATAGTTTTATTATAATGTTAATTTTCAGTGGGACGACGCTCCTCCGCCATAACGGAAGAGCCGCCCCTGCAACATACAAAACATTTTAAGGACATGGGAGAAGGAGGCTCATCCCTGGGAATAATATTTACCCCGTAGAAAAACAAAAGAGGAAAGTTATCCAGTGCACATGCCATGATGCATTACCAATATCCCTAACCATGCATTTATAAGAGTTTATGTATGTGAGCACTCTGGTGACGCTGCAAGAGTAGCAGCATTCCAGGAATACTCCTGAATTCTGTGAATTACAAGAATGACAAACATTTGCTGTAATCATAGGAGTAACTCTATGGGAGCAGTTTCCAACTTTCTCTGTGAATCGTGCTGTGTGTGTTGTAAATGTGATGGCTATGTGGGTAGGGAGAATGTCACAAGGTATGGCCAAAGGACGAGTCGGTGACCTGTGCCCGCTGTCGTCTGAACTCGACTGCAGGCCGTAGGTGGTGGGTACTTTGGGTCAGAGACAATTTATCTTTACATAATGAAATTAATTGAAAACACTTTGCAAAGGGAAGTTGGAAAGGAATGGAGGTGGGGGGAGAGGATATATATGAATATATGTAGAGTGTTATGTGCTGCTTATTTCCATTGTTGAGTGTGGGAAGCGACTGGAGTCACAAGAGACGAAACCTCAAATGAGTCATGATGCCTTTACCCTCCCTCAAGAAGGATAAAAGAAAATCCTGTATTAATAAACTTCTTCTAAATAACATGCTCTATTTGGTCACATCTATTTACGCTGGCATGGCATACTATATGTACTGTATAGAATGGAGTATGTATACATACACTATGAGGTTGAACCAGAGGCATCTGTGAGTTCTTTTGTGTAATGTGCAATGTGTCTCTACTCTTTCCCTGTGTAGGCTTTCAGTTGGCCAAAGATGACCAAGACTGATGGTGCCCGAGCCCTAAACCCATGGAGGTCGCGGCAGGCGGAGGCCGGTGGGATGAAGAGGATGAAGAGAGCCTGGGTTATTCCACCAATCAGCGTCTCCGAGAACCACAAGAAGATCCCCCTGCTGCTGGTCCAGGTATGGGAGGCCCGGGACACTGGGTGTCTACGTCAGCTGATTATATGGGCATGCCGCTTAATTCTACCTCTTGAATACTGAGCAAAGGGACCGACATTAAGTCTGAGTACTGGGGCTTCTGGGACCACTGTCTGTGGCATAGTCTCTGCACATCAACTCTTTGCCAAAGTCGATAGGTCAGACTGCGCTTTATTCTGAAAAGACGTTATGTGGTGTGAATGAAAATGACCCTCATGTTGTGTTCTCAGATGTGTACGATTGTCTAAAGTATTTATTTGCAAACAACAACAGTGTTAAAACAATTGGGACTGTTAAACAAAAGAAATAGGATTGTTTATTTTTCTTTTTAATAGTTGTTTCAAGACAAGTATAATTATAAATGATGACGAATGTTTTCATAGACAGCTGCACCATTTATAGTGTGAGAACAGATACAAAGGTGGAGGCTACATAGACTGCTCTATCATGGCCAGCAGGAAAATGGACAAACTGAATGGGGCTGTTAGTCCGCTTCTTGTTGCACAGTTGGTTTACCTTTGTACACACAGCTTCGTTCTTGTTCACTTTCCATCTTTGTTAGTAGCAGTTGTATAAGCTGTAAAGAAAAGGAGCATTTCAGGCCCATATCTCTTATTTTTCGTAGTTGTCGCTTTTAAAGTCGGCCCTGCTTCCTAAACAGCAAACCTCTGAATGTCAATGCTGAATTTCATGCTCCCTACCTGGTACAGGTGTCTGTAAAGGGCTGGCAGTCCCAGCATCTTCCTGTTCTTTCCCCATCTACAAAGGGTCTTTAGTAGTGGGAGTGTTGCTGGGCTTGACGTCTGCACTTCACCTCCTCTGTTTACCTTCTGGCTCAGCTGGTTGATTCACGTTGTGATGGTAGCAGCAGCCAGGCGAGACCAGATTTGGTCCTGTGGCCATTCAGTGGACTCGCCTAGCAGAAGCTACCAACCCTATCGCTGACCTCCGCAGAGATCAGGCTTGTTAGACGTGTTTGCGAGGCCTGGGGCAAACACTTAATGTGGGGCCCTCTCTGTTACTTCAGAATTTGCCCTGTGATTTAAGCACCTGTTTCTGTGTATTAAAGAGGAAATCTACATCAGGGAAAGAAAAAAACTTGGCCTTCTGGCACACTCAATTGTATGTATTTTATCAACCTCTGAAATATACAAGACTAAACCGGCACAGAAGGATTTTAACTTGTGCTATATGATGCCAGACAAACATCCCTGTATTTGGTGAGTCAGCTATTAGAATCCTCTGAGGCTGTTTGACTGCTTTGTTGTATTCTGGGCTTCAGTGTCTGTGTCAAGAAGGCCCCAAATGGTGGGCGATAGCCAGGGCTTTAAGTGGGATGAAAAAACGTGGGGGTCTCTCAAAGGGGCGTGGTCGAAGTGATGAGGTCGTGGCTTAAAACACGCAAACTAAAAATCTGTGTTTAGCATAATGTGCCACATGACTGGTAATGTGCTGCTTCTGTCATTGCATCCAGATATATAATACAACAAGTAACATTGCATCAACATCAAGCCAGGAATATTGGCTTTGCCAGTGGTTTTTAGTTGAATAAGATAAATAGGCAACAACTATGGCTATGTTGCATAGAAGATTTAAAATTCTTTAATTCTGAAATGAGGAGACTGTGAAAGAATCATAACAAGTCTCTTTGAAGTTACATCAAAGGCAGTGAAGGGTGGTACTGCTGCAGAGTTAAGATTTTTTTTTCATCCTGAGGGTGAAGGCAAAAATGGAGAGCCCGATATTTATTTATAAAGTTTTATATAGCGCTAACTTGACCTAAGAGGGTATCAGAGCGCTTTACATTTAGGATTGTTGCGTTAAAAGTTACATCAGTTACAAGAGCATAGTAAGATAAAGTACACAAAAACAATGTTGCAAAAATTCGTAGGAGATGGGGAGGACGGAGTCATAGCGGGGAGACGAGAAGGAACTGTGCCCAATGTCCTGCTGGGTAGGTGACGGTGAAGGGGGAAATCAGGGCCAAACTCCTCAATAGCTGTCAAGCAGCTCCACCGGACATCAGCCATGCTGCTCAGGTCTCAGCGTTCAGCAAAACCAGTTTTGAGTTTATTTGATTTGAGAAGTTTATATAGTGCTGGGCAGAACTGGAGGCATCAGAGCGCTTTACCAGAGGATCGTTGCATAACAAGGGACATCTAAAAAGTTTTATATAGCACTGGCTAGACCAGGAGGTATCAGAGCGCTTTACCAGAGGAACACTGCATTACAAGTTACATCAGTTACAATAGCGTAGTAAGGTAAAGTAAACAAACAACGAGGTTGAGAGAATTCGTAGGAAAGGAGGGGAAGAAGGAGCCATAGAGGGGAGACCAGGAGGAATTGTACCCAATGACCGACTGGGTAGGTGACGGTCAAGTGGGAAACCAGGTTCAATTTCCTCAATAGCTCTCTAGCAGCTCCACCGGGCATCAGCCATGTTGCTCAGGTCTCAGCGTTCAGGAAAACCAGTTTTGATTTTATTTGATGTGAGAAGTTTATATAGCGCTGACTAGACCCGGAGGTATCAGACCACTTAACCAGAGGATTGTTGCATTACAAGGTACATCTAAAAAGTTTTATATAGCGCTGGCTAGACCCGGAGGTATCAGAGCGCTTTACCAGAGGAACATTGCGTTACAAGTTACATCAGTTACAATAGCATAGCAAGGTAAAGTAAACAAACAACGAGGTTGAGAGATAGGGATCCGTCTCAGCACCTGCTTTTTAGAACTTAATCCCTGGTGACAGCTGTAAAAGATCCTAACATTGCACGCAGTCCTTCAGGTTGCTGTACATCTACCAATATTCCAGTCGTTGGGGGATAAGGCAGCTTTATGTGTGACAACTCCATGTAGCACACCTAAAGGACTACTGAAATGATATGCCAATGAGGCTGCTGCATTTCCCTGTTAATTATTTACTGCTCTTACCACACAACCCACCATATGCTGCAGAATTTGCAGATTTGAACAAAAATATGTTTTTTCTAACTCAAACAGATCAAAAGGTACTAAAAAAAGTACCAACTGTGGTGCAGCACAGTCACAGACCCTGCGCAAGACACCACTCAGAGGAGGATGGTTCCCTCCTGAATTATTCTCAGTAGTAATTTTCAGGGTTTGCCGAGTAGGAGGAGAGAGAAACAGAAGGTCCTGCTATGCACAGCAGGGACATATGTATCTTGGAGTTTCGTGACACAGTGAGGAACTCCCTGTGACTAAGGTTGGCAATCTTGCAGCAGAAGGCACAGGCAAGCTTCCCGGTTCACCACTATGTGACGGACATTATCCTGGAGGACTTAAATAACATGGAGAGATTCTTGCCTGACTTCATTTCTCATCTGTCTCTTTTGATTGATGGGCAAAAAGCTCCCAAAGGCATAATGTTGAATAGTCCTGCCTCATGATTAGAGGGCTGGTCCTTGAGGTTCATTGAGCGAACACCACAGACGAGAGGCTCAACTTTGCTCTGAAGGAGCCAAACGCCATTTTGTACCTGGCGGTTGGTCTGCCGGTGATCCTTAGGGCCGCGATGTCACTGTTGTGATATGTCAAGACCCTGTAAGGGTCCATCCAGATCACTGGTACTCACCCTCAGTGAGACTGCTTTTCCTTAAACTTTGAACTGAGTTGTTAAACCACTGACTTTGGGCAACCCGGAAGTGAAGGGGCTGCTGCCCTAAACTAATCACTGGATTTCTGGCCCAGCCATCTCTGGGCAGGGCTGTGAGAGGTTTGAAGTCTGGCTGGGAGACCAAGATGCCAAAAACAAACACACAGATAACTTCTGTGCCGGCAAGCGCGGACAATGGGATAAAGATAATACGGCCCTAGGGACGTTTCTTGGAAAAGTAGGGAGTACCCACAGCTGCTGCTGCCATTTTCATGAGGCTAGGACGGCCCACAGCCTGCAGCACACCCCCCACATCAAAGAGGACCCCAGGAGTAGAGGCTTCCTGTGACACATACGCACGCCTTGATGTCACGCAACCCCTATGTCATCACCCGGGCTGGGAGACCTCTGCACCTTAACAAGCTGGACAGAGCCCTCAACGCTCAGCTCTGAAAACCCGCTCAGCAGCCCACCACCATTGCTCCCCAACACCACAAATCATTATGATTCTGCTCATGCGCCTGCAGACACCGCACCCTGACTTAAATATGATCACTCCAGCTGCACTCTACCACTATGGAAGGACACAAGGAGCAATCCTTAAGAGACCTGGTTTACTTAGAACTCGACCCACTTGACAAAATATTATTTTCCTTCAGTTCACTTGTAAACTCAGGTTTGACCTTGCCCATACAGATTTTCCACCTCAGCTGTTTTTCAGATATTATACGATCATCTGAATCCACTGAATGAGGAGCACAATTCATTTTGCAAAAGGAGCTCCCTTGTTTACACAACAAACATGGGGTACGGTAGATACTCCAGGGGTCTGGCTCACATGCAGCCCAGAGACATAGAAGTGTACATTTTAGATGATCGCATCCCCTGCTACGTCACTATTCATTCTGGTTCCATCAAGAATGACATCTGTTCATCTCCTTATGTGTCGTGTTGGCTGTTTTGCCTTCAGAGAGTGCTTATTTTTCAACGATGTGCCTTTCTTCGGACATCTGAAGCCAATTGTAGCCTATGACTTCTGTCTCGCTCCTGGTCTCTCCTTCCTTTATGGTACTCAGGCACACCCACTCCACATATTTCACATCAGGGTGAGGATTTCTCCACAAAATCCCAGAAACTTTTACATTTCAAATGGTTCCTTTTCTCTAAATGCCCAAAGGATGCTGATCCCCTTTAGTGTTCCATCTCTCTCCCAGGAGGAACTTGGGTGGATGTTCTGTTCGTGTCAGATCTCTAGATGGGAAACGTCCTTTAAAATGAAGTTGGAATCATGCTGTTCCCTTATCAGCACCGGCAATAGAACAAACGCATCGTTATCACGCATTCGTTTAGCATGCCTGTCGTTACAAAGACTTGCTTTGGGGGGGCATTGGTGGAATGTTGTTGGATTTTAAGTTCAATACCTTCCCTACTGTTGCACAGACTGGAGTTGGAATCGCACATGATACTATTCCAAAACCCAGCACCCCCTAAGGCACGTCGTTGCAACGACTTGCAAGCTAAAAGAATGCGTCATGACAATGCGTTCATTCTAATGCCCACGTTGTCAAGGCATGTGTACTAAACGCATGTGGGATTCTGTCATACATTCCTCCTGACATCAGGACTATAGGCTACATGCTTTTCATGCCGTAGTGAAGGGGTACGAGTGCCCGTCTCTAAGCTAATGATGATCAACGAGGAGAGTTGCTTTCAGACGTGGCCTTTAATGGGGTCAGACCGTCTGCCACCAGAGGTGACATGACAGCCACTTAATGTTCACTTGAACAATTTCTAGTCCCATCCCTTTGAGCCTTTGGAGGAGGTAGACGTAAACTTCCTTCACTTTCCTGGTGGCTACCACCTCAGCTTGATGTCAAGAGGAGCTAGGAGCCTTGCTGAGAAGGGAGCCATTCCTGTGGGCTGGACCTTTTCTTTCTACTTTCATTCAGCCTTTTTGACACTCTTTTCCTCAAAGATCTACAGGTCACAACACCTTATTCTCCAGCCATCTTCCTATTCCTTTGTCAGAAGAAAATCATATAGCCAGTGTCTAACCCAGGGTGGTGTGGAGTGCAAAAAAACGATGGATTTAGGCCCAGATCCTTGTACTGGGGTGAATGTATGACATTGTTCTACATTCTGTCCATCAACTGTGTTTTTTGCAATTTTCACCCCGAGTGCGCTGGGGATGCTCAGACGTGAGTCCCAGGCTCTCCACACCACTGGAGTCAAGCTATCCAGGCTGATGAAGGCTGATAGCCAGAGACCGGTCCTTGGATGCTTGATTCCGGTCTGGGAAAGACATGGCTTGGTAGTTCGGACTGGACTGTTCCCATGAGGCACAGGGTCAGAGCTGATTTGCATATAGCCAGTGTCTAACCCAGGGTGGTGTGGAGTGCAAAAAAACGATGGATTTAGGCCCAGATCCTTGTACTGGGGTGAATGTATGACATTGTTCTACATTCTGTCCATCAACTGTGTTTTTTTCAGGAGAAAATCATTGGCATTTATTTGTCGTCCGAGGTGAGCTTTGGAGTTGAGTTTCTGAGTTCTTATCCTTATTAGTTCAGTCCACAAGTGTAAAAACAAATTACTGTATGTGTTGTCCCTTTTGGATGTATGAGGTCTTGATAGGATATAGCAGAGGTTTGGGGTTTTCTTTGGTACACCTCTACAGAAAGGACCCAGACAAGTAAAAGGGACATGGTGCTAATATCAGTATTATTTACCAGTAATTCCTAATATACTGTGTACAACTCTTCTTTGTCACAGTCCTTAGGCCTCACCAACTCCCACTCCCTCTCCGCATGAAACCTGTACCCCTTCATCCATTGTGGAGGCCAGCTAAGCTCAGGAGGATGCTGGGGCTGCCACCTTCTTCTAGTGCCGCGAAGGGTGTGCATGCCTGGATACCAGCACTGATGTTCTGAAATGTCCAGTCTCGGAGGTGGTGCACACCTCAAAGGACAATTATGGGGAAGAGGAGGACCAAGACCAATGATAATAATTACCTGTAAGAAGTTTGGACACAACCCCCCCTCCCTCCCACCTGCACAGCTACTGCACACACATTTTTTTTCTACAGCTTTTATGGTGAACAAGGCTCTTCTGGTGGATGCACAAACCAAAGACAGACGCATCTGCTGATCAAAAAATTATACCTCTTCTTTTGTTGTTAAATAACATAAATTAGAACATTGGAATGTTTGGAGCTCTGTTGGAAACAATGGAGTGCTACGGGCTTCTAATGGCCAGTAGGAGCCCGGAGCTCCAACATTCTAATTGTGTTGTTCACAGCTGTTGCTGTAACAAAGGCTTCACGGAGTCCGAGGGGATTTGTTTTATTCGTTATAACATTTTTCCCTCTAGAAGCCAAATGTTCTAATAGCCTTAGAGCCCTCTGTAGCTGGGGCTATACCGGTATAAAAGACCAGGTCCCTTGCTGGAGCTGGCCTATAATGGCTGGTACAGCCCTCTTCGGCGGGCTATAAGGATATAATAGAGTGAGGCTTTCACTGTCAACAGGAATTGGGGCTTATTGTAGCACCGAGAAATTAGAAAGACCAAATACGCCTAACCATGACCCAAACATTTCAGTATCTCAGACCAGCACATAAAACATAATCATCAAATATGGAGTACAAAATTACTCATGAGGATGAAGAACTGCTTGTATCATTCATATCAAAATAGACCTATCAACAACACCAACGAAATTCAAACACTTTTTCAGTATTCACATAATCTGAACGATACAACTCTGTAATTACAAATTAAATAAAATCAATAAAAACATTTTGTTTCTCCTGTTTGGAAGAACACACTGCACACGAGCCTTTGCCAAAATGGGCACTACTTACATACCAGGCCTATTTCATACCCCTACTAGCTGGATCCATGTACGTACACGTCTTGTTCTGTCCTACACCGCTTGACCCTCTAAGCAAAATCCTACTAAGCTCTCCTTCCCCCCACAGCCATAATACTCACTGACCCAGCCTGTATGTCTTACTGTATTGTCTAACAACACTATTGCCATCCAATAAGACAATGTACTAGGGAGACCAGACAACCCTTACTATTCTGCACGCCCATCACTCCCATATAACCGTCTGCACGTAACTGAATCATCTGCATGAATAAAAACAACTGACAACTAACCTTCCTCTAGATTAGAAACTTCATGCAGCTAATCACTATACCAACTCTGAGAATGTTGACCTATGTACGATTTACACTTACGACTAGCACTGGAAACTGACTGGGCTCCATGGAGTAGCTTTCTACCCATCCATAAAGCGCTTCAGCACCTCATCAGGGGGAGTAAACACTATATAAATATATACTACAATACAATTTCTCTCGGCGTACATCTACTGCTTATTGTCACTCTAAGATCTTGATTGTTTTATGTTGACTAATGCAAGTGATAATCCATGGGATTCAGGAATCAATGAGTACAAAGTGGTACCCAGCCCTCTCAGTGTGATTGTGGGTATGAGAGAGATGGGTGGAGGTGCCAATAACGCCCATGTCCTCTGAAGCACCCTCACCTCCCTGGCTCACTCTTACGTCGGTTTTGGTACCCCACACTCTCACCTGAGCTGGTGATAGCAACCTCCTGGGTCTGGGACACACTCTTTGGTTTCCATGTGCTCCAGTGCTCTCCAATCAGTTACGTTTCTGATACTCACCAGTGCCCCTCGTATTGCCTCTGTGCGGTAAATGCAAATGTCTTGATTTTTATGAAAACTTTCAAGTTTTGGTCAATAAATTGTGATCGGTGGGAGTGATTGGGGTGAAGTGCTTTTCTCAAAATCACAAATTTTGGTCACATGGTGAAGTAGAACTTAGAACCCGGCTCTACAGGTTCCACAGATGATGCTTTTCCACTAGTGCAGTTTTTTGTATCACCCTTACCTCTGACCTCCCTCTTTTCTCACTCCACACTCTCCTCCTGGCAGATTAAGTCGGACAAGCAGAAGCTGGGCAGCGTCATCTACAGCATCAAGGGGCCAGGTGTGGACGAGGAGCCCCGCGGCATCTTTACCATCAACACCAGAACCGGGGCCATCTACCTGAACGCCACGCTGGACCGAGAGGTGCACGACCGTTTCAAGGTACTGGGGAATGGGCTTGAGGGGGTACCGAACCACTTCTGCCTGTAGGGGTTACAAGCTCTGGCAGCAAGGAGTCGTGCAGAAGTATGCTGGAACAGCAACAGGCAGATCCATGTGTTGTCAGTTGGGTAAAGGGAGGTTGTGTCTGAAGAGCAGGTTTGCGTCAAGTCTTAGAATTAACTGCCTGATTCATGTAGCCAATAGCGCTCGCAAAAGGGCCAGATTCTGAGAATCTGGCCCTTTGCGAGTGCGATTTTTGCATTTGGTATTCGCAATCCCAAATGCAAAAATCGCTATGTAAGAATTCGCATATTTGCGAGGAATGGCATTTAAGGAATCTCTAATAGAGATTCCTCAAATGCTATTCATGACACAAAACAAAATTGCGATTTTGCACTTTTGGGGCCGCTATTTACCGAGAGGTCAGACCTCTCGGTAAATAGCAAATACTCAGAGAAATGCTTTTAAAAGCATTTTCCTAAGTTGCATGTTGCACACACACATGTCCTTTGGACATGTGTGTGCGCAACACCTGTTCAAATGTGCTTTTTAGGGGTGCTACAGGGTGTCCTTTGGACACCCCTGGCACCCTTAAAATCGCTATCTTATTTGCGAGTAGCAAATTGCTACTCGCAATTAAGGGATACTCCCCATTCATTCCTATGGGCCTCTTGGCCCATAGGAATGAATGGGGAGTTTTTGCGAGTAGCAAATTGCTACTCGCAAATAAAGAACATGTAGGAATCGCTATTTAATTAGCAATTCCTACATGAATGCCGTTTTGCGTGTCCTCAATAGCGAGTCGCTATGATTCGCTATTAGGGCCACGCAAAACGGCCTGTACATGAATCAGGCTGTTAGTGTAGATTCAGGGGAGTAGCTTCCATTGGTGCAGCAGGTGCAGTGGCACCGGGGCCCAGAGACCTTTGTGGCCCACTGCAGCCTGTTTATTGCTGTATTGTGTAATTCAGACAACAGCCAGGGGGCCATTTCCCTCCTTGCACGGAGGCCACTGTTCGGGGGGAGGGGGGTTATGGTCCTAGGGACACTGGACCAGGGCAGCTTAATTTGTGGGGGTGCTTCTACAAAATATGAGAAAATACACGTGTAAATGATAGAAGTTGAATCAGATTTGTTTGTACATTATTACATGAAAACCACTTCCTACATGAAGTGTAAAGAAAACACTTTAAAAATGCAATAATGAAATGCTGTGTCTCAGCAAAGACAGAATGAAACACAAGGCATGTTAAAAGTCTGACATGAGCATATAATGGGATACTTCAATGCAATAATAAGAGAAGAATAGCATTCTGGTATATATGAAAGGGGAACACTTGTAGCGTCATGAGAAAAATCTATCTTTTGATAAATGCAGTGAGAAGATCATACAGTTGGATTATACATGGAGAAAAATGCATTGAAATCAATGCAAAAAGAAATGCTATCTAAAAACACATTTGCAAATATTCAGTATTTAAGACAAGAATTCTATAATATGCACTAACGATCGATCGCGGTCCACCTACATATGTCTCATGAACACAGTAGGGTGATATCCAACGAGTGGACAGTGGTCAGATGTTTTTATAGTGATTCAATGCAGAACAGTTAGACCGCAAGTTCATATTTTGACATTTCGTATACGTCAATGGTACGCAAATTCTGTCTCTATTTAGACATTGTTTATTGAAATCGTTTAGCATCATTTCTCAGAATCCTTAAAAAACGAAACAAATTAGAAGGTTACAGGTGTTATTGGCACACCAAGTAGCTGTCGTAAGTTTCGATAAGGCAAGCTGGCGAAAACAATTGTGATAAATTGAGAAATTATTAAGAAGATGTGAAAGTGGCCTGTTGCCCCACGCTTTCCTCTTACGTTATTAAGTTCCTATGTTCTTGTGGTTTGTGTGGGTAAGCGCAGCGCAAGCTGGGGACATCGAGGGATTGCAGTGTCTGCCTGCATACATATATATATATATACATACATACATATGACTGGTCTTCTTGGCTTGTCCTTTTTGTGCGCCCTTCATGGTTTTCCATCCCTGCCAAGGCCATGCTCAGTATGGTGTGCAACAGGCAATGTTGGAAAGTTTGTCTGAAAGATAACTCTGCTTCTTGCTACTGATGGCCTTAAAGAGGAGGAAGCATGCCACGACTATGATTGGTCCTCGGAGAGGAAGCTAGTCATGCTCTCCTGGAGTTTGGGTGATGTGATGTTTGTCTACTGCCCTGTGATTGGTGTGGTAGTTGCCTAATAGACTGTCTTCACAGCTGAGCCAGAGAGACCAGTGTAGAGAGGTGCCCGTGTGCGAGGTTACCAGGGCCTGGATAGTGCAACAGATGGTTTACGTCTGTAGGTCTGGCTGGATTTTCATCTTTACAGGTTCAGGCGGAATATGTCCGCTTGTGATATCTATTTCACTCGGTCTTTGGATGAAGTTTGCAGTGGACATAGAAACCAAGTGGCTTTGCCCAGGTGGAGTGCGAAGTGAGCGCAGCTACTCAAGGTCATAGCAGAAAACGATTCCTGGACTTCACTGTTCTTGGTGAGAAGAAAAAAGTCAATTTTGGGAACATTTAAGTTCAAATAAACAGATTTGTGGGACATGGAAACAGGGTCTAAATCATTGGGTGCCATGGATGAAAACCCTGCGGTGAGGTGCCTCGTCCAGCTCTTCCTTGAAGTCCTAGGAGTTTCTGAGACGTTTGTTGCAGTAAATTAGGAATGATTTATGAGTGATTACCGGAGGGGGTCGAGTTGGCGCATTTCATGGACGTCCGTGGCACTCCAAGATAGGACAGAATAACAACTCTACCATATGGTATAGCATTCCATACCTCCATAGGCCTCGTTTCCGGGGAACCCTTCTGGGGCTGGACTGGCCTTGAACTCACTGGTGCCTTTTCTAAGGAGAAAGATTAAAAACCAAATAGCTGAGATCCCCACACAATGATCCAAAGTCACATTGTCGTGGCCACTGCACCAACCGAAACTTGTACACAGGGCTTTAAGTGGGATGTAAAACTGGGGGCTCTCTCAAAGGGGCGTGGCCAATGTAATTAAGGGTGTGGCTTAAAAACACGTAAGCTAAAAATCTGTGCTTAGCATAGTGTGCCGCCCGACTTGTATTTTGCTGTTTCTGTCATTGCATCCAGATAAATTATACAATAAGTAACATCAAACCTACAAGAAGTCAGGACTATTGGCTTTGTCAATGGTTGTTAGTTGCATAAGATAAATAAGCAGCAACTATGGCTTGAATATAATATTGAAAAAGCTTCCACCTAAAGCCCTGGAGAATGACTCTCTTTAAAGGATTTCCCTTCCCGCACAATGCTCACCTGGCATGAAGTCATGGCGTAACTTCTCCACTAGTGAGAAGGGAGCAGTGTAAGCATGTGCACATCGATGTGCCTGCTGTCACTGCAGTCCAAAAAAAAAACAGACCGCCTGTGCCAAGGCACAAAGCAGGGCCCGATAGAGACCTGTTTCTAGGCCCACTTAAAAAAACTGCAGTTGCTCAACACCGGTGAGACCCGGCCATCTTAAAGCCCTGCTTGTACATCAGTTTGTAAATATGTCCACAGGAAACGTTGCTGTTTATTTGTGTCTGCGTCTAACCTGTTTATTTCAATGGGCCACTAGATAGCAGTGTTACACAAGAGTTCGAGACTTGCACTTCTTTAATGGTTGAGTACTAGAGCAAGTTTTTAAAAGACAGGTTTTATTTTTTAAGGAAGTAAACAGAAGAATTGACTTTGTGATTATATTCCCTGGTATGTGAATGTGGTGTTAGAAATTGGGGTCTCCAGTTGACAATGGTTTGCACCTTTGTCCAAGTAGGGACCCTTGTAGTCAGGATAATGGAGTTACACTACTAAAATAAACCCTGCTTACCCCCTTGGAAGCTTGGCAGGAGCAGTCAGGCTTATCTCAGAGACAGTGTGTAAAGCATTTGCACATAACCAACAGTAATACAGTGAAAACACTACAAAGGGGACACCACACCAGATTTGAAGAATATCCAATCTTTTTATATATCAAAAACAAGACCATAACGATAAGAATCCAACATACAGTACTTGAAAATATATACTTTGCATGTTGCAGCCGACACGTTGGTGCGAGCTAGTCATGGCAACCATCACAGTTGCGATGTGAAGTGAAGCGGTGCAGCAAGAGGTACCCTCAAGGCATGGTGCAGGCAGCGGCTCAGTGTCGGTCCTCCAGTGGCGTTGGTGAGACCAGGGCTACGTTGTGGAGTGAGGCTGTGCTCGTTGAAGTGCTGGCAGGTCACGGTGCAAGCGACAGAGCGGGTTAGCGGGAGCTGGTATCGGTCGGCCCAGACTGCAGTGTGGGACGAGGCGGTGCATTATGAGACTTACGAGCGATGCCCCAAGCCACGATGCGGTCACAGGTGTCAAAGTCAGCAGGCAGCGACGGCGTCGGTTAGACCAGATCGGCAAAGTGAAGCGAGTTATAAAGTTTCAGGCTCCAATATTAAACTGCATTTCACTCTGTTCTCTCAGGTAGAGAGTGTTTGTGCTTAGTCCAAACCTGTTAGGTGCTCTCTGGCCCAGCTTCCCAGCAGGAGATGGAGAGAGCATTATTCAAGGCAGACCAGGCCCATTCAGGCGCAAGGAAATCTCCTCCCACTACTCTAAATACAGCTCAGGTCTATTCAGACCAGCCCTTACTCATCCAGGAAAGGCAGGACACACGTCGACCCACGCCAGTATCTGCCTGAAGAGAATGCACATCCCCAGTCCCTGTCACTCTAAAGCCAGACAGTCAATCCAAAACCCAGCAGAAGCACACAGGATGGCTAAGCAAGAAACTACCCACTTTCTAAAAGTGGTATCTTCAAATTCAGAACATAAAAATCATCTTTATTAAAAGATGCATTTTTACATTCAGAGTCCAGGCATACTAAAAATAATTTCCCTATCTTGTCCCAATGGAAAGTTAGGCTTATAAGATTTTATATGTAAAGCTCCCATTCTATCCTATGGGACAGATATCCTTTCCATAGTGAATAATGAAATACACTGTAATTCAATACCAGGACATGTCACACACACCAGTACATGTCGTACCTTGAATTTACACAGTACCCTGCCCAAAGGGGTATCTGAGGCCTACCTTAGGGGCGACTTATGTGTATGAAAAGGGAAGATTAGGGCCTGGAAAGTGGCTGCACTTGCCAAGTTGACATTGCAGTTACAGACTGCATGCAGACTCTTCAGTGGTAGGTCTAAGATACATTTACAGGGCTACCTCTGTGGGTGGCACAATCAGTGCTGCAGGCCCACTAGTAGCATTTGATTTACAGGCCCTGGCACTCTCAATGCACTGTATTTTGGACTTACTAGTAAATCAAGTTTGCCAATCATGGAAACACCCATCCATAATACAATTTACAACAGAAGCACTTGCACTTTAACACTGAACAGCAGTGAGAAAGTGCGCAGAGACCTGCAAAAACAGAGTAAAAACCGGGAGGTCGGAAAGCAAAAAGACAGAGTAAACATGCCAAAAGATGCCAGGTCTAACAGTGGGTATGAAAGACAGAGGTATGAGGCAATGGGAGGGGTGAGCTAATACATTACCCAGTTAAAGAAAACACCTCTGTGCAACGGCCTTCAAAACCCCATGGGTGCACGACCAGGTGAAACAGGTGCAGTGGGGGGTCCAAAGGTAGTTGTCCACAGGTATGAGAGGCCCAATTTATTCTATTTGTATCTCATTTTACTTTCCAATGCATTTCAACAACATGTACTGGTGCAGTCTCTAGTTATAAGTATTTCCACAAAGACTGACAGACAAGATTGAAGTTTTAAAATGTGCTCAAAGAATACCAGTTAAAGACATGCCATAAGCTGGGCCATCAATTGGTACAATAAGCATACAAATTATAAGGGACACAGAGAAGAACTCAGTAAAGTTCTACTGGAAATTCAGCCTAGATTCTCAGAAAGGGAAACGTGTCTGCCCAATGTAGAGAAATTGCATCCTTGTATAAGATTTTATACAAAGAGCTTCATACGTTCACTACACAAATAGATGGTTCTCATGGTATGCACCAAGCGGAAACAAGCAAAATGAAACATTTTACTATAGAATACATTAGGAGATTCTCTCACCCTTCTAGTACATTAGACTCGGACATTCCCAAAGTCTTTACATGCAACATGACTTGTTACATAGTATACTATTCAGTCTGAGTAGATATGTATCAAAACATTTACAAAATGTAATACGCCCACACAAGGAAGGGAAAGGAAGAATGTAAGATAGTTGTAAATCACTAGTCATAAATTGCTAACATACATACAGATTCACGAATACAGTTGATAAATGCTGATTGGTCCCCACAAGAGAGGCCAAACAAAGAATGAGCATAAATCAGAGCATTTTCATATCAAACATAATCCTAATCAGCTGTATAAATCATGCTATTGTTAGGAGTTGATGGTGTAGATAGCAGTCTACGTTTCGACCCAGAAGTTGTAGGATAGTAGATCCTTACTGCACGGGTCTTCGTCAGGACGTGAAGAGGGGGGTGGGGCAGGGGCTGATTCCTAGATTTAATAGAACGGAAAACTAGTTACTCAAAACGGTCTCACTGGAGTCCCGTAAAACCATAGCGGAAAACCGCCCGTTATATTAAATTAAGTAAAATTAAATAAGAAGGGAAACTGAGGATTATACTGGGGGTGAGCCACATGGTGCTCACAAAACATTGCTCAGGTTACCTGTTTATTGGCGGGGCGGGTGTTGTCAAGTGCGGCCAAAAAGACGTGGTCCGTGGACAATCTATATAATTAAGAGAGTCTGATGTAGTTTATTCACAGATTTATGAAGGACCAGCACAAATGTTGTTCAGTAAGTGAAAAATGACCGTTAAATGGTTAATTACCTGTAGCATTGAATGGTTGGTTAAAAGGTAATCACTCCGCTGTCCGTATCTAAAGGGCCGGGAAGAAATAGTAATGGTGCCCAGTCATTTATTTGTACATGAAATTTTAAAGAAATACCGCTTCTACACCGGATTATCATACAGCATTACCGAGGCTTACCTCGTCATTCAAGATAGCGGGATTAAGGGGAAAAGACACATGTCGATCGTCCTCCATCCCTCCGTCATGTGGAAAGGGGTGTGAGCATTCAAGGCTCAAAAGCGGAACGATCCGCTATCATTATCTGTAGATTTGGAGAGAAAGAGGCCGGTCATTTATAGGGACACTTATGCGGTGAAATCAAATCAAAACATGCCCGCACACAGCGTCTGGTAAGAGACTTACCCGAACGGATCAGGATTGTGGTTTTTTACGGAGGGTTCAGGGCGGCGTCTCAGCGCGTCTCCTGTAACCAGGAAGTGCTGCCACGAGTAACACGAAGAGTTTACAAAGCTCGGTGGCTGTAAATGAAGAAAGACTACCGTTGCTGTAGTTGCTAGGTAACACAAAGACTTGCGGGATAGAATTGTGATAGGATTTTTTTGCGGCTAAATTTCTAAAAACGAGCATGTAACATCTGCATGTTATGAGGTACGTGATGCACCTATTTGCAATATATATTGCAAAACTGGTCAACAAGATATTTCTCAGCAAAGAGGCCAAAATTAGCATAACCATAATCATTTCAAAGCGCGAACCTACCGAACAGGGCGGTCAAGGCGCATGCCAACTGGAGATATGAAGGTTCATTTCTCACATGAATAACATCACAATCGTTTGAGAACATTACAATGGCAATAAATGATCATTCCAGGCTAGATTTGCGTGAACCTACCACATGGTGGTTAAACGCACACCAACATATGAACATTAACCGCAGAGTATTCAGACACTCAAAGGGTTGCCAATTGAGCAAAACTGCTCTCAGATTCATTCAAACCCAAGCGTACAGAATCAAAAAATTGGATCCATTTGATCTCCCTGACATTTAGGATAGGTTCTATATTACCACCCCTGGGACCCAGTTTAACCTGTTCCACTACAATCCACTTAAGGCTTTCAGGAGAGTGATTCTTTTCATTACAATGATCAACAAGGGGCGCTCCTTGGACCTTACACCTTACGCTGCTGCAGTGTTGCAGAAAACGTACCTTTGCACGTTGCTGTGTCTGTCCGACATAGATTAAATCACAGGGGCAAGTTATACAGTACACCACATTAGTGGAATTGCAGTTTGTGTGTGATTTAAGCGGAACACGTTGTTGCTTGTGGGCAACCACATCGGTAGTGACCCACGATGGGAGGTAGATTCCACAAAGAGGTGATAGATGGTTCATTTTTGGTGTTAAGGAATGAGCACACCACGTGATCCCGGATACTTTTTGCCTTCTTAAAATTGCGCAGTGAGCAATTCAGCAGCAACGAACAACGCCTTATCTGCGTAACCACTTTTTCAACTAAAAGCAATGTGATAAAAAAACTATCAATAAATATTGGAATTTGATCTCCGATGACCTTGAAACCAATTGCCTACCCCTTCATTCTTTTAAGAAGGCAAAAAGTATCCGGGATCACGTGGTGTGCTCATTCCTTAACACCAAAAATGAACCATCTATCACCTCTTTGTGGAATCTACCTCCCATCTTGGGTCGCTACCGATGTGGTTCCTGCAAGGCCTGTCCAGCGACGATTCAAACCAAAGAATTTGCCCACAAGCAACAACGTGTTCCGCTGAAATCACACACAAACTGCAATTCCACTAATGTGGTGTACTGTATAACTTGCCCCTGTGATTTAATCTATGTCGGACAGACACAGCAACGTGCAAAGGTACGTTTTCTGCAACACTGCAGCCGCGTAAGGTGTAAGGTCCAAGGAGCGCCCCTTGTTGATGATTGTAATGAAAAGAATCACTCTCCTGAAAGCCTTAAGTGGATTGTAGTGGAACAGGTTAAACTGGGTCCCAGGGGTGGTAATATAGAACCTATCCTAAATGTCAGGGAGATCAAATGGATCCAATTTTTTGATTCTGTACGCATGGGTTTGAATGAATCTGAGAGCAGTTTTGCTCAACTGGCAACCCTTTGAGTGTCTGAATACTCTGCGGTTAATGTTCATATGTTGATGTGCGTTTAACCACCATGTGGTAGGTTCACGCAAATCTAGCCTGGAATGATCATTTATTGCCATTGTAATGTTCTCAAACGATTGTGATGTTATTCATGTGAGAAATGAACCTTCATATCTCCAGTTGTCATGCGCCTTGACCGCCCTGTTCGGTAGGTTCGCGCTTTGAAATGATTATGGTTATGCTAATTTTGGCCTCTTTGCTGAGAAATACCTTGTTGACCAGTTTTGCAATATATATTGCAAATAGGTGCATCACGTACCTCATAACATGCAGATGTTACATGCTCGTTTTTAGAAATTTAGCCGCAAAAAAATCCTATCACAATTCTATCCCGCAAGTCTTTGTGTTACCTAGCAACTACAGCAATGGTAGTCTTTCTTCATTTACAGCCACCGAGCTTTGTAAACTCTTCGTGTTACTTGTGGCAGCACTTCCTGGTTACAGGAGACGCGCTGAGACGCCGCCCTGAACCCTCCGTAAAAAACCACAATCCTGATCCGTTCGGGTAAGTCTCTTACCAGACGCTGTGTGCGGGCATGTTTTGATTTGATTTCACCGCATAAGTGTCCCTATAAATGACCGGCCTCTTACTCTCCAAATCTACAGATAATGATAGCGGATCGTTCCGCTTTTGAGCCTTGAATGCTCACACCCCTTTCCACATGACGGAGGGATGGAGGACGATCGACATGTGTCTTTTCCCCTTAATCCCGCTATCTTGAATGACGAGGTAAGCCTCGGTAATGCTGTATGATAATCCGGTGTAGAAGCGGTATTTCTTTAAAATTTCATGTCCAAATAAATGACTGGGCACCATTACTATTTCTTCCCGGCCCTTTAGATACGGACAGCGGAGTGATTACCTTTTAACCAACCATTCAATGCTACAGGTAATTAACCATTTAACGGTCATTTTTCACTTACTGAACAACATTTGTGCTGGTCCTTCATAAATCTGTGAATAAACTACATCAGACTCTCTTAATTATATAGATTGTCCACGGACCACGTCTTTTTGGCCGCACTTGACAACACCCGCCCCGCCAATAAACAGGTAACCTGAGCAATGTTTTGTGAGCACCATGTGGCTCACCCCCAGTATAATCCTCAGTTTCCCTTCTTATTTAATTTTACTTAATTTAATATAACGGGCGGTTTTCCGCTATGGTTTTACGGGACTCCAGTGAGACTGTTTTGAGTAACTAGTTTTCCGTTCTATTAAATCTAGGAATCAGCCCCTGCCCCACCCCCCTTTTCACGTCCTGACGAAGACCCGTGCAGTAAGGATCTACTATCCTACAACTTCTGGGTCGAAACGTAGACTGCTATCTACACCATCAACTCCTAACAATAGCATGATTTATACAGCTGATTAGGATTATGTTTGCTATGAAAATGCTCTGATTTATGCTCATTCTTTGTTTGGCCTCTCTTGTGGGGACCAATCATCATTTATCAACTGTATTCGTGAATCTGTATGTATGTTAGCAATTTATGACTAGTGATTTACAACTATCTTACATTCTTCCTTTCCCTTCCTTGTGTGGGCGTATTGAATTTTGTAAATGTTTTGATACATATCTACTAACCATTGAATGGTAATAAGTGTGCATTGAAAATAAAAACACTGCACATGTTTATTGTTTGGATTAAATTTCTATCAATAGTGTTTAAATTTTTCATAAATAATTTTGTGTCCGGTCTGGGACCCCTATGCATATATCGATTACTTACCCAGGTCCCACTGACTATATGGGTCTAACCCAATTACCTACAACACACTATTCAGTCTGAGGCAGGAAGGTTGTCCATAATTAGGTACATCTTGTTCAATGTGACTGGGGAAGTCTTAGGCCCCCATTAGGATGGCGGGCGGACTTTGCCCGCCCGCCATCCTCACGGTACTAGGGACCGCCCGCCATAAGGGCGGGGGCCCCGTGCATGGCATTAGGATGCGCCCGCCACAGTGGCGGGCGCATCCGGCATTCCTACCATTGTGGCGGGTGGTGCACTCAGCACCGCCCGCCACAATCGCAGGGAGGCATGCAGTGCACTTCCATACACAGCATGGCAGGCACCGCCACGGAAAGGCATTTAAAAAAAACATCCTAATATGGCTGGCGGTGTCTGACAGACACCGCCACCACAGAAAGCCTTTTCCGCCCCGGTCGCAAGGCGACCGGGGCAGAAAAGCTGTGGACGGTCTTTCGGTCCGCCGCGGACCCCCCAGCCATACTAATATGGCGGGGGTCATTCTGGGACGGATGGCGGGCGGTTGGCCCCCGCCAGGCCGGCGGTGGCTACCGCCGGCCTGGCGGGGGCGAACCGCCCGCCATCCTAATGGGCCCCATAGTCTTTTGCAAAACCTACAGTTCTTTATCACAGCAAAAACAATAACCGCAAAAATTATCACGTGATATGCTGCGATGTCACATTCAAGATGGGAGGAAATACAAAGTCGTCCTAATTTAACATAACTTTGGTTTCTCATATGTTCAAGAGTACAATTTGGGAAAAACAGATCCCACACTGGTCACACCTTCCTAGGCAATCTTTAAGCCTGCCCTCAAAGCACACATGGAGGAACAAGGAAACAAGGTCTACTGGAACACCTGTGCCTACATTAAAAGCACCTGCACGTACTTCCACTACTGAAATGACGTCTCTGTGAAAGTGTATATATTGTATACATTTAGACAAGACGAGAGGCCTTAGCTCTCGTCTCACCACATCAAGCTGTGCAATACCCATCCAACTGCTGTTTCAGTTGATGTCTCAATTATTGTACCATGTTTTGAAAATGTATATAACTTCTTGTAGACACGTTAAAAAAAGAATAGATTCAAAATACAAAAACACCAAACTGAAGTGTTGTAGTTCCCAGCACAGCAACTCTCCAGTCCTGCTGACTACCTCACCGCTGTCAGGAATACACAACACATACTCTGCAGTGGCGGTTCCTCAGTTGGAGCGGAGGAGCGTCGCCTCACCCAAACACTGCTGGGCAGGAAGCTTCAAAAATAAAACGGTAATAAAACGATTTTATTACCATTTTATGTTTGACGCATTCTGCTAGCAAACAGTACGAGGGCAGGGCGAGGCCAGTGCGGAGAGGTCACTTAAGTTTGAAGTGTGCATGTTAGTTTGGCTGGCTACCTTGCTATGCTCAAACTGACATGCGTAATTCAAATGTCTCCATCCTGGCTGTCTTGGAAAGCCGGGTTGGAGAGCAGGCACAGGCCTATCGTGCCTTTTGGAGCGTGGAACTAGCCTCCTCCAGCCAATCAAGACGCTTTACTTATGCAGCTTAACAGCATGAGAACAGCGTCTTGATTGGATGAGAGAGTTGGCTGTGGGATTCGGGCTCTGAGGACGTGCTGCAGAACAACGAGGAAGTGCTGCAGAACGTTGAGCGTCAGTGTAAGGTAAGTGATTTTTTTAAATGTGTATATTTATATTAATGTGTAAATTATTGCGCCCCTCTAATGTGCTTTGCCACCAACCACCACTGATACTGTGTTGGTGACAACAAGTGTGATACTGAAGAAGGCCGATACTAAACAAACTGAAACCCAAGGTCCAATTCACAAAACTGGCAACTGCACACAAAAGTCCACATCAGGACCTTCTTACACCGCGCAGTACGTTTGTGTGTTGTGGGAAAATATTACGCCTGATATGTGGCTTGCGCTACCCCAGCCCTATGGGCTTTTCGAGCTAGTGGCCTGTCCCGTTACAATCTCCCTGTCAACCAGTCCACCTCCTACACATACTGGCAGCACACTGGGAAACAACAGCATGAGGTGAGGTGGCTGGGACCGGTGTATTAATGGAAACCAGCAGCATATTGCGCTGCCAAGTAGCAGCCAGTTATTGCTCTCCTTTCCATGTGCACCCACAGTGTGGGGGCAGGACAGTAGGACAAGTTCCTTTTATGTACTGATTGATGTACATTGTCCATGACCAGGATCTCTCTAGCAGTTCCTTCATCTGCTCTGTTTTCCCCCTGTCCTCCAGCTCAGGGCCTTTGCTGTGGACCTGGACGGGGAGCTCATCGAAGACCCCACAGACCTGGAGATCGTGGTTGTGGATCAGAACGACAATCGCCCCGTATTCACGAATAGCAACATCACAGGGCACGTGCCGGAGGGGTCCACGCCAGGTAAGGAAGAGCCAGAAAGGGAGCGCTGATAACCCAAAGCAAGACTAGCTCCTCTGGGACCTATGGGTTTGTTTAAAGCATTGCTACAATTTGGTCATGCAGTCTGGCTTGACAGCATAGCTGTCTGTGTCTGCAAGACCTATTGTCACCGGTTCTTTAAAATATACATAGAGAGGATTTTGGCGGCTCCACCCAGAGGCCTCCTACTCCCTCACCTCATGCTATTGGTTATTTGATCTATCATTCATCAATACGGGAAGTACTTCCTTTGGAATACACAAGGAACTATTTTGCATCTGAAATAATCATCCCACTGTTTGTCACTTTTAATTCTTTTTCTCCTGTGTGCATTCTATGCAGAAAGCAATCATTTTGCTACTTTTTACCAGTACTGGCAAAGGCAACAGGGCATGCTTTATTGTGATAAGAGCATTTATGTATGGAATGCATGGAAACAACCTTTGTGAATGTCTGTGTGTACATAAGTTGGCACAGTAAAGCCTGTCCTATTGCTTTGCCAACTCTTGTTTTTACCTAGTAATGGGCTGAGCTCAGACACATTATTTCCTATCTTTGCTACTGAAATGGAGCTGCACCTTTTAGCAGCTTCCCACTGACAACAATGTGACATGTCGAAGGTTGCATGCAAACCCAAATGCAGGGAGCGGTCTAACCTTTCATGTTTCCTACATCTTCATGGTAGAAAACAGACTGCTCTCAATATGAGATTCCACTGAAATACCACAGGTGAGTGAAAGATGTACATTTGCTCCTGAAGGGGTCTTCCCATTGGTCCAAGGAGTTGTTCACGAAGAGATTGTGAGCTTAACACAGAGATGTGTGTATTTGTGGGAATTGAAATGATGCTCATAGTTATGGTGTGCTCAACCGCTTGTGAGACGCTGTCATCATCTCCTGGTGTCATTTGCAACAGGTGATCATGTCTAAGACACTTGTGCATTTATGTTTTTTGCATTTCAGGTACCTATGTTGCAAAGGCAGAGGCGACTGATGCGGATGACCCAGAGACAGACAACGGGGCCCTGCGGTACTCCATCATCGACCAGGGCACGCCACAGATGTTCAGCATCGACAAGGACACCGGAGTGATCAGGACGGTGCAAGTGGGCCTTGATCGAGAGGTAATAAGGCTTGGGATGAATATAGGGTCTCTAGATGAAGCAATGAAAATACTTTCTAGTACTTCTAAGCTGCATATCTTAATTGAGAGGACTAGTGAAGAATTAGGAGCAGACCATGGTCATCACAACTCTACAAAAATATATGTTTTTCGACAACCTCTGACCCTAAATAGTCTCAGATAATGACTTTTTGAAATTGTGCTTCCTCCTACATAATCAGCTGGCAATGCAACAGTAAGGCTGACGGTATCCTGCAAAACCCCCCACAAAAAAACAGGTCCTACTCATTTGGGCCCCAGCACCAACTCATGGGCATCATTTCTGATCCTGGAGTGCCCCCTTTTTTCATTGCACTGGTTTATATGCTTTCCTACTGTCTTTCCTTTTCACTGGTCTTCAAGGTTGCTTGCCCTTATTCCTTTATACTGGTTTGTGTGGTGTTCTACTTGGCCAACAAATCAGTCTTACCAAGGCATAATTTTGAGCTGAAAAGTACCATTTTTGATCATCGCTTAGGCTCCAATATGGCCGATGCTCGCAAACACAGCGCTGTGAGCCTCTTCTGTTCTCTTCATTGTATGGCTGATTCTTGCTGAAGATCGTAATGTGACCCTCTGATCAAGGTACCCTTTTTGACTTTACCTTCTCTGCGATGTTTTTCGCCCCTCGCCGCGACTGCTCCATAGATACTGCTGGTAACTGCATGACTTTAAAATGGTGGCCAAAATTTCCCTCGATCTGCATCTACCTTCTTCTCACCGCAATATTTGTTTCCCGAGTTATTGCGGACCCCAAAGTTTGACCGCGCTCTCTTCACTCTGTGGCACCTTGACCCGCTTTAATCTGCTGTCTCACCCATTTTAGTCCACGAGTGTAACTGCTTTTGGATAAGCTAAGATCAAAATGGTTCCCAACACATGTTAATGTACAGGTCTCTACCTGCTACCTTCAACATTTGCTGCATTGGGGCAGCAGTCTCTCAGGCTTCTGTACCAGCGACCCAACTCTCAATTACCCCTACTTCAGTGAGGGTCTTTCTCTACCAGCCTGACTGTCCCTAAGATGGCTGCCATGAGTGGGACCTTCACCAAATCTCCCCTTCTCCCCTTGTTGGGGAGGGATCCAGCATCTGTGCTCTGGAGTTTCAGAGACCCCTCTGACAAGGGAGTCTCACACTGCAGAGGATTGGGAATGATCCTAGTACCGCTCGGAGCCCATCTCCGCACACCGTGTATGGCGCTCACAATGGAACTTTTTGACGATGCCCCCCTAGGCGGAATCTAGACCCTTCTGTATCTACTGCGGTGCCAAAGCAACCTTTGGCTGATGACCGGTGGAGCTGTCCTATGTAGCTATAGAGGAGTTTGGCTCTGGTTCACCCCTCGGCCGTCACCTAACCAGCCGGACATCAGACAGTGCTTTACCTCGTCTCCCCGTTGTATTTCCTACCCCCTCCCTCCTATGTGTATGCTATGCTTTTGTAACTCATGTAACTATGATCCAGCAACTGATGTAACTTTGTAACTATGTTCTGAAGCTATGTTCTTCCTCATGTAAAGCGCTCTGATACCTTCGGGTCGAGCCAGCGCTATATAAAACTTTTCATATATATTTTATATCTTCACTGGCTTGGCTTGTTGGTCTTCCCTTAGTCCTTTCGTAGCTTGGCTTGTTGGTCTCCCCTTAGTCCTTTTCTTCGCTTGTATTGTTGGTCTACCCTCAGTCTCTGCAGTGGTTTGGAAGGTCTACCAACCCTCATTTTTAATCACCGGTTTGATAGACGATTTCTCTCTGTTTTTACAACCAATGCAAGTATCTCTGTGCCTCAATGCTCGGGTGGATAGTACACACATATGGACGTTCACATAATACGTAGGTACTTGGAATGTATTTGTAAACGCTTGTCTCTAATTTCCTTATTACAGGAGACTTTTGATGTATCTAGTCACCTATAATAAAGAAATGAAGTTGTGGCTCACTTGTAATAAGCTATTAGAGTTCATTTCGAGCGCCACATTGCCTTCAGCCAGCTGCCAGGGAGAAAGGCAGGTCCCACTACTTGTGTTTGAAACAAGGAAAATGGGGACTGGCTTTTCCTTCTTCCAATGTTTTTCTCTCAAAATAAAATAAGATCACTAGAAAGAACATATTTATGGAAATGTGTAGGCCTGGTTGTGAAATTCTGCTCTGCTTGCGGATTTTAGGGAGTTTTTTTCCGCTTCGAGTAGCGTGCAGAGTTTTGAAAAAAACTCCGCGGAGTGGAGTTTTTTCATCGCTCGCACTCACCAAAGTTAAGTTGGTAAACGCGAACAAGGAAAATCTTACTTCAGAACACCTCCCTTTTGCATTGAGGAAGTTGCCGCTCGAGTAGAACAAGTACTCGAGCAGCAGAAAGAAGCCTCACACTCTTGCGCTGCTCGTGGTACCATTCAGGCAGATATTACAGCACAGGACACACACTGGGAGCTACAAATCAACAGGAATGGTGCGATGTAACGCACTCTGCCCCTAATCGAACTCCACGAATCACTGCAGTGTTTTTGGTCACTTATTGGAGTTTTACATAGCAGAACTCCGCCCAGGCCTAGAAATGTGTTTATTTGGTTCAAGTTATAGGAAATTATAGGAAATGTCGAATCTCTGCATGTTTCTACTCAATATGAGCCGCTACATTTTTTAAATCTGATTTACATTAAACTGATTCTGATATTTTTTGCTAAAATGATTAACTGCTTTCTCCGGTGTGTTTAATTTCACAGTACAACATCTGCTTTTATTCTTATTGTCTGCAATGAACATGAAATAGAAAACCACTATGGATTAAAGCAGTTTATGGAAAAAATTATGGTGTGACCATTTGTTATAAGGATTAAAATGGCCTTTGCTGTAGATTAAAATGATATTGCAAGTCACTTCACAGTTCAAAGACTTTATCCTCGTTCCACTGTATGATCATGGAACCCATTCATGACTTGCATTATCCTTACAATGTACAACAGGATATATAGTTGTATATCCTGTTGTACATTATAAGGATGTATATATATCAATCAGTATAAGGTCCCCGGCTGTAGAAAGAGTTTGGATGAAAAAGGATCAGATTTTCAGCTTATTTGATTAAATACATCAGCAGCTAGGATTAAGATTGGAGGCCTAAAAAACACATGAAAAGGAAAGCTTGAAAAATCATTGTATTAAAACTTTTCTAACATTGATTACCTTTTCTATCACTGACTTCCCCAGATGGTTGATATGTACAACCTTACCATCCAAGTGGCAGACATGTCTGGCGACGGCCTTACCAATACTGCGACAGCCGTCATCTATGTTGGAGACGTCAACGACAACCCACCGGAGTTTACGCAAGGAGAGGTAAACCAATTTAAGATACAGAGCATGGATGCACCCTCCCCCACATTAGTTATATTTCACTATTTCACACTACTCATGGTCATCCTGAGTCTATCTCTCTCCTAATGTCGCTAATGTACACTCTGATTCAGTTTCACTGTGCTCTTTCCTTCACTCCAGTCACAACTCTTTTATCGATCCTATTTTTCTATTTCTATTTAGGGAGTTTTGTAAAGCGCATGGTGACGCAACAACGGCGTGTCCCCGCGCTAAGGAGCAACTTTCATTACTGGACCCTACAAAAACGACGCATCAACTAAGCAAATAGAGCAGTTTTGAGCTTAGCTCTAAAGATTGATTCAGATGGCTCAAGTCGAAGCGCCGTAGGCAGCTTGTTCCATCTAGCGGCTGCAAGGCATCTGAAAGATCTTCCCCCCATCCGCGCTCTGGACACCTTAGGAACCGCCAGGAGTCCAGAACCGGAAGATCTCAGGGAGCGGGGAGGCTCATAAGGTGTCAAAAGTTCTTGTAAAGGGAGAGGGGATCTCCCATTGATGATCCGATGGCATGTGCAAAGTGCTTTAAATTCTACCCTGCTTCTGACTGGGAGCCAGTGCAGAGAACGGAGAGCCGCTGCAGAAGCAGCTCTTCTGGGTAGTCTAAGCACCAGTCGGGCAGCGGCGTTCTGTAGGACCTGTAAGCGGTTAAGATTCTTCTCCAGGGTGCCCAAATAGAGAAGGTTGCCATAGTCCATCCTTGATGTGACTAGTGCATGTACCAAGGTCTGTCGGGCTTGCACAGGCAAGAACTTCAGCGTCTTCCTAAGGCTTTTAAGAATCCCAAAGCATAGTCCGACCACCTGGTTGATCTGAGGGCTAAAGGTGAGGGCTGCATCAAACCAGATGCCCAGATTCCTCGCTTTTTGGCACGGAATGGGTGTTGGGCCCAGGGAGGATGGCCACCATGCCGACGTCCACGCAGACTGGCAGCCCCCCACGACCAGCACCTCGGTCTTGCCCCCGTTGAGCTTGAGGCAATTGGCGGACATCCAGGCAGCAAGGTCTTGCATGCATGCTCTGAAGGTGTCCGCCGAAAGACCGGGTGCACGCGATAGGGAGATAACCAGCTGCGTGTCGTCGGCATACGACACCAAGCTGAGGCCGTGACTCTCTACTAAGGTGGCAATCGGAGCGACATAAAGATTGAAAAGTGTTGGACTCAGGGAGGAGCCCTGCGGCACCCCCTGGTCCAAAGAAATTCGCTCCGAGTAGTAGTCACCCTGCCTCACTTGGAAACCTCGGCCAGTGAGAAATGAATAAATCCACTTCAACGCCGCTCCTTTCACCCCGATCTTGTCCAGACACTGTAGCAAGATGGAGTGTGCTACAGTGTCGAACGCAGCGCTAAGGTCTAATAGAATTAGCGCCATTGTTTGTCCCTCGTCAGCACCCTGCCTGAGGGCTTCGGTGGCCCTCAGAAGGGCGGACTCGGTCGAATGACGGGGCCGAAACCCAAATTGGGTAGGATGAAGATGGCTGCCTTCCTCCAGGTATGCCATTAGCTGTTTATTTGCCACCTTCTCCGCTACTTTGGAGAGATAGGGCAGCAAGGAGATGGGGCGTAGATTGTCCAAGTTCTCGAAACTGATATTGGGCTTCTTACGGAGGGGGAGCACCACCGCCTGTTTCCAATCATCAGGTATTGAACTGGACCGGAAGGAAACATCCAGCACATGCCTGATGTAGGGTTCCAGGGTCTCCAGACTGTCACTCAATCTTTTAGGGGGTGCGGGATCTCGAGGGGAGCCTGATTTAACAGACTTACAGATTTTAATTAGCTCTTCCGGTAAAGGGGTGATAAAGTTAAGTAGCCGATTACGATCATCTTCCTCTACTGCTAAGTCTATTGGCTCTTCCGCTGCACAGGGTATTTCGGGGAAGGCGGCGTAGATTTTCGACACTTTGTCTCCGAAATAAGTAGCGATGCGGTTGCATGCTGCTACTGAGTGATCTTTATCTAGACTTGCAGTTTTGGGGGTGGCTAGAGACTTATATATGCTAAACAGTTCCTTAGCAGAATTCTCTGCCCTCTGGATTCTGTCTGCATAGTATGTGGCCTTTTCAATACGGATTCTGTTATGATAGAAGCGTCTCTTGATAAGGTAGACTTCTTTCATCGAACCCTCATATGCCACTCTCCATTGTCTCTCTGCCCGCTTGCAGTCCCTTTTGGCGAGACGCAATGCCTCGCTGAACCAGGGAGCAGTTATCTGTCTGCGGGCACCTTTATTAAGCCGACTCAATGGGGCTGTACAGTCCAGAGCGGCTATAATACGATCATTAAGCAACTTATTTGCTGATGTCACATCCTTACCTCCTGGAGGTCCTTCCGCAATGAGAGCCCTATTAAACTCTAGCAAGGAAAATGTTGCCCACCTTCGACAAGGGTAATTGAGAGGGGCGGAAGCATGAGCCTTATATTTAGGCAGGTGAATGACAAACGGGACAAGGAAGTGATCTGTCCAGGGCAGGGGCTCTGGAGGTGCCGCCAGGACATCCCCCCAGTTAGCAAATATAGGATCTAACAAATGCCCACGGTTATGTGTGGGGAGTTGACCCTTAAGCTCTAGCTGTAAAGTATTCAATTCCTCACAGAGCTCCATCGCTCCTTTATCAAGTGGATCTTCTAGATGTGTGTTTAAGTCACCTAGCAGCAAAAAGTTATCACTTCTTAACGCTGTTTCAGTGATACACTCTAGCAGATTGCCTTTAAATCTGGACATAGGCCCTGGTTGGCGGTAAACTAACACGCCTTTTAGAGTTGTATTACCATCAATTGTTATGGTGAAAAAGCCCGCCTCACAACTTGGCAAACAGATTGATTCAAGTTTGCAGGCCCAGTGTTTTTTATAGGCAATCGCAATTCCACCTCCTCTGCCTTTCGATCTATCCAGGCGGACCATCTGATAGTTCTCAGGTAGGGCCTGTATAATATCAGGGTCACAGGTGGAATCAAGCCATGTTTCTGTAATGAACATTAAGTCAAAGTTTTTATCAGTAAGAAGTTCATGTACCTCATATTTATGACAGCTCAATGATCTCACGTTAATGAGGCCACAGGACAAGGAGAAGTTAATAGTCTTACTATCTGCTTTCCCTGTGTGGAAGCGGAAGTGACAGTGACGGCACCCATCGTCCAACCCCACTCTCATACTGTGGAGTCCTGGAGTGCACACATTAAACGAGTAACTTACAAGTTCATTCCTGCTCCAAGTGATTCTACTAGTCGGGGCAGGGGTTCGGGCCCTGGGCCGTGTCCGGTCGCGGACGGGCGCAGACGGGCTTGGCTTAGGCGCGGCTTCGGCGCGCATCCGGCGCGCCCGCTGCGCCAGCCCGCTGCGCCGTCTGGCCGGAATACACATTATATAGGGTGTTAGGAGGGTGGGAGGGCGGCGCGACTAGAGCGCACCCCCAGCCCTACCTAAGATGGCGCCCGCCGGCGCTAGCAACAGTTCCAATAAAACGACTGGGCGAGGCAGGGAGGGTACAGTACAGCGTGTGAGCAGGTGTCAGTGTGCCTAACGAATTCCCCAATTAAAACAAAGTATTTAGAGCCCCCAGGTACAGATCCTACTGTTTTACATGTGCACCAGGGGTTTTGACAATTTTTTTTCAACCAATCAAGACACACGGGAAAGGAGAGAAAGTGGAAGGGTGGATGTCTGAATATTTCTACTGTTGGAATACTTGCTGACAGTTCTGTATAAGTATGTCTCAGATATTTAGTATTTTCCTTGAAGTCTTTTACATATTTCAAATTATCAATATTTTCTTTTAAATCCCTTGTTTCACATCTGTAATTTTTTTGAGCTTTCTTTCTCATCTTTGCTATTTTCTCTTAATTTCTTTGTTCAAAAAGGTATTTTTCCATAAGTCTGTTCTTTGTTTCTGTTCACCAGAAGAAACAACAAATGTTGTTTCTTCTGGTGATATCCTGTTCTGATAGAAAAGTGTTTGCGTATTTCACGGAAACAGTAAATTCATGGTTGTTCTATGGTGGTGGATGAAGGCTTAATTCTTCCTCCTCTTGTAGTTCTCTATGGAGGTGATGGAGCAGACTGTGGGCATAGACATTGGCAGGGTGAGCGTGCAGGACAAAGACCTCCGTGGATCTCCCAACTGGCTGGCGAGGTATAATGTCCTCCGGAGAGGTGACCAAGAAGCAGCCTTTGCCATCCGGACTGACCCAAAGACCAATGAGGGGGTCCTGTCCGTGCTTAAGGTAGGCCCTCTTTTTAATGTGCGGTTTGAACTCTGGGGTAGGAGGTCAGCGAAGGGGTAGGTACTCTGGGCCTTGCAGTGTACTCCTCTGCCATGTGTCTGCAGTGACCCTTCCATGCAGTGGCTATGGGTTTAACCATCAACTATGTACTCCATAGAAGTAGATCTTAACTTCAAAGAATTGCCAAACTTCATCATACAAAACAGTCTAGTGCCTCCATGCCCATGTGAGCTTGACGTCAAGCCCAGCATTAGAACATTTCTAAAAAGACCAGAGCCTCTTGAAGGTTGGTAGCAGTCTCTGACATGTCAAGACTGTCTGGTACTTCTTGAAAGCCTCTGGCACTGGGGCAGGCTTGGTGACAGATCAGGATAGTTTGCAATCTCTAGAAGGCGTGTTGGGCAGAAGACATGAAATAGTATTGGGCATGGCCTGCATAGGTAGGACAGGCCAGTGCATCACAGGGGGTCACAGAGACGTGTGGATAGAACAGAGGTACTTGGAAGGCTGTAGCACCTAAGCAAGGTGAGTTACATGTTAGGCAGGTAGGATGTCCTAGAGGGCATGGTACACCGTTAGCCATTTGTTTGCAGGTGGCTCTTTAAGGCTTATATCACCAACGTACATAGGTTACGGCAGAGTCGTTCGTGTGGCAGGATGGGTGGCAGTTTCTAAAAGGCCAGTGGGTTTGGGCAGACACGTTCAAGTCAGGCTAGCCAAGTCCATCAGAAAGGTGGTAAGGCAGGGGGACGCAGTTGTTCACATTAGGTCACTGCTTTAAGAATTCTACGAGAGCTGGGACTCAGTCAGTCACACATCAGGTTAACCACGGATGCTTGTTCTCTTCCCTAAGCCTCTAGATCACGAAGCTCAGGAGCAAGTTGAGCTGACCATCACTGTCCAGAATGTGAACGAGCTCAGCAAATCAGCCCCCAAGACCTCCCGGGCCCTGGCCGTGGTGCGTGTGAAAGTGCGAGACATGAACGAGCCCCCCTTTTTCCAGGAGAACCCCAAGGTGGTGAGCGTGAAAGAGGGCACCATGCCCGGGAGCGAGGTCACCAAATACACAGCGACGGATCCTGACATCAGACAGCCCCAGACCCTCAGGTGAGCGGGCACAGAACAGCCAAAGGACAGTGAAATGCTCACCTTCACAAACAACTTTGGGTATTTGATGTAGTATTTATTTATTTTATTTATTTAGTCATTTGTAAAGCGCAAACAGCTACCCCCAACGGGGGTGTCCCGGCGCTGACAGCATGTGAAGTCTCAAAGGGTACAGCAGAGAGTTCCAGCAGGCTAGATCTGAGAGAAAAAATAGGTTTTGAGTTTCCTGCGAAAAGCAACCTCGGATGAAAGGAGTCTGAGTTCTACTGGAAGGGCATTCCACAATCTAGAAGTGGCCACGGCGAATGCTCTACCGCCTGTTCGGGTCAGACGAAAGCGAGGGCAGAACATGAGTCCAAGATGGTTGGATCTTAAATCCCTCGTAGCAAGAGATCGCCTGATTCTATGCCTTAAAAATGCCGGGCCACGGTCATTAAGAGCTCTAAAGGCAAGGACTAAGGCCTTGAACTGAATGCGATATCTCACAGGTAGCCAATGGAGTTTGGCCAGGTAGGGTGAAATCAAGTGGCGGTAAGGGATGTTACATATCAGCCGGGCTGCTGAATTCTGCACAAGTTGCAGCCGATTAATGAGATATGCAGGGGCGCCAACATATAGGCTATTGGAATAATCCAGGTGGGATGTAATTAGAGCATGTACAACTGCTCTGCGGGACTCGAGAGGTATGAAAGGCATGATTTTTTTAATCATTCGGAGTTTACCAAAACAGGCTGATGAAACCTTAATGATTTGGGTTTTACAGGACAGTGCTGTGTCAAATTGGAAACCCAAGTTGCGAGCAGCTTGCACAGGTACAGGGGGGGGATTGAGTTGAGAGGGCCACCAGATGTTGGAGGGGATAGGAGATTTTTGATTAAAAAATAGCACCTCAGTCTTGTCGGTGTTCAATTTTAAATTGTTGGTGGACATCCTTGAGGCGATGTCAACCAGACAGTGGCGGAAGTGAGCCATGGCGCTGTCAGAGTGATCCCTAAAAGAGAACACAAGCTGAGTATCATCAGCATAAGAGATCACTCTGACGCCCCATGCCTCAACTAACTCCGCCAATGGCCTTAGGTATACATTAAATAAAAGGGGACTGAGGGCAGATCCCTGCGGTACCCCCCATCTCAATGGTTTCTTGGAGGAAACAAAGGGTCCAAGGGAGACCTGCTGATATCTGTCAGACAAGAAAGATTTCACCCAAGCCAGGGGAGTTCCTCCTACACCCACCTCCTGTAGGCGAATCAGTAGAGTGTCATGTGAGATGGTGTCGAATGCTGCGGATAGGTCGAGGAGGACCAACATGGCCTCCTCGCCCCTATCCACACACTCGCGAATAGATTCAGACACTTCCAGCAATGCTGATTCCGTGCTAAAATCAGGCCTAAATCCTGACTGTGTATCATGGAGGAGATGGTTAACTTCTAGATATTCAGACAGCTGCTCCTGTACCGCTTTCTCCAGCACTTTTGCGGGCTTGGGGAGCAGTGAGATGGGGCGGTAGTTATTAAAGCATAGGGGGTCGGCGCCTGTTTTTTTTAGAATAGGTATCAGCAGTGCCTGTTTCCATAAAGAAGGAAAAAGACCCAACTGCAAAGAGGAGTTCCAGATATCTAACAAGGGCTTGATCAGCATTGGTGCTAAGTCACTCAAAACAAGGGCAGAGACAGGGTCCAAGGGAGAGCTAGATTTACATTTCAGATACAGAGACAAAGCATGGTCTACCATGAGTGGCTGAAATGAGGTGAACACTGCCGCACAGTTACTGACCTGAGCTGGCGGTGTAGCGTACGAAATGTGCTGGAAGTTTACAGTGATGTTATTAATCTTTTCATAAAAAAAGTCGGATAGTCCTTCACTGAGTGAATGGGTTTGTATAATTGGGGATTCCAGTGCAGAGGGATTAGCGAATTCCTTAACAATATTAAAGAGGATCTTGGTGGAATTTTCTGCACTTTTAATTTGTTGTATGTTCTGTTATCCTATGGCATTTATATTCTGCACTATACAACAGAGGTTGTCTCAAGGCGCTGTTAAAGGAACTGGATACCCTCACAGGTGATTAGTGTGGTATAGAAATCGACTTAGCATAACAAACACAGAGCGGTCAAGTGGGATTTAGGATTGGTATGTTTTTGGTGACATTAAATTTAAGAACGTTAGCTTCTATGTATAGGGCACTAGAGAGGGCATTTCGCCTACAGGCCCCTTGGACCTCAGTTTAACCCCCTCCCATGGTGCAAAGTTTGAAAGAAGCTGTAGCCAACTGGCTCTGGTTAGCCAATGGCAACCGACTCACGCACATACAAACATGTATGCCTGAATACACATGCAATGATGCTGTCACCCTCAAATGCATCCACACCACACATGATCATTCACCTTTACATGACCAAAATAACGTACAAATGCGCACACATACATGCACATGCCCGCCCATATACATTTGGACGTACACATCTACAAAACAAAGCAGGATTTCATTAAGGAAAATAGACTGGCATGTTTGAGACCTTCCATGCATTCTGTGTCCCATCTATTGTCTTTTATTCTAGTTTTACAGAAATTACATGTAACTACAGGCGCTGGTCACATGTTCTTAACGAATTCGGCGGTACAAAAGGGGTTGGTGATGGACGGAGCATCTGAACCAATCAAACACTCACACCCAGTCAACAGATCTGGGTTTAATCCATCACCATTCTTTAGCCCACTCTGCCACCCCTGTTCAGACAAGCCTGGCTGAAGACGGCTGAAATGCCAGAAACCGGTGATGGATTAAACCCAGATCTGTTGACTGGGTGTGAGTGTTTGATTGGTTCAGATGCTCCGTCCATCACCACCCCCTTTTGTACCACTTTGTTCGCCATAAGTTGGCAGGGTATGCTCAGACATGAGTCCATTGCTCACTTTGCCACTGGATTCAAGCAAGCCTGGCTGAAGAAGGCTGAAATGCCAGAAACCGGTCCTAGGAAGCTTGTTTCCGGACCAGAGATGGCATGGCTTGGCAGCTCGGGCTGGACTGTTCCCATGAGGAACAGGGTCAGACTGATTTGCATATGGCCATGTCTGAACTGGGGTGGCAGAGTGGGCTAAAGAACGGTGATGGATTAAACCCAGATCTGTTGACTGGGTGTGAGTGTTTGATTGGTTCAGATGCTGCGTCCATCACCACCCCCTTTTTTATAGCTTTGTTCGCCATAAGTTGGCAGGGTATGCTCAGACGTGAGTCCCTTGCTCACTTTGCCACTGGATTCAAGCAAGCCTGCTGAAGACGGCTGAAATGCCAGAAGCCGGTCCTAGGAAGCTTGTTTCCGGTCCAGGGAAGGCATGGCTTGGCAGTTCGGGCTGGACTGTTCCCATGAGGAACAGGGTCAGACTGATTTGCATATGGCCATGTCTGAACTGGGGTGGCGGAGTGGGCTAAAGAACGGTGATGGATTAAACCCAGATCTGTTGACTGGGTGTGAGTGTTTGATTGGTTCAGATGATCCGTCCATCACCACCCCCTTTTGTACCGCTTCGTTCGCCATAAGTTGGCAGGGTATGATCAGACGTGAGTCCCTTGCTCACTTTGCCACTGGATTCAAGCAAGCCTGGCTGAAGACGGCTGAAATGCCAGAAACCGGTCCTTGGAACGTTGTTTACGGGGGGAGAGGTGTGGCGCCGCGGCCAGGGCGACTGACGCTGGAATCTGGGGACCACGGTTCGATCCCCGGCTCCGGCGGCAGGTTAGCCCAGCACCATGTGACTCTGGGCAATAGCTCGCTTAATCTTCCCGACGGCCCCCAGCACCTAGAGACCCTTACGGGTGATTGTGCGCTATACAAATGTGGACTTTTTACGGTCCAGGGAAGGCATGGCTTGTCAGTTCGGGCTGGACTGTTCCCATGAGGAACAGGGTCAGACTGATTTGCATATGGCCATGTCTGAACTGGGGTGGCGGAGTGGGCTAAAGAACGGTGATGGATTAAACCCAGATCTGTTGACTGGGAGTGAGTGTTAGATTGGTTCAGATGCTCCGTCCATCACCACCCCCTTTTGTACCGCTTTGTTCGCCATAAGTTGTCAGGGTATGCTCAGACGTGAGTCCCTTGCTCACTTTGCCACTGGATTCAAGCAAGGCTGGCTGAAGACGGCTGAAATGCCAGAAACCGGTCCTTGGAACGTTGTTTACGGTCCAGGGAAGGCATGGCTTGGCAGTTCGGGCTGGAGTGTGCCCATGAGGAACAGGGTCAGACTGATTTGCATATGGCCATGTCTGAACTGGGGTGGCAGAGTGGGCTAAAGAACGGTGATGCATTAGACCAGATCTGTTGACTGGGTGTGAGTGTTTGATTGGTTCAGATGCTCCGTCCATCACCACCCCTTTTGTACCGCTTTGTTCGCCATAAGTTGGCAGGGTATGCTCAGACGTGAGTCCCTTGCTCACTTTGCCACTGGATTCAAGCAAGCCTGACTGAAGACGGCTGAAATGCCAGAAACCAGTCCTAGGAAGCTTGTTTCCGGTCCAGGGAAGGCATGACTTGGCAGTTCGGGCTGGACTGTTCCCATGAGGAACAGGGTCAGACTGATTTGCATATTGCCATGTCTGAACTGGGGTGGCAGAGTGGGCTAAAGAACGGTGATGGATTAAACCCAGATCTGTTGACTGGGTGTGAGTGTTTGATTGGTTCAGATGCTCCGTCCATCACCACCCCTTATTGTACCGCTTAATGAATTCGGGGGCATATTTACAAGGGGTTAACCCCACCAGAACATCACTTTTTTTGACGTCTGGTGGTGAAAACCCCTTCGCCTTATTTACAAGGCAGTGCCGCCTTGTAAATAATGCCCCTATTCACGCAACACTCAGCGTGAAGGGGGTGGGGCAATGGATGTTGCAGTGGGCGTTCCGCTGCTTTTTGATGCTGCCTCCTATTTACCAGCCAGGCTTAAATTTGGAGCAGCGCCAAAAATAAGACCAGGGAAACCTGGTCTTATAATGGCGCAACAAGGAGAAATATTTGATTTCTCCTTGTTTTTTCTGTTTCTATGTGTGGTGATTTCTGCAGCACATACAGAAAGACCAAATTGCCATCAGTGATTGTTCATGTGCAGGAAGGGAAACCTTTCTGCACATGAACAATCATTCGATAATGTTGCAACTTCTATCTGTGCTGCATTCTGCGGAACACATAGAAGTTACAAATCGCCATTAGTGATTATTCATGGGGAACAATCATTCCCTGCAATGCAGGCATCCTTGCACTCTGGTGCAAGGGTACCTGCGTTGGTGCTAGGCAGCTACACTTAGCACTAGGGTAAATGCAGGGGTGCACCGTATTATTGTGAATACTCCCCATCACTGAATTTTCAGAATGTCGGAGCACAGCGTTACCAATTATAATGCAACACTTGGTTCTGTACCAGCGATGACTTCATGACAGTAAACGTGAGAGGATGAACGGCTGACGCGGACCCACCCGCGCCGCCGCTGTGCTTCCTGTTTCCTCCTTCCTCAGACACGCCCATGTCCGCCGCAACACTGTCGCTGCCGCTACCGCTCCCGATGCTCCAGATCTCCTGATGTCCTCGCTAGCTAGTTGCCCTGCTAGCTAGCTGTTTCTTATCTATTGGAGCTGACGAGGGTCCCGCGAGGCACACCGGGCTGTTACAGCGCTGCAACAACAACAGCCCCGTTTTTTTTTTTTTTCTTCGTCACTCAGAGAGGTGCTTGGGCTTCTCCTGCTTTCTCTGCAGCAGCGGGGGAGCTGCTAATCAGGCTGGAATCTACGGAGGGTGGAATACGCAGGTCGAGATACCATCCCCGGCCCCTAAGCCCCTGAGCTGCGGTGGTTGCAGCAAGAGCTTCCAAGGGATATGGCAGGAAAAGTGCGCCGCCCAGTGATCTGACCCACCATAACTTGCTCCGCATTTGGAAGCATTTGGAAGTAATTGGAAGTGAGCCAGAGCCAGAGCAGCAAAAGAACGCTGGGTCCTGTAATTGAACGGTGAGGCACCGGAGTCAGGGGAGATCGTTGGTCTGACCTGCTCTGCGAGGTAAGGCGCACTGGGCAGGGCTCTTCCCAGCTCGCACTCGCTTTGTTTGTTTCTACCACACCCCCCTGCAATCTTGCATCGACCTGTGCGCAGCTGCCTTTTTGAACTTTTGATGGCGTAAGGAAAGTAAAGGAGCTAGGCTGGCTTCTGTACCATTGTGAATTCGCTACGCATTTACATCTGCTTTGAGGGGAGCTAATCATTGTCTCACTGCTAAGAAAAATCCTCGTTCAAAATTTTCTAATTCCCCTGAGCAAAGTCAGAGGCGCTTTTTAAAAAAAAAAAACACGTTTGCGATCTACGAATCCTGATGGCGGCAAGAGCGAGGGGCAAACAGCTCAAGCCAGAGCTGGGAAAGGAAGTGAAACTCCCTACTCCGATTAGCTCTCCATCAACTATAAGGGGGGAGAGAAAAAACAGAAGGAAAATGCAACAAAAAGAAGCTCTAAAACAGAAACTAATGGAACTTAATGATCAAAATAGAAAAAACAAGTATAATGTATTAAGAAAACAGATGGAGGAAGATAATGATATCAACGAGGACAATGAACAAGAAGAGGGCGAAGAGGATGAAGAGGCAGAGAGCCTGACTCTGTCGGAGCTGTCAGCAGAATTGAGCTTGCACACTGCCGGCGGCAGGGGGGATAAGGGGGAGGAAAATGGGGGAGATAAGGGTAAAAAAACGGACCAGGGGGGTCCAACGTAAAGGCGGGGGGGACAAAAAACAGGACATTGGATATTTATTTCGCACGAACTCCGGGTGGCGGGGATGGAGAGAAAAACTGCTCTTTAGCTGAGCGTAGGGCCGAGCGACGTCGCTCCATTGAAATCCTCAAAAATAGGCCCCTGACTGAAATTCCTAGCTCCCAAGTGGGTGAGTCTCTGAGTCTTAGCCAGGGACCACCATCTGAGGGGGGGAACGTTGTCAACGTGGACCAACCGGTTAAGGCCGCTAATACGTCCCCTTCTTTGTGTCCTGAGAGTCGATCTTCCCCCAAACAATACCCTCTCTTCTCAAAACCCCTTTTGCAACAGGGTCGGCAGGGTCAACTCTCAAGCACTCCTTCACGAGGGGAGAGAGAACAAGGGGGTACAAGAGTCACTATAGAACGGGCGTCCTCCAACACGGCAGGGAGAGCAGGCAGCCCCACAATGCAAAAGTCGCCACAGAAGACTCCGGTGCTAAACATCGCAGGGGCAGCAAGGCTGGAAGGAGTAGCAGCGTTGCCTACACCAACGGTTTCTGCCTCGGATGTGGTCCCCCTTCCGTCGCAGTCCACAAGTGCAAACTCCAGTCTAGCCCCAGGCAATAAGCAAACTACGACAGCTCCGAACCAAGCCCTAAGTTTAGAGAATTCCTTGACCTCCCAGGATGATGTCTTGCTCGTTCTCCCGAGTGCTACAAAAGCAAATAAGATGGAAGATATCTTAGTTACGATTCTCCAAGAACTAAGAGATTTCAAATTATCTCAGGCTCAGGAAATCTCACTTCTACACAGCAGGCTTACGAAGATGGAAGAGTGCCTTGGGAACATTCCTCTGAGGGTCTCTGAAGCCGAAGTTCGAATATCATCTCTAGAGGACTCATTGTCTACAATTCAGAAAAATCTTACGGAGGCTAACAGAGAGAAAACCCATCTAGAGGAAAAGCTCCAGGACCTTGAGAATTACAATAGGAGATCGAATCTACGATTAGTAGGCATACCAAAGGGCCTTGAAGACAAGGATGTAGTTAGCTGGTCAGATTCATTATTAAAAAAAGCGATCCCTGAGCTACAAGGTGACTTGACTATAACAAGGGCGCACAGAGTCCCTGCACATAAACCCAGTAATTTAAAATTCCCCCGTACAATCCTCCTCAACTTTGCAGACTTTAGGGTAAAAGAAAAAATTCTAAATACCGCATTTTCTAAAAGAACTTTTAATGCAGAGGGGGTGAATAATTTCAGGATTTTTGGCGATATGTCGGCTGCATCTGCTCACAGACGCAGAGACTTTGTGAAGATCATAGACCCCTTTAAGAGCAAAGGAGCCCAGGCTATGATAGTGCAGCAATCAAAACTTAAAGTTTTGGTTAAAGGAAAATTCTTTATATTCACGGCCCTACGTGAAGCCCAGACACTACTTGACGGCCTTGGGGGATAAACAAATCAAGTTGATGTACTCCGCTGAATCTATCACTAATCACAAATGCACGGCGGATACTTGTTGGAAACAGGAAGCACACAAGGATGCAAAGAGATGGCATCCAAAAGGAAGAGACAACAGAGCAAGACGGAAGTGGGACTCTGGGGTCTCCGTCCACTCAGGGGGGGAGGGAAGGGGGGTGAAGGGGGTGTCGCATGGGGGAAAAAAAGAGAGTTCAAATGCAATATGTTTTTCCACACTTTTATGACTACGGTATGAAGGTTATTCATCGATCTCTAGCACATGTCACTTTGGCTCATTTTTGGATAACGATAAATTGACAAGATCCTATAAATATAGTTGCCCATTTTGCTCTAGGAGGCGACTCAAACTTATTGTTAATTTTTTTTTTTTTTTTTTTGGTGAATTGTTTAGCTGCTTACTTGCATATCTTGCACAGACAAGGGTACTCTATTGTATACCTATCTCCATGCCCAGTACAATGAATGGCATATCTCCTCATACATCACTCTACACTTGTGTCGCTAGCTTGCATATTTGCACATGGAAACTCAGTTTTTTATGAAATTCTCTATGATCTCTTGCTGCTATTGCTCTTTATTGTTTTTTATTCTAGTTATCATTTATCTATCCTGCTGCTGCTGTTTATACGTTTGCTTATTCCGCACAATTGCACTTTAGCTAGGGGCCACGTCCAATGTATTGAATATCTAAATTTTAAAAACCGAGCTGCTATCTCTTCTATCTTCATGTCTTGTGCAATGAATGACGGGTCTCCTCAGATAGCACTTTACATTTTTGCTGCTCGCTTGCATATTTGCACATTGAACTTTAGATTTTTCATGATTTTTTCCATGAATATCTGTTACTTTTGTTCTTTATTGTTATATATTAGTATTACTCATCAGTTTTTGATGTTGTTGCTGATGTTTGCATATTTGCTCATTCTGCACTTCTGCACTTTATTTGAGGGCTACGTTCAATATCTAGAACATCAATGACATGGTGAAATTTATATCATTAAATGTTAATGGGTTGAATAACGTCCGTAAAAGGAACGCTATTGAATGCTGGTTAAAAAACCTAATACCTGATGTCATCTATTTGCAGGAAACCCATCATAAAGATCAGGCAGAGTCAGCTAAACTCTTTAAAAACTGGACGGGCTATAACATATCCGCTTCTGCAGGGTTGGCCCAGAGAGGAGTTTCTATTCTAATAGGAAGACATGTAGGTTTTAACCTTGAAGGGTCGTGCATAGATCCCAGAGGCAGATGGGCAGTCGCACACGGTAAATTAAATAATGTCAACGTTATCCTTGCCAAAATTTACGCACCTATTTTGGACGACCCGCATCCTATTTTACAGGTTAAGCAGGCATTAACCGGTCTTTCTGGACCAATAATTTGGGGGGGTGATTTTAACCTATTACAAAACCCTCGATTGGACTCTTCCAAGAAAGATCATCGACAGAATAAACCCCAAGTCTCTTTAGCTGTTCAAAGCTGCAAGATAGATCTTGACGTTATTGACCATTGGCGTAATCTGAATCCCACCAAGCGTGAGTACACATGCCATTCAGCAAAATATAATTCTGCGTCAAGGCTGGATTTTTTTTTGTCCTCCCACGATCTAGAATTATATAATTACGATTACCTACCCAATGCCTTTTCGGATCATGCGGCTCTCTGCATGGAGGTCAAATTGGGGAATTATGAAGCAAGATCTATAAATAGATGGTTTTTTAACAAACTCAACCTCCTTGACCAACAATGGTGCACTGATATTAATGAAAAGATCGAGCTATTTTTTTCACAGAATAGAGGTACAGCTCCTTTAAACATAATCTGGGATGCATTTAAAGCTACTTTACGTGGAATAATCACATCTAAAGAGATCCCCAAGCTTAAGGCAAAACGGGAGGAGAAAATCAAACTTCAAACTGAACTGTCCCAGGCTACCCAAGAGCATTATAGGGTTAGATCCCAGATTTCCAGCCACAATCTCCTCGAGGCGAAGCGTAAAATGAAGGAATTTTATTATGAACTAGGTGAGACAAATAGTAATTTTCAGGCACAAAAAATCTATGAGGAGAGTGAGTACACAGGAAAGCTTCTGGCCTGGCAATCTAAAGAAAAGCAGACTCGTAACAGAATAGATCAGTTAACTGACCCCATCACTAAAAATCAAGTTAAGACCACCACTGCCATTGGCGAGCTGTTTTTTAAACACTACGAGGGGATATATCAAGCATCTGCAGGGACCACACCTGAATCTATCACAGATTTTCTTCAGCCATTGGAAATACCTAAAATGGATGCTGAGGGCAAGAACTACCTCACTCAGGATTTCACATTATCAGAACTAGATGAAGTGATAGAGTCTTTCCCCAATGGCAAAGCCAATGGTGAGGATGGTCTTCCAATTGAATTCTTTAAAAAATTTGGGGGAATATTGCATAAAGAATTCTTGGAATTAATTAATAATTTACTTCAAGGAGGTCCCCCACCAGATTCTTTTCACACAGCGGTGGTGGTCAGTATTTTAAAAAAGGGAAAGGACAAGGAAAATATAAATTCTTACCGACCGATTAGCCTCCCGAACACAGATTATAAAATTTTTACTAAACTTTTAGCAAACCGATTAAATAAACTAGTAGGACCACTAATAGCTTATGATCAGTGCGGTTTTATTGCAGGCAGGCATCTCCATTCCAATACTACATTTTTACTGGCGGCGCTAGACTATTTTAAAACTAACAAGGTGAAGGCTCAAATTTGGTTTTTAGATGCGGAGAAAGCCTTCGATCTAGTCTCCTGGGATTGTCTGTTTGCAGTTTTACATAGTTTTAATTTCCCGAATGCTTTTATCTCTCTTTTATGACACTTGTACACGAATTCTAGGGCACAAATTATCATCAATAATACCAACATTGGGTCCTGCGAGGTCACTAGAGGCACACGACAAGGCTGCCCCTTGTCCCCAATTTTATTCGCACTTTTTATTGAACCTCTAGCGATCGCCATTAGGAATATCAAAGCTGTCACCGCCCCAATTTTAGGAATGACAAATATAAAACTATACACGGATGATATTGCCCTTTTTTTAGACTCTAAACCCTCAAGTCAATTGAAGATTCTAAAAATCTTCTCTGACTTTCAAAAGCTAGGGGGTTATAAAATTAATGTAAATAAAACAGAAATTATCCTACTTAACTGCACTACAGACACTTTAGCTCCTGAATTCAGGCAGATATACAACACGAGTCCAAAGAGATATCTTGGTATATTTATATCGGATAGCCTAGACGATCTATACTTCCTAAATTTTCTTCCTTTATTAAAAAAGGTGGGCTCACTTTTAGATCGTTGGAATCTACTACCCCTGTCTCTTATAGGGCGGGCATCGCTAATTCGAATGTCGGTATTACCCCTTTTTAATTTCCTCTTTAGTGCGATTCCCTGCGCAATCCAGGCCTCATATTTTAAAAAAATAGAAGCTCTGATTTCCTCTTTCCTATGGGCAAAAAAATCCCCTAGACTTGCACTGAGCACCTTATATTTATCCTCCACACAAGGAGGGTTGTCCCTCCCAAATATTAAAGAATATTATTTTGCGTCTTTTACACATTACAGTCAGAGGTTTTTTTTTCTCTAGATTGCCATGAGACAGACAATTTTTGTATGAAAAGGATGTTGTTGGAATTGAAAATCTATGATCCGGTTAGAACCACGAAAGACCCAAAAAAAGTACGATATAAAACTTTGCAGTGGATTTTTAAGGTCAAAACTCAGTTCTTAAAATTTTATGATTTACCCAATGTAAGTAATAAGACGAATTTAATGAATTTTAGCCTGGGAGAAGCAGGTTGTATGGACAAAAATATAATAACTCTCTGGAAGCAAAATGGTTTTGAAAAAATTGAAGACTTCCTACTGGGAAATAGGTGGAAATCTTGGTATGAAATTTATAGCCAGTTAATTCACTCGCACACAATTATGAACTGGTCATTTATCACGATAAGTCCAAAACTTAGGGAACTCAATATAGGAAATTTATCCCACAAAGACAATATCTCCACTACCCTTAATAATAAAACACAAAAGAAAATGAGTATCTGGATTAAAATATTAATAGAAAGTAAGGACCAGGACTTTTATAGCAAGATAATTGAACGATGGAAAAAAAGGGAAGATATTATAATCAATCAACAGGTTTGGGACAAAATAAACAAATTTAATAAAACCATCTTTCGAGGAGCAAACTTTAAACGTATGCAATTCTACAATAAATGGTTAATATATAGAACCCCGTCCTTTTTACATGATATCTTCCCCCTCGTAGCCGACAAATGCTTTCGATGTGAAGAAAAAGGCACTTGGAAACACATTATCTGGGAGTGTCCAAAAATCCAGGTTTTATGGAAGGAAATAGAAAAATATCTTTCAATCGTCCTTAAAACAAATATTATATTCAACGACCTAATTCCCCTCATAGGCTGTTCTCCTCTCCACACCCAATATGACGAGCCCCTTTTTATAGCTTCTCTAATAGCTAAATCCCTTATATTACAGTCCTGGAGAACAGATTCTGTCCCATCCTTCCAGGCATGGAAGGTAAAATTACAGCGAATCCAGGGTAGGGAGAAAAAATATGCCCTTAGATCAGGGGCTCTCAAAAAATATGATAAATATTGGAGTGTGTTCGATGTTTAGATTTCTCCCGTTATTACTTAACCTGATTTATGCTTTATTGAAAATATTTATTAGTCCATTACGACGGTTCTACCTCCGCACGCTGCACTTTAGAACTTAGCTTTGGTATATTAAATGTGAAAACATTTATTATATATGTATGCTATGTATTCTTTCAATTCTAAACAAAATCTTTTTGATTATTCAAACCAGTTTACTAATTGTCTGCTCTTACACAACCTTGCACTTTATAACTTAAATGTTAAAACGATAATTTGTATGAATGTTTTTCAGTATTTTCCTTCCTCGCACTGTGTTAATTGGATTTCAATTGTATTGTATTGCTATATTTGAACTCTCAATAAAAATATTTTAAAAAAAAAAGTATAATGTAACACTGCCCTCCACCATTCTGTTGTAAATATGCCCAACAGTTGTATAAAACAGCTCAGGCACAGAAGTTTAGAAAAAAAATAACCAGTCTATTAAAGTGCTATCCGACTTCCACCTTGGTGGGTTGAGGAGAGGAAGATAAGTGCTTTGCTGGTGACAACTAATCCAGCCTAAAATAGGAGACCATCCCTGCAGATAGCAACCCTGCAGGCAGTGCACTTCTTTCTGTAAGTTACACAACAGAGTGTGCCACAAACAAACATTGGCAAAGCCAATGGGTCTCACCATTTCACTTTGCCAACACAGACCTATTGGCTTTGCCCCTGTTTTTTGCCAGTGCTGCTCAGCATCAGCAAAAAGAAAAAACACGTTTTTGCCAATGCTTAACAGTATTCCCCCAAAAATAGAATGTGGGTCTCATTACCAGTACTACAGAATGGAGTACATTATTTGGGTTCATTTGTAGCGCTATATGTTTTCAGTGCTTGCAAAGAAAGGATGTCCAAAGTGAGGCATGATAGTTAAACAAAAGAAAAACCAGTGCTGACTAAGTTTCACAATAACCATGTACCAAATTTATCGAAAAAAATTATATTTCATTTAGGTTCAATTAAACAAACGATAGTAGTATATAGTGATACCTTCACTTCAACTCTGGCCTTAAATTTGACAGCTCCGGCCAGGAATCCTGGCCTTAAATGTGATGGTTCTAGTCTTAAATATGACAGGCCTAGTCTTAAACTTGTGTCTGGAAATTTGACAAGTCTGGCAGCAACTTGCTGGCCGCAAACACTCTGGTTTTAAATGGGTGACATGTAGGGCTAGTCCCAAAACTGACAGGTTTGATTGCAAAACATGGGGTAATTGTGTATGTGTTTAAAAAAAAAGTACATAGAAAAAGTGTGTGCATGTAGTAGGGAAATGCCTGGGCATGTTTAAAACTGGGAGGTTGCAGACAGCTGTTGGCTGAACAGATGCGGAGCAGTCCTGAGTCCCCACAGCCCAGGGCCTGGGAGGAAGTCTGTGGCATGTAGGTGTCAAAGTTGTAAATGGTCCTCACAAACCTGCCTATGGTAATTCTCTCCAAAAAAAATAGGTTAATACAAACACCTTATAAAAAAATAAACCCCAGCAACCCCTGAGCTTTGAGATGCGAAAAAAAAGACAGGTAGCATGTTGAGGCAAAGCTTCCCATGAGACCCTGAAACAGGGGGCCAGCTTCTAAAATTTAGGAAGGCTCTCAAAACATTACTCTTTCCCTGAGCCATCCATCCCACTCCTGACTATCCTCCACTGGTGGTAACAGGTTCAGCGCTGGGATACCCCTGGAGGTGACTACGCGCTTTAGAAATCTATAAAATAAATAAATTAGCTGTTAGGATGTAAAAAACACATCGCAAAACCCCTGGTCCCAAATTTGACAGGCCTGGCAGCAAACTCTGGCCTTAAATTTGACAGGTCTGGCCTTAAATTTGACAGGTCTGGCAGCAAACTCTGGCCTTAAATTTGACAGGTCTGGCAGCATACTCTGGCCTTAAATTTGACAGGCCTTAAATTTGACAGGTCTGGCCTTAAACTCTGGCCTTAAATTTGACAGGCCTTAAATTTGACAGGTCTGGCCTTAAACTCTGGCCTTAAATTTGACAGGTCTGGCCTTAAACTCTGGTCTTAAATTTGACAGGTCTGGCCTTAAATTTGACAGGTCTGGCCGTAAACTGCTGGCCTTAAAATTGACAGGTCAGGTCTTAAATTTGACCGGTCTGGCAGCAAACTGCTGGTCTTAAATCTGACAGGTCTGGCCTTAAACTGCTGCCTTAAAATTGACAGGTCTGGTCTTAAATTTGACAGGTCTGGCAGCAAACTGCTGGTCTTAAATTTGACAGGTCTGGCAGCAAACTACTGGCCTTAAAATTGACAGGTCTGGTCTTAAATTTGACAGGTCTGGAAGTAAACTGATGGTCTTAAATTTGGCAGGTCTGGCAGCAAACTGTTGGTCTTAAATTTGACTGGTCTGGCTGCATAACATGGGTAATTGTATATGTGTTTAAAAGTGCAAAGAAAAGTGAGTGAATGTAGGAGGGAAATGTCTGGGCATGTTTAAAACTGGGGGTTGCAGACAGCTGTTGTCTGAACAGCTGCGGAGCAGTCCTGAGTCCCAGCCCAGGGCCTTGGAGGAAGGCTATGGCATGTAGGTGTCAAAGTGGTAAAGGGTCCTCACAAACCTGCCTATGGCAATGATCAAAAATAGGTAAATACAAACCCCTTATAAAATAATAAACCACAGCCACCCAGGAGCTTTGAGCTTTGAGCTCAATATCTAGGTCTGTTTCTATCTGTAACCATCTCTGTCTATCTCTCTGTCCCTCTGGCCATCCTTATCTGCCTATATATCTACGTATAGGGCTGTGTTGCAACCGCTCTCACTTTCATTATGTCTCTCACTGTCATCTATCTAGTGATCTATTCTAGTCCCTCTATTCTCTTTGTCAATATTTTTCTGTCTCCTTATGTCTTTTTTCTGTTTCTCTGCTGTGAGTAGGACAATAGTTTTAGCTAACAGTAAAATGTGAATTTGAAGCACCCACAAAATATAAGGAGTTTGTTGAATGTTCTGATTCGATGTACTACCCACCATTTGGGAAATGATTGAACAATATTTCATTTTGCAGTAACGTGTTGGAATACAGTGAAGGTTTTTAAAAGCTTATGACTTCCATTTCAGATTTAATCACATCATGTGTCATCTCAGTTTTGGAAAACTAAGTTTTTTATCTTTTAATCCAGCCTTACGAGGAAAAGTGTAATCTTTCTGCACAACGTTACTTTGAAAATAGTTTTAATACACTGAGAAAGTTCAGCTTATAACAATCTGTGGTGTTTACATTTGTTTGAATTGCCGTTATATATTGCTTACTATCACAACTAAATTGTAAAAAAAACAAGCACCTTTTACATTTTCAAACTGTGTTATCTCGGAGTCAGTATTCCGTTTTACTGACGAGATTCAAATGACCTAATGTTGACGGCTCAAGATGTGGTGACTGCTTCGTAAAGTCGTCTTTCTTGAATACCTAAAGCAAATACCTGGAGGATTGGGGGATGAGGATGCTTGGCTCTGGCTTTATATACGTTAATTTGATCTTCTTTCCCCGGCGTGGCTGTCCTGCTGCTGAAGAAAGGCTTTCTAATCCAGCGCCAGCCAGGTAAAGAGACAAAAAGACATGACAATAGCTGGAAGTTATGGGCCACGCCTTCCTCTTGAGGCTGACGGTCGGATCGTAGGATGCAGAACATTCGGAATCCTGCAAACTCCGAAGAGGCTTTTGTGCGTGACGGGCCGCACCTGCACAGTATAAAATGAGTTTTTCTGCGAGAAACAATCCTTTCATTATTGTGGCCCCTCAACAGAAACCTACGACTTGTCCGCACCTTGTAGTTTATTGTAAACTGGATACAGATTACCCCCACTGATTTAACAATTCTTCATATTATGTCTGTTTTCATAATCTGCTTCAATATACTAGAAGTCTCTAATAGCTTTCTCCAAACTACCGCGGTGCCTGCATATATTGTGTAAACGGGAAAAACATTATTTTTCTTTGCTGTTCTGGCCATATATCTCCCCACCCTTAGAAGATGTCCAGTGCAAGTAAAAAAACTGCTAAAACTGTTGAAATGGTTTTCAGCCCAAAGATTCTAAGCGGTTAAACAGAGAAATAGTCCTTTATTTGCTTTAATTTGAACTGAAAGGCACCTCTTTTTGGGGGGAAATGAATAAAGTACTGAACCATCAGAACCACTTTTAATTTCTATTGTCTAAATACATTTACTTGACTATTCACTTACAACTAACATTGGCACCCCAAAGACTAATGTGCTACCTGACTGAAAAAGCTTTGGTATTATGTTTGGAATTCTTTCACTGAATGTACAAAACAGCGCTATTTTAGGCACGCTTTGCATTCTTAGGAACACATTTGGTTCTGTATTTATCCAGAAGAGCCATCAGAAAAAGATTTCCCAGTAAGGGCTGGTGTGTTTTAAGAACTAGATTCTCGGAAATTAATACTGAAAATACATAATGTGCATCAACGTTAAGGAAATTATCCAAGAAAGGCGTTAGTTATTTACCAAAGTACGCTGCATAGCCAGATTTAGTCAACCACGGTAAATCCTGTTAAAATCCTCCAGTGGGAAATATGTTTCATTTATTATTTAGTAATAAATTAAAAGGCATGCAACATTGTAAGATCATTACTACACTGTGTTGCATATTTCTTTTCCACTCAGTTAAAAGTAGTATTTTGCGCGCTGCAAATACAAATTCATTTTGCTCTGTATTAGGTATTTTTTGCAACACTAATGCATAAAACAACATAACACACAGTCCTTCATTCTGGATACTGTGGTTCACGCAGGTGCATCATTTTTCATGAAGAGGTATGGTTACCGCACATTTGATGTTTTACCCCAGTTGGATTTCCACTCAAATGGAGTTTAAAAGTGTGACATGGTCAGATGCTTATGAATAGCTTTCCAGGTTAGGATCATTGGCCATAAGAGTGGGTTGTCCATTGTTTTCATGAGTGGGGAATCATGGTACATGTGTGGTATACCTTTGGGGGTAGAATGTGTAGCCTCTATCGAGTCGGGCCATTATTGATTAGGTCTAAGAGTTTGTTAGCAAGATAGCAATATGTGACAGTTGAAACATATGATACAGCAATATCGTTGTCAGAATATCATGTAAATATTGTGTCACAAACATTTTCAAAAAGTATTGCCCCAATGGAGTTAAAAATAGTAAATCTACATCCAATGGGACTATACTTCTGTGAACAATATTAAGGAGACAATAAATAGGTCAGGTAATATTTTTGTAGATGATATCGTAATATCCAATTGTGTTGACTTGCTTAATCACAGGATAATATACCACAGGACTGCATATCAGCTCTTAGTTCAGAAGAGTTTGGTGTGTTTTATGTACCCCCAAAGAATAGTATATCTTTGTCTATCTGGTGAAGTAGAAATATTAGGATGAGCAGGGTGGATCAATCCTAACAAGCAGGTAAAATGTGGACCACCCCCCATATTCACTGTTTAGGCCTTCCTCTAAAGAGTCAATTGTAAGATGGATCTTCGTATAAAGACATTGGTCTTCTCAGAGATTAAGGATGACTGATTATTATCAATCTTGTGTTTGAACCCTCAATTAACAAGTATTCCTAAAAACTCAAGATTATTCTGTCTCCACTCCAATTCAAAACCTAGTGGGCACTCTTGACATGGTTAATGTTATACTACCGTTCCAGTTAGCCTTAAAATGTACAAAAATGAAAATTATGAATTGAGGGGAAGTAGGGAGGGCTGTGAACTAAACTGCTGAGTCAAAGCAGAATACTAATAGCATGGGGCAGTGGTATAATTGTTGATCTTAGAGTGTTTGCTCCTATGACATCTGTCAGACAGTTGCCTGTTTCTAGAGGTTCTGGAACTAACAGGAAGAGATCAGGCAATAACGGGGCATCCCTGTCTCAGGCCCCTGTGAACTACAAAAGTATTGAATAGCTGCCCCACATATTTCCTGTACCACAAGGATAACACGTGGCCGACACAATTTTTTTATTCATACTCTGTCCTATCCATGTCTTTTTCAAGTGTTAGGAACAGATACCCCATATAACAAACAAATTCCTCTTCGGCATCCAGTGAGATAAATATAGCTTCTTCCAAGGTGTCCATGCTGAGCCATAACATATGACGCAATGTCCCATGATGTTTTTGGAATGAGAATCCAAGGACAAATAATTTAAAAACGTGTATTTTAAAATGCACATGTACCCTTAGGTCTCTTGGTGCTAAAATAATATGTTTATCGTTACCCACCAATAGTACAAAGTAGTCTTTCTATTGACTTCAGAATTATGAAGATCTGATTGGACCCACTGTGATCGAAACCTGTTCCCATGAGATAAAACAGAGATTCCTGAAGTGGATACATTTGTCCACGGAACCACCTGGGCCGCCATCTAGTAACAAATGTCACTTGTGACTGAGTTTATTATGGGCGACCATATACCTGTTAGAATTTTAACCAGAGTCTTCAACAATACATTGATTAAAAATATTTGGAGATAGCTGACACTTTATAAGGTGCCCCTGACGGGTTTGAGATGAACACAAACTAACGCCTTGTACAACAACAATCCAAGTACCAGTGGATTACTCTTCCTTGTGTGAGTGAATCATGAATGTCAGTCAGCTGTGCTTTGCCCAGCTTATAGAATCTTTCTCCAACAATTGGGTTAATGGCAATTAAGTGTTGGGTAAGTAATTTCACCCGCTGATATTTTCTTTCTTGTAATGCTTTCTTCTCTGTTTCCACTTGAGGTATGTCTTGCCAGGAAAAGAAATCTTCCGCTGCAGATGTGGTTTCCTCACTCCTCTGCAGGTTTGGTTTCCCCAATCCCTGAAATATACAACTCTATATAGTAACTATCTAATGTATTTAATATGTTTTGAGTAAGGCCATTGGGTTTATTCAATTTTGCAGCTGCGGCGATTTTCACATCATTATAGATTTGTCACATTTGACACATAAGCCATCATCTACCACATGATCTGCAGATATTAACAAAAAGTAGTTTCTAGCTCAAACTGTTCAAAAGTTATAAAAATAAAGCGACATGTGTTGCTGCTCGGTAGTAGGCCCTTTGCAAAGATGGAATGGTCACCTTTCTGTTGCTTATTGCTATATTTGGGTGTTAAACAGGTTTTAATGAGATGCAACCGATACCCAGACAGTGTTTACAAGTTTACAAATTACTAAATAATGATGTAATTCTATTACAAAATATGCTGCTTTATGCTGCATAATTAGATTTTTCTTGCCATATCATTTTCTCAAATCAGCTGCATAATTTACTTAACTCTGCTGTATAATTTGGCACTCTCAAGCCGCATAATTCTGGTGGCCCTGGTATTGGGGATGCTTTTGTACGAAGCCCTGGCTATATTAGATGATAGGTATCGCAGAGAGTGCAAGGTTGAGTTGCTAACTGCATATCGAATTTTCACCTTCTTAATAAATTTGCCATTGTAGATGAATAAGGGAATTACCAGATCTGGGGTTAAAGAGCGAGTTAAGAGAGATCTTAGAACTTTTCTGTTTCAGTCAGTGGAGTGTCTTTTGTATCTAGGTGATAGGTCTTGAAAGAAGATTCAAGTCACTTCTGTTCCCACTTAATCTTCTTCTTGTGTAAGGCAATCTCTCACATCATTCCCACTTGTAGAGAAGTCCTATCCGCTTCCTATGAGGTTACGCTGTTTTCCAACGGATATGTCTTACTATGGTTTGTAGCTCATTCATTTCAGCAGTAAGTTTACGCTTGGTTAATTTTCCATGATTTGAGTAGAAGGGCAGCCTGGATACACTCAAGGATTAAGGTCTCTGGAGAGTGATCTGATAGTGTGCCCACATGGATGTATCAATGCAAAACATTTGGCAGCAGTGAGCCAGTGATAAAGACGCATTTTCTTCCCTTGGTGCAAATGGCATACAATAGAAAGGAGTGATCAATCTTGGTTGTATGTACCGGTCTGCAGACATCCAGCAGGAAGTCTCAGTTGCACAATTCTAGTTGTCCTGGTTATAAGACATATTTATGCTTAGATGTTTGGGTGTGCCTCTTGGTGCCATTTCCAATAGTTCCAATCCCATGAAAGGGGCAGCTGTCCTGAAGTGATTGTAAAGTCTGAATAAAGGCAAGAAAACCTTGTTCATAAACATATCACCCATCATGAGAAGTACCACTATCTTTCTACCTCTTCCAGGCATTCTCTATCTCGGTCTTTCCATGTCTGCAAATGTATTTCTCTCTGTCTCCCATGTCTCTCTCCCCTGTGTCTCTCTCCTTTTGTCTTTCTCTGTACCAGTCTTTTTATCCTGTTCTCTCACTCTGACTCCCCTGACTTATCTTTGCAGCGTGATGTCTCTCTCAGAACCCTTCTTCTCTTTCTCTGACTTTGTATGTATCTCTCTGTCTTTTACTCTTTCAGTTTCCCTCTATCCATGTCTCTTTCTTTCTCCTCATCTCTCCCGGTCCTAGGACGTTCCTATTATCTTGGACAAATATTTTCAAACTCTGCACTTAATCTTTGAAGCCTGCTTTGCAAACTGGAAAGTTTCAGAGGCGAAATTGTTTGAATGTGTTTGTCAGTGCTCAATGTAGTCCGCTGTGCATTTTTATTACTACCATCTGACCCTGCTTCGATGGGGTCAGTGGACACTTCATCTTCTTAAATCTCAACTATTCTATTCTCTATTTATAAATGTTGGCTGTAAGTCATCCTCATCCCTCCCATATCACACTAGATCTTACCATTTGCACCTACTCACATATACCACATACCAGACCTTCAATTAACTTCGACGTGAGAACCTTATGAAAAAGCTACAAATATGGATTCAGCTTTTGAAGGGATCTGAGAAATATTTGTCCCTTTACTAAGTAAAAAATGCCTCAGACATTTGTAGACTTAGAAGGACTAATTTGTGAATTTATAACTGTAACTAGAAAACATGGATACATTTAAATATACTATGCGCTTTAAAATTGCACATGTTGTTTTATTGTTTTTAATGTAAACTCGAGCTGAGCAGGAGGCTATGATCAGTCAGCCTCTTTTTGAACACTGTAGCCCCATCCTTGCTGCAGTCAGGGTCTCAAATCATAAGCACCTGAGGCTTCTTGTTCCTCGAAAGTGTTTTACTTGCAACAGGGCCCATCCCCCAGGCTGCAGAGTAAACTGACTTCATGAGATCCTGGAACACTGGCCTCTTGATATTCTAATGGCCCTTGTAATGCACAGGTGCCTATTTACACGTTGATAGCTGCCCATATCGAAGTCCTGCCATGAGCGTCCTCTCAAGGCACATATTTTAACATCTTCGATGGTAGACTGAGGAAAGGGCATTGTCTACATGCTATGGCGCAAAAACTAAAGGCTTTTGTGTTTTAAAAGCAAAATAATGTGAATTGCACAGACCCCTAATCATCAGGCATTTGTAAAAATGTGTCATGTTAATAATTTTTTTAACTTTCATGTAAGCCTTCTGCAACTTTGACACTGTTAAAGAAACGAATTTCTAACAATGAGCCTTCAATGAGAGATTAGCGCTAACAGCAGTTTTAAATTGACCTCATCAGAAGACCTGAAATAATTTGGTGCTGAAGTCATGTTAAAATATCATTGTTGCTAAATCAAGCAGTATGAGCAGTCTTTACATGCTTCCAGAATAAGAAGATATCGAGCCAGTGCAGAGATTCCAACACTCCCCAGTTCTTAAAGGCAGCTGCTCAGGTCATTTCCCCACATCCTCTACCTTCCTGGATTTCTCTTTGGTCACCCCATTATGTGTTCCGGTCCCCAGCAATATAATTTTTGTTTACTCACATATCCCCGTTTGTAGTGCGCACTACTGAAGATGTGAACAGCTTAAATAACCTCAGCATTATAACTCCAAAACGTTCAGCTGGTGAAGAGATCGGAGAGGCATGTAACTCTTTAGGTCTGCGCAAACTCGCCATGGAACTGCAGTATGTTTAAGTACAAATGAAATAATTTACACAGTAAACTATGCTGCGCCTTTAAATCATACATCCTTAACAGTTGCTCTTGTTTGTAGAACTGCTCGCAGATTTAAGTTCTGCAGAGACAGCCTCTGTTTGCTCAACGGCATCCTATGCTGCTTCTCTGTAGAAAGGTGTGTTAGAGGCAGGACCCTCCCCCCAGTCAGAGTTAAGAGAACGCGGATCTCTTGCGATGCTAATTGTCCCTTTGTTATGCGAAGAGAGGCATTTTGCAGCTCTAGTCCGGCGGCATCCTGAAGCCTTCTTAGAGTTTCCTCTCAAAGCAGCGTTCACAGACGCTGTTGAGAAATGCGTCATAGATTTTAGAATCATGCCAAACAAGTGCACCACTCTTTTAAGGGCTGATGACTTTAACCAGGTAACCTCCACGTGCCTAAAACAACAACAACAAAAAAAGATTGGGTCAGAAATAAAAATAGTCGACCTTTGACTTCTATTTCTGAGCTGCACTGTCAGAACCTAAATATTAACTATGAATTATTTTGATGCTGGGAAAGCATCATGATATTTCTCGAAATTGGTTCTTTAGTTTCAGACAGTGCAGCTCAGAAATAGAAGTCAAAGGTCGACTATTTTTATTTTTGACCCAATCTTTTTTTGTTGTTGTTGTTTTAGGCACGTGGAGGTTACCTGATTAAAGTCATCAGCCCTTAAAAGAGTGGTGCACTTGTTTGGCATGATTCTAAAATCTATGACGCATTTCTCAACAGCGTCTGTGAACGCTGCTTTGAGAGGAAACTCTAAGAAGGCTTCAGGATGCCGCCGGACTAGAGCTGCAAAATGCCTCTCTTCGCATAACAAAGGGACAATTAGCATCGCAAGAGATCCGCGTTCTCTTAACTCTGACTGGGGGGAGGGTCCTGCCTCTAACACACCTTTCTACAGAGAAGCAGCATAGGATGCCGTTGAGCAAACAGAGGCTGTCTCTGCAGAACTTAAATCTGCGAGCAGTTCTACAAACAAGAGCAACTGTTAAGGATGTATGATTTAAAGGCGCAGCATAGTTTACTGTGTAAATTATTTCATTTGTACTTAAACATACTGCAGTTCCATGGCGAGTTTGCGCAGACCTAAAGAGTTACATGCCTCTCCGATCTCTTCACCAGCTGAACGTTTTGGAGTTATAATGCTGAGGTTATTTAAGCTGTTCACATCTTCAGTAGTGCGCACTACAAACGGGGATATGTGAGTAAACAAAAATTATATTGCTGGGGACCGGAACACATAATGGGGTGACCAAAGAGAAATCCAGGAAGGTAGAGGATGTGGGGAAATGACCTGAGCAGCTGCCTTTAAGAACTGGGGAGTGTTGGAATCTCTGCACTGGCTCGATATCTTCTTATTCTGGAAGCATGTAAAGACTGCTCATACTGCTTGATTTAGCAACAATGATATTTTAACATGACTTCAGCACCAAATTATTTCAGGTCTTCTGATGAGGTCAATTTAAAACTGCTGTTAGCGCTAATCTCTCATTGAAGGCTCATTGTTAGAAATTCGTTTCTTTAACAGTGTCAAAGTTGCAGAAGGCTTACATGAAAGTTAAAAAAATTATTAACATGACACATTTTTACAAATGCCTGATGATTAGGGGTCTGTGCAATTCACATTATTTTGCTTTTAAAACACAAAAGCCTTTAGTTTTTGCTCCATAGCATGTAGACAATGCCCTTTCCTCAGTCTACCATCGAAGATGTTAAAATATGTGCCTTGAGAGGACGCTCATGGCAGGACTTCGATATGGGCAGCTATCAACGTGTAAATAGGCACCTGTGCATTACAAGGGCCATTAGAATATCAAGAGGCCAGTGTTCCAGGATCTCATGAAGTCAGTTTACTCTGCAGACTGGGGGATGGGCCCTGTTGCAAGTAAAACACTTTCGAGGAACAAGAAGCCTCAGGTGCTTATGATTTGAGACCCTGACTGCAGCAAGGATGGGGCTACAGTGTTCAAAAAGAGGCTGACTGATCATAGCCTCCTGCTCAGCTCGAGTTTACATTAAAAACAATAAAACAACATGTGCAATTTTAAAGCGCATAGTATATTTAAATGTATCCATGTTTTCTAGTTACAGTTATAAATTCACAAATTAGTCCTTCTAAGTCTACAAATGTCTGAGGCATTTTTTACTTAGTAAAGGGACAAATATTTCTCAGATCCCTTCAAAAGCTGAATCCATATTTGTAGCTTTTTCATAAGGTTCTCACGTCGAAGTTAATTGAAGGTCTGGTATGTGGTATATGTGAGTAGGTGCAAATGGTAAGATCTAGTGTGATATGGGAGGGATGAGGATGACTTACAGCCAACATTTATAAATAGAGAATAGAATAGTTGAGATTTAAGAAGATGAAGTGTCCACTGACCCCATCGAAGCAGGGTCAGATGGTAGTAATAAAAATGCACAGCGGACTACATTGAGCACTGACAAACACATTCAAACAATTTCGCCTCTGAAACTTTCCAGTTTGCAAAGCAGGCTTCAAAGATTAAGTGCAGAGTTTGAAAATATTTGTCCAAGATAATAGGAACGTCCTAGGACCGGGAGAGATGAGGAGAAAGAAAGAGACATGGATAGAGGGAAACTGAAAGAGTAAAAGACAGAGAGATACATACAAAGTCAGAGAAAGAGAAGAAGGGTTCTGAGAGAGACATCACGCTGCAAAGATAAGTCAGGGGAGTCAGAGTGAGAGAACAGGATAAAAAGACTGGTACAGAGAAAGACAAAAGGAGAGAGACACAGGGGAGAGAGACATGGGAGACAGAGAGAAATACATTTGCAGACATGGAAAGACCGAGATAGAGAATGCCTGGAAGAGGTAGAAAGATAGTGGTACTTCTCATGATGGGTGATATGTTTATGAACAAGGTTTTCTTGCCTTTATTCAGACTTTACAATCACTTCAGGACAGCTGCCCCTTTCATGGGATTGGAACTATTGGAAATGGCACCAAGAGGCACACCCAAACATCTAAGCATAAATATGTCTTATAACCAGGACAACTAGAATTGTGCAACTGAGACTTCCTGCTGGATGTCTGCAGACCGGTACATACAACCAAGATTGATCACTCCTTTCTATTGTATGCCATTTGCACCAAGGGAAGAAAATGCGTCTTTATCACTGGCTCACTGCTGCCAAATGTTTTGCATTGATACATCCATGTGGGCACACTATCAGATCACTCTCCAGAGACCTTAATCCTTGAGTGTATCCAGGCTGCCCTTCTACTCAAATCATGGAAAATTAACCAAGCGTAAACTTACTGCTGAAATGAATGAGCTACAAACCATAGTAAGACATATCCGTTGGAAAACAGCGTAACCTCATAGGAAGCGGATAGGACTTCTCTACAAGTGGGAATGATGTGAGAGATTGCCTTACACAAGAAGAAGATTAAGTGGGAACAGAAGTGACTTGAATCTTCTTTCAAGACCTATCACCTAGATACAAAAGACACTCCACTGACTGAAACAGAAAAGTTCTAAGATCTCTCTTAACTCGCTCTTTAACCCCAGATCTGGTAATTCCCTTATTCATCTACAATGGCAAATTTATTAAGAAGGTGAAAATTCGATATGCAGTTAGCAACTCAACCTTGCACTCTCTGCGATACCTATCATCTAATATAGCCAGGGCTTCGTACAAAAGCATCCCCAATACCAGGGCCACCAGAATTATGCGGCTTGAGAGTGCCAAATTATACAGCAGAGTTAAGTAAATTATGCAGCTGATTTGAGAAAATGATATGGCAAGAAAAATCTAATTATGCAGCATAAAGCAGCATATTTTGTAATAGAATTACATCATTATTTAGTAATTTGTAAACTTGTAAACACTGTCTGGGTATCGGTTGCATCTCATTAAAACCTGTTTAACACCCAAATATAGCAATAAGCAACAGAAAGGTGACCATTCCATCTTTGCAAAGGGCCTACTACCGAGCAGCAACACATGTCGCTTTATTTTTATAACTTTTGAACAGTTTGAGCTAGAAACTACTTTTTGTTAATATCTGCAGATCATGTGGTAGATGATGGCTTATGTGTCAAATGTGACAAATCTATAATGATGTGAAAATCGCCGCAGCTGCAAAATTGAATAAACCCAATGGCCTTACTCAAAACATATTAAATACATTAGATAGTTACTATATAGAGTTGTATATTTCAGGGATTGGGGAAACCAAACCTGCAGAGGAGTGAGGAAACCACATCTGCAGCGGAAGATTTCTTTTCCTGGCAAGACATACCTCAAGTGGAAACAGAGAAGAAAGCATTACAAGAAAGAAAATATCAGCGGGTGAAATTACTTACCCAACACTTAATTGCCATTAACCCAATTGTTGGAGAAAGATTCTATAAGCTGGGCAAAGCACAGCTGACTGACATTCATGATTCACTCACACAAGGAAGAGTAATCCACTGGTACTTGGATTGTTGTTGTACAAGGCGTTAGTTTGTGTTCATCTCAAACCCGTCAGGGGCACCTTATAAAGTGTCAGCTATCTCCAAATATTTTTAATCAATGTATTGTTGAAGACTCTGGTTAAAATTCTAACAGGTATATGGTCGCCCATAATAAACTCAGTCACAAGTGACATTTGTTACTAGATGGCGGCCCAGGTGGTTCCGTGGACAAATGTATCCACTTCAGGAATCTCTGTTTTATCTCATGGGAACAGGTTTCGATCACAGTGGGTCCAATCAGATCTTCATAATTCTGAAGTCAATAGAAAGACTACTTTGTACTATTGGTGGGTAACGATAAACATATTATTTTAGCACCAAGAGACCTAAGGGTACATGTGCATTTTAAAATACACAATTTTAAATTATTTGTCCTTGGATTCTCATTCCAAAAACATCATGGGACATTGCGTCATATGTTATGGCTCAGCATGGACACCTTGGAAGAAGCTATATTTATCTCACTGGATGCCGAAGAGGAATTTGTTTGTTATATGGGGTATCTGTTCCTAACACTTGAAAAAGACATGGATAGGACAGAGTATGAATAAAAAAATAGTGTCGGCCACGTGTTATCCTTGTGGTACAGGAAATATGTGGGGCAGCTATTCAATACTTTTGTAGTTCACAGGGGCCTGAGACAGGGATGCCCCGTTATTGCCTGATCTCTTCCTGTTAGTTCCAGAACCTCTAGAAACAGGCAACTGTCTGACAGATGTCATAGGAGCAAACACTCTAAGATCAACAATTATACCACTGCCCCATGCTATTAGTATTCTGCTTTGACTCAGCAGTTTAGTTCACAGCCCTCCCTACTTCCCCTCAATTCATAATTTTCATTTTTGTACATTTTAAGGCTAACTGGAACGGTAGTATAACATTAACCATGTCAAGAGTGCCCACTAGGTTTTGAATTGGAGTGGAGACAGAATAATCTTGAGTTTTTAGGAATACTTGTTAATTGAGGGTTCAAACACAAGATTGATAATAATCAGTCATCCTTAATCTCTGAGAAGACCAATGTCTTTATACGAAGATCCATCTTACAATTGACTCTTTAGAGGAAGGCCTAAACAGTGAATATGGGGGGTGGTCCACATTTTACCTGCTTGTTAGGATTGATCCCCCTGCTCATCCTAATATTTCTACTTCACCAGATAGACAAAGATATACTATTCTTTGGGGGTACATAAAACACACCAAACTCTTCTGAACTAAGAGCTGATATGCAGTCCTGTGGTATATTATCCTGTGATTAAGCAAGTCAACACAATTGGATATTACGATATCATCTACAAAAATATTACCTGACCTATTTATTGTCTCCTTAATATTGTTCACAGAAGTATAGTCCCATTGGATGTAGATTTACTATTTTTAACTCCATTGGGGCAATACTTTTTGAAAATGTTTGTGACACAATATTTACATGATATTCTGACAACGATATTGCTGTATCATATGTTTCAACTGTCACATATTGCTATCTTGCTAACAAACTCTTAGACCTAATCAATAACGGCCCGACTCGATAGAGGCTACACATTCTACCCCCAAAGGTATACCACACATGTACCATGATTCCCCACTCATGAAAACAATGGACAACCCACTCTTATGGCCAATGATCCTAACCTGGAAAGCTATTCATAAGCATCTGACCATGTCACACTTTTAAACTCCATTTGAGTGGAAATCCAACTGGGGTAAAACATCAAATGTGCGGTAACCATACCTCTTCATGAAAAATGATGCACCTGCGTGAACCACAGTATCCAGAATGAAGGACTGTGTGTTATGTTGTTTTATGCATTAGTGTTGCAAAAAATACCTAATACAGAGCAAAATGAATTTGTATTTGCAGCTCGCAAAATACTACTTTTAACTGAGTGGAAAAGAAATATGCAACACAGTGTAGTAATGATCTTACAATGTTGCATGCCTTTTAATTTATTACTAAATAATAAATGAAACATATTTCCCACTGGAGGATTTTAACAGGATTTACCGTGGTTGACTAAATCTGGCTATGCAGCGTACTTTGGTAAATAACTAACGCCTTTCTTGGATAATTTCCTTAACGTTGATGCACATTATGTATTTTCAGTATTAATTTCCGAGAATCTAGTTCTTAAAACACACCAGCCCTTACTGGGAAATCTTTTTCTGATGGCTCTTCTGGATAAATACAGAACCAAATGTGTTCCTAAGAATGCAAAGTGTGCCTAAAATAGCGCTGTTTTGTACATTCAGTGAAAGAATTCCAAACATAATACCAAAGCTTTTTCAGTCAGGTAGCACATTAGTCTTTGGGGTGCCAATGTTAGTTGTAAGTGAATAGTCAAGTAAATGTATTTAGACAATAGAAATTAAAAGTGGTTCTGATGGTTCAGTACTTTATTCATTTCCCCCCAAAAAGAGGTGCCTTTCAGTTCAAATTAAAGCAAATAAAGGACTATTTCTCTGTTTAACCGCTTAGAATCTTTGGGCTGAAAACCATTTCAACAGTTTTAGCAGTTTTTTTACTTGCACTGGACATCTTCTAAGGGTGGGGAGATATATGGCCAGAACAGCAAAGAAAAATAATGTTTTTCCCGTTTACACAATATATGCAGGCACCGCGGTAGTTTGGAGAAAGCTATTAGAGACTTCTAGTATATTGAAGCAGATTATGAAAACAGACATAATATGAAGAATTGTTAAATCAGTGGGGGTAATCTGTATCCAGTTTACAATAAACTACAAGGTGCGGACAAGTCGTAGGTTTCTGTTGAGGGGCCACAATAATGAAAGGATTGTTTCTCGCAGAAAAACTCATTTTATACTGTGCAGGTGCGGCCCGTCACGCACAAAAGCCTCTTCGGAGTTTGCAGGATTCCGAATGTTCTGCATCCTACGATCCGACCGTCAGCCTCAAGAGGAAGGCGTGGCCCATAACTTCCAGCTATTGTCATGTCTTTTTGTCTCTTTACCTGGCTGGCGCTGGATTAGAAAGCCTTTCTTCAGCAGCAGGACAGCCACGCCGGGGAAAGAAGATCAAATTAACGTATATAAAGCCAGAGCCAAGCATCCTCATCCCCCAATCCTCCAGGTATTTGCTTTAGGTATTCAAGAAAGACGACTTTACGAAGCAGTCACCACATCTTGAGCCGTCAACATTAGGTCATTTGAATCTCGTCAGTAAAACGGAATACTGACTCCGAGATAACACAGTTTGAAAATGTAAAAGGTGCTTGTTTTTTTTACAATTTAGTTGTGATAGTAAGCATTATATAATGGCAATTCAAACAAATGTAAACATCACAGATTGTTATAAGCTGAACTTTCTCAGTGTATTAAAACTATTTTCAAAGTAACGTTGTGCAGAAAGATTACACTTTTCCTCATAAGGCTGGATTAAAAGATAAAAAACTTAGTTTTCCAAAACTGAGATGACACATGATGTGATTAAATCTGAAATGGAAGTCACAAGCTTTTAAAAACCTTCACTGTATTCCAACACGTTACTGCAAAATGAAATATTGTTCAATCATTTCCCAAATGGTGGGTAGTACATCGAATCAGAACATTCAACAAACTCCTTATATTTTGTGGGTGCTTCAAATTCACATTTTACTGTTAGCTAAAACTATTGTCCTACTCACAGCAGAGAAACAGAAAAAAGACATAAGGAGACAGAAAAATATTGACAAAGAGAATAGAGGGACTAGAATAGATCACTAGATAGATGACAGTGAGAGACATAATGAAAGTGAGAGCGGTTGCAACACAGCCTATACGTAGATATATAGGCAGATAAGGATGGCCAGAGGGCCAGAGAGATAGACAGAGATGGTTACAGATAGAAACAGACCTAGATATTGAGCTCAAAGCTCAAAGCTCCTGGGTGGCTGTGGTTTATTATTTTATAAGGGGTTTGTATTTACCTATTTTTGATCATTGCCATAGGCAGGTTTGTGAGGACCCTTTACCACTTTGACACCTACATGCCATAGCCTTCCTCCAAGGCCCTGGGCTGGGACTCAGGACTGCTCCGCAGCTGTTCAGACAACAGCTGTCTGCAACCCCCAGTTTTAAACATGCCCAGACATTTCCCTCCTACATTCACTCACTTTTCTTTGCACTTTTAAACACATATACAATTACCCATGTTATGCAGCCAGACCAGTCAAATTTAAGACCAACAGTTTGCTGCCAGACCTGCCAAATTTAAGACCATCAGTTTTCTTCCAGACCTGTCAAATTTAAGACCAGACCTGTCAATTTTAAGGCCAGTAGTTTGCTGCCAGACCTGTCAAATTTAAGACCAGCAGTTTGCTGCCAGACCTGTCAAATTTAAGACCAGACCTGTCAATTTTAAGGCAGCAGTTTAAGGCCAGACCTGTCAGATTTAAGACCAGCAGTTTGCTGCCAGACCTGTCAAATTTAAGACCAGACCTGTCAATTTTAAGGCCAGCAGTTTACGGCCAGACCTGTCAAATTTAAGGCCAGACCTGTCAAATTTAAGACCAGAGTTTAAGGCCAGACCTGTCAAATTTAAGGCCAGAGTTTAAGGCCAGCCCTGTCAAATTTAAGGCCTGTCAAATTTAAGGCCAGAGTTTAAGGCCAGACCTGTCAAATTTAAGGCCTGTCAAATTTAAGGCCAGAGTATGCTGCCAGACCTGTCAAATTTAAGGCCAGAGTTTGCTGCCAGACCTGTCAAATTTAAGGCCAGACCTGTCAAATTTAAGGCCAGAGTTTGCTGCCAGGCCTGTCAAATTTGGGACCAGGGGTTTTGCGATGTGTTTTTTACATCCTAACAGCTGGCCCCCTGTTTCAGGGTCTCATGGGAAGCTTTGCCTCAACATGCTACCTGTCTTTTTTTTCGCATCTCAAAGCTCAGGGGTTGCTGGGGTTTATTATTTTATAAGGTGTTTGTATTAACCTATTTTTTTTGGAGAGAATTACCATAGGCAGGTTTGTGAGGACCATTTACAACTTTGACACCTACATGCCACAGACTTCCTCCCAGGCCCTGGGCTGTGGGGACTCAGGACTGCTCCGCATCTGTTCAGCCAACAGCTGTCTGCAACCTCCCAGTTTTAAACATGCCCAGGCATTTCCCTACTACATGCACACACTTTTTCTATGTACTTTTTTTTAAACACATACACAATTACCCCATGTTTTGCAATCAAACCTGTCAGTTTTGGGACTAGCCCTACATGTCACCCATTTAAAACCAGAGTGTTTGCGGCCAGCAAGTTGCTGCCAGACTTGTCAAATTTCCAGACACAAGTTTAAGACTAGGCCTGTCATATTTAAGACTAGAACCATCACATTTAAGGCCAGGATTCCTGGCCGGAGCTGTCAAATTTAAGGCCAGAGTTGAAGTGAAGGTATCACTATATACTACTAACGATGAACAAAATATTAATGGTGCTCATACAGTTACACAAACAATGATAAAAGTGTGAACAATGACAAGTGTAAACTGAACAAGTTGCATTTGCTTAATTTGATAAAACACGACAGGCTTCAAAGTATGAGTGCACATTTATCAGTTAAATGAGGAAATATAAGATTTTACATATCAATTATTCACAAAATAAATATGGATAAATACTAATAAGATGGCCAAAAAATAAATATGGAAAATAGAGATGGAAATGTTCAAAAAATAAATACCATAACGCCGGGACCCCTAATCATGATTTTGGTGCATTGTGAGAGATCTGTGTTACCGATTCTGTCATAAAAAAGGAATAACAAGTTAAGACTAGTGTGTATTGTAGATCTCTGCACGGATCCCATCACTAGCAGAGCGTGGAGCGATCAGATCAGGATCGAGGTGGATCTGCAAAGCGGTGCGTACACAGTGCTATAACAACTAAGGTGGTGCAGCCACTCAGGGATTATTGTGCTTTGACACAGCTGTACACCCACATGTCAGAGATGCTACGATAGCAGTAAGGTGCAGGAGCAGAGTCGCTGCATCTGTGATTTATCACTGAGAAGACAGGGGCTGCTGTGGGTCAGGTCTAGTACCAGAATATCGCAGGCTAAATACGGTCAGACAAAAACAGTGTTTGCTATATATTCATCACACAGGTGTTACTCCATTCAAGTTAGCAATAGAAACCTGCACCCAAAGAGGCGATATTTTTGCAAACGATATTTAGGACACAATATTTAGGTCAGATTATATTTTTGTCAAAGAAACTCTGTCATACAACCGCAGGTAAAGAATGCGGTGCTTTCAGTGAGCTGTATGTTGGTCCGAGTAATGACATAACACTTAGGGTACTGCGGGAGAGCTACAACAACACAGATGTAAGACCAGAATAGCGGCGCAGTCACAAATCAGGCACAAACAACCTATAGCCGTGCAGTGTTTTGCCACACCCCCTCTCTCCTGGGCCGAATGAGTGGGCTGAGGGTCTCAGGGGGGTGTTTGTAAGTGCTGTGTGCTTTGCAGGTGGAGAAAAGGAGCAGCATAAATCAGTCCTTGAAATGGGAACATAGAAGTGTGGGTACTCTGTACCAGAACACCTGCTTGTTTCTGAGAAGTGCCGGTACTTTCAAATTAAAAGTATTGCATTTTTCTTGAGTAGTGCCAGTACACTCCCTCTCAAAATAAAAAAGTGCCGCTTCTCCGTACCGGACAGTACCGGCCCAATGAAAGCACTTGTGTGAATGTTGTGCCCCACATTGGGTGTCAATGTACCTTGCGACAGCCATGAGACTGGGCTATATGGATCCCTTGGTCCTGAGATGGGCTGATGTGTACAGAGCCCGTGTTCATGAAACCTCTGGCATGGAGAGGGTCCCCTGGGAGGGCCACACGTGGTTGCAGTAAAATAGAAATAGGGGGCTCAGGGCTCTCAGTGGGTCTGTGGGACCAGCACCCTGTCCCCTCCTCTTCTGTGAGTGGGACTCTGATTTTCCTCCGGTCATGATCAGGGTATTAGACAGTCTGTGTCCCCTATGATTTTAATTTAAGAGGCAGGTGAGGAAGCAAAATAGCAAAGCCCGAATAGCTCCACATACCGGAATGGAGCAGCAGCAAAAACACAATGAGGATGCAGAAAGGGTGCGCCCATTTTATAAGGAAAGGGTGAGTCTAATGAGACATCAATTGTTGGATGAAGGCACTTGCAGTCCCGGGAAGACTACGAAACCTGTGTCCGTTTTGGTCATGTTTATTGGCTGCGTACTGCTGTGGGACTACAATAAGGAAGCTCTTTCAGGGTCAGATAGCTCAGTGGGTTAAGGAGTCTGCTGTATAAAGTTGTGTCAATCCTGCACGCAGTGTAAAATCCTTGTGAGATCATCCGAACCTTTTATCCTTCCAAATTAGACAAAATCTATACATTGTGTTAATAAAAGTAAAACTGATTTTCACAGCAATACCAAGCCACAAGTTTAAGGCAGAAAGTGCTAAAGAGAAGAAATATATTATTAGCATTAGTACAAGGAATGCCAGGACAAAAAACATTTTTTTCTAAAATAGTATATCTTTTAACCACGCGGTGGCAGCATTGACGAGAAAATAAATCTAGCATATTTAAATTCAAGCTTGTTCTTTGGGGCCTTGTCGTATCTGTGTGTGTTCTCGTTCCCCAATGTCTGAGCTGGTGTCTGGACTGGTGAGAGTGAATGATGTAATAGAATGTGGGAGTGGAAGACAGGAGATATGCACAGCTGGAGGGAGGGCGGAGCCTGACAAGACCTACCTGCTGTTGCTCTCACCTGATTGTCTAACATTAGAGCTTACCTCCACCCCTGTGTGATGGGCCTGCCCTCAAACCACACAGATTCTATGCAAAAAGGCATTTTGGAGAACGTAAGGTAGTATTCCTGGAGTTCTCCTTCACAGACTCTTGCATGCCGTTGAGAATTAGGCCCAAAACATATACAATGGGAATATTCAGGCTGCATTTAGGTGCAATTGGTGCAAATAGAAAGGACGGTGTCCTCTTTGCACTTTTACTGATAAGGGAGTTGGACGGCTATGAGCCAATACACAAAGGCCTGTAAGAGTGCGCAAAAGAGTGCCCCTGTAGTACTTACTTACCATACTCAGAAATGCTTTGGAAATCAGCCTCCATATTTTGTTTTACTTTCCATAACTTAAAAAAAGTGTTTGTTGTTCACAAAGATAGTAGTTCCCTGATGATGTTTTTTTTTTAAGTGTTCACGTGTTTGGATCTTTATTTACCTTTTTTTGGCAGGCCCTCAGCCCCACGCAAGCCTACTTTCCTTAGGCCCGCCCTTTAGCAACCACAGAGTAGCGAGAAGTTCTGGAAGAGTCAACACACTCTCCCCACAGTTTCTTCCACCCAGGAACACTCCCTGCTTTCACAGGCCTGGCTGTACCTCGAGCACATACCATACATACATATACGGATCTGTGGCGTCTTCCCTTTGAATACAAAGTCTCCCTACGAAAGGCAGGCGAGAGTTCCCCAAACACAAAAATGTGTTTTCATCTTCTACATGAAGTTGACTAGAAGGTGTGGACCCCATCTATGGTGGAATAATAATTAAATCCCTAGGTGCAATGCGTGTGAAGGAAGGTCTTTTTTTCCCTTTTTTGTTCTACATGATTGTCAGCACAAAGCTGCTGCAAGTGCAAATAAATGTGGAAAAACAAAAATTAAGGTTGTTATCCATAGGCACTTCATTGAACTAGAATCCTACATCTGTGAGTAAATACCATGTGGTAATGCTTTACCGGCTTCTGGTAATTACGCCCGATTGTAGGGCTCACCTCTAAATGAGGGTTGCAGTGGGAACATTTTTGATGAAAGCAACCACTGCTGGTGGAATTATCTAAAATTGCAGTTGCATATTTTTTTAATGATCTGAGTTGACTTCACACTGCACAAATATCAGACAAAGTATTCTTTTGTTACAGCAAATGTCCCTCACTGACAGATGTGTGGGTGCAGCATCTCCAGTGCAAAGGTTTCCATAGTCCCTCCCACTGAGATTGTGCTGGCAACAACTGTTCTATAGCAACAAGTGTTATTGAGTCTGTTGAAATCTAGCACCCTCTTGTGGCCATAACTGAGGGCACCATAAGGCCTGAAGTGGCTTTAATCTTGCACTGGGCCTTGAGGGGAGGTGGTGATGGGGGAAGCTACTTCCTGTGGAATTACATAGATAGATTACATAGATATGCATTCTCAGCACTGCACCAGTAAGTATCACCAATCTGAGTAATTTTATCTGCCATTTTGTGTTGACAGCTACAAGATTGAAAAGGACCCAGAAGAGTGGCTGGTTGTGGACACCAAGACTGGAACAATCCACACCAGGAAGGAGATTGACCGGAAGTCCCCCTTCTTTCAAGGCGGCTCGTACAAGGCGCTGATTATCGCAAGCGACAATGGTGAGAACTGAAGGCAGGGAAGGGCTGCGCCTCCACAGCCTTTGTAGAGAGGGGGTGGGGATCCACAAAGCTCCGCCCTACGGCAGGCGCTCAAAGCACATTATTTTCCCTATGTAGCACAGAAAAGGCGAACATAGCCAGTAACGCTCTGCATTACATAACTGTACGTATGCAGTATAACATTTGACTTATCCAGGTTTTGCGCCATGGTCTGTATCACAGGTGTGTAAGATTTCGAGGCATTATTACCAAGCAGTGGTGACAGCAGGCTGCACTTCTTTGGATGGCGCCCATAGAGGGCACATTGAGCTGAACGACAAAGCGAGGAGTGCCTTCTACAACCTAAAACTCCTTAATAAAATCAAGCCTTTTCTCCTTCCGAATGATCTCAAACCCGCAGCTAAGCCCTGATTCGGTCTAGACGAGACTACAGGAACGCTACCCTCACAGGCACAGCAAAGTCCCACTTAGCCCCCCTGAGAACCACTCAAAATGCAGCAGCAAGGACTGTCACTAGAGTCAAAAGACACAATTACATCTCCCCCTCCCTCAAAGATCTAAAGTGGCTCCAAATTGAAGCTCGCAGTCACTTCAAAACTGCCTGTCTCACTCACATAGTCCTTCACACTGGTAAACCAGCAAACTCGGCAGCCAAACTCACCAAGGCAGGCCAGTCAAGAAGCCTGAGATGCACCAACACCCTACTTCTCATGCCCCCCAAAGAAACAAACAAAAAGCCCTGGCTCGATTCTTCTCGGGCAATGCTCCCAAAATCTGGAACTCCCTACCAGTAGATCTCAGGACCACCAACCCCTCCTTCATGATCTTTAAGAGACAACTAAAGGATCCCATCCCCAATCAGCACCTTAACCCTCGGGACAGTAAATGATAGCGCATTTTTTCAATCTCTACTCTGCTCAAGGTATAATTGTTGTTTCTCTTTACACCAATCCGTATGCAAAGCCCGACTCTGTTTTTTACTTTTGCTTATTGCTGTCCGATATTATTGCCTGTGTAATGTTGTAAAGCGCTCTGACACCATCGAGTCTTGCCAGCCCTATATAAAACTTTCTAAATAAATAAATAGGCTTTTTTGTGTGGGATTGTCCCACTCTGCCCACGTGTTCTACATGCCTTTATTTACTTACAATGTTGGTCTATAGTGCTGTTTCACCAACTGGTTTTCGAATGCTTTACAAATTACTGTAACTACATATGAAATGACCTGTTACGGACGGCTGGGAAAGATAAGAGTTTGTAAACTTCATGTGTGAGATGTCACATGATTTGAGGAGGTCTTGATTTTGAAATATAGCGAACAGGTGGGTCTCGAGTCTCTTCCTGAATGAGAGGCTTCACTGGATCAAAAGGGGGTTCCAAGGTGGAAGGGCGGAGCCCAAAAAGGACTATCTTTGAGCTTGGGAGGTTTTCAATTCCAGGTGTACGATAGTGAGTCCATACTGCGTGAAATTGTGGGGCCACCAGGTATGTTTAACACTTGGGTTACATAACTCGCCCGCTTGTGTGTATAGCTTGAACGTGAGGTGGCATATTCTAAATTTGATTTAAGTGGGAGTCAATGGAAATCTCTCAGGATAGGAGAGATGTGGTCTAATTTTCATATCTCGCAGATCAGCTGGGATATGAACTGGAGCATCGCTTCCAGGGACGGCATAGTCTTCACTGGGTGACCCAGTAGTTTGACATTGCCCAAGTATAAGCGCAGGCTTATGAGTGCATGAGCGGCTGCCTCAGGTTGCTCGTTTGAGACCAGATCTTTTATTTTTTTTTATGATGTATTTGGAAATTTACACCTTGGGCAAGTTTATCAATGTGTGGCTCAGATGGTAGTAAACTTTCGATGAAGCCCAGTGATGTTGTTGATGGAGTGGGTGGGCATCAGTTTTCTGCCAATGCTGAAATTAAGGATGGATCAATCAATCCTTTTGTAGGAGTCGCCTTACAGTGTTGATGTCCCAAGCTTCTCACATACATCAAACCCCTCCATGTGTCTCTTACATGTGTCCCTGGACTTGGGGCTCCTGAAGTTGTCTGCTCATGAGCATCAAACTTCTCATACTGTCTGTCCATGGACCACACATGCCTTACAGTGTCTGCCCATGAGCCAGCATCGCCCCAAAATGTCTTTCCTGAAGCGTCACACATTGTCAGTATATGGGCCTCGCGCTCCTTATAGTGTCGATCCATGCGCCATATAGTGTGTGGTTGTGAATGTCCGCGCCCTCTTGTTGGTTGTCCAAAGGCCTTAGGATCATCAAAATGTCTCCCAGGACCCTCCAGCTCCCCGAAGCGCCTATCCATTTGCCCAAAGCCTTCTTGTGTAGGTTCAATGGGGGTGTGCTGGGATTATGGGAAGAAGAGAGTGGTGGAAAATATTGTTTCTAAGAACCCAGGAGGGAGAATAAAAAGTAAGTGGTTTAAATGCCACTGCCCGTCATTCCACAGTAGAAAGTAGTGGGAACTATCTCACTGGCCTTCACCCGTCCCAGCAGAGTAGAGAAAGCCATCCTACTTCCATCAATCCTCCTAATAACAAATAGTGTAATCCATCCTACTATCCTCCATCCCTGCAAAGAATAAAGAAAGTCGTCCTACTGCCCTTTATCCCTCCCAGCAAAGAATAGTGAAAGCCACCCTACACCTGTGCCAGCCGAGAGTAATGAAAGCTGTCTTACTGCCCATCATTTCTCCCAGCAGACAGACGTGTAATCCACCCTACAATCAAATACTTGTCCTATCAGAGAGTATTGGAAAACGTCCTATATCGTTCACCGCTCCCAGCTAAGAGTAGAGTAAGCAAGCCTGCACCCCAGCTAGCAAAGTGTAGTGGAAGCTGTCCTACAACTTATCACCTCACCCAACAAGCAATAGTGGAAGCTGTCCTACTCTTCATCAATCCTCACAGCAAAGAGTAGTTGAAATCCTTCACCCCTTACAGCAAAGAGTGGGTTAACCTTCTTTCTGTCCATTACATCTCCAAGTAAATAGTAGTGTAAGTCATCCTCCACTCTTCCTTTACAAAGAATAGTGGAAGCTGTCCTACTCTACATCAATCCTCACATCAAAGACTAGTGGAATCCTTCACCCCTGACAGCAAAGAGTGATGTAACCTTCTTACTATCCATTACATCTCCACCTAAAGAGTAGTGTAAAAATGTCTGACAAAATATCGACGGACAGAAAATCGACCTACAAAAATATCGACACAGAAATATCGAAGTCCAAAATATCGAAGTCCAATCTATATAAACGTAAGTACAAAAATATCGAGAATAAAAATATCGTCAAAAATATCGATGTTAAAAATATCGTTTTTTAAAATGTTTTAATAATAATGTAAAATTAAGTAAATAATACATATAATTAAAAGAAATATAGTTAAAATATTAAAACATATTTAAAAATAATAACTAATACATATAATGTTAACATTAATTAAACATATACATATAAATTAATATATATATACTTGCTCCACATATTGCCACATTAGGGAAAGCATTGGATAGCGTCAGGGTAAAAGTTACTATTCCCACTCCAGAGAGTGCAACAGTAGGGAAAGAGCAGGATAGAGTAGGGGTAAAAATTACTATTCCCACTCCAGTGAGTGCAACAGTAGGGAAAGCGTTGGATAGCGTAGGGGTAAAAATTACTATTCCCACTCCAGAGAGTGCAACAGTAGGGAAAGCGCTGGATAGTGTTGGGGTAAAAATTACTATTCCCACTCCAGTGAGTGCAACAGTAGGGAAAGCGTTGGATAGCGTAGGGGTAAAAATTACTATTCCCACTCCATTAAGTGCAATAGTAGGGAAAGCGTTGGATAGCGTAGGGGTAAAAATTACTATTCCCACTCCAGTGAGTGCAACAGTAGAGAAAGTGTTGGATAGCGTAGGGGTACAAATTACTATTCCCACTCCGGTGAGTGCAACAGTAGAGAAAGCGTTGGATAGCGTAGCGGTAAAAATGACTATTCCCACTCCAATGAGTGCAACAGTAGGGAAAGTGTTGGATAGCGTAGTGGTAAAAATTACTATTCCCACTCCAGTGAGTTCTACAGTAGGGAAAGTGTTGGATAGCGTAGGGGTTAAAATTACTATTCCCACTCCAGTGAGTGTAGAACATGTAGGATAGCGTAGGGGTTAAATTAACATACTTATCAATTCTTTTTTTTGTTTGTTTAACCCCTTTAATGCTGCGCACGTTCAGCAGACGTCGCGTGCACTACCTCAGTAGTGCTGCGCACGTCCGCTGAACGTTCCGGCCCCGCCCATGTAATAGAACGTTCGGCACCAGCGCGGAACTTTCAGCGCAGCGGAGGGGTTAAATAAATAACATATTAATAATTAACTAACAAAACAAATAAATAAATACCAATAAAATTAAATTCATATTTACTTAAATAACATTAAAGTACTTCCCACACTATTCCCCCTTTAACACACAACACACTACACATAAGAACACAATTACTTTATAAATTAATTAATAAAAATTAATAAGAAATTAATTATAATTAATATAATTATAAATCAACCAAATAATACAAATTATTTACCAATTAATAATTAATTACAAATAAATTAATAATCAATAACAATAAATAAAAACAAATTAATTTATTAATTTAATTACTTCCCACCCTATTCCCCTATAAAACCACAATCAACTACACATAAAAAATCACATAATTAAGTATCAGTTTATCACTTATTGTTAATTAATTATAATTAATATAATGATAAATTAACCAATGAATAAAAAGTAATTACCAATTAATAATTCATTAACAATTAATGATCAATCACAATAAATAAAAACATATTAAATAATTAATTATAATGAATTTACTTCCCACCCTGATCCCCCTATAAACCCACAACCCGCTCTGATACTAAAACTCAAAATTTACTTTAACAAAATTACTAATTTCTAAACATTTATTTAAAAATGTATGAAAATACATTAAAAAAGGTTAAACATACATATAAAATACATACTAAAATACATAACGCAATTTTTTTCCCGATATTATTGACCACGATATTTTTGCTATCGATATGAAAAAAAACGATATTACTTTCCTTAAGGTCTATATTCTGGTCAACGATATTCTTGACTTCGATATTCTCTCCCTACGATATTAAAAACTCGATATTAACCTGTTAAGTGCTGCCGTCGGCCGTTGAACGTTCGGAGCACTACCTGGCTGGTGCTGCGCACGTTCAACGGCCGACGCAGCCCCGCCCGTTTTTTAAAACGGCCGCACTTCCGCGAAATCGCGGCAGCGGCCAACGGGTTAAGGAAGGTCGATATTTAAAAATTGATATTTTGACTGTGCAAGTGTAGTGTGAAAGTCATCCATTCTCTCCTTCACAAGGAATAGTGAAATCCCCACTAAAGAGATGTGGAAGCTGTCCTAAGGTGTATCAACCCTTTAAAAAATTAGTAGTGTAAGCTGTCCTAAAGTCTATCACACTCCCAGCAAAAGATGGTAAAGCTGTTCTGTTTTCCATCACTCCTTCCAGCAAAGAGTAGAGGAGTGAATCTACCAGCCCATCATTCTCTCACACACAGTAGTGGACAGAATGATACTGTCCCGAATTACCTTCACCCCAGGAGAAAGTTGTGGAAGTCATCCTACTGCCCATTAGCACGCAGAAGGTTGTGGAAGGAATCCTACTACCCGTTGTCCCCCTAGTAGAGTAGAGGAAGGTATCCTACTATCCATTACCCCTCCCAGCAGAGAATGCTGTAAGGCATATTACTATCCATCACCCCTCCCAGGAAGGAGTAGTGTAAGCCGTCCTACATGTCCATCAGGCAGTTGACGAGTCCCATCAGAGTAGTGGAAGGTATCTCAAATTCTGTCCTCCCTTAGAAAAGTGTAGTGGAAGACAACCTACTGTTCCAAAAGCCCGCATACAGAGCGGTGGAAGCCATCCTACTGTCCATCAGCCCGAGTATAATGTAGTGTAGTGTAAGCCATTCTATTGCTGACCATCCCCTCTGTAGAAAGGAGTGTAAGCCCTCCTGTTGTCCTTCGGTCCCCAGCACGAAGAGAAACCATCCTATTGTGCCCTTGGTCCCCAAACTACCCCAAACGGTTTGTGCTAAGGCTGAGGGTGGTGGGTGTGAAGGAGCGTGTCAGATGCAACACGCCAATCCTGGGCACCCAGTACCTCATGAACCCTGCTAGAAGGCTCATGGAGTTGGATGTTATGTTGTGTTTATTTGTTAAGTGCACTATCACCCGCAAGGGTATCCTGGCAGCGGCCCTGGATGCAGTGCCATGGAGGGTGTCTCGTGCCCGTCACTTCTCCCTTCCTGTGTTATAGTTACATCAGTGTACACTTTACGTATGTCATATTATTCAGCGTCATTCATTGAACATGTAATATGCTGTCTCCAGAGCTCTTGGAGTAGCTGTGTGTATGTGTGAAGGTATGGTAGCACTTTGAAAGCACTCAACATGGATCTTGCTTACTTTGTCCTTTCTTTACAGCGGACCCTCCTCGCACGGCCACTGGCACGCTTTCCATAGAGATCATGGAGGAGAACGACACGCCCCCGCACATGTATCCCCTGGTCGGCCTGGTGTGCAGCATGCCCAGGAAAGACAGTGGGGTGCTTGTAAGTGCCACAGACCAGGACCTGCCCCCCCAAGCAGAGCCGTTCCACTTTCAGCTGGACCCCGCTGTCCCAGAGCTCATGCAGAACTGGACCATCAACCCGGTTAATGGTAAGGAGATGGGATGCCATATAAAACTGTATTCCTACCTTCAACATGGCTACAATGAGCCTGTGATGCCTTCAGCCCCAAACGTTCAGAGGTTTCTCAATGCCTGGGGACTTATCATCCCAACTAGTCAGGATAGTGCACCAGTGCAGAAGAAAATCTTTGCGGGGGTGGCAATTTCTGGGGACTCTGTCCATCCTAGGAAGGAGCTGAACTCCTGTGGATGTTACTTAGAGAACCCAGCACCTTCTACCCTCTCACTTTGTGCTTAAGTTAACCTTTGTGCTAGAAGATGGCCACAGTTTGACCGCTAGGGTTGATAGTTCTGGATATTGACAAACCTCTTCTCTGCTATTCTTTAAAGGAGTGGGGATGCAAGTGGCAGGCAAGAATGAGTTGGTGAGTAGCTGACTGATCGAAGGAGTGAGTGATAGGAGAAAAGGTTGTCATGTTTACATGCAGCTTAGCACAGACTGGTCTTCTGAAGGCCAATCCGCATGTGTTGTGAGGTCTCCAGATATATTTGGCACACAGTTGGCCAGTTTTGCGGATACATCTGGTTAGTAGGAGAGGCATATTACTGACAGCCTTTGAGGTATAAGAGGTGAGGTCATTGCGTATTGCTTATGGTAATAAACATCAGTTTGAGTCGCGGTCCCTTTCACGATGCCACCTTGTGTCTCCGTCCCCAGATACGCATGCCGTGCTGCAGTTGCTGAAGAAGATGGAAGAAGGCTTGTATGTCCTCCCGATGTGGGTCAGTGACTCAGGGGAGCCTCAGCTGACCCAGATGCATCTCCTGAACGTGACTGTGTGCGCCTGCGATTCTGCGGGCTCTTGCAAGCCCGATGCGGCAGCCATTTTCATCGCCGGCACAGGCATCAGCTTTGGAGCCCTGATGATCATCCTCGCCAGTATCTTGCTTCTCCTAAGTAAGTGGATGCCATCACTTGATGGGAGACGTTGACCAATGGCAGCCCCTCCATCCATGGCAAGGAAATTATATAAATGATTGCTTTTGACTTTTAATCAACCATCTGCTAACACAAAGTCTTGTTCGAGAACCAGTTTCCCTTCAAGCATCCGTTTAGGCAGCAAGTTTCTTATAAATCAGAAAAGGCCGAGTAAAGTGATGTACAAGTGCTCCCAGGAAGCAGATCTCAGGTATTCTCCTTGAGAAGCACAACAGCTGTTGTCAATAGTAGAATTGACCAGACCGGATGTCATTGCAATTTTTCTTGGTGGTAAAATGGAGGCAGGTTGCAGTAGCCATGGTTCAGTAAGTGGGAGAATGCATGCAGGGTGCATCAGAGTGAGCTAGCATCTGGCAGAATCCATGCACAGTGCAGCTGCAGGGGGTTCCTTCATGCTGCAGCAGTACTGCTCCACACCACTCCAAGGCAGGATTAAGAGAAGCTACAATAGAATTGCACTCAGTGATGCAATCCGCCTATACTGCAAAGAAACTGTCCTCAATCAAATGTAGCATATGTACCTGCTGCAAAAAAATTGCTCTCAGCAGTTATTTCATGCCGGCATTTAATTGTTCACAGTCAGTGGTAGAAATTCATGGCTGGTGCTATGGAATCCTTCTTAAGTGGGACACTTCTTGCAGATTGCAGAAACATTGATTCCAGCTAATGGTGGAAATCATGCATGTAAAAAAAAAAATACTCAGTCATTGGCAGGCACTTGGGACACTCGCTTCCATTGAAGTACTAGCAACATAACCCACTGAGACAATCAACTTGACTAATCATCCATAGACAGAAACGTACAATTACGAAGTAGACCTGTGGGGCACATGCTCATAGGTGGTACAATACTACATGGCGTGATCAACACCGTGCCCTAACTAAGTAGCAGGAATTCTCTGAGGAAGGTTGGCTCTGTGTTAAATGATGGACATCAAAGAGGCTATATTAGAAGTGTCTTCAGTGGTGTACATTCTTACTTAGTCTTACGAATCAGGCAGGACGCCAAAGAACTATTCACCTCATCGGTAGAAATCAAGCAAGCTAGGGTAGAATTGGTCATCCCGCGCGTGCTGCGCCGCGAGCAGCGCATTTCTTGCACGTTTAGTCTTAACACTTCCGTTTTGAGCCTCTTTCTTACTTCTGCTGTCTTTTCTCCTGGATAGTGGTGATCCTGTTTCTGGTTATCGTTGAGCGTTACCGCCGGGGCAGTGCCCACAAGGGACTCCTGTCGGACTCTGAGGATGACATCCGAGACAATGTCTTCAACTATGACGAGCAGGGAGGAGGTGAGGAGGACCAGGTGAGTGCAAAAGGAAGGCGCGTTTATCAGTTGTACTGATTCTCATTGTTTGAATGTTGACTTTATCAAACGCACATTGCCCAGGCTAGGCGGCAGGTCTTTTACTTACTTGGCCCCGTTCTATTGGAATAACTTATTTTACCAATCTGTTCTGATTATGTTAAATTCAGGAAACTGCTTAAGACAGTTCTATTCTAATCTTCAGCATTTTGTCTTGTCTGTGTTTATCGTCAGCACCTAGATACCTCTTCGTGGGTGATTTGTGTGCCATAGTAAGTTATATTAAAATAACATAACAATGAAACTGCTGGAAAAGCTATCAGAAGCAATGTACATGCAGCACCTGCAAATCACTGCATCCCAAACATGAAATAAAGAACCAAGCTGGTTCAACAAAAAGGGTCATACATGCTATAATAGTCACTGAAACAAATGTGTGATAGCTACAGCACTCTGTAATTGCCTCAATACCTCTCTCCAGGTAGCACAAACAAAATAAGACAACAATTGATCAATAGGAATAACGAAAGATAGTAATTAATTTGCATATTGTTTCTGTAAGGTGATACCAGCAGGTGATATGTGATCCAACTCTAACCTAGAGAGTTTTCTAGTTTAAGTCAAAGTTTGGGGCAACTTTCTTAGACCAATACAAAACCAGGTGGAGCTTTCCAGATCACGTCAACACCGACATGAAGAAAATCCAACCACTGCGAAACGCAGCAGCCCCCTCTAGACTAACCGGGGACACAAGAGAACACATGCAGCCCACTTTCAGGGTAGAACTGGATGATTGTATGACCCAGAGTATTCAACTAAGGTTATTCTGCATTATGTACCAGGCACACTACACAGAGCCCACCCAATCTTGTGGCCAGGATCAAACACTGCACCAAGGCATGCACCCCGTGTTTTCCAACTACTGTCCACAGGACTTATGGCATCCTTTACACAATGGGGAGGGACGGGGGCTCAAAGAGATAGGGGGGGGGGGCAAAGGCATCACCTTCTTGGCCCAAGCCACAGTGGCATGTGAAATCTACCGTTTGTCCTAGGGCAGGTGGTCTTTGTGTTTTTAACCCCAATGCACTCTCAGCCTGTAATGGAAGGTCCACAGTTCCAAGGCAGACCTGCCTGCAGTTTTGGTATTTTGCAAAAACAGACCCTCAAAGCTGGGGTCTTTCTTGGACAAAAACTTACCTCAAGTCCTCCATGCTCCCAGGGGTTTCTCCCAGAGCGTGGGGGGCATTTATAGATTTTTTTGTCCAGGACTGCCATGGTTCACAGGGCCATCCTGGACAGGAAAGCCGCCTTGTAGGAAGCGTGTCAAAGGGGCCGTCGTAAATATGGCCGCCTCTCTGACACCATTTACATTAGCACAGGTACTTGGCAGCGTATTTCTGAAGGCAGAGCTGGCAGTGGTTCGGCCATCGGAAAAGCTTCTTGTAGAGGAGCAGGAGAGGAGGTGTCCACTACTGCCACATCTAAATGAGCCCCTTTGTGTGTATTGTTCCCGATTGTCGCATGTAACTGTGTTCCCTTCAGTACCCCAATGCCCCATATCTCCTATAGGCTAAGATTCTGGAATTATGAGGCAGGGGAGGACCAAATTATGCAGCAAATTTTACTAAATCATGTGGCAAAAAATGTCAATTATGTGGCGTAATGCAACACTTTTGGTGATAGTATTATTTAATTATGTTGTCAGTTGTACACACTTTCTGGGCAAAGGTTTCACCTCACTGGTACCAGTCTATCACTCAAATACAGCAAGGAGCAACAAAACGATGACCAGTCAACTTTTGCGAATGGCCTTCCACTGCAAAGAAGCACCGGTTGCAGAGTTTTTTGTAACTTTTGCTGCATCAGCGCTAGAAACTATTTGTTTTGCTAAAATCTGCTGATTATGTAGCAAATGATGGATTATGTGGGAACTGTGGCCAATCCATAATTAGGCAGAAAATGCTGCAGCCACAAAAAGGCATAATTCCAGTGGTCCTGCCTATGGGGCAAATTTCAAAATTACACTGTGCAGTTGGGAAATTAAAACTAGGGCGATGGAAGTTGGTATCCTGCCCTCCTCAACGCCCCCCTCCCAGGTGAACAATAGTTCGATATAGGTGCTAGGCAGTACATGTTGACTGCAATGAAGAACTCAAATCAGAGGGACCAGACCTGCAGGGTAAGAAAGAATACTTATTGGCTATTGGGTTACATATAGAGTCTCGCTTGTCTCCCTTAGGACGCCTATGATATCAACCAGTTGAGGAACCCCAACAAGCTCCTCCCACCACCCTCTCCCCGAGGAAAGCAGCCGATCCGAAAGGATGCACCTTACAACTACGGGACACCCCAGTATCCCAGGAAGCCACTTGGGGGCCCATCGGACATCGAGGACTTCATCAATGACGTGAGTAAGGGGCTGGGTGTGACCTCTTTTGTTCTATTTACTTCCCATTAAGCATTCCATTGGCTCCATTAACACCCAGTGGCTGGACATGAAAATAGCATTTATTTTGCGCCAAAAATCATACCAGAAGTGTATGTATATACATATATGCACTATAAGTAGAACTTTACTCAGACAGCTTGCTTTCGTGTACATCGCTTCATTACGTTTTGTGATATTAGCTTTTCAAAAAGATGCCAGGTGTATTTTAAAGGGTTAACACTTCACCTTTTTAGTCCACAGACTGTTCTTGGCAGGCCCACGTCCCAAATTTTAACAAGTATTGGCAAAGAAAATAGGTCAGGTGTCTTGTTTGATTTTGTCCTGGCTTTTGCAAAACTTTGGTGCATATTAGCAAGAACCTCATTAAAATTATCGCAGTTTTAGTGGCAGGAAACTGCCGCTAAAACAGCGATAATGGGCTTGCTAATATGCGTTAACTCCTTCAATGCTCATGACGAGCTCAGCTCGTCATGAGGCACAGTGGAGCTGTGCTCATGACGAGCGGAGCTTGTCATAACCGCCGTGGAACGCCCTCGCGGGGCTAATTCCGCTCCTGTGCGGGGCGTTCCATTGAATGGGCAGAGTCGTGACGAGCTCAGCTCCGCTGTGCAGCATGACGAGCTGAGCTTGTCACCAGCACCGTGGCGCTGCGCGCAGCCCCCCTCTTCCCCCGCACCACGGGGGTATTAGCCCCGCGGCGAAGGGGTTATAGAATTCCAATAGAAGCCCAGGTTAGATGTCCTGCAGATCTAACCTGGGCTTCTATTGGAATTCTATAACGCATATTAGCAAGCCCATTATCGCAGTTTCCTGCCGCTAAAACGGCGATAATTTTAACGAGGTTCTTGCTAATATGCCCCTCAGTTTGGGAAGGTGCAGGTAGTTTGTCAATCTCAAATAAAACACTGACTAAAGATGCCGTAACTGATAGTGAAGTCAGCCAGTGACTGAAGTGGGGTGACACGTTGCCCCTTGGCTCATGCTCAAGTGGTTTGGGAGAAAAATTTGAATGACACAACCATAGACAAATGGAGGAAGTGCGGCTGAAAATCCCTATAAATAACTATGCCATACACATAATTTTAATAAAATCAAAAGATCTTGGCAAACACAGACTCAAAACACCGAATTGTTGTGCCACTGGCTGTACGCCCCGTACTTATGAGAAAGAAAGCAAGCACAAAAAAAAAGAAGGCTAGAAAGAACGATAAAAAATAGACAGAAAGAAGTAAGGAAAAATGAAAGAAAGGTTAGAAAGACAGAAAGCAGGAAAGGAAAGAAGGAATGAAAAAGAAATGGACAAGAAAGAGAGAGAGAGAGAAAGAAGAAAGAAAAGGTCACAAGAAGGAAGAAAAGAAAGAAGGAAGAAATGAAGGTAAGAAAGAAGTCAAGAGAGAAAAGAATGAAAGAAAGGAGGCAATAGAAAGAAAGAAGGGAAGTACGAATTAAAGAATGTAAGAAAAGGAAAGAAGAATGCAAGAATAAAGGAAAGAAAAAAAGATAGAAAAGGGGAAAGCAAGAAAGAAATAGAGGGAATGAAAGAAGTATGGGAAAAATAAAAGAAGAAAGTAAAGGAGGAATAAAAAGAAGGAATGAAGGAAAGAGGAAAGAAAAAAGCATGAAAGAAGGAAATAAATGAAGAAAGGAAAGAAGGCAATAAAAAAAATTCAGAGTGCTGCTAATTAAATACAATAAAGGCTGTTTTTCCTCTGGGGCACAGTTTATTAAAGGACCGCAGGTGAAATTAAGTTCAGAATAAACGTGTTCTGAAGAATTGTTCGCTAATGATTTCACATGTATAATATTGAAGCTTCCAATAATGTAATACAGAACAGTTTCAAATGAACGCAATCTGTTATGCTGTGACACACCAGCATTCAAACAATAAACAAAGGACATTCCAAAAGGAATTTACAACAGCATTGGCATGAGACAGGAACTGATAACGTGTGGAATAAGGCCTGGTATAAAGCATCCTGCTGTTGTGTCAGGCTCTAAACACAAACGCAACATGAAAGTAATAAACAAAAAAAAAACATCGGCACAGAAGGGAACTAGCTTGTGTGCAGACGTGCTCCTTGTGAAAGAGCAAGTAGTCACTCGAAGTGAAGTTATCCAGTGGCTGAAGTGGGCTGACTGTGAATGACACACCAACAGACCAATGGATGAAGAAAGCTGACTGAAAACCCCTTTAAATAAGTATATTGTACATATATATATTTTTTTTAAATCAAAAGGTCTTGGCTAACACAGACCTGAAAAGTATTGGAATCCTACATAGTGACGGAACCCTTCCTTCTATCATTTGTTTCTGGTCAGTGGACGTCTGGTCCGCGGATTCAAAACACTTTGATGGACTGGGCATAAGAGAACGTTATTTCTTGTTGACGCCACTTCAGGGCAAGTAGCATGATCCCTGCATTCTAAAAACAAAAATTATTAAAAAAAAGAATTTGACATTCCATGTGAGGAGGCAGGATGAGCAAGCCCTTCTCCCCAGGGCTTAGTGGGGGCGATCCTCAAAGACCACCGCAGCCACCTGGTAGTTTCAATTAAATAAAATAAATAACCCATTTTGTGAAGTCCACACACTATTTTTGGGTACACAGTCCAGACAGATGTAAACTGGAAATTGGGGTTTGAAGTCCCATTTCTAGTAACCCCTGAGCACTTTTTAGGTTTTGCCTGGCGAAAAGATGCGCTCTGCGCATCTTTTTCGCGCAGGCGAAATCCTGATGAGTTCTGTAGTGTGGCTTTGGGTCGGCCCTCGTCATTCATTGGCTGGCTCCATAAATGGAGCCTAGCCATTGGACGAGGGGCCTGTCCGTCAATGCCGGACCAGATTCGGGGGCGTTCCCGAGATTCTTTGGCTTTTGCCGACGTCACGCGACGTCAGCCGAAAGCCGGGAACGCCCCCGAATCTGGTCCGGCATTGAGCCGGCACCCGCCTTTCTGACCTTCTCAGTTTCTTCCCTCAGGCTCGGACGGGAATAATTATCCCTCCCCTCCTCTTCACACCCACTCACTCCCCTCCTCCGAATTCCCCTGCCGCCCCCTCCTCCACGCAGCCGATTCTACCCCTTCCCGCCCCCTCCCGCCCCTGCCGATTCTACCCCTTCCCGCCCCGTGGGTGGCGCGGCTGGGGGTGGCTCTGTCGGGGGTGCCCGCCTTCCACTCCTCCTACGGCTCCTCCCCACTCCTTCCCCGCCCCCGGAGCCCGGACACAGACACAGCGCGGCGGCCGCACTCCACCCGGACCCGGCTCCAGCTCCGGCTCCGGCTCCTGGCCCCCTCACCCTACCGAAACGGCTCCAGCAGGTTTCCGGGGCCCAACACCCCCGTCCAGCAGGTAAGAACGGCACCCCGGGAGGGAGGCGGGGAAGCGGCAGAGTGGCCTACTCGAGGACCCGCCAAACTGATGCGTAGTGACAAACTCTAGTGTAGTCCTCGCTGTAGTAGGCGTCCCGCTTTCGCAAGTAGCTTATTATAGAAACAAAAACAGAGATCGCGTCCCGGCGCCTCGTAAAGGAAGCTCCCACAGCAGTGTTCTCCGGGGAAATTATACTAACTCGGATTCCTCTCTTAAGGACCGGCCATGCCTTCCAATATACAACGAAGCCCCTCTCTAAGCTGCCCACCTCCACCTTCCAATGGAGTGCAGTTACTTCCGCTTAAACGTTCCGTGTCCTTCTCCATGGCATCCCAACAACTCGCTGCTAAGTGTTTCCCTCCGCCTTCCACGAGCCCCCCTAAATGCCTTCCTTCAAGTTCAAGGAGATGCCAACAACTCTCTTGGAAGTCCCTTCCTTCCAAACGATCCCAACAAAGCTCTCCAAAGTGCCCTTCTCCAAAATCCCAAGCCTTCTCGCTACAGTGCCCTTCTCCAAAATCCCAAGCCACCTCTCTACAGTGCCCTTCTCCAAAATCCCAAGCGCCCTTCTCCAAAATTCCAAGCGCTGTCTCTACAGCGCCGTTCTCCAAAGTTTCACGCCCTCTCTCCACAGTGCCCTTCTCCAAAATCCCAAACTCTAGCTCTACAGTGGCTTTTTCCAAAACCCCTACCCCAGTCTCTACAGTGCCGTTCTCCAAAACCCCTACCCCAGTCTCCACAGTGCCGTTCTCCAAAGTTTCACGCCCTCTCTACACAGTGCACTTCTCCAAAATCTAAAACACTTTCTCTACAGTGCCGTTCTCCAAAATCCCTACCCCAGTCTCCACAGTGCCGTTCTCCAAAGTTTCACGCCCTCTCTCCACAGTGCCGTTCTCCAAAACCCCAAGCCCCCTCTCCAAAACCCCAAGCTCTCACTCGAAAGTCCACTCCTCCGCCTTCCGCAAGACCCCAGCCGCTCGCTTCTAGCTACCCCCCTACACCTTCCAGAAGATCCCAGCAACTTTCTCGAAAGTGCCCAATTTCTCCAAAATCCCAACAGCTTTCTCCAAAATGTTCACCATCGCCTGCAAAAAGATCTCAACAACTCTCTCCAGCGACTCGGAGAGCCATCCCTTCACCACCAAGGGTGAGTTTCCCCATAAGAAGGGACGAGGTACGGGATGCGCGGGAATCGGTCACTAACAAGGCCGAAGGCTGGAGGCACGATTGATAGAGGGATTGGTTTGTGGGCCTTATGTGGAATAGAAATCGAGACTTTACATTGATTTGTAAGTTGAGGCATTTGGGTTCGACTTTAATGTATTTTTACGAGTAAATGCTTGAAAATTGTTTTTTTACCATAGCTTTTTCCTTCTAGTAGGGAGCTAGCGACCTCACCAAGACAGTGTGGCCTGTGATGTTTAGCACGAATGTCCATCTCCAGTATGTGCACTGATTTAAGGTTTTCTGTAAATGAGAGCCTGCGACCTACGGGCAGAACTCTGCAGCCTGTATATTCACTAAATCACCAACTGGCTTGCATAAATTATAACTATTGACGTGCAGTTTGCACTCAGGTTCCTGCAAGAGGGAGAGCACGCCCTCCTTTTTAGGTTTTGCCTGCTCTACTCGAGGCCCCGGCTGCGGCCTGTTCCGGCCCCCACCAGCACTATTCTTTTCAATGATTAGGAATGAGCGGGGGTCTTTGCACTGAGCCAGGAACAGGTCTCTCCGTTCATACAGAAGTGGGTTAATAACGTAATGAAGGAACTCGCCTGTACCTTACACTATAACGTCATGCAACAATCAGCAAAGCGGGTCGTAAAATGTCTAGTTTACCTGGCGCCATAGACTTCCTCGGCCTTGTAAGTTGCGTTTTGTTCAGAACGTCGCTTCCCGAAAATGCAGGCTGAAGTATTGAGGGGATGTTTTGGGTTTTGATTTAGTGTAGTGACGTATTCCAGATGGTCCACATTAAGTGCAAAGATCTTTTTGTTTTGTTCAGGCTACTTCAAACATTCCAGGAAAGATATTTGGAGAATTTCATTTTGTCCCGTGATCGTGCAGTTTTCGTACAATATGCTATGCCTATTTTTCTTTCAGCTGAGTTTGGGTGGCCTGGTGCTGCACTACTCGTACCCTGTGCTTACAGATGGGGCCCACCAGCACTATTCTTTTCAATGATTTTTTGCAGAAAGCACGTCCCAGAGTTCAGCAATTTTAACAGAAAGAAATACCACCTAAATATTTTTTTTCTGATGTGATCCTAGTGAAACCCTGTAGTCTAGGGGGAGACCCCTACAGCTCTGCTGGGGCCTACCTGCTCTGCTGGCCGTGGGCTGCGTTGCTATCTTGCTCCTAGGCGGCCTTCTCAGACAAAGCGGGCACTGGCTATTTCCGACTGCCCTTCCTGGTGCCTGCTCTGCGCCTTGTTGCCTACCTACACAGTGGAGACTGTCCGGTCGCTGGATCCCTGGGAGCTGTGCTCAATGGCCCATGACCAGAAATGTACTGCCACTGGACTCTGGCCACGCAGAAAAGCCCCTCCCCACCATCCTTACTTGCCGCACCGCCTGGCCTTCTCCAGTCATTCCTGTGGGGGGGGGCTCGCAGTGTGCGGGGGGGGGGGGCTCGCAGTGTGCGGGGGGGGCTCGCAGTGTGCGGGGGGGCTCGCAGTGTGCGGGGGGGGCTCGCAGTGTGCGGGGGGGGCTCGCAGTGTGTGGGGGGGGCTCGCAGTGTGTCTGGGGGGGCTCTGTGTGGCTGTGTGTGTGGGGGGCTCTGTGGGTGTGTGTGTGGAGGGCTCTGTGTGGGTGTTTGTGTGTGGCATTTGCGAGAGATTAAGCTATTGGCATTGTAAATGACAATGCCATTTATTTATGTTAAAAAAACATAAATAAAAATAATGTCAAGAGCAATGCCAATAGCTCTAACTTTAACAAAGGCAAAACCATTGCATTGTAAATGCTTGTTTTAGGTGTCTTGGGTCCATGGATCCTAAAAAGTAGTCAGCAAACTACTGACACACTTGGGGTGAGGGGAGGGGGGCGGTAGGAGCGTGACATAGTTAATACAATCAATTTTCCACATGTAAAAATGTCCACGTAGGTGTGCCCAGCAGCAGATTCTCTTTTTATCGGGGCACTACACTACTTTTGGTTGGCCAGTTACGATGACCTACTCCCATTGGCTGTGTGCGGCTTATCTTGGCCACCAGCGGCAGGCTGGGTGCAGATCCTGCAGCCACACCCTGCTGCGCGCAGCCACACCCTGCTGCGCGTAGCCACACCCTGCAGCATGCAGCCACACCCTGCTCCGTGCAGTCACACGCTGCTTCACACAGCCACACCCTGCTCCGTGCAGTCACACCCTGCAGCATGCAGCCACACCCTACAGCATGCAGCCACACCCTGCTCTGTGCAGTCACACCCTGCAGCATGCAGCCACACCCTACAGCATGCAGCCACACCCTGCTCTGTGCAGTCACACCCTGCAGCATGCAGCCACACCCTACAGCATGCAGCCACACCCTGCTCTGTGCAGTCACACCCTGCAGCATGCAGCCACACCCTGCAGCATGCAGCCACATGCTGCTTCACACAGCCACACCCTGCTCCGTGCAGTCACACGCTGCTTCACACAGCCACACCCTGCTGCGTGCAGCCACACCCTGCAGCATGCAGCCACACCCTACAGCATGCAGCCACACCCTGCTCCGTGCAGTCACACCCTGCAGCATGCAGCCACATGCTGCTTCACACAGCCACACCCTGCTCCGTGCAGTCACACGCTGCTTCACACAGCCACACCCTGCTCCGTGCAGTCACACCCTGCAGCATGCAGCCACACCCTGCAGCCACACCCTGCTGCGTGCAGTCACACCCTGCAGCGTGCAGCCACACCCTGCTGCGTGCAGCCACACCCTGCAGCATGCAGCCACACCCTGCTTCACACAGCCACACCCTGCAGCATGCAGCCACACCCTGCTCTGTGCAGTCACACCCTGCAGCATGCAGCCACACCCTGCTCTGTGCAGTCACACCCTGCTGCGTGCAGCCACACCCTGCTCCGTGCAGGCACACCCTGCAGCATGCAGCCACACCCTGCTCCGTGCAGCCACACCCTACAGCATGCAGCCACACCCTGCAGCATGCAGCCACACCCTGCAGCGTGCAGCCACACCCTGCTGCGTGCAGCCACACCCTGCTGCGTGCAGCCACCCTGCTGCGCGCAGCCACACCCTGCTGCGCGCAGCCACACCCTGCTCTGTGCAGCCACACCCTGCTCTGTGCAGCCACACCCTGCTACGTGCAGCCACACCCTGCTGCGTGCAGCCACACCCTGCTGCGTGCAGCCACACCCTGCTCTGTGCAGCCACACCCTGCTGCGTGCAGCCACACCCTGCTCTGTGCAGCCACACCCTGCAGCATGCAGCCACACCCTGCTCCGTGCAGCCACACCCTGCAGCATGCAGCCACACCCTGCAGCATGCAGCCACACCCTGCTGCGCGCAGCCACACCCTGCTCCGTGCAGCCACACCCTGCAGCATGCAGCCACACCCTGCTGCGCGCAGCCACTCCCTGCTGCGTGCAGCCACACCCAGCTCCGTGCAGCCACACCCTGCTCCGTGCAGCCACACTGTGCTGCGCGCAGCCGCACCCTGCTTCACACAGCCACACCTTGGTCCGTGCAGTCACACCCTGCAGCATGCAGCCACACCCTGCTCCGTGCAGCCACACCCTGCAGCATGCAGCCACACCCTGCTGCGCGCAGCCACACCCTGCTGCGCGCAGCCACACCCTGCTGCGCGCAGCCACACCCTGCTGCGTGCAGCCACACCCTGCTCCGTGCAGCCACACCCTGCTCTGTGCAGTCACACCCTGCAGCATGCAGCCACACCCTGCTGCGTGCAGCCACACCTTGCTCCGTGCAGTCACACTGTGCTGCGTGCAGCCACACCCTGCTTCACACAGCCACACCTTGGTCCGTGCAGTCACACCCTGCAACATGCAGCCACACCCTACTCCGTGCAGCCACACCCTGCTCCGTGCAGCCACACCCTGCTGCGCGCAGCCACACCCTGCTGCATGCAGCCACACCCTGCAGCATGCAGCCACATCCTGCTGCGCGCAGCCACACCCTGCTTCACACAGCCACACCCTACTCCGTGCAGTCACACCCTGCAGCATGCAGCCACACCCTGCAGCATGCAGCCACACCCTGCTGCGTGCAGCCACACCCTGCTGCGTGCAGCCACACCCTGCTCCGTGCAGCCACACCCTGCAGCATGCAGCCACACCCTGCAGCATGCAGCCACACCCTGCTGCGTGCAGCCACACCCTGCAGCATGCAGCCACACCCTGCTTCACACAGCCACACCCTGCTCCGTGCAGTCACACCCTGCAGCATGCAGCCACACCCTGCTCCGTGCAGTCACACCCTGCAGCATGCAGCCACACCCTGCTCTGTGCAGCCACACCCTGTTGCGTGCAGCCACACCCTGCTCCGTGCAGTCACACCCTGCAGCATGCAGCCACACCCTGCTCCGTGCAGCCACACCCTGCAGCATGCAGCCACACCCTGCAGCATGCAGCCACACCCTGCTGCGTGCAGCCACCCTGCTGCGCGCAGCCACATCCTGCTGCGTGCAGCCACCCTGCTGCGCGCAGCCACACCCTGCTGCGCGCAGTCACACCCTGCTGCGTGCAGCCACACCCTGCTCTGTGCAGCCACACCCTGCTCTGTGCAGCCATACCCTGCTGCGTGCAGCCACACCCTGCTGCGTGCAGCCACACCCTGCTCTGCGCAGCCACACCCTGCTGCGTGCAGCCACACCCTGCTCCGTGCAGTCACACCCTGCAGCATGCAGCCACACCCTGCAGCCACACCCTGCTGCGTGCAGTCACACCCTGCAGCGTGCAGCCACACCCTGCAGCGTGCAGCCACACCCTGCTGCGTGCAGCCACACCCTGCTGCGTGCAGCCACACGCTGCTTCACACAGCCACACCCTGCTCCGTGCAGTCACACCCTGCAGCATGCAGCCACACCCTGCAGCCACACCCTGCTGCGTGCAGTCACACCCTGCAGCGTGCAGCCACACCCTGCTGCGTGCAGCCACACCCTGCAGCATGCAGCCACACCCTGCTTCACACAGCCACACCCTGCTCTGTGCAGTCACACCCTGCAGCATGCAGCCACACCCTGCTCTGTGCAGCCACACCCTGCTCTGTGCAGCCACACCCTGCTTCACACAGCCACACCCTGCTCCGTGCAGTCACACCCTGCAGCATGCAGCCACACCCTGCTCTGTGCAGTCACACCCTGCAGCATGCAGCCACACCCTGCTCTGTGCAGCCACACCCTGCTGCGTGCAGCCACACCCTGCTCCGTGCAGGCACACCCTGCAGCATGCAGCCACACCCTGCTCCGTGCAGCCACACCCTACAGCATGCAGCCACACCCTGCAGCATGCAGCCACACCCTGCAGCGTGCAGCCACACCCTGCTGCGTGCAGCCACACCCTGCTGCGTGCAGCCACACCCTGCTGCGCGCAGCCACCCTGCTGCGCGCAGCCACACCCTGCTCTGTGCAGCCACACCCTGCTCTGTGCAGCCACACCCTGCTACGTGCAGCCACACCCTGCTGCGTGCAGCCACACCCTGCTGCGTGCAGCCACACCCTGCTCTGTGCAGCCACACCCTGCTGCGTGCAGCCACACCCTGCTCTGTGCAGCCACACCCTGCAGCATGCAGCCACACCCTGCTCCGTGCAGCCACACCCTGCAGCATGCAGCCACACCCTGCTGCGCGCAGCCACACCCTGCTCCATGCAGCCACACCCTGCAGCATACAGCCACACCCTGCTGCGCGCAGCCATTCCCTGCTGCGTGCAGCCACACCCAGCTCCGTGCAGCCACACTGTGCTGCGCGCAGCCACACCCTGCTTCACACAGCCACACCTTGGTCCGTGCAGTCACACCCTGCAGCATGCAGCCACACCCTGCTCCGTGCAGCCACACCCTGCAGCATGCAGCCACACCCTGCTGCGCGCAGCCACACCCTGCTGCGCGCAGCCACACCCTGCTGCGTGCAGCCACACCCTGCTCCGTGCAGCCACACCCTGCTGCGTGCAGCCACACCCTGCTCCGTGCAGTCACACCCTGCAGCATGCAGCCACACCCTGCTGCGTGCAGCCACACCTTGCTCCGTGCAGTCACACTGTGCTGCGTGCAGCCACACCCTGCTTCACACAGCCACACCTTGGTCCGTGCAGTCACACCCTGCAACATGCAGCCACACCCTGCTCCGTGCAGCCACACCCTGCTCCGTGCAGCCACACCCTGCTGCGTGCAGCCACACCCTGCTGCGCGCAGCCACACCCTGCTGCGCGCAGCCACACCCTGCTGCGCGCAGCCACACCTTGCTCCGTGCAGTCACACCCTGCTGCATGCAGCCACACCCTGCAGCGTGCAGCCACACCCTGCAGCGTGCAGCCACACCCTGCTGCGTGCAGCCACACCCTGCTGCGTGCAGTCACACCCTGCTGCATGCAGCCACACCCTGCAGCATGCAGCCACATCCTGCTGCGCGCAGCCACACCCTGCTTCACACAGCCACACCCTACTCCGTGCAGTCACACCCTGCAGCATGCAGCCACACCCTGCTGCGTGCAGCCACACCCTGCTGCGTGCAGCCACACCCTGCTCCGTGCAGCCACACCCTGCAGCATGCAGCCACACCCTGCTGCGTGCAGCCACACCCTGCTGCGTGCAGCCACACCCTGCTGCGTGCAGCCACACCCTGCAGCATGCAGCCACACCCTGCTTCACACAGCCACACCCTGCTCCGTGCAGTCACACCCTGCAGCATGCAGCCACACCCTGCTCCGTGCAGTCACACCCTGCAGCATGCAGCCACACCCTGCTCTGTGCAGCCACACCCTGCTGCGTGCAGCCACACCCTGCTCCGTGCAGTCACACCCTGCAGCATGCAGCCACACCCTGCTCCGTGCAGCCACACCCTGCAGCATGCAGCCACACCCTGCAGCATGCAGCCACACCCTGCTGCGTGCAGCCACCCTGCTGCGCGCAGCCACATCCTGCTGCGTGCAGCCACCCTGCTGCGCGCAGCCACACCCTGCTGCGTGCAGCCACACCCTGCTGCGTGCAGCCACACCCTGCTCTGTGCAGCCACACCCTGCTACGTGCAGCCACACCCTGCTGCGTGCAGCCACACCCTGCTCTGTGCAGCCACACCCTGCTGCGTGCAGCCACACCCTGCTCTGTGCAGCCACACCCTGCTCCGTGCAGCCACACCCTGCAGAATGCAGCCACACCCTGCTGCGCGCAGCCACAGCCTGCTGCGTGCAGCCACACCCTGCTCTGTGCAGCCACACCCTGCAGCATGCAGCCACACCCTGCTGCGCGCAGCCACTCCCTGCTGCGCGCAGCCACACCCTGCTCCGTGCAGCCACACCCTGCTCCGTGCAGCCACACCCTGCTTCACACAGCCACACCTTGGTCCGTGCAGTCACACCCTACAGCATGCAGCCACACCCTGCTCGGTGCAGCCACACCCTGCAGCATGCAGCCACACCCTGCTGCGCGCAGCCACACCCTGCTTCACACAGCCACACCCTGCTGCGCGCAGCCACACCCTGCTCCGTGCTGTCACACCCTGCTCCGTGCTGTCACACCCTGCTCCGTGCTGTCACACCCTGCAGCATGCAGCCACACCCTGCAGCATGCAGCCACACCCTGCTCCGTGCAGCCACACCCTGCTCCGTGCAACCACACCCTGCTGCGCGCAGCCACACCCTGCTTCACACAGCCACACCCTGCTCCGTGCTGTCACACCCTGCTCCGTGCTGTCACACCCTGCAGCATGCAGCCACACCCTGCAGCATGCAGCCACACCCTGCTCCGTGCAGCCACACCCTGCTCCGTGCAACCACACCCTGCTGCGCGCAGCCACACCCTGCTTCACACAGCCACACCCTGCTCCGTGCTGTCACACCCTGCTCCGTGCTGTCACACCCTGCAGCATGCAGCCACACCCTGCAGCATGCAGCCACACTCGGCTGCTCACCGCCAAAGTTGGTCAGGCCCAGGGACTGGTCAAAGGCCAAGCTCTGCAGCCAACCTGTGCCCTGAACAGCTGAAGGGTGTGCACAGCACTAGATAAGTTCATGGCAGGTTGATAACGTGTCTAAAAAAACATATAAATTCACATAAAAACACAGTCCTATGTTGGTCCTGATTCAGTGAATATGAACCGGTAAAACCGCCTGAAATATACCAGTTATGGCATGTAGAGCAAAAAAACGCACACCATAAACCATGCCACCTGCCATGCTCATGTACCCCTTTGATGATGGCGTGAAAGATGTCGACCTCACGCCAACCATCATGCTCAGTAAACCATTCTGCTGAATTATACCCATCATTTAACTCTGGCTAGAGGGGGGTATAGTCATAATTGTGTAATATAGTCTAATTGTGGCGTCAAGGGACTTGAGGGTCGTAATTTTTTATGTTAACAGAATCCATATTGTGCATAACGCATATTTCCCATTAGGCCTTTTCTTTATGTCAGATATTTATTTAGAGGCAGTTGTCTTGAAATGGGTGTTTGTTTCAAACATTAAAGTGTTTATGGAAAATATCGAGAGGTGAAGAATTTAGAATTCTAGCAAAAAACACCCTTTGTTTTGTTGAAAACGCATTCTGTCTGTAGTATGGAAAGTTTGTTGTAGGTGTTTTATGCAAGGTGTAGCTAACAAAGGGCACTGATTCGAAATTAGAATGCTTAGGCTTTGTTTGCCTTTCAAGAACAGAATGCTGATTGAATAATAGATGACTGTAAAACTGTGCAGAGTGGTTTGAGATTGATGATGATGATGTAGCAATGCATATTTCAAAGGGCCTTCGAATTTTTTTCCAATTTGTAATTCCATGCGCAGTGGGTATTAGTAGATGCACCAGCTTCAACCATCTCTCCCTTACACAGAATCTATTTTTTTAACAGATCACGTTGTGGGTTTTCTAAAAATCTACATACTTAACAGCATATTTATTTCTGATGTATACTTCTACCTGCCGATTCCTCACCTTTGGGGTATCCCCATATGCAAGACTCGATCTGGAACCTTTCACATCAGTGCTCTTGAGTGCCGTTAGAACAGACCCGTATATAAGCGCCACCCCTGGACAATGACCAAAGGTGATATGGGATTGTGAAGCGTAGCTGTATGTCAACCAGCATCAGAAGGAGCCAAGCAAGTCCCATTCCTGCTTGAAGTTGAGGGTGCAAAATCACCCGCACTCCTAGCCATTCCTGCGACAGGTCCTCGTCGCTGTTGAGCCACCTGGTCCAAATGGAACACATGAAGGCCAAGAGCCACTCTCTATCTTCAGAGAAGTCGCAAGTGTGTAAGGTGCCACTCAGTATCACTACCTATCTACAATTAAGGAACCAGTTCCACAATTGATCCTGATGCACCCCAAATTCATCAGCTACACAGCAGCAGATCGAGGCCTTTAGGAAGGCCATGTTGGCATTCTTGGCACTCGTCCAAAACCCCCTGGCATGCCTTCAGGATGGTCACTATACAGCCAAATATGTGATTCACGCTGAGCTGGACACTATTGCTTGTTTGGGGGTGAGCAGTTGGGTCTACTGTGGTGCTTTGTCACCACATGTGAGGAGATACACAGGTTTATTTTGTGATGTACAGACATATCTTCCAGATATGCCTTTTAATGGCTCCTGCCTGTTTGGCAAAAACGCTGATTCTGCCCTAGAGTTCTTCAAGGAAAGCTGGGCCACAGTGCACTCTTTAGGCCATTCGACACCTGACAGACAATTCCTTCATTGGTTTTGCCCCTTCTGAAGCTACTCTTGAGATTTGGTGTACTGGGAATGCCGAGCCCCTAGCCTCGCTCCATTGCCTTTTCAGGGTCGGGCACATGGATCAGACAGACAACGTATGGATCAGACAGACAACGTACGGATCACCAGGGACAACGTCCTCCCCAGTTCCATACCCCTCTGGAATCAGCCTCCAAGCAGCTTTAGGTTCCCCTTGCCAACGCACGTCGACCCTGTGGAAGGAAGAATTAAACATTTCCACAAAGGGTGGCAAACTATCACATCCAACGGATGGGTACTCTAAATCATTCAACTAGGCTGTCCTTCCATTCTGTCACAAATTCTGCCTTCATCAAAGCGGCTTTCAGAGCAGCATTTATCCTTCTTGCTGCAAGAGGTGTAGGCTCTACTATCCCAAGGAGCCTTAGAAAGGGTACTGGACTCAGAAAGAGGGACTGGCTGTTACTACCCACTATTTCCTCATGCCGTAAAGGCCTTAGTCCTATTTTAGATATTTGCCCTCTGACTGTCTTCCTACAGAGGACAAATTCAAATTGCTCACAGTGGCACAAGTTACGTCTGCCCTGAAGCCACGTGTATGAATGGTTCCCTTGGACCTGCAGAACGCATACTTTCATGTGCCCGTCCTGGAGTCACAAAGATATTACCTGTGATTCAAGGTCAGCCAGGTGATTGTCCAGTTTGCTGTACTGCCCTTCGGCCTTACCAGCGCCCCTCGGGTTTTCACAAAAGTGATTGGCAATGGTCATCGCCTATCACCGAATGCTGGGGATATTAGTTTTCCCCTACCTCAACCACTGGCTATTGAAGGAAGGCAAGCTTGCCACAGTCATAGACCCGTCTCCAGGTGACAGCGAAGCTCTTGATATCATTGGGGCTTTCGATCAACGAGCCGAAGTCACATCTGACTCCTTCGCCAAGGCTTATTTTTATAGGAGCTGTTTTGGACCCGGGGCAGTTCAGGGCCCCTCTCCGTCACGAGTCCAGGACATTTGGGCTATGATTCCAACATTTCAACCTTGGTCCTGTATCTCGTGAGAGCAGCTCTGAGGCTTTGTGGACTGCTGGCCTCATGCATCTTGCTTGTCTACTTCACCAGGAGGTATATGCAGGCTCTGCTGTGGTATCTGATGTCTCAGTGGGCACAGCACCAAGGACACCATTCGGATGTCATCCAGGTGTCGGAGGAGTCTGCACCGGACCTGCTGTGATGGCTGCTCAGACGTAGCCTGACCAGCAGCAGACCCTCTCCCTTCCACACACAGAACTGATAGTGGTGAGAGATGCGTGTCTGGTGGGCTAGGGAGATCATTTGGCAATTGGGGAGATCAGAGGACTCCGCTTTCCAGCAGAAACCTGACTCCACATAAATCTGTTAGAGCTGCAGGCCATCCATCTGGCATCGAAGGCCTTCCGGCCATCCATCAAGGGAAGGCTGGTGCAGGCTCTCATGTACAACACAGCCATGGGATATTGCAAGGAGCAGGACAGAGTGGGGTCTTAAGTCCTGGTCCAAGAGGCACTATGCCGCTAGAGATGGCTGGAACGTCAGGGCATCTTCCTGATCGTGAATCACCTGGTGGGATTTTTAAAAAGCATTGCGGACGTGCTCAGCTGGCGATGTCTGGATGATCACATATGCCTTTTGCATCCAGATGTGGTGCATGGCATCCTCCAATGAGGGAAGAGTCCTGGTTGTATCTTTTCACCACAGTCGAGAATGCACAGTGTAAACATTTCTGTGCTCTCTAGTTCCCTAGAACGCTCTCTTTCTAGGAGATGTATTCAGGCTAGATTGGAGTACAGGATTCCTGTGAACCGTTTTGCCCCAACCTCTCCTACCCAGAATTATGAAAATCAGGAACAACCAGCCGTAAGTCATCCTCGTGGCTCTGAATGGGCCAGGAGAGTGTGGTACTCAAATGTCTGGGTATGAGCATCTGTCCTCGACCAGACTACTGCTTCCAGAGGATCTCTTGTTGCTGCAGCAGGGCAGGGTTCTACACCCGAACCTGTGCCATCTACATCTCCATAAGTGGAGATTGAGCAGCAGCAGCTGGTTGCATTTGATTGCTTTTGAACTACCACAGGACGTTCAGTATGTCGTCCTCGCTGCCAGGCTTCCTTCTACAAAGTCCATTTACGCCAGTTGCTGAGACAAATTTGTGACCTTGGGTGGAGCCCCTAATACAGACCCATTACAAACAAAGGTGTTGGATATTTTACTGTCTGTTCTGCCTTTGGCTCAGCAAGAACTTGCAGTGGACACCATCAAGGGTTATTTGTAGGCCATTTCAGCCTTTTTGCATTTATCGGACTAACCTTTTGTGTTTGAATCACCTGGTGTGATGTGTTCGAGGTTTGACACACATCTTCCTTCCCAAATCCTTTGTGATGCCACAGTGGGACCTCAATTTCTCATATGTGCTCCTTCAAGCTGATGCACAGCTGCTAATGATTGTCTTCCTCATCACAATCACTTCAGCTCATACTTTGAGTGAGCTCCAGGCTCTTTAGGTGCAACCGCCCTACACCAACTTTTTTTCCCAACAATCTGGTCTGAGAACCACAGCAGCTTTCTTGACTAAAATTGTTATGCCTTTTCACCCTTCTAACATTATTTACCAGATCTTCCCCAACAAAAGAGGACAGACTCCATTGTTTAAAATCCAAAAGAGTTTGAAGCTTTTGCATACAAAAGCTGACAACCAGCTTTTGTAGGGTTTTCTGTCAAGGTGGATAGTCCTTTGCATTAAGATCAGCTATGCATTACCGAAAAGACAGCATTTTGAGGGACTGAGGGCCCATTCCACAAGGGGTAACAGTGCCATCACTGCATTGATATGAGGAGTGCCTTCTTCTTGACATCTGTCATCCCGTAGCAAGGGCCTCAGTGCATACATTTATGGAGCACTACTGCCTTGACAGCCAGGTCCAAAAGGAAGGGCATGTTGCCTGTTTGGTCCTGCGGGAATTTCTAGTCTACGTAAACTGCACTCACCCTCCCACATTGGATGGTACTGCTTTAGTAGCAATTCTTGAGGTGAGGAATCTACAGTTTGAAGTATCCATAATAAAAACGAGTGACTTAACTCCAGTAACACTCTTTCAACAGCAGATTCCTCACTGCCTACCCACCTCCCCATTCTGTGGAGTGGTCTCTTTTTAGAATCTAAAAAGGTCCTGAATCAGAGATCTGCGCTCTGGTAACTCCAAATGTTTTGTGCTCTGGAAGGAGACAAGAAAGAAATTGACTTTGGCACTCAGGTGTGGTACTTATATGCAGCTCTGTTCTGCAACTGGGGAGGAACAAAGTCAACACAGAGTCATGTGTCGCACAGGAGCACTGCTTAAAAAGCTTCCGGATCCAATCTGCCCCTTAAGGATATTTTAACCGTGAAAAATCTGCAGTTCGAGTACCTACCAGAAAAAAAGACCAGAGTTAAGGAACTTGTTCTTTTTTTTTCTTTTACTACAGACAACCAAACAATATACACTACTGTACTTACTGTTTTCCATAAACATTTCAGTGTTTGGTGTAAACCTTTTTGAAGCTATCTTCCCCAAGATAAACAAGTAATATACCAATAGTCATGGATAGCATGTGTAATATGGTCCTACCTTGCCATCTCAGGGTTCTGGTTTTATTTAAGAGGCCTTCAGCCTCCTGTTTTATGGTGCCATCAAAACCCTTTTATACAATAAAGGGACCGATTATACAGTCACCTGTTTTACAGGTCACCTGGCCCCCCGTCATGTCCTGCCAGACAGCAAATTAATTCATTCCATAACTGTTGCAGACTTATGCTGTGCTAGGACTCTTCAGCTCCCTGGTTTTAGTTTTTGATGGCCATGAACGTCACCTGGGGATTCATCAAACGGGTTCAACTCAGTGATAGGTTTGGAAAAAGCTATATACAGATGTGGTTGTGTATTTATTAAGTAGTTCTTGAAGAACACCTATATATATATATATATATATATATGGTATCAGGTCACTTCAGAGCATTTAGTGAGAAACAATAGGTCAGAGGGTATTGTTAGTCTAATATGATTGTGTGGCATCTTTAAGGTACAGGGTTCAAGGATCCTTGGAAGGTGGAGCATAAACTAGTGGTTGGGAGGACGATTAAACTCTGTCCAAGCAGGGGTGAAATCAATGCACGAGGCACGAGATGGTGTATTCAGTTGCATCATTTATTTACCAAGGGACGATGTAAGAAGGGATGCTTGGTACAGTTGTGACACAGAAACAGTAAAGAGCTTTCTTTGTTTTTCTGCTTAACCTCATCAACCATGTGAAACACTCATGTGAAGTTGCAGCCAAGCCTGTGTTACACAAATGTTGAAAATAGAAATTAATAAAAAGGACAGTGTGTGGGGTGCATAGACCATTTTAGGACATGGCTTGGCTATTCCAAGCTGAAATGAAGAAATATACCTAAAAGAATGTGACCTTGCTACTATATACATAGGATTAGCGCTGTGCCATCCACGTCGAGCTAGAAACAATGCAAAACCCCAATGCATTTTCCATTGACTTCTTTAGACAAGGCTAAAGCAAAAACTGCTAAACAGAATAACACCAAATTTGGCTTTTTGTGATTTGGTGTAAATCTGTTCAGTAGTTTTTGAGAGATTAAGGTTAAAAAAATAATTGTTTATATGGACGGTTGGGTCCACAATAATCTAATGAGTGTCCTGCGAGAGCGCAAATTCAAAAATGGAGCCCATTGATTGATTGGTCGAATGGCCCGTTTTTCCATGAGCCTTCAAGCTCCCGTGGGGAGCTAGACTCTCGCAGGAGTGAGCACTTCGAATGGATGGCTGTTGGAGGTTTAGAAATTAAATTGGCACCATTACTGTCTACTGAGAAAAATTGCAGGTGTTGCGGAAATGAAGTAAAAAACGATAGAAGGGGGCATGAGAAAGGCATCCTGTCCCCCTAGATTTTGAGAGGAGGTCTCTAAGGTATAAGTGCTGTGATGAAGGTAAGTGTATATTGTTTAAAAAAACAAAACGATTTAGCGGGATCATGAAAAGTAAAAAAGAGTAGGTGAATTGTCGATACACTCTAGTAGGAGAAATGCATAATCTGCCCCTTGTTATTAAGAGGCGGTGTGTAGGATTGCGATGAATAGAATAGTATTTATTTCTTAAAAATTAAAAAATTGATGCGATCTTGTGGGATCGTGAAAAATAGAAAGGAGTAGGTGATCTATGAATACTGTCTGGTATGCACACTTGTTACTGCAGGAAGGAATCTTCCTGGAGATGTGTTTAATAGAGTCTACTATTTACGCCCATTGGCTTGGGAAGAGTTCTGAGTAGAGAGTTAAGAATCTCCCCACACCCTACTATGCACACCTGTCATCCAAGAGGTCTCATCGGAGAGGCCAGTCCCTCCACACACACACTATTTTGCACACCTGTCATCCGAAAGAGAGGTCTTAAAGGAGAGGTCGTTCCCTGCTCACACCCTACTAAGCACACCCGAAATCTAAGAAAGGGGTCTCAGCAGAGAAGAGAGGTCAGTACCTCTCTATAGCCTACTATGCAATCACATCATCCAAGAATGGGGTCTCAGCAGAGAGTTCACTACCTCTCTACACCCTACTATGGACACTCGTCATTCCAGCGAGAGGTCTCAGCGGAGAAGCCAGTCTCTGCGCACACCCTTCTATGCACATCTGTCATCCGACAGAGACGTCTCAGCGGAGAACTCGTTTTTCCCCCTCACCCTCCCCTACTACGCACACCCATCATTCCAGAGAAGTCTCCTTAGACAGGACAGTGCCTCCACACACTCTACTATGTATATCCGCCATCTGAGAGAGAGGTCTCAAAGAGGAGGCCGGTACCTCTCCAAACCCTACTACACACACCTGTCATTCCAGAGAGAAGTCTAAGCAGAGAGGCCAGACCCACCACATACCCTACTCTGCATATCCATCATACAACAGAGAGGTCTCCATGGAGAGGCCAGTACCTACCCACACCCTACTATGTACACCCGTCATCCGAGAGAAGGGTCTCAATGAGAGGCTAGTTTCTCCTCACACACTACTATGGATGCTTATCAAACCATGCAGGGGTGTTAGTGGAGAGGTTACCTTCTCCTAATACCCTAGTACCTACACCCGACGCCTTAGGAAAGCTGTCAGTAGAGAGGGTAGACCCTCCATACACCCATCATCCTAGAGATCTTAGCAGAGACTTCAGTACCTCTCTACACCTTACTGTGGATACCTGTCTTTTCAGAGAAAGGTCTCAGCAGAGAGGCCAGCCTCTCCACACAACCTACTATGTGCATCTTTCGTCTAACTAAGAGGTCTCAGCGTGAGGCTAATTTCTTCCCTCATCCTACTATGCACAGCCGTCATTCGGTACAGCAGTCTCCGGAGAGGCCAGTCCCTTCATACACCCTACTATGCTCATCAGTCATCTGGGAGAGCGGTCTCAAAGGAGGGGACAGTCCCTCTCCACACCCTACTATGCACACACATTATCCAAAAGAAGGATCTCCATGGAGAGGCAACTTTCTCGGCTCACCCACTAAGCACACCCGTCATTGCAGAGAGAGGTTTCAGCGGAAGGCCCAGTCCTGCCACAAAGCGTACTATGCATATCCGTCATCCAACAGAGAGGCCATTACCTACACCCACCCTGTTATGTACACCCCCCATCAGAGAGAGAGGTCTCAAAGGAGAGGTCAGTCCCTCCCCACATGCCAATCAGATGAGGAGGGGTGTTAATGGAGAAGTTAGTCCCTCCCTATACCGGATGCTCTTGGGAAAGCCGTCAGCAGAGAGGCCAATCTCTCCACAAACCCTACCAATACACCCGCCAGCCCAGAGAGAGGTCTCAGCAGAGAGGCTAGTCTCTCCTCTTATCCTACCACGCACACCCATGATTCCAGAGAGAGGTCACAGGGGGAGGCCAGTCCCACCACACATTCTACTATGCACAGCCATCATCTGACAGAGAGGTCTAATCGGATATATATATATATATCTAGTGGAAGTCAGATAAATCTATGGATGGAGTCAGCTGTTTGGGTGTTTCCACTGTTGTGACGGTCAATATACAAGTGAAAAGGGAGTTGCTATATGGAAGGTTTATTGGTCCAAGACTGTCTGTTTTGAAAATGAGTATGGTATTTAATGAGCTTGCAAATCTGTGAGATCCCACCACAGTTGTGAGACAGTATTGGCACACCCAAGAAATATACTTAAATGGACAAAACTAATAGTATACATTATTGAAATAAGTGATCACTTTTTCTGAATTATAAATACCTCTTTGATGTAAAAACACATACAAAGCCCTTCACATGTCTCCCTTTAAACTATTCATCAACTCGCTGGGAAGATCTCCGAATGAACAAGTTACTTACCTTCGGTAACGATATATCTATAGGAAACAGTAGTTAGTATTAGATTCCTTACCTTAGAATATCCCCAGGCATCAGACTGGATCCGGAAATTTTTGCGTAACAGTACCCTTGCGCGTCGGTAGGCATCGTCTGCGGCTCCGCGTCCGTCGTCGGCGCAGTGATGACGTTGTCGGAGTACTTAGACGCCGCCTCCGCGTGCTGACGTCAGTTTTTAGACACAGCTTTTCCGTGCCAGAAACACAGAGCCATGTTAAAAACCAACACTGGTGCCATTGAAACTAGGGCCCTGAAAGGGGATGACCTTAACCCTAGATATCAGTTCGCAGAACGGGGAGCATGGGTGGGGCGGTAAGGAATCTAATACTAACTACTGTTTCTTACAGATATATCGTTACCAAAGGTAAGTAACTTGTTCATCTGAAAGAAACAGGTTAGTATTAGATTCCTTACCTTAGAATAGATACCCCAGCAATACCAACCCCGGTGGTGGGTCTGCGAACCAATAATCAAACCAGAAAGTCCTGGAGGACAGAACGGCCAAAGAAGCCACCCCTCCGGACTTGGCTGTCCAGGCAGTAGTGTCTTGCAAACGTGTGCAGCGATGCCCACGTAGCTGCCTGACAGATGTCCTGTAAGGGGACTCCCCGGCCCAGGGCAGTGCTAGCCCCCGTGGCCCGAGTGGAATGGGCCCTCAGCCCAAGAGGAGGCTCCTTCCTTGCCAAGGAGTAACATGCCTTGATACACAAGACGACCCACCGAGAGATGGTCCTCTTGTGCACCGCCCGTCCCTTCTTAGCGCCCACGTAACCAACAAAGAGTTGGTCATCCACCCGGAACTGGCGTGTGCGATCCAAATAGAACGAAATCGCACGTTTTGGGTCCAGAAGGTGGAGCCGCTCTTCCTCTTTAGAGGGATGCGGTGGTGGAAAGAAGGTGTGCAAGGTGATGGACTGCCCGATATGGAAGGTCGTGCCAACCTTGGGCAGGAAAGATGGCTTAGTCCGCAACACAACCTTGTCCGGATGGACAGAAAGGAAAGGGGGTGTACATGAAAGAGCCTGGAGCTCACTCACTCTCCTGGCAGAGGGGATGGCAACCAGGAGAGCAGTCTTCAAAGTAGGAAGGCGGAGAGGACAGTTGTGGTGTGGCTCAAAGGGAGCGCACATCAGAAACGTAAGAACAAGGTTCAAGTCCCACTGAGGCATCACAAACGGAACAGGAGGGAACATGTGTGTGATGCCCTTCAGAAAACGAGTTACAATAGGGGACTTGAACAAAGAAGGTTGATCAGGCAGCCTTAGAAAGGCTGAAAGGGCAGAAAGGTAGCCATTGATAGTGCCCAGAGCAGAACCCTGCTGGAAAGAGAAAGAAGGAAGAGAATAACCTCAGAAAGAGGGGCAGCAAGAGGATCCACAGCCTTTGCTGTGCACCATGCCACAAATTTGTTCCACCTGCAGGCGTATACCGACTTTGTGGAGGGACGCCTGGCTGCCAGAATGACGTTACAGACTTCAGGAGGCAAGTCAAAAGGCCTCAACTGCCGCCGCTCAATCTCCAAGCATGGAGGTGGAGACTGGACAGGTTCGGGTGGAGGACCGTCCCCTGCTGCTGCGACAGAAGGTCCTCCTGAAGAGGCAGACGAACCGGGGGATCGACTGACATACTGAGTAGCTCTGGATACCAGTACCTTCGTGCCCAGTCCGGAGCCACAAGGATGACTTGGGCCCGGTCGCGCTTGATCTTCTTCAGCACTCTGGGCAGAAGTGGTATAGGCGAAAAGGCGTACAATAGACCGCAACTCCACTCGCGACGAAAAGCGTCTCCGAGCGAGTGCCGCCTTGGGAATTCCAACGCGCAGAACTGATGACATTGCGCGTTCTCTTCGGTGGCGAATAGATCTAACCAAGGCTCTCCCCACTGCTGAAAGAGGCCTTGCGCCACGTCCAAGTTCAGACGCCATTTGTGATCCATCAAGCACCGACGGCTGAGTTCGTCCGCCCTGGCGTTCAGAGAACCTGCCAGGTGTTGAACCACCAGGGTCACGCCCTGATGTTCCAGCCACTGCCAGAGGCGCAGAGCCTCCTGGCAAAGGGTCCACGACCCCACCCCGCCCTGTTTGTTGCAGTACAACATGGGGGTGGTGTTGTCCGTGAACACCTGCACTACACTCCCCCGAACAGAGGGGAGGAATGCCTTCAGTGCTAGACGAATCGCCGCAGCTCCAAAAGGTTGATATGGAGCCGGGACTCCACCGGAGACCAGAGGCCTCTGATCTCCACCTCTCCCATGTGGCCTCCAAGCCCTGGAGGGACGCGTCCATCACAACTACGTGCTCCGGCTGGGGAAGGGAGAGGGATCTGCCGCTGACCCAATCACGGTCCGTGAGCCACCACTGCAGCTGTCTCGCAGTGCCCTCCGAGATCAGGACGTGGTCGGAGAGGTTGCCCTGATGCTGGGCCCACTGAAACTTTAGGTCCCACTGCAGAGCCCGCATCTGCCACCTGGCGTGATGCACCAGAAGGATGCAGGAGGCCATCAGCCCCAGAAGCCGCAGCATCAACCTGACCGAGATCCGGGACAAAGGCTGAAAGATTGGAATCAGAGCCTGAATGTACCGCACCCGCTGTTCGGGAGGATAAACCCGAAACTGCGCCGAGTCGAGAACTGCTCCGATGAAGAGGAACTTCTGAGAGGGGCACAGGTGTGACTTCGGCACATTGATGGAAAACCCCAGCAAGTGCAGGAGATCCGCCGTCGTCTGGAGGTGGCTGACGACTGTTTGGGGCGAGCCCGCCTTCAACAGCCAGTCGTCGAGGTAGGGGAAGACTGAAACCCCTAACCTGCGCAGATGAGCTGCGACCACCGCCATCACCTTCGTGAACACCCGTGGGGCGCTGGTAAGGCCGAAGGGGAGCACGGTAAACTGAAAGTGCTCGTGGCCTACCGTGAACCGCAGGTAACACCGGTGGGCCGGCAGGACGGGGATGTGGAAATAAGCGTCCTGCAAGTCCAACGCTACCATCCAGTCTCCTGGGTCCAGGGCAGCTAAGACCTGAGCCAGTATCAGCATTTTGAACTTCTCCTTCCGGAGGAAGCCGTTGACGTTCCGTAGGTCCAAGATAGGGCGTAGGCCCCCCTTGCGCTTCTTGGGTACCAGAAAGTAGTGGGAGTAGCAACCACACCCTACTTCTGGCCCAGAAACGCGCTCGATGGCCCCCTTGGCCAAGAGGGCCATAACTTCCTCCTGCAGAAGTCGCAAATGATCCTCGATACTCGGTGGTATTACGGTGGTATGGCTGGAGGGGTCGCCTCGAAGGGGAGGGAGTAGCCCCTTCGGACGATTTGCAGCACCCACCTGTCCGATGTGACAGTGTGCCAGTGGAAGAGGTGATGGCGAACCCTGCCCCCCACTGGCGTCACATGGGCCTGAAAGCACGGACTAGGAGGGTTTTGAGGCGGATGCTGCGGGGGAAGGTGTGGACTGACCTCGCCGTTGTCCCCGACTGCCTCCACGGCGGTTTCCACGGCCGCCACCGCGTTGGATGTTAGTCTGCGGTGCGTGGCTGGCAGCACGTGTGGGGGCGCCCCTTCCTTGGCCACGAAAGGAGCGAAAGGCACACGATTGCTGGCGTGGGGCCGAGAGGCCCAAGGACCTGGCCGTAGCCCTGGAGTCCTTAAAGCGCTCAAGCGCATGGTCTGCCTTGTCGCCAAAAAGGCGACGGCCATCAAACGGCATGTCCATGAGAGTATTCTGGACATCAGCCGAGAAGTTGGCGGACCTCAACCAGGCGTGGCGACGAATCGCCACCGTCGTTGCTATCGCTCTGCCCAGTGAGTCGGTGGTATCCAGCCCACACGGGATAGAATATCGTGCTGCATCCCGGCCTTCCACAAGGGCCTGGCCGAGTTTAGCCCATACCTCCAACGGGCATTCTGGCAGCACTTCCACGACCGTGTCCCACAGAGAGTGGGTGTAGCGGCCCAAGAGGCATGCGGTGTTGGAAGATCGCAGTCCCAGACTCAGGGAGGAGAATATCTTTTTGCCGTACTGCTCATACCTCTTGGATTCCCTGTCAGGCGGAGCCGACGGGAATGCGGACTGGGAATTTGGAGCTTGGATGACCAGGCTCTCGGGGGTGGGGTGGGTGGACAGGAAACATGGGTCGCCCGGGGCCGGGCGGTGGCGTCTGGTCACGTTCCTATCTACAGGTGAACCTGTAGCAGGCCTGGACCAAGTGCCCAAAAGAACGTCAGTCAAGGCCTCGTTAAACGGCAGCAGAGGCTCAGCCGAGCATGACTGCGGTTTAAGGACCTCAGTGAGGAGGTTAGTCCTCACGGCCGCGACGGGGAGCTCAAGGGCCAAGGCCTTGGCCGCCCGCGTCAACACCACACTATAGGTTGCCTCCTACTCCGTAGCCACGGTAGGAGGTGAGACAAAACCAGTGTCTGGCGAGGTGTCCAGACCACTGGCATCCCCAAGTCCACCTGTCCAGTCCTCCTGGGACTGACACTCCTGTGTCAGAGGGTCCTCAGACCCCTCCCAATACTCCTCATCACCCATCTCCTGATACTCAGGGTTGGCAATGGATGGGGCCAGTTCGTTGAAGTAGAACTCTCCAAACGGCGTCGAGAGCAGCGCCGGAACCGGATCGAGGGAGGCATCGCGGACGGCGCCGCCCGAAGACGGCGCCGGAGGTGACACCTGTGGGACCGGCACTGGTGAGGTCGTCAGGTCAACCGGGGACGACCCGGATCCAGAAGCGGATCCAGTGAGGCCCTGCTGCGCCGAGCCCGAAGGCGCCGGCGGCGTCGGGGCCAAAGCCCCCGACCCGCTAGGGCCCCCAGACGGGTCTGCTGAGCCCGAAGGCGCCGCGGAGCCCGCAGGCGGAGTGAGGGACCTCATGGCCATGAGGAAACGCTCGATCTCCTCTGGCGTCACGTGCTGCCCAGAGACCGGAGGGTATGGGGCAGGCCGCGACGCCCGGGACTCCGACGGAGCCACGTGGGTGGTGTCACCCGAACCCCCAGCCGCGTCGCGAGAGCGTCAGAGGAAGTCGGAAGAAGTCGGAAGAGTGATGACGTCTCTTTGACTTCTTGTGCTTACCTGACGACTTCGAACCTGAGGAGTGATGTCGACTCCCGGAGCTGTGATGGCTCCGACCCCGCGACTGGTCCCTCGACCTCCGTCCGGACCGGGACCTCTCACGGCGTGCGGCTGACTGCCGGAGTTCGAGCCGCTTGCGGGACCGCTCCCGCCTAGCTTTCAAAGTCAGGGCCCGGCAGTCGGGGCAGGTCTTGTCGTCGTGATCGACGCCGAGACAGTGTAGACACCGGCGGTGAGGGTCGGTGACCGACATCAGTCGGTCGCAGTCCTCACAGGATTTGAAACCTGGCATCCCTACCGGCACCGTTCGGAGTCGAAGACTCGAAAAAGGATCAAAAAAGATCTCAAAATGTTTAGTCAAAAAATGACTAAGGTACCACTTTTTCCGGATCTGCGCTTGCTGGCGCGGAAAAAAGAATAACTGATGTCAGCACGCGGAGGCGGCGTCTAAGTACTCCGGCGACGTCATCACGGCGCCCACGACGCCGACGACGGACACGGAGCCGCAGACGACGCCTACCGACGCGCAAGGGTACTGCTATGCAAAAATTTACAGATCCAGTCTGACGCCTGGGGATATTCTAAGGTAAGGAATCTAATACTAACCAGTTTCTTTCAGATGTGACAGTAACAAGAACAGAGGAGATGAGCAACCCCAACTGAAATATTGCCTTATTACACCCTATTATACTCAGACATCTTTGAATGCAAAGATTTTGCAAACAGGGCACCCTTTCCTGTTATGTTACAAAACAAAGCCATTCCCTTTCAAAATGATGTACGCAGACAGGATATATTCTTCACTTATTCTACATTATATACATTGGGGAAAAATACTTTAAAAAAAACCTGGAAATTGCACCCAAAATCCAAAGATTAATGTTATAGTTAGGTGTGATAAAAAACATTGTTTATTGAAAAATTTAAAAAATATAAATTTACTGAGAAAAGCTAAGGTCACAGTAACAGTATAGTTAAGTGTGGAAAAAAGGTGTTTCTGTATTATACATCGTTTTTAGAAATTCACTGAAAAAAGGTTAAGGTAACGTTATAGTTAGGTGAATATGTCAGTGAGAACATTAAAGTTATCATCTAAAAAAACAGAAATCCACCAGTTATACTTAGCAGAGCTAAATATAACTTGCACCCCTGTCTTGCACTGCTTATGACCTCGCATAATAGCTCACTCATGACATGTTCTATAACATCATTTATGACATCACTGATGACCTCATCCAATGAGTGGGTTGGTTTGTTTTAAAGCTTACATAGTGGCGGGTACCTACCATATTACTTTTCTACCCAATATTGTACCGCCTGAGTCTAGAAAATCAGTATAAGTGTTTAAGAAACACAAGTGCTCCTAATGCTCCATAGGTGTGTAGAGGGATTGAGCACGTTATACATTTCTGTGTTTTCTTTAGTTCAAAATGTTAATGTTGTCACTGGCATACTCACCTAACTATAATGTTACATTTGTTTTTTTCAGTGAATATATAATATATATCTTTAAACCAAGTTTACTAAATATTTAATAAAATTGTTAGCGGGGGTCAGTTTTTAAAAATTATTAAAACCTAATTATACATATTATTAAGTTTAACTATTTTTATTTATGTCCTGTAAACTTTTATTTCTTGGTTAGTAATACATATTTTAAATTAATTTTAAATATATATTCTACATCAATATATAAATATATATATTTTAAAATAATAGACTTGATTAGATTTCCCAATAGTTTTCCATAGGCAGATCTCGATCTGTGTGTTGGAGATCTCTTCCCAAGTTGAGGGTATGTCCGCCCTCTAAGCGGATTGTAAAATGCAGGTGTTCAGTTGCTTGTAGTAAATTAATGGGCACAAATACATCACAGGGTTTGGTGAAGACATGGCAATCTCCACTCAGAAATGGTGACTAGCTCAAACAAAAAGTGGCGAGTAGCACCTAAGTCTAGGGGTAAATATGCACATGGGTGAACAGACACTTGTATATTTACCTTCGTGAATCTGTCTCTCAGTTTTCGCTTCCAGTCATTCCAAATGACTGGAAGCGAGAGGGCGATACCATCATATTTCTAACTGGATCAAAAGCATTATATTTTCTTTTCATTTTAGGGACTTGACGTTGCTGACAATGACCCCAGCGTTCCCCCGTATGACACTGCTCTTATCTATGATTATGAGGGCGAGGGATCCGTGGCTGGCACACTCAGCTCTATCCTCTCCAGCACATCGGATGGCGACCAGGAGTACGACTACCTCAATGATTGGGGCCCACGCTTCAAGAGACTGGCGGATATGTATGGCCAGCCATGATGGGCCATTCTTATTCAAGGACTACTCCCTAACACCGGAGTTAGGGGATCAAAGTTTGTTTCCTTCTTGTATGGCTCCGGCTAATGCAGGCTCTACGAGGCCCGCACAACAGTAACACTGTACATAAAGACTGGGGAAATACCAACATCTGCCAAACAAGAAGAACTCTGTCCTTTGTGAGAGGCAATGCCAACACATTTACCAGCAGTAGTGTATATTCTATAGATAAATTGCTCATAGAAAAGATGTATATACTCACTGTAATGGAACTCCTTGCAGGCTTTGTTTTGACCAATGGTCACAGTCTAACATTAACCACCTCATCAATTGGACACATATTTGTTTATAGTCTGATTGCTTAAAGGCATCTTCAGAAAGGAGGTCTATAATCGAATGGATACTAACTTCTAAGCTTGTGTGCTGGTGGTACAAGAAATAAATACGCAATATGTTGGGGCACAGAATGCTAATTGAGAAGAAGACCACAAACCACTGCCTCAGTGAAGAACATACGAGTACTCCTGGCGCAGTTTGACATAATGGAAATTGGTAAATATGGTTATGTTTAACTCATAACTATTGCAAACAACCTAATAGCTCGTTCTTTTCTGAGACTTTTAGTGCTAGCTGATGGCTTAGTTTGTCAGTAAGTTCCACAACTAACCCTTATATTACCACCTACAACATAACCTCTACCCAGCATTTAAAGTCCCAGATTATGTCTGCTATTGGACCAGCAGAAGACACCTCCACATATGCTCATGTAGCAGAGCCTTTTCCAGCAACAAAGGTAGCATCTGGGGATACCGAGGAGTCCATATGCATAGTAAAATGACATCAGGCATCCCTGCCCTAGTGTGATGTGGTACAACGGACCAGCCACATCTGTAATGGGAACCAACTAGTTATTAAAGAATACTTAAAAACAACAATCTCCCAAATATTAAAAGCTCCATCTTAATAATTTCAGCCACTTTCATTATAAGAAGCCTCCAGGGATACGCAATATTTTGACATGATGCATTAACGTCAGGATTAAAAATTATCTCACAATGCATTATTGAAGGGTCTCAGTAATCATTAGCTGTGGATTATCTTCGAAAGCATGACTGAAGAGTTTCAGTAAGTCAATATTCGAGAATACCTCCCCTTTTATGAATGTAGAGTCTCAGCAATTTCAGATTAGGGAATATCCCCCAGTGCATAGTTAGGGTACCAGATATCTAGAGCAAAGCAATATCTAGAACTGCAGGATTGAAGAACCTAAATCAACCAGAGTTTGGGGAATAGTTAAATTCCCAATTTTTAAATTTCAGTCATCGAGATGCAAGGACAGCGCGTAACAGATCTTCAGGTGAGATGTAGAATAAGACAGGTTAATTCTTGGATGAGGAGTCTTGAGTATTAAGGTAATAGTGAGTATCTATAAATGTATGATTACAATCTCCACTAATCTACAATTAGGGTGTGTTCCTAGTGAATGAATAAAAGATCACAGTAATGTTATAATTATGTCCAGGATTAAAGCTAGTGGCTTAATATATGTAAAAAGAGTATCTGCTAATTCCAGCGTAGTCATTAATTGAACAAAGTATCCCCATATAACCGAAGAATCTAAATAACTAGAACACACCAAAGGCAAACTAAGCCCACATGTCCTTCTGTGCAAGTATCAAGCCAAAGATATAGTACTAGGATGTAAAGACGTGTATTTTGTCTCAACATGAATGTTACTGAATGGCATGACAGAGCCTCAGGAAGGACATTTACAGCTGGCGAAACCCCATAAAACATAGAATCATTCACTTCATTTACAATAAAAGATCAATGCAACTATGGATGAAAAATAGAAAGTTGGCTGGACAGGAAAGGCCATGGTCAGAGGCATGAGTTTATTTGCACTGTAAGCAGATTTAGACAGAAAGCAGAATGTATGGAGTATCCAACCTTTAGCTATAGGGGTGGAGCCATGACACATTTCCACTTAGGGAAACTAAATGTACGTCGCAATAATATTCTGATAGCATGGCATGTCCATTGCATTAGGGCCAAGGGTGGACACCTTGATGGAGACTGAAGGATGTAGAATGATTGAGAAGAAGAATGAAGGTCAGGTAAGACATTTTTCCTAAGGAGTGAGACAAGTGGCTAGTTAGCAAGCGAATTGATGAAAGAATTAGAAGGTGGATACAAAAAAAAAGTGTAAACCATTGCATGAGGCAGGCAGTCAAGTTTCTAAACTCCGTGAAATATCAGATGGTTGTGATCGGGTCGCCTGATGGGACCAGGTCAATCAACTGCAAGTCATAACCTATTTATTTTCTTGCTAGGTAATTGGCATACGGCATGCCCATCTCCATGGAGCAGTTTAGTGCTTTGCCAGGTACATTGTTTTAATGGATTTTAAGTAAAAACTCCCTATACCCAACAGGTGAGCTGTACTTGGGCAGGGTGGCAGTTGAGACCGCAGTACAGAAACTATGGAGTAAGTGGGGAAAGAAGTAATGGAAAAAATAATTGGAGCAGTGCTAGACTGTATAGCGCATGGTTGATCCTGGTGCACCGATTTGAAGAAATCACACAAATTAGGAATGTTTGTGCCACGTTTAAACATGGAGGTAGCTGAGTTCCAAAACTGCAACAGATGCGGGAAAAATCCTCTCCAGTTACCGTGACCTAATCGCTCTACCAACAGCATGTGTCCAATGCTGGTCTTTTACTTAAAAATAATTTTATTCTGAGAGTAGTAGACTTGATTAACTTTACCTGCACTAAATTGGTGAACTCATTTGAGAACAATGGTATATAAAAGATGAGGACAGAAAAGTGGGGTCCCATTAGCAGAGAACCCTAGTTTTGTGGATGGTTAGTGGTTTGCTGTGTTAAGATAGTTATGTGCCATAATGATCCTCACATCCTGTTGTGAACACATTTGCATTGGAAACACCACTTATGGACACATTTTGGACATGTGCCCGAGTGCCACAGTCATGCCAGATTTTTATGTTTGATGATAGCAACTTTGTAAACAATTCTGAGCTTTTAACTATATCCATTCTAATCACCAGGACCACACGAATAGAATCTGAGCCGTTGTACAGAAGCTTTGTTGGAGGCAATATGAGTAACTACACAATATATCCTCCCACTCCCTAGTAAATCCCAGTAAGTTCCAATAACATTTTTCTCTCCAGGTCCATTCTGGAATTATTACATGCAGGACAATGGGGCAGCCAGCTCATTGTATTTAGCACTATTGTTTTCTACTTTTTGTTTGATTTTGTACAGACTGCTATTTTATCTTTAAAAATTGCCTTTGGGAACAAAAAATGTCTCAGGTCTAAAACATTTTAGTGTCTAGAGTTTTTTTACCCTTTAACATGTCTGAAAACCAAAGTTGTTGCATTTGAAACTAAAATGATAACGTAATAAAGTGGTTATTGAAAGAACTCCAGACAAGTAGATCTTTAAAGAAGATTGGAAGCTTTGTAATCAGTGAGATTGGGCCATTTGCCAAGCTTTAGAAGCGGAGTGCTGTAGCGATTGAGTGTGAAAGTAATCCCTTGAACAGGCTTCTTTAGAAGCTGAACTGCTTAATGAAGGAGTGTGGTACCTAAACCATGTGATATGCGTTAGATGAGCAATGTAATGAAAGAGTGAGCCGTGTAACAGGCTTTACAAGCTGAAATGTGTGTGATTAAATCAGAGAGGGTCTTGCACACAGACTATTGGATTAGAATACTTATCAATACAACATGCAATTATTTTGCAATTTCAAAAGAAAATGGTTTTGCATACGTAAGAAGAACCTTACAGGATCTAACTCACATAATTATTTGTGAGTTCATATCTAGAAATGTATCCATAATACTCTAGCAACTTTACTTCCTTTTTGGTATCTACTAATGTACGCCAAAGCTTGTTGTACAATTCACTCCATGCATTTTCTATAAAAGGCAGGGGATTTACCACTGTATATTTTGTCTTCATTTAGAGACTGAGATTTAGTGGGTTATTGAGTCAAATGCAGCCAAAAATGCCAAAACAATGGATGCTTTTAGCGAGCACTCATCAGCAAGCTCCATGGTGTCTTCTTACGCATCCACCAATGTCTTGATCCCATATCTAGTGCAGAGCTGATGCTTGTTGGGCACCCTGGAGCCCAAAGCCCTCCACATCATCATGCAATCTGGGTAACAGCTCACTCTAGAACTTGAATGTCTCAAATTTCCCACACTGACTCTTCTATGGAGAGGCTCCTTGACAGTGGAATTACAAAAGCTTTTTTAGATTCTTGGGCTTTAAATAAGTCTTCAATGAAAGGCTAACATACTTAAACGTAGAAGGGACTATATTCCCAACATATGCAAACATGCATTTGTTATACTCAGTGATAACACGGTACATGACACCAATTGTCCATACCCACACTAGCTAGAGAATGTACCACTTAAGTGGATGTGACTCCAGGATACTGCAAGTTAGTCCATGAGACGTTCACTTATTACAACCTCATTGGATTGCTTAAATAATTATTGCCCTGATTAAGTCATTGTGTACTTGAACATGAGGAAACATGTTGTCTAGACTGTGTAAATAAACAAGACTCATCAATACAATACTCTTAAGACATCTGGGGCCCGATGTAGGTAAATCTTATTTACCACTTCTTAAATACCGAATTTTACCGATTCGGTATTTAAGAAGTGGTAAATATGAAGGGGGGAGATGTAGGTATTTCCAGATGTGTATATACCGAATCTTTAAGATTCGGTATTTACCGAATCTGGAAATACCGAATCGGTATTTCCTATTGATTCCTATGGGCTGTGAAGCCCATAGGAATCAATGGGCAATACCAATTCTGTAATTACAGAATCGGTAATTATCGATTTTAGCAAGGGTGCAGGGGGTGTCACTTTGACACCCTCTGGCCCCCCCAAAGCAGGCTCGGGTGCCATGTGGCAGGCATACATGCCCCAAGGGCAGGTCTGCCTGTCATATGGCAGAGGTGTGCATGCACACATGTGCATGCACACCGGAATCGGTATTTTACCATCAAATTGGATTTTGCACCTTATTATTGAAATTATTGTCTTAAATGATTTGATGCACGTATCTTGTTATGATATATGAATTAATGAATGTATATATGTGTGTCTTTTATGGCCGTCGGCCGAAATAAAGAAATAAATAAAATTAAAAAAAATACCGATTTTGTAAGGCTTGTGGGACTCAGAAGAGTCCCACCTACATCTCAAATTTACTGAATCGGTAAAAATACCGATTCGGTATTTTACAGAATCGGTAAATTTACCGATCGGTAAATTTACCGATTCTGTTAAATTAAGGGCCCTACATACCATTTCTGGAATACCGGTCGGTAACGGCCGAAAATACTGAATTTCGGCCGTTACCGACCGACCTACATCTGGCCCCTGGTTCTTGAATTTCTTGCTGTGAATCCGCTCAATTGCCCCTTGCTTCACTTCTCACCTTTATCTAAGACCACTAAGTTCCTCCATCCATCCTTGAGTACACTCAGGAAGGAAAACACCTAAATCTCGTCCTCCACATATTGAGAGGTGCACTACAAACCGGTTCTTACCATGCATACTTCAGGTCTCTATGATGCTCATTTAACAATTTCGTTGCCCTTGGCATTTTTTCCTACAACTTCTGCCCTTTCAAATCACTGGTGTGTCAATTAGTTTTCTGGCTCCATTCATTTAAGTGAGAGTATGAGACCAAGGTATCATAGTGGTGTGGTCCTATACGCCCCACTCCATTGTTTAACTCTATCCATGCTGATGACGGAACCGCTCCGTCATCAGCCGCGGTGAAGCTGTGCTTATGACGGAGCGGTTCCGTCATGGCCCGCTCGCCGCAGATTCCGCGCCTGTGCTGGGCGTTCCATTGAGCGGGCGGGCCATGACGGAACCGCTCCGTCATGAGCACAACTCAACCGTGGCTGGTGACGGAGCGGTTCCGTCACCAGCATGGGCCCGCCGCGCGACCCCCCTGCCCCCTTAGCGCTGCGGCGGAATAGCCGCCGCAGCGATGTGGTTAAAGAGTCATGCTTCCATGAAACCTCAATAGCTACAGCCAATTAAAGACCCCTTTAACCACCTGGCCCGCTCTTTTCAACAATCCATTAGTCTGCATGCAGTAAATTGGCTAGAATTTCTCCTTCACACCCTCCTATTGGGAAAGCACAGTAGCTTCTCAATTTCAACTGACATTTTCTCCACCCATGGAACACCTCCCTGGGGCATAGTAATGCAACACAGCAATGTGCGCTGTGCTGTGTTACTCTAGAGTTATTAAGCACTTAGCGCCACGCAAGGTGGTCTTGCATGGCTCGATAAATCAAACTTAGTAGTTGCATCGCCCTTGCACCCCCTTCCGTGACACAAGGACAACACAACTAAATGATAAATATGCCCCATGGCATCTCCTACTCCACACAGAATTTGTTAGGCCAACCTCTTTACATGCTGCCACATACAATCACTATGCAATCTTGTTTGTGTAACACAAGCATTTGTAAATCATAGCTCAGTCGCATGATATACTGCAATTCCCCAAAACACTAACAGTGCTCATATGCAAATTAGGGTTAAGAACTTTCCTCTCTTCAACTGGATTTGATCTTTGCTTCTCCTCAAAGTCAAAATCCACTACACCCTCTTTACTATGTACCATATTTAGCAATCGAGCTCCCGCACTGCACATGTTCACATCTGTGCTCAGCATGGTTATCTTTCCTTCATTAAACCTTTCAAGAGACCGCAATCAACGAACATCTTCCTTTAGGGCCCCAAAAGCCCTCGTCGGTCCATGCACACTGTGCCTCTTTCTTATTTAGCGATCTCCGGGGCTCAATCAATATTCTATCATCTCATCTTGCTCGTTTACATCAAAATTAAAACCAAGGAGAGATCCAATACAACCATATTTGGGTGCATCAGTGGATATCATGAAATCATTTCACCTGCCCTCTCCTCATGTAAAAAAAATCTGTTAACGAGCCCTCTCCAATTTGCAATGCTTTATCATAAACAAAATGATTCACTGGTAAAATATTAATCAGTTAGTAAATTTACAAATAACATCCAAAACTCTTGGGGTCTCGCTATAGCCTTGTCCTCTTATTCTATTTGCAAAATGGGGAAAACCTTCTCTCCAGAAGAAAATGAATTCCTTGTAAAACTCTCCTTTTAAGATCACTAATACTATTTAATACATTTTTCGGGGTTCTCTTTTTCATAAAAACGTCCACCCACCCCACACAACATCTAGTGGGCTGCTTATGCAACACCACTGCCTCTTTTAGGAAGGGGAAACAATCCGCTATCCAGTAAGCACAAGTTACCTCTCCAATAGCGTCTTCCATTGTTTCCATCGCACTCCATGCTCCCTGTAGTAGACAAAAAATGAAGACCCGAGAGATACTTTGGCAGCTGTAATGTAAGGCAGATGAAATGCTATGGTGCAAAACAACAATCTTAAACTTAGATCTAAATAATGAGTGAAAAAAAGTCAAAACAATTAGACGAATAGTAAAACAAAAAAACCCACTGCGGTTTCAAGATGTTCAATTGCTTACACCACGATCCCGCTTGTATGTTGATTGTCACATTCTGGTTAGGGGTGGTTCGCACCAACCAGAACCATACTGCAGAGCCAGTTGGCGACCCCCGTGTGCTAAGTCTATTCCACTGTGGAAGCAGAATCATGCCCACGCTACTGTAGACAACACTTACCGATTGCTAGGAGCCATGGAGGTTGATGTCTGACACGAATGCAGGCTATCTGGAGACCGAAGGAGGCCTAACGCGTCATCACGGAAAGACCGCAAGAGGTCATGGAACCGAAGCACGCCCTGCTGCCATCAGGTCGGGTAAGACTGTTTGAGGCCAGCATGCCTACTTTTGATTTGCACAAACTTAGCAAGTAGCTCTGTTGAAGTTGGCCAAAGTTTTTTAAAGTTTTTTAAAGTTTTGTCTTTTGGATGCTGCCAAAGACCACACTACTACACCAACCCTAAGAGACTGTGGTTTTTATTTAGTTTGTTGCCTCTATGCTATGTGTGCTCTCATTAACATACTCTGTGACCTCATTAACATACTCATTTTTGTTTTCCATAAAAGCATGAATTTATCTGAATAATCATCTTGGTGCTGTTACTCTGTGTATTTTAGGTCTTGAACTTGTAAATGTCTCCCACCTACCTGCACCTCGAAGAGCTTTATACTTCTGAATATGCGCTACCACTGAGAGTCAAGTGCTGAAAGGGTAGTACTTGGCCCAATACTCAGGACCCACAGTAGGTCGGCTACAGGACAACAGGAGTAATTGACCTCAACCCCCATGGTTGGGCCCAGTAACTCCTGTTGGCCTCGTGGCTCTCTGGAAATGGTTTTAACAATTGATGGCAGTGGTGGAACACCTAACGTTTAGAAGTCCAGGGTATGAACACTGCAAAGACTGTTTCCAATTTGTGCCAGAAGCACAATAGGTCCAGATATTTTTTTTTTGCACACTAAGTCTGGACATGTAAATAATGGAGAGCACGGAGTTGGAAGTATACCTTAGCACCCTGTCTACAGGTAAGGTGAATTATCTCAGTAGGGACCCGGGGTAGAGGATTCCCAGGACCAGGGTAAGAGAGGCCTTAGTTGAGTTCATTAGGGACCAGTTTGAGAGACTGAGTGAAAGGGAGGAGACTGTGGTAGACTCTGGGGAGGGAACCATGTTAGGAGCCCAGGAGGAGATCACTGTGGAGTCAGGCTCTCATGTCCCCTTAGTACAGATCTATCCTAGATACATTCAGTGTGTCTTCTCCAACATACTTTCAAGAGTTTCCCCAATAAATTCACCACTTCAAATGTCTAGGGTACCACAGTCACCAATTACAGGAGTAAATCCCTTGGGTGGTTTGAGTATAGAAAATACCCCAAACTTGCATTGGCTCATCAGAAGTCTAAAGATGAGCAGTAGAAGGCCAAGGAGTTTGAAAGGCAGAAGCTGAGGCTAGCTCGCCAGGAACAAGAGGCGAGGAGGTGGGAGAAACAGGAGAAATGGACCCGGAAAGAGAAACTGAAAGAGCAAGATGAGAAGCTAAAAGAGTGGGAAGAGAGGTGGTCTGTTTGAACATGGATTCGTGGTGTACTGCGTGACCGGAATTAGTTTGTGAGAGGGATGGAGATCAAGAATTTTAATTCTCAAAAACCAGTGGATGTTGACAGAGCAAATCAAGGAGTGTGGTACCCCAGTTAGGCAATACCGGTCCAATCTAATGGAGAGGGATCCAGAGAAACATGCAGTTTTGACACAAACATCACAAAGGTCTGAGGCTGCAAGGTTCTAAGCCAAAAGGGGAGAGGAACTCTTCAATGGCTGTTTCCAAGCCTGAGGGCAAGGGTCAGGATAATTCTCAAGGGACCCAAGTAAGTACCACTTGAAATGGAAAGGGTAATGGTGTGTCTGGTAAGGAGCATCATGAGAGGGGAGGACAAAAAGGTTCTTCAAATTCCAATGTGGTGACTTGTTAGAAGTGCCACCAGGTGGGGCCTTATAGAAGAAATGGTCAGGTGAAAGTCCCTGTAGCAGCAGCACCCATGATAACTAGCATGTTAACACGTGAGTGAAGGGATCCGAAGGGGCCCTGTTGCCCTCAACCTTGTGCTATGGACATCTGGGAAAGGAACCTAGATGCTCTGAAGTACATTCATCCTAACACAATGGGATTTGTGTGGGAAGCCGGTATCAATGGGAGGCAAGTGCCTGTCCTTAGAGATACTGGGGCTTTCAGGACTATGGATGAGACAAAGTATCTCAAGCCTGAGGAAATTCTCCCTGGTACCAAAGATACTAGTTTTGTAGTCAGTGGTGATGACAAGGAGTACTCACTTGCCCGTACGGACGTAGAAATTGATGGCAAGGCAGGCATGGTAAATGTAGGAGTGGGAGAGAAGAAAGGTACTGGTTGTCTCTTGGCAATTATTTGATTGCCAATGGCTTGGTGCCAGAACCAGAGGCCTATATGGTTTGTACAGCATCAGCTGTGTTGACAGAGCAGAGGCTGTGCAGCAGTCTCAGACGTTGTATGGGACAATTCCAATTTGCAGGGACCAGGACAAGATAGTTTGCAAGAAAAGGCAGGCTCCAGGAAGGCACTGGACATTGAGCTCATCACTTCTGCACCAGAATGAGAGGAGGAAGAGTCTCTCAGAGCAGACTAGGTGCTGGAGTCTGGGTCGCTTCCAGAGCTGCAGTGTTTGTTAACTGTAGGAGGGCCTACCCAGGAGGATTTCCGCAAGGCGCAGTAGGAGTGCCCTACACTTGTTAGACTTTACAAGGCAACCCAGGTACAGGTCAGCAAAGAAGTGCTCGGAGGACACTATAGTGGGCAGGTGGTTTGCCTATTTTATAGCAAGACAGTAAATCATGAGCCAGGTACTAGCAAGAGGCTAGTGGTTCCGTTGGTGAACAGGAACTTCCTGTTGTCATTGGTCTACGATGTGCTGTTGGCAGAACAATTGGGCATTAAGAAACCCCAGGATGTGTTGGACCCTGTGTTCTACTGGCTAGGGATTTGCAGAGAGACAGAGAGGTTCTGTAGAACATGTCCCACTTGCAAAGTGAGTGGCAAGTCAGGACGAAGGCATGTCTACCAGCTGTGAGTGTTCCGTTTGAGTGGGTAGGGATAAATGTTTTAGGTCCATTTGACACCCTTCACAGTCAGGCAACAAGTACATTTTGGTTGCGGTGCATCTTCCACCAGGTACCCAGATGTGGTACCTCCGAAAAGCATGGCTGCTAAACAGGTTAGAGAACCTTGCTGGGGAATCTTTTTTAGGGTCGAGTTTCCAAGAATTGTAATCTAAGACCAGTTAACCAAATTTATCTCCTCATACACGAGAGAAATGTGGGAGCAAGCTGGTGTGACCTACCACTTCTCCGCGGCATACTAACCACAAACCAATGGTTTGGTGGAGTGGTTCAACAAGACACTTATGAGCATGATAGTAACTCTGCCAGAGAACCTTAGGAGGAAGTGGAATCTTCTCCTACCATGTCTCTTCTACACCTACAGAGAGATCTGTAGAGGGTGGCAGGGCTTAGTCCCGTTGAATTTCTGTACAGATGCCCAGTGAGGGGTACTCACTAGTCAGCGAAGAATGTGGCCGACTATGTGATTGGCTTTTCTAAGCTGATGGCACAATACATGAGTCAGGTAAAGGAAAAGCATCAAGCAATCCACGTGCTTTTGAATGACTGTTATGACCAGGAAGCTATGCTGACTGGATATGAGGAAGGTCAAGATGTGTTGGTGCTGAAGCCTATTCATCCCCAGGCTTTGAAGGAAAAGGACATTTCTGAGGTTAAGTACTATTTGTTACAAGGGAAACAAGGGGAGGGTTCCATGTGAACTGGCTAAAGACTTACCTTTGGAGAGATTACACAATGGATGTCATGGCTTTGGCAGAGGAGGTTGAGGAAGACAAGGAGCTTCTTCCTAACCTGCTGCATGGTGACATGAGGGACGGCACTGGGTGAGGGGTAAAGTTCGCCCCTGAGTTAATGCTTGAGCAGCAGACAGAGTGTAGAGAGGTACTGAGGAGCTTTCCAACCTCTTCTCACTGGCTCCACAGTTGACACTTGTCTGTGTCCACAACATAGACACAGGTGGCAATCTGCCAGTGAAGGGCCAAACGTACCGATTGTTTGACCAGGTTCAGCGATGCATTAAGGTAGAAATTGCCACGATGTTGAACCTGGGGGTCATTGAGAGATCTCACAGTCCTTGGTCTATTTATGTGGTACTAGTATCAAACCACGGGTCTATTAACTTCTGTGGGGACTATTATGCCCATAATGAGGTAACCAAGGCCGATCCCCATCCAATCCCGAGAGCGGATGAGCTTGTGGATTGGGTAGGTGCTGCAAAGAACTTCAGCAACCACTGATTTGAACAGTGGGTACTGGCAGATTGCCTTGGCACCAAGTGCCGAGAAGAAGACTGCATTTTCTATGCCAGAGGAGTTATATCAGTTTAAGGTAATGCCCTTTGGGTTAAAGCCCCTGCCACTTTTCAGCACATGGTGAACCATGAACTCGCAAGGCTGGAAGAGTTCTGTGTGGCAATTCATGGCAATTCGAGGCACCTACAGGTGTTGGCTAGAATACAGGAGGCAACACTGGACATCAAAGTGACCAAGTGTCAGTTGGGGCAGTCCTCCGTTATCTACCTTGAGCATGAGGTGGGTAACGGGCAGGTTCAACGGTTAGATGCCAAGATCCAGTCTGTTATGAAGTGGGAGATGCCCACTACCCAGACTGAGGTGAGGCCCTTTTTAGGACTCACGTGAAAATACAGGCACTTTGCGGCGAACTATGGGATATAGTTGCACCACTGGTTGCATTCACCTCTAGGAAGCAGCCCAGTGAAATGACCTGGACTGAGGAGTGTCAAAGGGCATTTGAGGAGCTGAAGACAGCACCATGCAGTGCACCTGCATTGAGAGCACAGGTCTATACTCAGCCTTTTAATGTACAGATGCCTTTTGCCATGGGGTTGGAGGTTTGCTAGCTCAACTGAATGACAAAGGTAGAAAGAATCTGGAGGCCTTCATCAGTAGAAGGTTAATCACCAGGGAAAGGAACTGGGTGGCCACTTCGAAGGAGTGCTTTGGAACATTGTGGGCCTTGTAGAAGTTCCACTCTTACTTGTTTGGCACTAGGTTTGTAGAGCAAGCGGATCATAAGCAATTGAAGTGATTGATGGCCATGAAGGGAAATTGTTCCCGGTTGTTGAGATGGTCTATATGAATGTAAGGGTTAGCTTTTGTAGTGTTGCACAGAGCTGGGTTAAACCACAAGAATGCAGATGGACGTTTCCATAGGTTTTGTCCATATGACAACCTAACATTAGGAGTTGTTGCAAGGTAGTCTGATCGGAGAGGGGTGTCTGTTGAGACAGAAAAATCCCCTGCATGGTGCCGGACGTGTACCACTTCCCTGACTGTCCCAGATGCATGGAGATCTGGACCCATGGTACTGATTCTTGGTCAACAGCAAACATGTAGCATATGTGTGCCCCATGGCCTAAGCAGGGAAATTAGGTCTTTTTGGACTGGGAGGCGCACACCAAGTGCTACCCTCATGATGGTAGAGGGCTACTGCCCTTACCGGGTGTTAATTAACACAAGCACGATGGTGGCAGCATACCCATTTTGCGTTTGGTAGTAATCAGTAGTGTGAGCAGCCCTTTTTAGGTCGAGGTACTATCCGGTCTGCCGAAGGCAGAACCGGAAGTCCGAGATTTTATGTTTCTTAGTGGGACTATTAGTCCCGCCTCTGCCTTTGGCTCTCTCCCATTGGCTGGCTTCCTAAATGGAGGCCAGCAATTAGAGGAGAGAGCCGTCCCTCCGAATAGGCTCCTTCTTTTTCGGATTTGGGGGCGTAAGTTTTGCTGTTCTTTAGACAGTGACGTTGTCTGTCACTCAAAACAGCAAAACACGCCCCCGAATCCGAAAATGGCCGGAAGTTTGCGGCCGCCATTGTTGCCTGTCCACCGCCGAGTCTTCAAGTGCATCGTCTTGTTATTTCAGGTGTACGGATTGTAAAACGGTCTTCCATGGTCCCTGCAAGGTCGGAGTACCGTCCTGCCCTCAGTGTGTGCGGAGAAGAAAGTACTACGAGTCAAAGCATTCTGCTGCCTTATAACACTGCAGGGATATGTTTACAAAAGGACACGTTCAAGATGACGCACATCTGCCAGCCGATAAGAACTCTCCAGAGTTGGAAATGGTGGAACGTCACACGCAATGTCTTTGCACCGGATTGGACAGGCAGATCGACCTCATTTGCATAGGGCCCTACGCTTGTCTAGATCCAAATAGGCAGCGGTGCAGCCTTCATCCCCCTGGAAACGGCTGGGTGCAGTGGACGGATGCAGGGCGCCACCTCCACCCATATTACCTTCCCTTACACTGTACCCAAGCCATTTTTTCGGTAGTGCATATTTACTGATCTTACCCCCGCTACCGCTATGGGTGCCACAGTCCAGATGAAACGTTGCAGGACGATGGGTGTGTTCCCTGTAGAATGAAGGAGGTCACATTTCCAGCTGCTTGTTTCCATTCAGAGCTCTGACGTGTTCGGTTAGTATGGCCAGTCCCAGGTGGGCTTTCTTGGTATGTCATCCTCACGCTGCTTTACCTCGGAGACCAGGCCGTGCAGGAAGGTTCAATATACCAAACGCAGCAAGGACGAGTTTAGTAAGATTTTGCACTTGTGAAAAGGGAGCCCCTTTGTTGGGCACTCTGGCGGGCACTGACCGGAAGGTGCGGGGTTGGCCCGAGATCTTATACCCGCTGTTTAGAAATGTAATATGGACCAGAATGTACTCCACTAGTTGGAAATGTCAGGCATGATCCCGAAATGGGTGTTTTCATGATTCTAACCAGGGCATGCGTTTACAAACAGGCCCCTTCTCTGCTCTGCCATGTAGGAAGAGGAGTCCACGCTCCGTGGAAACAGTAGGAAGGAAGGAATGCAGACATGTGGGAACATACCTGCAAGCGTTCGCCTTTGTTGGGAGCGAAACACGGTTTTCGTTTGAAGGAATGAATGTGTACATAACTTTCCATGTATTTATCTTTCTCAGGGCACACAAGGTCTTCCATTTTCAGCATACGCCATGGCACATTCAGAACAGTTTTATTTTCTGCCATGTAAATATTAGACCCGTTTTTAACAATTTTTACCCATAGGAGGATCTTGGACAGAACTGAATTTATTGCGAATTACTTAAATGTCGATCACCTCCGTCGCTGACGAGTGATGGTTATATTTTTTAATATCTTTTGTTAAACGAATCACCAGCTGTTGTATGCACCAACATAACTTGTGGAGCCTCTTTGTATGTGTTAAAACAAAATATTTGCATACGTCTGTCTAGCAACATCACTTTTTAATTAGGTTACAAAATGTGCTTCAGTGCCACAACCTTGTGCCTTGCTAAACCTCTTAAGTAACACTGTGTGGGTTCAAATGCTGATGAAGTTCGTAATGTGCCAAACCAACTGCAGAAAAGGGCAGTTGAATATTACGTTGCTCATTGGCACTTATTTTTTAGTGCTACAGTAATACCAGGATTAGGGCGCAGACGGTATTCCGTGTTGTGTGATAATAACGCCGCTCGCACAAATTCTTCCAGTGTAACCTGGAGGAACTGGCGTGAGGAAAAGAGGTCGGTAATGGGAATGTGCATAATATGGGTGCTGGAAAACTGCTTCTGCACGTTATTCCCCACTCCAATCTCAAAAACTCGGAATGGGGCGGTAAATTTGCCCCGTTTAGCTGTTAACCACAATGTAAATGTGTGGCCCTCATTTTTAGGCTCTTAGGGGAAGTAACTGTTCTCAAGAAAGAAGCTACAGGCACCTGATATAAAACGCGTACAAGGTAAAGGGACAGTTTAGGCGGAAGTTCTATGGTGACTGCAAGGTGTAGCAGAAAATCAAAGGTGTGTGCCTCTTGACTATCCATGCTCATGTGTGGTGACGTTGACGCCAATTAAAGGACGGTGCTCAGACTAATCTGTCCAACCTGTTTTGCTGCTCCTTCCTAATGTGAAGATTTGGCATTTGCAATGACTATCCCAAACATTCATTCATGTTTACTGAACATCGAGGGGTGCTTAGAAGATATTGCACGTTAGCGGACTGCTAAAGCCCATTTCTACAGGTGCATTCACGCGCTGCAAACATTGGAAGTTGTAGCGTATGTAGATCACGAGCGATCTTGATTGTATGCCATGCAGATTCGGATAGGTTTATACACACGTCTGATCTCTCTCTTTCTGTCTCTTCACTCTCTCACTAACTCACTGTCTATCTCACTACCTCACAACTTCACTCTCTCTCTAACTGACCGTCCTGCTCCCAGCAGAAGCGGTCGCTCCACACGCTGCTCCCCGCCCTGCCTGCAGCCTGGTATCGTAGCGCTATACCGCCAGACTGCTCTCTGCCACATCGCCTCGCTCCCACATCTGCTATTGGCTGATTGATTTCCATTATTAGATCGTAGCGCTAGATTGCTTGTTTATTCATTAACCTTCTGTATTAGATCGTAGCGCTAGATTGCCTGTTTATTCATTAATTTTCAGTATCAGATCGTAGCGCTAGATTGCCTGTTTATTCATTAATTTTCAGTATCAGGTCGTAGCGCTAGATTGCCTGTTTATTCATTAATTTTCAGTATCAGGTCGTAGCGCTAGATTGCCTGTTTATTCATTAATTTTCAGTATTAGGTCGTAGCGCTAGATTGCCAAAGTGCGCTTTTACTTTCTTTTCAATTGTGCTGCGCTGCCTGTAGATTTGATCTGTGCCTGAGTGTGCCCGTGCCTCTGCCTTTTGCCTCGCGTTCATGCTGATTGTGCCCCAATCCTGTTTCTCTTTTGGCTTGCTGCCATTTTGGTGTTGTTGTGGTGCCTCCCTGCCCGGATCTCCACCCCGCCCTGCCTCCCAGCTGCTCCTCCCTCACCCCTCCCCCTCCACTATCCACATATGACAGATGCTTCTGCGCGCAGCGTTCACGCGCCCCATGCGCGCCAAAGGTAAGCCCGTCTACGCCCGTCCGCGCCTGGACCGCGCCCAGCGCCAGACCCCCTGTCCTCCGCCATATACTCCCTGCCCGCATAACGTACGACGCCGCAACCCTCTCAGCCCTTAACCCCGGTCGCCCACCTATCTGCTACCAAGCAGCCCCAGGACACACCCATGGACCCTTCACCTGCCACTCCTGCAAGTTCGACAGCACCAGGACCCAGACCAAATCCACAATCTCCAAACAGAGCTCCGACACCAATCACCTGAAGTGCATCCTACTCAACACCCGCTCGGTCCACAGACACGCCATCGAACTCTGGAACCTACTCGACACTACATCGCCGGACGTCGCCTTCCATACAGAAACCTGGATGAACGCCTCATCAGCTCCCGACATCGCCATAGCCATCCCGGACGGCTACAAAATCATCCGAAAGGACCGCACCAACCAAACAGGTGGAGGAATCGCCATTGTCCATAAGAACACCATCCGCGTCACGACCAGTTCCGACGATAACCTCACTACCGCCGAACACCTTCACTTCCAAATCCACACCGACCCCAAGACCACACTCAGAGGAACCCTCATCTACAGACCACCAGGACCCAGCACACAATTCAGCGAAGACATCACTGAATTCATCAGCCCACATGCCCTCCCCTCAGAGAACTACATTCTACTGGGAGACCTCAACTTCCACCTGGAAAAGAAAAACGACAGCAACACCACCACCCTTCTGGAAAACTTGGCCAACCTCGGACTCGAACAACTTGTCAATACCCCCACCAACTATGCCGGACACACGCTCGACCCAATCTTCACCTCCAGCAAGCACATCTCCTTCGATCACACCACAGCTCTCCATTGGACGGACCACAGCTGCGTTCACTTCAACTACAAAAAAAACGCGACCCACAACACCTCACAACATATTCCCCGAAGAAACTGGAACAAAATTACCACTGACCACCTCTTCACATCGCTCCACCAAAACCCTCCTGCCAAATCATCAGACCCAAACCAAGCAGCCACCAACCTCACACAATGGATCACCCACAGCGCCGACGAACTAGCACCCTTGAAAAACCATCAAATCAAGCAAGGTAGCAAAAAAGCCCCCTGGTTCAACGATGACCTTAAAAAATCCAAGAAGCTCTGTCGTACCCTCGAGAAAGCCTGGAGAAAAAATCCTACCACAGACAACCTGGCCACCTTCAAAAACGCCACCCGCATACACCACAGCTGCGTTCACTTCAACTACAAAAAAAACGCGACCCACAACACCTCACAACATATTCCCCGAAGAAACTGGAACAAAATTACCACTGACCACCTCTTCACATCGCTCCACCAAAACCCTCCTGCCAAATCATCAGACCCAAAGCAAGCAGCCACCAACCTCACACAATGGATCACCCACAGCGCCGACGAACTAGCACCCTTGAAAAACCATCAAATCAAGCAAGGTAGCAAAAAAGCCCCCTGGTTCAACGATGACCTTAAAAAATCCAAGAAGCTCTGTCGTACCCTCGAGAAAGCCTGGGGAAAAAATCCTACCACAGACAACCTGGCCACCTTCAAAAACGCCACCCGCATACACCACCAACTGATCCGATCCACCAAGAAATCAGCATTCAAGGATCGACTTGATAACAACGCCCAAAACAGCAAGGAACTATTCAACATCGTCAAAGAATTTACCAACCCCACCGCCGGCACCAACGACATCACTCCCTCCCAACACCTCTGCGACTCTCTCTCCTCATTCTTCCACAACAAAATTGTCGACATACACAACAGCTTTAAAAACCAGTCAGAAGACCAGCCCACACCACCCACCTCCGAACCAAAACCGCACTCTAACAACCTGAGCGCCTGGAACCCAATCACCACGGAAGACACCATCCGCCTGATGAACTCCATCCATTCAGGATCGCCAACCGACCCATGTCCCCACCACATTTTCAACAAAGCAGACTCCATTATCGCACCCCATCTCCGAGACGTCATCAACTGCTCCTTCAACTCCGCCACCTTCCCGGAATGCTGGAAACATGCTGAACTCAGCGCCCTTCTAAAGAAACCCACAGCAGACCCCACTGAACTTAAGAACTACCGCCCCATCTCGCTCCTCCCATTTCCTGCCAAAGTCATTGAAAAAGCCGTCAATAATCAGCTCGCCGCCTTCCTTGAATCCAACAAATCCCTCGACCCTTCACAGTCCGGCTTCCGAGCCAAACACAGCACTGAAACCGCCCTCATCGCAGCAACAGACGACATTCGGACTCTACTGGACAACGGAGAAACTGCCGCCCTCATCCTACTTGACCTCTCCGCAGCCTTTGACACAGTCTGTCATAGCACCCTCATACAACGCCTCAACAACGTCGGAATACAAGGAAAAGCATTAGACTGGATCATCTCGTTCCTCGCCGGAAGAACACAAAGAGTCCGCCTCCCCCCCTTCAAATCAGAGGCCACCAAAGTCATCTGCGGCGTACCACAAGGATCTTCACTCAGTCCCACCCTCTTCAACGTATACATGAGTCCCCTCGCATCCATCGCGCACCAACACAACCTCAACATCATCTCCTACGCAGACGACACCCAGCTTATCCTCTCACTCACCAAAGACCCAAACACCGCCAAAACCAACTTACACGAAGGTATGAAAGAAGTAGCCGAGTGGATGAAGAACAGCCGTTTAAAACTTAACTCAGACAAGACGGAAGTCCTCATCCTAGGTTCATCCGTCTCTGCATGGGACGATTCATGGTGGCCACCGGCCCTGGGAACCGCACCCACACCAACGGATCACGCACGTAACCTGGGCTTCATCCTGGACTCCTCCCTCTCGATGACCAGACAAGTCAACGCTGTCTCATCAACATGTTTCAACATCCTACGCATGCTCAAAAAAATCTTTCACTGGATCCCCACCGAGACAAGAAAGACGGTCACCCACGCACTGGTCACAAGCCGCCTGGATTACGGAAATACCCTTTATTTATTTATTTTGAAAGTTTTATATAGCCGGAATCACAGCCAAACTACAGAAAAAACTCCAACGCATCCAAAACGCCTCAGCCAGACTCATACTGGACATCCCTCGTCAAGCTCACATTTCCGATCACCTGAAAGACCTCCACTGGCTCCCCGTCAACAAGAGAATAACGTTCCGTCTCCTTACCCACGCACACAAAGCCCTCTACGATCTAGGACCCGAATGCCTCAACACGCGACTGTCCTTCTACACCCCCACCCGCCATCTACGTTCGTCCAATCAAGCCCTCGCAGATAATCCGCGCATCCATAAATCCACCATGGGGGGTAGATTCTTCTCCTACTTAGCGGCCAAAACCTGGAATTCTCTCCCCACCCACCTCCGCCTTACACAAAACCACCTCTCCTTCAGAAAGCAACTTAAAACTTTGATATTCTATAAGTAAAGCACCCCCCCCCCCCCTCAAGCGCCTTGAGACCCTCTGGGTGAGTAGTGCGCTATACAAATTTCTGAACTTGAACTTGAACTAACTCACTACATCGCACTCTCTCTATCTCACTACCTCACTCTCTCTCTTTCTATCTCACTAAGTCACTTTCACTCTCTTTCACTACCTCACTCTCTCTCTATCTCACTACCTCACAAACTCACTCACTGTTTCTATCTCACTACCTCAGAACATCCCTCTCCCTCACTCTTTCACTACCTCACTCTCTGTCTCTCACTACCTCACTCTCTATCTACCTCTCTCTCACTACATAACTCTCTCTACCTCACTACTCCACTCTATCTCAGTACCTCACAACGTCACTCTCTCACTACCTCACTCTCTAGCTCACAACTTCACTCTCTCTCTAACTCACAACTTCACTCTCTCTCTAACTCACTACCTCAATCACTCTCTATCTCACTACCTCACTCTTTCTATCTCACTCACTTTCACTCTCTTTCACTACCTCTCTCTCTATCTCACTACATCACAACATCACTCTATGCTTATATCTCACTACCTCACAACATCCCTCTCCCTCACTACCTCACTCTTTCACTACCTCACTCTATCTCACTACATCACTCTCTATCTACCTCACTCTCTCTCTATTTCAATACCTCACTCTCTCTCTCTATCTCACTACCTCACTCTCTCCCTGCTAATGCAATAGGTATCACATATGCAAAAAAAAAACTAATGCCAATAGAAATGACAATGCCATTTATTTAGGGATACAAAAAAGATTAAAAAAATGAGCAATACCAATAGCTCTACCTATAATATTGCCGAGACCATTGCATTGTAAATGCTTGTTTATCTGTGTCACTGGTATCGTGGCTGCTGGTCCCATGCTCTCCATGCCACTGGGTTCAGGCTATCCTAGCTGATGAGGGGTGAAACCCCAAAACCGGTTCTAGGATGCTTGGTTCCGGTCCAGGGAGGGCCTGGATTTAGGCACAGATCTCTGTACTGGGGTGAATGTATAACATTGTTCTGCACTCTGTTCATCAATTGTTCTTTTTGCATTTGTCACCCAGAGTGGGACGAGTATGCCAAGACGTGGGTCCTGTGCTCCCCATGCCAGTGGAGTCAAGCTATCCTGGCTGATGGGGGTGAAACCCCTACACTAGTCCTAGGATGCTTGGTTCCAGCCCAGGGAGGACCTGGCCTGGCAGTTCGGGCTGGGCTGTTCCCATTGAGCACAGGGTTAAGACTGATTTGATATATGGCTGGGTTCAAACTGGAATGGCATGGAAGGCAAAAAAAAACGATGGATTTAGGCCCAGATCTCTGTAGTGGGGTGAATGTATGACATTGTTCTGCATTCTGTCCATCAATTGTTCTTTTTCCACTTCTGTAAAGCTCTGTGGCTGAGTACTTAATTCACCCTTGACCTACAAGAATTGTGTGCAACACCGGAGAGCATGTGATACTTACAAATGCATGCTGGGATGCATGTGTGTGCACCTGTGTGTGGTATATGACATGGAAGCCAGTGGTTTCCATTTTGGAAACAGAAGGCCTGGAAAGGTGTGTGGGGGTGAGGATTGCTGACATTCTGGTGGGCAGTGGTGGGATCACACTGATGGAAGGGGAGCAGGGAATCATCTGTGCACAGCAAAGGTCTCTTTGATTCCAGGAACAGTTACAGATCAGTTGGGCCTGGGCTCATTGTCAGGGAAATAGTAAGACTGATAAGGCAGCCACTGTGGAGCAGAGAATCTTGCTAGAGAGGAAGGTTTGTGTCTTTGAACCTTTATGAGGCCTATTACAGTGGAGGGTGACAGTCGTGTGTGCTCCCCAGTTACTCAATTGGCCTGTGTTGTGGGCCAATCAGAATCGGAGCCACTCCTGCTTTGGTACACTATGCCTTTGTCAAAGGCAGTGCAAAGTAAAGAGCACTTCAAAGAAGCTGAAATCCATGGACTAATTTTACAGAACCAGACACTAAATCACATTTGTGTCTGGACCTGGACTATAAAGGTGGGAGAATGAGCCTCACACTTTTTTCAACAGCACTAATCAGTCATGAGAGAAGACCATCAATACCTCTGGCTCCTAGACCAGGACTAGTGACCATGGTCTGCTAGTCTTCCTGCTGGGTGAGTGGTCACCACCCAGGAAGCCAGGACCACTTGCCCTGAGCGTAGAGAACCAGCCTTCTGCCCGTCTGCCAAGACCAGTGGACTCTGTGAGCAGGAGGAATGCACCTGAGGAAAGAAGTCCTAGCAGGCATGCTGCTGTGTATCTCGGTGAGCAAAATGTGCGATGCCGGGTCCAGTCGGGGCCATTGCTCCAGCAAAGTAAGATTCCTCCATGTGCTAAGTGGGAGCCCATGTGAAGTAAGGGCTGATGTCCTTGTGCAGTGCGAGATGGTGACCCCTGCATGCTAGGGGGGCCACCGTGAAGTAAGGGCCATCGCCCTGTGCATCGCCAGTCAGAGACACCCGTTTGCCTGGTGGAGGCCACTGTGGAAGCAGGACTGTTGCCCGGGCCCAACATCTGAGGCTACTGCCAAGAACACTTTTTGACCGATTTTGAGGATCCACAAAGGAAGATGTCTGGCATCGACACACGCTGTCAGGAGACTGAAAGAGGCCCAATGCATCATAGAAGAAAGCCCGCAAGAGGTCGCAGACCCTTATCATTGGGGGACCGGAGCCAGCCAAAGCACACTGTGGTCCTCCTGCACTTTCTAGATTCCATCAGGTCAGATATGACTGTGCAAAGCCAGCATGCCTTATGGGAACTTAGCACATAGCACTGTTAAAGTTGACTCTTAAGGCCAAACTTAGGTTTTGTCGTGCAGGGACTAGCGTGGGTTGCATCTGTGAGACACCTCTAGTATCAAATGGGAAATAACCAGTCTCACTAAAATGGGATGGAGGAACTCTGGGATACTACCCAGAACTACACTAGTGCAACAATCTTATGAGACTGTGGATGTTATTTAGTGTGTTGCCTCTATACCTTGTGTACTTTCATTAATAAAAACTCTTTTTTAAAAATAAAAAAAGCAAGTATTTGGCTTCAGAATTATCTTATTACTGTTACTGTGTGTATTTTGAGACTTGAGCTTCTGTATGCCTCACACCTACCTCCCGCTAAAAGAGACTACCCTCGCTACCACTAAGAGTCAAGTGCTTAAAGGGGTAGTAGTTGACCAAGTTACTCAGGCCCCAGGACATTAGGGGTAACTCCAGTGGTTTCACCTAGTAAATTCTGCTTGCCTCCTGGCCCTCTGAAATGGGTTTTGACAAATACATGACTATGTTTTTCACGGTCTGTAAAGTTCAGTTTACAAAAGTAAAAGACAAAACATTTTAAAATACTGGAGGAAAAGCAAATACATAATCATGGGATCTCAGAACTGCACATTAAATTCAATGTTTTCATTCTTAAGAAATGGCATGGTTTATTTTTAAAATACTTTTCACTCTGGAAACTTTAAACATAATTTAATGAGAATAAGGTTGCCTCAGAATTAAAAGAAAAAAAGTTGCCAAAGCCTAATTTTCTTTCCATGGGATTCAGCCATTTGGCCTTCATTGGTAGCCAAGGCAGTAGATGTATAGGGCTCCAGGGGCCTAAGAGATAATCCCTGCACCATTAAATCCTTTGAGTACCAAAGCTTGTACTTTCATACTATATGTGGAATGCGGGATATAAAACTAAATATAACCCTAAATGTCTGTTCCTCTGTCACACCCCAGAAAAAATAACCTTGTTGCTGTGGTTTTACATGCAAGCCAGAGCAATGCAGCATGGGGAGGTAGTACTTGAGGAGGGTAGCATCACTCATGGAGTGCTAAATTAATTAATTAATAGGAACTCAGCAGTCCACACCAGAAATTATGTTTGCGGTGCCTATTTGGGAGCCACCCAGGCGCGCCGACATCACTTACTTTTTGCGAATTTCCAAGCCAAAAAAGCAAAGAGCCATGAAGCACATTGACCACTTATGTGGTACACTAGGGACCTGAAAAAGGGACAGCTCTGTCCCTAGAAATCCGTTCTTAGAGTGGGAAGTATGGATGAGTCGTTAAGGAGTCTGTGGTTAGAAAGTCTCTACTAGTTAATGCATTACCAATGCTAAGTAACTGGTTGATCTGATAGAGACTTCTAGCCACAGATTCCTCACCTTACCCAAGCAATACCTCCCCGGAGGTGGGTCTGCAGACCGATTTCACAAGAGGAAGTCATGCAGGACCATCCCTATGGACCTGATGGTTCAGACAGTAGAATTTGGTAAACGTGTGCAGGAAATCCCACGTTGCTGCCTGGCAGAAGTCCAGGACCTGATCTCCGTGAGCTAATGAAGTTGTGGCAGCTCCAGCTCTGGTGAAACGAGTATGCAAACCCTCAGGGAGTTGCTTTGTAGCCAGTGCTTAGCAGATTCTGATACAGAGAATGATCCATTGTGAGATAGTGCTCTTGTGAACACTCCGTCATTTCTCTGCTCCGACATACCCCAAAAAGAGTTGGTCATCCACTCGGAACTCTAGTGTGCGGTCAAGGTAGAACAACAAAGCTCTTTTGGGGTCCAGAAGGGGATGTCGCCCCCCCTCCTTGGAGGATGCGGCACAGCGTACAAAATAAGCAGAGTGATGGTTCGGCCTTAGTTAAATGGAGTGACCACTTTCGGAAGAAAGGAAGCACTTGTACAAAACACCAGTTTGTCTGGGTAGATGTTAAGAAAATGAGGCTTGGATGACAAGGCCTGAAGCTCACTGACCCTCTGGGCAGATGTTATTACCACCAGGAAGGCCATCTTGATGGTAAGGCACCTGAGAGGAAAGTTATGTAAGGACTCAAACTGAACACACATCAAGGAACGCCAGGGCCAGATTAAGATACCACTGATTCATAATGAAAGGAGAAGGAGGAAACATGTTGCAAACCTTTCAAAAGCCTGTGTGCAATAGGGGATTGGAAAAGGGATGGTTGGTTAGGCAATCGATGAAAAGTAGAGATTGCAGAAAGATATCCCTTAACAGTGCCCAGAGCCCTGCTGGGCAAGGCAAATAATGAACAGGAGAACCTGAGAAAGCGAGCGGGTCAGAAAGGGGAATCAATGTGCCTTTCTGAACACCATGCCACAAATTTTGTCCAACCGCAGGTATAAACTGGCTTAATAGAGGGCTGCCTGGCTGCCAGGATAACGTTACAGACTTTGGGTGAAAGATTAAAAGTGGTCAACTGTCGTTGCTCATTCTCCATGCAATAAGGCAGAGCGTTGACAGGTTCGGTTGAAGAAACCCCCCCCACTGCTGCAACAGAAAATCCTCCCGAAAGGGCAGCCTGATTGGAAGACCAATGGCCATGCTCAACAGCTCAGGATACCAGTCTCTCCGTGCCCAATCTGGCACCACAAGGATGACTTGGGCCCGGTCGTTACTGATCTTCTTGAGAACTCTGGACCGGAGTGGTGTGGAGAGTAAGGCATACAGGAGGCCTGAACTCCACTCGAGAAGAAAAGCGTCTCTGAGCGAGAGACGCAATGGAAACTCCAGCACGCAGAACTGCTGACATTGCACAGTCTCGTCGGTGGCGAACAGATCTAGCCAGGCTCTGCCCACTGCTAAAAGAAACCTTGCACAACCTCCGGATGGAGATGCAATTCGCGATCCACTACACTTCATCGTCTGAGTATGTCCGCTATGGCATTCAGCAAGCCAGACAGATGTTGAACCACCAGGTATATGCGCTGCTGTCCAGAGACCCAAGACCTCTTGACAAAGGGTTTACAACCCTACCCTCCCTGTTTTTGCAGTATCACATGGCTGTGGTGTTGTCCGTGAACACTTGCACAAGCCTTCCCTGGATGGAGGGAAGAACAGCTTTCAATGCCAATTGGATCGCTCGGAGCTCCAACAGGTTGATTTGGAGTCCGGATTCCACCGGAGGCCAGAGTTCTCCAATCTCCCAGATGACCACAACCTACTAGGAATGACACATCTGGCACTACTCTCAGATCTGGTTGGGGAGAGGGTCGGTCCCGGTTTGTAAGCCACCACTGCTGGTCTTTTGCAGTTTCCTCCGAGATCAGGACCATGTCGGAGAGATTCCCCTGATGCTGCACCAACTGGAACTTCAGGTCCCACTGCAGAGCCCAGATATGCCAACAGGTATGTGTTACAAGCAGGATGCAGGAGGCTATGAGTCCCAGCAGCCTCAGAACCAGTCTCACCGAAATCCAAGATAGAGGCTGAAACATCGGTATCATAGCCTGGACTCACCATTTGGGAGGATAAGCCCGAAACTGCAACGTGTCGAGAACCACTCTGATGAAAGGAAGCACCTGAGAGGGAGTCAAGTGTGATTTAGCCATGTTTATAGTGGACCCCAGCAAATGCAGGAGGTCCGCCGTAGTCTGGAGGTGGGAGACTGGGGCAAGCCCGCCTTCAACAGCCAGTTGTTGAGATAGGGGAAGACTGGTTCCCCTGATCACCACAGATGAGATGCAACTATCACCTTCACCTTGGTGAACACCTGAGGGGCGCTGGTGAGGCCAAAGGGGAGCACAGTGAACTGAAAGTGCTCTTGGGCCATTTTGAACTGCAGGTAATGCCACAGTGTGTGAATACGCATCCTGCAAGTTCAATTCTACCATCCACTCTTCTGGGTCCAGGGCAGACAGGACCTGAGCTACAGTGAGCATTTTGAACTTCTCCTTTTTGAGAAAGATGTTGAGAGAGCGCAGTTCTAAGATAGGATGATGGTCTCCATTCTTCTTGGGCACCAGAAAGTGGCAGGAACAACAACCACAACCCACTTCTGGCATCAACACCCTCTCTATGGCTCCCTTGGCCAAAACAGCAGTCCCATCTTGACGGAGAAGAGATAGGTGGTCCTCTGTCAGCCAGTCATAAGTAGGTGGCACGGAAGGAGGGGTAGTCTCGAAGGGGAGTGAATAGCTTCTTCGGACAATCTGTAAAACCCACCTGTCCTATGTTATGAACTGCCAGTGGTGGAGGTGACTGCGAATCCTGCCGCCCACTGGGTGCCCATGATGGAAAGTGACCATTATAAACAATGGGGTATACCAAAATGGTCTCTGGACCTGGGTATCAGTTATTATAAAGAAACAGTTATTATAAAGAAACAATGGTCCTGGACCAAATATTTAAGGAAGAGTTAGATTAACAGAATTATCAACTTATTTGAGCTTACATTAATCAGCTCACAAACGTCTGTAAATTGTGAAAATAATTAAAACAAACAGATGTGCAGAAAAACCACTAAGTATTATTACAATATATTCATTTAGTCATTTAAAGTAACAATCATTAGACGGTCAAGAAGGTAGGAGAATGTTCATGGGGACGTGTAAGAAAGAGTGCCCAAGTGTATATGTAGGAGTCAAGAGAGCTCAAAGTGTGTAGAAAAGTAAAGGGCATATATTTGCAAGACTGTACAAAACTGATATCCAATAAACAGTTAGATGCAACCTGGCCACATGCAAATTATTCATTTAAATTATATTTTCTAAAGTTGTAAGGAGAGTTTCCTCAAGTCTGTAAACAGGGGTAATGGGGAAGGGGAATTGGTCCAGGTGCGGTAGGGGGTAGCATCGACGTTTCGATCCGGCTTATAGGCAACTGAGGGACTTTAATACCACCAGAAAAAATATTTTTTCCTTTTCCTTTTCAGGTCAAATTTAACGACTAAAAATCAACTAGTAGGTACATGTAATATGTCCTGTACATATATTTCACTTTTGTAAGTCTTTATGTTTTATTTAGAAACACGTGTGTAAGGTGGGGATTTGTGTACCCTGTCCTGAAGAAGGAGCCTAGTCTCCGAAACATGTCGACACACACACAAGGGAGGTCGTGCACATAGCCTTGCACTTAAAACCTCAGTTTCTGCACGTTTTAATAGTGCCAGTTCGGGGGCAGATTAAAATATTTTTCATTGCCCCACGAGCCAGGCCCTTTTTAAACTTCACTCGCCGTCTTTAAACCTCACCACTCACATAAGATACCTTCACACACACCACACATAGTCTTGATTAAGTGCTCCCGCGTAGTCGCAGGTCGTAGCACGCCCCATCCCGTAGAGGGGTGCGAAGACCCCAATGATGAAGCATGACACCAAGGTTCCTTTTGGTGTGTGAGGGGTATTTTAAAACATAGGGTGTTCCCAACCATAGTTAGGGAAACCGTTTCTACAGTGGATTCTATTTGTTTGTAAACTTTAATACCTCAGCCTTCCGGATCTCCCTCAGGACAAGGGGACAGGTAAAGTGACCCTCATCAATCTTGCAATGCTCAATTGGAGTCCAAAACCTTGTTACACCAATGCCCATAAAGTGGCAAGGGCCAACTAAGGACAAATCCTGTTATTCAGAACAAACCATGAATGGTGGTGCCCAGACCATCCATGGAACGTAATATTCAGGCCCGTATGTGTAAGGACGTCGATCAGATCGTCTCCAGTTGTATAAATTACGATGTACCCCGTATTGCCTGATTCGTTCAGCAAACGAATAACCATGGTTGGGGGGAAAGCATATCAGCATCTGAAGAGGTGTTCTTTCCACTGGCTTCACCCAGAACCTCGCACTAGTCCATGGGGTTTTTATAAGGTTTTATTCTTCAGGTTCCATTCCTCCGTATGTACCAGCCCAAATATTAGATGCATGGCCTCATAAAATTCTCGTAGCTGGGCAGGGGTCACCCGGCTCCTGGAAACTCAGGAAGGTGCATAGCCAACCCAGATGTTGGCTCAACCGCAGAGCTAGGCCGCGAGCGGTGACACTCCATCTCATCAGCCAACGTATGAGGAGAAGTCGAAGCACACTTCGGTATCTATTTCTTCTTATGTTTGGCCTTACCTGAGTGGCTTGACAACTATGAGTGCGACGCAACCCCGGGCTCTTTCTTTCGAACAGGACCTTGATCGTTGCACCTTCCCATGTCGAGCTGCTAGAAGCTTGAGGGGTCTCTCCCTTAAGGCCTTCGGGTGAATGGCATTGCAGTCGGGACAGGTCTTTGGGCCATAGTCCCGCGTGAGGCACCAAAGGCAAATAAGGCGGAGGTCCGTCACCGACATTTGCTTGTTTCAGGCACCCCATGGCTTGAAGTCGACCTTCCTAGATTACATATTCCTACCAAATCAGGAAGATATTCTCAAAGAGTCGACAATATGGCGAAAAAACCTCATTAAAAGTTACTAAGGGGTAGCTCTTCCCGGATCTGTGCTAACTGGTGGCAAAAGAAAAGAATTGACATCAGCGCGCCTGGGTGGCGCCTCTATAGGCACCGTGAATGTCACTTCCAGCACAGACGACACAGACGCCATGGGAGCCGAACGACACTGCCTACGAGTGCACAGGGGTACTGCTGACAAAACATTTACGGATCCAGTCTGGGGATAATTCGCAGGTCGTAGCACGCCGCATCCCGTAGAGGGGTGTGAAGACCCCAATGATGAAGCATGACACTAAGGGTCCTTTTGGTGTGTGAGGGGTATTTTAAAACATAGGGTGTTCCCAACCATAGTTAGGGAAACCCTTTCTACAGTGGATTCTATTTGTTTGTAAACTATTGACCAGGGGGTGTGAATCCACCTGTGAACCCTCCCTCCTCTTTTTGTTAAATCTACTTTACAGGCAGCGTGCAGCTGCGGGAGTATTTATTTATTTCACGACATATTCTTTCATAACACAAACACACTTATTGATAATACCCATACCATAGAGGACGAACATGGCCTCACCTTTGGGGAAGACGAGATTGACCGCATCCTGACGGCAGTCAACCCATTCGAGGGCCTAAGCAGCACTGAACCAGGACCCAGCATTGCAGATTGGGATGAGCTAACCAATCTACGCAAGACCCAAGTCAAAACAGCCTTACGCGGACTACTCATGACTGAGTATCTAAGAAGTAAGATAGCACCATAGGGTCTGCTGGTAAAAAACGAACCCTTTATTTTCCAAAAAGATATGCAGTTCAAAAAAGAATGGTCACTAATCTCGTGGCATTGTACACGTGATTGGCTGGTACTGATTGTGAAAACAGCCACGAGGTTAGCGCAAGAACTCAAAGTTGACATTCAGAAAATCGAAGTTCATCTAAAGACATACCAAAAACCTGCTGAAATCAAAAAAAGATTAGATGAACTGAATCAAGAAATGAGTGATTTTGAATTCGCTCTAAAACAAAGCAAATTCAACAAATTAAAAAAGGATGAAGAAAGATTCACCCCAGAGGGGGCCTACCCCTATACGAAAGTGGGCTACCAATCAAAACAAGTCAATAGTGACAATGACAGCGAAGCCTCTGACAGTGGGACATCAGGGTCAAATTCAAGCGGCAACCGTAGGCAAAACCCTTCAGAGGTAATTACAGACGACAGGGTCAACAATACCCAAGACAACGAGGTTGGAGGGGTTACCATACACAACCCAATTTCCCACAATACACAGGACCCTTCCCACCATACCATTATGGTCCGCCACAAACAGGTCCTATGTTCCAACAATGGGGTCCAGATTTTGAGTCATGCTACTTCGACCCTCAGCCTTTTTTAGGGGCACGCCCAGGACCCCGCCGAGGCAGAAACAGGAAGGGCAACACAGTAACATGGCAAGACCCGGGTCAAGAAGACCCCAGGATAAACACGCAGAGCATGACAGGGGCATTACATAACCAACCGTCAACCAGCAAGAGGGGGACCTAGTGGTCAACATTGCCCCTCTGGTTCTCACCCCAATTGATAAAGCAGTCCTGAATAAAGGCCTGGGTTACGTTCCAACGAATAAAATTGACTCCTTCAAACTGCATGTTGAGATGAAAGAATTTATACGAAAAATCAAACTCCAAACTTTCTTCAAAGACAAACCACAGGTCCAAAGAAAAGACACTGGGCTGAGACCTAAGTCCACATATACACCCCCTGATAACCAACTACCTGTGGAGGTCCTAGCCTTTGAGAAGGCTATAATGAATGATCTAAAAACACTAACCAGTTCTCAAAAAACCTCTTTCCAGAATACCAGCAAAGAGGAGCAGGAAGCCATACGGAGTCTGGAGACCCACAAGGAAATTACCATAAAACCCGCCGACAAAGGGGGAGCAATAGTGATACAAACTACGGCAGCCTATGAGCAGGAGTGCTCACGTCTATTATCTGACAGACTTAATTACCAGATCCTACGAGATGACCCAACTGAATCCATTAGGATCAGGATTGGTGGGATGGTGGAGGAAGCCGTGACATGACTGGCTAACAAAAAAGGAAGCTGAATTCTTAACACAGAAGTCGCCAAGGATACCTTACTTTTATTGTATCCCAAAAATACACAAGAACATGCAACATCCGCCTGGAAGACCTATTGTGTCTGGCATTGGTTCCATACTTGAACCACTATCCAAATTTGCAGACGCCTATCTCCGACCCCTGGTACAGGCCACGGGCACTTCCCTCAAAGACACTAAGGCAGTCTTACAGCTTTTGCAAGGTGTACCTTTCGACCCAAACACCCAACTTTTACTCAGCTTGGACGTGGAAAGCCTTTATACAAGCTTACCACATGACGAAACCCTAACAATTATTGAGGAAGTTCTATTCAGCACCAGTTGGCAATACCAGACACCCAGAGGAGTAGTACTGGAATGCATAACACTGGCTCTAACTAAGAATTTCTTTGAACTCAAAACCACTATCTACCTACAAAGCCATGGTACGAGCATGGGGAGTACCTTCGCTCCTAGTCTAGCGGGACTCTACGTACATCATCTGGAAGCAACCAAAATTCTAAATGACCATAACCCCTTCAGAGAGAATATCTCCAAATGGAGAAGCTACATTGACGACATTCTTGTCATCTGGAATGGCAACCTGTATTCAATCACTCAGTTCATGGAATGGTTAAACAATCAGAACACCTACCTGAAATTTACACATACAGTGTCAAATGAGAGCCTGGTCTTCCTAGACCTGAACATTTTTCATGAGAATGGAGTCCTGAAAACAACGACCCACTTCAAACCTACATCAAGAAACTGCCTATTAAGGTTTGACAGCTTTCATCCCCGACCCCTCCGGGAAAAGCTTCCTTATGGTCAGTTCCTCCGACTGAGGAGATACTGCACTGAAGTAGCTGCCTACAAATTACAGGCAAATTACCTCAAAATCAAACTAAAAGAGAGAAAATACCCTGAAAGTATAATAAACATCGCCATGAAAAGAGCAAGGAACAACAATAGAGATGCTCTATTAGAAGAAAAAATACCGCCAAACACTGAACAAAAAAGACCAGTGTGTGTCACAACATACAACACCCATTCAAACTAAATAACAAAAATAATCAATAAGAGATGGGGTATTCTTTCCAGCGGAACACTGAGTTTTGACAAACCCCTTTTCGCCCACAAAAGAGGGAGGAATTTGAAGGACATGCTGGTCCACACACGTCCAAAACCAGACACACCTCTGCAACTATCTACACACGGGATACAAGGCCACTTCCCTTGTGGAAACTGTGCGAGCTGCCACCTGACCAAAAGGAGCAAGCAACTTGTCTTCTGCAACGGAACCAAATGGGATCAACGGGGAATGACAAACTGCAATAGCCACAACGTAATATACATGATCACTTGCCCCTGCGGCTTGGAATATATTGGCATGACCACGAGACCCGTAAAGACCCGGATGAGTGAACATAAGAGCAACATCCGATGCAAGAAAAGCACAACCAAAATGGCGACCCATTTCCTGGAAGCAGAACATTGTGTCAACGATATTCGTTGGACAGTCATTGAGCAACTTCCATCTGAATCTGGCCTACATGAAAAAGAACAACGGTGGGTGTTCCGTCTGGGGACCCACGTAACAGGCCTTAATGATGAAATTCCATGGGGGCAACTAACTTGAAACAACGCAGTTCCATTTGATCTTCAAAAAATCAGGTCATACACGTAATGATGTGAACTGAATAGGCACACTAATATATTTTCATAGTTACTCTCAGGAATTACTTTCCCAAACAGGAATTAGTGACTACAGAATGAGCCGTTATAGAACTATCATGACCTTTGTTTCAGAGAATTTAGAGAATCAACAAATTACAACCCTTAGTATTTGTATTCATTGGTTTGTACTGATCATCATTTCTATTTTAACAAGACCACGATGATGCATCATGTAAACATACCAAATGCAAAAAATGCCCCTCTAGTTACCATAAGGTCTGCCATGATGCTAATTATTACCCAAAACTTTGAAATGCCCGATTTGAGAAAATGCACTCTTAACAACGTGCTTTCCACACTAACGTGCTTTTCCACGGATATCAGGGTACTCCATTTGTTTAATTACATCCCAATACACGTTTAACAACGTGCTTCCGCACGCGCCAACACACGCGCTTAATAGGAAGGGATTTGCAGCGTCTGAACTGTACCAACACAGGCGCATGCGCATTGCCACTGCTGAATACACATGCGCGGGACGGTAGCGCTACAAGCAGGGAGCTTTCGCAAGACCTAAGTGCTCAAACCGAGATACCTGATTCAAATTAAAACGCGATGCCCGGAACACCTTTACATGGGCATTTCCGGCAATCCGAAGGCTTCAATTAACCAATTAGTGTTAGTATAAAACGGCACGAAAACGTAAGCCAGCTCACTCTCAGCGGAGCCGCGTATGGGGCAGTCAGGTAGCAGTGTCTCCTAGACCTTCGTGAGTATATAATTAGGACTGATGGTGAAATGCCGATACCTAAAGTAAGTACCAACAAAGGCATCTGGGGGCTGAATGCATTTCTTGTTTTCAGGTTGCGAATCAGCACGCTAATCCTCTATGTTGAACAGGCTTGTGAGGCATTGGAAGAGAACTATAACAGTATGCCATTCCTATTTCCCTTCCTTTTCTTCCTCACTTTACACCAATAACTCCAAGTATTATCACCACCATAGCTGAAACTCGATAAAAAACTCGTTTCTTAGAGAGTGTGTTTTATGTTAAGTGTAATGCATGTCTTGTATGTGTATTTTTTTCACACTAGGCACGATGTCACCGGTAATTTTACTGCATAGTGATTGGAGCCCACACATACTTTTATCTCCACAGGTCCCTGCGCCTAATGTTTTTGTTCAGAAGGATTGGACCACCAGAAAAAATATTTAGTCCTTTTCCTTTTCAGGTCGAATTTAACGACTTAAAATCAACTAGTAGGTACATATAATATGTCCTGCACATATATTTCACTTTTGTAAGTCTTTGTTTTATTTAGAAACACGTGAGTAAGGTGGGGATTTGTGTACCCTGTCCTGAAGAAGGAGCCCAGTCTCCGAAACATGTCGTCACACACACAAGGGAGGTAGTGCACATAGCCTTGCACTTAAAACCTTCGTTTCTGCACGTTTTTAATAGTGCCAGTTCGGGGGCAGATAAACATTTTTTCATTACCCCACGATGCAGGCCCTTTTTAAACTTCACTCGCCGTCTTTAAACCTCACCACTCACATAAGATACCTTCACACACACCACACATAGTCTTGATTAAGTGCTCCCGCGTAGTCGCAGGTCGTAGCACGCCGCATCCCGTAGAGGGGTGCGAAGACCCCAATGATGAAGCATGACACTAAGGTACCTTTTGGTGTGTGAGGGGGATTTTAAAACATAGGGTGTTCGCAACCATAGTTAGGGAAACCGTTTCTACAGTGGATTCTATTTGTTTGTAAACTTTAATACCTCAGCCTTCCGGATCTCCCTCAGGACAAGGGGACAGGTAAAGTGACCCTCATCAATCTTGCAATGCTCAATTGGAGTCCAAAACCTTGTTACACCAATGCCCATAAAGTGGCAAGGGCCAACTAAGGACAAATCCTGTTATTCAGAACAAACCATGAATGGTGGTGCCCAGACCATCCATGGAACGTAATATTCAGGCCCGTATGTGTAAGGACGTCTATCAGATCGTCTCCAGTTGTATAAATTACGATGTACCCCGGATTGCCTGATTCGTTCAGCAAACGAATAACCATGGTTGGGGGGAAAGCATATCAGCATCTGAAGAGGTGTTCTTTCCACTGGCTTCACCCAGAACCTCGCACTAGTCCATGGGGTTTTTATAAGGTTTTATTCTTCAGGTTCCATTCCTCCGTATGTACCAGCCCAAATATTAGATGCATGGCCTCATAAAATTCTCGTAGCTGGGCAGGGGTCACCCGGCTCCTGGAAACTCAGGAAGGTGCATAGCCAACCCAGATGTTGGCTCAACCGCAGAGCTAGGCCGCGAGCGGTGACACTCCATCTCATCAGCCAACGTATGAGGAGAAGTCGAAGCACACTTCGGTATCTATTTCTTCTTATGTTTGGTCTTACCTGAGTGGCTTGACGACTATGAGTGCGACGCAACCCCGGGCTCTTTCTTTCGAACAGGACCTTGATCGTTGCACCTTCCCATGTCGAGCTGCTAGAAGCTTGAGGGGTCTCTCCCTTAAGGCCTTTGGGTGAATGGCATTGCAGTCGGGACAGGTCTTTGGGCCATAGTCCCGCGTGAGGCACCAAAGGCAAATAAGGCGGAGGTCCGTCACCGACATTTGCTTGTTTCAGGCACCCCATGGCTTGAAGTCGACCTTCCTAGATTACATATTCCTACCAAATCAGGAAGATATTCTCAAAGAGTCGACAATATGGCGAAAAAACCTCATTAAAAGTTACTAAGGGGTAGCTCTTCCCGGATTTGTGCTAACTGGTGGCGAAAGAAAAGAATTGACATCAGCGCGCCTGGGTGGCGCCTCTATAGGCACCGTGAATGTCACTTCCAGCACAGACGACACAGACGCCATGGGAGCCGAACGACACTGCCTACGAGTGCACAGGGGTACTGCTGACAAAACATTTACGGATCCAGTCTGGGGATAATTCTAAGGTAAGGAATCTGCGACTAGAAGTCTCTATCAGATATTACCACAATTATTATCTAGTCTAATGAACAACACTCTCGAAACAAGCTTGGAAGCCCTCAATGGTTGTATGTCAAACAACTGAGTATTAATTATCAACCTGTAATAAAATAGTATCAAGAATATTGAATGTTACTATATCGTCATGGTAAGTATATATAGGTAGGTATGGATTTTACACACTTACCGCAGGGCAGAAGAAAATAAATGGCCAACATGTGATTTGCACCTTGTGTAATAAAGTGCTGCACAGAGACCAGCCTGGTGAATATTTGATAGGTACTAGTGGAATGTGGCAACACTTGCGTGCAATCCAACCAAACCATATTGCCTGGGTAAAGATGCAGAAACAACATCAAGGAGGAAAAGCAAGAAGCTTCCAAACTGTAGTACTGCAGCAACGCAGCATGAAGACAGTAGTTTGCCACATACTGCACAGAATGTATGCAAGTTGTTTGTTCTGTGGAAAGGACGGCTGTATAGGTTTAACCACCAAAACAAGCCTCCAGACTTGCAATTTACAATCAAAATGTAGGCATGTATGCATTAGTCAATGATAAGTCACATTTGTCTAAGTGCAATGGACAACCCTCTGTTTTCTTTTTTTAAAAGAGTACTGCACACTTTTCTGAGATGAGCAGAATGGCACACAACTTTACAGCTATGCTTAAAATCAAATATTGAGATAATACATGTGTAAGCTGTTACCTGAAATTTGTAGATTCTTGAACAATGTGCAGTAACTCAAAAACATTAGGTAAGTTCTGCATCTAAAGAAACACATTATAAACCTTCACTTTACATACAATTAATCTTTAGCTATGCATGACAACCTTTTCACAGGGGCTGGTGGCCACACATGCAACAATGGATAATCTTTTGTTAAAAGAATCTTTGACTTTTTCACAGATTTTTGGTGATATGCCTTACCACTAAGTCAGAACCTACTTAAATGAGTGCCACCGCAACCGACAAAAGGTGTGTTCAGACTTTTGTCATCGCTGAGAAGCAGTGCTGCTTGCACCTGAATCTTTACTGGTAGGTAAACCATGCGCCAAATGACCATCAACATGCACAGCCACACTTGACTATAGGGCATACCGTATGTCCTTCATATGCAGCGACGAGTATATGGAGTTTAGCCTGTTCAGGATGCTAGACCTTTTACTATCTATCTTCTTTTTTAGAATGATGCCAGTGTTAATGGACAAATGCAAATTAGAGTATCATGAATGAATTAATCAACAAGGTCATTTGATATGTCATCAGTGATGTCATTTGATATGTCATCAGTGATGTCAACCAATGATGTACTTTAGCATTTCATGAGTGATGTAATATGCTAGGTCACAAGCAGTGCAGGATGGCAGCTCAAGTTTTAGTTAGTTCACTACACAGTAGCTGGTGAATTTCAGTAGTTTTTGGTTTTTTAAACATAAGTTCATGTCTCATTTCCACACCTAACTATAACGTCACTTTAACTTGACTTGATGATACATATCCTGGTAGCCAACACTGTGGACACAATACTATTGCAGGCAGATAATCTAAACTCAGTAAAATGGCAGAACGTGCCACAATTGAATGGCTCAATGCCATAAAGTGCAAGAATTTTCTTACAGTTCTGTTAAGTAATTAAGTGACAAATTTTGAGAGGTGGCCAAAAGGTTTCCCATAGAAAATGATATGCACGAAATGTCGTGTCAAAAAGAGTATTTTCCCATTATTGGGTTAAGTTGGTGCCATTTTCAATTAATTATTGCATTTAGCCTATTAGAGGTCCGCGTAATTAACAAAGACATTACATTTGGGTGATTTAAGTGCTGCTTAAAGAAATTGGGCACTTCTTTACTATTCCAGTTATTGATGCCATTGTTGAGAGTCTTAAAGGGTAATTTTGATTGCCACACTCCCAACATTTCTTGGGAGCTTGGTAGTGGTTTTACCAACTAATATATTCAGGTTTCGATTGCATCCTTAAGTGTAACATTATGTTTTTAACGAAGAAAGTAGTTTTCATTGCTGCCATTAACTGAACTTGCAGATTCTGAAAATGTGACATTTTGTCACTTATTGAATCCTTATAAGAGGTCGGGTGTATGAGTTTGGTAAGCTCCCGCCCCTGACTTCCACTTTGAGTTGATGGTCACAAGTGTCAATGCAAACAACATCAAACTCATTCTTTCATCATTGGGCTATTGCCAAACTGTGTTCGAGGACATAGCGTAATTGTAACACCAATTATTTACAGCACTTTTCAGACTGCAAAATCTGTGTTGTGAGGTACCACATAAATAAGCAATAATTTAATATTTCACACATTTCAGATGAAGAAAGTGTTTCTAAGACATTATCGTATAAATCAAGACATTTTCCTACCAATGTTCTTTACAATAACCCAGAGGGTAAGTGAAAATTCCTTGTATTTATTGGACATGAAAAGGGCTTTGTTGGAATGTATCAACCATATTTAATGAGTTTTTTTCGCTATGGGAGCAAACAAAGTTACCAACTGGTTAAATGTCCCATTCCTCAAAATATAAGTACTCACTAAACAAGAGGGAAGCAAATTACAGTTGGAATAGCTCATTGGCTACATCTACAAAGCAGTGGTGTGACACTCATTACCGGTCTTCACACAGCACTTGGATTGGCTTCCAAAGTTAGTGAGTGGGTTAGTTGTCAGTGCAGCATTTACCCTTTGACATTTTGGCACCAGGTCTAGAATGAACCCCCAAGAAAGAGAACTAGAAAGATGCACAAATAGACCAGGTGGGGAGGCATCTGTTTAAGTAGGTTTTCTTTATCTGCATAATACCTTCCCATAAAAATAATATTTGTTTGACAACACAGATCACATGAATTTATAACATATCAATTGTGCGAAGCGAGAAGTTTCTCCCCTTAACTCCAGTTGTTGTGTATCTTTCATAGATTCACTTGCAATTCAGTCAACAACAAGGAAACAGATGAGGACACAAAGGATGCTTTCTAGCTTCCCTGGCCCAAAAACGTATAAGACAATGATGGCTAAGCTGAAAGAATTGTAGGGTTCCTGTTGGGATACAACCAGGGATCTAATTACATACATGACCTATAATGATCGTCACAAGATCTTATTTTATACTTTTTCAAAGACATCTTTGGCTTTTGTCACAGGGCAGCAAAAACAAGTTTAAACTATAAACCATACCAGGTACAAAAAAGTGTTAAAGGGGAGTCAATCTACTATAGCAAACCAGGAACATAAACAAATATCCATAGCAAACATTCATGTGTCAGGAAATAAGAAATATTGGAGATACACACAAGGACACCATTCAGCTTGACGAAAACCGACAAACGGATAAGATTATGTGTAGTCATACATTAGGCAGTGAATTATACAAGGGCAACATTCATACTAAAATAGAGTGACATCCGTGCCCTAGGGCAAACCACGCTGCCTTCTTAAAACTGTATGATCCTATTAAACTGCTTTCAAGCTGAAATTAATTAATTTAAAATACGGGACAATTATGCTCGCCTTATGCAGATTGCCAACATTTATGTTTTAGTTTTTTCCTCAAATTTCATTTATTTGTTACCACTGACACACTGCCTTATTTTATTTGAATTGTTATTGCTCTTTTATCTCATCAAACTTTTACTATTGTATTGGCACCTTTTATTTGACTAATAAAATTCTTTTGAACTTAAAACACGGGACAAGACCTGTGCCAAAATGAGAAATAAAATCACAGTATGAATAAAAAGTGATGATTGCAGAAGTATGTGTGGTCATCTAGCACATGTGTGTTCAAGTGAGTAACTACTCCATTTCTCTTTGGCTTGAGTGGAAAAAGGAAAAGAGTGCAGTTTTTCTCAAACTGCACAATTGCAATATTCGCAAACAGCGGATTCGTCGATCCTTCCTCTCCTTGACTGAAAAAGGTCACACTGTAACAATATTAGCACACATGTCCTGGCCTACTAAAAGTGCCGCAAAATCAGCATTAGCAGGTTAGTCCCTCAACCCAACAGAAGGTCCTCTGTCGAATAGGACCTCACACCAGCACAAGCTACTTCAGAATCCTTTGATTTGGTAATGCAAGTGTGAGGGCATTTCAAAGTTATAGTCATTGAGTTTTCAGAGCAATGAACCCCTTTTGACACAAAAATATTGGTCACTTTTCACTCTGATTTGATGCTGCATTTATAGTCCTGGTATCAGTGAGAAATGCAGCTAAAGTTAAGAACACAGATCAGCAGCAGCGACTACGCTAAAACATGGATTTCCCAATACTCAAAATGTAACCACTGCAGCAATAACCTTTTGGTTAATGTACCAATCTCCACAAAGCTGAGCACTCGTTTAAGGCACAAACACATTTAGGAGCGAGCACTCCGTGGCGGTACGGATCCGTGTACCAGGTTGCACTCCATCGAGGTATAGATGCATGTAACAATTAAACATTTGTGTGCGAGACCATTGTCAGTAACAGCAAAAATGCAGTTGAGACCTTGATAACTCAAAGAATGACTCATTTGAGGATCTAGAGGCTAAAAAAAAAACTGAACCCCAAAGGGAGTAGCAACTTCTGTGACAGGGACTATTCAGCTGAGGTACCATTCACTGTAACAGCCAGCACTTGTCGGAAGCACTAATCCATGTAACAATGATCAATCCTCGAAGCATCTGTATCTGGAACCGCAGACACTCACTTGTGGCATTGTATCCAGAGATATAAATAAGGCAGGTGTGACATCTGATGACACAGATCCTCTGTTAGGCCTCCTCGTGCAGTGTTTCAGTTTCCTCTTCATTTACCATCTCCTTGAGGAGTTGGGACCCTTCGCGCCCAGTACCTTCCCGGCCGAGCATCTTCTTGGTGGCGGTGACCAGACGCGAGTAGTTCTCAGGGTTGTACTCTCTGCTTCTTTTGCGCTGGGATAGCAGTGGGAAGCCATCCACAGTATGGGACAAGAAAAGAGGCGGCCGTCGCAGGTTCTCCCCATCCTTTAGGGATTCTGGAAGGCACTTGCGCTTGCTCTCGGGCAACAGCATGATGGTGAGTACGGAGAGGATAGCGAAGGATGAGAAGACAACATGGTGCAGGAAGAAGCCTCGGTTGTTCTGCAGGTCCATGAGGGGAGCTACAGCTTTACCAACAAAGCTGGATGCCATGATGAGCCCCAGGCCAGCACCCCTGCAATACGAAGAGAGAATAGTGAGATGCAGGCAGGGATGTGATAAACATGATACCGCGGCAGAAACCAAAGCAGTAATGAGGAGGAATTGTGACACACGGACCCCTGCAGTAATGGGACTAAGATGTGTCCCTGGCAATCACTGCAATGAGAGAGAATGCCAAACAATAAGAAACGCAATAGCCAGATGGACTCAGTGGTGAAACCTGGAGCAGATGGTTTCCTAAGTGCCGGCCTTATGGCCAAGGGACTTACGTTGCCTAGGCTGAAAGGTCAAAGGATGTGCAGTTGTGACAATTTGGTCATTAAATCCTCTTGTGTGAAAAATGCCCTGCTGAAAGCACCACATCCTTTCAGGGTGCCGAAACATGTTGAGTAAGATAATATATTGGATCTGACATACAGACCTGCATGTTTTTAGACTTGTGATGGGGACAGCATGAATAAAGTCTATACCAGTTGGTAGTCCCTTTGTACAATTTGTATCTCTCACTGTTTCTCCTTACACACATTTGCTACTCAGACATAACACACTACCTATCTCCGTTACACAACGTTTGCAACAAGTCCATGTGACAAACCGGACTATCCCATGACTCCTCTCAGTTTCAGATGTGGAACCCGATGATGAAGAGTGACACGCTAGGTGGGTGAGGAATCATGTTTCCATGGGAACAATAATCCTCAATTCAATTTGAGGTAGTGCTTCAAGCCCCACACAAGTGGAAATATTTGTTGGTGTCTTTCAGGAACAGCCTTGTTTCTCTGTAGCAAAAAGAAAAGAATCAGGCAGAGGCTAGGTCCACAGAGTGACAAGAGACATTTGGAGCCAGGCCAGAGCCACTGCAGTTATGAGAGCAACAAATGTGATTCAGGCCAGAACCTATATATTAATGACACCAGGCAGACACTAATGAAGCAAAGAGAGAATCATATGACCCAAACTGAGACTCCTGCAGCAAGAACAAAGAAATCAGACCAAGTCTGAATCCTCTGCAGTAACCTGGGCAGATCCCCCTGTGGACTGAGAAAATGATAAAAGCAAAACCAGATCCTCTGCAGAAAATAAAGAGAATGACTGAAGGTTAACAGATCCCAAAGGAGATAAAGAGTGAACTAGATGTTGAGAGGTCAGTAATGTGGAAAGTGAGACTGCAGGTGCGTTTGAGGCTAGTGATGTGGGGAGTGAGACTACTGGAGTGTTTGAAGCTACTCATAAGGGAAGTGAGACTCTAATAGAGCAAGTGAGGCCAGTGGCATATGGACTGACACTTTGCTACCAGGGTGAGACACTAGTCCACCAGGAACATAACCAAAAGTGCCTTGTGATCAGTGGGGTGAGCACTGGTGAGATGAATGAGGTGAGTGAAGTAGGAATTGCTAACTCTGCACCCAAGTGTCTAAGGTGATGGAGGTGGCAAGGAATTAGTGCAAGGTCAAGCACATGTGTGATGGACGGAAGGTTCCAGATCCCACATTATACTGAGGTGGCTCCTCATCCCCCTCCTATCACTGGTAAGGGAGCGGTCGCCAGCTACACGGCTAGGGGTAGAACATGAACTCACCTCACAACCGTGGGAAGGATTTCACTGGCAAAGAAGATGCTCAGCATAACTAGGCCATGTGATGCCAAGGAGCCCAGGATGGATATCGCTAACGTGAGTCCCTCGTATAAATCTGAAAACACAAAGCCGCAATAGAGGGGTTTACAGCCAATACAATGAAAGACTATGGCAGTGAAAAAGAATTAGTGATGAACAGTAACATTAAGGTGCCAGTAATGTATAATACTTTGATATGGGGAATAGGGAACATTGGGCATGCGCTAATATTGCAGCCACCATAACACACCAGATCACTACTGTTGTAATCTTCCTTCTTTTTTCCTCCTCCTGTTTTGGTACGTTCCTCCATGTCCCCCCCCCCTCCCAATTGGTATGTTCTGCCAGAGCTTGCCTTAGAATGTTGGCATCCATCTGGCAGTCTTGTAGAGTGGGTGGCAGAATAAAGCCTACTTGACTTCCCTCTGCTTCAGAGATTCTTCTTCTCAACAACTACCAACAAATCAAAATTGCACAAAGACCACAACACAGCAGTGACACAAAAGCGATCATGTCCCAGTGACAGGAAAACCAATGTTGGGTAGAGCCAGACGTGGGTTCCGTGCTCACTGTGCCATTGGATTCAAACCGCATCTTTCTGAAGAGGCACAAATAGGCTGAAAGTGGTCTGAGGTTGATTGTATTCATTTGTACATGGGATCTGGCATGGCTGCTCAGGCTGGATTGTACCTATTCAATCAGGAGAGGGGCAGTTTTGTACATAGATCCTGAAGACAGGAAAGTCATTTTATTAATCTCAGATTAACTTAACCACACCATTCTCACTAAGTAAACAGAGTAAGAGTCGTTGATCAGTATGAATGGCAAGTTTAACTTCACCATAAGAAAGTTTTGAAATATTCTATTGCCCATAGACAAGCTACAGCCTCCCTCTAAACGGTAAGATAGTGCAATTTAGGTATGTTCGCGCACCCTAGATGCAAATCCAATGGTGTGTTCTTTTCCTAAAGAGTGTTGTGTTAAGACTACTCAAATGCCTATTGCACTAGCACGAACCTTCCGTACCCAATTTGCATTAGGACTGATCATGGATTTAAATTTGTTTGAAAGCCTACTTTTCCTATATACCACAACCAAACACAGTGCACCTTCAAAGAAGCCTTTTAAATGGTTCTGCTATTAAAGCACAGCCAGGAATAAATCAAGCATAACACTTGCACAAGCCTAAAAACAACTTAATCTGCCCCTTTTTAGAGGGAAACGTATCATTCTTCATTGCACTAAAAAGGTCACTTTCAGGCAGGATTGTTTTGGAGGTTATCATATGCCCCAAGCTAGCAACAAACACAACCGATTTATGGCACATAAAGCTACTGCATTCTGCTTTTAGCCGTGCCATTAACAAGGTCGCTAAACTGCATTCTCTCATCGACGACAGGCACAAACTAAAGGTTCGGTCCCACGCCTGGATGGTTTTGCAATCCTATGGCACTTTAGAACCAGCAGCATACCTCAGCACGACATATCCAGCCTATTTAAAGAGAAAGCTGTTGGCCATGCAGCCAGGGGTCTTGTCATCTTTGGCTGACCAACCAGCATGGAAACACAAAGACCCTATTGCATGCAGATTATGTGATGCTAAGAAGGAGGACATCATACACTTGGTTTGCATATGACCAGCCTAAAGAAATTAAGTGCTTTACTGCTGAAATCCACTTTCAACGAACGGGGGATACAAACTTGTTGGATGGCCACAGTAAAGAGCACTGACCCTTCGGACCCCCAGAACAATTACAAACTTCCAACATTGCATGGTAAACTACTTAAATATTGCCAGGTCTCCCTGGGAACAGCATAAAACAAGGATGTTTTAGTGACAATATGGTCCTCTAGCAACCAAGAACCCAGGTCATTATCTTAATCGAATGATATGTATCTATAGCACAATATTTCTTCTGCCAAGATTTTTTGACGACAAGCATTTTATACTAATCGATGCAAGGAAACATTTATTTTTGTAGTTTATGGTATTCGATCGCTTGGGTCTGTCACAGTATTTAATATTAACGGGTACTTTAAGAAAAATGCTGAAAAGGTTACCTTTTAAGGGAACTAACAACTTCCCAGCCCAATTTTATATGTTTGTGTTATGTATACCGTTATATTGTGAAGGTTTTTATTAACTTAAAACAATTCTGACTGAATGATTCATAGGCTCTAGTAGTATATTAGCTCTCATACTGAACTTTATATGCTTGATTCCTTTGGACGTTATCAAGCGTCCTCAGGTACTCTACTTTGTCAGATAAATACATACACTTTCTAATGATTATTCCGTGAATTTGAAGATCTCTCTCTAATAACACATTATGCTCGTAAACTGTCTTCGCAAAGATGAGAATGTCCTCTTGATTTGCCATCACATCGAAAAGAATGTACATTAGTTCTTGAAACACACAAGATGATGGACGGAATGTTGCACAATGGCAAAACATTCACCCCCAGTCACAGATCTGAGTTTAATACATCGTTATTTTGCTCACCAAGCCACCCCAGTTCAGAAATGACCATATGCAAATCAGTCTTGAACCTGTGCCTCATGGGAACAGTCCAGACCGTACTGCCAAGCCATGTCTTTCCTGGACTGGAATCAAGCATCCTAGGACCGGTTTCTGGCTATCAGCCGTCTTCAGCCAGGATAGCTTGACTCCAGTGGCTTAGTGAGCACGGGACCCACGTCTGGGCATACCCTTCCAACATAGGGTGAACAGCAAAACACACACGCTTTTGTACCACTTTGTTCGCCATAAGTTGGCAGGGTATGCTCAGACGTGATTCCCTTGCTCACTTTGCCACTGGATTCAAGCAAACCGGGCTGAAGACGGCTGAAATGCCAGAAACCGGTCCTCGGAAGCTTGTTTCCGGTCCAGGGAAGGCATGGCTTGGCAGTTCGGGCTGGACAGTTCCCATGAGGCACAGGGTCAGACTGATTTGCATATGGCCATGTCTGAACTGGGATGGCAGAGTGGGCTAAAGAACGGTGATGGAATAAACCCAAATCTGTTGACTGGGTGTGAGTGTTTGATTGGTTCGGATGCTCCGTCCATCACCACCCCCTTTTGTACCATTAGTTCTTGAAAGACAGCAATGCTCAGGGAAGTGACTGGACCATATCATATGCAACAGAAGATGAGAAGTTGTGCTAATGCCGTTCACATAAGGGCTTCATACTCACACTGTGTTAGTGCCAAAAGCAGCAGAGAGGAGATCCCGGTGAGGATGGCACACAGCAGAAGGATCCCGCGGCGGCCGAAGCGGTCAACAGTTACACACAGGAAGATGCAAGCCAAGGCCTCGGATCCGGCTAGAAGGAAGTACATGAAGTACAGGGGAGGTCCATAGCCCATCAGGTTCCGTGAGAAGCACTGTCTGATGCCACTACCGATCAATCTGCAGACAGATGCGGAAGTCCAAGAATTGAAAACAGCTGGGAGAGTTATAACATGAGTGAAGAAGACTAACGGAGCCAAAGAATAAAGTGGGAGAATCAACCAAAGTAGAGGTAAAAGAATGAGCCAACCATATGTAAAGTAAAGGAATGACAATGAAGTGAACCAGGTTAGGGAATATTTAAACTAAGGTGGGGTGAGTTAAGCAGAGTGACAGAGCCAGGCTGAAGGTTCTAGCTTAAATCTAAAGAGTGGAAACTCCAGCCATGAAGGATCTCAACTGAAGGAGGAAGGAAGCAAAACGCGGGCAAATGAAGAAGGCAAAAAGTAGAAAATAAAGGAAAGGAAAGGTAGTGCAGGTGAGAAGGAGGGATGTGTTAAGAGGGTTGTTACATGCATTGCTTTATTGCAACCTCCAACATTTCAGCACACCTTCAGATATTCTCTAGCATTTACTACCGTCTCATTCAATTTTTACAGAGCATTTTGAGAAGCTCAGTATCGAACTTCAATGTGAGGCCCCCTTCTGTTTTTACCTACCCTTCTTAGTATAGGCCATAGCTCTAATTATCTCAAGGAGATCCAATCATCTTACTCAAATCTGCCTACACAACTTTCTCCGACCTATTATACCTTGTTTCCAGGTTCTCACATTCAAGTTCCAATGTCTGCAATTCTTCTCCAGTCACTTTAACTACCTTTCTGTCCGGCTGTATCTGCTCTTCAAAAGATCTTCTGCCTTTCTCCCAGTCCCCTGCACATCATTCTCCAGACTCACCATCCAACTTTCACCATTCTCGCCAACCTTTCCTTGTCCCTCCAGCCACCTTTTAAATTCAACCTTCCTGAATGCTCCTGGGGCTGATTTGTTTCCCCTGCCACAATATCTGCCTTTCCCCAGATTTATAAAAGCTTTTTTATGCCTTGAACTGGCATAGCCACTCTTCTGCCAAGTCATACCCTTAATCCCCTTAACTGCTGCCTTTGGGCTGGTTTTAAGGTCTGTGGTTTGGCTTGAAATGTATACATAAAGCACAAGTCCAAGCTCCATTGCTACACTGATACTCTGTGTACCCCCTGAAAGGCTCATTATGAGTTTTCCAGTTTGAAAACAAAGCTGGTTATAGCCCAGCTGGCCCCACATGTGCATAAAACAGACAAGCAACCTGATTAGATGATAGACATAGCAGGACACAGATACGTGGACTGAGCGGCAGAGGAAAAGAGCAACATTGATGAAAAACAAAATAGGAGGAAGTGGAGAAGACAAAAGGCAACACCTCACAGAATTTCCAGTGTGAGTATGGCTCATGCTTACGCTGTGAACCCCAAGATGAGAGTATTTTTGCCGATCACCCGTGAACGAAAGATCTCGTAGATGGTGTAGTAGTGGGGAAGTGGATCATCCTCGGCCAATGCATCGATCTCTGTGGGTGAAGAGCAGTAGCAGTGAGTAACAACATGACAATGATACAAATTGTTGTGCCCCCAGCATATAACCTTCCTTATTCCACTGCTCTAATAGTGATGGTACAACTGTGGCACTCACACTCTCCTCTCTAAACTATTTAGGGCTATTACCAAGCATATTTATCAAGAGATTCCTCCCTATCCTGACCCCAGAGAAAGTAATTAATGTGGTGACTTGTTGGATATGTTAAATAATGGGGGGCAGACATGTGCCTCAGGTACCATGGTCATAATTGACTTTACAGAGGACATTGCCACTAAAATGTTTACCTTTGCACAACTATCAGAAATGAAAAAGAGCCACCTGCCTGCTGACTCAAATACACCATCCCAGTGTACAATCTCTGCAGCAATATATTGTGGTAGAGCTTCAAAAAGGTGAGGTTCTAATTACAGCACACCAAAAAATATATTTTAAATGATTTCAGTCTTTATGAGCGTATTGCACAAGTGAAAGATTGAACTATTGTCACCAGTAAAGTTTATGAGACAACACAAGATTCACACAGTATAAGGATAAACAATGGTCCAATGTAGAGTCAAAAAGAGGTCCTCTTCAGATAGCGTTATTTTTGTTATTCTTCTTTATTCAAAGTTCATAAAAACAGGTTTTCCCAGCATAAACATCGCCAACACGTGTTTCGTCTCACACAGAGACTTCATCAAGGCATAAATAATAGTAGGAAGGTGTTCAATAAACCGCTCATGAAGTGAGGACACAACGTTATGTGTTAATAGTGGGATACCCCAAAAATAGAGAGTGTAAACACATAATTGAATTCACTTAACAGGAGAGTCAGCATATCTATCTTGACAAACGTATCTTCATTCATTAATGAGAAGATGTATCATAGGCGAAAAAAGTTTGGGTATGAATTAAGGATGTAAGAGTCCAGAGTTATAGGAAGGATCCCGTAGCATGAATCACACAGTATCCAAGGTGAGCAAGTAAATTTGGACGAACTCCCTGAAGGGTTAAAGAAGTCCGCACTCGCAACCGTGATAAGTTGCAATCCGCCAAGTGGCAGCAGCGCTCGTAACGAGGACTTCTTTAACCCTTCAGGGAGTTCGTCCAAATTTACTTGCTCACCTTGGATACTGTGTGATTCATGCTACGGGATCCTTCCTATAACTCTGGACTTTTACATCCTTAATTCATACCCAAACTTTTTTCGCCTATGATACATCTTCTCATTAATGAATGATGATACGCTTGTCAAGATAAATATGCTGACTCTCCTGTTGAAGTGAATTCAATTATGTGTTTACCTCACTCTTTATTTTTGGGGTATCCCACTATTAACACATACCGTTGTGTCCTCACTTCATGAGCGGTTTATTGAACACCTTCCTACTATTATTTATGCCTTGATGAAGTCTCTGTGTGAGACGAAACAAGTGTTGGCGATGTTTATGCTGGGAAAACCTGTTTTTATGAACTTTGAATAAAGAAGAATAACAAAAATAACGCTATCTGAAGAGGACCTCTTTTTGACTCTACATTGGACCATTGTTTATCCTTATACTGTGTGAATCTTGTGTTGTCTCATAAACTTTACTGGTGACAATAGTTCAATCTTTCACTTGTGCAATACGCTCATAAAGACTGAAATCATTTAAAATATATTTTTTGGTGTGCTGTAATTAGAACCTCACCTTTTTGAAGCACTATTTCTGGTTGTACATTCGTGTGCACCGATATAGCACCTTTAGGTAGTAGGTGCTTTGAGTTTCTTGAGCACCCATTGTATACTATTCGACTGTGTTTACTTACAACACGTATTTACTTATTTGTATTATGAAACATATTTTTCTTTTGAATGTTGCAGACTTTTCCATTTTTGACACTACTACCCTCTCATGTTGAATATTGTGGTAGAGGATAACAAAAGCTGCTGATGGGACGGGAACTATCAACAGAGCCTTGATCCATGATATTAAGAACAGTCATCTGCACATCCAGCTGGGCCATTTCCATTCTTCTAATTGGCCTGCACCGGGATTGCCACTTTCCTCATCCATGTTGATGTTCTAGGTATATGCTTCAGCTCTAAGGCTATGGCCTTCTCCACGGCTTTCAGCAGAGATTGAATTGCTTTGAATGTTTTTTGCTTTAGACTAGGGAAGCGGATATCCACATTTTTTTCAAATCACTGGAATGGGATTCACTTTGTATCGATTTGTTCACAAACTGAGAACCCAGCAGCCATTTTAGAGTTGCAAAGCTTGACGACCGCAAAGGAGCGGGGGAGGCTCTTATAGGTCACAGGGCATAAAACGTTTACGCGATCGCTAACTTGACCAAGAGTTGCTTCCAAGAAAGAAAAATTCCAAGAAAAAAACTTGTGCTATCCTTGTGTTTGGGTAAAACTGGCAAACCGAGCTCTCCAGTACCTACTGATGGTATACTGTTGGTGATAATTTGTCTAGAAGTTTCTCCATAGAATCATCATAAATCACCTGACACCATTCCTCTTTGGGGGGAGAGGGAACAGGGGATACAGTGCAGCTTGCAATTGAGATTTAGAGATTTAACATGTTCATGTCCAGAGTTACCTGGCCTCTCGATTTTATCAGTAAAATAATTCTTCTTTACCTTGAGTGTACTTTCTAAATTCGTCCTTACTTTCTTCTTCATATGAAGTTTCAGCTCTCTGGATTTTTTGCCAAGCTTATGAAGCCCCTTCAACCTCAGCTATTGCAGTTCTCAGGTCTTCAGAAAACCAGGTATTCATATTATTTGTGTTTTTTGTAGACCTTGTATCTCTGAGGCAAAAAGATTAGGAGAAGAGATAACAGCCTCAATATGGGGGCCCATCAGATGAGCTAGTCTTTAGTAGGTGATTGGGTTTACAAAGGGTTGACTTATTATTATTTATTTTTTTAGCCCTCTATGCTTTTTCCGGGGTCAGATTCTAATCACTCCTGTAGCGCTCGGTTTTCCAAAGTTTGGCTCTGATTCGGAGCAAGATGCACCCAATCGCACAGAATAAAGTGATATGATCAGACCTACGCAAGTTTTTCTTGAGTAGGTTTTTTTAAAACTGTGAGCTGGCAAGACAGTATTCACTCCAGGTTGAGCCCTGTACAATGAATGTAACCTCTGACCAATGGCTCAAAACCAAGATCTTGTAAGGTATGCCAAACACTGGCTGCCTGCAACACTTGGCTATCATGAGACCACAAAACTGACATCAACTGAGACTTGCAGGGCTGCTAACATGAGGGATGAAATGATATCCACCAGTTTGGACTCAAAACCCTTCTCTCCTTCAAAGGGGCTGTACACTAACATAAGAAGAGTTTCTAAGGGGGTTGGGGGGAAAAGTTTCATTACAAAACGCCCACTTTATGATAGGCTTGCAAATTGTGTAGCCTCCCAGAGTACATACTGCACACTTGGTAAATACCAATTGTGAAACGTTCTGTATTTAACAGGTACCCCATCTGCATCCCATTCTACGTTGTGCGCCCAAGAATGGAGGATATATACAAATGGGCATGATATTCCCTTCTGTGAGGTTGAGAAACAATGCATCTGTACTTGGACTATAACACCAAGTTGGACGTGAACAGAAGTTTGTGATCAATTCGGTATTATAGCAGTGATCAAAATTGGGGCCTACGTTTTCATAAGCCGGTGATATGTTGGTCGAAACCTGATGAATGGGCAATATTAACTAATGGCTCATTGTTACTCCACTGCCCTTGCCATTAAATCTGTCCATCCTCACTAACCCCTAACTCTATGGAATGGTCAAAAGCAGGAGGGTCATCAAGCCAAGTTTCTAGAATGAGTATCAAGATCATGAATCAATAGATCACCAATGGCAACGCAGTGTGCATTTACTAAACATGCAAATACTAATGCACTACTCACTTTAGATGATGGTGTCAACTGTAGGCGGCTGATTGATATAGTGCTTGATGCAACAATAAGTGAGTTTGGGTTGGGGTTACAGGCCTTATGCCCACTGATAGCACACATCTGCCCGTCACAATCGGTATCTGCCTACTGGTTCAGGGAGTCTTATGTTCAGCTAAATAATGTGCTTTTTGATAATCTTCTATTAAAGAGAAAACCATAATGATTCACTGCTCTTTGGGTTTCTGCTCAACCCTCAAGCCTGGTCTTTGTCCTACTGTCTGTTTGGTCGTACACGTCTCATTCAAAACGACCAATAAAGTCCTCCCTCTAACCAATGACATGTCCTCGAGCAAGAGATGGACTGGTGCATCACTTTCATCCAAGATTAACCTACTAATATATGGAGATCTTAGATCTCAAACTAGAACTTCTGGATTGTCACGTTTTAAGTCATCTATGTGCACCTGTAGCACCTCTGGCATATTTGAAGGTTCCTCGTTAGTCCTACTCATGACCTTAATGCTAGATTTATTCCTCTAATCAGTAGCCAAGGCTCTCTTTGCCTCACACTTGTCTAACCCAGCTCCAGGTGTGGAGTTAGTATTTATCTGGGCTGAGGAGAGACTTCCTCTCACACTCTTCTGTTCAGTCTAGTTTAATATTCTTTGCTATGACTTGCACTACCCTGGGGTGGCGATTGTGAAGGCGCTCATGGAGCGAGAACAGCACTCGTCTGGGGACTACTCAATGTGACAGGACCTTAACTACGTGTCCTCAGATTTTCAAAGTGAACCATCACTCCATGCCTTTTATTTTCCATAAGTAGGTTATATCCTTAAAGTGCCCACTAGAGCAGAATGGCAAGCCCTCTCATCGCTCAAACTGGTCCAAGAAGGCGCTTGCAAAGGTGCACACCAAAGCGGCTTGTTTAGGGGGGTCTATAGCCAAACGAGTTGTGATGCGTTTCCTCATGTGCCACCATCGACTCTTGGGAGTCCTAGTTTCTGATTTGAGATACATCCCCGAACACAGCAGTAGCACAATATAGGCCCCGTACAAAAGGTGACCCAAGTGATCTGGACATTTTCCATGGTAAGAACCACAGCTTTTCAATTATGAAGAACACATTAGCCATTTTTGTTCAAAGAAGTAATTCATAATACTGCATTACTGAAGATAGTGTACTGACAACATCCCACATTTTACCTGCAAACAGGTTGTCATGGTTGTACAATTCATCATCCACGTTAATCCCGTTGGCTTCAGCGAAAATGCGCAGCGCCTTCTTGCACCGGTCGAGCTGCCTCGTGGCCAGAAGCCAGCGCGGTGATTCGGGAAACAGAGACTGACAGCTGGTGGCGAAGGGAGAGATGGCAAAAAGCGTTAGGAAGAGCAATAAAGGAGAATTCAGAAAGTACATGACCTGTGTGGCAAGGATCACAGAAGATGGAACAACTGAGTATACAATACATAAGAGGCTCATGAATTAGGCAGACGTTTCACAAGACAGGGCTTCAAAAGACACAAGACGGCTGGCACTCTTGATCTGTGATGTACACAAGTAACTAATCATTCCCTTTTTCAGGATACATTGGCAGTTTGCCAACTATTTGTTGCAGTTATCAACTAACCATCCGATAGTCTCTTTCAAATAGCCACCAACAAGCCATTACGTACACCCCAAAAACACACATCTCCCATAATTTCCAAAGGACTGTAACATAGCCCCAGCAGGCACCTACATAACCTACGCACAAGCTCATAAAGCCACCAATGGGTATGAAAAAGCCCTAGCAGACAAGCTGATAGACCTATGAGTCCCTCCCATCCCCTTTAGAGACAATTATTGTCCAAAATACACCTTCATTTAGCCCCTCATAAAAACCCTGACAGCCCTCATTCAGACCCAGCACACCTACAAAACACAACAAACAAACCCTACTGTCGCACAGAAGAAAACCTCTCACTAAGCACACAACGGACACTCACACAGCTATCTCACAAAGAGATAAAAGACCTGAAATTTCTCCCAAAGGACCTCTACATATCCGCAAAATATAATTAAATAGAGCCTAACACACCATCCACAGCCCAGACAGAAGAGAGTCAGACCTTTACATAAACTAAACTTGATCCTCCCAAAAAATACAGCACAACCACAAGAAGCTCTGAAGGATCTTAACAACACCATCAAAGTCCACCAGATAGCCCAAACAGGATGTCACATAGACCCAAAACAGAGGCTCACACAAACAAAGCAGGAACTTACACCAACCAGCATATTCTCAGGTGAGACCCCAACATGCCCTCATACAGCCAACATTCCTAATGCCAAAACTAACATATGCTACACCCAGGCAGAAACTTAAATGGCCACCATAATACAGCAACTAGCATTCCTCTACAAAGAGCACCACAAAACCACACAAAAAGGGTGCAATCCATCCTACCTGGCACACCACTATCACATTTGGCACTTCACTGGCAGTACCACTGGCACATTGCGGCAGCAGTAACATCACTGATACCATCAGCAAGCCTGGTTGCTCACTGCAAACCAGAGGATCTCAGGGACTAGCATCATACCTGACACTGACTGGGTGCATCATCATGTGTCACGCATCACTAGAAGCACTGTCACACGTGGGATAACACTAGGATCAGTGTCATACATGGCATGCCACTGGGTACATCATGATACAGGAACAATATTAGGAACAGCTTCTCACATCACTGGTACCAACATCACCACAGCAGTGGCGGCTCCTTTCTGATACACCCCCTAAAACAGTCATGCGCACCTCGCTGATATCCATGCAGGCTGCATTACACGGAACAGTCAACTTCTTGTTTAAATAGTTCTACTTTAGAAGCCTAAAACCACCTTCATACTCTCCAGAGCTTTGGCATTCCTCAACCAAAGCAGACAGTGATGGAGCCTTAATGTTGATGTGTGTTGTGAGAGGTTCTGAGGGAAGGTGCTAGGGGCTCTTTCACCACTGCATCATACGCTGCACATTATCTGAAGCCAAACTCTGGACTTTAGTTTCTCGTAATGTTAAGTTGGCACCTTCATTTCATCTCATTTTATTGTACTTATGAAGCAACCGCGCTTAAGGGCCGAGAAGAACAAACACCACATGGTGCAACGTAAAATTATTTCACCATGCTAGCAGAGCTGGGAATGCCTCGCAGAGAAGGTGTTCTCTCACCAAACAAGAGTTGAGCATACAGAAAAAGGTTATGAATTATAAAGCAATGGAGCAAGAAGGTGAAAGGATATGAATGTATAGTGGAGGAGAGGGGAATTGCAATCTGAATTGAAAAGCATGTTATAAGAGGGAATGAAATATGAACCAGAGAAAACGGGGAGGGTCTACAACATGGAAGCATATGATGACAATTCATAGAAAGCTGAATTGTAGCCGAAGAAAGAACAGAAGCCAGGGGAGGGAGGAGTGAAAGAATGAGATGGGACAGAGTTTAAGAGAATATGAAAAGCAGAGTTAAAGACTGAGTTTAGAGGAGTGAGATAATAGGTACGAATGGAGAACAGTACAAAAGAACAATAATCAAGTCAGGAGAAAATCGGAGAGAGCATGAGAATTTTGACGGTCTAAATTTCAGAAAATAGTGGATTTTGCTAAAATTGTAGACCTGTAAAGGCAGGACTGAGAAACACAAGAGGTGTGTAAAGAAAACAAGAGGCTAGAATCAAACAAGCATGAGCAATGCAATAGGACTTGCATTTGCGAGAGTTTGAGCTATTGGCATTGTAAATGACAATACCTTTTACTTATGTATTGGTTTTTAAAACATAAATAAAAGGCATTGTCATTTAAAATGCCAATAGCTTAAACTCTCGCAAACGCGAGACCTATTGCATTGCAATGGTTGTTTGTAAAAGCGCCCCATGCCGCGCTTTTAAAAACGGCGGTGCCGCCCCTTTCTTTAGATGACCCGCGCCTAAAGAAAGGGGTGTGGCCGCCATTAAATTGAAAGCGTGGCATGGGGCGCTTTTACAAAAAAAAACATTTGTTTGTCAAGTTAACAAACAAATGCTTTTTTTGTAAAAGCGCCCCATTCCGCGCTTTCACTAATAATATTTTAAGTTAAAGTGTGACGTTGCGGCGCTTTAAAAACAAAAACATTTATATGGCGAGGGATGCATCAAGAAAGGCACGAACTGGTTAAAAAAATAAAAGCATTTGAGAGCATGTTGATGGAGCAAGGATTCGCACGTAAAGCGACTTGCTTGAATCAAGAACCTCAAATAACGTTAATAAAATGTAATCTACCTGTTCGTATTGCTAATATTGCATATTCTACATTACACGGGGTGTCCCAGTAACGCTTGCTTATGTGTTTACTTATCCTAAAACGCTTGACGCTAAAATGGCCGCTGCTTAGCGGGAATTTCTTCTGCGCATGCGTCGGTCACACTCGTATGACGTATAGTTCATGAAATATAGATGTTTCTTTTCTTTACCTTCCTTTAGCTCAAGTAACGTGATTGCTCTGGAATATTAGCGTGTTCCATTTTTTCCTTCCCTGTAGTTTACATGTTACTTTCGAGTTTCCATAGACTGACTAAATTTTCGTGCTTTGCCCACTTTAGAGGGGTATACAAACTGTGACATTCTAGCATGTTCCTTATTTTACCCCGTCCTTTAGTTATTCCACGTCAAGTCTAGATTCCTGAAAATTCTTACTAGCATGTTCCCTGTTCTTACCTTCCCTTTAGACTCATAAATGGTTGGTCTTATTTACTTCCTATATGGATATGTGCTCTTTATAATCTTAGTTATTGACAGTTTACTTTCTGTGAACCTTATGCTTTCTGAATTCGATGAACTCTAGATAAAGGTTTTAAAACTTCCGGAGTCTGTGGTTATTATATGAGTGCAACAGAGTAAATAGTATTTTGTATTCTGGTGTCTGCCTTTCTTTTACAGCTAGCTCCCTGATCCATTGTGATTATAGGTACCCGTAACAGTGGATTGGTAAGTCGGGTACATTGGAAATAAATAGGAAGGAACTGGGTTACTGGTAGTAGAGTGTAAGGCTACCCGATTTATGAAACGGTAAATTAAATTTATGGGCCCAATGTGCTTATGGTAAAATTATAGTCGGGTGACCTGCGCGCTCTATCAATGTCCTGCCTGCAACGGCAGGCAGGAGAAAGTCATGAAGGAAAATAGTGTTTGGAGGTTGTAATTAAAACCTACCGAGTAACAACGCACTTAAGAGGGCCAGCCCTTATGGGAGATTGCAAGATGAGACAAGGCTGTACTAAGGAGAGACTACTAAGCCTACTGACCAATGAAAAGCCATAGTTTACACAGGACAGTGTAGAAGCCAATTAAAAAGATAGGCTGGAAAAGGCGTGGAGCTTCAAGTTCATACCTGAAAACAGCATGCCTCGCAGAGCAGCGCATGCGTTGCCCAGGCTCGACCTAAAAAAGACGCCCAGAATGCAGGTTGATGAAGACAGAGAAGAAGGTAAAAATATAAATGAAGATGAAATGGAAGTATGGGAGAAGCAGCAGGGAAGAAGGGGATTTCGTTTTTTGATGGATCAAAGTGGAGTGCTTTCCAAGGCATCCATGAACTGACATTAAACAACAGAAAGACCTATTTGATTCAATAGAAGAAGTAAATGAAGTGGAAAGATGAAGACCCAGGAATCATCGGTTTAGAGGTCATAAGAAGAGGTTATGATTCCAAAAAGAGATGAAGTATAGATGGGCATTGATGACCGATCCCTGGGGCAGGAAAGTACGAGAAAAGAATGGACTCTTGAAACAGAATAGGTACAATCAGAAACGACAGGAAGAGAACTAAGAGCGAAATGTGTCAGAGATAGCAAAGGAAGAGAGGGTGGAACGCACAGCCGAGTTTACTAGCAGCAGACAAGTGGAGAAGCGTGGCTCAATGGTTAGAGCGGCAGACCCTGATGCAGAGGTCTGGCCCGGGACCAGGGTTCAATTCCTGCCTCGGCGGCTCTTGGACTCAATTTCCTCGGACCTGATCATTCTCGCCTCGGTGCCTAGTCTAATCATGGGTCCCACTCTGTGACTTTGGGCAATAGCTTGCTTAATCTCCACAACGGCCCCAGCAGCGCTTGGATGCCTGGCTTCACCTTGGGGGTGACCAGGAGTGGACATTTCACAGGAAAGTCAGGATGGGTTCCACAGCGGTATAAATACAGCGCTACGAGGCCTCCGGGTAGAAGTGCGCTATATAAAATACAATACATTTACAATACATTTAAATTTACAAGTGTAGGAGAATAAAGGAGGGGGCCAGTGTAAAATGCTGAGCGAATTGGAGATTATTTTATGGGGCAAGATTTGCTGCCTCCAATGAACGGGCCGGCTGGACACTGGACTAAGAAGGAGGAAGCACAGAGTGGGATTACAGTAAAACAGAAAGCTGATGATGCAGAGCGTGTTCCAGAAATTCTGGAAATAAAGGGAAGAAGAGACACAGATCAGACATTAGAGAGCTCGGGGAGATCAAGGGAGACTTGAGGGAGCTGAAAGTAAACGAGAACTTGAAAGGAAGGGGGAGTGAACCACATAGAAGAGAAGGATTACAAATAGAAGGAAGAAACGAGGAAGAAGAGGACGGAACTCCGCGACAAGGAAAGTAGGAACAGGATAGAGTGCTGGATCGGTTAAAAAGAAAAGAGGTTCGGAGCACAAATCAGGGAAGCTGTAGCTGATGGAGCAGCAGGGGATGGCCTGGCCGAAGACAAGCTATGGAGCGAGTCCATTTTAAAAGTGAAAATGTTAGGGGTACCAGAGGTTGATAGTGAAGAGACACGGCCATGGGGTAGGGCACGGAGGAGGAGTGGAGAAAAGGTGGCGGCGACAGGATAACTTGGCAGAAGAAGTCTCCACATCCGAAAAATTCCACATATAAAATTACTGGAATGTTCCCTAAAATGTGAACGCAGATAAGATTCCTTTACTGGAAAAGTAAACATCTGCCAAATGTAGCTTAGTTTAGCAATCTGTGAGCAGAGCACTAAAGCGCAGTTTCACGCTCCGTCCTGTGTACCTGACTGAAATGGGGGGGGTGCATGGTGCGTGCCAGACAGGGGCGTGAAGGCACTGTGCGTGCCAGGCACACACCGGAAGGCACGGTTTGTGCGAGAGAGGCACGTAAAAGAATACAGTGCACCACACACGGGAAGGCACGGTGCGTGCCAGACAGACGCGTGAAGGCCCTACTGTGCACCATACACGGGAAGGCACGGTATGTATTGCGACTTATTGCGACTTATATAGCGCACGTATCACCCGAAGGCATCAAGGCGCTTGCTTAGGGAACCCGTCCTGGTATTCCCCTGTGAGATACCCCGGCAGGGTATCCACAAGGTGAAAGCCAGGCATCCCGCCGCCGGTGCATGCCGGACAGACGCGTGAAGGCACTACTGTGCACCTGTAGTAAATCCATGACTCAGTAGTATGAGTGAAATGAGATTTATTCAGTAAAAACCTACACAGCTCTTCATCTGCCAGTATCTTCTGAGTTTCCAGTTTCTCAAGTGTTGAAACATAACATTCCATCATGTACAAGATGCAGATGACATCATAAAGTAAATGACAGCTGAACATGACAATTCACTTAAAGCTACAGTGTACAACTAAACAAGATATAGAATGTAACATACCTCCTTTTCTTCCTGAAGGAAAACAAAAATAAAAATTGAACAATAAAAAACAATAAAGTAACATTTCATGGAGGAAAGAGAAACAAAATAAGTGTACAATAATGAGCAGTAAAAACAGTGCTTAATCACGAAATCTACAAGGCAACTTAATGGATCTAGTACTCTTCCTGCGAGGAGAATTCATATTGTTTACATGCACATCACGTTTTCCAGAGGAAAGATTTTCTTTAACTTTTACAACTTTCGAAATATTCCACCAACACCCTCCTTCTACTTGAACAGCATTTCCACCAATTCTCACAATCTTGATAGGTTCACTATATTTACTCCTCCCTTTCTTCGTGTGAGTGGAATTCTTAATTCTAACAAACTCCCCCACACTCAACATGACCATCTTGGCATTTTTCTTTTGATAAAACCAAATTTTCTCCCTATTCTGTGCTAAAGTGGAATTAATCTTAACTGTTTCTAAAACAGACTCAACATCAACTAAAGGATGAGACCATTTAGACATCCATCCTGGTCGAAAACTGGTAGTAGCTTTCCTTCCCCTTAACACTTCAAAGGGTGAGACCTTCGTTGAGGAGTGCGGTGTCGTCCTATAAAACCAGAGCATACTTTCAATGGATGCAAAAACATCATGTCTCCCCTTAACTGCCCACTTAACACAATCACCCACAACACGGTTCATTCTTTCCACAAGACCGTTTGTTTGCGGATAATAAAGTGAGCTTCTAAGGTGTTTGACTCCACAAGATTTAAGAAACGATTGGAATGCTACACTAACAAACTGAGTCCCATTGTCTGAAATGATAAATTCAGGAAATCCTTCTCTCAAAAATGCTTCCTTGAGGAATTTGATAACACTAGAAGAATTAGCCTCCTTTACAACCTTAACCTCAGGCCATTTGGACGTATAATCCATCAAAACAATAATGAACCTCATCCCCAAAGGTAAAACTTCATAAGGACCCATAATGTCAATTCCCACTTTAACCCAAGGATTGGTAGGACACTCAATGGGAGACAAAGGTGGAACCACAACTTTGAGTGATTTTTCAGATGTAGAGCACACTGGACAATTCTCAACAAACATACGGATCTCATTGTCCATGCTTGGCCACCAAAAATCCTGTCGGACTCGACGAATTGTAAGAGAAATCCCTAAATGTCCCTCATGGGCTTCCTTCATGATAGTAGGTCTGAGACAATGAGGTGGAATAAGTTTCTCACATCTCAGAATTAAACCATCTTCAATTGAAATTTCAGACTCCACCTTCCAATAAGGTTGTAACACAGAAGACAGAGACTTCTCCTTGGGCCACCCATTCTTGACAAAATTGAACACTTCTTGCAACACTTTGTCCTTTAATAAAGATTTTCTCCAATCTTCCTCAGACCCTACAGCTAAAATGGGCACATCTATTGACGCCACAAAACAATCCTCCTCATCTTCATCATTCAAATCATGGAAACTTGTACCTTCACTCACATCATCATTCTGGGGATATCGTGACAAAAAGTCTGCACGTGTGTTTTTACCACCAGAAATATGCGTGATATCGAACTGATATTGAAGTAATTTAGTCACCATTCTAGTGATCCTAGGTGTACAACATTTGCTAGGACCAGCAGACAAGATAGACACCAATGGCTTGTGGTCAGTGATCAAATTGAAATGCCTACCCCAAACATAAGATCGAAACTTGTCAATAGCCCACACACAGGCTAATAGTTCTTTCTCTATGACAGAGTATTGAATTTCAGCACTCCTAAGAACCCTAGAGGCAAAAGCAACTGTAAATTCCCTTTCACCAGAACGTTGAGTAAGAATAGCCCCCAAACCCACTTTGCTCGCATCTACAGTTATAAAGCAAGGCAAATGGAGTAAGAGCATCACTTTTCTTCAAAATACTTTTCACTTCCATGAAAGCACGATCACAGTCACTTGTCCAAGAAAACTTTGTAGAAAATTTGAGCAGGTTACTAATGGGTCTAACTATTGACGCATACCCAGGGACAAATCTTGAATAGTAGTCCAACAACCCAAGCAAAGACTTAACACCAGACCTATCCTTAGGTACAGGTGCCTTCATGATAGCATCAATTAATCCTTGCCTTGGTTTGATTCCTTCAGAAGAGAGTAAGTGACCAAGATACTCTATCTCACTGCAACTGAACTTGCACTTCTCAGTTTTCAGAACAACTCCACTTTTCTTAAAAATTTCCAAGACTTTCCTAACAATGTTATCATGAGTTTCATCATCCTTGGAAAAATTAAAACATCCTCTTGAAAAACAAGAACACCCTCAATAAATTTTGCATCACCCTCTGAAAAACAGAGGCCGCTTAGGCAAGCCCAAAAGGCATCCTTTTGTAGCGGAACGTACCGACTGGTGACACAAAAGCTGTTAATGATCGTGATTCAGGGTGAAGTTCTATCTGATGATAGGCACTAGCCAGGTCTAATTTCGAAAAGATGTTCGCACCTTTGATGCTAGTAAACAGATCTGTAATTTTGGTTAAAGGATGGGAGTCAACCCAGATCTCCTTGTTTAAGGAACTAAGATCCACACAAACCCTGAGTTTCCCATCTCTCTTTCGTGCAACAACAAGAGGAGATAACCACAATGAAGATTCAGTAGGTTCTATAATTCCTTTCTCACATAACCTCGTTATTTCTTTATTAAGATCTTCCTTAATGCTAAAAGGAACACTCCTAAGTTTGTGTTTAATGGGAGTCGCATCATCCTTAACAATAATTTTGTGTTTGAAACCAGTGATCTTACCAAGTTGATCACTAAACACAGAAGGAAATTCATTAACCCACCTTGTGTTCTCTTCTTCACAAGAAACAAGTAAAACCTGTTCCTTCATGCCTGGTCTGAGCTGCATGCCAAAAAGACCCTGATGAAACCATCCTAAGATGTTAAGTTCTTTGACAGCAACATAAACTTTCCCCCTAATTCTCCTACCTTTGAATTCTAAATAATCCTCGAAAAATCTTAACAAAGCAATTTTATGTTTTTCATAGGAAACAGGTTTTCTGTCAGGAGGAAACAATACCCTCTCACCCCATGTTTCATGAAAAAGTCCCTCGGTAATCATAGTGATCCTTGCACCTGAATCTACTAAAAGATCAAGTTTCTTATCACCAACGAGTATCTCAACAATAGGATCTACACAGGTCGAGGGATCACCGGTGAGAGGTATTGATGTGTCATCAGTCTCTGTATCGTCAGTGACAATGGAGATTGTTTCAGTGTCTGAGTAATTATCCGATTCTATAACACAAGCTATGGTTTTCTTTTGAAATTTTTTCTTTAAACAAACAGTGGCAAAATGTCCTATTTTTTTACAATAATTACACGTAGAATTTATCGCTGGACATTTCGCACCTTTGTTGTGAATTGAACTTCCACATCGTAAACAAATATTGTTAGGTACAGAAACACCATCCTTGAATCTTGAAAAGGAATTGTTCACAGTTTTAGTGGATTTGTTCTTAACTTTCTTGGAACTACCAACAACATTTATACTATCTACTGGTTTGTCTTCTAATTCTTTAAGAGAAATGTGAGAAGTTTCTATACTTTTTGCAACTTTAATAGTTTCATCAAGAGTGGGATTGTCCATGGTGAGTAACTTCTGTCTAGTCTGTTTATCTTTACAATGACCAACAAATTGATCACGAATTAATTGCTCTGTAAAATTTTCAAAAAGACAGACAGAAGCTAACTTCCTAAGAGTAGAAAAATAAGAATCAACATCCTCACTTTCAGACTGCTTCCTCATAAAAAATGTATGTCTAAGAACAATCAAATTAGGTTTTTTATCAAATCTTAGTTTAAGTTTAGTGATAGTAGTTTGATACTCATCAATGACTTCATTATCTACAGGAGGATCAGGTAAGTGTTTAAAAATGGATCTACCTTCAAAACCAAGAGAATGTAATAAAAGACATTTCTTCCTTTCAGGACGAAACCTTGAAGCTCCTATGGCACCTAAATATGTTTCGAAGGCATCAAACCAAATGTCCCACTTCACTGGAGGATCTCCAGGAGTATCAAGGAAAGAAGGAGGAGCATTGATAGATTGTAAAGTAGACATTAAGAAGATAAAGTACAGCACAACAAATGAAAGAGGAAAAAAAAAACTTTTAGGAGAAAAAAATACAAAGGGCCAGATGTAGGTAATTTTTATTTACCGACCTCTTAAATACCGAGTCATACCGACTCGGTATTTAAGAGGTCGGAAAATAAAAATACCGAGATGTAGGTAATTGCAGATGTGCAATTACCGAATCGGAAACAGTCGGTAATTTCCGATGTGGTAAATACCGACCAGTTAATGCCCATGCATTCCTATGGGCTTTGAAGCCCATAGGATTGATTGGGCATATTCCGGTCGGTATTTACCACATCGGAAATTACCGACTGTCACAAGGGTGCAGGGGGTGTCACTTTGACACCCTCTGGCACCCCCAAAAGAGGCTCGGGTGCCATGTGGCAGGCATACCTGCCCTAAGGGCAGGTCTGCCTGTCATATGGCATAGGTGTGCATGCACACATGTGCATGCACACCAGAAACGGTATTTTACCATCAAGTAGTATTTGATGGTAAAATACCGATGTGGTACTGCTTGTGGGACTCAGAAGAGTCCCACCTACATACCAATTGTCCGGAATCAGTAATGATACCGACTCGGTATTTTACATACTCGGTAAATTTACCTACCGGTAAATTTACCGAGTCTGTAAATTACAGGGACCTACATGTCAAATTGCTTTTACCGGGTGGTAACGGCCGAATTCGGCCGTTACCACCCGGTAAAAGCCTACCTACATCTGGCCCAAAATGTCTTATTGATGAAGTAAAGTTTCAAATGTGTTGTGTTGTAAGTGGAACTTTCCTTTGTAGAAAATAGAAAACAAAAAGTCTTCTCCTATGTAGTAGATAGACTTATCCTTTCATTCTTTAATGTGTTGAAAAATGAATCCTTTCAAAGTCTATGAAAATAATGGCTTCTTTAGAAATAAAATGTCAAAGAGTAAAGAAACCAAGCACCATTTGAAAAAGAATGAAAGGTATTATTGATGGAATTGCTGATGGAATCTTGAATAAAATAAGAAAAAGAATGTAGAACTCGACCATTCAAGAAAAGGACTGGTAGAACAAAGGTAAAGATGTCACAATATCTTCCTTTGATAAAAGAATGAAGAGCGTGGGAAAAAATCGAATCTGCGTGGTTGAAAAAGAAGAATGTTTCCTCGTATTATTGCGTGGTTGGCAGACAAGTGATTGGCAAAACAACAGAGCATGCGCAAGAAACAGGAAATGCCAGGACGTTGTATAGTTGCGTGCGTAATGACGAGATTAGGCGAGAGCGTAATGGATGGGAGACACGTTACTAAGAAATCGAGACACTCTCTGTTGATCCTTAGAGCTGTACTCGCTCGTGCTCCTTCGTGCTCAACTTGCTCGTGCTCCTTACCGTTCCACTCGCTCGTGCTCTTTCGCGCTCCAGTCACTCGAGATCCTTCGCGCTCCACTCACTCGAGATCCTTCGCGCTCCAAGCACCAGTGCACAGCTCGCTCTCGCTCCTTCGCACAGCAGACACTCGAGAAGAGATCTCGCGCTCATGAGACGTTACTGGTAAGTGTATATGTTTGAAATACACTAAGATGACGTGTCACTCTTCCATTCAGGTTGAATAAAAACGAAAGAATGAAAGAAAAAAAAATCGCTCTGTTTTTGCCACAGTTCAAGACACATACAGCAGTGAAATTGACACGCTGCAATAAAATTAGTAGAGAAATATTGAAATAAAATGAAAAAGTCACTTATCTGGAGGTGTCGAAATAGAAGAAAAGTTGAAAGTTCGTTTTGATGAGGAGATGACTTTCAGAGGTGGTTTAGATTGTTGAGTAGAGTAGAAAATTTCTTTGAAAAGTTGAAAATGTCTTTGAGGAAAATGGTAGTTGAGGCAGATGGCTTGAAGTGGATAAAAGAAAAATCCTTTTGAAAAGTTGAAGATGGATGCGTGGGTTCAGCTGTGTAGGCCTGCGTCGCCAAAAATATGTAGTAAATCCATGACTCAGTAGTATGAGTGAAATGAGATTTATTCAGTAAAAACCTACACAGCTCTTCATCTGCCAGTATCTTCTGAGTTTCCAGTTTCTCAAGTGTTGAAACATAACATTCCAACATGTACAAGATGCAGATGACATCATAAAGTAAATGACAGCTGAACATGACAATTCACTTAAAGCTACAGTGTACAACTAAACAAGATATGGAATGTAACAGCACCACACACGGGAAGGCATGGTGCGTGCCAGACAGACGCGTGAAGGCCCTACTGTGCACCACACAAGGGAAGGCACGGTGCGTGCCAGACAGACGCGTGAAGGCCCTACTGTGCACCACACACGGGAAGGCATGGTGCGTGCCAGACAGACGCGTGAAGGCCCTACAGTGCACCACACAAGGGAAGGCACGGTGCATGCCAGACAGACACGGGAAGGCCCTACTGTGCACCATACACGGGAAGGCACGGTGCATGCCAGACAGACGCGTGAAGGCCCTACTGTGCACCACACACGGGAAGGCATGGTGCGTGCCAGACAGAGGCGTGAAGGCACTGTGCGTGCAAGAGAGGCACGTAAAAGAATACTGTGGACCACACACAGGAAGGCATGGCGCGTGCCGGCAAACACGGCGAGGCACGGTGCGTGCCAGACAGACGCATAAAGGCGTACTGTGCACCACACATGGGAAGGCACGGTGCGTGCCAGACAGACGCATAAAGGCGTACTGTGCACCACACATGGGAAGGCACGGTGCGTGCCAGACAGACGCGGGAAGGCCTACTGTGCACCACACACGGGAAGGCATGGTGCGTGCCAGACTGACGTGAGAAGGCCTACTGTGCACCACACACGGGTAGGCACGGTGCGTGCTGGCAAACACGGCGAGGCACGGTGCGTGCCAGACAGACGCATAAAGGCGTACTGTGCACCACACAAGGAAAGGCACGGTGCGTGCCAAACACGCGTGAAGGCCTACTGTGCACCACACACGGGAAGGCACGGTGCGTGCCAGGCAAACATGGCGAGGCACGGTGCGTGTCGGCAAACACGGCGAGGCACGGTGCATGCCAGACAAACGCGTTTATGCGTACAGTGCATCACACAAGGTAAGGCACTGTGCGTACCAGACAGACATGTAAATGTACAGTGTGCACTCACTAGTGGTGGGCGAGAGATGTCCCAGAGCCGAGGCAATGGCCTGGCTTAGCCCTAAGAGCCCCTATATTTGGCCCTTGGGTGTTATTATAGGATGTGCAAAATTTAGACTGTTTTAAACCACATTCAGGAAAGTATTCTGTATAGAGCGCACCATTAACTGATGTATTTTAAGTAAATACCTAGGATCACACAATTTAAACAAGTGAAGAATTTGGAAATAATCACATTTTTCCTGGTTCCAAAATGTGCACATTAACCACCCGATTGGAATCCATGACCCGTTTTACTCCAAAGATTAGTTCTTCGTTTTTAATTCTTTCAAGAATTCCCTCACACACACAAAACACCCACTCACCTATAAGCACTGCGCTTTCTTTTACTTTGCCTTCTCAATATTTTGAAAGCAGTATACCCCCTTCACACAATTTTGCATAGAATCACAATTCCAATTGCTACATTTAACTATTGCCCTATGCATCCAGCATTGAGGCCAAGGTATGGATGAGCGTGTGTTTTGAACACCTTTATGACTCATTGACAGGCACTGTGGGAAACTTGCACTGCCTTCAGCCTCAACACCAGAGCTCTCAATTGTGGTCCGCTATAGACACCAACCTGAAGCCACACAGACACCTAGAGGCGACTATATGCTGTATAAAAAAAATACAGAAACACAACATCCGGGAAAAAGCAAACACTTGTAGGGAATGCAAGATTAAGCAAAATAATATACATGTTCACAGGACCTACATCACTCACAGGGATTACCTTAAAGGTTTTAACAGGCCTTGCTTAGAAATGAAGAAGTGTTTTTCGTGTAAAGCTAGGGATAAGAATATAGGGCCCAAGGGGGTCAGTTTCAAGATCAGGTTTTATGCAACTGGGGCATCCGGTGCTGAAAATATCAAACTAGCTGATATCAAACTCTTTGGCCAGGTATGGAGCCCATCCATTTTGGGTACGCTCTGCCATGCAGTAAAAGAATTAATTATGCTTTACCATAAATATCCCGTTTAGGTTTGATGCTTTCCCAGATTCACTGCTCACACATCTATCTATCTTTCTATCCATCTATCTTTCCATCCATCCATCCATTTACCTATCTATCTATCCATCCATCCATCCACCTATCTATCTATCTATCTATCCATCCATCTGTCCATCCATCCATCTATCCATTCATCCATCCATCTATCCATACATCCATCTATCTATCTATGCATCCATCTATTTATTTATTTTATTTATTTTTGGTATTTATACAGCGCGCTGTTACCTGAAGGTGTCCTGGCGCTAGATGAATACTCCTAGAAGAGTTCGGTCGAGGTAGAATTATTGTGTGAACAGCCACGTTTTAATGCCTCTCATGAAGGCAATCAAATCTGTCATATTCTTCAAGGCTAGAGGAAGGGCATTCCAAGCCTTTGTATGCATCCATCCATCCATCTATCCATCTACCTATCTATTCAATCCATCCATCTATTCATCTATCTATCCACAATTAACAAGCCGGCACTACACACTGTATGTTCTTCCAACTCCAGTGATGAACGGTGGAACCACTGGTTCAGATGTTTAGACAGCGGTTTTGGCAGCTCTATCGATTGCTTGAACTCCCAGTAAGGAATCTTTTACCCTTTTTAATGATGATTTGGAGAAGTATCTTTAGCTCACAATGAAGTTTTGAGTCAATTATTTTATTCTATTTTCATACAGTTTTTACCAAACTAGGACAGTTTAAGATGATTGCATGAATTTCCTCAATGTATGGTTTTAATTAACTAAGACATGCATAAACTTGACTTGACTGCTCTCACAAATCAAAATACCTAGGTTAAATGTATTCTGCCAGGTGGAAAATTCACTTTACGTTCATATTACGAGTCCGCCCGTAAAAATGGGATGGTAATACTAAACTCGGTATTACCGCAGGAACTCGTATTGCCATCCCATTACAGGTTGAAAAAGCAGGAGGTATCACCAGGTGCTGTAACACCGGGTGTGGAACCTCACCCAGAACAAGCATTTACAATGCAATCGGTCTTGCCTTTGTATTTAGCAATGCAGCACATTAGCCTGGGCGCTGAAACATCTGCTGTTCTTTAACATGGAGGGAAAGTAAGCACCAAACTGGTAGTTTTCTATCAAGACAGTTAAATAGAGGCAGTTGAACAGGCAGAAAGCAATGCTGGTATTTTACTGAATTCTACTAGTCGTTTTCTATTAAGACAGTTAAATAGAGGCAGTTGAACAGAAAAAAAGTACCTAAGCGGAAGTAGACAAGTCCTAGGGCTGATCTCCAGAGCCCACAAAGTACATTCACATATAAGTATATACTAAAGTATATACAAGAGGTCTCGAATGCTCGACCTAAAAACGTGTTTTTGTGCAGAGAGCGCAATTTTCACAGAAAAAAAAGTGTGAAAACCCCATTCAGGACAACTCATAATGAAGCTGTAAGTGTGCTTTATCGTCATGTGGCACATCAGGCCGGGGTATCAGTAAGAAGGCAGCGAAGTCCGTAGAAACTGCAAAAGTCCCATCACCCAACTGGCCCTTAACCAACACTCAACACTCTAGCTGGGTCTCACTCGACCTCAGGTGCCCCCTGAGAGGGACGTCTTCTGGATGACCGAGTGAGCTTGTGAGGTTTTTGCCCATCATATCTGCAAGTAAAGTATTTTTTTTTGTAAAATCTAAAAGCATTTTTTGAGGTTTCATTTTCTAACCAAAACTACCCGTTGGACCAAACTGGCTGCAGAGTTAATTTGTCTCAGAGGTGACTATTACCAACTTATCTATACTACTATTATAAAGGAAGAACTTTGCACCTTTGAGGCGGGTAAACTCGGGAACCACAGTGCCAATCCACACACCCGATACATCATTGTAATTGTCAGGGTGTGCAGATGGACATAGGCTATATAAAGTATAAAAATATGCGTTATTTAAAAAATTAACATAAAAAAAAGTAGTCCCTTCGAAGTAGCGCTGGCCGCGACCTGCGTGCTGACGTCAGGAGCGCGGGGAGGAGCGGCGTCCAGGAACGCGAGGAGGAGCGGCGGACATGGCGTGGGGGAGGAGCGGTGACGAACGGCGGAATGGCGGTGAGGACCGGCGGACAGGCGGGAGGAGCGGTAAGTGGCGAGGAGCGGCGGAGCGGTGAAATGAGGAGCGCGGGGGAGGAGCGGCGGCTGAGGTAAGGCTGCGGGCAGGCGGGGGTCGGGGCAGGCGGGGGTCGGGGCGGGCGGGGGCCCGGGCTGCTTGACAATGTCGGGGCGGCGGGGGGCCGGGCTGCTGCACAATGTGCGGTGAAATGAGGAGCGCGGGGGAGGAGCGGCGGCTGAGGTAAGGCTCCGGGCAGGCGGGGGTCGGGGCAGACGGGGGACGGGGCGGGCGGGGGCCCGGGCTGCTTGACAATGTCGGGGCGGGCAGGGGGCCGGGCTGCTGCACAATGTCAGGGTGGGCGGGGGTCGGGGAAGCCTGCACCCGGACAAGGTCGGGACGGGCTGCTAGTTACCAAATACAACCTCAAAAAGTTAAGAGCAAAAGAAAGGGTGAGAGAGAACAAATAACTTTGGCAAAGCCAAATAGTTTGAAATGGTCAAGCTAAATTTGTGGTTTGATTTCAGGTTTTTTTTACCATTAGGGTGGTTTAAGTTAAGTTGAAAACAAAACGTTAAAAAAATGTTAAACTACCTTCCAAGTAAATGCACTAGACGAGGACGAGCAGTAGTGCAGGAGTTCTTAAAAGTGTCATGGACAGTTTTGTGATGGGCAACGAACAGCTTAAGAGAAAGAGCAAGAAAAGACATACACACTCAAAGCATGCTAAAGGAAAAGCAGAAAATTAGTTCCCTTGTATAAGCAGAGGAAGGATAAAATTCACCCAATCAAAAGGATGGTGAAGAGGTAAAGGTCGGAGAACAGGAAAAAACACAAAGGGAGTCAGCCACTGAATTAAGAGGATGGGTCTAAGATAGACAAGAAAGCCATCCAGTTATGCACCAAGGAGCTGACCCGCAGCCCGCTCTTTGTGCTTTACATGAGCACCAGATTTAATTACATGTTTTTTTTGTTTTAGGCCTGGTGAGATTACGTGATTTATCTATAATCACAGGATGTTGAGTCGATCCCAGTTTAAAACCAGATTACCCACAGCCCAGTTCTGGGCAGGGATCAGTGGAATGGGAGTTGAGGCGGCAGCCATAAACAAAGGGGGGTGGGGTCGTGCAAGGGGTTAGGTCGGTGATGGGGTGGGTGGGGTTGCAGGGATGGGGGGTTTAGAAACACAATTTTGTTTAAAAAAGTACCTTTTGCCACTGGCCGCCTCCAGCATTGCGTTCGCCGCCTCTCCTCTTCCTGGGTCCCAGCAGCCCCTGGAACAGACTCTAATCCAATCCCCGTGCTGCAGTGCAGCGCAGCGCGGGGATTTGTCTGAGCAGGCAGGAAAGACGCCCTGCTCAGACCACGGAGTCTGTGGGGTTTCTCCAGCCTGGCTGCTCAATGCAGTTGAGTTGGAGAAAACCTAAGTGCGCATGTATGTTTTGGTCGTCCTGAGACGGCCGGCCAAACGCACGAGCACTTACAGAGTAGAGTGCATGTAGTACTCCTCCTCCTCCCTCTCATGCGTCCGTCCTGCCCCTCCCAACACCGCTGGCTAAGAGCCACCAAATGCAAAATAAAACGATGTAAGAACATTGTTTTATTTTACATTTGCAGGCTCTGAGCCAGGTAGTGGGGTGACGCTCCTCCACCATTGTAGAGGAGCCGCCACTAAATGGGAGGCAGGAAGGCTAGGTCCTACCAAGAGGCCCTCCTGGCCCTCCCAGAGTCCATCCTCAACATTGAAGCGGCCATCATTTGTTTTAAAAAAAATAAAAGTTTCAAGTGTGTCCGTGTTCTATTCAATGCTACTAAATCACCTCACTAGTATGTAATGAAAGACGCTCCTAAAACTGTCTGTATGAATAGGTGTGAATGTCAGCAGGAATAGATACTGATGTTCCCTTCTTATACGGGGCTTTAAGTGGGATGAAAAAACTGGGGGCGTCTCTCAAAGGGATGTGTGTGGTCAATGTAATTAAGGGTGTGGCTTGAAAGCACACAAGCTAATAATCTGTGCTTAGCACAGTGTGCCGCCCGACTGGTATTTTGCTGCTTCTGTTATTGCATCCAGATAAATAATACAACAAGTAACAATCCACCTACAACAAGCCAGGCCTATTGGATTTGTCAATGGCGGTTAGTTGCATAAGATAAATAAGCAACAACTATGCTACAGCTTCATTGTATATAATATTAAAAATGCTTCAGTTCTCACATGATGAGACAGTGGAAGAAAAAAAGAGTCACTTGTGAGTCACCTTAAAGGCAGTGAAGGGTTTGTGTTAAGATTTTTTTTCACCCTCAGGTTGAGGCCAAAAAACGGAGAGCCCGATAGAGACCCGTCTCAGCACCCGCTTTTTAGAACTGCTGGGGCTGAGCACCGGCAGGACCCGGCCGACTTAAAGCCCTGCTTCTATACACAAAAAAAGAACAGCAGGGTATTTATTACGCTCCCACTATAACAAAGAATGGAAGCTCCCCTCGGAGATGAATTCATGAACATTCTGTGGATTATTGCACTGAGTTCAAGTGATGAGCACGTGACATTCTATGGATTATTGCACTGAGTTCAAGTGATGAGCACGTGACATTCTATGGATTATTGCACTGAGTTCAAGTGATGAGCACGTAACATTCTATGGATTATTGGACTGAGTTCAAGTGATGAGCACGTGACATTCTATGGATTATTGCACTGAGTTCAAGTGATGAGCACGTAACATTCTATGAATTATTGCACTGAGTTCAAGTGATGTGGACGTGACATTCTATGGATTATTGCACTGAGTTCAAGTGATGAGCACGTGACATTCTATGGATTATTGCACTGAGTTCAAGTGATGAGCACGTGACATTCTATGGATTATTGCACTGAGTTCAAGTGATGAGCACGTAACATTCTATGGATTATTGGACTGAGTTCAAGTGATGAGCACGTGACATTCTATGGATTATTGCACTGAGTTCAAGTGATGAGCACGTAACATTCTATGGATTATTGCACTGAGTTCAAGTGATGTGGACGTGACATTCTATGGATTATTGGACTGAGTTCAAGTGATGAGCACGTGACATTCTATGGATTATTGCACTGAGTTCAAGTGATGAGGACGTGACATTCTATGGATTATTGGACTGAGTTCAAGTGATGTGCACGTGTATTTAGACAGGTATCTGTGCCAGTTTTGTGACTTCTACCTGAGGCACGTGTAACCTGAAGGACACTGTTTTGAATGCCAGCATGGGCTTTTCGACATTTCACCTTTATGAAACTAATAACATGGGATACATTGGATTGACCTAAAAATAATTCCTTCTGTTTGGAACTCTACAAAATATATGGCTTCCTGCATAAAACACACATTTGAGTATATTTCTTTAAGGAAAAAACAAGGTTGCAACGGTTGAACGTACAATGGGATGTAGATTGCAGCACATAAAACCAAACAAATCTCAAAAGCCGGTAATTAAATAATTAAGATGCCTTTATTTAAAAAATAAAATACACATCGGTGTGTGTTACAAATTACCTTAACTATTTATGGACATTGCAGGGTGTGTTGGCTTATTGATCATCATTCAGAAGTTGTTCTAAATTTTGTATAGCTGTGTGTGTATTCTTTTGTCAAAAATGCAATATCGGACATATATCATCAGTACCTTTGAGAAATATTTGGCAACTGTGTATTTTGGTTCCATATAAGTGTCTGCAAAGTTGTGACGCTTATCACTTTGCATTTTTTTTTTAAACCTTCCCAATTTTCTGAAGTTTGAAGCTGGTAAAGTATTTATACAAGTCTATAATCACACCACCAGGCAACCCCATCTTACTGGCTCAGCCGAGATGCTTATACCCCGCCCCCCCCTCTTTTCTCCATTACTATAGGCCTGGAGGAAGGTATTCCGGCATCAAACAGGGGGAAGTATGCCATCAGTCCCTCAGCTGACCCTCGAGGTGGAATGACCCAGAGAAAACAGTTTCCTGCAGTTGGATTTCCTGCAAGGCTTCAGGCAACAGGATGGAAGGCATGTAATGAGAATGGGCACGTTTATAATTTGCCTTGCCTTAATGCCTTAATTCTACACATAGAACGAGGGGTTCTTTTGACATGATTGTAAACTAGGAGTTAGTGATGCGGAAATGTCACCAGAACTCCATTACATTACGTTATGTACTGTTTATATCACATTTTGTGAAACATGAACAAGTGTTTTGAAACCAGCACTACATATCACAGCTGTATGATGTAGTATAGTGTATTACACTACTCTGTGGTGTTATTGTTGGGTGATAATGTAATTTTCACAAACACTGCAAAATAGATATTTCATCAGTATGTCATAATTCATGTGAAACTTCAGTTGAGAAACTACTGCATAAAGGACGGTCTACTTGTTATACAAAACTTTTTTAACTGCCTGTACACAATTTATGGTGAGTTATGGGAGCACCTCCAACTCCACAGTCCATATGCTTTAGGCAAGCCCTGTAGTAAAAACACTCTTGCCTGCAATAATAACTGGGAATAGCTATGCTTAGTAAGCACTGGGCTGAGCATGGGCAGAACCCTTGCCCTCTAGCAAGAAAGATGCTCCCAGTGCAGCCAATGTGCACTTCCCACAGCTGTGCTCACAGTGCAGTAAGTATGGAGCTTGATGTGCCGGTATTCTGCTCAGTAACACACAGCACAAGGAAAATTTGCTCTGCTTAGCGCCAATGTTTGTTTCAATTAGACTCATCAACAGTAAAGATATGCAACTCTCACTTCTAGGCTTGTCAACATTTGACCTATGTTGCTAGTGTCTGAGACAGTAAAATATCTGAAATCTTTTGTTTATTTTTGCCCCTACAATATACATCATGTTGCCCACCTTTGGTCCTCCCAGATCCAGAATCCTGAATCCGAGCCTGATTCCTACTTACTTTTGTTGTGAACGTATCTAGGACCCTATTTAAATATTCCCGATTTATGCCCTCATGTGGTTATAACAAATCATATCCTTATAAAGGTATAAGAATCATATCCATATTTAGTCATAGCCAATGCAGTCCAAATACGGCAAGGCTACTCTCATAGACTCCTAGAAACTACAACGCGTTCTTTAAACAAACCAAGTCTCCAGCAGCCCGGGAATTCCCCCTGCTTCTGTTTTGATTTGTCCAAGAACTCCTGGAGTCCTGAAAGAACTGTAAGTTCTTAGTGACGTCATATGTCCAACCTTACGTCAAACTCGGCACCTTCCAGGTATAAATATACCAGCATTTGCCTTAGCAAACACACAGTGGTTTGGAGCAGATCGGCTATCTACTTGCCCGACGCCCTGCTGATACGAGTGCTGAAGGAAGCCGACCCTCCCATTGACGCACTGAGAGAGACGCTGTCTTTTCTCCTGCTGAGAAATCCAGCTCCAGTGTTTCCAGTCACCCTTGCGGGTTGCTGGGAGATCGAGTCCTGAGAAAGAGATACAAGACCTCCTTCATTCTGTAAACCAAGGTACGGAGCTGATTAGATCCTTAGAGAATTCTTGATTCAGATTCTTGGCAAAACCATCTTAACTAAAACTATATCTCACTTACTCCTTCCCACGTACTAGGCTTAGGTTAGGTACACTGGGGTAGGCGTATTTTAGAAACACCAGTTGAGCACGTTTAGTCAACTTTTATCATTGTATGCATTTTATCCGTTTTAAGTATCTTATGGCTTAGAAACCATATCAATGCTTTTACAGTATTATTTCATAATACTCTTTTTACTGTACGCACTTTACTTTATGACAAGTATTGCAATTGTGGCAATTCACTTCTCTTGCATGAGAAAGAAGACTGCTCAATAAATAACCACTTTTATTGAAAATGCCCGTCTCTCTATTTCTCTGCACTCCTGGTGAAACTAAGCATGCACGATTGACTGAGTGAAATAGCTGTCTATTGTCTCCGCGACTCTGGAGATATACTCCTTATTCTGGAGGGAGCAAAGTTGTCATGTTTATGCGGTTGTCAGAAACTAATCCCTTCTTGTCTATTCAGGAAAGTTAACTCCTTCCTGTTCACTCGAGAAAGTTTCTAGTGACCTCTGAGCTAGCTGGCATTCATAATTAAGTCTAACATATTCAATAGAGACCTAGTCGACCTCAGTCCTACGTCTAAACTATCGTTTATGTTATTCCAATGCGCAGAGCCTATTGGGAATATAGGAACTACACTACACTTTCACAAACTGAAGTATTCATGAAATGATAAATAAGTGTTTATTTTAAATACGCTTATTTTCATGCAATAGTTCTAGTTCTCAGATTACAATTAGCTTTTACATGTGAGATTTGTAGGTTCCCAGATTGCCTTCTTAGATTGAGTGCATGGCAAATATTGATGTATTTGTTTCTATTAGCGCTACTATATTCCAGGGGCATCAGAGAGTTTTACTGAGTAAAACAGAAAGCATTTCCTTCCCAGTTCCCGAGGTGTGTTGAGCACCGCCTGTCATGCCCGGGCAAGGTGTAGGCATGCCCTGCGGGTGGCACTCTGTTCAGTCTAGGAAATGAGGTCACGGTGGAGCCAGAAGCAGGGGGTAGGGAGTGAGTACAAAACAAAAGGTCACTAGGGTACAGAGCGGAAGACCTTGCGTCATGGCCTAGATTTGACCCGGAGGAAGAAATAGAAACCAGAGGTCCACTCAGCACAAGGTGGAGCCGGGGAGGCAAGATTTTAGGATTCTATGTCAGGACCAGAGGCTCCGATTATGCTCCTCTTTCTTTATTCTTCAGATTTCAGCAGCCAATCATATTGATACTTTTAACAAAACTAACGTTCCCATGACTACCTTGTAGTCACCTGACCAACCATACAGTCCCAGCCCTATATAATCCTCTTGCAGCAATTCAACTTCCTCTTTCTTTGTTGCTTCACAGCCAGTTAAGTGCATTCTTAGTATTGATTACTTTTATTGTTTATGAACATTGTCTGCTGCGTGCTTGTTTCGCATGTCATGCGCTGTCTGCGATGCCCAACTGCTTTATTGGGGTTTCAATGCAGTTTTCCTTCTAGTAGCTGAGGCGTGAGGAGCTGTACAAGCTGTTTACGCGCTGTGTTTATTGCGGGTGGCAAATGTCCTCATGGAAGGGAAGTGTGCCGTCCTGCCTAATTAACTGTGTAAAGTAGGTGAACGGGAGCGAGGACGCGCATCGGATTGTCACGTGGTTCTCTTTCTATGAAAACATTAAGGCGGCCTGCGTGCATATGCGGCGGCCATTTTGCACCGTTCTAACACTTGAAGGCAATTTGTAAAGGCAGTGAGACGTGTTTTTCTTGCTCTCTTGCCTCAGCCCTTCGTTTTGGCTCCCCATTTACACCCTGGTGCCTTGCCTTATCCACAGGGTTGGACAATAGTCAGAGGCTCTGCCTAGAGTGTTGGTAGCAGGTCTTTCCTCCACATTTTAAGTGTTTTACAACCCGCACCAGTGGTTAGACTGGACATGCAGATCGCTTTGATTTGATTACTCCCCATGATTGGCTCCTGATTGGAGGATTGCCCGTCTCCTGCCCTTGGTCTTATCCCCTCCTGAGGCTCTTACAGCACTGCTGCACAGGTTTTGAGAATATCGGAGAACTACGACAATAATACGGAAGGACATTATTAGTATGATGACCCTGAAGTGTCTTTAAAGCAGGACCTAGTGGATGCACTTGATGCAGGAGTGAAGCATTCTGTAAACAAAGCCCTAGTGAGGGCCACTGAACCTCTAAAGCAACACTTTGGTGGGTACGATTTTCAGCAAGGTTGGCTGCCAACCCCCCTTTGAAGTTTGGAGGTGGTCAAGTCCAGCGCAAAAACCCCTAAGGGCCCTACACTGTAGATTTTGAAAAGTTGGCAAGTTCTCTGGTGAAAATAGCACACATATAGCGCCCCGGACCTGAGGCAGGATGACTACAGCTCTACTTCATCTGAGAGCACAAATGATGGAAAGGAATCAGGCCCTAGTAAGCACAAATGCATGTCACACCACACTAACGTAACACATCAAGCTAGGGTACTCACCTCTGAGCCTCACAAAATCATCCATCTGAAGTCTACTATGTGGCTCCCACCACAGAAGTAGTGGACTATGTTCAATCCCATATCAGGCAGGGTTTCAACAAAGATGCAAGTGCACAGCAATTATGTGAGTGCCCCAGAGCAGACATCTCCGGCAAGGTCACCGATACACCGGAGGTGGACCTCACCCTATTTACTTACCTGAAAAAATACTCGATGGATCCAAAGAAAGGGATTGATCGGGCTTGGCGTGGGTGCCAAGATAAGCTACTAGATGTATCAGGACCCCTAACCAAAATACTTGAGCTGGAATACCACGCCAAGGAGTCAGCGACCCCCACTGACCCCGAAGTCTTGGTTGGCTCGGCCCAAAGAGCTATATGTCAACTGAGGAATGCAAACTGCGCCCTATCTAGCTAACAGCGCCGGTCCATCCTCCTCAAACTCTACCAGAAGCTCACTGTGCTCACATCGTCTTGAGTCAGGTCCTACAGCCCAAGGCCTTCTGTCTGGAAATTCCTTTCTGAAAAAATTGTCAACATTCGTAGCAACCTTCAGTAATCTGGATATGGCTCAAGGGTCTCTCAAAAAGGTGTTCATACCAAATTTTGGCAGGGCCGGACGCTTCTGGGCAGGCGTTCGGCCGCGACTATCAAGGGCCAAAATTAGGTTTTTATCAACAAGGTAGAGGGTGATAAGATTCTACCGCTCTCACCCAGAGGCAACAGGAACCATTTACAGAAGGGACGATACATTGACTCGCAGGGCTCTTCCCAGGAGTCTGGCGCCACAGGTGAGAATCATTCAACTTTCAGAGATGCTGCTGGGGGCAGGACCAGGTTATTCATACGTAACTGGCAGTGTATAATGCAGGACCCATGGGTTCTAGAGTCCATTCAAGGTTACACGTTTGAGTTCTACAGCTCCCCAATGCTGTCCTCCCTTTCTTCCACGATGTATTTGTCCCATCAAAAGCGAGACTTCATCACCTCAGAGGTTCAAGCTCTTCTGCAGAAAGATGCCATAGAGGTGCCATCCCCTCACCCAAGCAGGTTTCTCAGTTGCTGCTTCTTGGTATTGAAGAATGGAGGCGGGTCTTACCTGGTGCTGAATCTGAAGGATTTCAATGGTTGGATCGTTTACTGCCATTTCAAGATGGAAGGGATCCATCTCCTAAGGGATATTCTTCAGGATTGAAATTGGATGGTCTTGTTAGATTTAAAAGACACCTACCTCACCGTCCCCATTTTTCCACCTCATAGGCTTGTTCTTTAGTTCCTCTGGCAAGGTTGTTGTTACAAATACAAAGTCCTCCTTTTTGGCCTCTCCTCCCCCCTTTGGTGCTTCACGAGCATCATGAGACCAGTAGTGAAATCCCTAAGAGCCCGAGGTGTTCACCTAGTTATCTACCTAGACAACATCATTATCACAGCCCAATGTCCTCAGTTTATCCTAACCCACTTGGAGTGGACGATTCTCCTCCTTCAGGATCTCGGCTTCATCATAAATGCCCAGAAGTCAATTCTGACTCCCCTGACAGAGGTTGGAGTTCTTGGGTTCTCAAGTAGACTCCCCCCTGTTCCAACTAATTCTCCCTCCCTCCCCCGAAAGCCTGGGGTATCAAGCAAGAGTTGAGGTCGACAATTAGCAAGCTGACTGCATCCTTGAGGTCAATTGCTTACATTGTGGACCTGTTGGCCTCATCAATCCAGGCCATTTCCACTATTGCGGCCTTCAGCGACTCAAAATTCAACATCTCTGAAAGGGCCTCAGTTACTCTGAGCAGATTCTTCTTTCAGAGGAGGCGAGGACGGAGATGTCATGGTGGTTGGATCACATGGAGGTCTGGAATGGCAGGGCAATTTTTGGCTCACCTCCAGAGATAATCATTGAGTCCGATGCCAGCTCGTGGGGTTAGGGGGCTCGTTGCGGTCCGATATCGATGAGGGGGTCATTGGTCCAAAGCAGAGGTGAATCTCCATATCAACTGCTTGGAACTCCTGGGGGATCATTTGCGATTCACAGCCTCTCCCAGGAGAGGTCAGATTCATACATACTTCTACATATGGACAATCTCGCAGCAGTGCATTATGTGAATAAATTGGGCGGGGCAAATGTGCCTTCTGGCAGAGATAGCCATAGATTTTTGACATTTTTGTCCTCAATATTGGATATCGGTGTTAGAGGAGTATCTCTTGGTCTAGAGCAATACCATTGCGGACTGGCAGTCGTGACATTTTCAGGACTTCAGCAACTGGAGACTCCACCCAAAAGTATTCCATGCGCTTCACTGCCTTTGGGGACACCGTTTGGTGGACCTCTTCGCAGCTCGCTTCAACCGGCAGCTTCCGAGAATTTTCAGTTGGTGCCCAGAACCGGAAGCCTAGGCCACAGATTCATTTCCAACAGACTGGTCCCCCTTCTTGGGCTATGCCTTTCCCCCATTCATGATGAATCCCAGAGTGTTGACACAGTTGAAGTGCCAAAGAGACTAGCTGCTCTTGGTAACTCCGCTTTGGGAATGGCAAGCACAAGAGGATTCAGAGTTCCTTCCACTGAAACCTATTTCTGAATCAAATGGGCCTTCCACATCCTTTAATCCTATCACAACACCTCTCTCTAGTGGCAGGGAGGGTTTCCAGGAATGATGGAGTCTCCTAGGACTTCTACAAGAGACTAATGCTTTCATCGGTCAAGCCTGGTCTTCGAGCACACACAAGCGTTATGCGTCCTCCTGGAGACGCTGGTGTGGCTTGTGCCGTGAACGGGGTGCAGATCCTGTTGGAGCATATTGTAGTTTGGTCATACATTTTTTGTCCTCCCTGGCCTCCACTGGCATGCGATACCACTCATTGAACAACTTTAGGTCCGCCATTTCAGCGAGTCATTTGACAGTTGATGGTTTACCAGTAGGCAAGCACCTAATAGTGTGTCCCAATCTTCCAAAGCTTTCTGTTTTATGGGACATTAGTCCTGAGATTTTCTTGGCCAGACAATAAATATCTATTGCGGAAACAATTGTCAGCCAAATTGGCCAGGCTCTTATGTTCGATTTCTTGTAAATTGGTGTCTGATGTATGAGCTTTAGATCTGGCGGGGGGAGTTTTTTCTCCCGAGGATGTTACATTCTCGATTTCTCAGCAGACCAAATGTAAATCCAGGTCAGTGTCTTACCCAGCTTTTTAGGATAATGCTAAGCTTTGCGTGGTGCAATGTCTGAAAGCCTATGAGGTGAGTACTGCTGAATTTCGTACAGTTATGGGGGCCAAGTGTTAATTGCCTTGCAAAAGCCTTTTCGTCCAGTGGCTTCTGCCACTCTTACCAGATAGCAACGATGGCAGACGATTGAGGCTGGTATTGATACCTCTGTGTTTGGCGCCCATTCAGCTCGAAAGGCAATGGCTTCCTAATCATTTGCTTTCGGTTCTAGTTTGAATGATATTCTAAAAGTGGTAGATTGGTCGGCAGAATCTACTATTAAGTCTTTTTTATTATAAACCTATTGTTCATGTTGCTTCTGTAGTGGTGGCTCAGCTTTAAACAAGCATCATCCGAGTCTCCGCTCTGGACAAGAATAAAAATTGGACTAGCATTTAAAAGAATTTTCAATTCTATTAGGACACGGAGGTGAGGATTGTCCCGCCCATTTATTGACCTTTGCCTGCATACAGTTACTGGCATACACATGTAATATGATGTAATGTTTGATATGAGATTATTCTCCCTGATGACATTCTATATTGACTATGGTATGTCTTTCATGAGACCAGTTATTACGTCTTTGGTGTTTTTACTTCCTTGCTAGGAACTAGTGACAAGTGAGTCGTCTTTCTACAGCATTCCGAAATTTGGGAAGTTGGCCTCCCTGTTTCCGGAGTTAGCTTTAGGATGATTGTTTCTGATGTTTCAGATGGAGGATTTTGGGTCTGGTAAAACCAGAATCTTTGAGTTTGGCTCCTGTTGGGGCTGATGGTGATGTTCTCAGTTGGTTAAAGATCCTGTTGTTACAGGGTTCTGGACTGTTTGCCCTTTGTTCCCTTGGACTGGAGCAAAGAAAGAAGAATCTGTGTTGCTGTAAGAGGGACTCTATGGTTGATCAGGGAACTACTAGGTGGTCATGGGAAATGTAGTGTTGTTAAAAGTTTTAATATGATTGGCCTCTGCAATTTGAAGACTGAAGAGAAGCATACTTCTTGCCTCCATGACCTTAATAGAGTTGAATCTTCTTGTCACAAATGGTAGATAATGTTTTACTCACCGGCAGCAGCACTCAATGGCCTTTCAGCTCCGAGGAACAGCAATGCGGGTTGGGGGCCGGTGAGTAGTCTGTGCCACTATGTGCATCACGGAGGAAAGAGGGAGGATTGCATTCTGTACCGCAATTGCCACTGCAGTTTTGTCATGCAGCTTAGTATTGCACTTCAGAAAGATGAAAGGCTGATTTGGCCCCGTAGAGCCCGAAACTTGTAATATGACCATAACACAGAAAGATCTAAAAAAACAACTTTCTAACTTAAGTTGCAGGGCTACGTCATGGACTAGCCCACGTTCACCTGAAACAGTGCTACATAAAGCCTACGTACTGTATGAGAAACATGAGCGAACCCTCGTACCAAGCGGAGAGGTATTTCCAGGAATCTCTCTAAATTAGACGTCAGCTGAGGACTAGGTACACAAGACGAAAGACTGGTGTACATTGAGAGCAAACACGCATGACTGACTCTGGCCCAGCCCTCCCAACCACAGAGAGCACCAACAAATGGGGAAATATTGCGTTCCACTTAGAACAGTGGCCTCTAATTAAGAGAACAGGTCTCGGGTGACATTGGTTCAAACCCGACACGCACAGTTGCTACACCGTGTAATCCTCGGCAAACAGCTCAGTTGCTGCACACCTAGTTTCCTTTATCTGCCAGCTTTGGGAAGCTTGGAGAAGGGCTCGCTATAGTCAGGCAGGTCTGACGAGGGGAAAAGAGGGGAGGGAAGGCCCCTACGGCATACAGCAACACGTGGCAACGAATACAGTTTATGGTTTAGGCAAAGGCGGATAATCATTAAAAGTGAGCTGGGCTGGGGCATAGTCACGTGTCAAACAAGCAAATGAGACCGGCTAACTCCAGCCCTGCATGAATTTCAGATGTACTTGTTTCCCTACAAACAAGTTGTATGTAGGGAAATCTATTTACAGGAGACCTTCAAGCCTCTGCTTCAATGACTATATTTCCGGCCGCCATACCTGTCCACATTGTGTGATCTGGGGCACATCACATTATGTTTGTGCACCTCAGATCCCTTCAATACCAAAACGCCAAACGCTTATTAAGCACTACACAAACAAGTTGAGCATTTACAATTTATTTAATGGAGATGTGGTCATCACAGACCACAAAAGCCAACTGAAGTAGGAGTGGTGCCTGTGCATTGCTGATGCATAAAACAGGCGGCTCGAATCTAGTGATTACACATTTTAAGTGACTCATCAAAACAAACATGGAATACAAAAACACCACATTTTCCACATACATTATTAATAACTATAGTCTCTATAACTAAGGAAGAAACAGAAGCAGCTCGGAGCAGAAGCAGCAGGTTTGAGACCCTTACAGGCTGTACATGATTCAGATTTAGACGCTGGCAAGAATAAAACACGTGTTACTCACCTTTAACGAAGTTCACAAAAGAAAACAAGCACTGGCACAGCTGGTAGGTCCAGCCTTGACAAGTTTACCTTTTATTTAAAAAAAGACATAAGCAAAGGACATTAAAATGGAAAGGTAATAAAAAGTCGAAGTGCTGCTGCCTTGCATTATGTTTGCAAGAAAAACAAGTTAAAAATGCAGCACTGCAAAAATTAATAAAAAATATGAAATTATAGTAAAAATAAGAACTTAGAATAGTCTAGTAACACTGGCATAGAAGTGTACTACTTTCTGGGCAGAGATTCACATGTGCAAGAGTAACATTTTGTCACTCACTGTGAAGAGAACCAAAGGCTGAAGTGGGCTGACCCTCTGCCCAATGCTGTGGTGGGCAGAAGCAAAATGTTATTGACATGCAAAGAGACCAAGTTGTGCAAACAACTCACAGGCCCTCCAGCCGTTCTTTCTCACCCCTTCAATTTTGTGGGCAAATTCCACGTGTGAGCAAATCGGACTGCCCCCAACCGTCCGACGCACATGCCCACCATGACATCGGACAGCCGGGGGACATGAGGTTGAAATGTTGAGTTTCTTCTTTAAAGAACTGTAAAACCCTCTTTAATAATAAAGTCGGATGTTAAGTCACAATTCTGAAAATGCCACTTTCATAAAGTTGCCATTTTCTTATCCTATCCATTTGGTGCCTTCTGCCTGTTTCCTGAGCCCCAAGACTAGGTATAGATGGCAGTTGGCCTTTGTGTATTCCCCCCTGACAGTCTCACAATGGGGGACTAGGTGTTGGGAGGATGGACCGTAGCAGATTCACAAAGGGTTTCACACTTGTCCATTGTGATCCCAGGCAATCTGGAGTCAGGGCAGGAAGAAAGGAAATTCTGGACACCTTTGCTGGGCGGAAGACTCTATAAGCTTCCCCCTTGGCAAAGGGGGCACTAGATATAAAATTAGGACCCTCAGACCCAATCTTCAGATCACTTCTGCAACTGTAAAAGACTCAGAAGGACTGCTGTGCTGCCCTGGTGCCTGCGGAAGGAGGTCTGGACCTGCACCTTGAACCCAGGACCACCAAAGTTACTCCAGTGCCTAGTTGGCTTCGACCCCCCCACCCTCCCCCTGTTATGAGCTACAGGGGCATTAGAAGCTCCAACACCCTTGAACCCTGCACCTGGACTCTTGCCAGCAGTGAGTCCTGAACTTCCAAGTAGTGCCCCTCAGTCCTGGACCATTGGAAGTGGGGCTAAAGGTGCTGTACCAGCCTAACTGTGGTCTACATCAAAAGCGACGCAGAGCAACACAACTTGACGCAGGAACTCGCAGCCCCTGCAGCTCATCCTTAAAACTGACAACTCGGCACAGGAATACACTGCCCTCGCACAGCCTAATCAGATGCAGTACAATTCAACTCTGCACAGGACCTTATAGCTCCCAATCAGAACCGACGCAGCGCGAAGCAACTCCATGCAGGACCACAAATGGCAGCCCTCACAGCTCCTCTTCAAAATCAACGCAGTGCGATGCAGTGCCCCAGGTTAAGCGCATAAGGTACAATTCTCAGTGGGACTAACCTTATGCCTGTACCCAGCACGTGCTCTACAGTGGACAGTCTGAACTTGTGACTTTGTCCCAATTCGGCACGAGCGGATAACCACAGTTGGTACTTTTTAGGTCTTGCCTTCGCAGCGTGCATGCGCTGCACAGGAAAAAGACCTTTAGCCATCGATGCACTTTGCGTCCCAAAAACGTGCAAGCGTTGCATTGCTTTAAATGGCAACGCGTGCACGTTTGGCGATTCCCTTGCGGGAGCGAGCTGTGACACCATATGTTTGTAATTAACTTGCAAACACATGGTGCCCCTGACTCGCTCCCACAAGGGAAACGCTTTGTGTGCTCCCCTCAACCCTTCCACTTTTAGCGTGAGGCACGCGCTTGTTCTTACACGTTGCCCCCTCCCCAAGCTTGTCCTGGCCTGGTGTTCACTCTCATGCATCCCCCAGAAAAACATTGTCCTGCCAGTATCCTCTGGTGCCTTTATTCCCCAGTCTTGTCCTGACAATTCACCCTCCTACACTCATATTATCCAGCCGTGCCCTACCACTTGCCCCTCATACTCCCCCGGTGCCCTGGCCGTCACCCTCTTGCAGCGCAACCGCGGTATCTCCTCGAGTAACACATGCTGGCCCAGCTTTGTCTAATTACACACACTGAGCAGGCACAGAGAAGTCTGTTTGTCCACAAACAACGCCAGCTCAGCTTGGCAGCCGCCATGGTATTATGCAAGTGAGGACACCGCCAACGGGCCGAGTCTTGCAGGAAGGAGGCCGCAGGATCCTTCTCCGTCCTGGGTCCCGTGTGTCCGCCCAATGCTTCGTTTGTCCATCTGTCCGTCCGTGGTGATGTCTACACATCTGCCTGTCTTCGTCTGTGCGTAGACGGTAACACCGGACTGCCCCAGACAACATCAATCTGGTTTTGGCTTCCTCTGCCATACAAGGTACCAACCTTCTGCCGCAGATTTGTCTTGCTGTCCACGGGTCTCTCTGCGGATCGCAGTCGCCATCTGCCCATCTCATGCATCGGCTAGCCATCCTATACTATGTCCGATTATTCCTCAATTACGAGCCTGTCTGTGCGAGATGCGCAGCACTGCAAGCTATTTTGCAGTGCTGCACTGTGTCATGTCAAGATGCAGGAGTTCACCACATTTTCAAGAATACGGTGCACCCCTGTGTTTTCTCTTGCCCTAAAAATAGTTACCTAGCATTAACACAAATGCTCTTGCATAATAGCGAAAGGGTGCCTGCATTGTAGGGATGATTTCCTGCAACACAGACACCCTTGCACCCCCTGGAATGCAGGCACCCTTGCACTATGCTGTAAGGGTGTCTGTGTTGCAAGGAATGATTGTTTATGTGCATGAAGGGACACCTTTCTGCACATAAACAATCTTAGGGACACCTTTCTGCACATAAACTTTAAAGGCAATTTGGTCTTTCTATGTGTGCTGCAGAATGCAGCACACATCGAAAGAGCGAGAAGCGTTGGCATAGCCAATAGGTCTCGCATTTGGGACCTTATAAGTATTTAGTAATGCAGCACAATATCCTTGGTGCAACAACATTAACTGTTGCATAGCTAAACACTTATAAGGTCCCACAGGCAAGACCTATTGTCTATGCCAATGCTTGTTGCTTAAAGGCCCTATTTTTACCTAAACCTTTAAAATTGCATATCTTTGGTTCTACTGATCGGATTTTTGTTGTGTTGGCATCATTTTATTTGCTTGTGTTGCGTTTTTAGTTTATTACAGTTTTTGTGCTAAGTGAAGCCTGACTGCGTTTGTGCAAAGCTACGAGAGGGTTAAGGACAGGTTAATATAGTGACTTTAGTGGTTCATTTTGATAAGGATTGTGGCTGTTGCTTGAGAAGGGCTCACACCCACTTCAACTAACATCTCAATTTATCACAATGATGAATTCGTGATGATTCTATCGCATTATCTTGTGAACCCCAAATAGATACCGGGGAATCTGCTGGAAAATGATCAATGGGTCCTGGTTAAGCAGTGGTGCAACTCTGAAATTGACTGAGTTTATCTAGGAGAAATTCTGCTAAGATTTTGCTGTTTTCATTTCTTTCTCTAAATTCTAGATAGAGGAACTGGAACATTGAAGTGCAAAGGTTAAGGAGAATATCCTAAGTAGAGCAACCGAACATATGAAGGAATTGGCAGGTGCATACTGGTACAAAAGTGAAGAAGCCCAACAAAATGCATAGCTGGGAAGCAAGGTGTTCTCAATTCTGCTGGGTTAAACACAATCAGTTCCTGACTTGGCCTGGAAGTACTCCTCCGCCATTTTGGATTGGGAAGGCTTTAGAATCTCTTATGGAAACAGATACCCAGATTAAATGGGAAGGACAATAACATTTCCGGCATTTCCAAAGTATCATTATGGCTCTCGACAATGTCGATGTAGTTTTCTTAAGCCTCGGGAGCCTGATATTTACATAAAAACAGTGAAATCTCCTTAGAACCCAGAGAGTGAAGATGACAGTAGTGCAAGGACTCCAGCGCTGAGCCAAAAAGGATGAATATGTGTATGACAGAGACTCACTGATCCAGCCCACCAGAGTTTCCGTGAGCTTTGTGGCTGAGCTTGACACATTTCCAAAATCAAGGGAGTCACACTCATTAGCAAAGGTGGAAATAAGTCTTTTCCAGAGGAAGATATCTTTGGTTTACCCCATTTAAATGGCTTAGGCAGAAGACTAGCTGGAGAAGGAAGGGAACTTTATCCTGTTGCATAATGAACTATAGCTTAAGAGATAAGGTTCCCGGTGAATTACCTCCCAATTCTCCCCACTGTTGCTATAATAAGAGTATGGTGATCAAAAGAAACCCATTGCATACTGTTCTTCCATTTACAACTGCACAGATGCAGTTTTTTTTACCAGGCTGTTGCTGTTCTTGAAAAAGCTTCCAAAAACAATGTTTTGGGTACCACTTTAACAGTTGCTGTTCCCCACTCAATGCCTGCTTTATTGCTCACAATGAACACTCAACATTTAGCCACTGCACTCTTGTCCCAATATGACATAACTGAACCCTCTGCCTCTCACAACTCATCGGTCAGGTGCCCAGGGCGGAGCCCAGCTTCTCTGATGCCTGCGCATAAGACGGAGAGCCTCATGATTGTTCACTTGTTGCTGGACATTTGACTAAACCTAGGACTGATCTGTCTGATGCCTCTAAGAACAGTAGCGAACTTCTTTTCTATGGAGATGGATTGTGCCTCAGAAATGGTGGTCGAAATCTTGTTACTGGATAGGCTGTACACATTGCATGAGGTAATAGAGTGCCAACAACTGCCTCAGGTTCGCTCTGCTCAAGTGGCTAAACTTCTTGCTCTTACACGCGTGGACATTTTGGCTTCACACAAAACTAACAATATTTACTTATTCCAAGTATGCATTTTATGTGGCCCATGATGTTGGGCTATTATGGATGCAGGGTGGTACTTAATGTCTGCTGAAACCGCTAAAAAAGAACGGGACAAGCATAAAAAACTTGTTAGACACTTTAATGCTGCCATGTAAAGTTGCCATTGTTAAATGTGCTGCTCACGAGTCTTGTGAAGATGAACTGCCACGAGGTAAGTCATTTGTGAACGAGCTGGTTAAAAATGCAGGTTTATCTCCAAACTATTACATTACTATTTATACTAAGCAAACTGATGAATTTACTGTATTTAGACTTTAAGAATTTGCCTCTGCTACAGCAGCGGGCATCTGAGAATAAAAAGTCATGGATCAAGCAACATTATGAAATGGAGGCTAACATAGCATCAAGAGACTGAATAAGTAGAGTGGTAGCCCTAAAAATGTCTGCTCCCCATCCTCGCAAGGTTGCACCATGGTCATACCCATGACAGAAGGATGGTATGTTTCAGGTTGCAGTACCCTACTTGTCTGCATCCTTCTTTTCCTCGACCTTGCATCATACTGGTCACTCGTGTGCAAATGCCAAGCCCCCAACATTTGAAAAGGGATTAGGACCATTCTTACTGCACACCCACATCTTTGGGGCCCCTTTGACCACCTACAGATAGACTTTATTTATATATCTAAGCGTTGTTCCTATTCCATTGTACTTGTAACTGTATTCAAATGCTGTGGCTGGATAGAAGTGTACCCATGTGCTCCTGTTCATGCAGTTATGGTGATGAAAGCGGTACAAAAGGGGGTGGTGATGGACGGAGCATCTGAACCAAACACTCACACCCAGTCAACAGATCTGGGTTTAATCCATCACCGTTCTTTAGCCCACTCTGCCACCCCAGTTCAGACATGGCCATATGCAAATCAGTCTGACCCTGTGCCTCATGGGAACAGTCCAGCCCGAACTGCCAAGCCATGCCTTCCCTGGACCGGAAACAAGCTTCCTAGGACCGGTTTATGACATTACAGCCGTCTTCAGCCAGGCTTGCTTGAATCCAGTGGCAAAGTGAGCAAGGGACTCACGTCTGAGCATACCCTGCCAACTTATGGCGAACAAAGCGGTACAAAAGGGGGTGGTGATGGTGATGAAGCAGCAGCTAAGGGATTCATACCTGGGCTTGGACTCCCAATACAGCTTTCTAGTGATCGTGGAACTTTAACTGTTTCGACTGTAGTGCAGCAAGCATGCAAGGGGCCTAGGAGTAAAACACATTTTCATTGTGCTCATCACCCTTAATTCACTGCTAATGTGAAGCATTATACTGTATACTCAAGAACAAGCAAGCTGGAAAGTATATGGCAGACCAGCCAGGAAATGACCAACAAGGCCACCTACAAGACAGCCCTCAACCTCTACCACATACAGTTGAGAGAATCAAAGAAAAAGGCCTTAGCCTCAGGCATCAAATCAAGCTCCGATAATAGCAAAGATCTTTTCAACATTGTCAAAGAATTCTCCAACCCCTCAGCTGCAAAAGACAACATTACCCCTCACAGGAAGTCTGTGACAACTTTGCAAACTTCTTCCACGACAAGATCGCCAACATCTACAGAAACGTCAAACGCCAGCCCAAGACCACAACTTCTTCAAGCAACACAGTGACCAGGCTACCATTACAGACATCAGACTAACTGAATGGAGCCAGCTCGCCCCACAGGACACTGCCTCCATCATGAACTCTGTCTACTCAGGCTCCCCAACCAACCCATGCCCTCAACACATCTTCAACCGAGGCGAAGCCAGAATCAGACACATTCTCATCACCTTATCCAACACCTCAATTGCCACGGCCACCCTCCCCAAGGACTGGAAACATGCAGAAGTCAACACCCTACTAAACAAACGATTGTCAGACCTCAGCGAACTCAACAGCTACTGACCGATCTCCCTGATCCTGTTTCTGGCCGAAGTATTAGAAAAAGTAATCAACCAACAACTCTCCTCATATCTAGAACAGAACTTCCTACTAGACCCCTTCCAATCCGGATCTCGCAGCAACCGCAGCATCAAGACAGTCCTAATTGTGGCTACTCACAACATCCAAACCCTACTCAACCAAGAAGATACTGAGGCTCTGATCCTTCTAGAGCTCTCGGCAGCCTTCGATATGGTCTCCCACCACACACTCATCACAAGGATGCACAACATAGGCATCCAAAGAGCTGCTCTAAAAATGGATCACCTCTTTCCTCTTCCTGAAAATGCAAAAAATACACCTTCTCCTCCTTCACCTCTGAACCCAAGGAAATAATTTGTGGAGTACCCCAAGGATCCTCGCTCAGCCCCACCTGCTTCAACACTTATAGGGCACCTTTGGCAAGCATTGCCAACATCCACAGACTCACATCATATCATACACAGACGACACACAACTCATCTCTCTCTCGGCTCAGTGGACTAATGCATCTACTGCAGGGACCTGTGTTTGACCTCATGGTCACAGGTTCAAATCCCGGCGGGTCTACTCAGCCTTTCATCCATCTGAGGTCGATAAAATGAGTAGCATTGAGTTGGGTAACAACAAACAAATGTTATTCAGCACCAAGATACCCGTAGTGGTAAACTTGCGCTCTACAAATACACATTTTATGTTATGTTATGAAGACACCACCAACACCAAAACTAACTTCCACAACTGCATGACAGACGTCGCCGACAAGAAAGAGGTACTGCTTTTCAGAACAAAAGTTCACCATGGGACACATTCTGGTGGTCCTCGGAACTCTAACCTACTCCTACCCCCAGTGACTATGCTAGGAACCTAGGCATAATTCTGAACAAGCTAAACATGACGTCACAGCTCAACTTTGTCTCCGCCACCTGCTTCTTCATCCGCTGCATGCTTCGTAAGATATTCAAATGGCTACCCCAAAGCTCAAGACGCACCATCACCCAGGTTCTTATCTCCAGTCGGCTGGACTACGGCAATGCTCTCCATGCAGGGTTCGCAGTTCACCTCTGACGACTATAGACCATTCAGAACACCACAGCCAGACTCATCCTGGATCTACCCTGTACAGAAAAGATGCCAGTTAAGCTCCTGATCCATGCATACCAGGCCCTACACAACCTGCTTACTTGAATCACCGCCTTAACTTCCATCACTGACTGTTACCCGTCGGACTACATTTGCGTTCTTTTACTTTATTTTAGGATACCATGTGGGACGCATTACTCACAGCGACTCAGTTTCGAAACACAGCATCGTCTATCTCCACAGTGAGATGGTAATTTAGAGACGCACCTGTCTCTCTTGCAAGCTTGACAATCTCTTCTCATTTTGAGAAGCAACACGGATAGTGCTCTAAAGACTGTTTCTTTACTTATTGGACGAGATATTTAGCCTTGAAAAAGTCCAACGGACAAAGCATGTTTCGGCTGCTTCTGTCTTTTTACATATAAAGATATTGGAAATTTAAAGGAATAAAACCATCTATGAGAAAAGAAGAACACCCTGGATCTTAAACGTTTACCTACTTTAGTTTACTTGTTTTAGTTTATCCTAACTAAACAGAGTTCTTGAGTGTGCTTTAGTACCTGTTCTTTGTTCAATTAAGCCACCTCTCCTTTTTTCTCCAATACTAATTCTAAAGCGGTTTTCAGCCTTGAAAGCAATTCTGAATTTGAAATCAACAGTTGCCTTGATGATGCATTGAATAATCAAGTAAATATACAATTTTCCATCAATTTAACATAGATGTTCCACCAAATGGTGCTAAAGATGAGATCGAGATATTGCACTAAATTGCTTTGAAAACACCAAAGTGATTAGTTTACCGCCCAAGTTTTATATAGACTGTACTATTTTCTCGCCTGAGGTGCATTCAGTCACACTTTCATGCACAGCACTGCTAAACAAGGATTCGCAATGATTGTCCCAGCATCTGGAAGATTGCATTTCTTGAATCTTTATACGGTCCTTTTTCGTTCTTCTCATGAGAAAGATGTGCACCTGCTATCTGAGTTTTAGTTCCTGTCCCGTGAATCATCACTCAGTCTATGAAGATAACCTATTAAAATTCATGCCAATAACATGGTTTGAATTAGATTTCAACTAGCTAATGTAGGTGAAATGCAGCTGCTTTACACATCATCGCTCTTGGTTTTGCAGAACAATCTTGTCCACTTGTTCAAGTAGGCATACAAGTGGCTTGTCTTATCTTTGACACCCGTTTTAATCTGACTCAGCTTGCTCTTGCACCGTACACCATATTCTTTTGTTTTTTTTCTCTGCTCTTGACGCGATTGCTAGACTTGGCATCCTTGGTGGGGTTTCCCTGACCTTTTGCCCTCTGGCCTCTTCTTTTGCCGACTTCCTTTTTGATGGCTTTAGGCTTCTGGGAACTTTACCCCTGCTGACCAGTGCTAAAGTGCACGTGCTCTTTTTATTAAAACACAGTAACATTTGGCTTATCCATAATGGCCATGTTTAATGTACTTACAATACCCTAGTAAAGTGCACTATATGTGCCCAGGGCTGGTACAATAAATGCGACTAGTGGGCCTACAGCACTGATTGTGATACCCTCTTTAGTAGCCCTTTAACCACTTGGATGCTCAGGCCTTTTCCATCCTTCCCATGTAATTTCCATTGAAATGAATGGCAACTCCATGACGAGCTGAGCTCGTCATGAGCGTCGAAGGGGTTAAACCTGTCTCAGGCCTGCCATTCCAGAGCCTGTGTGTGCAGTTTTAAAACTGCCATGTCAGCCATGTAGGCCTGGCAAGTTAACCCTCTTGCCAGGCCCAAACCTTCCTTTTTAATACACATGTCACCCCTATGGAACGCCCTAGACAGCCCTATGGGCAAGGTACAGTGTATTAAAAAAAGGTTTGACAAGTCCTGGTAGTGAAAAACGATTACATTTGTTTTTCACTACTGCAAGATCTATATCTCTCATAACACTGGGATTACCTTATTACGTTTTGTAAGTGTAATTTCCAATTGGAAAAATATATATATTTCAAGTATGGTTTCTCTGGACTATCAATATAAAATCACAACTTATGGTAAAGTTTGATTTTAAATTGTAAGTCTGAAAATGCCACTTTTAGAAAGTTGCCATTTTCATACTTTAACCATTCTGTGCCTCTACCGGTCTCTGAATATACGTCTGGGGTGGAGCGGACACTTGCACCTGAATGGACTGTGCCTGTCCCCACACAAAGAGCTGCATATCCCCTATAGTGAGTCTGGAGCCAGGCCTGGAAGAGCAGGGACTTTGTACACTTTAAAGGCCTCCGTTTGAAGTCTCTCCCACTTCAAGGCACAATTGGGTATAGGTACTGGACCCCTGACATCACCAGCTCAGTACACTTCTGGACCTGAGGACATTCTGCCAGGAAGAAGGACTGCTGTGCTGCTGAAAGGACTGTCACTCTGCTGAACTCCTACTTTGCTGTGCCTGCCTTGCTGCCTGATGCCCTCATTGCCTGTGAGTGAGAAGGACTAGACCTGCATCTCTGCATCCCCAGAACCAAAGTGACTCCTAGGGTTCCTGGCTTGCCTCCTATTCTGAAGTCCCTGGGACATTAACGACTTCCAACAATCATTCTGCAGCCTCTGGACTCTACCGACTGGGAGTCCTGCCAGTTCTGGGCCCTTACAAGTGGGTTTTCTGGTAATTTGCTGCAAATATCACGCATCCCCATCACTGTGCTGGCCGGAACTGATGCACCTCCCCTTGACGCATAGCAACTGTCACTGAAGACAAAGACATCTCATTGAGGCTGCACGGCTTAATGACGATGTATTGCCTTCATCGTTAAGGGTTCGCGATTGATGCGTTTCCACTGCGCGGATCAGAACCAAAGAATTGCTTCATACAGCCAGACCGACGCATCGCCTCCTTTGCTCCTCGCATCGGGTCTTCGACGGCGACACATCTTCCATCCACAGGTACTTTTTCAGCCCGACAAGGTTGGTCCCTGGATCCCACCCGTGCTTCATCATGGTCCGACTGAACTATGGGATTTACCTCGGTCCTGCGCGGCCAGATGCCCCCAGTTGGCGCTAGATGCTTTTAAGCACTATTTTTCAATTTAATATTTAAATATTTATAACTTCAGTTCTATTTATTTGATTTTTGTCATTTTTATCTTGTTAATTACATTAATCTCTATTTCTCTAACCTGGTGTAGATTATTGTTGTGTGGTGTTTTCACTGTTTTGAGAATTGCACACATACTTTACACATTGTCTCTTAAGTTAAGCCTGACTGATCTGTGCCAAGATACCAGAGGGCGAGTACAGGTTAATTCTGGGTGTGTATCTAACTTATCATGACTAGGATTGTGTTCTCCACTTGGAGATGCAAACCAGAGACCCAATAACTAGCAGTGATCTACAGCACCAATCTCTTGCTTCACTTTGTGTCATGCTTTGTTTCACATCAAGCTCTGTTTCAGGCCTGACAACTTCCTAAAAGAGTTCAGTGTGATGAGAGGGCAGGGCTTAGTGTGGAGTACTACCTGAGGCACTTTAACTCACTCCCCAACCAAAATAAGAAATAAAAAAAGCTTTTCAGGCTGCTCTTGAAATCTCGTGAGGTTTCACAACCTGGGATGGATGTTGGATGCTCAGAGATTTCAAACAATTAGCTGGATACCTGCTCTCTTCAGCAGTTTCCAATTAATTGTGCGTAATGTTGGCTCCTCACCGGGTGACTGTTTGAAGGGAATGGATATCAAGTGGCACCATGCCATTGTGTGAAGACGAAGGTCTGGTGGTTGATATAAATACGAGTCAATTGAATTTATGCAGCGATGAAAGGAAGCAATAGCAACATGAATGTGTGGGAATAGTGAGAGGATTGCTGGGAAATTTTGGATGGCACATAAAGTGAAAATATCTTTGTTTCTACAGATCGTTAAGTGCAAGCATTTCATTACCAAGACTAGATACTAGTACACTCTTTCTTATCTTAAAATCAAGCGTTTCATTGCCAAGACTAGATACTAGTACACTCTTTATCGTAAAATCCTAAAATCAAGAAGCCTTCTTGCAAAATTTTGGACTCTAGCTAAGTGTTTCAATATTACCTGCTGAAACTCAATAATGTGGCTCTGTGATTTTGTTAGGATTCCCAAAGAGGACTAAAACACAACAACATAAGAATACAAAGACCATGATGGCCATTCGTGGTGATTTCAATTATCTGGAGGTGTTGTCTTGGTTCACTTTATTCTGGCTCCTGAATAGAGACTAAGCAGATCAACTAGCAGGTCGGACTTGGTCATCATGGTGGCAGAGGGCAGGGACAGGCACTCGTCACATTATGAGAAGATGTAGCTGCCCATAATATCAACTGCATCCATCAAACAATCACTTGGTCATTGTCTTGGACAATGGTAGCTTAGAGCACGAGTTAGGCATACAAACACTCTCTGACAAGACAATGGACAGGTACGGTTTGGCCACAGCCAGCCATCTTGGGAGAAACAGTACAAAAAGTTACACTTACCACCAGTACACAAAGAGCAATCCCAAGGACACAGTCCCAACAGCCTGCAGAATCCACCAATCTCTGCATAGCACGGCCAGCCCTGGCAACAGCAGCTCTCCAGCGACCCAGAAGAAACCTCCAACCATGGTGAACATCAGGCGGTGAGTTGGATCACAGACCTCCAACCCTGTGTGGAAAGGGTATAAAGGTAAAGGGCCTCAAAAAGGGATGCAAGTACAGCCAGAGCACAAACAAACACTATGGGGTCTATTATAATGTCGGGCGGATCGCCACTGCCCGTATGGCGGTGGCGATCCGATCAATAGTATTCCCCGCCCGCCACCCATTTCCCCCCCCGCCACCCATTTCCCCCCCCGCCATATTAGGATGGCGGGGGCCCGGCGAACGGAAAAACCGTCTGCCTATTTTGCGCCGGTCACAAAGGTGACCAGGCGGAAAAGGGGCCTGATATTGTGGCGGTGTCTTCAAGACATCGCCATCCATATTATAATGCAGGCAGGAAGCAGCCAAGGCATGCGGTGATCGCAGTTGGGGGCCCGTTGCGGGCCCCCAGGATGTTGGGGGGGGGGGACACATGGGGGTACCTATGGTACCCACCTGCATTTGCATGCACAACATGGCAGGCACCGCGCTGTGCCTGTCACATTGTGCATGCAAATGCACAACATGCCTGTATAACATTGTGGCGGGTGCTGAATACAGCACTGCCCGCCACAATGTTAAATATACAGGATGCGACTGCCATGGTGGCGGTTGCATCCCGATAGGCACAGCGGGACCGCCACACCTCTTGCGGTCGAGTCCCGTTGACCGTTACGGTGGCGCCCGCCATCGTAATAGACCCCTAATCCTGCCAGCCACGGCACAGCTCCTTGTTTAGCCTCTCTGCCTGTGTAGTATATAATCTGCCTCCATCGATTCACTCCAACTCTTATTCAACTGATGCATGGTTCACCTGAACCCATAAAGTGGAAACTTCTTACTTAAAAAGGGAGAGCCTGAACCATGAAAATCTTGATGAACAATACACAGTCCTGTACAAATCACTTGCTGATGCGCCGGCAAACTGTTCTGTGATTTTGAGTCTGGGGCCACACAATCCTTTAAACCCAAACAGCAGATCCTTCAAGTTTTTGAATGATGGACATAGTATAACAGGAGCATCAATAACACTTGAAGATCTAATTCTACTGACAGCACAGTCAGGAAATAATCAGTGCACCAATTTCTTTCTTTTGTGCATACAGCTGAAGCAAAGGAAACCCCCTCAACAGTAGATGAAAGAAAAAAAAGCCTGTTTTAGTTGCTCTGACTTTTTGAGTCTTGAAGAACTGAACCTGCCGACCAAGGTGACTGGAGCAAGTATAGGTCAAGAGGTGCTTCTGGTCAGACTTCAGTGAGCCTAGTTGTATCTTTTGATCCAACTACTAGGACATCTGTCAATGGAGCACTGTGCTTCAAGCTTTCTGTAGCATTCAGTGATGATCAATAGCAATTAAACAACTGAATACAATCATGTGTAAAGTAGACAGCAAAAGAGCCAACTAGAGCAGTATTTGAGTACCGCTTGCATTGCTCTAGAATGTTTATGAACAGTACTCCAAATAGCTGACTCAGTTGGAACAGAGGGAGGAGAGGAACACTGAAGAACAGTGTGGGCATGGCAAACTCCTGCAGGATGCTTCATTTTGATTTGGCAAATTCTCTTTTGGCAAGAGAAGACCTTGGGCTTCAAATGCGTGAAATCTGTTCAAATAAACCAGATGCCCCTTTTGCCAATCTGTGGATTCACCATTTAAAGCTGGGGGATAACGATTCCACCGGTGAGGCCACAGCTGGCTCAGCTAGGGGAAACCTTTGACTTGGAGGCCCATCTGCCACTGTGCCGGCAGGTCAATGTAACGGCTGCCCCACACTTTTTATGTGAGGCCGACAGTCAGTGACTTTTAGGTCTGGACTACAGGCTTTAGCTACTTGGAAGCCTCGTGGTTTCAAAAAAAGCATATGAAAATATATACCTAAATAGAGGGGCTATCAGTCAGCCCTCTTAATCCACTGGTTTGTTCAAGTGTCATTCATATTCTGCTTCCAAGCCACCGCAGCAAGGGTCAGTGGGTCTGCCCACTTCATCCATTAGCTATCTTGCACTGTGAGTGACTGCATTTTGCTTCATCACATGAGTACAGCTGCCTGAATAGTAGTGCACTGCTTAGCTTATTTTTTCTTTCAAACGTATGCCTGCCACCTTTCAACATCAGAATTTTTACTTTCAAATGTTTGATGAGCTTGCAATAAAATAGCACTCTTTCCAAGTCCAAACCTAATTGCTTTGCCATTGCTTGTTTCTGGTTGAGTCTGGCCTACGAGGAGGCAGACAGGGAAAACTTACCATGAACACCACTCACAGGGAGAAAACATAACACACAAGGGTCAATAACATATCAGGTTCAGATTTTTTTACTTTGCCTAAACTCGCTAACGCTTTGGGTGTTCATGTAGGTTCAAAATGGATACAAGCAGGCATAAAACATGACTCACTTGACATTCATCGCTGCCAGTAGTGTATGCTATGGTGGAGCAGAAGACACAGATATCCCCTCCACGCAGGCAGGGATCTCTAATAATAGAGGTTGGTACTCTGTCAGGAGAACTGATGTCAGGGTCTCTGCTGGCCTGGTTGGCAGGCGGCAAACCAATATCTAAAGGTCCATGGTTAGAAATGGCACCTTTAGCGTGCGTTTCCCTTGTCTTTTTTGCTTCTGACCTCCTGTTTTTGACTGTATGCTGCATTTCGTTTTTGCTGGTTTTAAAACTCTGGGCACGTTACCACTGTTGATCAGTGCTAAAGTGCAAGTGCTCCCTGTGTAAATTGTGATTATGATTGGCATATTTGATTTACTGGTAAGACCCTGTTAAAGTGCACTGTGTGTGCCAAGGGCCTGTAAATCAAATGCTACTAGTGGGCCTGCAGCACTGATTGTGCCACCCACATGAGTAGCCCTGCAACCATGTCTCAGATCTGCCATTGCAGTGTCTGTATGGGCACTTTTAAACTGCCATGTTGACCTGGCAAAAGGCCCGAACCTTCCCTTTGACTACGTGAGGCACCCTTATGGTAGGCCCAATGTGGCCCAATGTAGCCCAATGAGCAGGGTGCTGGGTATGTGAAAGGTAGGACATGTACTGTTATGTTTTACATGTCCTGATAGTGCAACACTGCCAATTTCGTTTTGCAGTATTGCAAGGACTGTCTCTCCTATAGGATATCATTGGAGCTGCTTTGTAACACCTTACTAATGTAATTTTCAATTGGGAAGAGATAGGGATTTGGATTTTGGGCTCCCTGAACTCAAAATTTAAAAATACGTATTTCTGTGAAGTTGTTTTTCAAATTGTATGTTTGAAAATGCCACTTTTAGAAAGCAGGAATTTTCTTGCTTTACTATTCTGTCTCTCTGCCTGCCTGGTTGAGACTGAAAGGAGCAGTTTGTGCACTCACTCTAGACAGTCACACAAAGGGAGCTGAGGGGTGCCCTGCATACCCTGATGGCCCATCACCAGGCTGATGAGCCTTCCTGAGCTAGTGTGGTGGGAGGAGTTGTCACTGACAACTGAATAGGGCTGTGCCTGTCCTCACACAAAGCTGTCTTCACCCCCTGTAGTGTGTCTGGAGCCAGGTCAGGGAAAGGATGTCTTGTGCACTAGAAAGATTATCTTTCACGTTTGCCTACTTCAAAGGCAGAAACTGGTAAAAGTCCTGGAGCGGTGACCCCACATTTTAAGAACACATCTGGACTAAGATGAGATTCTGCCAAGCAGAAGAGCCGGAGAAGCTGTAGGAGGGGAACTGCCATCGTGCTTGTTGCTGTGTTGTGGTAGCCTACTGCGTGCTGCTTCTGTCCTGGAACGTAACATGACTGGACTTTGTTTCCATCATCCTGCTTGCCAAAGTTTTACAAGAGCTTGTGGGTGCTTGCCTTCTGTTAAGAAGTCTCAGGGCCATCAAAGATTTATCTGCAGCCAGTGGCGGATGCTCCCAGGAAGCAGCAGTGGGGCAGGGAGATGAGGAATGGAAGTGGGGGTAGGTATTTAAAAAAAAGAAAAAAAAAATCACCTGCTGACCGTGTGGCTATCTGGCCAAGCCAATGCTGCCTCTCCTCCATCCTCTCAGTCCTCTTCCCAGCTTCTTCTGTGAAAAAAGGAAGCAGGAGGAACCTGGGCTCCCAGGCTCCCCTATAGCCAATCACAACGCTGCAATGAAGCGTTGTAATTGGCTTGAGCGCCGTGGTCAAGCACTCAGCAAGGGAATGTGGGTCTGGGCATGTTCTCCACGGTTATGCAGCCTGCATGAACAACATGCAAAGGGCGCATGAATGTAAACAGTTATGTGCACTTACATGGTGCCCACTACTCCTCCCCCTGCTCTTAGAGCAGAGCAGATCCACCCCACCGAGACGCCGTAGGAGGAACACATAAAATAATAATAATGTAGAATTGTTATCATTTTATTTTTACTTTCTTTTTTACTGCGAAAACCAGTGAGGTAACGCTCCTCCGCCTTAGCGGAGGAGCCGCCACTGTCTGCAGCCCCTGTACTCCTCTGCTGGGAGTTCTGACCTGCCAAGTGGTACTAATTCCAGTTCTGGGCCCTTGAAGGTGTCTTCTGCTGCAAGAAGAGAAGAAACTCCAGGAATCGACCTTCAGCCCCTGTTTTTCCAGCCACTGTCCTGCTATGTGGTTGAAAAACCAAAGCATCGCTGCGGAGCAGCAGAAAAATTGATGCAGCGCCTGCCGTGCAGCCAGAGGATCGCCGCAGCCAGAGTCCAGACCACCGTGTCTCTGACGTCCGAGGCACCCGCTCTAACTCCGATGTAGGGTCTGCTGTGCGGCTGAAGTTTCGGCACATCACCTGTATCACAGCTGGAAACTCGGCGTAGCGCCTGTTTCGCCGCATCAACCCATTGCGACTGGATTTTCCATGTATCGCACCTATGCGCCAAATCTTCACCAACGCTGCCCAGCGGTAAAGAACCCAGGCTGTGTGACGGAAATTCAATACATCACCTCCCCTTTCAGAAGGGAACCAACACATTACCTCCCCTGACAGCAAGGAATCGACGCATCACCTCCTCTGCGCTGCACCAAGGAATCAAGGAATCACCTCCTCAGGCAGTAAGGAATCAAAGCATCATCTCCCCTAAAAGTACAGAATTGAAGCATCACTTTGTTTTTGATGACTCATCTCCCCGGTGCCAGTTTGTTTTCTTGATACATCCCTGGTACTTGGTCATAAAAGTTACGCATCCATAGTTTTCTGTGGACTGAACTGATACCTTTACTTGTGTATGTTGGGTTTTTGTTGTTTTGGTCTTGTTTTACTCAGATAAAGATTGGTTATTTTTCTAAACTGATGTGTGTCCATTTGTGGTGTTTTCACTGTGTTACTGTGTGTGTTTTGTACAAATGCTTTACACATTGTCTCTGAGATAAGACTGACTGCTCATGCCAAGCTACCAAGGGGGTGAGAAAGGGTTATCTAAGCTGTTTAATCCTCTTACCCCTTCTTGGACAGGGTGCAAGCCACTGCTAACTAGAGACCCCCATTTCTAACATCCCTCTTAATCAGGGCCATTAGAACTATTCAATTCTGCAGGTGCTACTTTTTTATTAGATAATTATGGATTTGCCACATTTACCACATAATCCATCATCCACTACATTATCTCCAGAGTGTATTAAAAAAAATAGCTTCTAGCTCAAATGGATCGAAAACTTTCTAAATAAATGTGGCAACGTGGTTTCGTGCACAGTGGAAGGCCATTCGCAAAGATTAAATGGTCATCACTTCTTTCTGCATTTGGATGTTAAACTGGTACTGAGGTGAAATCTTTGCCCAAACAGTATTAGCATGAGTAAAAATTGAAAAATAATAAATGCTATCAAATGGTGTGCTGCATTATGCTGCATAATTTCCCTTTTCTTGCCACATAATTTGGTGCTTCCCTGCCGCATAATTTTAGCAGCCCTTCTCTTAATCTAACATAGTGTAGTCACTACAAATTTCAGACATATCAGCAAGATATAATGTTTAAATACACTGACTGCAAAAGACACTTCCCGCTTGCAAACACTGGTGGCATCAACTTTTCACCTAAAATTGTCTTGAATAGAAATAACACGAGCCTCTGCGGTCTGTAAGGAGCCCTGCGGTGAACAATAGACTAGTGTTTCTGATAAAACCCTGAGGTTGTTTGATCCTCAGGAAGTGCACCCGGATATGGAGATAGCACAGTAGTTCCTTAATTCTGTGAGGTCTCTCTGTGTTTTCTTTTAAAAGTTGAGTTGTTGTTCAAAGCTGGCCTGGAACGGTGCCTTATATTGTCGGAGGACTTAATACTAAGCTGTGGATGACCCAGTGCTCGAGGGGGCAGTCCCCATGGGTATACTGGTGCCAGCTGGGCTTCAGGAGTCCTTGCCTAAAAACACTGCCTTACCACTGGTGTAAACTGGACAGATGAAAGAAAGGTGCTAAGAGCAGGTCTTTGGGAAGGCACAACATCTCTATACTTTACACGCCTGATTTTGAGATGTCAGGTTTGATGCTTTGGATCAATATTCTCGTATTTGGTAAATTAGTTGTCAGAATATGGATCAAATATGTATTCAGAACATGTGAGTTGGCACAGTAATCCACGTGCTCCTGTTGGAATCCTTTGTTCATGCAGAATGCGAATAACATTCTCTGCAGAGTTTGCCTTATTCAAAATACATTTTACACATCTCTTTAAATAATAAAAAATGTTCCACTGACAGCTGTGAACCTATTTTTCTGGCCAAAACACAATAGCTATGCCTCCCTGGTCTTTCAGGTTTCACCTCCTCTTTTGTGGTTTGAGCTAATTCTGCAGTAAACAGGTCGGCATATTTCTTATTATTAGGTTTTCACAATTTCCAGAGGGGATATTGGTCTCACCCCGTCATGAGTATTTATGAATCTTATTCGAAGCACGTAGACCTTCAGACTTTCATGGTTGTTCAACCAAAAATCTGCATTTCTGGTTCGAGTTGAACATTTTCCGTCGTAGATGTATGACTGAAGGAGAAGATGCTTGAGTTACAAATGGTAAAAAAAAAGAATCATAAACTGGTTTAACCCTTCCGAGGATAATGATTCCCCCACCCCCACAATAATCAGTGTCTCATGACTTAGTGATAAATTTGTAATCTAACCCGGAGAATTGCACATAATGGCGCTGTACCGGTGGCTCCCATTTTCCCAACAAGGCGCAAAACAATGTCTCCTTGTTGGAGTCACTGTAAAGTTGTGTGCACTTTCCTGTTCCGGAAGCCGAGACTTAAAAGGTTACTTTGTTCTCGAGGTGGTGGCATTTTTCAAAAGAGTGGATTCACGTGAGCCTTGTCTAGCGATCACGTTAAGTTTGGTTGCCATAATGGCCGGCTTCTTTAACATGAGGGAATGTGATCACATTTTGCAGAGTTCTACAGAATAAATAACAAGTTAACACGTTCCTTAACCATCTGCCATTGACCTATCACAGAAGGGTGCACATGGGCTTTACTTGGACGTGCATTTGCTGCGGGCCGGTCATACAAGGATGTAGATAGCTACCAAGCTCCTTGTCAATAAGGAATCTCACTAGGTCAGTGGTTCTTCACCTTTTGACTTCTGTGGACCCCCCACCTAATCATTATTGGAACCTGGGAACCCCACTAAATCATTACTGAAATTCAGGGACCTCCACCGAGTCATTACTGGAAGCCGGAGTCCCCAGCCTCCCAAGCATTTTCGATGATTTCAACCACAAAACGATACACAAAAAATACAGAAACAAGCAAACATCAAACGAATACCCAAATGATTAAATATTTTAGTTGATTCACAAATTAAAAAAATAAAATCAAAATTGTAATTGGATGGCTGCAGCTTTTCTAAATTCAAAGGGGACCCTCACCTTCCATACAATGTTCTGTTTGATGCGCTTGCACTGTTCCTGCGAATCAATCTGACACATTTTTTGCCTCCCATTTCACAATTTGTCACATTTAAAGAACGTTTTTACATTTTCAATTCAACATGTTGCTTCTTTATGTATATACATTTTATTAATCTGTTAATATTATTTAATTTTCTAAGCATTCGTGAACCGCTTGAGTAAGCTTTACGGACCCCCAAGGGTCTCCGAACCACAAGTTAAGAACCACTGCACTAGGGGATAGCAGCCCAAACCAAAATGGCTGCTGTGCTTGCAACTAAAATATAAGAGATCTCACAGACAGTACTAGTCAAGAAAAGAAAAGTTGCAAGGAACCCACTTTAGGACAGTGATCTGTTGCGGGAGGTAGGGAACAAATGAGTACGCCTCATTTGGAGAGGCCAGGCACTGATTGCATTTGAAGACCTGAGGGCAGATTATCCGATGACAGACAATGAGAGGTTTGGATACCTGCAGTTATGGCAAGTGTTACAGCGACACATCTTGGAGGGGGAATAACTGCCAGAATACACGCCCTTAGAGGGCTGGCTACTGCTTGACCCTATGACAGACAATGCCACCTCTCCAACCTATAGGAAGCTCATGAACAACTCACCAGATCCATTGGGAACCCTAAGGGAAAGTTGGGAGGCAGATATAGGGCTACTAAAAGATGATGACTGGGTGGAGGCAATCCAAAGTCCTCAAGAGATAGTTATTCATGCCCACTTCCGCCCGATACAGCTGAGGATCCTGCACAGTTCCTATTCTTCTAGAACACTCATGCACCGACTTGGGAGATGTGAAACAGACTTGTGCAATACAGGCTGTTGCGCAGTGGGGTCCTTTTTAGGTTTCGACTTGCCGAAAGCTGCGCAGCAGCGTTTTGCGCAAGGCGAAATCTTTTGAGAAGAGTATGTTGGCTTAGTCCCGCCTCTGTCTTCCATTGGCTAGCTCCATAAATGGAGGCTAGCCATTGGAAGACAGATCTGTCCATCAATGCCGGAGCAGATTCGGGGGCGTTCCGGCGATTTTTAGGCATTCAGCCCCTTTGGTAACGTCATTGCGGTGGTGGGCGGTTCCTATTTTTTGGGGGGGGGAAGGTTTGTTTTGGTCATTGCAGGCCGACCGCCGCCGGAAGAAGTCCAGGTGAGTGCTTTTTCTTGCCTTCTGCTTTGCCTTTCTTGCCGTTTGCCGTTCCCGCCCCCCCTCCCGCTGTCCGTGCCTGTGATGTATTCCTATAGGTTCTGTATCGATCCCCCTATTCCTGACCCTATTCTGGTTAACAAATTAACTAGCAGCCATCCCATGATGCAGAAACCGTTATCTGATTACGCCAGACCACGGCACAGGAGCGCGTTATCTGATTAGGTCATAACGCTTGCCATCTAATTAGGCAAGCAATATTCCTCCAGCCCCTGATAAGGCATACGGAGTTCTCAAAACAAATCAAACCTATGACAACCTGGGAAAAACCCTGCGGCCATTGTTTTGATTTCACCGAGAACTTCAGTAAAAGAATGTGCTAACGACCAGCTCGTATGACATCCTTATTGACGTATCTATGTCCATCCTTACGTCAATCTCGGCACCTTACAGGTATAAATATTACCGATATTGCCTTAAGCAAACACACGCGGTGGTGACGAGATCGGAGCAGCGAGACTTGCCGAAGCTCAGCAGAGAGCGAAGCCCACTGACGCTGCCCCGCCTTCCTGACGCGCTGAGAACGAGACGCTGCCTTTCTCCTGCCGAGAAATCCAGCTCCGGCGCTTCCGAGCAGCCCTTGCAGGCAGCCTGGAATATCGAGACCAAAGATGAGAGATACCATCCCTCAACCATCCTAGATTCAAGGTACGGAACTGAATAACCCCTTGCAGAGAATTCTTGAATCAGTCACTTGGCAAAACAAACTTAACTTAAACTACTACTTTCTATCCCCGCCCACGTATTAGGCTTAGGTCAGGTACACTGGGGTAGGCGTAGTTAGAAGCACCAGTTGAGTACGATTAGTCAAATGTTTATATGTATGTATCTATTTTATCCATTTTAAACCACCATATGGCTTAGAAACCATATAAATGTTTTTACAGTATTATTTTATACTTCTGCTTTTATTGTATGCACTTTACTTAACCATAAGTATTGCAATAATATCGATTCATTTCTCTTGTACGAGAAAAGAGACTGATCAATAAATAACATCTTTTATTGAACACGCCCGTCTCTTCCTTTTCTCTACAATCTGGTGAAACTAAGAATGCACGTACTGACTGAGTAAAATAAGTTGTCTTTTGTTTTCACACGACTCTAGAGATACACTCTTGATTAGGGGAGAGCAAAGTTGTCATGTTCTATGGTTGTCAGAAACTAAATCCCTTCTTGTCTATCCAGGGAGGTTCAACTCCTCCTTGCCTATTCGAGAAAGTTTCTAGTGAACTCTGAGCTAGCTGGCAAACCCAAAACTTTAAGTCTAATATCGACAGTAGAAGACCTAGTTAACGTCTGGTCTAGGTCTATACTATTGGAGGTATTATTCCAATGCGCAGAGCCTATTGGGATAATAGGAACTACACTACATGGCGCCCAACGTGTTTGGATAGGCGATAAAACTAACGCAAGACTTTAGAGTAACTCAGTCGTGCTTTTTCACTCAGACCCCTTTTTTCCCATAATACTCCAAAGACGTCTGGAGTGGGTGAGAGGTAAAATCCGCCAAACCTCGCAGGAGGGAACTCCTATGTATGGTTCTTGGTTCAATCAACGTTGAAGGATACACTGTTCAAAAATATTGTGCATCTCATCTTTGTTTCCACAAGAAACCTGATCTGCAAACAAACAGAATAACCATCCTGACAGTAAAATGCCAGAAAGTGATGATGAAAGAGAGATAGCTAGAGTAGCAGCTGAAGTAATAGAAGCTGATAATACTATGCAAGAAGCAGACCCGGATATAATACTCATCCCGGTCAACATAAGAAGATCTATAACGTTAAAACTTATAGACAATGGACTGACACCAAGAGGTGGTACAGTCATATTCGTAATTGAGGCACACGAATATCGGCAGACAGAGGTATTCTATTCATGGATAAACTTTCCAGCAGCAAATGCTGTAACAAAGGAGTTCCACTGTTATAAAATAGAGGAACCTCCGGATACCTACACTCCTTTCGAGGAAGTGGAAGTACCACTTAAATTCCAAGAGCACCTGCTCTTGTTTAATGGCGCCCTAAAACATAATAATCACATCACCAGGCTCGGTCCACTAGGTAGACCAGGAGCAACGTGGCCGGTCCTAGCCGGATACACACCACATCCAGACATCGAAAGAATGTCTGCAGCAGATGTTTTAGTACAACTAAAACAATTAATTAAAATATATAGACAACTAGTCCAATATGTAATGCGGACTTCAACCATCCAACCTGTAGTTAAAATCCCACAGCTGACCCCTCATCAGGGGAACACAAATAAAATTACACCACAGAACATACAGTCCTGCCTAGGTAAAGTACCAGCTAAACGAGAACAAATACCATTCTGGTTAGCACAAAAAATCACCCAAATAGAGGCGGTGTTTCCAGACACCACCCCTGTGGATAAACACAGGATTCTGACTATCTGTCTTCCAATGGGAATCGCACCACACGTGGAGGACTGTGACACTTGGGGTACAGTCTTTGCTTCCATTTACACAAAAACACATGGAGTTCCATCCATGTCAGTAATACCAGATGTGCTAAAACAAATTCAAGACGAATACGGTCCAGAACCCGCTTTAACTCTTGGTATGAAATTACTAAAAGACTTCAAGCAGGTCTCGGCAATATTACTAGCCAACATAAAAGGAGAAGCAGCGAATGTGGCGATCCGCCAGAGGTTAAAAGAGACAGATATAGCAGACCAACCAGCTGAAATTGCCAGAATTATAGAAAAATCCTATGAAGAACTAGGTAGAGATAGTTTGGGTGGAATACCAGTAAAGCCCCAACTAATTGAAAGTCCTGAAAATAATCTAAACAGTCAAAAGAAGAACTGGGATGGAAACAAACAATCCAATCCAAAAGAAAAGAGATTCCAGTCCAGAGGAAGGTCTCCTCGGCGGAGAGAAAGATCTCCGTACCAAGGACCCAAGTCTCCCCAAAGGGAGCCCTCTGTGAAAAAATACAACCTTAGAAATAGGGATAACATAAAGAAACCTGATAGATATCAAGACTTTGATACACATCCCTCTCAATCTTTTCAGACTTCCTCGCAGAAATCGGAAAGAAGAGGACGATCGGAACCCAGGGAAGGGCACGTCAAGTCCAAAGACAAGGAACCTGCTCATCCAAATAAAAAATTACAGTTTCCAAAAAAGAAGGTAGCCAGTATTAAAGTATTCAACAATGCCGAGAATACTGAGGACACAGCTGAGAAACGGAGAGTGGGCTCAGACAATGCTAGACAGCGCAGCAGAAGTGAGCATAGCACGCAAAGTCCTTATGAATCATCTGGAGACAGTGGACACGAATGAATACATTCAGGTGGAAACTGCAGACACCAGAGTTAGCAAACCTCACAAAATATATGAAATAACTTTACGTATAGAAGGGGATAAGACTAGAAAAATAAGGGGCCTTTTTTGGGATAATCTCTCCAAGGGCTATGACATCCTTCTAGCTGAAAAAGATTGGCCACCAGAGTTCGTCAGGGAGTCCCCACATGGCGAAGAAATAATTATGCCTGCCTTCTCAAATCATATTCCAATTCATAAAAAATATACACTTGCAAGAAAGTGGGCAGTAGCTCAAGCTCCTGCTTTATATAAAAATCATATAGGATGGGATGAGGACTCTCCTCCTCACAAAATCCAGTTAAAATCACAACCTACTGCACAAAGGCAGTATCCAATCAAGCAAGAAGCTAAAAAACAGGTAAAAGAAATTCTAGATCAACTAGAATACCAGGGGGTGATTGAAACTTGCACCTCACAAATGAACAACCCTTTGTTTCCTGTCTCCAAACCAGACAATTCATATCGTCTAGTTTTGGATTACAGACACCTTAACTCGTGTTGCAAAACTTTTGCAGTACAAAACTCGCATAGTGCTGCACTAATGAATAACATAGTGCGCAAAAAATATAAAACAACATTAGACATCTCTAATGGATTCTTTTGTCAAAATATAGCACCAGAGAGCAGATACTTATCAGCGTTCTCAATAAATGGCGCTCAAAAAGAATTCTGTTGGTTACCCCAGGGGTACAAGAACAGCCCAGGATTATTCTCAGCGAGAGTAATAGAGTTACTACAAACATATGATGCCGAAGCATTATCGTTTGTCGACGACATATACCTAACAGACGATGACTTGGATACTCACTTGAAGAGAGTGAACACTATAATACTTGGGTTCGCAGCAGAGGGTTACAAATTCAACTTTAAAAAATCTAGAATTGCCCATCTAACAGTCCTGTTCTTAGGATATGAATTATCAAGTGAAGGCAAAAGCCTGGCTGACAATTTCCTAGAGAAATGTGCTGTACTCCAAGAACACTAAAAAACCTACAGTCAATTCTAGGCTTCCTAAATTTCGGAAGAACATACATTGCAAATTACGCAGAAAGGGTCAAACCCCTTTATGATCTAATAAAACCAGATTTTAAAAAAACAAATTGGACTCAAAAACACAGAAATTCTGAGATTCTTACAAACAGATATGTTAATTAAAACAAAATTAGAAACACGTGATAACACACGCAACCTTTTGATTCGAGTCATGCCAGGAAGATGCGGATTCACATACCTGACCTCTAACGAGGGAGAAAAGGTACCAATTGCATTCAAATCACACTTGTACACAGAAGCTGAAAAGAAATTCAGCATTAAAGAAAACATTGTTCATGCAGTTCAAACCGCAATAGCTAGAGAAAAAGATAAAGCTGACGGTAGACACATCACAGTCAGAACAGCAGAATCAGCCTTTGAGGCATTAACAACCCCGTGTAATTTACCAACAACAGCATTGAATCCGGAATGGATACAATGGGTGAATTCCATTACAATGGACAAAGTAAAATACTACTTTGATCCAGAACTAGAGGAACTAAAATATCTAGAATATGAAAGAATATTCCCTCTGCCAATCGACATTCTGCCATTACGACAGTACGCTTGTGTAATCTATACAGACGGACATGCTCAACCATCCGTTTGGGGGGAACAAGCATACAACCCCACATGTGAGATTAAAAAAGAAGTGTGGCGCGGAGGTATACTAAGACCTCTATTAACAAAAACACACTCAGTAGAAACTAATTCAGAACAACAGACTGAAATAATAGCATTGAAAATGGCGCTAGATAATGCAGATCGCGAATTCCCGACACTCATAGTGTCCGATTCGTATTACTGCGTCAAATCATATAACAGCGATTTACATAAATGGATTCAAAACGGTTACAAAGATGACACAGGTGCAACAATAAAACAAAAACTGCTTTGGGAACAAATAGTTCTGTTAAAAAAAGAACTACCAAAGACTCACGTGATACACTCACTGAGTCATCAGCGTGATGGCGTTCACGTTGCAGGGAATTCATTGGCTGAGAAAGCCACAGCGGTAGCAACTGAATCGGCTTCCGTAGCTAGAAAAAAGCGTGCAGTAAAATACATTGACGGTGAAACAATGCTGGAGGTGAAAACGTCATCAAAAGGCAACTGCTCAGCGTTACCGATCAGTTACCCACTCAAATATACATACATAATCGATGCGAACTCCGTTCCTTTTGCTCGAATCCCTGGAGTGGGGGATAGAGTAATTCCAAACAAGGACAGGAGAACTTTGTTAATAGCAGACGCACATATGGGCGAGGGTCTCAGACACCTCAAACTAAAAGATTCTCTGGAAGAACTACAATCAGTGTACTGGTGGCCAGGCATGAGCCTGCATCATCACATCTTTGTAAAAAAATGCCCGGGCTGCAACAGAGATCGCAGCGGCGAGAGGAACGGGGTAATACCATGGCGTTTCACTCAATAAGGGCTAAACAATAATCAGTGAAACAAGTGTAAATAATGCGTCCCATTAACAAATAAAGACTAGTTTCCACTTATAAATGTAGACCCCAGCACTCGGCTGACGTCGGGACTGTTATACAAAGATTTGCGAGTCTAAATGGCATATACGCTAGGAGCATGCTACGTTTGACCAATGTTTTCACTTTAGCCCTCAAGCTTGTGGGAAAGCACGGCCAAATGAGCATAGCGAAGCGGGATTCTTCTCACTTCCTTCCTGAGGGATACGGGACGGTGTAAAGAAAAAACCAAGGCATAAAGCAATCTATAACAGCAAAGGTATTAGGTTCGGGAGCTGGGTGGGTCAAACATCTAATAAGTGTCCAACGTAGTCTAAACAACTTGCCAAGAAATTCTCTGAGGGGATTCAGTCCGTACGAATTGTTGTTTGGAACTAGGATGTTAGTCTTAGATCTTGACAGTCAGACTTCAGTGGTAAAAGAAAAAGGCTTTGATATCAAAGACCGTTTGGCTATTTTGCAGGACTTAAACGAAACAAGAAAAGACCTGAGCAACATAAAGTTGAAACAGCAGCCAACAACCACTGAAGAACCACCACCTGTCCCAGCAAGACCTGTCTGGATTCCAAAAGTCGGGGATCTAGTCAGAGAAAAGATCGCGGTAAAGAAGGAATTTGGGCCTTCTTACAGAAAAGCAGTTCCTGTCTTGTCCATCAACGGGACAAGATCAGTTGTACTACCGCCGCTTGCTGGTAAAAAGGAGAACCGAGTTGTATCCATCGACCTGGTAAAACCACAATCATGTGGCCGATAACAAACAGTAGGCCAAGTGGACTCCCGATAAGTAGTAGAACACCGAGGTTTGCTACAAGTACAGAGGTGCTAACTAAAAGGCTAATCACATTCGAAACGCCTACAGAACAACAAGGACTATGCAACAATGCAATGGAACTCACACCTCTGAAAACCCAAATAAAAACATTTAGTAGACACACACCAACCTACAATGAAGTAACAAATGAATATGCTGAAGCTGCAAGAAACAGTAACCCTGAAGCAATTGGAACAATAGACAGAACGGCATCCGGCTACTTCATCAACTTTGAAGATTCTTCTGAAGATCTAAGTGAATCAAAGACACAGCCATCAACAAAAACTTTTAAAGATAAAGCTAAGGAAATATGGAAACAGCTGAAAGAAACCTATCTGATTTCTCCATGGATTGAATTTTGGGTGTCCTTTGGTGTATTTATCCTGATACTTTGGCTCATCATGATACTATGTTTGGGACGCTTCATTGAGGGAAAATATGCTAAAATGGACACAGCAAGCCAGAAAATCAACTTGATCCTCAAGCCACACACGTCTTCACACATCAAGAAAAGAGAACTTTCTTCAGTCAATTTCACAGCCAATCCTATACCGGGTGGGGTAGCATGGGACAATACTGACTATGAAATTTATGGTCCGGTCGAAATCCTCAAATATCCACACCAAATCAAGATCTCGTTGAGTGACTTTATAAAACCAAACTCATTTGCTGATGATTGGGACTTTGAAAGTATCAATGACATGATGTCTGACCTAGTGATGTCTGCTAAATTTACCAAACATGATTATTTGCAGGGTTCGTCTAATTATGATAGTATGTACTGCTACAACCACTATGGTAACCATTTTTTACATAAATCAGCACAACCTAGAAATGTTTTAAATTATAATCAATGGGAACATTGTGCAACCCCTCCAAAAGGAAGCTCAAGAACCGTTTATGACAAATATTCATATTTTTCAGGGTTCAACACAAGTAATGCTGAAACATTTTTTTTCAAATTGTCAAATAAGACAGGAACAAAAACCATGCTTACAAACACAAAATTGATATATTCGGACTCATTTTTTGAACAAATGAATACATTTGGTTTTGATTATTGGGACAAAAATGTTGAAGTAAAAAGTGTTTGGGGTACAAAAGAATGGCAAGTACAAGGTATAGAATCATTGTTTAGAGCCTGCATGATCCCAGAACAAATTATATTCTTGAATGAAACTATTCAACAAACTACCTGTCTTGGATTAGCCAAAATCAAAGACTTAAATAAACCGTCTATTCCAAAACCAACAATGAACAGCAATAACTCTGCAGATGAAGAGATAGACGTAAACTATGTATTAAACCAAAACAGAACAAATCCTGATTGGAAACAATGGTTAATCTGGCCCACAGATACTAATAACTGTCAAGACAGATTCCTGAACAAAACACAGGGGTTCACATTGACCAGGCCAGACCCTAGATATTCCCAAAGACAACACCCAGGGATAATCACCACCTACAGTGTGGGCAAACTCTGCCTTCATTGGCTAAAAACTTCCACACTGACAGAAATTAAGCAACACCTAACTTTACTTACTGATGGTGCTGACTTGCGTGATTTCATTATGGGACCGCGCAAACAGCGTCAAAAACGCTTCATAGCAGCCTCTATATATGCAGCTTACAACGAGGCCTGGAAGATAACTCAAATTGAGACAGCAGAAAGTATACGGGAAATTGACCGTATTAATTTGGAAAAATCGCTTTCTGTAGTGGACAATGGGTTAATGACTCTGTCCTCCAGAATCTTTTCATTGGACAGCATTGTGTCATCAGCAATCGACATAATATCGCAAGACTTACTATTGTTACAACACGGTCAGTCTCAATTGCGTTCTATTGTACAGCTTGGCTGGACGTTACAAAATCTGCGTTCAGGCTATGTGCCTTGGCGTTTAATCAACACAACGTCACTATTCAATATCTTTAACCTTACTGATAAACAAATCAGTATGGCACAAAAGGGTGCTGATTATACAATCCTGAGCATTGAGAAACTCAAGAGATTACCATTGACAATGTCAGAACGACCTGTCATTGAATGGATAATACATGGGATAATTAATATTCCAATATCTACTTTCAGGTTTCAATACTGCCAAAAATATATACAGGCTGGCATGTACGAAAAATTGGGAAAAGGGTACATTAAGACAACATGGAACTTGCCCTATTCACATGCATGTGTCAGTAATAAAGGACAGAAAGTGTTTCTTAGTGGCAATAATTGTGCGATGTCACTAAGCGGTACACTTCTGTGTAATGGAATTAGTTTGCATGGAGCCTGTGAAGGGAACTCAAATAACCTTTCATGTCACCAGCTAGGCACACCTGCAACAGAGATAGAACCATTCTTTAAAAGACTCTATAACGGGAGTTACATTCTAATTGTGGATCGCAGATGTTGTAGTCTACTGCCCGGGGTTCCTTATCTCGTTAGTACGACTGCGAAGGTCATGTGCTGTGGACGCTTATTGTTCCCCAGCTATTTCCAGACAGGGAGGCAAGGGCATGGCCTAACTTGAAAATTACTTCTATTCGAGTTGATACTTTAAGCAGAATGAAAACAGTGCTTCTTCAGACGCCGACCAGGCTCATGTCATCAAAAGAAACGTATGATCTCCTAGTCGCAAGGACGACTGCAGAGATTCACTCATTGTTATCAACTAATTCCCCCATACATTTCGCAGAAATCCTGAATGAAATCTTAAATATTTCTGATACCAGTGGAGTCTCAAATGTATTTAAGACAGTATTTTCGATGGCATTAACACCATTCAAAGCCATACTGGGTATTTTTCCAGACTTCGTCCATTCGATTTTTGGAGGAGTTCCCCTCATTCTGGGACTAATTGCAGGAATCCTATTCTTAGTCCTTATATTTCGTTATGGCAAACCATGTCACAGACAAAACACCTGCGACAAGGGAAGAAACAATCCGAGCCATTGGATACCGGGACCGGATATCAAAAATCCTGGGACAAACCCGGCTTAGAGACCTGAACATGACTTGGTTTCTTTCATTTCGGCCGATATGGCAAAGATGTGTTTTACCTGTATTAAGGTGCATGCTGTGCAGAGAAGAATGCGTGTTGGACACCTGTCTGACGCTACAATCGGATGCGCCAATGGATGCAGAAACATTGTTGGGTCCGGTAAAGGCTCATGCATTGTGCTGCCCTCAACGGCTGCCAATCCTGATGACGGCATTCGTGGAAACTTCACCACTACGATTAAGGGGTAGTGAAGATAAAGATGAAAGCAGCATCGATCAGGTACAACCTTCTGTCAGCAATACTACTCAAAACGTCAATGGAGACAATCATGCACATGAATGCATGGTTACATCCTTTTCCGAGTTAGTGGAACTCTCACAGGAAGCTGTTGACAGCTTTTTCAGCAGTCTCAACGATATGATGTTCTCACCAGAGCAGAAATAATGACTCTTGAACAAGCTAGCACACGGCGTTCCCGACACCTTGAATTTGGCCTTCAACTTTAATAATAAAGTAGCAAGATCGACTTTTCCTCCAGTTCACGGACAGCAATTTTTTAGCAGCCCCAAAATATTTTTGTTACATTTTACGGGACTCTTTTCTTCTGCTTAAAGTAAGAACTATTCTTAGAGAACTAATTTCTATTTTTAGAAACTTCATAGACATTAGCTGCCCGCTGGTATGTTTATAAATATTTTTGAACTGTGATGAAGTGGTCTCGAACTTTTCTTCTGTATTAAGAGCCATTTCATGTGTAATTCTAATATTCAATTACTAATAATGTATACATATGCGTGATTATTTTAGCATTATTCTACTGCTTGAGTGCATATAGTACATATGACTATTTTTTTCCCGTATGTTACATAATTTCAAAATGCATTATGTGTATTTTGGGGTGGTAAGGTATACACGATACTCTACAGTATGTTTTACTATGCCTAGATTCGTAAATATGGCCATAGTTAGCGTGGAGTGGGTGTGATGTATTCCTATAGGTTCTGTATCGATCCCCCTATTCCTGACCCTATTCTGGTTAACAAATTAACTAGCAGCCATCCCATGATGCAGAAACCGTTATCTGATTACGCCAGACCACGGCACAGGAGCGCGTTATCTGATTAGGTCATAACGCTTGCCATCTAATTAGGCAAGCAATATTCCTCCAGCCCCTGATAAGGCATACGGAGTTCTCAAAACAAATCAAACCTATGACAACCTGGGAAAAACCCTGCGGCCATTGTTTTGATTTCACCGAGAACTTCAGTAAAAGAATGTGCTAACGACCAGCTCGTATGACATCCTTATTGACGTATCTATGTCCATCCTTACGTCAATCTCGGCACCTTACAGGTATAAATATTACCGATATTGCCTTAAGCAAACACACGCGGTGGTGACGAGATCGGAGCAGCGAGACTTGCCGAAGCTCAGCAGAGAGCGAAGCCCACTGACGCTGCCCCGCCTTCCTGACGCGCTGAGAACGAGACGCTGCCTTTCTCCTGCCGAGAAATCCAGCTCCGGCGCTTCCGAGCAGCCCTTGCAGGCAGCCTGGAATATCGAGACCAAAGATGAGAGATACCATCCCTCAACCATCCTAGATTCAAGGTACGGAACTGAATAACCCCTTGCAGAGAATTCTTGAATCAGTCACTTGGCAAAACAAACTTAACTTAAACTACTACTTTCTATCCCCGCCCACGTATTAGGCTTAGGTCAGGTACACTGGGGTAGGCGTAGTTAGAAGCACCAGTTGAGTACGATTAGTCAAATGTTTATATGTATGTATCTATTTTATCCATTTTAAACCACCATATGGCTTAGAAACCATATAAATGTTTTTACAGTATTATTTTATACTTCTGCTTTTATTGTATGCACTTTACTTAACCATAAGTATTGCAATAATATCGATTCATTTCTCTTGTACGAGAAAAGAGACTGATCAATAAATAACATCTTTTATTGAACACGCCCGTCTCTTCCTTTTCTCTACAATCTGGTGAAACTAAGAATGCACGTACTGACTGAGTAAAATAAGTTGTCTTTTGTTTTCACACGACTCTAGAGATACACTCTTGATTAGGGGAGAGCAAAGTTGTCATGTTCTATGGTTGTCAGAAACTAAATCCCTTCTTGTCTATCCAGGGAGGTTCAACTCCTCCTTGCCTATTCGAGAAAGTTTCTAGTGAACTCTGAGCTAGCTGGCAAACCCAAAACTTTAAGTCTAATATCGACAGTAGAAGACCTAGTTAACGTCTGGTCTAGGTCTATACTATTGGAGGTATTATTCCAATGTGCAGAGCCTATTGGGATAATAGGAACTACACTACATGCCTTTCCCGTCCCCCCTCCCGCTGTCCGTGCCTTTCCCGTCCCCCCTCCCGCTGTCCGTGCCTTTCCCGCCCCCCTCCAGCTGTCCGTGCCTTTCCTGCCCCCCCTCCCGCTGTCCGTGCCTTTCCTTGTCTAAAATAAGATTCTAAATTTACTTTTGCCATACAATAAGAAGTGATCAAAGGCACACGGTGCGAGCATTTACGGTGCGAACATTTAGGTAGGTTTCAAAAGCTCGGTATCTGATCCAGGAAATGCTTACATGTGTTTAATTATTCAGACTGCGTGCTCAGATGGCTACAGTATGCAAATGAAATATGCGTCTCTGCTGGAAAAACTGGCTTGCACAACCCTGCATGATCCAGAGTTACATGCAGCGTGATGCAGAAGCAAAGGATATTTCAATTTATTTTTAGGTAAAAGGAGGCTATTTTTTTTCAATGGTCAGCGCCGGTGAGAGAGAATTCCTCTTAGCAGGATGAAGGTTTCCCCAGCATCCGAGCAGCTGTGTCTGTGTAGGCCTGTCTAGTCTGTCCTTCCCTTGCGTGCCCGTCCACTGCCCGCTCCGAGCACTTTAAGCGGTCTCCAGTCGCCCCTCTTTTCTATCAGTGCTATTTCTTGTGCGTGAGACACTACACTTGTATCCCTAATGTGCTTGGTCTTCAGCTTTGCCCTCTCTTTCGGAATTCCCTCCTCTGTATCGCCCCCCCCCTTACCTCCCCCCTCTGTTTCTGCCCAAGGCCTTTTTGAAATCATTCCGATTGATAGAAAGCCAAGAGGCCCTCCGAGATGAATACATTATTCAAATTAAGAGCTGACCTTTCCCACAGAGTGTCCCGTGACCTGTGAAATATTTCTACCTGCTGCAGGGGATTGCTGTGGGGTGGGGGTGGTGGCCTCGGGGGTCGGGCCCGTTTTTCCGGTCGTCCTTTGGTCCGGGGGAGATTGTTGGCGTCTCGGCCAGGAGCCGGAGGGCACTCTGCTGGGTGCTGGCTGGCACGCCACTAATTCAGGGCACTCTGCTTGCCCTTGGGCTAGCCTCGGATTCTGGCTTCACTTGAGCATACAAATTCACCAAGCCTGGGAAATCATTGCTGGAAGGAAACAGCTTACCTGGAGATGTGCACGTAAAATCGTGGGTTATGAAGCGGAGTGGAACAATGCACGTGCTGCACAAATCTATCTGCAAGCAGCAAATCACAGATTTAAATCTCAAGGTAGTAGGGGGGGTTAGGCAGCTCTGGCTGTTACGCCACATCATCTCCCCTGTATGATTTGTGCCGGGGGACACAGGCATCTGCTGGTCAGTAATGCCCTCCAGCTTTAAGAGAGAGGCTTATCGGGACGAACCGAAGGGTCTTCTTCGGAGAAAGGTGATGGTACAGCCATTTAATGGGAACGACGTGGGCAAAATCAAACGACCAGGGCAGCCTTACAGCCTGAGACCAAAGACAGAGCTGAACACCAAGTAGGATTCTGTTTCAGAAGATATTTTAACCATTCTTAAAACGGTCTGCCCAATGCTCCAAGTCTTTTCAATTGTAAACCCTATAACATGATTATGTTGTGCAAATATGTGGCATTGTTTTATCACTTTTGAGGCTGTAAGTTTATATGCAACTCCAGTTTTACAAGCCATTGCATTTACGCAAGTTTGAGCTATTGCCAATGTAAATGACAATGCTATTTCTTTATCTGTTTTCAAAACCAACACATAAATACAAATGTTGTCATTTACAATGCCAATAGCTCTAACATTTCCAAAGGCGAAACCGTTGCATTGTAAATGCTTGTTTTCCACATACTATGGGTTTGTCCCAAAATCCAACAATATTAGAGGGAGGTAACACAGGTCATGGCCAGAGTAACTGGCTTATATATCCCACTGGAAGTGCAGTGGCATATCCTATGTAAAACGGGAGCGGAGTCTGGCCCCAAATACCACAAAATATAGCTGATGCTGGCAACTGGAGTGGCAAAAAAAAACATATCGAGGGGTTGGGGAGTAGATCGTCCTCCAAGGGTGGCAGATTGGGAGATCAACCAGGATTGGTGTCAACAAGCCGAGAAAGTGGTCTATCAGAGTTTGGGATGCCCAAGAAAATTAGAAAAAGTTTGGTGCCTATGGGGGGCGTATAGAAGCCAATGATGGAGCACTCTGGCGGGCACTCGGGCATGTTAATAATGAGGCTTGAATAGTGTTATGAACCATGCTGAGATGTGCCTAATGTTCAGTGGTATGCCTTTGCTGTTTATTTGGCTTTAATGGACACTGTAAATGTGATGTATTTCTATTCTTGCACTGTCAGGTGTGATTTTACAAGTACAAACATGTCCCTATATTTAACAAAAAGATCTTCAAAAAAGAAAAAGTCATGGTGATCATTTGCAGAAATCAGTGAGTCATAATCTCTGTTGATAGAGAACTAATCTGAAATGGAGCAGATTCTCACAAAGCACTACTTGAACCAGGTTGAAAGTATATTCGAGCAGCAAGAAGCAGCAGTGATCTACTAAATTGGAAAGGTTCGCGAAGCATATCTGAGACATTATGTTAGCTGCCCTTAAGTACTAGTGCATGGACAGTGACAGCGCTGCTGTCGCACAACAAGAGCACTAAAGGTGAAAACTGAAAGTTTGTGTGAATTGGACTATTGTGAAATCAGTGCTCAAAGCGGTAACCAAGGACTTCTGCATTTAGGAGAAAAAAGTTGGATTTAGAGAATGGTGTCATGGACCCAATGCCCAGACTCACTTCACCTGCTGTCATTTTAAGACAAGGCCCAAGCTTAGTGGTCTGTTACTGGAGAGACTGGAGTTCTGTACAGAGAAGAGCAGTTAAGTAGGGCAGGAGCAGAGAGACTGGACATTTGTCTATTGCATGTCATATGAAATGTGGGAGCAGGGGTCAAAGTGGGTGGGATCTATGGGTACTGATGTGGTCATATTTTTCAACAAACTTAGTCCCTTTCCACCCACACTTTTAGTTAAAACAACAACGGTCCCAGGGTAGTAATGTCAACATTTGAGATGATTTGGCTGAAAGGTAAAAGGAGGTTGTGTCCTATGTTGTGGACCCAAGGAAGAGGCGAACGGCTGAAGAAGAAACAAGCATAGCAAAGCCAACAGGTCTTGCCTTTGGGTCCTATTAGTTTGCCAATTGTTTTTAGCGATGGTGTAACAGCAGGCTGATGTGTTGCAGTCTGGATAAACAGAAAAAAGCCAATGATGCACCACCCCATGTCATTTTGTAGGAGGCCTTACCACACATGCACATACTTACAAAATGATGCAGGCCTGTTTTTTAGGTCGAGCGTCAGCGAAAGACCTATTGTCAGCCGTATTTGGGAATGTAGACACGAGAGGGGCACGAGCGCAGATTTCATCTCGTAGGCGCGCACGGCGCCGTGCCCCTCTCGTGCCTCATTCCCATGCGCAAACACACTCACACAGCCACACTCACGCATGCGCACATACACAGCCACACACATACACAGGCACACACACACTGCATACACACACGCACCCCCCCCTTAAACAGACGCACGCGCACACAGACAGACACACGCACAGACACACTTGAACACACACAGACACACGCACGTACAGCCCCCCCCCCTTCCACTTACCGGGCTCTTTCTGCGTGTCCCACAGTCCGGGTGTTCTCTGCACAGCTGGGGTACAGAGCTCCCAAAACCCCTCTTCTAACAAAGCGCTATGCACTGCCGCGACCTGTGGACTTCCCCAGGTGATCCACGGAAGGCATGCCCGGGCCAGCGGACTTCCCCAGCTGGTGCAGGACAGACATTCCATCAGGTGCCAGCGCGCCCGGCTTACCTTCGGCCCGCACTGCTCCGCTGCGCCCTTGCGGGGGCTCGCAGCCGCCGCCTGGGACACCCTGCTTCGCAAACACCAGAAACCGAGGAGGACCAGGGTGCCAAGCTTCAGCAAAGGTGCCATGGTGCGCAGCCGTTCAGCAACCGCTGCGATCTGAGCACCTCAGGAGCATGCGCCCGGACTGCATGCAACACTTCCGAACTACTCCTGCTTCTCCGCTGTCCGACACGCCCCCAACTTTCGGGCACACCTCCTTTTCTTTAGGCTGCGCCTCCCAAACTTTTCGACACGACCACTGTGCGTGGCTTCATTGTCTCCCCACCTTCTCAAAGTGCCATTAAAGCTCGATTCACGCCCTCCTCGTACATCAGGTGCCCCGCCTCACCTTTCTTTTTTGTTGCATATTTTATATAGCGCGAACTCGACCCGAAGGTATCGGAGCGCTTTACCTTTACGTGAGCACCGTATTATTTACATTACACATTCAGGCACGGGGAGATTAAATCCCCTCTGTACGTTGAAAAAGGACCAGGCACGTCACACTTAAAATGTACGCGCCCTCACAATACACAGATTCAAAACTTGAGCCTCCGAAGTTATTTTCATCCGTTTCATATTTAAGGCCGGAATCGGAACGTCTGCTTTTTTCACGTGGAGGAAGGTGATTTCATTTCCAGGTCCCAGCGTAAATCACTACAATTCACCAGTGCGGCAGCCGTGTGCTTCACGACGCAGCACTAAATATCCGCAAGAAACTGTCTAGAAAGTGCAGCGTTCATAATTATGCGCTTGTGATCGGATGTAGTAATTTGTAAAAAACATGAAAAGAAAAAAATAATTCATGGAAAAATCCATACTGCAACTGGCGAAATCAGCGTCTGTGTATTATACAATACTAAAGAGGCATCGATTGTGTGTAATATAGATGCTTTATGTCCCTATTGCAAACATTATTTTGTTACTGATTAAATTAATAACTTTTTTTTTTATGAAGCCTGATTCCGCCGTTTTTGCGTGAGCTGTAAAAGAGGATGTTGGTCAGTTAATTGACCTCGGAAGGACGAACGGCTGAGTTGGCCCAGTTTCGATGTCAAAAAGGTTAGGCTCTGATGGCAGCAGCGGGAGTTGAACTTTTAGCCATTGCTCTGTTTGCATTTACCTTTAATATGCACTTTTGATTGTGAAAATTAACATGCAATGCACATTGTACGGAACTCAGAAGGAAAGTACTCAATCAAAGCGGTTATCTCTAACGAAGCTGACCCTCAAAATATGTATTTCTATATCTTTCCTTTTGTGTTGATACGCCACTCAGACCTTGATGTTTTGCATCAGGTCGCATGCTGTTTATTTCTTCTACATTATCACTCAGCACCACCACAGCATCACTCAGCACCGCCACAGCATCACTCAGCACCACCACAGCATCACTCAGCACCACCACAGCATCACTCAGCACCACCACAGCATCACTCAGCACCACCACAGCATCACTCAGCACCACCACAGCATCACTCAGCACCACCGCAGCATCACTCAGCACCACCGCAGCATCACTCAGCACCACCGCAGCATCACTCAGCACCACCGCAGCATCACTCAGCACCACCGCAGCATCACTCAGCACCACCACAGCATCACTCAGCACCACCACAGCATCACTCAGCACCACCACAGCATCACTCAGCACCACCACAGCATCACTCAGCACCACCACAGCATCACTCAGCACCACCACAGCATCACTCAGCATCACTCAGCACCACCACAGCATCACTCTGCACCACCACAGCACCACTCTGCACCACCACAGCATCACTCAACACCACCACAGCACCACTCAGCACCACCACAGCATCACACAGCACCACTCAGCACCACCACAGCATCACTCAGCACCGTCACAGCACCACTCAGCACCGTCACAGCACCAATCAGCACCATCACAGCACCACTCAGCACCACCACAGCACCACTCAGCACCACCCCAGCATCACTCAGCACCACCCCAGCATCACTCAGCACCACCCCAGCATCACTCAGCGCCACCACAGCACCACTCAGCACCACCACAGCACCACTCAGCGCCACCACAGCACCACTCAGCGCCACCACAGCACCACTCAGCGCCACCACATCATCACTCAGCGCCACCACATCATCACTCAGCGCCACCACATCATCACTCAGCGCCACCACATCATCACTCAGCGCCACCACATCATCACTCAGCGCCACCACAGCATCACTAAGCGCCACCACAGCACCACTCAGCGCCACCACAGCACCACTCAGCGCCACCACAGCACCACTCAGCGCCACCACAGCACCACTCAGCGCCACCACAGCACCACTCAGCGCCACCACAGCATCTCTCAGCGCCACCCCAGCATCACTCAGCGCCACCCCAGCATCACTCAGCGCCACCCCAGCATCACTCAGCGCCACCCCAGCATCACTCAGCGCCACCACAGCATCACTCAGCGCCACCACAGCATCACTCAGCGCCACCACAGCATCACTCAGCGCCACCACAGCATCACTCAGCGCCACCACAGCATCACTCAGCGCCACCACAGCATCATTATGCGCCACCACAGCATCACTCAGGGCCATCACAGCATCACTCAGGGCCATCACAGCATCACTCTGTGCAACCATTCAACAACAACTGGTTCTAATATGTTCTCTGAATGTTTCAAGCTTTATTTTAAATGTCACAAAAATATGTTAATATTTCACTTCTGTTCTTGGATTTTCGTCACAATAAAATACACTGAACATAATCTTCACACAAGTTATTTACAAAAGTTTAAGCTATTGCCATTATAAATTACAATCACTTTTATTTAAGTATTAATTATGTAAAAAAATTAAAAGCGGGGGGCGTGGCCAAGATGGCGTCGGAGTAGGGCGCTTTTTCCTACCTCTCCGGCGCCGATCCAGCAAAGCTGCTGATAGCGCGGCACCTGGCGTCCAGCTCGGCCTCTAATCGGTGGCGGAGGTCGCCAGGACACTGCGGAGGAGCACGGTGCCGTCGGCGAGGAGAGGGGGCGCCAGGAGTGGCTGCAGGACCGGCGGAGCTCTGCGGCCTGTGGATCCCCGGTCTGAATTAGCAGAGGCCGGCCCGGCGTGTCGCGGGGCCCATCGCGACGGAGGAGACTCTTTCTGCGCCCCGCCCCGCCTGAGTCATCTTGCGGCAGCCGCCGGGGCTGCAGGCTGTTGCCGGAGGCGGTGAGGGGCAGCCACGATCTCCGGTGAGCCCTGGGGGTACCAGCGAGTAGCGGCCCGGAAAGCGGAGGGGTCCCGGAGCCCTCGGTGAGGGGCGGCGCCACTGTGCCCAATCGGGGTTCGGAGGAGCACCTGTGGTGCGGCGGGGACCGGGCTCCGCGAGGCCCCCGGGAAGCCTAGTCCTGGTGAGTGACCCCCCGCTCTGGACAGGAGAGGTGCGGAGGGAGCCCGGCCTGTTGACGGGGCCCGACGAGAGACGTGTTGGGGGCGCTGCCGGCCCCTGTTGCAGCGGCGACCTAGCGACTGCTGCTGTGGTGGTGCATGCCCCGGGCCCCTTCTGTGGACTGGCGCGGCGCCGCTAGTGCTGTGGGGGTGTAGCCACGCGGCGGAGGGACCTGCCTGAGAGGAGTGCGGAGGCCCCGGAGCACCGGCCCGGAGGGGTGGTGGAGGCCCCGGGCGCTTCCCAGAGGCCGCATTCAACCGGACAAGAGCTGTTGGACTCGGCGCGTGGAGACGAGCACCGGCCCGGAGGGGGTGCTAGCAGTGGACCGGCGATCCAAGCAGGGCGAGGGCGATCGAGGCGGGCGCGGCCTCCTACGCTGCTGAGGGGCCCTAAAGGCTGCGTCTGGTGCCAGACTGGATGGTGTGTGGGCCGAGGGGACTGCTGCTGCCCATTGCCTGTGCCCGGATTTCCGGAGGGGCTCCGGTCCTACGCTGTGAGCTGGTGCGAACTAGAGGTGCTGTTGGGGGTGCGTGCCTGGAGGTCCGGTGGTGATCTGAATAAGGAGCGTGACGCCGCCCTTTTGCCTGGCTCGACCGACTGTTTGAGGGCGTAGCGCTCGCTCCTGGATTTCTGTTGTCTGGATTGCCTCCGCGCATCGCCTCTCCGGGGCTTGTCGTGGCTGACTGGGGACCCCTTGCTCCCTGGGTTTTTGCGCACCCCTACCTCCTGGTGTCTGGGCGCCGGAGATTCGCTGGGAGCCTCTGGCCTGGGGCGGAGTGGTAGACGCAGAGTTGGGCTGCCCGCCGGGGCCAACTACTGCGCCTGCAGGCCCGGATCCGGGCACTGCTTGGTTCTGGTGGTGACTGGTGGAACGTTCGCCCTGTTGCAGGGCGCCCGGCATTATGGCTAACCAGGCCCGCAAGGGACGCGTGGTGAAGGACGGCGCAGCTAAATCATCACAGCAGCCGGCATCCCCCGGTGCCAGTGGGTCGCCAAGAATGTCCGATGACGAGGCCCCGGCCACTAAGGCTTTTATGACCGAACTTTTTGCTTCCATCAAGGAGGACATCTCCGAGCTGCGGGCGCAACTGGCCTCTGACCTCCGGGACGTACGGAGAGATGTTGATGGGATTGGTGAAAGAGTGGCGACTCTTGAGGACCATGATTTGAGCACGGCCAACGATGTCCACTTACTCCAACAAGACGTCATTCGCCTCACGGAGCAAAACATGGACCTGCAGGCACACACGGAAGACCTTGAGAACCTCTCCCGGCGGAATAACATTCGCATTAAAGCGGTGCCATGGGATGGCGAGTCGGGAGACCTGCGAGGCTATGTGAAGGAATTGTTTCTGCAGATCTTGGATGAAGACGACGTGAAGGATATCCAGATGGATAGAGTCCATCGCGTTGGTTTGCCCAGGAGAGGGGGGGGCCGCCCCCGGACATCCTTGTCTGTGTTCATGACTTTCAATTGAAGGAGCGCATCCTCCGGAAGGCTAGGGCCATAAATTCGCTGCAATTTCGGGACCATCATCCTCAGCTTTTTCAGGACCTAGCAGCTTCTACGCTTCAAAAAAGGAGGGATTTTCGGCCGGTGACTTCCCTTCTGCGGGAACGCAACATCGCATATTCTTGGGGGCACCCCTTCAGGATCATCTTCAGGTGGCAGAATCGACTGATGCAGATACGCTCCCTGCAGGAAGCGAAGGAGCTCTTGGGTTTGGATGAGGTTGCCCCGTCCCAGGGGTCGAATGCATCCCCATCTCGGAGGCGACGTCGGACCTCTTCATGGCATAGAGTGGGGTCCTCTCCGGCGCGGGGGCGCCCGGACCGCGATGCCAGCCAGCAGGAGAGGGGGAGTGCAGTGGCTTCAGTAGCTTCAGCGACGGTGCCGGCGTCACAGGCCAGCTCCGGAGCGGCGTGACGGTGACTTGCTACTGCGGATCGGCGCTGGAGGGGGCATGGACCCCCCCGGTCTGGGTGAATGGAAGTCCTTTTGGAGAAGACTCCCCAGACCGTGACCTTGGGAGGAACCGAGCTGGTCTCCCTGCCTTGTCCCCGGAGTGGTCGGTGCTTCGTGAACTGTGGACCACTGGGACTGATGAGTATTTTTTTCACTGTTTCTGTTCTGTTTACACTTTCACTGTTCCATTTTCCTTCAGGGGACAGTTGGTTTGAGAGGGGGGAGGGGGTGGGAAATGTTGGTGGCGACTGGAGTGCTTCATGGCATGTACGGGTGATCTGGAGTGGTGTGGGAGTGGGGTGTGGGGAGGGGACTATGGCGCTGGGGGATCTACGGGAGGCGGGGGGTCGGGATGGTGAGGCGCGGGAGAGATCTGGGGGTCGCATGTCACTGTTCCCCTTGAGCGGAAGATGGTTGACTGTAGGGTGGGGGGGCCCCGATGCTGTTTATAGAGAGTGTTGGGTTGTGGGACCATCATGCCGATTAGTATCGGGACGTGGAATGTTAAAGGCCTGAACTCGCCGCAGAAGAGGCAGAAAGTGTGGAAGTATATAACTGATCATCAGTTGGATGTTGTGGGGCTCCAGGAGACCCACCTGGCGCGTAAGGACGAGCTGCGCCTTCGACATAAGGCGTTTCCCATCATTTATAGGTCTTCGGCGTCCACGAAGCATAGAGGGGTGGCTCTCCTGTTTCGCTCTACGCTGCACTTCCAGCCCCACGATGTCTGTAGTGATAAGGATGGACGCTGGCTGATGGTGAAGGGGCTTGTCCAGGGGAGGCTTTGTACGTTTGTGGTGGTGTACATCCCTAACGCTGGCCAGAATCAGTTTTTGCAGGGACTGTTGCAGCGTGTGGGGGACTTTGCGGAAGGGCACTTGTTCCTTTTAGGGGACTTTAACCTGGTATGGGATGCGAATGTGGATAGCTCTGGGACCCGTAGGGTACATACAGGGGTGTTTTCCCCCTCCTCGCAGCAGGTGGTTGGGGATCTGGGCCTGGTCGACAGTTGGCGCTTCTTCCACCCTGCCTCCCGGGATTACACCTTTTTTTCGCATGTCCATCAATCATACTCCCGACTGGACCACATTTTTATTAGCCAGGCGCTTAGGGGGGATGTCCTTGACTCCGTCATTCTTCCACTCTCGGTATCTGACCATAGTCTCCTGGTGCTTAGCCTCCGGTGGTCCTCACCTGGTGATGGGCAAAGGAAATGGTACTTCCCGGCGTCGGTAGTGCGGGACGATGTCTCTAGTAAGGCACTCCGTAAGGCCATCAAGGACTTTCTCGAGCTGAACCCAGTGTCGGACACATCGGTCTCCAACACTTGGGACGCTTTGAAGGCTTCCATCAGGGGCACTTGCTTGGGCCTCAATGCAAATCTTAATAAAGCACGGCGCAAGGATAGGGACGCTCTGGAGGCTGAATTGGCGGTCCTTGAGCAGGCTCACAAGCTTAACCCCTCTAGAGTTACCCTCCGGCCTTTGACCGCAGTTCGTGGGAAACTGAGGGCCCACTACAATAACAGGGCCGAATTGACGCTGTTGCGGTTAGGCAGGCAGTCTTATTCTTGCGGTAACAAAGTGGGCAGACATTTGGCAAGGCAGCTGCGAGATAGGCGGGAGCGTGAGTATATCGGGGGGATTAGGGACGCTGCGGGTGAGCTGCATCACCGGGACGAGCAAAAGGCGGCCATTTTTGGCCGTTTTTATGGAGACCTTTATGCTGGAGACGAGCTGGATGCGGAGTCTCAGAAGCAGTATCTGCAGCGCTTACCCCTTCCCCAGGTGTCCAAAGAGTGGAATGAGGTCCTGGAGGCTCCAATTACCAGGGAAGAGGTACTCGGGGCTATTAAGAACCTGAAACTGCACAAGGCCCCTGGGCCGGACGGATACACTGCCGTCTTCTATAAGACGTTCGCCTCTGACCTTTGCGACTTCCTGGTGACCCTCTTTAACGACATGGCTGAGACCGGCTCTTCGAAGGGTTCCCTGGCCGAGGCGGTTATAACGGTCCTGCCGAAGCCGGGGAAGGATCCCACCCAGTGTGCCTCGTTTCGCCCCATAGCGCTCCTTAACTTGGATGCGAAGTTATATTCGACAATCTTGGCGCGTAGAATGCAGGATCTGTTACCAGCGATCATACACCCTGACCAGTCCGGGTTTATCAAGGGGCGCCAGACTCACGACAATACCCGCAGGGTTGTGCATCTCATTGAAAAGGCGGACAGGTTTCGCATTCCGGCGGTCCTGGTGGGGTTGGATGCCGAGAAGGCATTCGACCGTGTGGACTGGCGCTTCCTGTTTCATACGATGACGGCTTTTGGCTTTTCGGAAAAGTTCATTACCATGGTGAGGGCCAATTTTTGCAGTCCTAGATCTCGGGTGGGAATCAATGGCCACTTGTCTGCATTCTTCCCGCATTCCAGGGGCACTAGGCAGGGTTGCCCCCTTTCCCCTCTCCTGTTCGCGCTGAGCATTGAGCCCCTGGCGGTGGCGGTTAGGGAACATGAGGGTATTCTGGGCATTCCGTTCGCGGGAGAGCAGCACACGATCACGCTCTTCGCGGACGACGTACTTCTTTCCATTGCTGATCCTGAACGCTCGTTGCCTTGTGTTAGGGAGACCCTGCTGGAATATGAAGTGGTCGCAGGCTTCAAGGTTAATTACAGCAAGTCGCATGTCCTGAATCTCACTCTATCGCCTGCGGATGCGGAACGTTTGCGCACTTTGACGCCCTTAGCCTGGGCTGCTGACTCGCTTGTCTACTTGGGGGTCCACTTGACCCCCACTGTGGGCGGGCTATTCGCGGCTAATTTCCCCTCTTTGCTGGCAAAGACTAGAGCCGATTTGGACAAATGGAAACCTAAATTTCTATCGTGGCTGGGTAGAATCCATGCTGTGAAGATGGTCCTCCTTCCCAAATATTTGTACTTATTTCAGGCCCTCCCCATCCCTCTGGACGGCGACTTTTTTCGGCGCCTTAGAACGCAGATCTTGCGATTTGTGTAGCAAGGGGGCCGAGCGCGTTTGTCCTTTGCGTTACTACGTAGGCCGAGAGCCGAGGGCGGGGTGGGGCTTCCTGACCTCCAGCTTTATTACAAGGCGGCGCAACTGCGAATTTTAGTAGAATGGTCACAGCAGACGTCGGAGAAGCATTGGCTCCATATGGACCGGAGTGTGGCGGGGAGGTCGGTTTGGGACCTGGCTTGGAAGCCTAGGAGGGACCGCCCCTTAAATGCGTACATAAGTACGCCTACGGGTACTGTCCTGAAGGTGTGGGATACGCTGGTTGGGGACGACCGTTGGACTACGTTCCCCTCACCCTTCACGCCCTTGCACTTCAACCCGGCATTTCCGCCGGCTCAGCGAGAGGGGGCCTTCGATGTGTGGAGGGAGGGGGGATGTAGGGCTTTGACTCACCTGTTCCATGGTCCGGCCCCCCTCACTTTTGCAAACTGCGTGAGGGACTATGGGGTTCCCCAGAATGACCAATACCGTCATGCGCAACTGCTCCACTGGGCCACGTCGCCGGGGGTACTGGAGGCAGCCACGCGGCCACCCTCCACTTTTGAGGCCTTCCTGCTACGGACATCGGTGATGAAGGGGGTTATCTCCTTCATATATCAGCTCTTGCTTAGGTCGGCAGTCTCGCCTAGACCTAGGTATATGGACCAGTGGGAAGAGATGCTGGGGAGGACTGTCTTGGATGCTGAGTGGACGGCGTTATGGCGGGATATCTCGAAGTTTAATCATTCGCTTCACCTCAGGGAAGCCCACCTTAAGACTCTTATGCAATGGTATTTATGTCCGACCAGGCTACATCGCTTTTATCCGGCCGCCTCCGATAAATGTTGGAGGGGTTGCGGGTTTTTGGGGGACTTTCGCCACATCTGGTGGGACTGTCCGGTGATTCGGCCATATTGGGACGAGATTCTCTCGCACATTAAGGAACTGCTGCAGTATCCCATTGAGGACTCAATGGCCTCTGTCCTCCTGGGTCTCCGAGACCCCGGCCTAGAGCACCAGACCAAAGCGGACAAGAAGATTTTGTGGCTGTGCCTGGGTGCTGCCAAGCTTACACTGGCAGCTGCCTGGAAACAGAAGGAGGCACCGGCAATCTCGCTGTGGCACGCGCGCCTGTGGAAACTTCTGAGTTTGGAAAGAATGGCGGACGTCTTCCTTGGTAATTATAAGAACTTCCAATTCCAGTGGGGTCCGTTGGTGAATTTTCTGTCCAAGGGCTTACCATCCGCGGTCTGTCCCGCGTCCCTGAGGTCACTTCATTTGTTTCAGGTCTAATTTTGTTGTCTGGAAGAGGTTTGGTTTGAGTGAGTCGCCACCGTGGGGGGAGGGAGTGGGCGGGGGGGGGGGGGGGGGGGGGGGAGTTCTGTTTATTGGTATGTAGTTCACCGAGGAGCATGGCGAGGATGTCTGGCCTAGTTCTTTGGCCCTGCCGGCCTATGGACATGTTGGCTCGGCTATGTGTTGCACTTGTTGAGAGACTACCGCCATGGGCACATGCCGAGCACTGACTTTGCTTCTGTTATTACGAATTTGATGCTCTGTTGCTTTTGTTTTGCTCCCGGAAGGATCTTCTCGCGAGGTACTGATTTGCTCCCTGGTGAACTCCATGTGTGTACTGTTATTTTGAAAATGAAAATAAAAATTTTACAAAAAAATTAAAAGCCAATGTTATTTGTAATATCAATACATCTAAGTCACGTAAATACAAAACATGTTGCATTACAAATGCTATAGGTGTCACATTTGCGAAAGTTATAACGATTGGCATTGTAAATGACAAAGCTATTAATTTAGCTATTTTCAAAACCAACACATAAATAAAAAAATTGTCATTTACAAGACCAATAGTTCAAACTTTCCTAATGCGAGACCTATTGCATTGCAAATGCTTGTTTTTTAAGCAAGCAGGGAGGAAGCAACACAGGAGATGGGGGTGGAGTAGGGGTGGGAAGCAAAACAGAGGGTCAGGAGGGTTGAAAGCAACAGGGAGGGCCTGGATGGTGCAGAAGCACCACAGAGGATGCAGGAGGGGGTAAGCAGCATGGACGGCATGGGAGCGGAGAAAGCAGCAAGGAGGGTGGTGGAAGTAACTCAGAGGGCAGAGTGATAAGTACTTGGCATCGAATGAGAGCAACATAGAGTGCAGGGGTAGAATAGAAGCCGAGCACACAGTCGAGAGAGAGCAATGTGGACGTGGGAGAGTGGAAAAGTGCCAGGGAAAAAAGAAACTTGGTTGGAGAAGCTCACAAGGGCACTTGCCTCTTGGTGGGGAGCGAGGAAGAAGCACATGGGCAAGAGGGAGCAACATGATTGCGGTAGATGGGGGAAGAGAATTAAACAAGAGCTTCTTCAGAACTTGGGGCAGTGGCAGGAATGAGACACTTTGGAAACTCTCATGCGCAAAAGTGCTCACATTGCACATTCTAGGCAGTGACGAAAGGAGTAAGCCAGTATTCTCCCCATTGCTGGTAGAAGCCCGTGCCATCTCTAGTTGCAACTACTATTTGTGATCCACTAAGTGCCGGCAGAGGAGTTCATCCGCTCTGGCGTTTAAAAACCCCACCATGTGGTTGATGACCAAAGAAATGCTTTGGAGATCCAGCACTTTCAGAGCCACAGAGCCTACTGACACAGCCACCAAGAGCCAACCCTGCCTTGCTTGTTGCAATACCACATGACGGTGGTCTTGCTAATGCGCACCGATAACAGCTTTCTTCTCATGGTGGGCAGGAAGGTACTCAACACCAAGTGAATGTGGTTCAACTCCAACAAACTGATGAGGAGTCGAGTCTCCGTATGAGATCAAAGGCCTCTGATCTCAATCTCCCACAGGTGGCCTGCCAAACCCAGCAGTGATGCATCTGTAAGCTCTGGGTGGGGTACTGAGTAGACTGCCACTGACCCAATCAAAGTCCAGTAGCCACCATTGCAAACTTTTTTCAGTCTCCTCTGAAATCTGGATACAATCCCACAGACTTCCTTGATGTTGTGCCCACTGGGATTTGAGATCCCACTGCACAGCCCACATGTGCCTCGTAAAGTTTTTGGCTAGCAGAATGTGGAGACCAACAACCCCAAACTGCCTTAGAGTTACCCATGAACGAGGCTGAAATATTAGGATCATAGCCTGAATGTCCTGGACTCTCGGCGCCGAGCTGAAGACACCAAATTGCACTGTATCCAGAACAGCTCCAGCAACCAGGAGCATCTACAAAGGAGTCAGGTATGACTTTGACATATTGAAGGTGAACCCCAACAATGTTAAGAGGTTCACATCGTCTGGCAATGGTTGACGACTGCCTGTGGCGAGCCCGCCTTCAGCAGCCAGGGGTAGACATACTCCTGACCTCCGAAGGTATGCTCCAACCACCGTCATAACTTTCGTGAACACCCAAGAAGCACTGGTGAGGCCAAAAGGGAGCACTGTGAAATGAAAATGCTCCTTGCCCACTCTGAACCACAGGTAGCTCCTCTGGAGCTGTAAGAAGGGGTAATGGAAAAAGGTGTCCTTCAGGTCCAATGCTACTCTCCGGAGTCTAAGGCAGACCGGACCTGTGCTAGTGTGAGCATCTGGACTTTGTACTTCCACTGGAAGGTGTTGAGATGTTGAAGATCTAAAATAGGATGGCGGCCTCCATCCTTCTTTGGCACAAGGAAGTGGCAGGAGCAACGCCTGGTTCCTACTTCCAGGGTTGGAACCCTCTCTATGGTCTACAATTCTTACTGTAAGATGGACAGGTAATCCTCTGTCAGCTGACCTGATAGTGGTGGAAGGTGTGTCATGGTAGAAATAAATGGGAGGGCATAGCCCAGATGTGAGATTTTTGAGGACCTGCTTGTCTGAAGTAATAGCCTTCCACCCTTGGGGGAAATACTGAATACTGCCTACGACAGGGTGGCTATGTGCTGGCAAGGACACACTAAAGTGTTTTTTGCGGCTGCTGGAAGGAGGTGCCCTGAGCTGCATGTTGTCCCTACTGCCTTTAAGGATGTCTCTGAGAACTGAGACCCCGGCCATGAAAGGGTTCAACAGCCTTCTGGCCTGGTGTAGGAGTCTGGCGCTGGCAAAATGGAAAACCTCTACTGTAGCCATTGAGAGGCAAAACTGCTGGTGAAATTGCCTTGTGGTGCAGAAAAGTCATAGGAACGTGTTGTGGCTCTGCTCTCCTTGAACCGTTCCAAGGCCGAATCTGCTTTCTCACCAAAAAGTTGGACATCCTGGGAGAAGCCGACAGTTCTCATTCATGCTTGGTACCAAAGGGTCACACTAGTACCCAATGCATGCCCTAAGCAGTCAGTTGTATCCAATCCCGAGCGGAAGGCAAATTTTGCTCCATCGCAACTTTCCTGTATAGTCTGGTTAAGGGCTGCCGGAAGGTGGTCCAGAACAGCCAGCAAAACTTGTGTAACCGTATCCCATAGGACATGAGAATAGAGGCCAAGAAGACAAAGTGAGAAATTGACAGACCTCAAGACTGGGATGTGTATGAGAAAAAGGAGTTTCCCAAATGTTTGCTTTCTTTTGGATTCCCAATTAGACTTGATAGTTGGGCAGCATTGGGATTAATCTTGATGGTTGACACCTCTATCACCAGCCTCTCTGGCGTTGGGTGTTCTGTTATGTTATGACGAAAGATTGAGTCACCTGCTGCTGGACGATGGCGATGAGTGACCTGAATAAGGTTTTGACCAAGTACTCAAAAGAGTATCCATAATGGCCTCATTAAATAGTTGGAGCCTGACCAGGCAGAAGGACTTCTGTCAATACATTAGTGTTTCCTTACAAGGTGGGCAGATGCCTGCATAAAAACAGCAAAAGAGGTGATTGTATCCATGGCGGGACTGGAAAGGGGAGGGGGGGGGGCAGGCTGAGTATCTGGGAAAGTATCAAGCCCACTGGCATCCTGAAGTTATTCATAACTTTTCTCCTCATCATATTGGGGAGCAGAGTTGTCCCCTCAACATAGTTATCATTTGTCTGAGTAAATGCCAAATGATTGTGTTAAGTTCCAGGCCCTCTCATGTGGTATAGAAAAGGTATCGGAATCTGAAGGGTTGTCCAGTGACTGTGCGCCGGTCATAGCTGGATGAGAGCTTGTTCGAGGTCGTCGTACATTCCGCTCGGAGTCAGATAGCACTATGAGCTTATTATCCTTCTCCAGTAACGTCGTCTATGGGGAAAAAACGGTGCAGGCAATAGCATGAGAACCGAAGTCAGCACCGGAGCCAGTGCCGAACCCGGTGAGAGTCCACGGGGCACAGAAGGGTCCAATGGCAGACCCGCTGGTGGAAGTCTGACTGGAGGCCCATGCAGATCCTTGGGGCTCACAGGCACGTCACAGTGAGCCAGTAAAGGGCCAAATATAAATAAATAAATATGTATTTGTAAAGCGTGAACTACTCACCCATACGGGTCTCAAGGCGCAGGGGGCCGTTGTGGAAATTAAGTGAGCTATTGTCCAGAGTCCCATGGTGCTGAGCTGTGCTGCCGCCGGAGCCGGGGATCAAACCGTGAGCCCTGTGCTCCGAAATCAGCTGCCCTGGCCTCTGCACCACACCTCTCCACAGCAATATACACAGCATGTCTTCCATAAAAGCCTCTACTTACTCGGACCAAACTCTGAATGGAGATCAGTAGTAAAGCCCAGCGGCGGCCGCCACTAACAAAGGCTGGTGGGGTGGGTGGGGGGAGTGCAGGGGGATGGAGAAAGCGCACAGTGAGGACGTGGGTATGTTAATAATAATATATTTTAAAAACGTACCTGATGCCACCAGCTGCCTCCCACGTCGCGTCGCTCCTGCTGACCTCTTCCTGGGTCCAGGCAGCCCCTGGGACAGACTCCTAGCCAATCCCTGCTCTGCAGAGCAGCACAGGGGTTTACCTGAGCAGGTAGGAAAGACGCCCTGTTCAGGTCATGAAGTCTGTGGGGGTTTCTCCAGAGAAACCTAAGTGTGAATGTGTGTTTTGCTCGGCCTGAGACGGCCAGCAAAGCACACATGAGCACTTAGGGAGTGCACAATCACTCCTCCTCCACCCTCCCATGCCCCGCCCCTCCATGCACAAGCTGGCAAACAAAAAATAAAACGATGCTAGAGCATCGCTGTATTTTTCGTTTGCTGGCTCTGCGCCAGGCAGCGGGGTGACGCTACTCTGCCATTGCGGGGCAGCCGCCACTGGTGAAGCCGGGAGGCGCTTTTGGAGCCCTCCTGCCCTCTCTGGAGCGCAAGAGTGGCCGGAAAGGGCCAATTCATGCTTTGAGTTCATTTTCTTGGACTTACCTGAAGACCTCAACCAAGGTGATCTGCCACAGCAACACTTAGGGAGCAAGTCTTTACTTTAGACCGGTTGCGGCACAAAGTATTCTTCCGTTTGGCCTCAGTCACACTGGCCTTCAGGTACATCTGGGCATAGTCATCCCAGGCACAGACAAACATCTGTTTGCGGCAGTCCCTACATGGTTTAAAATCCAGTACTTTTAGGGGGTTATAGTTTCCCCTCACACACTTGATAATTTGTGAAAAAGTAATAGTCAAAAGACCGAGGAGAAGCTCCGGATCCTTGCCTAGAAGACGTGAAAAGAAAGGAACAAACGTCAGCCTGTAGGCGGGGTTTATATGCGGCTAAACTCGTCATTTCTGGAGCAGAATGACACCAGTGCATAGTCAACTCAGGGCGACATAACATTCCCCCGCCCCACATACCCAAACCCGCAAAGGAAACACAGACAATTATAAGTTTGGGTAAAAACTGCTGCAGGATTTATTTACATACAACATATGTAAAGATGGTGGGTTAGCTTACGGGCGATCCAGGACAGGCCGCATTCTCGCCACCTGTCCGCCTGATTGAGCCAAACAGCACAGTGGCGAACCACCCAACTGCTGTATAACATAATAAAATACTGACACACCCATTTGCTGGGCGTGCCTAGGCAAACCCCCGGCTGCACAGGCCCACAACCGCCCGAAGGACTACTGGGGTGCCGACACGGATTCCTGCACCTCCCATGAGGTTACAGGTAGGCTCTGGCACCCCTATGTGCCCGCTGAAGTACATCATTTGCACCTCTCTTCTTCCGGATCGCCCCGTAACTCCGCCTGCAACGATAAACAAACACATTACAAAACGCCCCAACCCTTACCATTAACACTCTGGGTAAGCGGAAGGGAGGGAAAAGAGTGTTCAGCGAGGTCGCGACGGCGTCCGGGCGGCAAAGAGGATTCGAGGAAGGGGCGCCGCAGCATAAGTACACCATAAGCCCCTCCCCGCCGCCCGGACGAGATTCTCGGCCGGCCGCCTCCTCCAACCGGTGAGGCGGAGGTGCCGGACATTACAGTGGGGGGGCGGGACCGCCCTCCTTGACTAGGTACCCGCCCTCTTGATGGCCACTGCGTGGCCTCGGGCAGGCGCATAGTCAACTCAGGGCGACATAACATTCCCCCGCCCCACATACCCAAACCCGCAAAGGAAACACAGACAATTATAAGTTTGGGTAAAAACTGCTGCAGGATTTATTTACATACAACATATGTAAAGATGGTGGGTTAGCTTACGGGCGATCCAGGACAGGCCGCATTCTCGCCACCTGTCCGCCTGATTGAGCCAAACAGCACAGTGGCGAACCACCCAACTGCTGTATAACATAATAAAATACTGACACACCCATTTGCTGGGCGTGCCTAGGCAAACCCCCGGCTGCACAGGCCCACAACCGCCCGAAGGACTACTGGGGTGCCGACACGGATTCCTGCACCTCCCATGAGGTTACAGGTAGGCTCTGGCACCCCTATGTGCCCGCTGAAGTACATCATTTGCACCTCTCTTCTTCCGGATCGCCCCGTAACTCCGCCACAGCCTGTGCGGTGGTAACCGCTGCCGCACAGGCCCCCCACCAATGTCACCTATACTACCTGCATCCTCTGCTCATGAGTGCCTCCTTCAAGTCCAACAAAAAGAGGTCTAAGCCCACAGGCGTGAGGTGGACACCATCCTCCTCGAAGTACCCCTTGACCCTTTCCTGAATCAAGCCATGTTGAATGAAACCAAGCCCTCTGTGCTGTGTGAACTTTTTCATGGCCGCATTTACGCGTCTTCTAGTCCTCTCGATTGCCTCACTGGACAGAGCACCCCGCCAGTGCCTCCTGGGCACTAATTCAGACCACCCGACCTCGCATTCGCGCAGCATGCTACCAATGATACCCAGGTCCGTTTTCATCCTGAGAAGCAGAGCTGACTTCCCCACTGAGGTAATGTCATTGCCACCCAAATGGATTATTAAATGCTGAGGAAGAGGCCCCCCCCGGGAAAGGATCTCCTTCAATCGAAATAGCAGGCTATGCCAGCGCATACCGGGGAACCCCCACCACACACACTCTATTTCTGCGAAGGTACCAGTCCACTGTCGGATGGCAGCCCAGCGCGCCAATCTGCTGACCATAGAATGCCCCAAGACCCACACGCGAGTACCTGTCAAAGAAAGACGCGATATGTTCAAGGGTGTTTATTCGAGACACATGTTATACAAATGTGAAGCACAGCAAACGAAATTGTGAAGCACAGCAAACAAAATCAACAACACTGAAAAAGAGGGGGGGGGGGAGAGGTCAAGGCCTGACATAACGCCTATAACAGGCAGATTCCCAACGTCCCACCGACTGCACCTGCCCTGGGGACATCCCCGCGCGGAAAGCTGAAGTGGCCGCCCCTATGCGGAATGAGTGACTCGAGAACTTCTTCCCTACAACCAACAAGCCAGCCCTGTCAAGGCAAGCCAACATAATCTTGTCCAGTTGATATTTTGTTAAAGGGCAGGAATCGGCATGCACTAAGAGGTAACCAGGCCCCGACGGGCGTAATGCCAGGAAGGCTTGCAGCAATGCCACGGGGCAGTAGCGGGGATCACCAAGGGGGGAAAGTCTAATCAGGGACCCCCTCCCAGACTGGTCAGTTTTGGATCTTCTCAGCTTAACAGACAACCCACCCTCGAGATTGATATCCGCCACACCCAGGGCATCCATAGAGGTATCGGACTTAGAGCGCGCCACCAGCTCACTACTCCTGAATGCACCAAAGAAAGCTAGGGCGAAAGCCGCCGCGAAGAGAGACTCCTCGTACCTGGAGTGCACAACAGCTTGCAACCTCTGCAACATGGCCTGGAGGGAAGGGAAATCAATGGGGGACCTGTCATCTGGGGCCCTAGGATCCTCCCTCGCCCAACCCTTCAAGGCAGCCCTAATTGCAAATGAAGAGGTGGGGTCAAGTCCCCCACACAATCTAGCCTCGTGCCCAATTGCCGCTAGGTGGCCGCACACCCAAGAGTGCGATTTCAACTGCCGTTTAGCCCACACTATAAAAGCATGAACTTTCTTCTCTAATGGCAATGTTTGCAGACCCAAGTCCGAGATCACTTTAGTGAACGTAGCACGATGGCTTGCGTAGCGCTTACGTGTACTCAGAGCTAATGATTTTTCGCCCAGTTCCCTCATGTGCTGCTCCACTCCAAGATGTGCCAAAGCCTTGGCGCAAAGGGGGTCATCTCCTCTCTCGCCTGAGGGCAGGCTGCCCGGAAACGGTCCAGCTGAAAACGAGAGAGAGCGTCAGCTGCGACATTGGTGACCCCCACAATGTGTCTGGCTCTAAAATCGACATTGCAAAACAGGCACCTGCTAGCCAGTTCCCGGAGCAGAGACAGCACCATGGGGCAGTTGGCGGACAACCCATTGATCGCCTGCACCACTGCCATGTTATCTGACCAGAACAAGACTTTCCTGTGGGACAAGGCCTCCGGCCACAGGTGTAAGGAAATGACAATCGGAAATAGTTCCAGGACAGCAATATTGGAAGTAATGCCGCGTTTGCGCCAAGAGTTGGGCCAACGCTGCGCGCACCACTCATCTCCCAAAATGGCCCCAAAGCCCTCGCGGCCTGAGGCGTCAGTGTACATGTTTAACTCTGGACTCCCCACCCAAGGGGACCTCCACTTCACAGTCCCATTAAATTCCGCCAAGAAAACATCCCACATCCTCAAATCCTTCTTGAGACCGGAGGTCAACCTGACAAAATGGTACTGTTTGTTAATTTTCGCAGTGGCTTTGGCCAGGCGCCTAGCAAAGACGCGCCCCACCGGAATCACTCTCGCAGCAAAGTTTAGCTTACCCAAGAGGCTCTGAATGACCCCCAGCGGCGCCTTGTCTTTTCCCAGCAAGGCCTGGATGTCCCCCCTCAAGGCCCCCACCTTCTCTGCCGGCAAACGGGACACCCCCTGTACAGTGTCAAGCTCAATCCCCAGGAAAGTCAGCACCTGAGCAGGGCCTTCGGTCTTACCCGGCGCTAAGGGCACCCCCAAGCGGCCAGCCAGCTCCACAAAACAGTCCAAGCCCTCCTGGCACTCCTGCGTGCCCTCCCTCCCAATGAACAGGAAATCATCCAGGTAGTGAGACACCGCAGACACATTGTATTCCTCCACGAGGGCCCACTGCAGAAAGGTGCTGAATGCCTCAAAGAAAGCACACGAGACAGCGCACCCCATGGGCATACATTTGTCAAAGTAGTACCCCCCTTTCCATTTGAATCCCAAGAGGTGCTGACTGTCAGGATGGACCGGTAGCAAGCGGAAAGCCGCCTCAATATCTGCTTTGGCCAGCCAAGCTCCTACCCCTGCCCTCCTCACCAAATCTATGGCCATGTCCAGGGAACAATAGGAGACCGAACAAGCTTCTTCAGGCAACCATGAATTAACAGAGTCCCCCTCTGGGAAGGACAAATTGTGAATCAATCTGAAGGCCCCAGGATCTTTTTTGGGGACCACACCCAAAGGGGACACAACAAAGTCGTGGAGGGGGGGAGACAGGAAAGGCCCAGCCACCCTCCCCAATGCTACCTCCTTGTTGATCTTTATGTCTACGACCTCTGCGAGCTCCCTTACTGATTTTTGGTTATCAGCCTCTCTGCTGACTCTGGGGCCCTGATAGGGGATCTGGAAACCTTCGAGGAAACCATGGGACAGGGTATCCCTATCTTTCACATTGGGGTATTTATGAAGGAGGGCAAGTAACCTGGGCAAAATGATTGGCGATGGACCTTTGGTCCCGCGATAGGGGCAATCCCAGACCGGCACCACAGGTGGACGATGGGGAGGGCTGAGAGGCTCGCGCAGCTGGGAGACCACAGGAACTGGGGTAGGGGGGGTGGGAAGGACCCTGGGAGTACTACTTGTCTTTGTTGGCAGCATTGGGGGCAGGGGATCTCTTCTCGCAAGAGGACTCAGGGTGGGGGCCACCGCACTTGCTGCACGCATGGGAGAACTTGCAGGCTTTCCCCCAAGTGCAGTTTCCCGCATTAAACATCCTGCAGGTGGCAGGAGCATATTTCTTGGCGAATTGCTTGTTAGAACCGCCCCCCCCTCGCCCCCCACGAAAGGACTGGCGAAAATTACTCCTCTTCTGGGTGAACAGCTTCTCATTATCTGACTTCCTGGCCTGGACAACACTGTTAACACTTTCTACTTCACTTTTACCCATATGAGCAATCCACAGTCTGACCTCAACCTGATCCCACTCCAGCTCGGGGCAGACAGACATCTTTTTTCGGAACTCGCAGTCATAAGAATACCACCCCATCCCAGTTGTTGCTTCCGCTTCATTAACTATGATGCTATTGTATTGAAAAAGACCCTGTGCTTGGTCCGGAAAACGTTCAGTTATGACTGCTGCCAGGATGGCGAAGGCCTGACGCCAGTTTCTAATAGACTTCTCGGGCCAGGACTGGAAGCGAGCTTTCTTCTCCTCATCTTTAGACCCCATCCTACGCACATCTACCCCATCCGCCCCCAACATGAGGAGCGAGAAAATGTCAATGAACTCCCTCCTCCAAATGCCTTCCTTCGCCGCCTGGGGAACCTGCCAGGCCAGGGAGCATTTGCCTGATAGAAGGGGCGCCATGGTCATGAGGGCAGCGGGCGCAGGGATGGGCACCAATGATGTCGGTGGAGCCACCACACTGGTGGTCGGCAAAGGGGGGGGAGTGGCCGATAGCCCCGCTAGAGGCTGGGCAGCGACAACCGCCGGCAAAGGGGCCACCTGGGGCACACCCTGCATTGGCGGCGAAACCTGAGGAGGAAAAGCACCCGGCACCTGACTGTCTAACACGCTGACCGTCTGGACAATAGGTAAAGCGCCGGGACCCACAACAAACCCCCCTTGTGCAGGAGCACCACCCCACACTTGAGCAACATCTGCCTCCCCGGCAGAAGACAAAGGGGCCACTGGCGAAGATGGCAGAATCACAGGTAAAGCAGAAACAGATGATCCGGACTGGGCAGGGCACAAACTGGCTCTTATTTCGGACATAAAAGAGGCCAGCGAGTCAGTAATCTTACCCAGGTCCGCCCGGGTAGCGAATTCCGCACTCGGGACCGCCAAGCGTGGAGGAGAGGGGGGGCACACCCGGACCACCGCCGGGGGGGATGCCGGGGCATGTACTATCACGTTTCTGATCGGTTCAGCCGCCCTGGACTTTGCGGGGGGCTCCGGTGGGAAGTCTTTGACTGTTGGCTTCCTAGTGCGCTTGGACCTCCCTGTGGTTGTGTCCTCTGCCGCCTCAATTTCAGTTATGAGTGGGGCAGGGGGCGGCCCCGTTGCTCTAGGGGGGTTGGCAAGTAAAAGTCCACTCGCCCACGCCACCCCATTAGTCTTTATCGCATCCAAAAGGGCTTTCATCTGGGGGTCTTGCGACGGTCCTAGCCCAGAGTCCTCAACCAGGGAAGTCTGTGTGAAAAGGGCGGGGGACCCCTGACTCTCCATGCCGCAGTCGAAAGTATCCTGGAAAAGAGAGGACCGTGAGGACGTATACACACGACTTTGAATAAACCACAAGACACCATACACCCCCGAAAGCTCTCCCCCGAAGCACCCCACGACACTAGACCAAAAGGGGGGGGGGGGCGAAACTCCTGTCACGCGGGCAGATTCCACACAGGGAGGCCCACTCGCCAAAAACATACCTCAGCAAGATCCTTGTGACTCGGAAGTAACGCACCAATGCAGTCCCCCACACGAATAATGTACCTGAAACAACAGAATGGGCTGTGAAACGCCTGAATCACCACATCAAATGCCCATGCCGGGATCCACAGAGCACCATGATCGTAAAACGCCGGTAAACGCCCAACGTGAAAGCGTGCACAAACATTCAGGATGCGTGAGACTCTCTACAAACACATCAATCACGCGCGTGTGAAAACGTACCTTGCGCTTCCCCTGCGTAAGCGTGTGCGCAAAATATGACGATCGGTGAGGCACGGGGGGGGGGGGCCGGAGGGGGGGGGGGGCAGGTGGGCAGGCGTGCGGCAGAAGGTGCGACAAGATGTCCCGATATCCGGTAACCACGGAAGGGCTAGGCGCGGAAGCGACTGCGCGCAAACGGCCGGACTCTAAAAGACAAAGGGAAAGAGGCATGTGAACAACGAGGCCCCACCGGAGCCGCAAAGCGTGCGCACGCGCCAACCAAGATGAGACCCATGCGCAACCTCCACACGTCTTCTGTAAGAGAAACCAATGATTAGAAAATTACGCCAATTTGAAAGGCATGCGCCCGGCAGCCAAGCCCCTGTAGGCCCGGGATCCCAGGACGCAGGCCCCCCCCTACCTCCGGCAGTGTAAACACTCCGCACCCCCGGGGAGGGGCATACGAAATGGCGGGCGCCCGCCAGGTCCCTCACCTTGATCTCGGTGAAAGAAACATTTGAGCCAAACGATGCGCCAAGCCAAAGCAGCGTCGAACACGTCGTGTTCTGCCCACCTCCCCACACTCAGAAAACATAGCAAACCGCATATTGAACTCCAGCATGCGTGCGACCACAGGGGGGACGACGCTACAAACACAAAAGCGTTATAAATCAACATTCCGAATACATCCGCCGCGCCATCACGTCACAAACATTGAAACATTTTATAAGGCATCATTAGGAGAACATCCGCCGCGCCATAACACACCCAGCCCTCCAGCATAGTGAAACTACTAACTAACACATGTATTGACTTGAGCATAATCGTAAAGTTGGCCAAAACAGACATAAATGAGCCCGCAAGCTGTAAATTGGTTCCCTGCAACCCCTCGAAAACATGCCCCGCGCCATCAAGCAACGTAACACAAAGCATCAATAATCGAAAACAGCTGCATTAAAGTGGATACGGCATTTACTTAAGCATGTACAACAGATGCAAACCGAAAGGATTCGAAACTTCGAGCATGGAAAGATCTGCCTATACATGAAGGAAAAGGTTAAATACATTTCGAGCGGCAAGCATCCCATGCGCGACTGGCAGGCAAAGGGGGAACAGCACACGCGATCCAGCAACATCATACCTCACCCACGCGGGCAGGCCCCCCCACAAATAACCCGCCGATCAGGACACAAAATGGCCACCCCGACGGGAGAAAGATAGGCGGGGAAAGCGAGCGGAGGTCGACAAACCCCCCGTAAATACAGGCCCAATCCCACACGGCCGCACAAATCACCCCGGCCCCATCCCGTTGACGACGGTCAGCTGCTCGGGGAACCGCTGTGGGGCCCGTAAAGTACCCGCCGCAACCCGCATCCGCCAGGGACAAGGACCGCAACGGCCCCGGACGTCCCCCACCCCCCACAGCAGCCCGCCTTCACGGGCCACCTCGCCAGCTCTCACCTCACCTCGAGGGGGCAGGCGGCCAAGCAGGGACTGGGGGGTGGAGGCAACAAAAGGCCCGAGGCCCCGCTCACCTTGAAACGACGAAAGACGACAAAAGAGTGTTCAGCGAGGTCGCGACGGCGTCCGGGCGGCAAAGAGGATTCGAGGAAGGGGCGCCGCAGCATAAGTACACCATAAGCCCCTCCCCGCCGCCCGGACGAGATTCTCGGCCGGCCGCCTCCTCCAACCGGTGAGGCGGAGGTGCCGGACATTACAGTGGGGGGGCGGGACCGCCCTCCTTGACTAGGTACCCGCCCTCTTGATGGCCACTGCGTGGCCTCGGGCAGGCGCAAAGCATCAGAATGCCACCTACTGGCGCGCAGCAGTTCTGCTTTTAAAGTTTACAGATCCAGTCTTGATGCCAGGGGAATATTCACAATGTGAGGAATCGGAGGTTAAAAGTAACCATCAGAAATAAGTGTGTGTGTGGGGGTGGGGGTCATTTTAAAGTTATATCTTTTCGTGACATTTATTGTCCGATTTACCTCTTTTAATGGCTGAGATCGTGTTTTGGCTTTTAAAGTCAAAGTTTAAGTGGTATCTACCCCAACTCTACAGGCCTTTTTGTGAGGGTGGTCTGTCAGGAAATACCCCCTTGTGTGTAAAAATAGGGGTACCCTTGATGCAAGTTCCTAAATCAGGGAAAATTAACTAGTGTGTAAATATCACTAGGAACGATGAAAATGTAAGTGGACCTAAATATCTATTGTGAACAACATGTACATGCAATCCAATACAATAATGTCAAAAATATATATTTTTTCTATTGAATATATAAATATAGATTAATAAAGATAAATACAAAACATTGTAATGTAAAAAATATTTATAAAACGCAACTAACACCTGGCGGTTTCTTGGCGCTAGAGCATGGGGAGACAGACAGTCCGCAGGGCGAAGAGCGTTAATTGTAAGCATTACAAAACAGATGAGTTTTAAGGAGGGACCTGAAACGAGTGTAGGGGGAAGCAAGTCTTATGCCTAGAGGGAGTGTATTCCAGAGGGAAGGAGCAAGGAATGAGAATCTCAGTCCTCCCTGTTTCTTACGTTTAAAAGCTGGGACCTCGAGTAGGGCCAGGTGGGAAGAACGAAGGTTGCGTGAGGGGACATATGGGTGCAGTAGTGAAGAAATAAAAGACGGGCCCATACCGGTCAGGGACTTAAAAATAATGCAACCTAATTTGAATTTACAGCGTTCAGAGACGGGAAGCCAGAGGAGGGATTTTAGCAAAGGACGGACGTGTTGGTGCTTAGGTTGATGATAGAGAAGACGTGCGGCCTGATTCTGGACAAGTTGCAGCCTCTTCAGTTGGTAGGCCGGAATGCCAGCATAAAGGGAGTTGGCGTAGTCTATCCTAGAGATGACTAAAGCTAGCAAGACCAAGGTAAGAGCCTCAGTGGTCAGGAAACGAGCAATCTTTCGAATTTTCCATAACTGAAAGAAACTGGAGGAGACTACAGCATTGATCTGGGGTTTCATCGTGAGATCGTTACTGATGATAACCCCCAGACTTTTTGCTGAGTCGACTGGACTGGGGGGAAGGCCCAACCTCGCGGGCCAAAAGATGGATTTCCATGGGTTGGCAGCCCCCCCGACAAGGACCAACTCCGTCTTGTCGGGGTTAAGTTTGAGGTGGTTCACCCCCATCCAGTCACTGATGTGACAAAGGGTAGACTGAAAATTGTCAATGGACTGGTCCGAGGCGTTGATGTCGAAGACCAGCTGGATGTCATCCGCGTAATTAAACGCGGTGACATAGCTACCTCGTAAGGATCGAATAAGGGGGGTCAGGTATAAATTAAAAAGGAGAGGGGATAAGGAGGAGCCCTGCGGGACGCCACATGTCAGCCCGACCCTATCAGCAGAAAACTGAGAAAGCCGGACCGCCTGGTGGCGGTTGCTCAAAAAGGAGCGAACCCAGTCAAGGGCGGTACCCCGAATGCCGGCCTCCCTGACACAGCCGACCAGAATATCATGGTCGACCGTGTCAAAGACGTCCGACAGATCCAGGAGCACCAGAGCCTGACTGATGTTAGAGTCCGCCCCTCTCCGCAGTTCCTCCATGACTGAAAGTATAACTGACTCCGTAGAGTGGGCGGGTCTAAAACCGGCCTTTTGGGAGTCGAGGAATTGTGAATGTTCAATGAATGAGCTCAAGGTGTTAGTGACATGAGACTCAAGAACTTTGCTCAGGTAGGGGAGGAGGGAAATGGGACGAAAATTACTCATGACCGTAGGGTCTGCCATGGGTTTTTTAAGAATGGGCACAACCTCGGCAACTTTAAATGAGCTGGGAACCAGGCCAGAGGAGAGAGAATTATTCAAGAGCGCCAAAGGGGGGGTAGGACAGGCTGTGAAAGCCTCGCGGAGGATCAGGGGGGGCAGCAATCAGTGGGGGATCCAGAGGCGACCCTATTTAAGAGAGCTAGAACTCCTCCTCCGAGATTGGAGGGACCTGAGACAGCCGCTGAGGGTTAGGAGAAGGCAAGAAGGAATCAAACCTAGAGGAGTTGGGTGGGGCCAAGGACGAAATGCTATTTTTAATATTAGCAATTTTATCCACAAAAAACTGGTTGAGGGAATCGCAAAGCGCACGGGAGGGGAGAGGTTTAATGGTAACCCTGTCTGGGTGCGACAGCTCCTCTACAATGGAGAAGAAATCTTTGGTTTTGGTGGCCGAGTCGACAATCTTTTTAGAGAAATAGGAGGTCTTTGCTTGTAAGACCACTGATTTGTACTCTTTAAGCAGGGTTATAAACCGCAGCTTCGTGTCAGGAGCATAGCCTCGTCGCCAACGGCGCTCAGCCTGCCTAAGTCCAAGCTTTAGGACTTTAAGGTCCTCAGTGAACCACCTTTGTGCGTCGGGAAGGCGCTTAAGTTTAATCTGTCTAAAGGGGGCAACAACGTCACTGCCTGATTCAAGCCAGCACGTTAGGGCAGAGGCTTGGGTATCAATAGAATCGGAATTAGGGGGGGTGGAGGTTCTGAGTAGAGTGACAAATTTGCTAAGGTCGGCCCTGTTCCAGTTTCGAGCCGAGAGGTTACCCTCCAAATCCCTACTAGGGCAGGACGTAACCGTAACAGAGAAGGAGATTATGGAGTGATCTGACCATAGGCACGGAGAAATGAGGGGAACAGAAATATCCAGGTTGGAAGTCGAGACCTGGTCCAGGACGTGACCTTTAACATGAGTCGCTGAATTTATATGTTGAAGGCAATTCATGCCAGATAAGAGATCAGAAAATGTAACAGAACAGGCACTCTTCTTCTCATCAAAGGGCCAATAATTAAAATCTCCTAGGACTAAGATTTTTGAATTATTAATAACTAATTGAGAGAGCATGTCACGAACATCGTCGGAAAATTGGGCATGAACTGGGGGGGGGGGCGGTAGACTAGGACACAAATGAGAGGTGTCGCTGGGGATTCCAATCTCAGCACAAGGTAGTCGACCAAGGGGGTACTAACGGTAGTCAGGGCGGAAAATCTAATAGGATGTTTAACAATAGCTGCTACCCCACCTCCTGGCCTACCGGAGGCTCTATTCGCTTGAAGAATATAGTAGCCAGGGGGGATTACAGCAAGGATATCTGGAGAAGACTCCTCGTTAAGCCAAGTCTCAGTCAGCAGCAATATATCAGGATTTCCGGAGTCTAAAAGATTAAAGATTTCCAACTGGTGTTTTACCAGTGAGCGAGTATTAAGATAGCTCACTGTAAGTTTAGAGTGTAAAGACCCTTTAATGGGGAGGGGGTTGATAGCTGAGGAAAGCAGTGTGGCCGGAAGGGGGACTGAGGCCAGGGGGGAAGCTAACTCAGGAAATGTCTCTCTAACACAGAGTAACCACAATGGCTCAAGTCTCGACAAGGTAATAGGGGGAAGGGGCCTGTGAGCATGCAGTCGGGTTAAATCTGCGGACGAGGATCTGAAAAAGCGGGTAGAGGAACATGCCCCATGCACCGACCGGCCGCGGACGGGCGCAGACGGGCTTACCTTAGGCGCACCTTTGGCACGCCATCGTCGCGCCTGCTGCGCTCATCCGCTGCGCGTTCGAGTTGACATGTGCAAGATGTAGTCTAGCCCCGCCTCCAGCTAGACTGCAACCTCGGGTCCTGCCGGTCTGGGGACCGACCTAAGATGGCACCCTGCCCTCCACACAATCAGCAATACAGCCGTGATGGACCGGGGCAAGGGGAAACACACCAGGCAGCAAGTAAGTGCAGGGAAGAACATTAGTGAATTAAAAAAACGATTTAGCAATTTAAAAATGCAGGGTAGATGCTGCGGTTTAAAAGCTGGCAAATACAATTGAAATTAAAATGAGGCTAAGCGTAAGTAAGTAGCAGGACAGAAGAGAGCACTGTAATCTTCAATCATTACTCAGCGCGTGCCTCGCAGCCTGCCCCCCAACGCACAGCAGTGTTTGTAGGAGCTGCCACCACCTACTAGGACCGCAGCGATTCACTCGCACTCAGCCAAGAAGTAGTCTAGCCCCGCCTCCAGCTAGACCGCAACCTCGGGTCCTGCCGGTCTGGGGACTGACCTAAGATGGCGCCCTGCCCTCCACACACTCGGCAATACAGCCGTGATGAACCGGGGCAAGGGGAAACACACCAGGCAGCAAGTAAGTGCAGGGAAGAACAATTAGTGAATTAAAAAACGATTTAGCAATTTAAAAATGCAGGGTAGATGCTGCGGTTTAAAAGCTGGCAAATACAATTGAAATTAAAATGAGGCTAAGCGTGAGTAAGTAGCGGGACAGAAGAGAGCACTGTAATCTTCAATCATTACTCAGCGCGTGCCTCGCAGTCTGCCCCCCAACGCACAGCAGTGTTTGTAGGAGCTGCCACCACCTACTAGGACCGACATTTAGATAAAACAATTCAATCCTCTGATCTTTATGGTTGATTCAAGCAATCCCATTGCTTATTCTTTGGGGGAGGGGGGTAGTTTAACAATAAATGAGGTGTATATATTGTCTAACATGGATATATGAAGACATATGCTCAAATATTCAAATTACATCAAAAACATGAAAACAACATAGTCATGTCATTAATACAGAGGACAGTTATATTTGGCATGGCTCATGGAAATCTGTATCCTACGTGCATATATACACCACTGCGTTAATGATATAACGTGTCTTTCATCCCTATATTGAACAGAACTCAGGTAGACTCAGGAACAAACCAAGACGAGCCGAACACCGGGAATTCGAATATCCCAGCCGCCCAACTCTCCAGATGGGCGTGCATGACCGGCTCCCTTGCTGCTACCTCCCGTATCTATAGATCCATTGTTAGCTGCCATCAGTGCGGGTCACAAGTATCTGCTGGCCATACGCCCGATTATATGTTTAAAGATACATATCGTCATCATTAATAGAGACATATGTACAGAGCATACAAGCCCGATTTACCTTATATCATTAACGCAGTGGTGTATATATGCAGACTTGACCACAGCTCGTCACTGCTTTGTTTCATTTGAACTGGATCACGTCTTATGCTCGGCAGACTTGAACCATCTTTAATGTGGCCCTCTTTATCATTCCACCCTCGGATGTCCTTCCATGATAGATTCCTCTATTTGGCGAGAAGGCTTCTATACATTCACAGTTCCAACATCAGTGGGCCTCGATGAGGTTTTATTTTTAATATACATGGCTTCCTGATGAAGGCACCCAGCCGAAACGCGCGTAGGATACAGATTTCCATGAGCCATGCCAAATATAGCGGTCCTCTGTATTAATGACATGACTATGTTGTTTTCATGTTTTTTATGTAATTTGAATATTTGAGCATATGTCTTCATATATCCATGTTAGACATTATATACACCTCATTTATTGTTAAACTACCCCCGAAAAGAATAAGCAATGGGATTGTTTGAATCAACCATAAAGATCAGAGGATTGAATTGTTTTATCTAAATGTTTTGTATTTATCTTTATTAATCTATATTTATATATTCAATAGAAAAAAATAAAATATTTTTGACATTATTGTATTGCATGTACATGTTGTTCACAGGAAATACCCCTTTCAATTCTGAGCATTCCGGATCAAATGTGTGTGCATCTCTTATCGCACGTGAGCTAAGGTTATCTTTTACTTTGACATCATGACTGAATATTTTCATAAAGCTGTGTGCGCCTCTCCGAGGGCGTGGCCGTGTCTGCAAACGCACGCAACAGGTGCCCTTGCACCCGAGTTTGCTTAGGATAATGTGTGCGTCGCCGCAGACTGTGTCCGTGTGTACTCTGAGGGTGTGCCTGTCCGTGTGTGCCTGCGGTCTGCGCCTGTGGTTTGGGACCGCCTGGGTCTCTCAGCAGCGGGCGTGAATGCTGGAATTGAACGCACACAAGTCCGTGTGTGCAGGGTTCGTTTTCGTTGCGTCTGAAACGGTCTTCCAGTGGAGCCCTCCCGAGCACGAGAAGCGCTTTTAAAGCCTGCTGCTGCCTCTCAGCGCCCAGGATGCCAAGAATATGAATGGGACGTCAGTCTGTCCAGCCAAAACTAACAGTTCAAGTCACAGAGCAAACACTGGGGAGTTCAGTCAGAGCTCATTTCAGAAACAAAGGCCAGGCGCTGCTGTCTGCCTGATGTCCAAGAAATCAAAATGCAAACCCGGGAGCTGATCCGGGTGCTGCCCCCCCCCCCCCCCCCCCCCTCTTCCCTTACCAAGCTCCCTCGCGCTGGCATCCTCGCACAGAGGTTCCGGCTGTCTCAACCACGTGGCCAAGGCCACGACGCATCTCAAGCATGGCATGCTCCGCCAGCTCTCTGTATTGTGGCCCCGAGACGCTCAGGTGCCCAAGAAGGCACGGTGCCAAAGCAGCGTCATTTATTTGCCAGGTGGACTTGTTTTCCCTGATACACATCTCTCGGCTGAGTCCAACACTTTACTTTATCCCTGTTTCCCTCTACAGCTCACCAGAGCGCTTTGAAGGGGCCCTTGTGCGGCGTGAGCGCTACAAAGGTACCCCACATTACCAAACCCTACTCCTTTCTTCTCTCGTATACATCGGTCTCAGTCTAGCGCCTTTCATCTTCGCTCCGTTTAGCGCTTTAAAGTAGCCTAGGAAACACAGGTAAACTAACGGCGGGCCCTCCACTCGCCTCAGCACAGGGGTGGTTTGTTTGCAGACGACACCACTGTGGCGCTAGCGCCAGATTCTAGGCACCCTCAGCATCACCACTGCCCCTCTTGCCGTACAAGGCCTTGCGCCTCCCACAGTGCAGGTCTGAGGCCCATGACCCCTGGTACAAAAAGGTCTGTCCCATGCATCGTGCGTTGCAACAAGGCCCTGCACGTGCCTCGTTACACGGCCATCCCTACGGCATCACAAAAGCGCCAGTTCTAACATACAAGCCGTGGTTTAAATGGAGCAGAAGTGCTGGCACTCACTGTCCAGAGTACCTGCACAGCGCGTGCTACTCTCGCATTACAGGCATTTAAGCAGCGCTGAGAGGTGCAGGTACTCTCCCTTCAAAATTGAAGAAGTGCGGGTACTCCGTACCGGACAGCACCTGCCCATTTTAACCGCGTGTAACACGGGCCACGAATCCCACGATGCTGGATGCTTGTGGTAACACTTGGTCTGAAGGGGGAAAGTGCCAGAGGTTGGTCAATGGAGGGATCAGCAGCAGAAATGGGAAGAGGGGAAATGAGTGAGGAGCCGGGTGGCTAGAATGACCTACCCCAAGGTCATACCTCCCAGTGTAAAGGGGTAAAGGGCATTGTGAGGAGAGGAGCTATGCGACCAGGAAGAACGGAGAAGAAGTAAAAGTGTGGTAAGAAGAGGCAAACAGAGTGCCAGGGAGGGAAGGGGAAGGGAGACATACATTAATAAAGAAAGCAGGATCTGGTAAAGCGGAAGAAAGTGAAAGATTAAGAGAAAGCGAGACAGGTGCAGGAAGAACCAAGTGATGCACAAAGCTTTTTCCAAAAGTAGCTGGGTCTTACTTAGTTGGGAATTACACTTGGATACCCCAGGACTGGTTTACAACACATTTTATCTCAGCGGATGTGTCTCAAGCGAGGGTTAGCTGCGAGTTATCAAAAAAAAAATCTTTGTGATTCAGGCTTAAATATTCAGGTGTAATTCAGCCCTATGACCAAAGTACAACGACTCTGATAAAAAGTTTAATTAATTTGGCCATAGGACAGTAAGAAAGAGGAAACAAGAGACTGAGAAACCCAGAGACAGAAAGCAAAAAAAAAAGAAACAGCATAAAAAATTGAGGCAGAAAGAAATGGAGAGTAAGAAATCTACAACATGTTAACACTTGACAACGAGGGCAAGAAATCTTGCAAGTAAGCACCCAAGAGTGAGAGAATGAAATCAAAATACAGAGTACGAATTTATAGGGATTAAGAAATTGAGAGTGAACTTAAAAATACAAGAGCAAGATTTAAAATAGATTCAAGAGCAAGATATAAAATACAAAATCAAGAGCGAGTGCAAAAGACTGAAAAGCAAGACTCAAAGGAGTAAGAATTTGAAAGAGCGAGCACAATAAATTGAGCAAGAGTAAGAAATAGAGCTGGGAATAAGAAATGGAGAGAGAAAGAAATTGGAAGACAGAAATTAAAAGTCAGTGACTCTGTTGGAGAGTCTAAAATTAAGATTTGGAAACAGAGTAAGAAATTGAGACTGAATGAGTAAAAAATCATGAGAGAGTAAGATATAGTGAGTGAAAGTAAGAAATTGAGCATGGGAGTAAGAACAGAGTGGTAAATCCATATACAAATTTTACATTATCATGTGGCAATACTACACCAGTGCCATGCAATTAGAAGTTGAACACAAAAGAATGGGGAATTACAATGCAGAAGGAGTAGTTTCTTACCTGTAACTCCAGTTCTGTAGTAGTGGTATCTCTGTTATAGTCATAATCTAGTGAATAGTCCCGCTCATGTGCGGGGACCCCGGAGCAATCAAAAATAATCTCTTTAGCTGTCTTCTTTGCAGTAGTGCATAGACACTAGAGAATTAAAGAAAGATAATGCAGCCTATACATGCAAGGCTACACTGTCCAGTACTTCAACTAGAAAAGCAAAGGATATTCCACCAATATCACATTTAAACCTGTCTGCCAGGTTTCACCATGGAAAACACTTCCCCCCCTTCACCAAATCCTTGGAATGATGGAGAGGAAGGACACGACAGACTGGCTGCCCTATAGGCTGCCCTTATGTTGCTTAAAAAGGGATACCGTGCCTTTAAGGAAACTTTCCAGAACTCTCCTGGTATCCCAGAATGCACAGCAACTCCCTCCATTTTCAGTACTTTTTTCCGGCTCCTGTTAGCAGGACCCTGGAGCATTGAGCTCTCCCTTTTTGGGATTCTTTTCTACAAATTGTGCACTTTTAAAGTGTTAGAGTGTGTTCACTCGACGTGTTTTGCCTCTTCTCATCTTTGCTGGAGTTGATCTGGTGTTTTGGTCTGCTCGTTTATCAAATATGTCTGCCTTATTTGATAAATGCCCTGAGTGCTCCAGGAAAAAGGCAAAATCGGATCCTCACAGGGTTTGCATCCTGTGCCTGCCTTCTTCTCATGTTCCTGAGGAGTGTGATATCTGTCTGCAGTTCCCTAAAAGGACCCTGAAGGACAGGGAGAAGACCAGGCTCCAAGGTTTGAAACAGAGAAGGCAGCAAGCATAAGGTGGGTCTGGGCATGAAGGGGCTCCTTCCTCTGCCCGTGTGCCGGCCTCTTGGGGGCTCCCCAGTAAAGAAAAGGCCAGAAAACGCCACCGGTCTCCGTCGATAGCCTCGACGTCGGCGTCAAAAGGAATGACCACAGTCTGTTCCCCGTCTCCCCAGGGCTCTGGGTCGAAGCGCATTCGACGTTCGACGTCGAGGGGACTGACGTCGAGACCTCCGACGAGGTCGACGTCGAGGACTGATTCGTCGTCGAGCCATCATCGACGTCGAGAGAGGTCAAGACGCCGGCGCTCGCCGTCGAGGCGACACGTAAGTCAGCGACGTCGAGACTAAGATCAGCGTCCAGACGGAGGTCGTCGACGCCGAGAAGATCGCCGTCGTCGAGGAGAAGATGGCCGTAGTCGAGGAGACGATCGACGTCGAGGCGACAACCATGGACGCCGAGCAGCTCGTCGAGGCGACGTTCGTCGACGTCAAGGAGACGCTTGTCGACGTCGAGGGGGCGCTTAGCATCGAGGAGGAAGCCTAGACGTTCTAGGACCAGGACGGAGTCCTCGGCTTCAGCGAGTACACGGTCGCGGCGGCGCCGTCGCTCATCTACGAGGGGTAGGGCCTCAAGATCGCCCCCCTCTGGTTAGAAGAAGAAGAAAAGGAGAGTGGGACAGTCTCCGGGCTCGGAGTACTCTCAAGTTTATTCACCCTCTAAACCGAGGTCTCTTACACCTCCTCCTTTGCCCGTGGATCCTCCTCCGCGGAACCCGACTCCTCCTCCACTACCTCAACCTCCTACTCCACCACCTCCGGTTCCTCCTCACCGTCCTCCTCCACCGGCTCCGCCAAGGTCGGCCTCGTTGCCTCATTTGCCGACGCCGCCTACGGGGCCTCCGCAACTTAGGCTCCCGGTTCAGCCTCCACAGCGCCCTCCTTTCCGGCCCGCGGAACGCCCGGAACTACTGCAAAGAAGACAGCTTAAGAGATTATTTTTGATTGCTCCGGGGTCCCCGCACATGAGCGGGACTATTCACTAGATTATGACTATACATAGAGATCCCCTACTACAGAACAGGATTTACAGGTTTTAAAACCAGAATTAATTGAGCAGGAGGTAAATGTGTGCAGAAGCACCTGATTGGGGTTGGGCAAAGGGCGGGGGTGGAGGGACTCATAATCAGGGCTCTGTGAGGTACCCAAATAAAGCTAGTGTCAATGTCTTTAGAATGCAACAAAACAATTTATGACGCCCACCTCACCCAGACCAGGCAGATTTTTTTTGTAGTTGCACCAATGAGAAGGTACTTGGGATGTCTCCTTCTGATGGAGGAAAGTTGTGAAAATAATTACAGATTTAAGAATTAAGCTGTCCCCTTAAGAGGTGCATGTTTTGTATGTAAAGGAGGAATTTCAAATTAGAGGCGACTGGGGGTCCTACCTGCCGGGACTATTCCACGACAATCTGTCGCGATAGAGACAAGCACATAATTAATAAATAAATTCCGCATTTATAAAGCGCACACTTATCACCCTTAAGAGTATCCAGGCGCTGGGCAGCCGGCGGGGAGATGAAGTGAGCTTTTGTCCAGAATCACATGATGCTGAGCTGAGCTGCCGCCGGCAATCAAATAGTCAGCCTCTCTGGCTGCTGCGCCACATCTCTCACACAAAAATTGACTCTTATTTGCCTAGCTGAGAGATCAATTTATTCATTGAGAGCATATATACAGCAGATGCGTGTTGGCCCCACAGAAATAGGGATGTAATCAGATCCTGAATGCAAAACATTTTACCAGCATTCACAAGATGCGAAGTAAACTCTGTATGCGAGAGAGTGCCCAGTGTCGTCGAGTGACGGCTTGACCTGAACCAGATTTCAGGGGCACTGACATGGCATACTTGCACATAAAATGAATCTGAAAGGGGTTCAGTTACATAGTTTGCTAATCTGGCATAGATTCGACCTCGTAGACCAGCACGGGCAACACTTTTCTGGGCCAAGAATTAAAACTGCTCCCGGACATGCACTGACTTAGTGTTGGAATTGAAAACAAAAGATGAAGTCATAAGCAGTAGAGTCTGACTGATAACTTGTGTATTTTTCTTATTTTTTTTTTATCTGCTGCAAAGAAATTGGCAACACTGGGAAATGTGACAGTAAATCTGTTCTACCTCATTTTTGGTCACAAAGACGCCTATTTTAAACTATCTTACAAGGAAAAGGCACTTGCTACTGAGATCCTTGTGTGCCCAGCAATGTTCACATGATAATAAGAATGGTAAGATAGCTCTGGTGGTTAAAGCAATTGTTGGAGAGCTCTGTGTGCATTTTGACTCAAAGTAGTGAAGTCATCAAATATTACAGCTAAACAGGGGTGGTTTGACTCAGCCTGTACCAAAGCGAAAATAGCCCTCGTAAATGCCTTAAAACCTCTCCCCAGAGATTATCTCAAGATCCGCTCTACGCAATGAGTATAAATTAGCCAGGAGTGCGAGAGAGAATGATCTGAGGGCACAGGCGTGGGAAGACCTTGAGCAGGCAGCTAGCTCTGGCAGCAGTACAGATTTTTGGGAAGTTGTAAATGCTCCTTATTTTAAAGAGGTCAGTGACCCCGTACGAGATGTGCATGTAGATGAAGAGGCATGGGTGAGACATTTTGAAGGAATTGTTGGGCTATCAACTCCTTCACCTACATTAGTATGCTCCCCAGAAACTTTACCACAGGAAGGACTAACCTTCACTGTATCCGAGGTCCGAAAGGCATTCGAATCCTGTACCCCAGGTAAAGCTCCGGGGCCAGACGGTGTACCAATTGACCTCTTCCAATACGATTATGACATGTGGGTCCCCTTACTTGCAAATATGTTTACCAGCTTTCAGATAGTAGGTCCACCTCCATCATGGAACCAGAGTGTAACTGTCCCAATTTATGAAAAAGGGGACAGGGGCTCTCCAAAGAATTACCGGCCTATATCTCTCCTCGATACCACCGCCAAATTAATGGGGCGGGTTCTACTGGCCAGATTGGAGGATTGGGCAGAATCGCATAATATAATCATGAAGGCACAATATGGGTTCTGCAGAGGTATGGGGACGGTCAACTCGTGCCTAAACCTTTCCCTAACTATAGGGAAGTACTCAAAGGCTAAAAGCGGGAAGCTATACATGGCCTTCATGGACTTAACATCAGTTTTTGATTGCGTCTCACATTCCAGGCTATGGTCCATGATGGAGAGTATGGGCATTGACCCGCCGATCATTGGGTTAATCCGCAGCTATATGCCAATGCCACTGCCTGCGTAAGATATGGCAGGAAGGGGGAGTGCACTCGTCATTTTAAAATCGAAAAGGGAGTTAGACAGGGGTGTGTGCTCGCCCCGTTTCTCTTTTCAATCTATACGAACGGAGTCAAGTCCTCCCTGTCTGCTCTCTCATTGGATGTGCCCAAATTCGATCAAACCCCCCCGGCATACGCTGATGACGCGGTACTGATGGCAAGATCGGGGCTGGCCTTACAAAAATGAATTAAAGCTTATTCCAGCTTCACGGCCTCCCTTGATCTAAAAGTCAATGAATCCAAATAATTTATAATAGTGGCCGGAGAGACTAGAGGTGAGAAACATCCCCATTTTCAGATGGCTGGTAAGGTTAGTTCAAGGGAATTGAGGTGGTTGACTCCTTTTCATATCTCGGAGTGCTCTATGATAAGGATCACTCATGGGCTAAATTAGTGAAAACAAGAGGCCAGGGTATGCATAGGAGCCTCAGTGCTGTAAAGAGATTTGCAAAAAAGTTGGGTGGACGCCCATTGGACGCAATTAAAAACATTTACTTAGCTAAAATAAAGTCAGCTGTAACATACGGAGCAGGTGTCTGGGGGATGGTTAATGCTGCTTTGTTATAGCAAATAGAAGACTACTTTTTTAAAAATCGTGTGTCTTTACCCCAATCAGCCACAAATTACATTTTACATCTCAAATTGGGGTTTACTTACCTGAGTGACACCATAAGGTTAGCCCCAGTCCTTTTGTGGCTATCAATATGGCAGAGAACTACGGTGGACTTGACCCAAACCATTATAAGGGAATGCTGTAACATAGATCACTACAAAAAGATTGGGTGGCTAAATTATGTAGACACTGAAGTGAGAGCTCTGGGGATGCTAACACTTTTTTCAGGACCCTGATTCCTGCAAAGAGGTCAAGAAGAAATGGTTAACGGATTATACTCCCAAAGAGTAGAATATGCCTGTAGGGAAAAAAAACTGTTCCATTATTCCTCCATTGCATACAATCTGGTCCCAACAATATCAGGAGGGTTTCATTACTTAGCTCGTATCAATAATGCGCAGAATAGATTTATTTTATTGCGCTTCAGACTTAACATGATCCCGTTACTCCTGGGATACCCACAAAATAAATACGGATTAGCAGATCTCGCTCACTGCCCTTGCAATAACCATGCTGTGCAGTCAGATCTACATATCTTACTGTTTTGTAACAATTATTCAGAGTAAAGGAAAATATTTATACTTCCAATTTTGAGGCAGCATAAATTTAGGCAATGTCGGGTCGCCATGTACTTTCTAAAAGCTTTACTGGACCCATTTGTATGTTTTTGTGTCACTTCATTTTTATGGGCCTGTTTTGGGAAGAGGAAAAAGGTGGGCCCACATCTTAGTAGTATTGTGGAATTTTAATCATGAATTGTTCTTTTTTTTTTATATAAATAATTTTATGGTCTTACTTGGATCACAACAAATCTGTTTAATACTCATTTTAACTAATGTATACATGTATTTTTATTGACTTGAACATTTTTATGAGTATTTATGTGCTTTTATGGTCTGTCTACAAAAGATCGAATAAAGCTGTGTGACTGACTGACTCAAAGTAGTATAGAGGGTTATGAGGCCTACTCCACACCAAATTGTCTAACAAGCAGATCACAGACTTGCATTTTATGTAGGTAGGTTACCGCTTTTGACAGAGATATCCTTTTGTTACTTGTAGATCATACGTTGTAATACTTCTAATGTAGCAGAATGAGCTATAAACCAACATCAAGGAGTTGCATGCAAACTTCCAAGTCATGGTGTTGGAACCTTATTAATTTGATCTCAACCTGTTTTTACTCCAAGGTTATGACAAGCATTTACAATGCAATGGTTTTGCCTTTGTTAAAGTTAGAGCTATTGGCATTGCTCTTGACATTATTTTTATTTATGTTTTTTTTTGTAACAAATAAATGGCATTGTCATTTACAATAGCAGGGCACAGGGAAGGGGGGCGAGGAGAGACGAAGGAGAGCTGCGGGCTCAGGGAAGGGGGGGCGAGGAGAGACGGAGAGCTGCGGGCTCTTGTTGTAATGCTTGCATGGATGAGTTGGTGGATGCATGGATGAGTGCATGCATGGATGGGTGTATGGATGGGTGTATGGATAGATGCATGGATGGGTGGATGGATAGATGCATATATACAGCCAATCCCTCAACAATGTATGCAATCCACCAACCCATCCAACCAACAACCCATCCATGCATCCACCCATACATCATGCATACATTCATCATTCATGCATCTATCCACCCACTGTGTCCCACTCCGACCCCTCTAAATATAACTCATTTTTTCTGTATATAGAGAGGACTGTATTCACTAGTATATGCAGTAGACCTTTCTATTCTACCATTCGTATGCGACTCTTGCAGTACATCTATTCATATCCCTTCCATATATATATGGAAATATAACGAGAATCAACAGTCTCTTTTTTGTGTGACTACATCTAGTACATTTCAATTGTTTTCCTGTTTGTATCTTTTACTTAACGCATGTAAATCAAAGTCCTTAGGTTTGGCAACTGGTTCTTATGTAATGCGCTCTGACACCTTCGGGTAAAGTTCGCGCTACATAAAATCACATTAAATAAAACTTTACCCCACAAATCCAACCATCCATTTGTGCCTAGGCTTACATTTTACGGCCTCGAAGCACACAGAGAAGGGACAGTTTACTAAGTCGAGGCTTTGTAGGGTGCATGGCAGGGGACAGTTTTAGGCGCCAAGGGAGGGTAAGGAGCAGAGTCAGAGTACTTCACAGAGGTAGGGGGCAGTTTTTTCTGACATAAAAATGTCCAACTTGCTGCTTCGATTATATAAGCTGCTTTTAACCTCTGACCTTTAAAACAATTCATGTCCTACATTTCTGATCAAAACACATAGCCAGTGGTGACGCTGCGATCAATTCACAACTTTATGTCAGTCTTTAAGAAAGTTTCATATAATACCAGTCTGGAATGTCAAACAACATCATTCTGATTGCAGGCTAGTCTTCAACACCTGGCTTGCCCTTAGCGGGCATAAGTCCACGATACAGGACAGAAAAAACACAACCATCAAACCCTTGGATCTTAAAAATACCTCTGTTTCACCTCCACCTCAGGCGAGGAAAGGGGGTATTCTGTGAAGTCCAGGACCCCTAGAATACTTCTAATGGACCATAGGAAAGAAGGCAGTATTCTCCCTTACCTGAAAGGGATTTTTTGAACTGACCATCCAGATTCATAAGTACTGTGCCAGAAAACCTAGGTGGTGGCTGATGGAGTAAAAACACAGTCCATCCTTTATAAAACACCACAGGCACACTCGTCTGATAGTGGTGCTCAACCAAAGCGTGGCATTCTCCTGAACTTCCAGTACTGGTACTCTGCCCGTGTACCCACTTCATACATACAGCACTTTGCGGAGTTCTTTGTGCTGGAAACAGCTCTCTGCTGGCGCACCACCATACCAAACCACAGAGCAGTCGTGCACTCTGTTGGGAAACAAGAACATCAATCTTGACCGGCACAACAACCTGCTTCAGCGGTAGTTAGACAGGCAATCCCAAGGTGTATAATCTTAGCCAGCAATGAATGCTTCAAGCTGCGCAAATCCCATTTCCAACATAGAGCAACACCCTTCAACATTCCATGTCATTCCAGTACTTACATCCACACAGCACCATACATACATCTTAAAACTACACAATCCGTTGTGTGTCGGGGTCGGATGCCCCGCACACAGCCCTACTCTACACACACTAACATGAGCTGCATCAATACCCACAGAAGATTGCCACAGCCAAGCCACCGCCCTGCATCTCTGGCGCTGCACAGATAAACAACTGTCGATATATGTGATACCAGTGCAGCAATCCCGGCTGCCGTATCATTAAAGACAGGCACGCATCATTTTATCATCTTCCTGCTACTATAATGCTTCCTATAATTGACAGATGTACCATTGCCGTTGCCACGTTTCACGTCTCTACCAGGACTGGTCCCACCAACAGGGTTTGGACCCCAAAAGCTTTACTGTCATCTTTCTGTCCACGAAATGGGTACCAAAGAGAAGGTGGGTGGCATTAATCTATGTAAGCATTTGGAGACAAGTCAGCCTGCACTAGGAGTCATTGTGCGCTCGTAGCTCGCTGCATGCTTAACACCAACACCCAGCACTGCCAGTGCCCTCCCGTGGCTTCGATTATAGCTGAGGGTGAGACAGTTATACAGACTCCGGTTTCACCAGAGGGCCGGCAAATGTCTGTAAAGCAGCCCTGGACAACACAAACATGTGCAGACGCACCCAATGTACCTGCTGCAAGGTGATACTGAATACATAGCAGCCTGTCCTGCGTTGCGGCCCAGGAGCAAGCCATGGGCTGAGCCCTGCTGAGGGCCGTCCTCCGGGTGACTGGCGGGAAGGGGTCCCCTTCGAAGCCACAAGCACCGGCACTTTAACGAGTGGAGTGTAAAAGCAGTGCGGAAGGCCACTCCATCCACCTGAGAGCCGGGCCTCCACTGGAAGCTGGCCTGAGTCGGGGCGAGGCTGCAGACGACGACAGCCGAGCTACGCCAGCCTGCAGCAATGAGGCGTGGGCACGGAGGGCTGCGAGCAGAGCGAGGAATGAGGGAGCAGCGTCAGGCAGGAAGGGTGACCGGGGCAATGCTTCTGTGTGTAACACATGGTTTTACCTGCAATGTGGCACAGAAAATGCAAAGTGTTCCGTTATTTTTAAAGGGCAATCGATCCTTTCATTCACAACTATAAGCTTTCCAAGTTAGCCATTGGGTGCCAGTGCCGGCAATGCCGGACCAGATTCGGGGGCGTTCCCGGCTTTTGGCTGACGTAGCGTGACGTCCCCAAAAGCCAAAAATTCCCGGGAACGCCCCCGAATCTGGTCCGGCATTGACGGACAGAGCCCTCTCCCAATGGCTAGCCTCCATTTATGGAGCTAGCCAATGGGAGAGTGGGGACGAACCATGCCCCACAGAGAGAAATCATCACGTTTTTCCTAGTGCATGCGCACTTCGTACGCATCGGCTAGGCAAAACCTAAAAAGTGCCGGACCATTTACTTGCCTTAGGTCACTCTGAGCCTTTCCGCATATGAGGATATTGGGCACCCCCTGGCCTTTCGAGCACTCTTTGACCAGCAGTGCACCGGCCTTCTCTGTTGAAGATGGGGCAGGTTGGGGCTGGTGTGTTTCCCACCTTTTCCAAAGATGCTGAATCCTAGGGTTGAACGTGAGTGACTGTACACATGATGTGTGAGCCAGACTATGCGTTGTGTGGGCTGTCTCTCTATAGATACTGGAGACAGGCCTTGAAACTGGCTTAACAGCCAGAGCTGCTGACTCTGGATTTGGAGAACCAGGTTCGAGTCTCTGCGTCATCTCAACATCCTGTGATTCTGAGCAAATCGCGTAATCTCCCCGTGCCTACCAAAAATGAACGTGTCCTTGTGTAATGTAACTGATGCTCATGTAAAGCGCTCCAATACCTTCGGGTCGAGTTGGCGCTATATAAAACTGCAACAACAACAAACATATCACTGTATACCACAGAGTTCTTTGGCCTTGCCACCAGAAGACGTGAAAGGCAACTTCAGTGGCACTTTCGGTCGACCTGGTATAAATAGTTTCCAGTAGAAACATCAGCAGCATCAGGACTTTCTAGGAGCCCCTGGGGGAGTACGGCCCATCTGTTCAGCGGAATGAAGACAAGACATGTTACCCCTTCAAGGAAAGGACCAAGCAAGGCCAATGTGTATCGCTGAATCTCTCATCCACCAAAGAAAGAATGATGTAAGAAACTGGCGACCTGTAATCCACAATAGAAAGGGACAGACACACAGACACACACCACCGCCCACCACTGACCCCGCACAGGGCTACCAGCGACGAGGTGAGAAGTGCAGAGATGAAGGAAACACACAATGGGAAGGGGCAGGGGGAGGGCAGGGGGGAGGGCCGCGTCACTTCCCGGAGGCCCCCGCAGACCTGCCACTCACAGGACCAGCACCCGGGGGTGGACTCTGGAACAGGCTGACTCGGAAAATGAGCCCACCTGGCACTGGGAAGTGAGCTCCAGGCACCATCTGTGCTCCAACCTAAAAGGTGGTGGATGGGAGCACATAGAGGGTAATCTGTGTGTAATGGTCCAACAAAGCAATCTCGTGGGTGTGGGGGCGTCGCAAGCCACGAGGCCCTCGGCTTCATGGCTTATTGTCACAGGAGGCCTCGTGACATTATAAGACCTTTAAAAAGATACACGTATGTATGTATACATATCTACATATATATTTATGCGCATGTGCAATGTACAGGCACATAGATACATGCACATCTGTGAACACATATCATGAACCCAAACCCACATATACGTGTACATTGATAACACACATTTAAAACAGCCAGATGTGCAGACAGATTGTATGTGCACGGCCCCCCGGCCCCCACTCACCCGCGTGTAGATGTGCTTCTTGGTCAGAGCCATCCTGCCGGCCCCCTGGGGGCTGTCCCACCCTCTCCGTGTGTCAGCCGCTCCCTTTGTGGGGCTGCTCCCGGCGCATCCCCTGACACCCCAGCAGGATGTGGCTGCGGGTGCGAGCGGCCGGCCCGGCTGCGGTCAAGTCAAGTCAGAGAATTTATATAGCGCACTACATACCCAGAGGGTCTCAAGGCGCTTAAGGAGGGGTAGGGAATCACTTGTCAAATATCCACGTTTTAAGTTGCTTTCTGAATGCTAGGTGGTTCTGGGTAAGGCGAAGGTAGGTGGGAAGTGAGTTCCAGGTTTTAGCTGCCAGGTAGGAGAAGGATCTACCTCCCATGGTGGTCTTGTTGATGCGAGGTACATTGGCAAGGGCTTGGTTGGAAGATCGAAGCTGGCGGGAGGGGGCGTAGAAGGACAGTCGTGTGTTGAGGCATTCTGGTCCGATTTCGTAGAGTGCTTTGTGTGCGTGGGTAAGGAGCCGGAAAGTGATTCTCTTATTGACGGGAAGCCAGTGGAGGTTTTTCAGGTGACCAGAGATATGTTCTTTACGCGGGATGTCTAATATGAGCCTGGCTGAGGCGTTTTGGATTCGTTGGAGTTTTTTCTGGAGTTTAGCGGTAGTCCCGGCGTAGAGGGTGTTTCCATAGTCCAGTCGGCTCGTGACCAGAGCGTGGGTGACCGTTTTCCTAGTTTCGGTGGGGATCCAACGAAATGTTTTTTTGAGCATGCGAAGAATGTTGAAGCAGGATGAGGAGACGGCGTTGACTTGTCTGTTCATTGAAAGTGAGGAATCCAGGATGACGCCCAGGTTCCGTGCATGGTCTGTCGGGATGGGTGCTTTTCCAAGGGCTTCTGGCCACCAAGAGTCGTCCCATGCGGAGGGGGAGGTACCTAAGATGAGGACTTCTGTTTTATCTGAGTTCAGTTTCAGACGGCTGTGTTTCATCCATTCGGCTACTTCTTTCATTCCTTCGTGTAGGTTCGTTTTGGCGGTGCTAGGGTCATTGGTGAGTGATAGGATCAGTTGAGTGTCATCCGCGTAGGAGATGATGTTGAGGTGCCTGGTGTCAGCGGCGGTGGGAGTGACCCCCCGGAGCTCCGTCTGCCTCTGCCCCCTGGAGGGCTCCCCGATGCTGGGCATAGCTGCCAATGTTTCAGATTGCTTTTGTGTGACATTTTCATAATCTCAGTGTAATTATGAGTGACATTCAACGACTATGAGTGACACTTTCTCACAAGCAAAATCAAGCAATAAATACGAGAGGAACATATAAATATCAGAAAATACACCCATTTGAGCAACCAGAAACTCTAAAATATTTAAACTGCTGCAAAGCACCAGAGCCAGGTGTAGTGGCGACAGGCGTTCCAGGCTGCATTGGCCATGGAAGCAGTCAGAGCGAACCCCCAATCTGTGTACTCAGATGATTACAACAGGCACCCCAACCACCATGCTATCTTTCTCGGTTCAATCTCTTGTCCTGTGGGATAAATACACAGATCTTCACAGATGGCACATGAAGCCACTCCATTAACAGCAAGTAATCAAACCTGTAACTTGTAGTTTACACATAGGTTTTTCCAACAAGCTCACTAAGTGTCTGTGCTCTGTCACCATGGTCGCACCCCTTCGGTCCCTGCAAGATGTATACACATTAAAGCAAATACCCTAAGGCTGCAGTGCCTAACACTATAATTTGCAGTTTACACATAGATCACACTTCCTAAAACATACACAGTCCTTTACAGCAGGCACTCTGGTCACTCCAAACACATAACCTGCACACACATCTGCAGCTAGCACATGAACCACATGGGCTGTTTTATAGTGCAGATACCTTTCCCAGCGTTTGCCCCTCCTGTTGAGTTTGCTGCTGTCCACTGGGAGCCCCACAGAGAGTCCACATGTACAGATACCTTTATGGCAGGCCTCTGTAACTCAAAACCCAAGATTGGACAGATTTTGTTTTGATTTTTATAGCAACTATTTACAGGTTCAAAATCGGGCAGGAGGATGGGAAATTAATGAAATCCAAAGGCGCACCTGGGATGGACTTTGTTTCTGACCACCCACCTCCCAAAACCATTCCCTTCCATCTTCCAACCACCTCAAGTCCCTCCTCACCCAGTAACAGGATACAGACCTCTGTTCAAATATTGGTCTTGTATATATGCGTACAGTTACAAGCCACAGCATCAAGTTATTGCACAGCAGAGTTATTAAAGTGGGCCTTCAGCACTAATAACAGATTCTATGTTTGCTTCAAATGTTGCGGTTTGATCGACCTCATGAAGATGAAAGGCTGCGCTCGGCTGCGAGAGAAATCTATGAGGAAAGGATAAACTCGTGCGCACCTTAGTCCACTGAGCCCCCGGCTGACTTCAACGTAAAGGTAGGTGAAAAGTGCTGTGAGCAGAAGGAACCACACAAACCCTCCCCAAAATACACAATATAGCAAGGCGTGAATAATGTGTGTAGATGAGATCAACCTCACCTTTTTTCTGCGTGTTAAAAACGTTTTCTAACTGCAAGTGCAGCCATACGTCTCCCTAAAATCGATTTGTCTGTGCACGAAGAAAGATAGCAAAATACACCAGAGCCTCTGAAATGCTGGGGACAGCGCTGCGCTAGAGCTGCTGAGCCCGGGCCGATGACAGGGAGGGAGAGCCGCGGGGTCCTAGCGCCGGGTACTTCCGTCCGAGGGACGGGGCATTCCCAAAAAGAGCAAGCACTTTGTGAGCTGGACTAAGAAGCGGAGAGAGACTAGGCTCCAGCAGTCGCCGCTATCATTTACAGTGCACCCCGTATGAGCAGCGCATGAGTAATGGAATCCCACTGAATGAAAGGAAGAGCAGCTCGGCACCTCCTATACACAGGCACCCACAGTTTGACATCTGGTCATCTCTCAGCAGCTGCCTTGTCCCAGCTAGCGAAGTTTCATCACTGGTGTGTAAGCCTGTTGCGTGCTTGTTGATTTGTGATATTTTAGAATAGGTTATTGATTTGCAACGCACTTTGGAGTACGACAGCACTCCGTGCAGCGGTATGCACCACTTTGTGTGTGCGGTGTACCTTCCAGAGCGCTGCCCCATCCAGCTTTATTCACAGATATGGAGGGGACTATCTATATGAAGACAGTGTGGAGAGGACTATGTATATGGAGAATGGTATGGAGGGGACTGTATATGGAGAATGGTATGGAGGGGACTGTATATGGAGATGGTATGGAGGGGACTGTATATGGAGATGGTATGGAGGGGATTATGTATGGAGATGGTGGGAGTCTGAGCGAAAGCACTACATGCACTGGAGACAGCACAAAGGACTGCGTGCTCTTCCCACGTTCCCCTTTAGCTTGCATGAATCTGCCTTCCTCCTCCCAGCCCCACTCTGGCAGAGATCCATGACCTCCAAACCCAGACCAGCACAAGAAGGTGAAGATCCCCCCCCCCTCTTACCCTCCCCCTCACCCCACCCATCTGTCCCAACCCACCCCCATCTACCTACCCCCACCTCCCTGTCTCACACATGATCTGCCCCTTTTGGTGCAGTTACCGACTGTGCTATGTACATCCAGCACCACGAGGCATTCTGGAACTTGTAGATTTTGTTGTTTAAATTGTTGGGGTCAACAATAGCTGGCACTTGTGGCTGGGGGAGCAAGGGTGACGACAAGCAGTGGGAAGGATGGTCATTGTGGTGGGGGGTAGAACGTGCTTGCCAGTGATGAATAAAACAGTTAAGAAGATAGTAGAGTAACACATGTTGGATCATAATGTTTTTTTTTCCGAACTCGCCGCCGTCAAGTAAGTTCCAATTAGGAGTCAGTGACGACTATTTATCATGTGGGTGAGTAGGGATAGGGTGCACGTATCTGTGCGCTCGCAAGTTTTGAAAAGGGAGATTGGATTTAGAGAAGTGCAACCAAGTATCTGCGCTGTACGCTCCTGCATTCATTCAACCAGACAGTCAGATTTGTTTTTTGTTGTTGCACTTTCATATAGCACCAACTCGACCCGAAGGTATCGGAGCGCTTTACAAGAGCACCAGTTGCATCACAGCCGGACACATTATTATTTTATTTTTTCTTTGGATTTTTTTTTTAGCACAGGGATATTAAGTGAATCACAGGGTGCCTGAGCCTCCCGCCAGACTCGAACCTGGTTCCCCAGCTTCAAGGTCGGCCGTTTTAGACGTTAATCTCTGCAGTCCTATTGAAAGTTGTCACTCTTTGGGAGTGACGTCCGCACGTTCGGCTGCTCTCCGCGGCTTTGCGTGGAATGGCACGCTGCTGCCCTCTGGGGCTTTCCGGCAGTCGCCTTCATCACGCATTGATTTCACGAGTCACTTCTTCCCCCCCACCCATGGTCGTTTGTTTCCTTCTACATTGGCCACTCCCCTACCCCTCCCCGTGACACACTGACACGAATCGAGAACGCGCCAAAGGCCAGACGGACACAAGACAGGAACCTGACCGACAGAGAGCCGGGCGGAGAAGGAGCAGCCCGGAGTACAAGATACCGGCAGCCCAGACTTATGCAAATATCACCAAAAGCCTGTAAGCAGCACAACAAGCAGGGCGTCCACACGCACGTGGGTTCTGAAGAGAAACTTATTTCCCTTATCCCCTCTTAAAAAAAAAAAAAAAAGTGCGAAAAAGCAACGAAAGGCGACTAAACTTAGAGAGCATAACTCACCCGCTGGGGACGTTCTGCCGGCTCAAAATAATGCCATTCTCTCCCCTTTATGTCAGAGACACACATGCGGATCTCGTTTGAATTGTAGCAAGTAAAGCATGCAACAGTCATGCAGTAAACAACAACAGATCCCTCCGTGTGAGGAGGGCCACTATCTTCAGCCACAGCGGGGGGCTTCTGGAACAGCGTCAGGCAGGGTGACCATGCCGGACCAGATTCGGGGGCGTTCCGGCTTTTGGCTGACGTCGCGTGACGTCGGCAAAAGCCAAAGAATCTCGGGAACGCCCCCGAATCTGGTCCGGCATTGACGGACAGGCCCCTCGTCCAATGGCTAGCCTCCATTTATGGAGCTAGCCAATCGGAGGAGGGGGCGTATCCCGACCCACACACACAACTCAAGAGGTTTTTTGGCGCATGCTCAAAGCGCATGGCCAGTCAAAACCTAAAAAAGGGCTCCTTTGGGTAGTAATAGAGTCTTATTAGTACAGACAACCCCCCATCTACTGCGTTACGTTTTAAATCCTGATTTTCTAGTTCTCCCAGCCACGAACTCTTAATACAGAGTGCCTACCAGTAAGGACAATATCTGACTCCTACACCTTGTAACCCTGAGTCTTATGTCTTGTGCAAGTCATACACTTGTATGACATATTGTCTTTGTATTATGTGTGCATGTGATGCAAAGCGCTTTGACACCATACATTGGAATGAGTAAAATTAATTACAAACAATAAAAGTGCTTTTTAAATCATTATTGGTGTAATTACTCATGCAGGCGGATATATCGGACATTCTTACAGCGCATGCATGTGGGTTGAACAAAGTCAAATACCGGCTTCCAAGTCATAGTTTCTGTTAAGTACCTTTGAAGTGATAACCCGCTGTGTGACTTTGTTTCCCTCTAGTCCGTTGGCTTCTAGATGTTAGGGTCCAGATAGCTGTAAGCCAGACTGATATTATAGCAAAAGGAGGGTTGGTGGCCATTCAAAGCAGGCCTTTGTTTTGGTCTCAGATGCAAGTTAAAATAAAAAACCCTTCTCAGGCTGCTACTCAGAATGAAAAGCAAACAATGTGCGGTCAATGCTGATGTGTCCTGGTGTTGTCAAATTCAACATATTTCACTGGTGCCTTCCCAGATCCGCTCAAGAACAGTTACAGGGTCTAGATGGATCCCCTTCATTTCCTGCACTGCACTTAGCACATTAGTGATTCTTATGCATAGCAGATGCATCTGAAAAATAAGTAAGGCCCAAGGAAGAAGGGGGGAAACTGTTCGAACCGCTTGTTCAGACTGTCAAGGACTGAAAGGGTGGAGCAGTGAATAATTGGAGCCCCCATCATGAATCTCTTAGTTCCTATTTAGCACACGTGCACACGCCTGTAGGGTCGAACGTGCAAACAGATGTGGTTTCGAAGTGTTGCATCTGCACAAAGTCATTGGGCGGTAACTCATGTGTACAGTATATTTTATTTGCATGTAGCTGATCAGACGGTCCTGCTGAAATCTTTAACCAGACCCCTCAGGATTCTGCAGCCGGGGATGGCAAATTCTGCAGCAAAAAAAGAAAAATTGCAACCCCAAACTTTGCGGTATGTCTGCTGCAGGTAGAACATGTACTTGTCACTAAAATATGGCTTGGCCACTGCTAAAGTCACCGATCAGTCAATTTCTGTGACCTGGCAGAGTGTCCAGCAGCAGCGCACCTTGGAACAGAGGGCGTGATGCCAGAGTGCATTTGTAAATGTGAAAACTGATCTTCCTGGCACCATACATCCACTATTCCCTAGATACACAGGCTAGCAGGAGGAAAATGGAGTGGCAGGTACACTAGGGACTCGGGAGTGGAAGGGCAATGATGGTGAGGCTAGGGGACCACGAGTGTCCTGGGGGAGGGGTGTTTACTACGGGAAAGAGGTGGCACAAGAGGGGGAGACTCCTCTCTTTCATGGTAAACTGAGAGGGTGTTGAGTTAGAACCCGAGCTGCAGACTTTGGACCTGGGGCACCAGGGTTGAGTCCCAGCATCGCTTCAACATCCTGTGATTCTAGGCAAATCACTTAAACCCATGTTTAATGTAATTGGAGCTCATGTGATGAGCTCCAATACGCAGCAGTGGCTCCTAAACTATGGCGGAGGAGCATTGCTGCCCCCCCCCACCCCCGAGCAACTACAAAAGTTGAAAAATAAAATGATAATAAACCAGGTTTATTATAATTTTATTTTTCTCTCCTGGGCGAGTCCTGGGGAAGGGGCTATCGCGGGGATAGTCACAGAGGGGGGAGTGGTGGGCACTGTTGTCAGTGTGTATGTGTGTTTGGCCGGCAGTCTCAGGATGGCCAAACCGGCATGCGCACTGAAGGGGTCTCTAAGCCGAGCTACGTTGCCGGGTTGGAGACAGCAGACATAGGCTTCCAGTCTCTCTGGATTGGATGCAGCGGATTCTGAGAGCCTGTCCTGGTGAGGAGCAGAAGAGCAGTGGTGCGGCAGGTACGTTATTTTTTTATTTTTTGTTGTTTGACTGTCAGTCATTGTTCATTCCACCCTTTTCACCCCTGCCCCGCCACTCACCCCGGACATCAGCCGTTACTAGTGGCGAGTTTGCGCTATATAAAGCTGCAAAAAAAATAAAGAGCCAAGTGGCAGCAGGTCCCAGGAAACAAAGTGCCGGGCGGGGTGTGGGGTGTTGCATGTTCTTACTTCGCATTCCGTTGCAACGCATGCCTTTACCACGCATGGGTTACAACGGAATGGTATTTCTACGCATTAGCTTTTCCTCGAATTCTTCCGTTGTGACGTCATACGTCGTTAAGAGGAAGCGGAAGTTTTTTTCTGTTTTCTCTTAAACGACGCTGATTGCCTGCATATCCCGACGTGACTTCTGGTGAGGTTGTTTTTTTTGGGGGGGGGGGGGGGGGGAGACCCCCCCAAGCCCCCTTTTTTTACTTTTAACCTTTACCACATATGCCATTACTACATACCTCGCAGTAAAGGTATGCGTGGTGAAGGCTTTCATGGTAACCACGCATGCATTGTACTGCATGCGTGGTTAAGGTATTCGTGGAAACGGCCGCGTTGTAGTGGCCGTTTCCTGGTGTGGGGACCTGACAACATGGGAGTTCGGCCTGAGGATTTTAAAGGCAGGCGGAGTATCTTAACTCCTCTGCCCGCCTGCTAACCCGTTTCTCACCCTCCTTTTATTGGCTTAGCATACAGCATAGCCAATAAAAGAAGGATCAGACTGAGTGACAATGACAATTTGGCCGGCAATTTTGTAAAAATAGCGGCATCTTTTCAAAAGGGCTGATTATCCTGGAGGGTCTGTTTAACTGGCTTTAGCTGGATATTCTTTTCTCTTGTTGAATTTCACTTCCTCGCACATGAATGATTGCAGACGTAGAAGCCTGGCCCATCGCATTATTACAAGAGTCAAAAATTCTCATAATTAGCTTCTGAGTGACTACATGACATTTTAGAAAAACACAGCTAAAGTACGCATCATTACACATAATAACACAAAATGCAACTACGACATTTGGCGCTACATTTTAATGTAAAAAGCGACTGGTTGCTCCGGCTGTTCCCATTCCCTGGTGTTACTTTCTTTGCTGTGAACGGACCACATTTCTGTGAAGTGTCATACAGCCATAATTTCGAGAATTTAGCATAAAAAGCATCATGTAAAATTACTGTAATCGTGCATTATTACTCCAGCATAAAGGACATTTCTCCCTGGGCTTACATATTATTGGGTGAACCCAAGCAGGGTCATACTAGCAGCTCTACTCAGGTGAGATGCTGAGCGCAGCCCTGGGGATGCCCCTAGACTGTAGACCCATGGATACACACTTATTTTTGATATAGTACTAACCGACCACCCTGCTAGACAACCATTGAACCCAAAAAACAAGGAACAAGTCCTAACATATACAGGTGGGGACTTATTAGCATAGGCAATGTGCAAAGATGTCACTATATCGTAGGAAGGGCCATCACACACAGAAATGGGAAAATAATTTTTAAACATGCTTTGAAGTATTGAAATGAAACAAGCAACTTTCCCACAAGTAATAGAAAACAGAACTTACGAAATTGTGACCACAGTTTGAAGCAAAGTTGGGGCCGGTTTGATAGTCACATTTAAAATGAGCAGTTTTTCAAAGAGTAAAAAGAAATGCGATGCTCGCCTGTAACATTCAGATTGTGGTTTACTGCACATGCTCAGTCTGTGCACCATTTGTCTTTAATGCTCTCATGAATGATCGATATTCTGTAACAGGCCTGTACTTCTTGCCAGATATCCAGCATGATTTACCTCTACTAATCCCCCTATTTAACACCTTCAGATAGTCTTTCAGAAAGCAAAATTTAAGGCACAAGGGTTATTTAAAACTCTATATTCTTATGTAGCTGCCTGAGTGCTGTTGACATGTTTCGACGTCAGTAATGTGTGTAGGAGATCATTAAGGCCTTCATCAAGACATAGTAAGATCCTCCAGTCTCTTCTTGTTTGGAAGGAGTTTGCTTATGAGTTACTCTCGTTTCACAAAGTCTTGAGCCTGAGTTAGCTGGTTCCCACTACAGAAGCTTTTTAGTCGGTCTTCTATTTAACATGAATGTCCTGGGTTCTCGTGAAGACGGAACCCCATGAATCACTCTCCATGATAAGGCAAGCCACAGAGACAATACTTTACTGCATGTCCTGGATCAATATAAGAAGGGCCCGAAGGACTCCTTGGGATGGCTGAGCTCCAATGTATCCACTGATTCCAATGGGCGCGTGCCAATGATCCCACATCCTTTCAAATGGGAAGAGCAATGCAATGACCCACACCTGGATGGGCACTTTATTCCGGAACGTGGTAGGTCTACCACTTCCGTTAACCTTCCTGGTCTAACTAAGCCTCCCCAAGATGCATCTGTTGCAAGTGGAGTGGTCTGCAAAGTTGTGAGCCTCATCATCGTCATGGGACACGGAGAGTACTACATGTCTATTCCTAAGCAGACCAAATTGATTCCACTTCCAATGTTTACTCAAGCTGAGATACTGTGAACAATCTTTCTCCCTGGTGTGCTGTTTAGCTGCAGTAGTACATCAGATTAAATTGGAACTTACTACACTTGTGGTAATCAGGCTTGTGTTCAGTTACACAAGGACCAGTCTGAATCCTTTTATCAATCTTATGCAGAGATTCCCATCTGATATTTTGTCACGTGACCTCCCGCTCTGCGTAAGAGATGGAGCAGAAGCATTTCAGAAACTTCTCCACTCTTTGCCATCTTGATTCCAAGCTACGGGATGAGTCTATGAGAGCCGCTCAGTTGTAAGGTACTAGAAGAGGTAGCAAAGTTAACTGCCAACACATGCAAGCTGATAACTATGCAGCTAGTGGTGCAACAAACTATTATGTAAAACTGAATGGCCATAGATTTTGTCCTGGCTAATAAGAGTGGTAAACGTGATCAATAGGGCTGAATGTTGTACTTAACGTAACCAACGTTTCTGCAGGTTGCCTTGAAGTTTTTTAGACACTACATGAAAGTGTCAAAGATCTGCGCTCTATTAATAATATTTTTGTGCTTGAAGGTTTGGAACACTGGCCATGGTTTAAAACAATTGTTGAGGTATGAAAATACTGTAAGCAGCTTTGTGCATTACGGACTTCATTTCCGAGTCGAGTCTCATTCCCTCTATCGCACGCGATACGATAAGTGAGGGCGCTTTCCCATCTTACCTGATGACGGTCTATGATGATGATGACATCATTATGATATTCGTGAGAAGTCTGATTAGGACTCTTTGGTAAGTTATAAAAGCGCTGTGGAGTACAAAGTTTATTGATTAATGAATATTTAGGGGTGAAAGGTTGTGTGATCAAAGAGCAGAAGGGGGATAGACTGTGGACATTTTAAACACACTGGGCCTGTCTTAGCAAAACCAGAACCTGCTACAGCCATGTGTGATCCTCACACTAATAATGCCCGCAAGTTGTGCGCGTCTATGAAGTTGAGGCGTGTTTGGCACTCGAGATGTGAAAGTTAGGCAAAAAGTGATTTTAGTTGTGTTCCTTGTGAAGCCCTTCTCTAGTTCTCATGAGCAAAGCTAATGCACCTGCATATTAGTTTTGTGAGAACCCTCTGAATTGATCCATACTAGAAAACTGTGTGATTTGCAGTCTAAATGTGTGTCCTGCCTGGAATCAGAGACACTGCATCGATCCAATTTTTTCAGGAGACCGGTCGGTGGAGTTTATTGACAAAAACATGAGAATAGTCTGTGACTCACACTTTCATACTCAAACAAATAGGGAGTGAGGCTTTCTTTGACAAGGGGATGAACAGGAAGAGGACAGAAGAGAAAGATGCAAACTCCTCACAAGCAAACAACCAATCACAGCGGAGATGAGCTGAAAGTAGAGTCACGCCTCACAGACAGATGGAAAGTGAGAGCTATCTGAACTGGGCAAAATGCCAGGGGGTTGTGGAACGATCCACCGCAAATATATCCTAAAACTTGGAACCAGGAAAATAAGATTGTGAAACCGGAGATACACACAGTTTAACAGGGAGACATGAGTATACATTCTATTTTTTATTTTTGAGGTTTTTAGATTAGGATACACGTAAACGAAATGAACATCACAAGGTGAGTTGTAAGGAAGCTGAGTCACAGATAATGCAAAACAGAGAAAAAGACAAACATCATTTCTAAGACCCAACACAGGAAACAAAATAAAAATAACATAGCTAATGCAGGAAGACTCAAAAAGGAAATGGAAGAAGGAGGTTACCATGATACCAACGTGCCAATGCTGTACATGTGATCTCTGACATTCTGCAGTAAGAAAAATTGAGGGGTGGTGGTCCCAGTAACTCATGTCTTTGGCATCAGGAAAGCTAGGGTATGGTCTCGCTCTTGTTGGTGGTGATTTGTGGTTTACTTGTGCCCAAATATTTTGCAAGCAGGTGTTCTTTCAATAGTTGCTTAAATAGATGTGGGGCTTGCCTAATATACGGCGGCAACATGTGCCAAGTTTTGGGTATTTTCTAAGAATACTCTTATACATGTTAATATTTTTTAAATAGTATATTACGTACTTGTTTTTGTGTAGTGTGATCCAAGCTAATAAGCACCAGAGCACTTTCCTTTGCTCCAGAGGTTTCTTGTGTTTTGTATGATAGTTAGTTTCCTTTTGATGTATTGGGGTGCACAGTTTTGTAGGTTAGGGATGATGATTTGTAACAGCATCTTGCCTCAAAGGGCAGCCACCTCGAAGAGAAGGGGTGTGAGATGGTCACATATGCCTTTATTTTGACTGAATGAGCTGCTTAATTTTGACCAATTTTAGATGTAGTGGCACTTTTTGGGGGAGCCAGGTTAGGAGCCCATTTCCATGGTTAGGGAGAGGTATCAGGAAGGACTGAACTACAGTTTTGAGATCTTCTCCAGAAAATAATTGTTTTCATTTCCAGAAACGTATATATTGGAAAAAGGAGGACTTTAAAAGCTGTTTGCTATGGGTATCGAATTTGAGGTTCTACCACTTCAGCCTTTAAACTACACTCTGTTAGCGCAAAGAGCCATGTGTCAATCATTTTGGCTTCTGTGGTGAGAAAAAATGTAATTGTTTTAGAGTCATATAATCTGCACTTTAAGGGGGGCGGCACAGATGCCGATATCAAGGCAAGAATTGGCAAAGCAAGAGCTACCTTCAGTCAGCTAAAGAAGATCTGGAGCTTCAAGGACCTAACGCTGTAAAACAAGATCAAGCTTTTTAACACCAACATAAAAACTGTCCTGTATGGAGCAGAACAGTGACCACCACAAAGTCCAGACCTTCAACAACACCTGTCTGATGAAAATCCTCTAAATTCTCTGGCCAAACACCATCAGAAACAACGATCTTTGGCAGCAGACTTTACAACTCTCTACCCATGAAGAAATCACTGAATGAGGCTGGCAATGGAAAGGTCAAACCATGCACACGCCCAAGTCAAACACCACCAGAAAAGCCCTGCCCTGGAAAGCTCAAGAGAAAAGGAAACGCGAAATCGAGACTGACTGCAAAGAGATGGGCTACACCTGGAGTTAGACTGAAAGAAAAGTCCAAGACAGAGATACCTGGAGAGTCCTGGTTCCTGGCCTATACCCCTGGAGGGGTAGTAGGCATAAGTAAGTAGCTAAGTTATCACCCCTAGCCAGGTGCAGTTGGTAGATCAGGTTTATGGTTGACAAAGGTGAGCTTTCGTTTACTTTATTGTGATTTTGCCTTTAAAGTGTGTGGTGAATGTTTTGCACTTAATCTCCCAGGGATCTGTTGTGAGGTCATCAGGAGGTAGGATACCTTTCACAGGTCATATGGTTTTTGGGATCTATTTTTAGCTGTGATGCTCTGAGATTTAAACAATCTACCCTGAATTTAAGGGTGTTGCACTTGTAGAGGCATCTCTTTAAGTTAAGGAACAGTCTGTGTTAGGAGATAGCATTTTTCCTCAATTTTCTCTCAAGCATGCCAACAATCTTGGTTTGTTATTTAGGTGGGAAGAAAACCAAATATTTGTATTCTTTGTTCATTTCATCTTTTTTTGGGGAGGCTACCTTGTCTAGGATGTCTGAGTTGTAAAGGTTCATGAAACTGGAAGTCTCATTTTCATAGTTGCCGATCTTTAAAACGGATTCAAGAGTGATTGTTAGTTTAGTGTCCGAGCACTGACTAACTTCTCAAAACTTGCCATTTCAAGGTTTCACAGGTCATTAGAACATAATATACCTATTACGTTGTGGATTTTAGGAATTTAAGGGGAAATTGGTAAAGAAAAGAAGCCAAGGCATGATCATACCCATCTACTAGGGGTACCAACTATAAACATCCGTACTTTGGATATAATGAGACATAGAATAGCACCTTTGGGGGAGGGGAGGGGATATTAGAGTGTTGAACATGGTCATGTTATCTAGGAAAGTTTAAAGATGTGGAAAGATTAAGTCTTATTTATGTCCCCATTTTAGGTTAAAATTATCTAAAACTATGCTCTCTGAGCAGGGGAGGAGTTCAATAGTCAAGTAGTAAATAAAGTCATGCGTTAATTTTCGTTTTTTCCTTTGAGGGGAAGGGTGACTGCAAGGTCCAAAAAGTTCTTGTATTGTAACAGCCTTCAGGTATGAGAATATCGAAAACAGGTTGTGATGCCTGTGTTAACCAAGTCTTGTGAGGAACAGGAGGTCAAGTGTATTGTGGCACAGGAAATCCTCCATCTCTGTAGCATTTGAGATGGTCCATCTATAGTTTGGGATGGTGCACTAAAGACATGGTTGTTTCTCATCTTAGGGTTTAAGGCAGGGAGATAATATAACTTATTTACTTATTTGAGAGTTTTGAACAGCACAGATACATAAAAGCTCCTGGGGTATGCATGTGCTGTTCGGCTAGAAAGGAGGTTATGAATACTTTTATGTATCTTATAGTTCTTTCAGGGTATGCTTTGTATGGTGATGTTGCCCTTATAGGCTGCACTTCTATAAGTTTGGTGTGTTGAGGGTATTGTGTCTCTTCCAGTTCTCGGAGTACTAGAGTATGTGTGGTCAGACGGTTGTGAGTTTCGACAGTAATGGGTGAGGTGGAGATAGCGGAGATGCTGGTTTTGCCTTCTAGGGCTCAGAGAACAAACTGGGCTATTTTCACGAACTTTTCATTGCCTTTTTGTCATTCATTGGTTGCTATATATGAACTAGGGGTGGATATCATTTGCAAGAGTGTGGAAGATATGATTTCTCTTGTGTGATATGTTCTGGGTGACTGCCTTGGCTTAATACTTCTGTATATGCCTTGTTTATGTCTGTATCTGTTGAAAGTTTCTCTCTCAAAGTTTGCAAGCAGGGCTGGTCCTACATATAAGGCATGTGTTAGCTTGCAGACTCTGAGAAACGACCACAAGAATGAGCCAGTACTGCAGGCACTTGGGAATAACCTCAGTCAAGTGCTGGCCATGGGAAACAATCACACATGGAGCAGCGCTAGTGGGAATAGGAAACAACCACTTGTTTTCTACAGCCTTTGAACAATGGGAATTAACCAAACACGTAGGCCAGACCTGCAGGCACAGAGAAACACCCACAACTGTGTACCAGCCATGGTGGCACTACCGAACAAAAATGCAAAAGCTCCAAGCCTACTAGTCACATGTGTGTACCAGAGAAATTATGACTGTCATGTGCCAGCCAAACAGGCATTGGAGACCAACTTTACACGTCAATCTGACAGGCAATAAGGAACAACCATATTCATATGCCAGTTCTGCATGAACTTTAAAGCAAACTCACATATGTATTAAACATGCATGCACTGGGAAACAACCACATACATACAGAAGCCCTGCCAGGCCTACAAAACAAACACATGTATGCGCCAGCCCTGCATCCACTGAGAAACAAAAATAGGCATCAGTCATTCCTTGCATGTCTCAACCCTCGAGGAACTGTCAAATAATTTCATCTATGTACCCATCCTGTTGAACCTGGGGAGTCATTACTTGTACTTGGTCTCACTGGAAGCACCTGGCCTCAGCTGTATACATTTTCCTGCTTCAGGAAGGATAAAGAGCAATTATATGCATCTGCCTTCCCAGGAGAGACTGAGGAACAATTGCATGTATGTTACATGTTGTACTTGACCTGGAGTGATTGAGGAAAAATTGTATGCATCCCTCAACTCTATAGAGACTCTGGAGCAACTGCATCCATGTGCCTGGCGTGGGGAAACTTGCATGTGGAATATCTGCACGTGCTTGAGCCAACGATATGGAGGAAAATCTGTGTGTGAGCTAGAAATACTTAGAAACAACTGCATGCCCATGCCCACACCGGAGACACTGATGGACAATGGCATGCATGTGCCTGATGGAAAGACGGTAGAACAATTGCATACATAAGCCTACTCCGGAGAGATACGAGTAGCCGTTGCATGCATGTCACGACTGATGAACAGCAAAACTGCCAATACCATTCGGAACAAGAACGTTTATGGTCTGACAGGATGGTGCCAGGCAATATTGTACACTTACTTGCAACATAGAGGGAGAGGAAGATCCCAGCCAGGGCCGCCCCCTGGAACAGCCGCGTCAGAAGGAACATGAGAAAGTCCATGGAAATAGTAACACCAGTGCCGAAGAGGACTGCCAGGAGAAGGGCAGCCAGAAAGGTGCTTCGACGTCCAAACCTAGGGAGAGAGCACACCAGCATTACAGAAAGGCCACGTTTAGCAGGATAGGTATTGGGCAGCCAGCAAGTACAGACTATGGGTGCAGAGAAGCAGAATAGCTCTGCAGGGTGCAACCACTGGCAAAGAAGTCAAGCAATGCCGCACTACTGGCGCGGTAAACCTCAGAGTGGAGACTGCTACTGAACACGTTCAAATGAAAGGACTCTTCCCTCACGAAAGCCAAGGCAATCAGCATCCTGGGCACAAAGAGTTATTGCATGCTGAAAAGAAAGGGTGGTCTACTGGAGGGTTCTGAAGCAGGGGTGTTGAACTGAGGAAGGGTGATGTACTGTGGGGTTCTGTACAGAAGTGGTGTATTGATGTGGTCTGAAGCAACATAGGTGTCCCAAAGAGCTCCCGTGTGCTAGGGGTTTTGACGGTGTAATGGAATTGGAGCAGAGTTATGAAGTAGGACTGATGCTCTCCAGTGGTACTAAAGCAGTGGTGGTATATTGAGGGAGTTATCACTGGGGTGGTGTACTAGGAGGCTCTGAAACAAGTTGCATCAGACCTTGTTCAGGAGACCACAGGGCAAGCAGGGGCAACTGGACCATAACGGTGGTGGCTGTGGTCATTGGATTCTGGTGTTCTGGGGCACATCTCACGATGACTCTGCAATCTGGGCCAAGAGCACACTTTCTACGCTTGACTCAGGGTAGCGAGGGTGAGCAATCAACGGTTCCTCAGCGAGGTTATGTGGGTGGTAGAGACAGAACAAACAACAGGACAAGGATTCCTTGTCTAGCTATGTGATTTTCCTTTGCTAAAAGAAGTACTTTAATAACACCAAAATGATATATTACACACAAGGAATGTTAGTCACACAATGTTGTGCACTGCTGGTGATTTGTTGTTTTCTACACAGAAATCAGTAGACTAGATTCAATCACAGGTGCCAGCGAACTGTAAGGGGAGATAAGCAGTATCCATGGTTTCTATGATGTAGCGGTCACTCTGTATTTTGTTTTCTAGACAATTCTCTTTGAAGTCTGTGACAAAGTTTGCAGTCAATGTTCAGCTCAAGCAATGGTTTTATCTGAGATGTGGGCACTTGTTAGCAGTAGCGGCTCCTCCGCCAAGGCGGAGTAGCATTGCCCCACTGCTCAAAAGGAAAAATAAAATAACGTATTGTTATTATCATTTTAGTTTTCCTATTGCAGTCAGTGGCGGGGCAGGGCTAGTCAGAGCTGGGGGAGGAGTGGTTTCAAGGCCCTAAGGGTGCACAACTGTATGGACGGCCCTCTTGAGCCAGCCAAACAGTCATGCACACTTTACATCTTACCCACCAGGCTGTAATGCACAGCCAGGTGAGGAACATGCCCAGCCTCCCATTGCTCGTCTGAGTGCTGAACCACAGCGCTCAGACCAATCACAATGCTGCATTGCAGTAATGTGGTTGGTTCAGGGGAGCCTGGGAGCCCGGGTGCTTCCTGCTGCAGCACCGGAGACAGGAAGAAGAGGACGGAGGAGAGGCAGCGGCCAGCTGTTTTCAGGTAAGTGTTTCTTTTTCTTTTTTCGTACAGTCCCCCCTCCCCCGGTCCAGTAGCAGCTGCTACTGCTTGTTAGGCTTAAGTACGAGCATACAGGCTTTATTCCAGCAGAAGATTTCAAATCAGTTGTACAATACCTAGTCCTCTCGAAAATCGACTATGGTAATGCCCTTCTCACCGGGTCTCCCAAAATTCACTTGGCCCCCTTTAAATCTGTTCTAAACCTAGCGCCTAGGATTATAACTGGTTGCAAAGGCTCTGAACACATCTCACCGGCCCTAAAGACCCTCAAATGGCTTCCTATTGAAGGCAGATCCTCCTTTAAATTAGCCTGCATTACTCACAAAGGCCTCCATCAAAAAACCCTGCTCTACCTTTCTAACAAACTCAAAAAAGCGGGCAGTGCCCGTTCGATGAGAAGCAGTAACTCTCTCCTCCTCGTCCCTCCTTTGCTATAAAAGAAAGCCACACAATCTCGCTCCTTCTCTGGTAAGTCCCCCAGCATCTGAATACCCTCCCAAAGAACTACGACTGAATGCTTCATACGTCAGTTTCAAAAAAAGACCTTAAATTGCACCTGCTCAACAAATACTGGGGTCCATAATCATTTTATGCCCATACTTGCTGCTCAGTCTCTTCTTTTTTGAATCCCCTACCTTCCCCCCTTTCTCCCACCTCTACTGCACTCCACCATACCCATCCACTCCTCTTGCGTCCCCCTCGGTTCATCCCTCTCTTTATAATTAGCCACCCCTCCCTCCATTCTCGCCTAACTCTTCAGTTTTCATTCAAAATATGAGTCTAGTCCCTTTTTACTGGTTAATAATTTGTAACTGTGTTATCCATATACTGCCTAGTATATAGCTCCAATTTTGGAAAAGGGGGGGGGTGGTGATGGACAGAGTTTCTGAATGATGCAGAATACTCTTACCAAGTCAATAGATCATGGTTTTAATCCATCACCGTTTTTTAGCTCACTGCACCATCCCAGCTCAGAACCTGGCTATATGCAAATTAGTCTGTTCCTGTCCCAGTGCATGATGGGAACAGGGCAAACCAAACTACCAAGCCAATCCTTATACTGGGAAGGAAACAAGCTTCCGGGGACCGGTTTCTGGCATCACAGCCTTCTTCGGCCCGGCTTGCTTGAATCCTGATGGTGCAATGAGCAAGGGACTCACGTCTGAGTATACCCTCCCACACATAGGGGCTCATTAGGATAGCGGTTTTTCCGCATCCTCTGGGCCGGCGGAATCCACCGCCGGCCCGGAGGATGCGGAAAAACCGCAGCGGACCAACCAAAGACCCACCGCCACATTAGGATGGCTGGTGGGTCCTGTTTTCCGTCCGCAGCTTTTCCGCCGCGGTTGGCTTACAACCGCGGCGGAAAAGCTGTAATATGGTGACGGTGTCTCTCAGACACCGTCCACCATATTAGGATGCACAGAAAGAAATGCTTTTACACGGCGGATATTCCGCCGTGTAAAAGCATACGGTGCTTCACTGCGGGGGCCCGTTGCGGGCCCCCTGGGTAAAGGGGGGGTGGGGGGTGCACATGGGGGGTACCTATGGTACCCCCCTGCATATGTATGCAGCAATCGGCAGGCACCGCGCGGTGCCTGCTGCTTGCTGCATACATGTGCAATGTATGCTTTTTTAACATTGCGGCGGGTGCAGCTTGAAGCTACACCCGCCGCAATGTTAAATATCCAGGATGTGACCGCCAGGGTGGCGGTCACATCCTAATTTGCACGGAGGGACCGCCGCAGCCCATGCGGACGGTCCCTCCTACTCTAGGGTGCGTCCGTCCGCCATCCTAATGAGCCCCATAGTGTGGATAAAACCGATTTTGGAAAAGGGGGGTGGTGATGGACAGAGTTTCTGAATGATGCAGAATACTCTTACCAAGTCAATAGATCATGGTTTTAAACCATCACCGTTTTTTAGCTCACTGCACCATCCCAGCTCAGAACTTGGCTATATGCAAATTAGTCTGTTCCTGTCCCAGTGCATGATGGGAACAGGGCAAACCAAACTACCAAGCCAATTATTATACTGGGAAGGAAACAAGCTTCCGGGGACCGGTTTCTGGCATCACAGCCTTCTTCGGCCCGGCTTGCTTGAATCCTGATGGTGGAATGAGAAAGGGACTCCCGTCTGAGTATACCCTCCCACACATAGTGTGGATAAAACCGATTTTGGAAAAGGGGGGTGGTGATGGACAGAGTTTCTGAATGATGCAGAATACTCTTACCAAGTCAATAGATCATGGTTTTAATCCATCACCGTTTTTTAGCTCACTGCACCATCCCAGCTCAGAACCTGGCTATATGCAAATTAGTCTGTTCCTGTCCCAGTGCATGATGGGAACAGGGCAAACCAAACTACCAAGCCAATTCTTATACTGGGAAGGAAACAAGCTTCCGGGGACCGGTTTCTGGCATCACAGCCTTCTTCGGCCCGGCTTGCTTGAATCCTGATGGTGGAATGAGAAAGGGACTCACGTCTGAGTATACCCTCCCACACATAGTGTGGATAAAACCGATTTTGGAAAAGGGGGGGGGGGGTGATGGACAGAGTTTCTGAATGATGCAGAATACTCTTACCAAGTCAATAGATCATGGTTTTAATCCATCACCGTTTTTTAGCTCACTGCACCATCCCAGCTCAGAACCTGGCTATATGCAAATTAGTCTGTTCCTGTCCCAGTGCATGATGGGAACAGGGCAAACCAAACTACTAAGCCAATTCTTATACTGGGAAGGAAACAAGCTTCCGGGGACCGGTTTCTGGCATCACAGCCTTCTTCGGCCCGGCTTGCTTGAATCCTGATGGTGCAATGAGCAAGGGACTCACGTCTGAGTATACCCTCCCACACATAGTATGGATAAAACCTATTTTGGAAAAGGGGGTGGTGATGGGCAGAGTTTCTGAATGATGCAGAATACTCTTACCAAGTCAATAGATCATGGTTTTAATCCATCACCGTTTTTTAGCTCACTGCACCATCCCAGCTCAGAACCTGGCTATATGCAAATTAGTCTGTTCCTGTCCCAGTGCATGATGGGAACAGGGCAAACCAAACTACCAAGCCAATTCTTATACTGGGAAGGAAACAAGCTTCCGGGGACAGGTTTCTGGCATCACAGCCTTCTTCGGCCCGGCTTGCTTGAATCCTGATGGTGCAATGAGCAAGGGACTCACGTCTGAGTATACCCTCCCACACATAGTGTGGATAAAACCGATTTTGGAAAAGGGGGGTGGTGATGGACAGAGTTTCTGAATGATGCAGAATACTCTTACCAAGTCAATAGATCATGGTTTTAATCCATCACCGTTTTTAAGCTCACTGCACCATCCCAGCTCAGAACCTGGCTATATGCAAATTAGTCTGTTCCTGTCCCAGTGCATGATGGGAACAGGGCAAACCAAACTACTAAGCCAATTCTTATACTGGGAAGGAAACAAGCTTCCGGGGACCGGTTATGGCATCACAGCCTTCTTCGGCCCGGCTTGCTTGAATCCTGATGGTGCAATGAGCAAGGGACTCACGTTTGAGTATACCCTCCCACACATAGTGTGGATAAAACTCCATCCTTTCACTTTGTATCGACAATAACGAGACTAGTACCTTTTACTTTTTAATAATTTGTAATTTGTATTTCTTTGTTGCTTAGCAAATGGCTTCATCCTATCCCTTTGTATCTTTATTAAGATATGTTATTTACTTTGTTGCTTAAGCCTATCATTTCTCTATGTTTCTTTCCGTTGCCATTTGTTTTTTATTAACCCATGTGTTATCGTCTTACCAATGTAAAGTGCACTGATACCTAAGGGTGAAGCCAGAGCTATATAAAAACCTCTTAAACAGGCAACAGCTGCATGATGAGCAGATGTGCTTATGGGCTCAGGGACTCGGCCAGGCCCTGCCTTCTTCTCTTTGCATGGGCCTGGTGCAGGGCCACAAACACTGGGAAGTTGGCTCCGACTGGGCAGATGCTGGCACTCCAACGGGTTGGCTTCCGTCCTCTGATCTGTGGTTCAAGTCCTATGTCTCCATGAGCATAAGATCAGCAAAAGTCTGTTGTACTCGTCTGGTGGCAGTTGCAGGAGCAGGCATGGTGGGTGGGAAGAGAGGGGGTGGGTTTCAGTGCAGAAACACCCATGGAGGCAGAGAGACCTAGATTGAGCTCAAGTTACTCTCCCACAAACAGTCCGCTGTTCTGAGCCGTTCCTCTCTGGGCTCGGCAGCTTGGATTCTCCTTACTCGGTCACTCACCTCCTGCAGGGACAAACAAGCTTCTCCTCTTCCCAGGTGAAGTAGCACCCAGGTCACAAGCAGACTCATAGTTCTTCCATCAAGATGTGGAGACTTCAAGTGTTGTCTCCTCACCTTTGGAATACTGGCTGTCTGGCAGATACATGTACTAGAACGCAGTAATTCTTCGAGTACTCTCCAGAGCACTTCCTTCCTGGAGCTAGAAGAACCAGGAATAAGAGCGAAGTGGAGTAGTATGGGTATCACCTTTATTCACCCTTACCAGATATGGGATGTTGATCCAACTGTCAATACCAAAGAATTGATTTGTGGTGGTTCCTTTTCATATGCTGCTAACGTCTTTGTAGAAGGTGATGGCTCTCACAGCAAGTAGTGACAATGCTTTCTCTAGGCAGGGGGACCCAAAACATGAGCACAATGAGGAGTGAAAACACTGCACCAGGCCGTCATTGGCCTTCTGGAAGTAGCACTCCAGGAGAAACAAATGGGCCAGCCCAGTCTACAAGTTTCCATCCTTCACACAGATTCTGCTGGATCACCCCATTCCCTGACCATGAACCCAAATTGCAGTGCTCTGAAAGTATTAATTAGCAATTCACTTTTAAAAACCTCATCATGGAAATTCTCAATAAAGCGTCTAGGGTTACCCTCTCCGGCTCAGGAATTTAGGCACTATACTTCCACTGTCAGGCAAGGCTACTTCACAATATCAATCATGCACCCTGGAATGCCAGGATAAATCAAAAATGGATCCCACCGTCTCAAAAGTCAAACACAGAAATCCACACCGAGTCCTGCTACCATGTCAGCTTTACACAACCGGCACTCAGCATGCATACAGGATATCAATGCAAGGGTACGGATGTTTTAATGCATGCAGAACTTTACACAAGTGGGCCCAGTAGGCCCTAAACTGCTCCTTAATCAGAGGAAAGGTTTTTTCAGTACTAGAATTACATATATACCAAGCATTTGCAATGCAATAAATCTCACATTTGCCAGAGTTTAAGCTATTGGCATTGTAAATGACAATGTCTTTTATTTATCTGCTTTGATAATTAACACATAAATAAAAGGCATTGTTATTTACAATGCAAATAGCTCAAACTATTGTAATTGCGAGACCTATTTCACTGCAAAGAAGCGGCCGCCATTGTCCCGGGATGCTTGGAAAGTGAAATCGCTCATGGCACACTGAATGTTGCAGGAAAGCAGGTCATGCCTGCAGTAGGAGAAACTCATTAAAGAAAATAAAATAGTGCTTACAGACTAAACAAGACATACTGTGTAACAACAGAAGTAAAAGGGCCAGTCCTCACGGGAGGTTACAAATGAAGACAAGGCGGCACCAAGGAGGGACTAACAATCCTATTAACGAATCAGAAGCCAGCATTGACAAAGGACAAGGACACAAGCCAATGACAAATATGGGCGGAGAGCGGGCGGGGCTTCAAGTCCATAGTAGAATACAGCATGCCTTACAGAGAAGCGCATGCGCAGCCCAGGCTTGACCTAAAATCAGTACAATGCCACCACTGCTTAATGTCAACAAACAAGAAAATGGAGTTTAGTCCATTGTCTGCTAGAGAGCTTAGTTTCATCCAGGCAAAACACCTATTGATTGCCTCTCGCCTTGATTTACGGATCGTTACCTTGAAGTAAATTATTAAAGGGCTGCACAGGCGTTTCAAGTGTCATTTCTATTTACTCGAAGTATCTGGGTATCTGGGTGACTATCTGTGGTATACGGAGGGGTTTCGTAGCAGGAGGGGTGAACTGAAGAGTTCTGGCAAAGGAGTGCTGTATATGCCCATAGCTTTTGCATGGACCTCAACAATCTGGGGCTGATGGGCATGTGAAATGCATATGGGAAATGTCTATTTTGTGCTGCTGTGTATCTAGTAATTTCGCTCTCACTTTAGCGGCTGGTCTCTGGCGCTCTGCCTGCTAAACTTACCACACTCTGGCACAAGGCCTTCTTTAGCTTTTATTAGTTAATGTCAATAGAGCAGTGCAATCTAAGGTTTGAGGTTTTGTGCTTTTCACGTCACTTCCTCACGCTGCTGTGTTTTCTACTGAAAATAAAGGTACAATGCAGAGAGCATGGGTGCAGATAGAGGAAGGATTTTTTGTTTATTTTTAAGTTATAGTTTGGGTTCTTGTGAAACACCACAAACCACCGCATGGCAGCCTGGGTGTTTTAGAATGTTCGAGAATTGAAAGCCACCTTCCACCCCGATAAACGACAAAGAGCTCAGGAAGTGCATACTTGCACAGCCCGCCATGTTCAGACACATGGTAAATACTCCTAGTAGCTGTAGTAGGCTTGAAATGTTGCTGAAGTGCTCTAAGAATACTCAGTCCAGACTCCTTGTCAAAGAAATGAGAGATATGGTTCTCAACTTGACACACAGGGTGGCATTTCTCTGCAATGCTCACTACGCCACCAAATTCAAGCTAGCCTGGCTGATGAAGGGTGATACCCTAAAATCGGTCCCAGGATGCTTGTTTCTGGTCCAGGGAGGACCTGGCCTGGCAGTTCGGGCTGGACTGTTCCCATGAGGAGCAGGGTCAAGACTGATTTGCATATTGCTTGGTTCAATCTGGGGTGGTGAGGCGAGCAAAAAAGCAATTGATTAAACCTAGACCTGTGACTGGGGGTGAATGATTGATTTGTTCAGCATTTCGTCCTTCATCTGTTCTTTTTGTATTCCCCTGCCAAGCCGCACACCCCTTTCCACCTCTTCAGCCCCCACATATCCACAGTAACAGGCTACACCCCTCCTCTCCAGCTAAGTCCCTTCAGGATATGGAGGGGAATCTTTACATACCAACTAACACCCGGGTCCCCATCTTTGGTAATCCTTCACAGCGACACTCATCCTACCACTTATCCTTATCAATGAGTTTGTGATTATTACTGCTATGAACATGTGGTGATGTTGTATGTTCTGTGTTCCAGATGGAGCTGGAGAGCAATCCAAAGGCATTTTGTGCAGAGAGCAATCCAAAGAAAGAGCTCAAAGGGGGCTTCTTGACAATATTCCAGGGGTACTTATGGCAGGGTCCAAGGATTAAAGCGACGGCACCCAGTTATTCCCACCAGCAGCTGTAAGACTGAGCAAATGGTGGCTTGCCTGGTATCGCTCCACCCTGTTTAAAGGTTCACCAGATGTTGTGTAGTCCTGGTAGCGAATCAAACGAGCAGCCAACGTAGATCTGATCATTGCTCGCTGCCCAGAATCAGCTGTAAATTAATTCATTAACTTTCCGCATAAAGCCTGCACTTGTCTGGCTATAGGATATCAGAGCTATGCAGCCTGTTGTAAATCTTCATTCTCCCTGTGCCCAGCCATGTACGTCAACAAGCAGCATTCATTTACACTTTGTTTATAAAAATAAAAGAGCTAGTGATGTACCCTGCTTTGCACAGCTGCAACGGAGCTCAGTGACACTGAAGTCACAACAACAACTGTATTCCCATTAAGACATATAGTGTGAAGTATCTGCAGCACCATAAACAACCTGCCAAGCACCCCTGCTGCATTGTTTCCATCTAATACTTTAATTTAACTTGCTTTTATACCTTGGTGGAAGCAAAGATTGTATCTACACAACAGTTACCAGAGTGATCAAACATATAATCTTATATGGATTACCAATTGTTACACAGTCCCTATCTGAAATATATATTAATAATCTCTGGGACTTTTCAACACTATTGGGGACAAAGTTATCACCGGAGTCTAATAGGTATGGGGAGCGAAAGAGCTGTTTTGAGTAAAAACAAGAAAAAATGTGTTCCTTTTTAAGAATTTCGTAGCCATCCTCATGATTCTAAAGATATAGCCCCCGTTAAGAATGCACTTTATCTGGCCAAAGGGATGGTAGCCAGGGAGTAAAATGGGTTTCCACAGAACCACTTTCAGGAGACAATGAAACTGCACAGGGAGCTTGACATGGGATTATGAATAACACCAAGCAACTTAGAGTAGAGTAGTTGGAGCCCACTTTGCAGTAAAACAAATAGCTCAACATAGTCTCAAAGGGCACCCATTACTGGCTACTAACAACACATGAAACAAGGACGACTTTCCTCAGGCAGCTCTAAAGTGTGCACCCTAAACCTTAGTGTCTAGATAATATTGACTCTTCCTAGGGATGTCTTCCTTCTTGTGTCCTTGTGGGAGTAAAGGCCATTACCTGGATATGAGAAGTCAGCCCTACTGCAGGACTTTGCATCATTCTGGGTTTACCTTATTGTTTGGTGTCCAAGTCAGTGGAGGCGAGTAATGGTAGGGCTCACTCCCTCACGAAAGGCCATTTATCATGCCAACTCTACACGTATCTTACGGAGTCCAAAGAGCAGAATCATGAAACTGAGACTTGTTCTGACTTCAAGGTTCCAAGTCCAAAACACATTATATGGACAAAGACTCTACATTTGATGACACTTGTCCAATGTTGTGCTGGGACAAGGTCATTTTGTGACACCTCTGAATAAATGTCAAGTGAGAGAACTTTCTACTTGCTACCAAAAACAGTTTTTCACCAAGACCTTCAACAGATTATGACCAAGAGACAGGACTTACTCCTCAGTGGACACCAAGGGATAACTAAATAGGTAGTGACTATCTATGCTTACGCATCTGTGCTCCTTTATTTCAAAATTCAGTTTCTATGAGGTTTCCTATGTAGGCTAGTAAACATTTTCTTCTAGTTTGTTTCAGTTTGGACATCCAAAATGTGTATTAAATCTGAACTCTTGCTTGAACTGAATGTAATTTGTTCCTGCCCACTATCCAATTGATTTATATTTCACACTAAATCATTCTGTGTACACTACAGAAGACGAGAAATACTGTCAGTATATCAACCATAAATTAATTTCTCATTCCCTAAGGTATTCTCAAAGTATGTTCACTTTAATATTCACTTTACAAGCAAACTATGAAAATATATTCGCATTCGAGCCCACTGAAATCCAAGCGAACACGAAATAAGCTTGATCTTGCTATTGAAAGTAATTGAAACAAGCATTGCTAAAACTAACAGATCTGACTTAAAAGTGAGAATGTTTCATCAAGTACTGATGAGTTTAAGCACCCAATAGGTAAATATACAAGCATCCTGTCAATCTTCCTTGCACTCATGCATCCATTCATCCAACCACTCACCCATTTTTGCACTCACCCACTTAGCCAGCCACAGTAAAATGGGCATATGCAAGATAAAAGAATAAAAGTAATCCAGAAGGACTAATGAAAAAAGGAGGAAATGAATAAAAGGTGACATATATTAGGGAAAAACATTGAAAACGAAATGACTGGAAGACCAGTCAAGACATTAAGACACATTCTTTCTCAGATGTGCATGTGATGCAAAATGCCTTTACCCACAGCGCAATAGTCAGTGACAGAAATTCCCTAAACCACTGCCACATGCAGTATGTCATCATGTGAAGAACCATAATGTGAATGATACACAAACACACAGATGTTGGCTGATTCAAAGACCCTCCCTGAAGGTACATGTATAAGTTAATTTTTATTACAAGGGCCTGGCATACAACTACGCCTGCCAAGCGCTGCTAGCAAGGATTATCTAAGGGCAGATCTTCAAACCCCAGTGTGTCTACAGGCTTCAACAAAGTAATAAAAAGCCACCTTTAAAGACCTATCGGCTTCCACATATGTTTCTCACAATAAATAAGTCTGGCCTACTGTCTTTGTTGTAATTTTTCATAATAAACAGATAGGACCTGTAGTATCTGACATAACTTTTCTAATGAAGAAATAAGGCCCTTGGATTTATATCACTGGCTCATAATCTTAACTAACTCATGGTATCACATGCTAGCTTTCTACCATGATAGCCATCAGGTAACCAATCAGCAAAATTACAAATATATATAAAAAGTCTTTTGACAAAACAATGTACAACCTCTCTTAACCGCATGCGCGCTAAGCGTTTTCCCGCTGTGCGCTGAGTTTTTCAAAAACCCCGCGTTACATGACTATCTCAGCTCGTCATGAGCGTACGAGAGGCGTAACTCATGACGAGATGAGCTCGTCATGAGCGTCGAAGGGGTTAAGGTGGTCTAACGTGGATTATCACAATACAAAACCTTTACCCCAAGGGTTTTCAGAGGTGGGGAACCAACACCAAAACCTTTGCTTACTAAATTATTCTGCAAGATTATGTGACACTAAATACCTATAATACAGGGTTATTCCCCTAAAGGCCTATTGGCTTTAATAAAATCATTTCACAATACGTAAGTCAGATCTACTACATTTGTTGTAACATTTCACAATAATGTATCTGACATAACTTTTGGCAATGAACCAATCAAGCCTATTTCCTTTATCCCTGGCTTGTCACATAACGCAGACCTACTATATTCAGCATAAACTTTCCCATAAGGCAACAATCAGGTGTATATTTCTAAAATGACAAATAAGCACAAAATTAGAGTGGTCAAAACAATATACAACCCCTCCGAAATGGGAAAAAATGCGAACTGCCACACTGCAAATCTTCTTCACCCAAAAGTGTATGTAAGAGTATGTAACCAACACGAAAACCCTTGACTACTACAGTAATCCGTGAGATTCCATAAAATAAAATTCTTACATCCTTTAACAGAGTTGAAAGGCAACCCACCCCTAATTGCCTAGTGGATTTCGCAAATGCTTTTAACAATAAATTAGTCCGGCCTACTGCCTGTGTCTTAACTGTTTATAATAAACAGAGTAGTCCAATGGCTTCTGACATGCATTTTCCGTATGAACCAAACAGACCTATAGTCTTGATCATTGGTGTGTCAAAATAACCAACTCAGGCCTACTGAACTCTGCACAAGTGTTTGCACAAGGCAACCCTCTGGCATACAGTCAACAAAAAAGAGAGTTAAACAGGTTTATCAAAGGGCATATCTTCTACCTGCAGGGTTTGTCAGTGGGGGAAACAAACACTGAAACCCTTACCTACTAAAGTAACCTGTGAGAATATTTGTCATTCAATACCCACCTGCAGGCTTTAACACAGTACAATAATAATCCACCTTAAAAGGCCAATTGGTACCCGGATACGTTACACACTATTTTATACTCCGCCAAGCTGAGGAAGGGGCTGCCCAGGGCGACCCAGGTGGTATTTCAGATTTGGCGCCAGTCGCTGCGTCGTATGGGATGGTGGGGGAGACTAACGGAGGAGACCCCGCTCTGGCATAATGGACAACTGCCGGCACTGGCATCGCTGCTGGGCTTCCGAGGCTGGGATTTGATAGGAATCTCCACATTGGGGCAGGTCCTGAAGGGCACGATACTCAAATCCTTTCAAGAGCTTAGTACTGAATACAGTATGCCCCGAACGCAGTTCTTTAAGTACCTACAGTTCAGGCATGCCCCCACGCCCGCGCTGGAGGGACTTGAATCCGTGCCTGAATTCAGCCCGATAGAGGCGAAGATATTCATGGGGGATCTAGAGGACAAAAAAATTTCCCGCATTTACCAAACACTAGTTACACACTGCTCTTCCAACTTACAAACATTATGGGACCGCTGGGTGGGGGATGTGGGGGAATTGGAGGAGGAGGTTTGGAGGGAAGCCCTTGAGGCTCTTAGAGGAGCGGCTATTGCCATGCGCCTGCGCTTTATACAATTCAAATACTTACACAGGGCCTACTATACCAGGGAGCGCTTGTGGCGGGCGGGTTTGATTGAGTCGCCAATGTGCCTACGGTGTGGACACGAAGAGGGTACCTTCATTCATACTGTGTGGAGCTGTGAACGCTTGGCTGGATTCTGGACTGGGGTGTGAGACTGTCTGTCGGAGGTGCTGGGCTGGGACCTCCCCCGTACCCCCAAATTGGGACTGCTCCATGTGCTTGAGGGAGTGGGTGGTAACATCTACAAGAGACATTTACTTTTACTGGGTCTTACAGTAGCTAAGAGGTATGTAGCTCAGGCTTGGAAAGATCCCAGGGCTCCCAAAGTGGTTACATGGAAAAAAGGCCTGGATTTCTGTATGGGGTTGGAGCGACCGATATTTGAAGCCAGGGGCTGCCCTAAGAAACATCACAAAATATGGAAAAAGTGGCCGGAATACAGGGGTCTTTGGTTGGAACCCCCGGCGCCGCTGGAAGAGGATGCGGGGTTGCTCTGATGGTGTCATAGAGGCGATATCGTACACACTATGTTCTGTATAGATTACAGATTTTCTTGAGAAATGTAGAGACGTGGTGCAGGGGGGAGGATAGGGGCCATTGGGGTGGGGGAAAGGGGTGGGGGACGGGGGGGTAGGGGGGGTAGAAGTTATGTATTAAATTGTTTTATGGATCGCTGAATATGCTATGATGTACTTGTGGCAGCTCCTCCGTGGTACGGAGTGCTGTGTTGTATATAAGATCTGTCAATAAAAAGAGTTTTGAAAAAAAAAAAAGGCCAATTGGTTTTAACAGATGATTATCACATCCAATATGTTAGGTCTACTAAGTGTGTCGCAAATTTTCATAATAAAAAGATTAGGTCTATAGTCTCTGACATAACTTTTTCCAATGAACTAATTAGTCCTAAAGCCTTTTTTTACCACTATCGTATTACTATAACCAACACAAGCCTTCTGTTTTCCGCATAAGGTTTCCCACAGGCAACTATTGGCATACAGTCATAAAAAGTACAACATTACAGTTGGCAAAAGAATATACAACCCTTCCAACGCCATAACAAGGTTTCTCAAAGTGCAAATCTAGTATCCCAAGAATCTGTCACAAATGGTAGCCAACACCAAAACCCTTGCCTCCTACGGCAATCTGGGAGATTTTATGTAGCTAAATGCCCGGTTTAACACTGTGTACTGGTAATCTACACTTACAGACATATTGGCTTTAACATATGCTTTTGTTAATTAATAAGTCAGGCCTACTGCCTTTGGCATATCTTTTCATAATACACAGAGCAGACCTAGGGCCCTGATCTTTGGCCGTCACCATAATCAACTCAACACTGCAATACAAGCACTTTTTTCCCCAGCTGAAGCATACAACTTTTGACCAATCAAAATCTGTAATCCAAAGAATGAACATTTGGATTGAGCAGACTACCATACACATCCATCTATTCACTCACCCGCTTATCAACCCAACCATTCACCCATTCGCACATGCACTCAATCAGTTTCAGGCTCATCCACCACCCACTCACTCACTCATCCATCCATCTTCCTCCAACCACTCATCCATTCGTTCACCCACTCAATTATCCATCCTTCCATCCATCCCTCCATCTGCTTTTCCACTTATTGACTCGTCTAGCCATCAAATCTCTTACTCAACCACACACACACACACACACACACACACAGACACACATTAATAAACTCACCAATACACACACTTCAACACTTCTTCCAGAACTGGACTCAACATGCTAGAGGTACTGCAGCCTCAAAAAGTGGGCATTACCCTGCAGATAAGCCTCGTAGAAATGGACAGAATACAATATGGGTCACCAGGGAAGTGGCTTCACTTCCGGCACGGCCTTGAGAAATGTACAGCAGAACGCCCCCTTGCCATGGGCACCAAAAAGTTGACAGCAGCTCTGGTTACACTTGTGTGGTTTAAGCTAACCTGGAGGGGAGATGTCAAACGCTCCTAATTGCAAGGCCCCTCTGAAAGGAAAGGAGGTGACAGATTTTTGCATACAAGCTGCAAGAGAAGGAACCTGTGAGAAGGCACTCTTCTTATAGAATAATGGAAGGTGATTGTATCTGAATCCAGTCAGTCTTATTTTTGCAGGCCTGCTATCTGGCTGAATGCTCAGCCCTTCATAATACTGCAAATTCTGCTGTGTCGGGCTCACTAAAACAATCCTGGCAACCACAGACCTGGTCTCGAGGCTTCCACTGCCCCGTGAGCAGCACAGTAATCAATATGGCTGTCCTGTGAGCAAAAACAGCACAGCTCCCTTCTCCCCCTGGAGGCAGTTCTAACTTCAGGTTTATTTATTCCACCTTTACTATTTCCTCACAGGTGGGGACTCAAGAACACCGTCTATATTTTTTTTGATTGTTTGACATGCTACATGTCCACTTAATTCTGTTAATTATGATGAATCAACTGAAGTTCATTTAACTTATTTTAGTTCCGGCCGCACAATACATGGATGCTTATCGTTTCTAGGTCGGACTCTCCAAGAGTTTTCTGGGCTTTTTCTTTTTCTAAATTGTCCTACTTTTGTTTTCACTTTCTAAATTGTCCTACTTTTGTTTTCACTATCGTCACACTTCCCTAATATGGTGGACGCCACCCATGCTCCTGCCTCTCTCACTTCCACACAGCAGAACTCAGTAATGGTGACCTCAAAGCAAGCCCAAGCACTTTTCCGAGCTAAGTAAGTGTGCAGGTGGCGGCTTGTTTAACCGACCCCAGTTATCAAGTTCACTTTGAGACCTAAAGGTCTGTAGGATATCACAATTAATATTAGTCCTCGTCCAACATTCTCGGTTACTTGTGCCAAGGAATGGACTCAAACATCTGTTAACAATGACTCACCGACCTCTGGAAAGATGCCGCTGCCATGCTTTCCAACGGCAGGTGTTTGGTGAGTCATCTTTTTAGGCTTTAGATACTGTTTCAAGTTTGACTTTAGCTCCAGGACAGAGCCAGACCACAAATGTGCCTAGTGGTATCACCCGGTCACAAAACTGTACATGTTGATCATGGGAGAACTCTTAGACATGATGTTACCTTGCTCTAGTTTCCAGTTTTTTATATTAAAGAATCATAGTTAATAAGGGTTCAATTTTAACAACTTTGTATTTTATTTTCTCCATTCTGTATAAAGACCCCTGGTCCTTCCCCCACTTCCAATCTGAGTTTTTTCAGACTTTTATTTCCTGTTTTATACTTCAAGCCAGAACGGTAGTAGCCCATGGCGCAGGGGTAAATTGTTCCTTCTTGAAAGAAGACGGAAATTTGCTCGCCTCACCAATTATGGTATATTTGCAGCAGCTTGCAGCATTAGCAATGCTTTCCAGATTTTAGATTTGGTGTTCACTTCAGGAGATTAAGTTACGCATTGTAATTATTTTCCTAGAGACTGGTGTGTGCTGTTTACAATCCGGATCCAATCAATTTCTAGTCCTATTCCCAAACAGCTTGTCTGTGGTTGTTCAATGGATCAGGCGAGGTCAGAATCTTTATCTGGGGCACAAACTGATTCTTTATCCAATCTTCACACATATAAGGACACAGTTTTAAAAGACTATTCATTTTAGTTATCTGGGTCAGGAATACTATAGTACAGTACTAAAAGGTACCTCCTTTATTGCAAAACCCAATTAGACTAAAGCCAATCTGTCTTTAAGGGTAGATTGTCAGTACACAGCTTTGAAGCAGGCTTTTTGCTACATAAAATCTCCCGGATTGCCATAGGAGGCAAGGGTTTTGGTGCTGGCTACACTTTGTGACAGATTGTCACTCTGCTTCTGCCTTGCCTAGGAACTGGCTGACTCAAAGCGTTGTCTGAATGAGCAGCACAACCCCTGGCACAGTAAGTGGCCCCCGGTACAATGAGCAGCCCTGGCCACTGTTGTCCTCACTGATCACCACTGCATATTAAGTGGAACTCTTTGAGCAGCAGAGTTGGGAGACTGGCAATAGAGCAACATATCCAGTGCTGCCCAGAAAAGTTGAACAGAACCTTTTCATATAGTGATCAAACCCTTGAATGTTTGAGCTAGTCTCATATATACACACAAAGTGAGGCCAAGGGACCAGTATTCGTGTTGCAAAATAGAAGAACCATTTTACTGATGCAGGGGATGCCAGAAACAAACACAAGACAATATTGGGGCCCTAATGGGACCACTTTCAATGTTGTCCAGCACAAGAGGCTTCTAGGTTGATTGCAGTTCCCGGGCAAAAATGCATCACATAAGTACTAGGCTGATTTTGATCTGTACATGGCAAAACATGTGTCAATCTTATGTCAGGTGAAAATGTCTTCTTCTTTTACAAAAATCAATTATGTTTAAAAGAAAAAAAAAAGATGATATACCACCGCAACAGTTCCACAGGTATTTTCTTCTCTATGCACAGCATTTTGATGAGTTTATGGGCAGGAACAGTGATGGGATTATGACTTGAAATTACTGACATTTGCATAATTATCTGCCTGCAGTGCACATAGTTTTTTGGGAGGGATGCACAATTTTGTAGTCAAATGCATTATTTGCTTCTACAGGGAACTATTTTTGATATGGACTCCGGCTCATTTTGTTTCTGCCAACCCCATAGTGGCTCAATTGCTCGGGCTCCCTCGTCAGGCCAGAATTTGTTTTATATTATGTGTTTGGTACACACAAGTCAAGCAGGATCTGCCTCTCGTTTTCTGCAATGTTGTGCAGATGCCACACGTTAGTCAATAAATGTACAGCTCAAATTTTTCTCCTTAAAGTTGCATTGTTTCACAGATCTTCAATAGGCGGTCACGCTTTTCTGGCCCAGCGCCCAAGTTATGGAACTTCTTCCAGTTGGGTATAAAACTTACATCTTCTCACATTCTTTTCAGAAAACAAATTAAAACCTTTTGATTTAACTAACTATTCTGCTTTATTATAAATGAAGTCCTACTTTAGCACCACATAGCATGTGAGGCTAACGAAAACTGCAGTATTTCATTACTTTTGCGTCATGTAAAAACTGCGTCTTTTAACAAATATATCTGGATATAGTAACCCGGTGCAGCATGGAGTTGATTTAAAATATATCTGCCAATGCAGCCTTTGATCCCAATGCAGGTCATTGAAAAATATGTTGACAAACATCTCTGGGTACAGGTGACAAAGGAAGTTGAATGCAAAGGAGGGTCAGTGGTAAGTATGCGTGGTGTGCGCAACAGGAAAAATGTTTCAACCCAGACAAAACCATGAAATAGATCCATAGCTTATGAATGGGAAAATGTAGAGACAGAGGTTGCAGCCATCTTGTCCTCAAACATACCTTGTTGGTACAGAGTACTAAAGATCACATATTGGCTGTTCGTGAGGACATAGCGGACTATAAAAGTTTACTTCTACATTGATTTCATAATTGCTTGTAACTTTGGCAGAACCATGCTAATCCTAGTGAAAATTCATACTGCAGTGATGTTATGCGCGGATGCTGCCTGCGCATGCCATGATTGGGCACAATGATTCAGTAGTCCTGCATTTACAAGGCAGCCCCAAACAAGCATGTACTATTAGTTCAGATCGCAGTCACACAACTAGCAAAGTAGCTCAGCTTGAATGGTGCAGAATTTAGGAACCAGCAATTGCAGGTTTAAAATGTCGGCTGAGCCGCCGACTCAGACTTTCAGAATTTTGAGGACAATAAAGGGGGGGTACTATTCTAAATTAAAACTGTAACACATACTACAATGCTATAAATTCACATGGGTGACAAAGAGTTAGTTATTACACTACATCTACACTAATCTGAACTAATGAGGCACTCCATGGTCAACATGCACTAGGTATTTCTACAGGCTGGGCTCAGTGCCTCAAGTCACCACCCCTTCTGAAGATAATCTAAGAATGAAGCTGCCATCTCTGCCCCCACAGACTGGCCTGGCATCGACTACATACCCTGGCACTCTAGCGCTTCTTTAGGGGCCCATTTTGAAGTCTTTCAAGGGCCCTTGCTCAGGTTCCAGTCTCTTCCAGGCAATTTTGTTTAGGAAAAGGGCTTACCTGTCACAGGTGGACCCGAAGACGAGGAAGCCGCTCAGGTAACCAAGCATGAAGCTGACCTTCTCCACCGGTACCTTCCAGTGATTGTCACACACCAGGTCCCACTGCAAGGAAAGAGGTGAAGTTAAAAACCTGTGACCGCCTGGAAAAAGGTTGCTTTATAGACCTAAGTAAATAAAACAGGTCAAACATACTTTACATTTCACTAAAATGTTTTAAATATATATATTTTAACTTCAATCTTTCAGTGTTAACTTTATCTTCTCCAATACCTGGTTTTAGGAAACTCAAATTGGGTCATCAGCAAACCCATCAATTTACTGAGATGCATTGGCATCCTATTAGGAAAACAATAATATTGTGTACGTCTTATGCGAGTACATAAAAGCAAAGTGGGATAGTGTTTCAATTTTCCTTTTTACTACTTAAACTTAAGGTCATCGCCCCCAGTCAAACCATGGTGTGATCACACAAAACATTGGTATGGTTCACTTGAAACCTTAAACGCAATGATCACTCTTGAAATCCTGATAATTCGACTAGGTATCCCTGCATGTCACCAAACTAAAACAAGCATTGGAAATGCAATAGGTCTCGCATTAGAAAAGTTGGAGTTATTGGTCTTGTAAATGACATTTTATTTATTTGTTGGTTTTTAAAATTGCTAAATTGATGGCTTTGTCATTTACAATGCCAATCGTTATAACTTTCGCGAATGTGACACCTATAGCATTTGGAATGCAACATGTTTTGTATTTACGTCACTTAGATGGCAGCTCTGGTCGTTAGGCCACATCTCTAGAGAGCAGGAGAGTGCAGCAGGGGAGAGAAGCACAGCAATGCAATAGGACTCGCATTAGGAAAGTTTGAGCTATTGGTATTGTAAAGGACACATTTTTTATTTATGTGCTTGTTTTGAAAATAGCGAAATTAATAGCTTTGTTATTTACAATGCCACTAGTTTTATCTTTCGCAAATGTGACACCTATTGTAACACAATATGTGTTGTAGCACTGAGTGGTGTGAGAGTGAGGGGTTGAGGGTGAGTGAGGGTGAGGGGTTGAGGGTGAGTGAGGGTGAGGGTGAGTGAGGGTGAGGGGTGAGTGAGGGTGAGGGTGAGTGAGGGGTTGAGGGTGAGTGAGGGGTTGAGGGGTTGAGGGTGAGTGAGGGTGAGGGGTTGAGGGTGAGGGGTTGAGGGTGAGTGAGGGTGAGTGAGGGTGAGGGTGAGGGGTTGAGGGTGAGTGAGGGTGAGGGTGAGTGAGGTTGAGGGGTTGAGGGTGAGTGAGGGTGAGTGAGGGTGAGTGAGGGTGAGGGGTTGAGGGTGAGTGAGGGTGAGTGAGAGTGAGGGTGAGTGAGGGTGAGTGAGAGTGAGGGTGAGTGAGGGTGAGTGAGGGTGAGTGAGGGTGAGTGAGGGTGAGTGAGGGTGAGTGAGGGTGAGTGAGGGTGAGTGAGGGTGAGTGAGGGTGAGTGAGGGTGAGTGAGGGTGAGTGAGGGTGAGTGAGGGTGAGTGAGGGTGAGGGTGAGGGGTTGAGGGTGAGTGAGGGTGAAGGGTTGAGGGTTGAGGGTGAGTGAGGGTGAGGGTGAGGGGTTGAGGGTGAGTGAGGGTGAGGGTGAGTGAGGGTGAGTGAGGGTGAGGGTGGGTGAGGGTGGGTGAGGGTGAGTGAGGGGTTGAGGGTGAGTGAGAGGGTGAGGGTGAGTGAGGGTGAGTGAGGGTGAGGGGTTGAGGGTGGGTGAGGGTGAGTGAGGGTGAGTGAGGGTGAGTGAGGGGTTGAGGGTGAGGGGTTGAGGGTGAGTGAGGGTGAGGGTGAGTGGGGGTGAGGGTGAGTGAGGGTGAGGGTGAGTGAGGGTGAGGGTTTGAGGGTGAGTGAGGGTGAGGGTGAGTGAGGGTGAGGGGATGAGGGTGAGTGAGGGGTGAGGGTGAGTGAGGGTGAGGGGTTGAGGGTGAGTGAGGGTGGGTGAGGGTGAGTGAGGGTGAGGGTGGGTGAGGGTGAGTGAGGGTGAGGGTGAGTGAGGGTGAGGGTGAGTGAGGGTGAGGGGTTGAGGGTGAGTGAGAGTGAGGGTGAGTGAGGGGTTGAGGGTGAGGGTTGAGGGTGAGTGAGGGGTTGAGGGTGAGTGAGGGTGAGGGGTTGAGGGCGAGTGAGGGTGAGGGTGGGTGAGGGTGAGTGAGGGTGAGTGAGGGTGAGGGGTTGAGGGTGTGTGAGGGTGAGTGAGGGTGAGGGTGAGGGTGAGGGGGTGAGGGTGAGGGTGAGGGGAGGGTGAGGGTGAGGGAGGGTGAGGGGGATGAGGGTGAGTGAGGGTGAGGGAGGGTGAGGGTGAGGGAGGGTGAGGGTGAGGGAGGGTGAGGGGTTGAGGGTGAGTGAGGGTGAGGGTGGTGAGGGTGAGTGAGGGTGGGTGAGGGTGAGGGGTTGAGGGTGAGAGAGTGAGAGTGAGGGTTGAGTGAGGGGTTGAGGGTGAGGGGTGAGGGTGAGGGGGTTGAGGGTGAGTGAGGGTGAGGGGTTGAGGGTGAGTGAGGGTGAGGGGTTGAGGGTGAGTGAGGGTGAGGGTGAGTGAGGGTGGGGTTGAGGGTGAGTGAGGGTGAGGGTGAGTGAGGGTGAGTGAGGGTGAGGGTGAGTGAGGGTGAGTGAGGGGTGAGGGGTTGAGGGTGAGTGAGAGTGAGAGCTGAGGAGTGAGGGGTTGAGGTGAGGGGTTGAGGGTGAGGGGTTGAGGGTGAGTGAGGGTGAGGGGTTGAGGGTGAGTGAGGGTGAGGGGTTGAGGGTGAGTGAGGGTGAGGGTGAGTGGGTGAGGGGTTGAGGGTGAGTGAGGGTGAGGGTGAGTGAGGGTGAGTGAGGGTGAGCTGAGGGTGAGTGAGGGTGAGGGTGAGGTAAGGGTGGTGAGTGTGAGGGTGGGGTGGGTGAGGGTGAGTGAGGGTGAGGGGTTGGGGTGTGTGAGGGTGAGGGTGAGGGTGAGTGAGGGTGAGGGGTTGAGGGTGAGTGAGGGTGAGGGGGTGAGGGGTTGAGGGTGAGGGGTTGAGGGTGGGTGAGGGTGAGTGAGGGTGAGGGTTGAGGGTGAGTGAGGGTGAGGGTTGAGGGTGAGTGAGGGTGAGGGTTGAGGGTGGGTGAGGGTGAGGGTGAGGGGTTGAGGGTGAGTGAGGGTGAGGGGTTGAGGGTGAATGAGGGTGAGTGAGGGTGAGGGGTTGAGGGTGAGGGTGAGGGTGAGTGAGGGTGAGGGTGAGTGAGAGTGAGGTGAGTGAGGGGTTGAGGGTGAGGGGGTGAGTGAGGGTGAGGGTTGAGGGTGAGTGAGGGTGAGGGGTGAGGGTGAGTGAGGGTGAGGGGTTGATGGTGAGTGAGGGTGAGGGTGGGTGAGGGTGAGGGTGGGTGAGGGTGAGTGAGGGTGAGGGGTTGAGGGTGAGGGTTGAGGGTGAGGGGGTGAGGGTGATGAGGGTGAGGGTGGGTGAGGGTGAGTGAGGGTGAGGGTGAGTGAGGGTGAGTGATGGTGAGTGAGGGTGAGGGGTTGAGGGTGAGTGAGGGTGAGGGGTTGAGGGTGAGTGAGGGTGAGGGGTTGAGGGTGAGTGAGGGTGAGGGGTTGAGGGTGGGTGAGGGTGGGTGAGGGTGAGGGGTTGAGGTGAGTGAGGGGTGAGTGAGGGTGAGGGGTTGAGGGTGAGTGGGGGTGAGTGAGGGTGAGGGGTTGAGGGTGAGTGAGGGTTTGAAGGTGAGTGAGGGTGAGGGTGAGGGGTTGAGGGTGAGTGAGGGTGAGTGAGGGTGAGGGGGTGAGGGTGAGTGAGGGTGAGGGTGAGTGAGGGTGAGTGAGGGTGAGTGAGGGTGAGGGGTTGGAGGTGAGTGAGGGTGAGGGGTTGAGGGAGGGTGAGGGTGAGGGGTTGAGGGTGAGTGAGGGTGAGGGTGAGTGAGGGTGAGGGGTTGAGGGTGAGTGAGGGTGAGGGTGAGTGAGGGTGAGGGTGAGTGAGAGGGAGTGAGGGTGAGGGGTTGAGGGTGAGTGAGGGTGAGTGAGAGTGAGGGTGAGTGAGGGGTTGAGGGTGAGGGGTTGAGGGTGAGGGGTTGAGGGTGAGGGGTGAGGGTGAGGGGGTGAGGGTGAGGGGTTGAGGGTGAGGGGTTGAGGTGAGTGAGGGTGAGGGTTGAGGGTGAGTGAGGGTGAGGGGTTGAGGGTGAGTGAGGGTGAGGGGTTGAGGGGTTGAGGGTGAGTGAGGGTGAGTGAGGTGAGTGAGTGAGGGTGAGTGAGGGTGAGTGAGTGAGGGTGGGTGAGGGTGAGTGAGGGTGAGTGAGGGTGAGGGGTTGAGGGTGAGTGAGGGTGAGGGGTTGAGGGAGGGTGAGGGTGAGGGGTTGAGGGTGAGTGAGGGTGAGGGTGAGTGAGGGTGAGGGGTTGAGGGTGAGTGAGGGTGAGTGAGGGTGAGGGTGAGTGAGGGTGAGTGAGGGTGAGGGTTGAGGGTGAGTGAGGGTGAGTGAGAGTGAGGGTGAGTGAGGGGTTGAGGGTGAGGGGTTGAGGGTGAGTGAGGGTGAGGGTTGAGGTGAGTGAGGGTGAGGGGTTGAGGGTGAGTGAGGGTGAGGGTGAGTGAGGGTGAGGGTGAGTGAGGGTGAGTGAGGGTGAGGGGTTGAGGGTGAGTGAGGGTGAGGGTGAGTGAGGGTGGGTGAGGGTGAGTGAGGGTGAGGGTGAGTGAGGGTGAGTGAGGGTGAGGGTGAGTTGAGGGTGAGGGTGAGTGAGGGTGAGTGAGGGTGAGGGTGAGTGAGGGTGAGGGGTTGAGGGTGAGTGAGGGTGAGTGAGGGTGAGGGGTTGAGGGTGAGTGAGGGTGAGGGGTTGAGGGTGAGTGAGGGTGAGGGTGAGGGGTTGAGGGTGAGGGTTGAGGTGAGGGGTTGAGGGTGAGTGAGGGTGAGTGAGGGTGAGGGGTGAGGGTGAGGGGTTGAGGGGAGTGAGGTAACCTGGCATGGTTACCTGAAAAAAATGTGGGTGTGAGCCATGTGAAGGGGTCTGCGGTGAGCGGGAGACCCGAAAAGGCAGAAGTGGGGAAGGAGAGGCTGCGGGTAAGGGTATGCACGAAAGTAAAATGTGCACAAATAGGGCCATGCGGTGGGCGACCAAAGCGGAAGCGTCTGGCCAGGCTGGTGGTGCCGGAATAGCTGTGCACATGTCAGGCCATGCTTCGAGTAACTTATAGAGATGCGGCTGACAGGATAGTAGGGTTGAGAGCAAAAGCGCCGAAGGGGCGCCTGTGTATATGCTGCTAATAATTAAAAAATGCATATGAGAACTGTATTATCGCAAATGATGGAAAAGATATCTCACCTGAAAGAAAAACAAGAAAGGAAACAAGACGGAGGGCATTTCTGTGGGGAGGGGGGGGAGGAGAAATGCACACGGCGGGCAGGGGAGGGGGCGGAGCGGGAGAGCGGCATGAGGGTGTGAAGCAGCCGGGGCCTTTGAAGTGATGCTAAGCTTCACTTCAAAAGGTGTGGGAGGAATGCGGCTGAGGGAACAGACGGCGATTTGGTGATGTGCACGCGCATTTTAGGTCAATGCGCTTGCGCATTGACCTAAAAGCCACGGGCACAGCAGCAAATCGCCACAGTTAGGTAAGCTTTGTTTAAAGCCCTATAGTCTCGCTTCTCTCAATGCGCATGCGCATTGATAGGTCACGAGACCTAAACAACTAAAAAAAAGATCCATCCATTGCATGGGCAGGATCCTCATTGAAAACAAGTTGCTGTCAGCCAAGCTCCTTCCACACAACACAGCAAAGGCAGTCACAACTCTTCAAGCCGGTCCCCTTTAGCGTGTGAATTGATTTTAGAGGCGTCTCCAGGCTCTGGCCACAAGGAGCTTTTAGTATGGCCCTGGGCCTGGAATGCATGTATATGTGGTATTTGGAAAGCATGAACATAGCCAAAAGGTCGCAGAGCGCAATACAGGGTAAAAGACAAGCAAACAGTTAACAAGTGTTTGGAGCGGAAGCTGGGTTCTGGGGGAAGGCATGCGCCGTTACTGCATTGTGTTGGCAAGGTGATTTTAGTGAGACACTGTAATGCAAATCTTTGGTCAGTCATGTCTTGCCTGGGAGTAGGTGTCAAAGCGCAGCCTCCAAATTACCTCCAACTTCTCACCCACTCATTTCTGATACAAGGACCACACTCTGGAGGCTTTTATGAAGGCAGCATGTCAGCAATCATGCATATGACTGCACTGAGAAAAAAAACTATCTGATCACAACAGCAATGTTCAAATTGTCAACTAGACCTAATTTCCTGCAAAACATCTTCAGTCAATCGTTGTATTTGAGCCAATATTGCTTTGCAATTTGGGGCTTGTAGTTTCATATTTAACATTTTGGGGTGCAAAAACCCCTGCAGGCCGGGGCTAGCTTTTCAGGTGTCAAACGTGACACAGGAGTGTTCGTTGCCAGTTGATACTGTGAATAAATAACATTTTGTCAACATTTCTTTGATTACCTCTACAATCACCCACACTTTTTAGATACTCTGCCTGCAAATTTGTCAAAAACAGAATAAATCTACTGCAAATTAGTTTTATCTCTATTTGTTATTGTGAGACCTCAAGCACTAATGAAATATTTATTTAAATTCCGTGTACTAGCTCACATTTTAAAGACTAATTTAAGTTTCTAGTTTGGGGGGGGGGAGAGTAAATTATTTTACACAAGGGTGTCGCGTAATTAAAGCTTTGAAAACCACTTCAAGTCAGCATGACTTGGAACTTTGTTAGATTTAATTCTCACACCCTAACTCACCATTTTTTTCCAGAAACACGATTACATAACATATTTCAGAAATAAATGTATTTCATGTCAAAAAGTGCTTTACTATCCTCCAGCCTGTCACAGTTTCATCTCCCACGCGTTTGCTCTGCGGGGTGCTTTTTCAGCTCTACATTTATTTAAGTTTAGAAGGAAACGGCAACCTAGGAAGAGCCTAGCATTGCACTTAACAAAACAGGCTTTGTCTTGAAAGGACAGAGTATCAATCACACCTTGCACAACATTCCTAGACATAGAAACAAATCTGCGACCTGAGGCCTGGACAGGTGTGTGTGACAGGAAACAATGAATGCACACAGCACCCTGCCACTGAGAATGGACACAAAAGGCTCGATTTATAAACCATGCACGTGCGCGTCTTGAGGCAAGATTTCCAAGTGCAAGATGTTCACAAAATACATCCTTGCGCTCACAAATACTTACTCGCGTGCTATTTTGTCTCAAGAGAGTGCAATAAGGAGCATTTGTAAATTCAAATCAAGGGGTGGGAGTGGGTGGAGTTTCCATGGAAAGTTTGAAAAAGACCAAATACTCAATTGTATTTGGGGATTCTTAAAAACCTTTCCAACCGCTTGCCACCCTAGAAATGGTTGGAGATGTACTTAGTGTACTCCTGCCAAGAAAGGGATTTTTCAGACTGGAAATGGTCGAAAATGTATTCTGGCCAAGAGCAAGAGTATATTCATTTCCGGGTTAGGTAAGACCAGCAAACGCCCTCACATTGGGAGGTGGTGCAAGGAGAGTTTCTTCACAAAGACAAACACTTTCCCCATGGAGAACATTTTTGTAAAAAAAATGTTCCAATACACCAATTGAACACCATGCATAATTGTTAAAGTGTAATTATGCAAAAGGAAACACCTCTGCACTGGCAGTATGAAGGAATTCACAAACGTTTTCTAAGGATATGCCTGGGTACATGTGACTGTAGTTGTTATGAATATCTGAAAGATGTAAACCTGCATCCATGTGACCTTTCTTTGGGAATTGGGCCATTGTGTCTGGAGCCACTGTGTGCTTGCACAGAGTCCTAATCTCTGAAACAACATTGACTGCTCGGCGTTTCCAACATTGAGCTATGGGTCCATGCCAAGGGCTGACTGGCAAGGAAACGATGTCCCTGCACACCACAGGTGCACCTGTGCAATGCGGACCATGACATTCATGGTGTGACCAAGGATCATTTGACGACTGCCGGTTCCTACCCAGCCATACATCCTCAGTAGACCAGGTGAAACCACAGGTATTGCCGGACCTACAGGGTGATGGAGTTGGCTTGACATTTCCGTAGCCAAATACGCCATGGTAACAACGAGGACTACCCGTCCTACCATTAAATATTGGCATCCCCAGGGGCATTGTTAGAAAGGCGATCCCGGGGGAGGCAGAAGATGTCTGACTGACCACCCCTAGGTCCACCCCTCCGTCGAGAAGTAGCCGAGCGTTATCGAGAGGCCTCCTGGGTGAGGGTCCTCTCCTAGGATCGTACAGCAGGGTAACCACAACACTACAAACGGACACCACACAAGAGGTTAAGTTCTTAGGCTTTATCAAGAATAAAGGTTGCTGGGTCTCAGCGGTATATACAGGCAGATCGAGGGATCTGTAGAGTCTCGTAAAAGGGACAGGGTAGCGGGACAGTCTCGGTATGGATACAGGAAGGGATACCCTGCGCACAGCTCTCAATCCTCAAGCCGGGGGTTCCGAGAGGTCGAGCCGCGGCAGCGCCAGCAGGACTCGACAGGTGGTCTTAACGGAGAGGAGGCCGCGGCAGCGCCAGCAGGCTCTCAAGATGGTTCAGCCGCGGCAGCGCCAGCAGGCTCTCAAGATAGTTCAGCCGCGGCCACGCCAGCCGGCTCTCAGGTGGTTCAGCCGCGGCAGCGCCAGCAGGCTCCTAGGATGGTACAGCAAAGGTGGGCCGCGGCAGCGCCAGCAGGCTCTCAGGGTCTCTTCAGGTTACAGGCAATGAGTTCTTCTGGTGTTGGCCGTGACAGCGTCAGCAGGGCTTCCAGTCCAGGATACAACTGGCGTCCTACTCCGGGGCTGGCCCAGATATAGGACTGGAGTCCTTTGATGTCCGGACCCTCGCGCCTGGGAGTCAGGGGGGCCGGGATGATGGTGTCCAGACCCCCAGCAGGGGGGTGGAGCCAGCGCCCAGGGAGGCCGGAGGGCGATCAAAACCAGGCGTCCGGGGACGGCTGGAGGGCCATCGAAACTCCCTTTTCTCCGGGATCTGTCGAGTGGCCACTCGACCACCTGGGTGGATCTTGGTGCCTCAATGTCTGGGCTTCGCTGGACCTGGGCCGGGGCCGAGGCCACGTGGTCGGGACGTGGTGGGCCCAAGATGGAGTCGGGCGCGGCCTCGTGCTTAGGTCATGAGGGGCCCATGATGAAGCCAGGCCGGTAGTGGGGGTCCGGGATGGTGACCGGACCAACAATGTTGGGGCGTGCAGTGTCGGGCAAAAGGGCTGCCCGATGCTGGGTGGAGGGCCGATGTCGTCCTGGGCCCGCCATGCGGGAGGGGTAGGACCACGCCATGAGGCCGGGTCCAACACGCGTCCCCCCCAGCTGAAGGCAGGGGAGAGTTACCCATCTTCTTGGGGATTCTCCTCGCCGAGGCGGAAGAATCGGGACAGGCCGTCAGCATTGGCGTGGTCGTTGCCGGGGCGATGCTCCACCGTGAAGTCCATCCCTTGCAGGGAGATGGACCATCGCAACAGTTTCGGGTTTTCTCCCCGCATCTGCATCAACCACCGCAGGGGCCGGTGGTCGGTCTGGACCCGGAAGTGGGTGCCGAAGAGGTAGGGCCGGATCTTCTTTAGTGCCCACACGACGGCGAAGGCTTCCCTCTCGATGGTGCTCCAGGGCTGTTCTCTGGCCAGCAGCCGCCGGCTGATGAAGGCAACGGGAAGGTCGATTCCCTCAGGGTTCACTTGTGAGAGGAGCGCCCCAATGCCGTGCTCCGAGGCGTCGGTTTGGACCACAAACTCTCGGCTGTAGTCGGGGGCCTGGAGCACAGGGGCGGTGCACATGGCAGTCTTTAGAGCCTCGAAGGCTGTTTGGCACTCTGGGGTCCAGCTCACCTTCTGGGGTAGCCTTTTGGAGGTCAGTTCTGTGAGGGGCCCCACAATGCTTCCATAGTCTTTTATGAAGCGCCGATAGTATCCTGTGAGCCCCAGGAAGGCTCGGACGGCTGTTTGGGTGATCGGGGGCTCCCAGGCCAGGATGGCGTCAATCTTTGGCTGGAGGGGAGCCACCAGGCCGCTCCCCACTTGGTGTCCCAGATACGTCACGGACCCTTGGCCGATCTGGCACTTGCTGGCCTTTATTGTTAGTCCGGCCCGTCGGAGGGCCGACAGGACCTCCCGGAGGTGGGTCAGGTGCTCACCCCAGTGGCGGCTGTACACCGCAATGTCGTCTAGATAGGCGGCACTGAATTCTTCTAGTCCGGCCAGTACCCGGTTCACGAGTCTCTGGAAAGTGGCCGGGGCGTTTTTCATGCCAAAGGGCATCACTTTGAAGTGGTAGTGGACATCAGGGGTCGAGAACGCCGATCGCTCTTGTGCTCCAGGGGTGAGGCCGATCTGCCAATACCCCGCCGTGAGGTCGAAGATGCTGAGATATTTGGCGGCCCCCAGGCGATCGATCAGTTCATCCGCCCGGGGGATGGGATGGGCGTCGGTCCGGGTGACTGCATTCAGCCCCCGGTAGTCAACACAGAACCGGAGCTCCGAGGGTGTGCCAGGGACGGTGGCTTTAGGGACCAGGACAACAGGACTGGCCCAGGGACTGTCGGAGGGTTCGACTACCCCCAGAGCTAGCATCTTGGCCACTTCGGATTGAATGCAGGCCCGAACTCGGGCACTCGGAAAGCTCGGTGTCTTACAGGCGGGTTGTCTCCGGTGTCCACATCGTGGACACACCACCGGGTGACTCCAGGGGTGAGGGAAAATAGGTCTGCAAATTGCCCCAGCAGCTCCCGGCAGGGTAGAGGAGAGTGTGACCCCTTCGATGGAGCCGTCTTTCTCGGTGATGCTCATGAGATCTGGTACGGGTTCGGAGTCGTCTTCAGCTCCGTCATCGGTCGCTAGCAGCAGACTTAGTTCAGTGCGGGCGAAGTGTGGCTTGAGCCGGTTAGCGTGCAGAACCCGGAGGGGGTTCCGGGAGGATTCCAGGTCCACCAGGTAAGTGACGGGGCTCTTGCGCTCCACCACTTTGAAGGGCCCCGTCCATTTGTCCTGGAGGGCGCAAGGTTCAACCGGGGACATGACCCAGACTTGCTGGTCCGGCGCAAATTCGATGGATGAGGCGTTCTGGTCATACCAGCGTTTCATCTCCTCCTGACTGGCCTCGAGGTTGGCCTCGGCAAGTTCCCGGAACTTCCGAGTCTGGTTGCGGAGTGTCAGGAGGTACTGGTAGACATCTGGTGGGGCACCCCGGACAGCCGTCTCCCAGCCTTCTTTGACCAGGCTGAGGGGGCCTCGGACCGGGTGCCCATACAATAGTTCGAAGGGGCTGAACTCCAGGGACTTCTGGGGTACCTCTCGATACGCAAACAGGAGGCAGGGCAGCAGGACGTCCCATCTGCATCGTAGTGGCTCGTCTAAGCCGTTGATCATCCCCTTCAGTGTTCGGTTAAACCTTTCTACAAGTCCATTTCCTTGGGGGTGATACGGGGTGGTGAACTTATATGTGACCCCGCACTGTTGCCACAGGGATCGCATATGCTTGGAGATAAAGTTTGTACCCCGATCACTCACGACTTCTCGGGGGAAGCCGACTCTGGAGAAGATCCCCATCAGGGCTCGGCCTACTACTGGGGCCGTGATGGTTCGGCGGGGAATGGCCTCAGGATAGCGGGTGGCATGGTTCACCAGAACGAGGATGAAGCGGTGCCCCTGAGAGGTGCGGGGGTCCAAGGGCCCCACGATGTCGATCCCCACTCTCTCGAAGGGGGTGGTGACCACAGGAAAGGGCTGGAGTGGGGCCTTGACTTTTCCCCCGCTCTTCCCGCTGGCTTGACACGTCGGACAGGATCGGCAGGGGTTGTGCACATCGTTGCGCATCTTCGGCCTGTAAAAATGGGTCACCAGGCGGCTGTAAGTTTTATCCTGCCCCAAGTGCCCGGCGAGGGGCACGTCGTGTGCCAAGTTCAAGAGGAAGTCTCTGAAACGGAGGGGAACGACCAGTACTCGGCTGGCCCCTAGTTCGGCAACTTTCTGCTCGCTGTAGAGAAGGTCGTGGTCCCAATAGACCCAGTGGGACCCCGAGGGGCCTTCAGCGGCTTGAGTGACGGCTTGTTGTCGGATTCCCTCGAGGGAGGGACAGGTATTCTGTTCCTGCCGGAATTGTTCGCGGGTGGGGCCACCTTCTTGGCGCCATTGAGCTAGTTCTGGAAGGTGGCCGAGCTCGGTGAGGTCTTCATGGTTGGGCCCCTGGGGGCCAGATTCAGGGTCGGCGTCCTCGGGGACGGCGGCCGGTGGCGGTGCGGGCCACTCTGGTTCCTCGGTCGGAGCATCCTCCGGTGGGGCGAAGGCTCGGGCGGACATGGAGCGGGTGGTCGCACAGACCCACTCTGGAAGGCCTAGCATCCCCAGATGCTCTCTCAGCTCGACGCTGGCCCAGGGGGAACTTTCCAGGTCGTTCCCGAGGAGGCAGTCCACGGGGGCATCGTCCCGGACGGTCACCTTCAGCATACCCGACACCCCTCCCCATTCGAAGGGGATGCGGGCCATCTGGCACAAACTCTCGGAGTTGTCCGCCGTCCGCACCGGGCACATGATATTGGGGAGAATTTGCTCTGGGGTCACCAAGTGGCGTCGGACCGCTGTTATGCTGGCTCCAGTGTCTCGGAGGGCTTCGGCCCGGCGGCCGTTGATGGTGACCCATTGGCGATATTTCTGGGTGTTGCCTGGAATGGGGTCTCGGGGGACCATGTCTCGATCACCCAGGCATGCTAAGATCATGGCGGCGGGCTCCCACTCGGCCTGTTCGTGGTCGTTGTCGTCTTCCTCGCCTCTTTCTTCCCCCAGGGCGGCGGCCGCGATCTGGCGGTTGGGAGGACCGGTGGTGCCGGGTCGCTGGTTCATCGGGCAGAGGGGGTCATTCGCGTAGTGACCCTGTCGCTGGCATCTGTGGCACGTCACATTCGGGCGGGGCCCGGGTCGGGCTAGGGGAACCCCCCTTCGGCCCAGGGCTGGTGAAGTGGAGGTAGGGGAGGACCCCGTGGGGGTGTCTCGTCCCCTGCTCTGGCCTCCTCCGCCGCCCTGTGGTCGGTGGATCCCCGGGGATCCCCGGCCATAGTCTCCCATCGGACTCCGGGGGACTCGGGTGCTCACCCATCTATCCGCCTCGACAGCGAGTTTTCGGGGCTCAGTCAGTTTGCTGTCGAGGAGGTGCTGCCGGAGTTCGATGAAGCAGTTGTTGGACAGATGTTCCCATATAATGAGGTCGACCAACTGCTGGTAGGTGGTGACCTTGCTGCCTTTGATCCACCCCTCGAAGGCTCTGCTGTAAAAGTTCACGTATTCCACCCATGTGGTACCGGGGATTTTTTTACAGTCTCGGAATCACTGCCGGTACATCTCGGGGGTGAGTCCATAGCGAGTGAGGAGAGCGGTTTTCATGTGCTCGTACGAGGTCATCTTGGCGTCGGGGAGCTCTAGCAGGGCGTCTCTCCCCTCATTGACGAACTTCCCCCACAGGCCGGTGCCCCAGTCCTTGAGGGGTACTCGATGTGCGGTCATGGCGACCTCGTAGGCTTTGAACCACTGTTGGATGTCGTTGTTCTTGTAATATTCCTTGACGACATCCTTGGGTATGTGCACCTTTGTGTCCAAGGGCGGGGGCGAGGTCTTGCCCCCGGAGGCGTTGGCATCATTCGTTTTGGCCTTGAGTTCTAGTTCTTTTAGGCCGCGCTCATGCTCGAGCATGAGTCTCTTTTCATCGAGGTCTCTTTGTCTTCTCTTCTCTTCCAGGTCTCCTTCTAGCCGTAGTTGCTCGAGTGCGATTTTCCTTTCCGCCAGCTGTAGTTCTCCATCCAACCGGAGTCGGGCGAGCTCCAACTCGTGGAGCCGGTTCCTCTCTCGGGCGTCTTCGTGGGGGCTCGTGCCTGGATTGGCGGGTCTCTCCCCCGCTGGGGTCGTGTCGGTCTCCGGGCGTCCGCTCGGGCCCGGGTTGTCTTCATTCCGGGGTGGTGTCTCATCGGCGTCCACCCATGCTTGGAGGGCTGATTTAAAGTCTTCCTTGGTGCTTAGCCCAGTGGTAGCGATGCCCAGATCTTTGCAGAATTGTTTTAATTCTTTGTGACTGTAATCTTCCATTTTTTCTTTCTGGAATTCCGTAGTCGGTCTTGTCTCTTGCGTAGTCATGGTCGTGGTGTGTTTTTCTCGGTAGTGAGTGAATCACCCTTTGTACGATCTGCGTCGGCTCGGATCCCGTCGCTTGCCACCAATGTTAGAAAGGCGATCCCGGGGGAGGCAGAAGATGTCTGACTGACCACCCCTAGGTCCACCCCTCCGTCGAGAAGTAGCCGAGCGTTATCGAGAGGCCTCCTGGGTGAGGGTCCTCTCCTAGGATCGTACAGCAGGGTAACCACAACACTACAAACGGACACCACACAAGAGGTTAAGTTCTTAGGCTTTATCAAGAATAAAGGTTGCTGGGTCTCAGCGGTATATACAGGCAGATCGAGGGATCTGTAGAGTCTCGTAAAAGGGACAGGGTAGCGGGACAGTCTCGGTATGGATACAGGAAGGGATACCCTGCGCACAGCTCTCAATCCTCGAGCCGGGGGTTCCGAGAGGTCGAGCCGCGGCAGCGCCAGCAGGACTCGACAGGTGGTCTCAACAGGTGGTCTTAACGGAGAGGAGGCCGCGGCAGCGCCAGCAGGCTCTCAAGATGGTTCAGCCGCGGCAACGCCAGCAGGCTCTCAAGATAGTTCAGCCGCGGCCGCGCCAGCCGGCTCTCAGGTGGTTCAGCCGCGGCAGCGCCAGCAGGCTCCTAGGATGGTACAGCAAAGGTGGGCCGCGGCAGCGCCAGCAGGCTCTCAGGGTCTCTTCAGGTTACAGGCAATGAGTTCTTCTGGTGTTGGCCGTGACAGCGTCAGCAGGGCTTCCAGTCCAGGATACAACTGGCGTCCTACTCCGGGGCTGGCCCAGATATAGGACTGGAGTCCTTTGATGTCCGGACCCTCGCGCCTGGGGGTCAGGGGGGCCGGGATGATGGTGTCCAGACCCCCAGCAGGGGGGTGGAGCCAGCGCCCAGGGAGGCCGGAGGGCAATCGAAACCAGGCGTCCGGGGACGGCTGGAGGGCCATTGAAACTCCCTCTTCTCCGGGATCTGTCGAGTGGCCACTCGACCACCTGGGTGGATCTTGGTGCCTCAATGTCTGGGCTTCGCTGGACCTGGGCCGGGGCCGAGGCCACGTGGTCGGGACGTGGTGGGCCCAAGATGGAGTCGGGCGCGGCCTGTGCTTAGGTCGTGAGGGGCCCATGATGGAGCCAGGCCGGTAGTGGGGATCCGGGATGGTGACCGGACCAACAATGTTGGGGCGTGCAGTGTCGGGCAAAAGGGCTGCCCGATGCTGGGTGGAGGGCCGATGTCGTCCTGGGCCCGCCATGCGGGAGGGGTAGGACCACGCCATGAGGCCGGGTCCAACAGGCATCATTACAGAAAGTGCCCCAGGGACACAACGGGCATGTGTGGCTGTGTTGTGCATCCCCGGTGCAATTTGGTATTACAGAATTTGTGCGGACCCTTCTATAATACAGATAGTGCTGACGCACATGTTGCACCAGCGCGATCATTAGAGGGCATTCCCTCATTTGCAGAGGCGCATGGCACAATGCAAAATGCCTCTGCACCTGCGCCGTATTATGGACGCAGACACAGAGGCAAACATAGCTCCTTAAAGCAGACCTCTGGAGGGGAGAAAAATGGTCTCATGAATGACCCAGACATCCCCTTGCAGGCGGGTGCAGTCACTCACTGCACTGGCCTGCAAGGAGATCTCTCTCTCTCCGCCTAAACGTGCAGGCAGGATGCCACCTGCACAATGAAACACAGAGCGGCTTTGAAGCACCCATTCTGTATTCCACTTGAATGCGCTGCCCCAAGTTCAGCACGACTTCGCAGAGCCCTGAGGGAAGCACATTCACCACAATAGGGCACACTATCCCTGTTTGCGCCTGGCGCACCTGCTTTAAGGTGTGCCGTGGTACAAACAGAAAAAGTGCGCCTTTGAGGATTTGGGTGTATTATATGATATGGTTCCTTCTTCAGTCTTTTGTCCAATTCCAGTATGATCGGAGGTTAAGGGTGCCATATTTATGCCCAGAAAATGAAATGCCCTGTGGGGGATGATGCTTTCACTAGTCAGTGAGCTACCAGGATCCCTTCCGCTCTATGATCAGCAGACACGAGCCAAGATGGCCATGTGGCCGTGATCCACGACGGCTCCGCTGCTGAATATATAACAAGCATTTACAATGCAATGGTCTCGGCATTATTAAAGGTAGAGCTATTGGCATTGCTCATGACTTTTTTTTTTGTAATCATAAATAAATGGCATTGTCATTTACATTGCCAATAGCTTAATCGTTAAATAAATGGCATTGTCATTTACAATGCCAATAGCTTAATCGCTCGCAAACGCATGACCTATTGCATTTACGCCCACACAGAGCCACACACACAGAGCCACACACACAGTCATTCACATAGAGCCACCTACACAGAGCCACTCTCACATAGTCACCCACACATAGAGCCACCTACAAAAAAAGCTATCCACACAGAGCTACACACACAGAGCGCTACGCGCTACACACACACACACACACACACACAGAGCGCTACACACACACATAGCGCTACACACACACACACAGAGCGCTACACACACACAGAGCGCCACACACACACAGAGCGCCACACAGACTACACACACACACACACAGACTACACACACACACACACAGACAGAGCGCCACACACACACAGACTATGCTAACACATATCCTGCCTACTGTCCCAACTCCTCCATGCACTGTAAACCCCTTTAACCACTCTACACTCACCCCAAATCTTCTACACCACGATAGAAAACCACTTCCAAACAATCACACGTTGGACCGCACTGCTATAATCCTCCTGCATTCAATTAATAAACCTGCTTATCACACAAATAAAAAAATCCTAAACTCTACATTAGCATTCAAAACTCGTCCCACAGCTTGATATATACATGTCTCCCTTCAGCCTCTCTCTAAAATCTAACATCACCCTCCCACTATTATGACCACCCTTGGTGTGAGACTCATAGGTTTCACCCCAAGAACCTACAGCTTACATTCTCAAACCCTACACGATTCCCCCACCCATTGCAGCCACTCCAAACACTCAAGCTACATACACACACACATACACCATATATAACCAAATCTACACCTTGATGTATATCATCCACCACATCACACCTATAGGCTCCACTGAGTCATCTTCGACACCACACATCCACATCCACATCAAATGTCCAATAATTACATTACACAAACACATACACATGCCACACACTTAGAGCCCAACCCAACACGTATACCCACGAAACTACCCCGTCACGTCCACTCATACCTTTCGCATGAACACGACACACTCGTCCAACACCCACTAACACTTAGCCCCTCTCCACTCCCCTACAGTATCTCTACACAAGTCAGTGAGTCCTACACCGACCCCACCAATTTGACACCACTACACCTCATTAACTCCGGCGCACCCTACAACCCCATGCCTCCTGCATACCTGCTCACTCGTACGAGTTCCATTCAATTAGTAAAGCAACGCGTTTTATTTAGAGCGCTTAGAAACCTAGACGTGTCGTGTGAAGCGCTATATACTTTTTTTGTTTTATAGCGTTTATGGTACTGCTAAGTACGCCGCACACCGTTAAACTCCTATGCAGTACCACGCCGACCTCTCACGCCCGTTCCAAGCACCGCACAGCATCCACACCAAGCCCTGCCTGCACACCTCACACCCGCACACCCTCTTCTAACAGCTACTGACTGCTGCAGCATCGAAGCGCTGGCAGCCCCTGCCGGTTCATTGTTGAGTGGAGGGTGGTGTGTGTGTTTGTGCGTGTGTGGTTCCAGCGCAGACTGCTGAGCGCAAAAGAGGTGTGTGGAGATGCGAGGTCTGTGCTGCTCTGCTCTTTATGTGTGTGTGGGGGGGCGGTAGCGGGGAGGCGGGCGCTGTCTCGTTGAATCAACGAGAGAGTGGCGCTAGAATAGTGGATGGGAGGAGAAATGGATGCTCTGGTTGGGATTCAGGGACTCTCGGAGCCGGTTCTTGAAAGAGATTTCCACCACGCGACAGGGACAGCCCCCTCGCCCCCCTCCCAGTGTCTGGAATGCCAATGATTGGGTGGGGGCGGACAGTGTAGCGTCTGGAATGTCCCAGGATGAGGGGGCAGTGTAAGTTATGAAATGCCAGGATGGAGGGTCCGGTCAGTGTTGAATCTGATACGACACAACCTGGGGTCAATGCAGTGCACTGAATGCCAGAATTTGGTGGCGTAAGTATGGTCTGGACCACACAAAGCCAAGCCTGTGTCTTTGATACCAGGGCCGGGGGGGGGGGGTAGGGGTCTTCAGTGTTCAGATCCGAGGGCGTGGTGTGGATCTGGGGTCACAGGTTCTAAAAAGATCTGGTTTTGGAGGTGGAAAGTCTGCTCTGGGAAAATCGCTTTTGAATCATGTGCGCACACTTCTCTGTGGTGTTCAAGGTGAATGCGCGTTTTATTTCAAATGTGTTAACACGCATGCCATTCTCGGCCTGGGAGCGACGAACAGAAAGAAAGACACAGGGAAATAAGCGGAAACAAACACTTCGCGTGCCTTCAGCCTCCGTGGAGAAATGTGTAGCGTGGAGCCTGCGTGTTGGGGGCTGCGGGGACTCTCTGGCATCACTAATGAGCCCACGCCAGCAAGAATTACGGAAGGCTGTGCAATTATGTCCCATCTGCTGCCTGCTCCTTCCGCCCTATGAGCTCAAACGCGCCTTTAATTGTTGAGTCACAATTCCAAAATGCAATCAATCAGCCCTGCCCGAGCCTCCACGCTAAAGCTACATGCCACATACCTGTACCTCCGGCAGCAGCCGGTCGCCTCTGGAGGGGGTCTTTAGAGAGTCCTCTTCATAGAGACCTGGGCCGCCCCCGCGGGCCCCTGGCTGCACTGGTTTGAGCTGGGCGAAAACGGGAGGTTCCTCCTGGTGCATTCCCGGGTAGAGACGCTGCGGGCCCAGCCGGGAGGACATGCTCAGCACGGCGCTGGTGGCCATGGGGAGTGCAGGCTGTGCGAGCTGCAGGACGGAGTGTAGTGGGGCTGCTGCTTGTGCGCTCTGGCTCCCGCTCCGTACCTGCGATCCTGTGCGTGTCTTCTGTCTGGGCCGGGCTGCCTCCGCCTAGCTCCCCGGCCATTGCGAGCTCTGTTGCAGTAATGCAGCAGCAGGGGCGAGGACTCGGCGACTTCTTGGTGCGGCGGTTGTCGCGAAATGGCATAAAGAAAAGCACCGCCATTTTCAGATTCGGGGGCGTGTTTTGGACCTCTGAGTGACAAATGACGTCACAGGGCTAAAGAACGCAAAAAACACGCCCCCGAATCCGAAAGAGACGGGGCTTCATTGGAGTGACTCCATTCTCCTCCAATGGCTGGCCTCCATTTAGGAAGCCAGCCAATGGAGGAGAATGGAGGTGAGAGGGGGGTTCAAACCCCCTAACTCCAAATCATCAATTCTTCAGGACTCCCCCCTCACTGCTTCGCTGTGAGAGCTAGGTCCCTCGACCTAAAAACGGAGGATAGTGACATGAATCTTCTTTAAAAATCATTGATCCCTACCTGGAGGCTCTCTGAGTAAGCGTGGACGGAGCCAGGACAGCTGAGAGCAGCGCACATTGACCCGATCGCGGCCGATTGAAGGAAGGTTGCTGCGAGCAAGGCCCTGTTCAGAAGACAGGCAGCGGCTCAACTGAAGGAATCTACGTGCCAGGCCGACACAAACCCCTGGTACCAGAGCAGCGGTGAGTGAATTGGGCTCCCCTCCTCCAGGGAATGCCCCCCGGGACAGCAAGCACTCTTCCCCCGTAGTGCTGGCGAGCGGAGGTTACGGGGACCACACTGCATGGCAGAGGGGGGTAAGCCCTTAGACTCAGGACACTGGGGGAGCTGCGAGCGGCACTGGAGCAGGGAGCAGCATCCACACAGCCCTGATGGTAGCGCCGTAGAGTAAATGCAGAACAGAAGAGGTTGGGCATCGCCGACGGGAGACACAAGAGCGGCCCTGCATGAGTGAGCGGTGTGCCTGACCTTAAAATGGCGCCCATGAGGGACACTGATTAAGCGGCTACGAAATTGAGAAAACGGGACGATCTGGAAAGGGAAACAGAGACGCTTGAACACACACATGGCTGATGAGCACATTGGTGCCCCCCCACACGCTTGCCCAGAGATCGCAGTAACAAACCACAATCTCACTGTATTAAAATACTTAAATTACTGCAATGACCTGAGCCACTGGGTGGGATGTGGATACCAAAAGCAGCGGGAATTTGAACAGCAGAGGTCTGAGACATTAAGGTGAGGGCCCTTATTAAGCGCCAAATAGAGGGGACTAAACACCAAGGAGACCTTGCTAGGGTCTGGGCCTATAATCCGCACCGCTCTCCTACACGACCGAACTGCCCTGGGGTAAACATGTCTCACAACAAACATCTGCCGCAATAGGTTGATATATGGGCCAATCGATCGACAATCCACTTACGCCACCGTTGGGCTTCTGATGGTTCTTTTCTGGACGCTTTGATCCCCCCTTTCATAGCTGTTGACTGCATGCGATGCTGGGGGCTTACTCCTGCTGTTTGCTCACACGCCCCGCACATCCTGATACTTTTTTAATTGCTGTTCAGATGTCGTACTTCCACGAACCATTATCTGTCCCTACTATCACAGCACTGTGATGGCTGGCTTTCCTCTGCCTTGTAAGCTTTAAAATGGCGAGGCCCCGATTGCCGTGCCTTGTTGCTACCGCCGGCATCTTGTTCTCCGCTCTGTTCTCCTCAAAATGGCGGCCCCTCGACTGCTCCAAAATGTCTCCATTGACCCACTTCTTGGACGCCTGCGATTACCACACTGCGATGGACGATGCTCTTTCGCCTTGTAAGCATTAATATGACACACCAATTTTATAATAATGGCCACCATGAGTGGGCCCCTTTCCAAAGCACTCCTTCTCCCCTTGTTGGGGAGGGATCCAGCATTATGTCCTGGAGTCTCAGAGATCCCTCTGAGAGAGTCCACAGCAACAAGGCAGTCTCTAACAGCGGAGTCCTGGTTTTTAACCCATTACCACTGGGAGCACAGCACCTTACACCGTGACCGACGTGCTCAATAGAACTTTTTGGACTATGCCCCCCTAGGCGGAAACTATAACTCATCTGTATGTACTGCGGTGCCCGAGCAACCACTTCTCGATGACCGGTGGAGCTGTCCCAAGCAGCTATATAGGAGTTTGGTTCTGGTTCACCCCACGGCCGTCACCTACCCAGCCAGACGTCGGACTCTGTTTTCCCTCGTCTCCCCGTTGTATCTCCTATAAACTCCCCCTCCTCCTCCCTCCATTATTCTCCTCTACCTCGCCTATTCCTTCCCTCTCTCCCCTATTCGTCTCTCCCCTTGCATATTTTTCTTCTCTCCTCATGATTATGCTATGCCTTTGTACTCATGTAATTCCTGTAACTACGCTCCAGTAACTGATGTAACTTTGTAACCATGTTCTGAAACAATGTTTCTTCCTCATGTAAAGCGGGTCTAGCCAGCGCTATATAAAACTCAATAAATAAAAATAAATAAATATGAAGACTTTCAGGCTATGTATGACATCTAGCAATCTCAGAGTGCACTATTCAGCCCCCTCTCAAGATGTTTGAACCGTTCCTCGGATGTTAGGAACTTCGTAGCCCATCTTAGGTGTGGCTACCTGTAGGCTACACGCCCACAGGTAAATTGTTTTGGGCACTGGTCTACACTCTCTGCTCAGCCGCCAACGCAACCACTCGAACAAAGGGCATCGCCCCTGGAGTGCAATCCCCATTAGTTCACCAAAGGCAACTTTGCCTTTGAAGCTTGCGTTCTGAACTAACATCCTTATTGGCTTCCTGCAAAGGCGAGGTAACACCTCACCCTGTAGCAGGCTGCTATTGTTTCTAAGCCTGGGAGTCATTAACACCACTCCCCAGGAAAGCAGACAGTTGTGTGATGGCCAGTGACTGTAAGGTCACTGGACAAACTGGGTCACGGAGTGGCAACCTCCTAATAGTTTTCATAAAAGTGACATTAAATTCAGCTCAGGGATCAAGTCAGGTTTCATGCCACAATTAATTTGATACCTTGAAGTACACATCTCAGTAGTCCTATTCAGAAGTCAGCCCGGGCTGAGAGTCAGCAGGCAACTCTGTGTTAGCTAATGAGGCCACTAGCTCTTCCACTGCAAATATGACAATTTGGAAGTCTTGTTGTTAGGACATATATAAAAAAAATATGTCCCACCTAATAATATACAGCTCCATCCCTTCGGACTTGGTAGGTCTTACTTGGGTGAGATTTACATATATTGTCAAGGAAAGTGGCAGCTTTACAATTGGTTTAAATGGCAAAGTCGAACTCGTAGTTTCAACACCGCCCTTCCGGTCTGCAGTGGAGGGCAGGGAGCCATTTTGTACTTTGTCGCACACAGGGTGGCACAATCAGTGCTGCAGCCCTGGTTGGACACTCTGCCTTGCATGCCCTTGGTATCCTGGGCACCATATACCAGGGACTTACAAGTAAGCCAGTCTCTGCCAATTAGGGATAGCCAATTCGACACACACTTTGTTAAGGGTCAGAACACTGGCACTGAGGTCTGGTTCGCAAGCCTCAGTACACTCTCAAAGTCGATAAACCATCAGTATCAGATCAAAAATGGGGGGGGGGGGAGGGGGGGGTGATCATGCAAAGAGACAGCGCCTTACGGCGTTGGTATAGTAATATGGGCCCTCATGTTCCTCAAGAACATATGGATCACCACCAGAATTTGCTTCCGCAGTGTGGAACAGGGCCATCAGCATGATGGACATGCACCGACATACTGATGTCTGCCACAGCCCAGCCACTTTCCCACCCAGCCCAAGCTATGGAATAAAAGCAGATTTTATGCCTGGGCAGAGCACTGCCTCCATTCACCACAGTCTTACTTGAGGCCTTAATTACTGCATTTACAATAGCACTATATTCTATAGGATAATATGAATTTCTTACTTATTTTTGCTGTGGTCTTATCCTTCTGACTATCCCTCTTATATCATATGTGTGCTTTTGTTCCTTCTGAATGCCAAAAGCACACTTGTTGCAAGCAACCCTGGGGCTGAATGAATTTGGTAAGGTGGGGCTCACACACAAGGTCAGGTACTTTCTTAACAAGCATTGGCAAAGCCAAAAGTTCTTCCCATTAGGACCTTTTGGCTTTGCCAACAACTGTGATAAAAGCTGCTACTATGCAGCAGTCTCGTCATTTTGTAAGCACAGCAATACACATGTGCATACAAAATGAGGGTAGACATTTTAAAAACATTTTTATTGCAGTAAGATGGGGCGAGGAAAACAAAGGGCTGGTGTGTGGGAGAAGCAACAAGGTGGGGCGTAGTAGAAGGGCATGGTGAAAGCAACAGCATGTTGGGGGAAGCAACATGGTGAGGAAGTGGGAGAGGTGGTTAGAGGCAACAGAGTGACGAGGGGAGGAGAAGCAACAAGTGAGACACACAGGCCGCTGATGGAGTGAGGGGATGGGAGAGGTGGTGGAAAGCCAAAAGGAGGTGCAAGTGGAGGAGAAGCAACGAGTGAGAGAAACAGGGCACCGGTGGATGGAAGAAACACAGAGTGTGGCAATGGGGAGAAGAACAAAGGGGCGCGAGAGCAACGAGGAGTGCCAAGAGGAGAAGCATACCAGCGAGTAAGTAACGACAGAGGGACAGTATGAGGGGGTGAGAAGCAATGGGTGAGAGAGACGGGCGTGGGTGGGAAAAGCAAAACAGAGGTCAAGGTGGGGAGAAGAAGCAAAACACATGCCCTTTCATGGAGTACTTACACAAAAAGAAAAAAACTAGTTAGCAGAAACTGTCCAACAGAACCAGGTAATCAAACACATTACAAAGAGAAAATACTCCATGGGAGGGTCGATTTGTGGCCATTTCAATGTGGGGCAACCACCAGTGTTTGCTCCACGGTGATTGCCGTGGTTTTTTTTTCTTAACAGGAGATGCTCGCGCTCCCCTCCCCACCCTGCCCATGGGCATTATGCTATCTTCAACGGCAGCTCTGTTTAATTGGGTGCTGCAGCGAAGGTGGCAAAATGTCAGTTGGCCAAAATAAATGTAGCACAAAGTCTGCATAGCAGGAGGGACAAGATTGACTAAAAACCCATCTACAAAGAAGCAGGAAAAAAGTGACAGTAAGGTCAACCAATGGCAAGCAATAGGCAGGCTCCCGTGTACGTTCTTATTAAGCACACTATGTCTGGCAACAACAGATGTACTCAACCTAAAACAATTGGGAAGAGGGAGTAAATTCATGCTGAGAAAAAAAATTGAAAAAGAACAATTGATGGACAGACTGTAGAATACAGCATACATTCACCTCTGTACAGAGATCTGGGCCTAATTCCATCCATCATTTGTTTTGCTCCCATGCCGTTCCAGTTTGAACCCTGCATATGCAAATCAGTTTTGACCCTGCGCCCAATGGGAACAGTTCAGCCTGGACTGGAAACAAACATCCTAGGACCGGTTTCGGGGTTTCACCCCTCATCAGCCAGGATAGCTTGACTCCAGTGGCATGGAGAGCAAATGTTGTCAGCATCGAGCTAGCTGCTTAGATGTATTCTAGTTGTTGAATAGTGCAAATGGCGGTCATTGATACACAATCGTTTCTCAAACATTCCTATGAAATCTTTGATTTCAACATTGGAAAACATTTACATTTGCTAACTGATGTTGAAAGTGGACTATGACCACATTCTCGGCAGGTCCCTGCAGAGGTGAATCCCTGAGGTTTCAAAATTTAAAGGAAAGATTAATATTTCTAATACCAGGAGGTGAAGAACACATCTCATTGTGAACCATCAAATTATGACTAATATTATGAGTTTCCTATTGTAAAAGTACTTCAAGTTATAAAGATTCTACCACCTTAGTACAGTACTACAGGTCTCCATAAATGTTGAGATTTTCGCACCCTTTTTCGTAGAACTGCTCTCCAGCATCAAATGTTATCTATAATGTGAGTGCTCTGGTCCTATTCTACTTGGTGATCGACTTGGTCATACTAGATAATGGCCCGCAGCATCATTTCTGATATGGGTAGAAAAAGTGCACAACCAAATCGGAAATTACAAAAAACGTGCATCAAGGTCACATTCACGCTGTTTAGTCATTTCTCCACGTAAAAGCTGGTGAAATGCCTGGGATGCAAAGTGGTCCAAAATGGGGTGTTCCCATGGGAATGAAGTGCAAAAATCCCAATTCCTGCATTAATGACATATTTCTTCAGGTACAATCAGGGCTAAGTCAGAATCTGATGGTATTCTCCCAGAACTTTGTATATTGACAGTATCATTTCAGGACTAACCATCTTGTTACAGAGTCCAATGTTTGTTTCCTCTGAATGTGGATTATTTTACTTGGGTTGATCATGGAGGTACTGAATACACTAAGTATATCTTCATTGCTATAAAGAAGAATAAAATCAAGGAACATCGATGTAGAAACAAGTATGAATGTATTCTATTTTAATTGGCTAGACCCTCCTCCAGTAACATCAATTGTTCCTTTGCAGACCAGGTTGATCTTGGCTCACATAGGATTTGTCCTTAATCATTTCAAATAAATAAATTCCCAGGCAATTTAGGGCTAACCAGGCCCACACGACCTCAGCTGAAAAGGCCCTACACAAATCTCAAGGGTAAAAAACACGCAGAACTAGCACACGTCTATTACAATACTGCCACAAACTGTTATTGTTGAATTGAATAGAAATCATAAGAACTTTATTTCGGTTTAGTTTGCAAACCATAAAAGTACAAAATACAGCAATCCAAAATTCATTGTTAAAAAAGAAGGAATCCTCATCAAGATACAATAGTACATAACTAGCAGAAATTTATAGCAGCCCGGATTATACAAAAATTTACTAAGTACGTATACATAAGAAAATTTAGATAAAGTTCATTACAAATCCAGGAATTTTCTATACTTTACAATTGATTTCAGAAATTCTAGTACAAAAAGGATGCTATCGCTATGTAATAATTGTAAATACATCATAGCAGGTCTAATCTGACAAAAATTAAGTTTCTTTAAAAGCGGTACCAGAATGTAGAGCGTGGGGGCTGTACTCCTTTCCGGTGACGTCCCAGACGCTACAAGCATGGGACCAGCTGGCGCTCCGCAAGGGTTGGACCTCCTTCCCCTCCCCAATGACGCCAATAGTAGATAACCCTGACTTCCCCCCCCCGGGTTGTTCATCCTTATCTTTCATCGCTGGCGAGAGAAGGGTTGTAAGCGGGTGGGCATGCTTTTTGATCTAGAAGGACTGATTCTGTTCTCGACACTACGATCGGACTACTTTCCGCTGGGGCCAGAAGATGAGTTCCCTCATGCGCAAGTGGCGCATTGGGTAACCCGGACGGCTAATGTGGCCCTCATGTCGAGACCGCTGACGGCCTTTGAACGTTGGCTGGTCTGTAAGAAGGACGATCGCAGCCTTATTTCAGAGCTCTACGCCATGATTATGCGCGGCCCCCGAAAGCAGCGTACGAAGGCGAACGTTCGGTGGGAGACGGAATTAGGGCGCCCCTTATATACCAAGGAATGGGAACATGTGTTCTACCGGGCTCATCACACGACCTCTAATACTACGGGAACTGAATCGGCCTATAAAACAGCGACCTATTGGTACTACACCCCAGCGTGCGTAAAAGCTTGGGACAAAGCGAAGTTGGGACTCTGCTGGAGGGGCTGTAGGATGTCGGGGAACCTAGTTCATCTTCTATGGCGTTGCCCGAAACTGGAACGCTATTGGGCAACAGTCCTTGACGAGCCTGATGCTGCTTTTCAGATCACACTGCCCCGTCTGCCCGAACATACCCTGCTGGGGCTTCCACACCCTAAATTTGACCCCTTGCACTCCCTTAGGGGCAAACAAATAGCGCTGGCTCTATTGGCAGCGTGACAAGTCCTTTTAGCACAATGGGGTTCCCCGGCACTACCTGATGTGAGGGATTGGTTTCAGTGATTGTGGCACACCCTGGCTATGGAGCGCCTTTCCTTGAGTATTGATGGGAAAGGTACTAAATATGCTATCCTCTGGGCGCCGTTCTTGCAATTGTTATCTAAAGAGCTTCGGGAAGTGACATGCCCGAAATACCTGCAGATACTACAACTTATTCCCTTGGATCCGGCTGGTGCCTTACCGTGCACCTGAAGGCCTCCTAGTTCTAACGAGCAGAGAGAGACTGAAACATGGGGGACAAATGTCGCCTGGATGTGCTGATGCGGAGGGGGGTGGGTGTGGGGAGGGGGAGGTGGGGGACATAGGATGGGTGGGGGTAAGGGTAGGGGGGGTCCTGTTCTTCTTTCTGTCCTTTTTGATTTCCTCCCCTAAAAGCGGTTTCTATGCTTCCGGTGTGATGGTGATGATTCCTTAAAACGCAGGGTCGGCCTCCGGAATGTAGACCCAGACGCTGTGTTCTATTATAATGTGAATTTAGCCTGCCGGCGTGTTGATGTAGGCAGCTGGGCTGTGTTATAAGACACTCTAACCGCATATTAAAAATGTTTGATTCTAAAAGCGGTACCAGATAGCGTTTACGGGGAAATTCATAAAATTTGCATAAAAACATCAAATGCAACATATCCTGCGGAGACTTTCCGTCGCAGCCGCAGGGAGCTGCTTCTTTGTTAAAAATAGTTTTTTTGTGGCCTAACAAGCAGATAATAAAATTGATTCATTTGGAATCTAGTTAATAAAAATTTCTCATAAGACGTCAGAGAGCCCATTAAATAAGGTTCAATGTGTAGGGTTATTTTTTAACATAACATATGTTCTAACACTCGATTTCTGGACCTCTATAGCTTCCCTCGATGTTCTCCTTTCCATGAGGAATGCTGTTTTGATTGCCTCGACATCCTTCATGGTAATACAATCGGGAGTTTCAAATAAGTCATCCCGCCCTAGGCTCGAGAAACTTATCTTCAAATATTTCAGTCAGGGTATAGCAGATGAGTTGTCCATAGACAGACAGTCTTTTAAAATCATATGCCTCAGGGGGATGTCAGGGTTTAACCATAATTTCAACCAGCAGGACAGTGGGCGCAGGGAGACAATATCACTCACATACTAGACCCCCAGTTCTTCATGAACAGCTAGGTTGGACGTACCTTGCGGGATGATTATGATTTCTATTTTCTTAGAAGGACCACAGTACATGCTTCTCTGACCACATCTTGGAGGATGCAAACAAATAGAAGCACATTTTCAATATAATCAGGGAACTGGTCAAACCCATAGCTCCTAACAGTTTTTTCAAATCACAATTTATGTGACAAACTCTCTGAATTCAGACATCAAGTCCTCAAAATAAGGAAAACTAATGCACATGGTCATGTTGACATTACTTCTAGAATGATCACTTCCCAACGTGAAGTTCAAGGTAATCACGGAGGATGAATTCTCACATTATTAAGCATTACTAAAAAAAGAACTGTCCTGTTGGCACCACACCCATCACTATCGTTCAATAGCCCAGTACTGACTTTGTAGAGAAGTAGGAAGGAGTATGCTGTGTGGTGTATGTCGTATGTGTCCTCGGCAGCTTGCAGGAGTAACTATTCTGCGGTCAACTAAATTGCCACAATTATATTGGATAATTCTAATATTTGCTCATAAAAGAGTCAACCAATGATTCAATCTGTAACAGGCTCCACCCAATTAGTCATTGCGCTCGCCGGAATTCCGCATCGACTGCTGTGAAGGCAACGGCCCAATTGACACTTCTCCCAGCACCTACCTGCCTTGCTTGATTCTCCTGGGTGCCAGCTGGGGGCCAGCAGAAACCGACACATCGCTCCACACCGAACCACGCCGCATTGGCCTACAAGACCCAGAAGGCCTTGCGTGACGTGGCGCAAGGACGTCACCAGAGGGCGCCTGCGTCCCTCTTAGACAGCGCCGACCTCCCGCAGCGTGGGACGCGCCGGAATCCGCATCGCCTGCCGTGAGGGGAACGTCCCTATTGACACTTCTCCCAGCACCTACCTGCCTTGCTTGCTTATCCTGGGTGCCCGCTGGGGGCCAGCAGGAACCAACACATCGCTCAGCACCAGACCGCACCGGACCGCATTGGCCTACAAGACCCAGAAGGCCTTGCGTGACGCGGCGCAAGGACGTCACTAGAGGGCGCCTGAGGCCCTCTTAGTCCACGCCGGCCTCACGCATCGCGGGACACGCGCAGGTGTGCCAAGGTGCTGCCCGGGCCAAGGGCGGGCCCGTTGGAGCCCGATAGAGACCGGAAGAGGCCGGGCCGGGCACCCTCTCTAACTCCAGCGGTCCAGCAGGTCTGTTTGACTTCCATTTTATGCAGTGTTTTAGGGATATTAACATTTTGGACTTTCTTGTGTTTACTGCACCCAGCTAGAGATGAATACTCGTGAAGGAAAGAGAAGATTTGCACCTTCGGGGGAAAGCGTCGCAGGGACACTGGACCAATTTTTAATTAGGGCCAACTCTGTTCTTGCACATGAGATCGCTCTGACCGAGCGTCGTCATCCTTAGATGTTTTACAAACTAAACGCTCATTATTGGGCGCCCTGACATCTGCGCGTACACCTGAACGTTGCTTGGTCACAGGCTCTGACTCTTGTGGCTTAGTCGAAGGTGTTAGTCAGCCTTCACATGCCTCGCTGGATTTATCGACAATAGTGGAGGTCCCAAATACTGCCCCTGCTGATGATTTGGCCTGTGAAGGTACATCTGCTGGCACCCGAACACGTGCTGCTACAAGGACTGTGCCCAAATCCAAACCTAAAATAAAGGGACCTATGGTAACTATGCCGGAGCCACCCATAAAGAGGGGGCCACAAAGGCAGAAAAGTGCAAAAGTCCAGAAGACCAACAAGAATGGTGGACCATTGATTATGACATCTCCTCTGACCGCAGAACCGCAGCCTACAACATCTATTAATGGCACTGTGAACATTGGCCCGCTGGGTGTTCCTCCTGAAGCTCTTGAGGTTCTATGGGTGAAAATGGGGGCCATAATTGAGTCATCTCTCTCTCCCATCCTTGATAGGTTAACTAGTATTGAAGAAAGATTGACTAATTTTGAATCGCATGTTGTGCCTAATCTTCATACTATTGAAGACTCTCTGATAACAACTGGTCGCGCGATTGAAATTCCATCGAATGTACTGTGCAATCCTGTAATCCCAAAACCCCCTCCGCCGACCACCTCAATAGCTAATCCTAGGTTTCCATCTTCTAGTAGAATTGGCAAAGAAGGTTTAGCACCTGTTGCGGGGCTGGTTGCTCCGGGCGGTCAGGTGGATGAGGATGGGAACATTTCTAGTGAATTTGCCCAGTTAATACCGAGCACCCCAAGGGAGGGGGGTAATAGAACCCAGGGTAGTTCAGAAAGTAACATCACACACAATCGCTCTAATTGTGGCATAGGCACTCAATTAATGCTGGCCAATGGACACTCTGGTAGAAATCCCCTTCACATGTATAATGGTTCGGCCCATAGCTCTGTCGAGAATGGTTTTAGGGCACTACACCTCCCACCAGCCTCTGCTCCTCTGGTAGTGGTCTTGAGGAATGTACCGACCTTGCAAGCCGGGCAGCTGGAATCAACTGATCAGCTAATGGCCAAAACTATGCACTAGCTAACATCGCAACTGAAGCTAGCCAGAGCTTGGGGCTGGGACATCTGCAATCAATTGATAATGGCAGAGACGGGCTCCGTGGGTTGGACACTCTATGAAGGATGGGGGGGTGATTGTGTAATTGCCAACTTTGATAATTAGCAGGTTGTTGGATTTCTACTGGAGCACCTAGGGAGAAGAAGGGAATGGTGTCATTGTGGGGAGATCTTCCTCTTACCACTGGGGTATTTCTACAGACCCGGCCATCCTTCTCTGCTAGGGGGGGGGGGGGTAGGGGTGTACTCCATGGACTCAGAGGGAGATCTTCTGACCTTGAACTGGCTAATAGATTTGCCCCTTTGCCCGGTCTTGATGCCTGTGATTAACTGCTACCAGTAGCTGCTTCAGAGATAAAGGAAGCTATCAGTCAACCCGCTGTTTTTCCTCTGCCTAAGATAAGCCCACAGTTAGTGGTGAGTACAGGGACAATAAGTCCCATTATATCTGAAGGTACTCACATTGGCAGTGTGGACTGCACTCCTATCCCTTGTCCCATTGATTTGGGTAGAGTTGAACGTGATGGTGAATATACCCATAAATGCAGAATTCTGATATGGAATATTGCGGGTTTAAGATCTAAAAGAGATGATTCCAACTGGCTATCTTATATAAAACATACAATATAATTGCCCTCCTGGAGACCTGGGACAGGGGGGGTAATTTCTGGTTGGACGGTTTTAGCTCATACTTCTTACCTGCATGTCCAGCTTTAGTGGGCAGAGGAAAAGGTGGTCTTTTGTTTCTTCTTTCTTTAGACTTAAGGGGCTCTGTAAACAGGTTAGAGATAGACTCTCCCCATTGTCTGATATTGGAGCTTAGCAAGCAAAACAATCCAAAGCTTTTATTAGTGAATATCTACAACTCGGGGAGAAAGTGATTATGTAAATCAGCACCTAAGTACTTTGAATTATTTTCTTAATGAATATAAGTTAAAGCAATCCACTTCTTATTATGTTTTATTAATGGGTGATTTGAATACGCACTTGTGTAACTCACATTGTTTATTTGACGATCCGAATGGCTTTAATTACGCCACAGCCCCACATTTTGAGCACCCTACACGGGGCGAGGGCCTTGAGTCCCTTTTAACTGATGCCGATCTTTTCGAAGCTAGATTCCCGAACCCTCAAGATCGGTGCCCCACGTTTAAAGCCAAGGTTAGAAATACCATTATAGTTTATATGTTTAAGTCCCCTGTGTTATTGAACAAGGTAATTTTTTTATAATGCCCAGGAATCACCTTTGAGCGATCATAATCCAGTTATTCTAATCTTGGATATTACCTGTGGCATCCCGGGCAAAGGAGGTAGGAATTGGGTCCCGAATAAGGTGTTACCTTGTGATCTGGGGAGGAGGCTTAGATGGGCCAATGTAACCCCGGATACATTCCTCAAGGGCCTGTGGGAGAAATGTACAGATAGTATCACTATTTGCACTGACCCTCTAAGCACTAATGATGCGGTACTTAGAGCTTTTGAGGGCATTTGTACTCAGATAGGCTGTGACCGAACTATAAAATCCAAACCGAGAACCACATGTGGCCCGAAGTGGTTTGATGAGAAATGCTCACACGCTCACCGCTCCTTAATCTTAGCCCTGAAAAAATAACCTCGTGATAGGGATCTGATAGCTGGGTAGAGGAAGGAGTATAAGCAAGTAGTTCACAGTCGGAAAAAAGAGATCAAGGATGAGGCATGGAATTCATTATTGTCGGTGGAGGTGTTAAGGGATAGCTCCAGGTTTTGGGCCATTATAAGCATGCCTTTCTTTTTTGGGGAGGATAATGAAGCACAGGACTGTAACATCACAGAAGCCCAGTGGCTCTCTCATTTTGAGGCGATTTATGAGTCCAGGGGGGCTTTGGACTTCACCCCCTGGCCCTCGCTCCATCAAGCTAGCACCCCGATTGAGTTTAATGAGGGGGAAATAGAGAAAGCCATAAGAGATACTGCCAGCAATAAAGCGCCGGGCCCAGATGGCGTTCCTGCAGATCTCTATAAAAATAACCCTCAATTCTGGACTAAAATCTTTGCAAATGTTTTTAGTGCTGTGGGTTCAGCAGGGTTCCCGGCCTCTTGGTTAAAATCAATTATTATTCCTATCTTTAAAAAAGGGGCAGCGAGGGGATCCTCGGTGTTACAGGCGATATCCTTCATTGATTCCTCTGTGAAAATTTTAGGAAAGGTAATCTTAACTAAAATTACAGACTGGGTAAGTGAGAGGGGGATTTTGTCTAATATGCAATATGGATTTAGATGTGGGAGGAGCACTATGGACCAGTGTCTAAATCTGCATATATTAATAGGCAAATACACTATGGCTAAGGAGGGTTGCCTGACAATGGAATTTATGGATTTATCCAGTGCGTTTGACCTGGTTAGCAGGTCGAAGTTTTGGAACATTTTATTGGAAAAGGGACTTGACCCTTGACTAGTTTATTTTATAGCAAATTTTCATCAATACCTCACAGCTTTGGTTAGGATATCTCATGCTGGTGACTGCACCAGATCTTTTAATTCAGGCAGGGGCGTCCGGCAGGGATGCATTTTAGCACCCCTGCTTTTTACTCTTTATATTAATGATTTGGACAAATCACTGGTGAAGGCAGCTCTGGATATTCCGCGTGTGGGAGACTGCCCAATCCCTGTTCTCCTATATGCGGACGACACAGTACTTTTAGCCCGTACTGCGGTGGACCTGCAGCGGCTTTTAGATGCCTTTGGGGCGTACATGCACTCACTGGACTCGATTGTGAATAATTGAAAGTCACACACTATGACAGTAGGTCACAGCGCTATAAAAACATTTTAATGTAATGGCGTGGACGTTTCCTCCGTGTCCTCCTTCACTTACCTGGGAGTCCTATTTGATGATAGGTCATCCTGGGTTCTGCAACAAAAAGTTAAAAAGAAAGCAGTCATACAAGCCTCCTCATCTCTTTTAGGGTGTGCACAGCGTCTGGGGCTAGGCCGATAGAGGCTATCCTAAAGGTTTATAAAGCCAAGTGCCTGGCTATTGCGGCCTATGGATCCTCAATATGGGGCTATAAAGATCAGGCTGGGATACAGATAGCTGAAAATAAATTTCTACGGAGTCTTTTGTCTGTACCACAATCTACCCCATCATATGCTATACATCAGGAGCTAGGCTATGTCACTGACATTTTGAGTAGAGCTCCGTTGCTTTGCTGGCTCAAAATTTGGCTGAATCCTGATTTAACCCTGAACCACAGGATTTTACGGGACTGTGTTAAGTTAGATAGGTCCTCTAAAATTAAATGGCTGTCGCATGTTATCCAAAATAGGACGGCCAGAGCTTTATGAGAAGCCTGATAAGATTCGGAAGGAGGGTGTGTTGTGGGTAAAACTGAACTTTAAGAATTTTCTGACGTTGGGGTGAGAAGAACAGGAGCTATGTAAACCTTTAGTTAGGGCCATTACTTGTTAAAAACATCTATTAACATGGAACCTTACTTGTCAATTGTTAACAAGCCTTATCATTGTTGGCTCCTAACCAGGCTCTGTTTTAATTTGATTCATCTAACATTGGGGGATTACCAGGGATGGTGTATTCCGGATGATGCCGAACCCTGCCAATGCGATAATTTCTCATCCCAGGATACTTTACATTTTATGATGTTCTGTGACTTTTATTCCAATATTCGGATGAGATTTCTGGTACCTATCCTGAGAGGAAGGGGTTTCTCTCAGGTTAGACCAGCGTTAATTTTTCTACAGACTTTGTGTAACCCTGGTGATATTTTTAATATTGCATCTTTTTTGGTAGCAGCAGTGAGGATTAAGAATAAGAGAAATTTGATGATGATTTCTTCCTAAGTAAGAGTTTAAGGTTTACTGCTATTTTTTAGGACAAGGGGTTTGACTCGGTGATAGTGTTTTTATCTAAATGAATTGAAATATTGTCTATGTATTTTAATTGTTATGTTAAATTATTTGTAATATTTCTTATATTTGTGCTTTGTTTTTTTGTACTTTTATGATTTTAATTAATCAAATAAAGTGGATTGACTGACTGACTAGTCATTGTAATCAATAGCACCAAGCATTTACAATGCAATGGTTTCGCCTTTGGAAAAGTTAGAGCAGCGCAGCTATGCAGTTTAAATTCCCTTTATTGGTATGTCCGTGTGCTACATACAGCACCTGGTTACACTAGTGTGCTAGGTCCTTTAACGGTAAAATACACTCAATCTAATCACCCTACAAATGGGGTGCCAAATAGCACAGCTGAACGCCTTGCGCCAATATACTGTGTGATTCTTGACAAAAAAAATCACAATCTCCCTGGGCCTAAAAAACATGCCTCCTCCCCTCTATTATATAATCCAAGGGCTCCAACTGCCGTGGCCAAGTTTGTGCTTCTTAAAACTGCACAAAAGTGCCTTTAGGGTTCAGAGAGGGGCAGTGCGCAGGGGCAGTGGGCAGATTGTAGGCCTCATGCGTGGGCAGTGTGCGGGGAGTGGGGAGTTTTAAGGGTCACTCATAGGAAGTGTTTAGGGGCAGTAAGGCGTTTTTAGGGTCGGCTCAGGGTGGCAGCTAGCTACAGTAAGGTGTTATTAGGGCCCAGGGATGGATAGGGTATGGCTTACCAATGTGTATTTTAGTGTAATTAAACCACAATCATTAAATAACATTTTATGAAGCAGCCGGGCTCGTAGTAGTAAACACCACATAGAATCACACCGTCCGTAGTGCAAACCTACAACGAAGCGCCAAGAGGCGCTGGGACACGCGCTGGGCGCATTGAGGACTCCTGGTCGCTGAATACCATTCCTAGATTAGCGTAATCTAGCGCCTAGACGCCCAATCCGTCTGGATTGTGTCATTGTAAGGATCTCATTACATAATCCAGAGCACCTCACCGAGTAACCACCTCGATGATATTCAATGTATCGACATTGGAAGGATGAACAGCTAAGCCACGGCTCGGCTGGGTGCTTTATCTGACATAACCTCAAGGCACTGGAATTATGCATCGGAGGGGGGCACATTATGCAGCAGGGTTGACTGAAATATGAGGCAAGAAAAGGCAAATGGTGCAGCGTCATGCAACGCATTTGCTGATAGCATGACATCATTTTGTCATTTTTACCCTCGTTAAAACTGTCTGGGAACAATAGTCTGCAGCTCGTCTTAACACACAAACACAGCAACAAGCCTCAGAAAGGAGAGAAGACAACCTTACGAGGGGCTTCCACTGCCCGCCATCAGTTGTCACTGCGACTTTAGTAACGTTTGAAGTGTGTGAAATAGAAACGGATTTGTTTTTTGTTCGAATCATGCCATGGTGGAGCAGAGGACGAATTATGCAGCAAATGCAGCGCTTCCATAATGTGCGGAAAACGTCGCAGCCGCACAATGGCACAGCTCCAGTGCGCTGCAGGACGTGTGTTTGTGTGACTGTTTGCCTATTGGTGCAGATGTGTAGGCATCCTGCAATCTTCGCCCGTGTGCACCTGTGTGGGGTGTCGGTGTGTCTGTGTGTTTCTGTCCTCTGTGACTCTGTGTGCACCTGTCTGTCTCTGAGTAGTCGGACGCGTCTGCCCCCCTGTGTCTGTCTGTCTGCGTGTGTGACTCTGTCGTTTGAGGAGTTGTGCATGGCTATCTGTTGTCTGTGTGCCTCTTTGTATGTTTGTGTTTGAGTGTGTCGTACTTCAGTAGTTGAACGTGGGTATTGTATGTGTGAGTTTGTGTGTGTGCCTATTTGTGCATTTGTGTTTGTGTGTCTGTCTTTGTGCACAGTTGTGTGTCTCTTTGTGTGTCTGCCTTTGCATAGATGAATGTGTGTGCTCGTGTTTGTGTCTCCTTGCCGTCTGTGTGTGTGTACTCTGTGTCTATGTGTGTGCTTGTGTGTGACTGTTTGTCTGTCCGTCCGCGGCTCTCGCAGTGAAGTGTGGCAGGGTCGGAGCAGTGCCTACAGGGCAGAGTCCTGGTATCCCCCTCCCCCCGGGGTCTCCCGATCTAAATACTCTATCTGTACTACCCTGAGTGACCGCCACACTTTTCTGAACCCGCTGCCCGTTTCACGGAGGCGGATGGCAACCGATTTCCTAATCCAGGCCCTCAGCTCCGTACTCTTACCCCGGCGGCCAACTTGGTGAAGCGTAGAAAGGAGGAGGGAAGGAGCCCCGGCCACGAACAGAGCTATACAGCAAGCCGTAAAGCGAGAGGAAGTGCTGTAAGGCCGTGAAATACGCTTGACATAGAAATAAAACTACAATTTGGCGGCGGCTACTGGACAAAGACAAGCATTTACACACGGGCTCAGGGAGGGGGGACGGGCTCACGTGGGTGGTGAGATCTGCACGGTTCTAACGTCTTCCGCTGATCCTTACCTGATCGCTGCTGCCCTCCTCCTTGCTGCCGGTACGGATTTGCGGTGGGGGCGGGCACCACAATGTGCCCCGCGCCCCCTCCGCTCCACCCTCGTCAGGCTCCTCTCCGGTCTCCCTCCAGGCATGGGAGACCGGCAACACCGGCAAAGGCTTCCCCCAGGCAGGGGGAAGCGGCAAACAGCAAGGCTTCCCTTTCCCTCCCCCGGGCTGCGGGTGCGGGACTTCCGGCCGGCCGCGAAGGGATTGGCCGGCCGGCCAGGTACTTCCGGGTCGCCGCGGGCAGCGCGGCGGCCCTCGCTAGGCAGGCAGGCGGGCACAAATCGCGAGGTGGGCACTCGCTGGGGGCGTGAGAGGACACGGACGGCGGGAGGGGGCGGGAGGGGGCGGGAGAGGACACGAACGGCGGGAGGGGGGCGGGAGAGGACACGGACGGCGGGAGGGGGCGGGAGAGGACACGGACGGCGGGAAACGTGCACAGGACAGCAAGGGGGGCGGAAAGGCACACGGAGGGGGCGGGAATGGACAGCGCATCTGAATTCACTTTCAGTGAAAGGGGAGGGAACGGGAAAAAACGTAACTCCGCCCTGGGAAAAAATCTCCGGAACGCCCCCGAATCTGGTCCAGCCTTGATGGACAGATCCGGCACTCAATGGCTAGCCTCCATTTATGGAGCTAACCAATGAGAGCCGGGGGACGTTCCAGGAGTCCTTATTGACGACATAGGATTTCACCTGCGCTGAAGAGCTGCGCAGAGCGCAGCCTTCGGCAGGCGAAACCCAAAAAACCCTATCCTTCATAAATGGGCACAAAGGAAAATTGACAAACCATCAAATAAGTTGAGATTCACGAGACAGATACAAGGAGAGGAAACTGAAGTGTGTAACACTAAAAAAGAATCAAGATAAGGTAAGTATGTACAAGGCAGGCCGAAAGGGAAGTAACTTACTGCAACCACTCAAGTGACAAACAGGAAGTCCAGTGGAAACATTTTAGCACCATAAATGTTTTTCAGACGTTTAAACCAAAGAAAAAAAGAATTGCTCATTATGGGTTCATTAAGTGAGATCTGCTTTCTGAAAAATTCATATGGGGGACCACATTAAGACGAGTCAGTCAGTCAGTCAGTCAGTCAAATGTACTTTATTCGGTTACTGTGCAAACCATAAAAGCATACTAAAAGACAAGTAATATCACCAAATATAAAACCATGGCATATGATAAATACACAGATATGTACATATAAAAACAGTAAAAACAATTTGTGATGATTACATCTTAATACAGCAAATAGGATGGATACATAGTTTTATGATGTTAAGTTATTCTCCTTAGGGTTCTTACGGGCGCGGCCAGAAAATTAGCAATGTTAAAAATTTCCCAAACATTTGTCAACATTTGTAGATAAAGTAAGGCTGGTCTAACTTGCATAAAGCCTTTGTTAACTAAAATTGGGGAAATGAAACTCTTCCTGATATCATTAAGATGCTCACAGAAAAACATAAAATGCATGATGTCCTGCCCAGAGAAATTGTCACAGGTACAAGCCCCAAGGTCGTCGACCCTCTTCCAGCCTCGCTGATCAACGAGAAGAAAATGAAATTGATTTAATCTAAATCTGATCAGTAAAAATCGGTGGTTAGGGTTTGTGACAATACCCAGATATGGTTCCATGGACAGTGTGGTTTTCCGCAACTGGTGAGCCCTTACAGTTGCCTTTTTCAGCTCTCTCTCTTCTCTGGCCATGGTAGCTATATGTAGGTATGTTTCCTTGGACCATTTTATATCTCCCCTTAGTAATTTTTCCGGCGAGTTATATAATTCTGGTCTACCCAGCTTAGTGACAACTTCTGGACATATTTGAGCCAGGGGATACAATACCCACGATCAAGTGCCATACAGTCTTTCAGAATATCATGATTTAACACTAAGACCAGTCATATCCCAATCCACACAGACTTTAGCTTTGTTAACCACATAAATTATTTTGCAAAAAATTATCCAATACTCACTGATATTCTTGTGTTAGAGAAGATACATGATTTTCAGGCCAAATTTATCACACATTATAACCATAACATAACAATAAATTAATAATTTGCAATATGTACAGAATTGTGGATGACGGTTTAACCCAACAAATACATGAACAATGTTTCTAAAAAGATATCCGAATCATGGTCGACCACCCCGCAGGTCCCTTGTGGCATCACCTAATTCAATCTACTTGGGCCCGGGAAGAAAACCCCTGCGGGTCCCTCCATCACTTGTCCTTTACAAGATAAACCCTCCTGCTTCCTCAAGATAGAGGAAACTTGCAGCAGCATAAAAGCTGGTCTCCCAAAAACAAGCATACCAGAGCATTCCAATAAAGGGATGCCCCGTCACCCAATGGAAAGATGGACTTGGGCAACCGGGCCATACTTTGCTTCTCTTGTGGTCACGCCCCCTCAAGGATTCCCAAGGCCATGTAATGGAGTACCCTATCAGGCTATGGAGAATCACTGTTGTGGATGCCACCAGCACTTCACTAGAGACCGTAGTACCCCTGCCCCGGATTGAACCAACAGCTTAAAAAATAATTCTATCTTGAATTCGCCTGCACTTATATTCCTGTGCCAAAGTTGTCTATTTGTTTGGTGGCCAAATATGACTCCTCCTGTAGCCCATGGTATCAAGAAAGGACATCACTTCGTCAACACTGTGCTAGCAGCAGGGATGCCAGGCAGGAAAAGAGGCTCTTGGGCCAGAGGAAGGATCACACCAACGGTCATCAAGGACAACAAAGCAGCAAGGTGGCGATCAGGTGAGGTTGTCCCCTATGTAACTTACTTGGCTGCCCTGGTCGGCCATCCAGGCAACCCAGTAAAGCTCCCCCCCACACCAAGTGACCACGAAGCGCTCACGAAAAATTCAAATGATGCAGCCAGTCGGTTGCTTCTCTAAACTGGTCCAATCTGGCACGTACCAGTCTTGGATCAGCTAGCTTGCACCATAGCCCCTTGTCCATTTGTTTTGGCCACCCCACAACACTTCCAAAGTTCGCTACACTTCTGAACCTCCTCAGAGTGTTTATTTCATAATCCCTCCTTGCCCCACACCTTCAAAGCTCTCCTGAGCTATTTGCTGTTACTTTACCAATCCAAATCTCCAAACACTGTTGCGCTTTTGTTTCTTGCTGCCCTATTACCTTTGAAACTCCTCTAATCTTTTGTTTCCTGCCCCAGTCTTCCTGCTCCATTTATACTTCCTGTGAGCTTTAATTTCCTGTCCCTGCCTCACTCCTTCTTTCAAATCTCTCCTGAACTTTTATTTTAAAGCTATCAGAGCAAGCAGGACTTTGAGAATGCAAACATTAGAACTCAACTTGTGAAGTGGTTTCACCAGGAAATCAACCTCTCTACAAAAATCATGTATTTAGACATCTACATAGATTTGAACCACAGCAAAACTTGAAAAGGAGCCCTACATCCCAGTGATTAATTTGAGAGGGTCTTTGGTGGTGATGAGCACCATCACTCATTGTTAGAAGGCCAGTGCATATGGCAATTCAGTTGCTTGCTGTCTGCACTGAAGGCCAGAAATTGAAGTATGTGAGACTCAGGCTGAGGAGTTAGTAAGCAAAAAAGTCTGTTCGCCGGATAAGTCAGGAGGATGCCCAGGACACCATGCAACATTGAATGAGTGGCATTGTAACGATGACTAAGAGCCACAGCCAGTGCTGGCCCACCCATGTAGCATAGGATGGGGCAGGCCATACATTTTAACTTGGCTGGCTTGCACTTTTTAGGTCTCGCCTAGGCAGCGCTGGGTGTCTCTTCGAGACAGGCTGTATACACTCTGTGGGCTTACAGCCTGAAGATTGCTTTTGATTTATTTATTCGCATGTCCTTCCAAAAACTTGCTTCTACGTGGGTAATCTGTGTTTTTTGTCCCTCCTTTTTGTGTCTTTCTCACTCCCACTGAGCAGTGGCCTACTACTTGTATCCTTTCACTTTTGTCTATTTCAGTTCGTGTATGCGCATTAAATTTTTTCAGTTCTTTTAGCCTGTGTTTTGGAAAGGTTCCCTTTTGTTTCTTTGTAGTGTTGATGCTACTAGCACCATTTCAGTAAACAGGCCTGTAAATCTTGTCCTTGTCTCATCACATTTGCTGTTTTACGGGGGGGCCTCTACCGTTTACCCACACCCTCCCTCATCACTGCTTGGCCCCTCTGTCGTCAGTACCCTTTGCGTCTCCTGCCCTTGGAGTCTTGCTTTAGCTTCCCGGCCCCTCGTTACAACTGCTTCCAATGGAAAACAACACGCAGACGTGAGACGCCCAATCATCACACAGAGGCCCAATGCATAAACAATATTTATTGAAGCTATATATGCAAACCCAAACCTTTACATTTATTTATTTTATAAAAGGAACTATTAATGCACAGTCTTGCAGCTACAGCGCAAGCTCCAAACGTTGACATTCAGGAGCAAGGAAAGCAGTCTTGCAAGCAATGGACTTCATCTACTGCTCGCTGTGTCACATGACTCAAGCTGGCTGACCGGTTGTACAGAGATGATGCTGCAGGAGGTGGTAGATTTACAGACATTGATTCACAGTTTTACATCACACTGCATCAGCAATACTCCACATACCAGCTACCACTTCAATCATATGTTGTGATTGCTCTGCCTTAACAATATATAGTGTTCCGCTGCCTTTCATTTAGGTTTATATATAAATTCTTTATACATACTTCTGTACTGAATAGAGGCTAAAATAAGCCCCCTTCTACTACTGAAAGAACTACGACACTGTGTGCTGTGCTGAAAATGACTTAACAAAAGCATGTACTATAGCTCGCTGGACACAGGTCAAAGGGAGCTTATGTAATCTGCAGTAATGGGTTCCCATGCTACTGAGGTAATGCAGGGTATTAATGCTTCAGTTGGATAACATTGACAAAAAACAATTGCATGGCTAATAATGCTACCGGAGCAGACAAAACATCCAACATACATCACATAATCAGCAAAACATTAAAAACTATTTTATTAACACAACCTACACAGCTACGGTAGAATAGAAAGACCAAAAATAAAACCTCTCACAAAGGCGAGACCTGTTGCCTTTGCCAGTGCTTGTTCAATCTGTCTGCCTTGTTCAATCCTCACTAAGTAAGGGGCGTTCACTGACTCCGCAGGGGGTGCGTAAGCACTTCTGCAAGATAACCTTTGAGTACCAAACGGGTATTTCTATCACTGACTAACCACTTACGACTGAATGTATCTGTATAATAAACAAGGCTAACCAGTTCTTACCACACTTCACTATCAATCCAGTGACGAAATATAGTTCATTGATTCTCCTGGCACTAACAGTGTAATTTCCCCATATACCGGGCTATTTATACACTGTTGGCCCAAAGTAGCCCCAAAACTAGCCTTGAAAAAGTTGTAGTGACAAAACATTTGTCGTCTGTATTAGATGACAATCAAAGTGAGGGGGACTAATATGTAACCTGTCATTACATGCAAATCTAGTAACAACCTATGTTAGACACTGGAAATTATATCTTTGTTGTCAGAATGTACACTTTTTTTATAACGTTTTATATAGCGCAAACATGATCCCGAGGGATATCAGAGCGCTTCTCAATTACGGATGGTCAAGGTTATGTATGCCTAACGTGTAATTTTTGCATTTTGTTTTGCATCCTTAACTCCTGTGTTGTGCTCCAGACAAATATTATGCTTACAAGTCTGATGCCCTTGTCATCGCTCTTAATACACTTTTCTGGTGGTTAAAGTGTAGTCTGTTGGAGCAATAATTAGACTGAAATCCGGTTTACCATGTGGATCACAAAATTAGCCACTGTAACTTAGGGGTGTGTGGTTTTTCCAGTACCAATGCTACCTCTGTAATAGTCAATACTGCCTGGCCGTGCTGGCCCATCTTCTGGGCTTACAATGGTAACCTTGACCTTTTACTAATGGCTATTATAGATCATTGTGCCTGGTGATAGCCCAGTTGTTAACAGACAAGAAGGCTCACCTATTAAAAAAATCCTATTTAGAGGACTGCTAAGTCTATTTTAACACATGCATTCCTTTGTACATTCACTTTACATACACCAATCTACACAAAAGGGCCCTACACCCACACACACCCACACTTCACTAGCACCTTTTGGAAAAAAAGATCTCCGACAAAGAGCCCCCTTGTGGGTGCCGTTAAGCATTGCACCGCCGGCCAGACAAGGAGCACGCCCTATGATGAAGCATGATACCCACTCAGATGTGTGAGGGCTCCTGTTCCTAAGGGAGCGGGACTCTTTCCGCTCCCCTAGCATCTGTCCGACCTCTTTTCTTTTTGTCTTGGAAGGAACTGCATACTCTTGTTCTAAATTTTATCTCATAGGAGCACATATGGTGGACCTAAAAGTGCTCCTACTCCCCCTTTTCTTGTGAGATACTTACAATGGTGGTACCACATGTACCGTGCCACGAAGCAAAACACAATAGCACCCAGGCCTACAACCCCATGGCACTGTAGCAGTACACCATACCACCTGTGCTACATTATCAGATAGTTGGGATGGGTGAGCAGTGGGTGAATGATGGGCATTGACCAGGTAACTACAGTGACTGCTGCCTATACTTAGGTCTGACCAGCACCAGATCAGCAGCCACAGAATCAAAAGGCAACACAATAGAGGCAACACCATTCTGTAAAGGCCTCCTGAGACCACATTGTGGACTTGCAGAGGAAACAAACTTGCCAACATTATGATACAAAAAATATAAGATATTTGAGGTTTCTAACCTACTAATTAACATAATAATTAAATCACACACACTTTGACCTGCTGAGGAGACTGGAAATCACATCACATGGTGGTGCACAGTTTAGATGATATAACCAAGTGCTTTCTGGCCTGGATCACATCATGAGAAATAAATGCGGCCACCTCAAGATCATTAATACATTCTTCAACCACAAACACATTTGCTTTGTTGGCCCTTGGTGACTTCAGACACCATATTAAGGCATGGATTTGTTAAAACTGCACGCTCAGGGATCTAGCTTTGGACTCTCAACAAGATGAATCCTCTGCTTTCCCAAACTCAGGAGGATGACTCAACTGAATAGTTACATGGGGATTGTGACTCGTGGCTTACGAGTCACTAAAGGAGTTGCACAGCTTTATGCACATTTGTGTTACATTTTTATCACGTACTCATTAGTGAACCCATTTCATCCATTTTGTTTCGATAATTTATTCATTTTTTGTCCGTCACGTCATAGAAAACAAAGTTCCATATTTTCACGCTTGTTTATTGCTCTCGGATTGCCCATCCGGGCCTATCCATAGGCACGTAAAGGAAACTTCATCAGTCCATTACATACCATTCGTTGTAATTCCAGGTACAATGTGGGGAGAAGGGGAGAGTAAGACACGCAGTATAACCGATTGGGGGAATGCGAGGTGGATGGGATAGTAGATCTAAAGTGTTTTCGGAAACTGATTCTGTTTAAACCACGAGGAGGGTGTTTATGGCAGGGGTAACGTTTGGGGAAAGTGCACAGAAGGCAAACAGTTGAATAGTGGGGAGTTATAATTTCCGTAAAAAGGACGAATTATGAGTTTGAGTAAATAATGATTTTGTGTTTATTAATCATGATTGAAAAAAATGTGGGACTGACATATGCATTCTTAATAATCATAGATACCCCTGAGGAAGGTCAACATGAGACCGAAATGCATTGGGTGAAGATATGTAATGGACTGATGAAGTTTTCTTTACGTGCCTATGGATAGGCCCGGATGGGCAATCCGAGAGCAATAAACAAGCGTGAAAATATGGAACTTTGTTTTCTATGACGTGACGGACAAAAAATGAATAAATAATCAAAACAAAATGGATGAAATGGGTTCACTAGGGAGTACGTGATAAAAATGTAACACAAATGTGCATAAAGCTGTGCAACTCCTTTAGTGACTCGTAAGCCACGAGTCACAATCCCCATGTTGATATTGTTCTAATCGTGCACTAAAAGGAGCGGAGTGCATCAGGAGTGTATGCACGCTGAAAGTGAAAAAAATGAAGAGCTTCAATTAACGAGAAAAGAACGGGTGTGCTGCAGATCCTCTGAACAATCAACTGAATAGTTGTCATGTAGCCCAGTGCCTAAATTAGCACGGTTGGTATGCAGGAATTACATAATACGATCTTTGTTTACTGCACGTGCCAACCAAACGGGATGAGGTGGGGTGTGTGTATGTCCGTGTGTCTGTGTATATGCAAGTCCTCTTTTCAAGTTTACAGTGCTGCATAAAGGTTATGCAAAAAATGAAGCAGGGAACCCTGGGTAGTTACCAAATGTTAGGCAGAAGAGCAACCCCTTCATATGGAGTACTCTACAACACCACTATACTGCTCACCTTCAACTGTTTTTTATAGCAGAGCCTCTCGCTCTATATATATATAAAATAGATAGATAGATAGATTTTTGTAGTGGTCTTGTCTTCTACTAGTAGTGTTGATATTGTGTGGGGCACTGGTTATTTATTGTCCTAGTGCGGTTTCAATCTTTTGGTTAGTGTACGAACCTATGCTTACACACAAAAACTGCCAACAAACACAGGAAAAATCTAGAAAAAAATACTAAGGAAAAATTACGTTTTTAAAGCACAGTGTAAAAGCAGGGGTTTGTGGGTGGGCACTGCAAGAGATCGACTCAGTAAAGGATGTTATTTTAGTGATATCTTAAGACAATATTCTAGACACAAAACAGCAAGTAGGGTTTGTCAATTTTGACTTCAAGCTTAACAAACATTGGCAAAGCCAATAGGTTTGCTTATGCGAGAGCTATTGGCTTTGCCAATGTCTTTTAGACATGTACAGCAGCGTGGAGTGGTGTTGAGTTGAGTGGCATGGTGTGAAGTAGAGTGGCTTAGAGCGAAGTGGCACAGAGTGAATTGGTATAGGGTAGAGTGACAGTAGAACGGTGTAGAGGGGAGGCGTGGAGTGGACAGGTGTAGAGTGGTGTAGAGTACAGTGGCTTAGAGTGGATTGGTGTAGAGTCAAGTGGGGTAGAGTTGCGCAGAGTAGAGAGTTGTGGAGTGGCGTAGAGTAGAGGGTTGTGGAGTGGCATACAGTAGAGTGGGGTAAAGTGGGATAGAGTAGAGTGGAGTGGAGTAGAGCAGAGTGGATTGGAGTGGAGCAAAGCGGAGTAGAGCTGAGCGGAGTAGAGCAGAGCGGAGTAGAGCGGAGTAGAGCGGAGCGGAGTAGAGCGGAGCGGAGTAGAGCGGAGCAGAGCGGAGCGGAGCAGAGCAGAGCGGAGCAGAGCAGAGCGGAGCAGAGCAGAGAGGAGTAGAGCAGAGCGGAGTAGAGCAGAGTGGCCTAGAGCAGAGTGGCCTAGAGCAGAGGGGCATTGTGTGCCGTTGACAGAGGAGTGTACAGTGGCACTGTGTGCAGTGAAGTGGCGTAGAGTAGAGGGTTGTGGAGTGGCATACAGTAGAGTGGGGTAAAGTGGGATAGAGTAGAGTGGAGTGGAGTAGAGCAGAGCGGAGTGGAGTGGAGTAGAGCAAAGCGGAGTGGAGTAGAGCGGAGCGGAGTAGAGCGGAGTGGAGCGGAGTAGAGCAGAGCGGAGCGGAGCAGAGCAGAGCGGAGCGGAGCAGAGAGGAGTAGAGCAGAGCGGAGTAGAGCAGAGCGGAGTAGAGCAGAGTGGCCTAGAGCAGAGTGGCCTAGAGCAGAGTGGCCTAGAGCAGAGGGGCATTGTGTGCCGTTGACAGAGGAGTGTACAGTGGCACTGTGTGCAGTGAAGTGGCGTAGAGTACAGTAGAGTGGCGTAGAGTGGATTGGCATAGAGCAGAGTCGCACAGAGTAGTGTGATGCAGAGTAGAGTGGCGCAGAGTACAGTAGCCCAGAGGAGAATGGTGCAGAGTAGAGTGGCATAGAGTGCAGTGGCATAGAGTGAGTAGAATAGAGTGCAGTGGAATAGAGTGCAGTGGAATAGAGTGCAGTGGAATTGAGTGCAGTGGAATAGAGTAGTGCAGAGAAGAGTGCCGTAGAGAACAGTGCCACGGAGTAAAGTGGTATACAGTGCAGTGGCATAGAGTAGAGTGAAGCAGACTAGATTGGCATAAAGTGCAGTGTCGTAGAAGGGCCCAGAGTAGAGTGCAATGATATAGAGTGTAGTGGCATAGAATAGAGTGGTGCACAGTAGAGTGGAGTAGAGTTCAGTGGCGTACAGTGCAGTTTTGCAGAGTAGAGTGGTGTAGACTGTACTGGCGTAGAGTGAGGTGGTATAAGGTGCAGTGGCATAGAATAGAGTGCAGTGGTGTAGAGTAGAGAGGTGCAAAGTAGAGTGGTTAGAGTGCAGTGTCTTAGAGTAGTGTGGTGCAGTATAAGGTGGAGTGGTGTAGAGTGCAGTGACAGAGTGGGGCAATGCAGAGTGTTGTTTAGTGCAGTGGCGTTGAGTAGTGCAGAGTCGTGTGGCATAGACTGCAGTGGCCAAGAGGAGAGTGGTGCAGAGTAGAGAGAATTAGAGTGCACTGGCATAGACTGCACTGGCGTCGAGTGTCGTAGAGTGCAATGTCTTAGAGTACAGTTCTATAGCATAAAGTGCAGTGGCGTACAGTGGAGCAGTGTAGAGTGCAGTCGCTTAAAGTGCAGTGGAGTGGTACAGAGTAGAGGCGTATAGAGTACACTTGCCTAGAGTAGAACAGAATAGAATACAGTGGCATAGAGTGCAGTGGTGCGGAAAAGATTGACGCAGAGTGTCTTGGCATAGAGTGCAGTGGCATAGAGTGGAGCAGACTAGACTACATTGACGTTGAGTGCAGTGCCATAGAGTGATGCAGAGAAGATTGCAGTGACAGAGTGCAGTGGCATAGAGTACAGGGTAGTTAGTGGGAGGAAAAAGAAGCGACATAGAAGGGGGCAGGTGAGAGGGAATAGAAGCTGCATAGACGGGGATATGGGAGATGGGCTAAAAACACAAGCACTCATTTGGAAGGCTTGAACACAAAGAAAAAAGTAGCTCCAAAAACGTGAGCAGTGAAAGGACACAAGCACTTGGTCCATGTACAAGGGGAGGGCAAAACACAAGAAAAGAATAGGACACCCGCATGCATGCTGTGTGTTAGAAATGGGGGTCTCTAGTTGGCAATGATTTGCACCTTTGTCCAAGTAGGGACCCTTCTTCCTAGTCGGGGTAAGGGGAATACACTTCTAAAATAACTCCTGCTCACCCACTTGGTAGCTTGGAACGAGCAGACATGTTTATCTCAGAGGCAGTGTGTAAAGCATTTGTGCACACATACAGTAATACAGTGAAAACACTACAGATGGACACCACACCAGTTTAGAAAAATAGGTATTCTTTATCAAAACCAAACAAGACTGAAACAACAAAAATCCACAATACAGTAATCAAAATATGATTTTTAAAAGGTAAAAATAGTTCTGTTCAAAGCAAATTGCAGATGCAATACTTTTGACACAAAGTACCTCGGATGCGCACAAAAAATGCTGCAGGGAAGGTGATGCATTAGTTCCTTACACCCAGGGAAGGTGATGCGCCGGTGCCTTACTGCAACGCAGGCGAGGTGATGCGTCGGTGCCTTACTGTCATGCAGGGGCAGTGATGTGTCGGTTCCTTAATGCGGCCCGGCATTCTTGCAGACGTGGCACCCAGACGTGATGCATGAGGATCGGGGATGCGCCGGTTCTTGCAGCCGCGGTCCCACGATGTGTTGGTTCTTGCAGTCGCACCGCCGGGCCTGCGTCAGAATTGGTGCGGTGATCTCAGACTCCGTAGATCAGTGCATTCGATGTGGCATGCAGCGATTTCACGAGCCACAGGCAGGAGCTGCGTCAGTTTCTTCGGCGATGCGTTGGAAACCGGTGAGGATGCGTCGCGCTTCTCATCGTTGCGTTACTTTCTCAGCAGGAACAACCTCCAGAGGCCCAGAACAGCAGCAGGCATCTCCTGGCAGATCAAAACTCCCAGTAAGGAAGTTCAGGAGAGCTGGTGGTGAAGTATTTGCATCCCTGAGACTTCAAAACAGGAGGCAAGCTCTACTGCAAGCCCTTGGGGATCTTCCTCAAGCAGGGGATATAGCACACAGCAAAATCCTTGTCCTTTCCTTGGCACAAACAGCCACTGCAGGCCAACCCCAGACAGCACAAAGCAAAGGGGCAGTACTTCTTCACAGTTTCTCCAGCTCTTCTCCTTGGCAAAGGTTCCTCTTGAATCCCAGAAGTAATTTAAAAGTCTGGGGTCTGGGCACCACTTTTTATAACACAAATTCCTTTGTTCTCTGGTGGCAGAGACACTCTTTGCCTAGCGAAAACCAGTTTTGTCCTCTCTGGTGCAGCTGCCCGGCAGGAGGTGGAAACAGCATTGTCCAAGGCAGACCAGGCCCATTCAGGGGTGAATGAAATGTCCTCCTCTTACTCTGAATGCAGCCCAGGTCCATTCAGCCCAGCCTTGATTCAGGAAAGACAGGACACACATCAAAACCTCCCCGGTGGCTGTCCGAGAGAATGCACATTCACAGTCCCTGTCACTCCAAAGCTAGACAATCAATACACAAACTAGCAGAGGCACACAGCATGGCTTAGCAAGAAAAGACCCATTTTCTAAAAGTAGTATTTTCAAACACACAATATAAAAAACATCTTTACTAAAAGATGCATTTTTATATTCTGAGTTCCGGCATACTAAACGCAATCTTTCTATCTTGTCCCAGTGGGAAGGTATATTTATGATATGTTATAAGTAAACTCCCATTCTATCCTATGGGACAGATAGCCTTTTTTCAATGGTGAAAAACAAAATACACTGTATTTCACTATCAGGACATGTCACACACTTCAGTACATGTCCTACCTTTCACATACACTGCACCCTGCCCATGGGGCTACCTTGGGCCTACCTTAGGGGTGACTCGCATGTAATAAAAGGGATGGTTAGGGCCTGGCAAGTGAGTGCACTTGGTGGGTTCACATGGCAGTACTAGACTGCCCACAGACACTACAGTGGCAGGTCTGAGTTACATTTACAGGCTGCTCATGTGGGTGGCACAATCAGTGCTGCAGGCCCACTAGCAGCATTTGATTTACAGGCCATGGGAACACAAAGTACACTGTACTAGGGACTTACCAGTAAATCACATATGCCAGTCATGGAATCACCAATCCATAAACACAATTTACAAGGAGAACATATGTACTTTAGTACTGATAGCAGTGGTAAGGTGCACGGAGTCATAAAACCAACAGAAACAGGGTCCAAAACAGGAGGCCAAAAAGTCTGGGGATAAACCCGCTGGAAAAGCCAGGTCTAACACTGTGTCAAGCAGGAGCGAAGCAAATGAGAGCATAGCTGAAGGTATAAAATGGTAAGCTATGGGTGGGCTGTAAGCCCACTCAATGTAAACAACATATCTCGAGGAAACTGCACATGTGCTGTCTAGGGGACACCCAAAAAGTGGCCAAGAATGCATGAGAAAAGAATAAAACATAAAACAGGTTGATGGAATGCCATTTGTGCTGGAAAAACATTTTAAACAACAGAAAGCTGGCATCGTCAAAATAAAGATGAAGTGGTCACCAAAGAGAGAACGGGAGATCACTTCCTTCCAGATAGTCCTTATGAATTCCCATATGTTGATCTACAGAGTGTTTGCAGTACGAAGAACCAATAGGTAGCTAACCTCTGTTCTTTTTTAGGCTGTATTTATTAAGCTTTTTCAAGATAGTGATATGATAAATACATGTGGTATATCTGCTCATAATTGCAGACCATAAACATATGACTCACAATCATACATTTAATAGGATGATACACAAACCGTACAGAACTAATACAAACAAGCGTATAACTAACCTCGGTTCTTTATAGTCAAGTCATTAACTTGTATTGCTTTGAGGGAAAACTTAGGCAGTAGGGCATGCAATGTCGGTTCTTTTTATTTTCATGGCTTTAGGGAGGAAAAAAAAAAACAATTCCCCTTGCATTGGCAGGTCTTTCAGGTTATCTGATTTTTCTCAATTTTATTGCTCCGATCACAAGTTGTACGATTTGTACAGTTAATATATGTTATTGTGTGCACATGGTTGAACTCCAATTTAACAATAACGAGCAAAGTATACCTTCAGGTGCCCCAAATCTGATCTCCCCAAAACCGAACCATCTCTGGAGAGATATAGTGGTAGCACCACTGGCACTGGGTAATGCCAGTGGCTGAAACGCAATCTGCAGTGGCAACCACCCTGTTTAAAATAAATAAATAAATAAAAACACACATTTTGAGCCCTGGTACATATATGTGTTCATGGAAATTAAGTACCACCTGCAGCTACACCCCAGAGTTATCCCACTCTTGAGAAAACAAAACCAATCCCAGATCGGCTCCCCCATAGAAGTTCTCCCTGACTCTACCTACGGTCTCTGTTCTGCCACCTGTGTTTGCCTGTGTTTTGCTGTGGAATAGTGTAAATATGGCATGCCTTGTGAAATAGTTCATTAGTGACTGCACCACCTGCATCTTTGTTTTTGTGGCTCTAATTTTCAAGCCTTATTTGCTCACCAATGGTTGTTTTTACCTTGTACTGCTGTTTTAGGAGCCGCTCGCTCCTTTCCCACCCATCTTTTCGCCCTCCCGCTTCCCAGCACCCTGCACCCCACGACCTACTTAATGGAGGCCACAGTGTGGCCTTGCTGCAGGCACGCCAAAGGCAAGCCACTCTTCACAAATCTGTACCTGGACTGCGCCCAGCGCCAGGAACCATGGCCCTCCGACCACTCACAGATACTCTCCCGAAGAACTCCGAGCCCTAGACCATTGACCCTGCAACCACTGCTTCCTCGCATCTCCTCGATCAATGGTAGGACCATTCATCTGCTACCACTGTCTATTCACCTGCAACTCAGGACCACAAGGAAACCTGCGCCATTCCCACTTCACCGATTTCAACCTTCCAAAACCATTCCAATGCCTCTTGCTCAATCCCCGATCCCTCTGAAAACGCGCTACCGAAATCTGGGACACCATTTCCAACCTCACACCTGAATTTGATCATCAGAGACTTGGCTCTCTCCCCTCCTCCACCCCTGACATTGCCACCGCAACACACAATGGCTATAAGATGATGCACCGGGACCGCACCAACAATCATGGAGGAGACATTGCCATCATCCACAAAGAAACCATCCATTGCACCACCATCGAAGACGACACCACACCAATCATGGAACACCTCAACTTCCAACTCCACACCGACAGCAGAACAACCATCAGAGGCACACTATCCTACTGACCCCCCAGGACCATGCCCCTGCTACTGCGACGCCATCACGGACTTCATCGCCCCACTAGCTACCGATTTAAGCACTACATTTCCTCAGCTACCTCAACTTCCGCCCCAACGACACCACAGACCCCCAACTCCTCCAGTCTCCTGAAATGCCTCACCCAGCTGGTCACCGACCACACACGCAGCGCAGGACACATTCTTGACCCGATCTTCACGGCCAGCGACAGAGTTAAATACAGTCATGCCACAGAACTCACCTGGACAAACCACACAATTGTCCAATTCACCATCGTATGATCCCCTTGCACCACCGCCAGGCCTTCCAGCTCCTCCCTCCACAGCTGGAACAAAGTGACCAACCTGGAGGCCGTCCAGAACTACACTACCTGATCACCAACTGCGCCGACAGAGTCGCCCCCATCAACCCAGCTAAGACCTGCAGACCCACCAAACAAGTCACCTGGTACACGCCATAACTCAGGACAATGAAACAGAGCAGCAAACTACTGGAGAGAAGATGGTACAGTAGCAGAGACCCAATAAACAGAGTCAGCTTCATGTCAGCCCTCAACAAATACCACCAACACCTCAAAGACACGAAAAAAGACGCCCTGGAAAACTGCATAGAAACAAGCACCAACCACATCAAGGAACTTTTAAACATCGTCAGCGAGTTTGCCTGCCCGGCAGCCATCAAGAACACGATCTCCCCTTCACATGAACTCTACGACACATTTGCTAACTAATTCCACACCAAGATATCCACCATTTACATGAGCTCAGAACGCCAGCCCACAACCTCAACAGCCTCCTGACGCCAACAGACACCACCTCCAGCCATCCACTCACCACATGTGAACAGTTTACCACCCAAACACCAGAACCATCATGAACTCCATCAACTCTAGAGAACTCACCAACCCCTGCCCCCACTGCCTCTTTAACTTCAGAAGCAATGAAAATCAGCAGCCAACTCACCATCACCCTCAGCACATCCATCACAACAGCCACCTTCCCGGACGTATGGAAAAATACAGAATTCAGACCCCTCCTCAAGAAACCCTCCGCCAGCCCCAGCGAACTCAAGAACTACCCCCCATCCATCTCCCTGCTCCTATTACCCACCAAAGTTCTCAAGAAGGCAATCAACTGTCAGCTTACCGAACACCTGGAGAGAAACAACCTGCTCTCACCTCTCAATCTGGTTTCCGCCCCAACCACAGCACTGAGACTGCCCTGAACGAAGCTTCATACAACTTCTGTACCCTTCCTGACAGGGTAGAATCGGTAGCCCTGATCCTTCTCGATCTCTCAGCAGCATTTGACACCGTATCCAACCACACACTCCTCAAGAGACTTCACCACATCGGGATCCAGGGTGACGCCCTCAGATGGATTGCATCCTTCCTCACAGGATGAACCCAGAAAATCTGCCTGCCACCCTTCATCTCAGACCCAAAGAGCACTATCTGCGGCATCCCTCAGCCCAACCCTCTTCAATACATATATGACGCCCTTGGCCAACATCATCAAAACCCATAAACTCAACATAATTTCCTACGCCGACAACACCAAACTCATCGTCTCGCTCTCAGCATACCCCTCCACCACGAGGACCAACTTCCAACTTCCACAACTGCATGACCAATATAGCCCACTGGATGAAAACTGGTGAAGCTCAGCACTGACAAAGCTGAAGTGCGGATCTTTGGAAACAACTCCTCCCTATGGAACGACACCTAGTTGCCTGTCAAACTCAGACTTTCTCCCACACCAACAGACCACCCCCGGAACCCTGGCATCATCCTGGACAGCAAATTTACCATAAAATTACAGATCAACGCAGTCTCTACCACCTACTTCCACACACTCTGCATGACCTGAAGGGTGTTTAAATGACTCCCCATCGGCAAAAGGAAAACCGTCACTCAAGCTGAAGTTACCAGCCAGCTGGACTACGGCAAAGCACTGTACGCAAGAACCACCACCAAACTCATGAAGAGACACCAGACGATACAGAACTCAGCAGAAAGACTTATCTTCAACCTGTCCAAATAGAACCACATCACTCGCCACCTCAGGAACCTCCACTGACTCCACGCCCAGAAAAGATGCTTACTCAAATGCTGACACATGCCTACAAAGCACTCCACGACCAAGGACCAGGGCTGAACTTCAACCAACCGTCCAGAGATCTTCGCTCCACCTCCCGCCTCGCATCTGCAGAGATCTTCCCTCCATCTTCAGTCAGCACCCTCTATAACAGAATTCAGGAAGAGACTCAAGACTTGGCTATTCAACTGATCCTAGCACCTAGAACTCCTTGCGGAAGATTAGCCACGCACTACAAATACAGATTAATTTAATGTCATGCCATCGATAAGGTTGAGGAAAGCACTGGTCTCATTTTAATTCAGTTTTTAAGACACTACTACTCACAGCCTTTCTTGCAATAAACTTATTAGATTCATATACAATTCAAAACGTTATCCCTCCAAGGGGTTGAAAGGACAAGGTGTGGTGAAAAGAAAAGATGTGGAGAGAGTAGAAGTAAGGCAAGAATGGATTTTGGGAGAGTACATGCAGGAAGAAAGGTTAAGAAGAGGTGCAGAGAGCGATTCGGGGGATCATTATGTCAATCTTTGAAAGTCGGCTCGACATATGCAAATTAAGGGAACAAAAGTGAATATAAACTTGTTTCGGATTTGTGATATATCAAATCATTCTCCTTTTTTTGTGCATTTTTTCTATTATTTTCGCTCATCCTAAACTGGTAGCACTTCCAAATTGGTCTGAGACTTGTAATAGCTACTAAAGGAAAATGCAGCAAAAGCGCCTCTCTGCAGCATGTCAAATTCCTATTACACACTGCTCAACATTTATAGGTCTACCCCCTTCTGGGACAAAATATTTGACTTCATCAATAAACTTTTCTCCATTTCCCATTCCAGAGAACTGCCGTACCTAGCCTTCGGATTCACTCTAGAACCTTCCCTCCACACCGACGACAGGGCACTACTTGATCTCATGCTCACTGCAGCTGTTAAAATTATCCTTAGTAATTGGAAGGACTCTAGCAAAGCTACCTTTGCTTGCTGGCTCAACTGGATAATTAGCCTCAGGGGTGCGGATAACATAGCCCTCCAACAATCACCTTGGCGCCCCCCTATGAGAAGGATGTGGTCTACCCTTGACAGTTATTTCCCCACCCATAAACCACCTTAGGTATTCTCTCCCCCCCCAGTAGCTCTTGTCCAGGTCTGACACCACCTCAACCCGACAGTGTGGAATTACCCTGTTTGATCATAGCACTCTACCTATGATCTACCGGATAGGCCCACTAATGTTGTCTGTATCACCAATGATGTATATATGATGATGTATGTATTATTATTGTGTAACCTACTGTACATTACGGTATACCCATCTCGCTCTATTGTACTATACTGTTCATCTGTAACAATGTATGTCTTTAAGTCTGTACTACTTGTATTTTATTTTATGTGATACTGAAACATCCAATAAAAACTTATTTGAATTGAAAACATTTATAGGTCTAAATCTAATCGTCCAACCCCCTGCCCTGTGCCCGGCCTTCCAACATATTGGGAAAAACATTCAGCTGGTCTAGCCAGCCCTATAGAAAATGCATAACTTATGTGTAATTATAACCCTCACCCATGGTCTGAAAACACCTACTGTGAAGTGTAAAACCGGAAGCAGAGGAGTACCTACAATTGGTAGAGCCGGTACAGTGGCACCAAGGCCCAGAACCCGAACGGGTTCTTTGAACCCTGAAAACTACTGCATTGTACTACCTAAAACAACAGTAGTCCGAGGAGCCATTTTCTTTGCTTGCACCAAGGCCTTGGTATTCAGGCTACGCTTCTGACAAAGTGTCCTTTCAGTCCTTGAAATGGGATTCTTGGAGGCAGCTGGCTCCATTTAAAACCCTGAATAAACACCTCATTGGTTAACATTTGTTTGGGATATGAAAGAACATGGAATCATGGCCCAGATCTGGAGCAGTAACCCTTACAACAATCTGGCGCTGTAAGGCAAGCCCCCTTCTCGAAGGCTAACGTAGGATAACATGGGACCTTGATTTAAACAACAATATAGAAGGTATACAAGAAGGAATAATCAGTTTCCACCCTAGGCGCCCCAAGCTGGAAGAAACGATAGACCATGAATGTTATCAAAGGGGGCTTTGATTTTCAAGTACCCAGGTATTTAAAACGTGTAGACGTGATCTGACTAAATTTCTATCCTGAAAAACAATTTGGAAATAAAAGAGAGTTTTCCTGCACAAAAACGGGCATGTCATAGAAACAGTGCTTAATTTGAGCCGGTGGGGGCCACCGACACTTATTTTTGGGGCTCGGGTCTTGTCTTCCTGCAAGAGAAATTTGCCGATTGCAAAAGAAGGAAAAACACACAAAGGGGAAAGACGAGGTAGAGAAAGGCGGAAAAACCGTCAGCAAAGGAGAAAACAGGAACCTGTAAGAGTGCGATAATTGGCAGAGCGCCTGGTAGTGGATTAAAGTGGCATGAGGGGAAATGAACGCCTCAGTTTTGGCATGCTGACATTTATTTGCACGGGCCGCGGGCATCTGAGCAGCGCTTTGGGCACCGGCACTCATTTATTTACAAATTAAACACTGTATAGAGAGTATCTCGCGTCCTTGGACTGGTAAAGCAAGCTGTGCAAAGTCACATGCACAAGTCCGCTGGAAAACAAATTCAGAACAAATAAACCCAAGGTGGGGAGCCCTCAGCAGATATATTGGAATCTGAGCATAGAAACAGGGTGAGATTCCATTAAACCTCTATTTGTATGGCGACAGCAAGTTGAACACTATACTTTTCCATTCTCAATTATTTTTTAGGGGCTATAGAGAAGGTCACAGGCTGGGAGGTCCCTGTGATGTTTACAAAGACACCTTAACATGCATTAAGAGACTAAGAGGATACAGTTACATATATGTGGGTCTGAAAATACAATTTACTTATAGAATGTCTTGTACATATAGGGCCTGATTACGACTTTGGCAGTGCGGCGCAGGGTCTGCCCTGCCGCCGCACTGCCAACGTTTTTTTTTTTTGGGGGGACGTTGAAAATAAGCACCACAATGGGAAAGCCAAAAACAGTTTCTGCATAGCATGGAGAGAAAAGTCCATGCCATGCAGGAACTGGTGTGCATGCACACAGAGGGCACGTGTGGTGCCTTCCTGTGTGCATCCAGATGCAGAGGAGGCTCGTTTTTTCCTCTACGCCACAGTGTTCATGGAGGAGGAAACTGCAACGCGTTACATCTCGGTATACTCATGAAGCAACTACGCAGACTTCAGATGACCCAAAATGCATCTGCAAGGCTCCTCCTAGGGATTCCTAAATTTCAGTCAGTGAGAAACCACCTTCAGAGTCTCCACTGGCTACCGATCAAAAGCCGAATCAAGTTCAAAACCCTGTGCATCACATATGAGGCACTACACGGTACCGATACCCAGTTCTTGAAGCAGTCACTGTATTGGTACTCTCCAAACACATGCCTTCGATCACAAGGGGCAAAATTGATACTTTCTCAGAGATATTTTTTAAATCAAACTGGGGCGGCAGAAGCTTTGTGGTTATGTTATGTTATGTTAATGTTATTTTTATAGCGCACAGCTGCCCCAGCAAAGGGGCGTCCTGGCGCTTAGACAGCTACCATAACATAACACACAAAATGAGAGATAAGGGGGGGGGGGGCTACTAAGAAACAGGGAACAGGAAAGTTTTAATAGCACGCCTGAAAGTGGACAAATCGTTCAGAGCTCGAATGTATACCGGGAGGGAGTTCCACAGCCCCGCAGCAAGCACCCGGTAAGAGCGGCCACCCATTCTACTGAGTTTGAAGCGGGGGCAGACTGCCAGATGAAGAGCCTCTGATCTTAAAGATCTCAAAGGGATGTAGGGGATAATCAAATTGGCAAGAGCCGGCGGCGAAGACAGTTTTATGATTTTAAAGGCCAGACAGAGCGCTTTAAACTTGATCCTCTGTCTGACTGGTAACGAATGTAGGGCCAGGATGGTGCCCGACACCGAACAATGTCTGGGAAGACCAACAATGGCCCGCGCTGCGGCATTCTGAACCCTTTGGAGCCTGGATGCCTCAGCCTGGTTTACCCCTAACATCAGCGCGCTTCCGTAGTCCAGCCGGGATAAAATCGAGGCTTGGACCACGAGCTGCCGAGTGGGAGGATCAAAATATTTCAAGATCGGCCTTATGCCACGCAAGATGCCGTAGCAGGTGGCTGCAACCTTCTTCGTATGTCCTGTGAAGGTGAGCGCGGGATCCAGCCAAATTCCTAGGTTTTTCACTTCGGAAGCTGGGATAGGAATAATACCCAGCTCTGGAGGCCACCACTGGTCTCTCCATAGCTCAGCATGTTTCCCCAGGACCAACACTTCAGTTTTGGTGGCATTCAACTGTAAGCAGTTGGTACGAAGCCAGCTTGCTACTGCCACAAGTCCAGCTCGGAATCTGGGGGCCTCCACTTCTGGGTCTCCACTCAGTGTCACCGCCAGCTGCGTGTCGTCCGCATATGAGGTCATCGTCAAACCCCACTGTTTGACGACTGCAGCTAGCGGTTTCACGTAGAGGTTGAACAAGGTGGGGCTCAACGAGGAGCCCTGTGGGACCCCCAGGCCCAAGGGATGAATGGTAGATTGGCAGGGTGGTATTGCCACTTTAAAGGTTCGACCAGAAAGAAAAGATCGAAACCACTGAAGAGCGGTACCTGCTACTCCAGCTTCCTCTAGGCGTTGGATCAGTATATGATGGGACACAGTATCGAAAGCAGCGCTCAGATCTAATAACAAGAGCGCTGCCGTGCGTCCGGAGTCAAGCACCAGGCGTAGATGTTCGATGATATAGAGCAAAGCGGTCTCGGTACTGTGTCCTGGCCGAAAGCCATTTTGGCTGGAGTCCAGTATCTGATTTCGGGCAAGGTGATCAGACAAGATCGAGTTAACATGGGCTTCTGTAACTTTAGCAGTCTAAGGCAGGAGAGATATGGGGCGGTAGTTCTCAGGCAAAAGGGGGTCAGAGTTTGCCTTTTTCAAGATTGGGGTAACTACCGCCTGCTTCCACAAGGAAGGGACCGTCCCAGTTGACAACGACATGTTGATTAAAGTGAGTATTGGGGCACGACATAGCGGGGAAAGCGTATTAATAAGAGCTGGCTTCAGCGGATCCAGGGGAGAACCTGATTTAACGCTGAGGCTAAGTTTGTCAAAGGCCTCAGTAGACAGATCAGGTAAAAAAGACAGAGTCTCATGCCCCAAAGAATTAGGGTCAACTAACTCTGGATCCAGCCGATACAGGTCAAACCCTCGGTAGATTTTCTGCACTTTCTCCAGAAAAAAGGTAGCCAGATTCTCGCAATGGGAGTCAGTGCAGATCTCTGCCGAAGTAGCTCTTTTATTCATAAGGTCTTTCAAGACCTTGAATATTAATTTAGAGGGGTTGGTGCTGGCTTGAAATTCCTGAGCATAGAATGCGGCCCGTGTTCTGCAAATTGCCCTGTGATAGAACTTAAGTTTGGCAAAGTACAGGGTTTTCAGGTCGGGATCATAAGATCTTCTCCAGTCCCTCTCCGCTTTCCGGCAAGTTTTTTTAAGCTCGGCGAGGGAATCATTATACCACGGGCTGGGTACCTTCGAGTGACCTTTCGACCAGCATTTGGGTATAAGAGCGTCAAGAGCGTCAGAGATCCATGTGCAAAACAGTTGGTACCCATGGTCCACATTCAAAAGAGCGCTCAGGGGTTTCTGCTCCAGCAGTCTATAGAACTCTTCAAGTTTAAGCTTATGCCAATGTCTTTTAAGAATTGGTCTATCCACAGGTTTAAATGGCTTATCATGTACAGGACAAAAGACTTCCACCAGCAGGTGCTCCGTCCATCCCATCAACTTCGGGTCAGACACCTTCACCCTCTCAAGGGTGGAAAAAAAGGGATCAAGGATATGACCTCCAGTGTGAGTTGGAAGAGTGACTCGCTGGATAAGTTGAAGAGCTTCAAGATCCGCAAGCAAGGTGTTAATGGGTATGGACGACCTGTTATCAAAATGGATATTAAGGTCACCCATGATGTTAAAATTCGCGCAGCCGAGCGCTAAGGAGCTTACCATATCGGCAAGAGCGGACTTAAAGACTGAGTCATTGCCAGGTGGGCGGTAGATGAGCATACCGCTGAAAGTAAAATGATGGCTAAAAGCTACTTTGAAGAGGGCACTTTCACAGGCAGGCAACCCCAGAGCTTTCCATTCAGCAGGGAAGCAGGATTTAACTGCCATGGCAATACCACCTCCTCTCGTAGTCCGATTCAAAGTGTAGATAGTATAATCCGATGGAAAGGTAAGATTTAGGATAGCGGCATCCGTGTCCTGAAGCCAGGTTTCGGTAAGGAGAAAAAGATCAGGATCGTCTTTTTCAATAAGGTCATGTATGAACTGGTGATGTTTAACCAGTGACCTCACATTCAAACTCCAGATCCGAAGGCCCCGGCCTACCTTGATATTGCGCTTGATGGGGGTTACATCTACCAGGGAGCAGATCTTAGTCGGGCTATCAAGAGACCATCTCTTGCAGGCGCAGACGTAAGGGCCAGATAGGGGGTCTACAGGATCACATCGGCAGACCGCAACCCTATTCCCGATAGAAAGCAAATCTGCCCGTGTGTAGTGCGGCATTGGTGAAACGTGCCGAATAACAATGGCCACAAATGAACAGAGTCCTACCACGTCTCGCGCTTCCTCGTCGCTGACGGGCGCAGACGGGCAGGACTCTGGCACGACTCCGGCTAAGCGAGGGCGCCCCACCTGCGCGTCCCGCTGCGCGGGAGGGGGGAGCTTTAAATAGGCGATCCAATCCCAGCGCGAGCGCGAAGACGCTCCAAGATGGCGCCCGTTGATGTAATGCAGAGCCCAAAGCAAGATGGCGCTCACACAAGACCACCCTCGGGACCCAAGTGGACCCTGGTGGGAGCTACGAAGCTCTGGAACACCCTCACTCCTGCTGTCAGAAATCTTCCCTCCTTGACATTGTTCAGGAAAACCATTAAGACCTGGTTGTTCGTTGAATAGTGCTCCAGCTCGCTTCTTGACTGCTAGTGCCAATACACCGTATGGTATTCGTGCACTGCATACATTTATAACATAACATGACATTGCGGCACCACGGCGGTCCCGCCAAGCCAATTGCGGCAACCTGACCGCCACAGCACCGATTGGGAACTGCAGTTCCCTGGCGGCTGCAGCAGGGTTGTGACGGTCTGACTGCCCAAATCATAATAGGGCGTTCGGGAGACCGCCACTGCCACACCCCCACAAGTCTGGTGTTCCGTGGACAGCCAGACTCGTAATCGGGCCCATATTGTTTTACCTTTTAGTTTGAGCCAAAATGCCAAAATAAACATATTTCTTTTACTCCTAAACAGTTCTGGAAAGGACAACAAATGAAAAGGGTTTATTGAGTGTCCCTGAATATGGTAGCACCTCTGAACAATATCTTGGTTTAATGCTCATAATCCGGATGAAATTGTGTTTTATATTACCAACACAAAGAAAGGGCAAAGTGGAGGCACATCAAATTAAGGCCATGTTGTGATAATTTATTAGACACATTCAAAGTATAACAACTAAATGGTATATAGTGTAACAATATTTAAGGTACAGGTATTAAAAGCCAAGGGCGACATATTCGCGGTGAGCAACGACAGCATTAGCCCATCTTATCTGTGTTGCTCTAGTTGGGCGGCACCACATTAAAGAGGAAATGCACAGCGTCTATCCTATGGCGTCACAGGTGACACCTATAAACTAAAAGAGTGAATGGGTAGCAGGGCTGGTAGTCGCAGCAGCAGAATCCACAGTTAGCTTAAAGAAAGCATTTCAAGGAGTCCCAAACACTACCAAGGGAGGGGAGACATTTTGGTGGCATGAAGGGATTTTCCCGCCCAACTGAGGCTACTCAAAAAGTCAGCATTTGCGCTAGATTCAGTACCTTTGTCTATTAAGTACGTCCGGAGGTCAAATATTCTTTGAGAAGCACAGGAAAACTTACACATTTTAAATTAATTTGTCTTCTCAAAAAGCACATTTGCTGCAGCATTTGAAATATTGTTTACTGCCATGTGAATTTTTGTGTGTCTGTTTGATTTTGTGGGGCTGTGCACGTTTCGAGAGGGGGGTCATGAAGAATGACAGTCATGGTGGGCGCAAGCATAAGTGGGGGGCAGATGTTCATTACTGGCTTCAAAACCTTGATCAAGACCACTTGGATCATTCAGCAAGATAAAATTCTGTACTTAGGCCATTCCCCGGTACAGCAACTTCGACAACATCTTTCTATGTGAAAGGTACTTGCACATGACCAAGGACAGCGCGGAAGTGGGGTCTACACTACTGCAGCAGGCAGGGAATGAGTGAGACCAGAACAGCCTGATCCGCAATCATTTAAGTTGGTTACTATGGGTCCAAAAACATTTACATAAAGACCTGTCTACAAAGTGTATCTTTTCTTGAGGAGCCCCAAGGATCCAAAGAAAGACCACTGCTGCCTGGCATGACCAGATACTATTACAGCTATCAAGACAATTATTAACAAGTTATCTGAAAAGAAATATGGTTTTAAAAAACCAAAACCTTTCAAACTCAAGTTTGGAAAAACGTTACAAATTATACTGTAGAAAACCAGGAGTATAAAACACAAATTTCAACATTCCACGTTCACATAATCCCAGAAGCCACATAATACAATGTAAATTCAGTTACTGGGGCTTGTAGTGATTAAACCTCATCGCCACCACACACCACACACCACACACTTCCTGACCACCGAAGCACTCACCCTGGCCCGATTGGCGTTAGTCATCTCTAGGATAGACTATGCCAACTCTCTCTACGTTGGCATACCGGCATACCAACTAAAGAGGCTTCAATTGGTTCAGAACCAGGCAGTACAGCTCATTCATCACCAACCCAAGCACCAACACGTACGCCCGCTCTTAAAATCTCTTCACTGGCTCCCTGTCTCTGAGCGGTGTAAGTTCACACTGGGCTGCAATATTTTTAAGTCCCTTGTCGGCACAGGTCCTTTGTTCATCTCTTCACTACTGCACCCCTATGTTCCGTCCCGCAATCCCCGTTCCGCCCACCTGGCCTTACTCCAGATCCCGACCTTCAAACGTAAAAAACAGGGAGGACTGCGGTTCTCATTCCTTGCCCCGTCCTTCTGGAATGCCCTCCCGCTAGGCTTGAGACTGGCTTCCCCCCTAACCCACTTCAGGTCTCTCTTAAAAACCCACCTGTTTCGCAACGCCTATAACTAACCTTCTCAGCCCCATGGATTGTCTGTCGTCTCTATGCTCTAGCGCCAAGAAAACGCCAGGTGTTAGTTGCGCTTTATAAGTTCTTTTTACATTACATTACATTACACCACACACCTGGTACCAGTGGTCAGAGAGGTCATCTTATAGGAGCCAAAGATTATGGATGTGGTAAAGTGACATGGGGTACTGCCGCACAGAGCCAAAAAGCCAACAATGTGCTTACTGGTCCTTATCAAAACCAGATAATGCCTCCTCTGACATTACAGCGGGCATTTGGCCAAATTGAAACAGGTCAAACCCAAAGTAATATCAAAATGTAGCCCAGTAAAGGACCTTTTGTGCTTTTAATATATTATCTGGGTTAACATACCCCCAAACGTACGTTATAAGGTTAATGCACGTCAGAGAAGTTGTATAACCGCACAGAGGCACAAGGCTACAAGCAGTTGCCTTGATTAGGGCATGGAACTCTGTGGTGACCTGAAGCATCCTTATAATGTACTCAAATCAGGGGTTTGATATCCCTTATAATAAGTGGATGACCTCTCTCCTACAAAAAGTATGGTATGTGGAATGCCAGCCTTTCCAGTGACAGGCCTCACCAAAAAGATGATGGCATGTGGGGCCTCTGGGCGTGGGTCCTGGTCTCACCAATGAGAGGCCACAGCAGGGGAAATGGGAATGGTACATGGCCTCTCCAGCAAGAGGACTCAGGAGGAGAAACAGCAGGTGTCATTGGCTATAGAAGGTAAGGAGGTCTGAATGAGCAGCCTGTCCTGTCAAAGGGTGTGGCACAGGCTGGGGCTTCACTAGTTCATTGTAATGAGCTTTTACAAGTGACTAGTGACATTTTCTTATTACAGGCACACGTCACTTAAGAATTGTAGATTAAAACAGATGCTCTTTTTTGTTAGTAATCGTACAAAGACTTTATTTCTGATATATTTGGAGCGTTCTCCATTATAAACCCATGTAATGAAAGCTCTATGTTGCTTACACAGAACAAAAAGAAGTTTAATATGTGTTAACCTACAAAAAGGTTTTTTCTCTCACTAAAAAAATATCCTACTTAGATCCCTCAAGAAGCACATCAGGTGGTCCTGACACACAAGAATAGACATTACACAAATTAAACTTCAGCCAAATTTCTTGAAAGGGCACTGCGGTTCCATGATTCAAAGTTTGCTTTAAACCTCTCCCTTTAAATCGAGTTAATGTTTTGAGAGCAGTAAGGAATTTCATATTCGAATCAACGGAGTACTCTTGGCACTGTGTTCTTAGCTATGGCTTAATCACCAAACAGTACACTAGTTATTAATCCTTGACATGACAGTCGAGTCGGAATGACCTTCAGCACCTATTGTCTTAGAATGTGGCTGTCAAAACTTTCTTCAACCCAACACAATACCTAAACACTATACTCATTACCAATTTCCTGGATTTCTTCCCAAAACCAGATTAGGATTGATCACGAAAGAGTTAAGCAAAATATACATCTCCAGCCAGCAATCTACACTGCAGCTTTATCCGTCCTTGGGCCACCAATACAGCAATATCAGAGAAGCGATACGTGGGAAAAACATTTTCACTGTGGTGAGAGTCGATTCATTGGTCTCACTGCATTTCTGGTTAATTTGTGAACTATTCATCGGAAGAATTATCGTTATTTCTTTAACTAATGATTACAAAAGGAAGACAAACAAATATTAGGCCTGAGTGGAGTTTCACTCTGTGGAATTCCACAGAGTGACAGAAAAACCCCACCAAATTCCGCAGAGTTACACTACCGGGCAGAGTACTGCCTGGCCACCGAAAATCAATTTCTCAAATATGCCTTGTTGTATAATATAGTTGTTTAAATGACCCTACCCAACAGTTCACATAAATCTTATTAGACTTTCAAACCTATTCTACTAGTGTCCGAATCCCAGCATCGAGGTAATGGCGTTCCTATTCCTAACGCAAGTGGCATAGCTTCCTAACCGTCCATATATCCTCTTTTCTTGATTCAGTACAATCAAACTCATAGTCTCTCTGCAATTTATTGTGATTAGCTTCAACAGTTTCAAATTAAACAACTCAAAGTAAAAAGACATTCATTTAAGCCTTTCATTTGTAAAGAATCTATGTAATGTATCCATCCAAAATATTTCTTTCCTCAGCAATAATTTGCCACATTCACATCTCCTGTCCAGGATTGGAAATCATAATTGGTACACAGTCAGTCTGGGCTCTTTAAAATGCATCACTACTGCAGAATTATCATTATTTTTGCTTTGAATATTTGGTCAACCTAATTTTGACTTTCTTTTCCATTTTCTGTTCATGATAATTGGTGTAGTCAGATTACGCAATGTCGCTCACCACAGGATTTTAAGCTTTACAAATGTGCATGGAAAAAGTGAATTGGGCATGTCCTTCAATTCAGGATATTTTCGAAAATATGTTCTTGTCGCCGCCATTTCTCATCAGAGACTAAATTATGGTTTGCCCCTGCACATTGCTGGCACGAATGGCCTTGGCTCACCCTGGGCACATTGCAAAGTCTACAACAGTGTATGAATGGGTTTACTCAAAACTTGCCCTGCAACGGAACTCAGGCCCTCTCCCAGCCACAGAAATGCCTTCTACAGGTGTGAAATGGGTGCGGGTCAAGCTCATAGGCATGGTTGGTATGGCTGAGGCTGCCCGAAGAGGGCCTCAAGGGCTGGTGCAATAACAGCCGTCGGGAACCCGTAATTTCCGGTTTGAGCCGCATTCAAGAAGGGGGCAGGAGCTCACCCCAGGGGAAAGAAAATCGTGCCAAGGTTGGAGTGAAAACACTGGGCCAATGGGGGGGGCAGGTGATGTTTGAAACCCCCCCCCCCCGGAGGGGGAGGGGCACTATTGTACCTTACCTGGGGGCATGGGGTTAAAAGAACGGCGCTGCCCTTGCAGAAGGTAAATTTGTCGAGCAGCACGCAGGAAATTCATGCATGTAATAAAACTGCAGCCAAGAATTCCCATGAAAGATACATACACACAACTGGTGTAATTTTAATCACAAATGTATATGTGGGATGTGTACTCATTGGAGTGGGCCAAGTGCAGGGGTTATTAGTGTAGCGGACACCTGCGCTCTTGCCTCAGCCTGCTAAGCGCTGCTCCTCTGTGAGGAGGAAGAACAGATCTGACACGCATCAGGTACCACACCTGGCAGGATACAGCAGCAGTGATGCAAATGTTATCAACGGAAGGAGGACAATGGGCGTGTTGCTTGCTAGCAGGGTTTAACCTGTAAAATAAATAAAATAAGTTCAAGGACTCAACGTTTTTAGGTCTCTGCCTGCTAAAGGAACTGGCGAGACTTAATGAGATAGAGGAACTTTCACAAGCAAGGTTATGCCCCGCCCCTCTTTTCCATTGGCTGGCGTCCTAAACGGTGGCAAGCCATTGGAGAAGAGGTCCTAGTGACGTTCTTCTTTCTCTGTAAGCCCCGTCCTTTTCAGACTGGCTTACTCAACTTCCTATTGCTGTAAAAGATTTGTTATATTTATGGGGCCTGCCCCATAAAAATTAGAAACCTTTTTGTAGTATTCTCTGTGTTGTGCCTCCCAGGCACCTGTAGTTGGAACCTTGCCTGTTTCATGGTTCCATGCTTTGTCTGAGAACACTTATGTTTGACAGTTGATGACTGCCACTGCTCCCTGTCGCTGTGCTTCTTCTAAGCTAATAAATACTTCATTTCAAATACTTCTAGAACATCTCTTGAATTATTACTAAAAAAATATTGGCGACGATGCTTAGAAGAAGGTAAAGGACCTGCCTTACCTCGTATCTCCTCGTGTACCAACAGGGAAGGAGTTAACTCAATGGAGAAACAAAAGCAGCCGCTCTACTAAAGAAGACAAGCCGGCGGATTTATCACTTGAAGCGAGATAAGTAATTTCGCTTTACTTTCAGCGCGTAATCGGCGAATTTAAAAAAAAAAAGAAAGCTTAAGCGTAACTTCCAGCATACGCTCTCGGCGTGTGATGTCACCAGCCTGTCATCAATAGCGTGCCCTGATTGGCAACGCATCTGCGTAGACTTTGTCTAACGTGTGGTTGGCAGCACTCTGTGACTCTGTATCACCTTAGTAACATACGCCCAAGCTGCTCACGTCAAATAAGAGGCGCGCCCCCTTAACAACGTGTCCGCGTTACCTTAGCAACATACGGCAAAGCTGCTCGCGTCTCAGAAAAGACGCGCTTCCTTAATAACGCGACCTTAGCAACGAGCGGAGTTTGTTCGTTACAGTCAGAGACAGACGCGCTGATTACACTGAATGGTTAAAGACTAAGTCAATAAATGCTCTTTACTTTCCACATTACAATTAAGAGCATCTGCACTATGAAAAGAAAAGTCTAGCACCACAATTTTCTTTACTCCAGTGTTAAAAAAAAAAAAAAAACATTGACACTGTCTCCTTCCCAGTGTAAGTCAATTGAAATAATTTTATCTCATCATATGTACAATCTTTTATGGTCAGCGACAGGGCAAGTCAATCTAATTTTGGAACTAAATATTTCTGTGGAAATTTTAAAGAAAACTAAATTTCACTCAAGATGCAGTCAGTTTCTCCTCCACCTCCTTTTTTGGAAACCCCAGGAAATCCACCTATAAGTTGGAAAAAATGGTTCGATGCTTTCGAGACGTATTTGGGTGCAATAGGCGCGTCAAGATATCGCGCAGAGAGGAAGAAATGTCTTTTACTACATTCTTTAGGTTTTGAGGGGAGAGAAATCTACAAACATTTGCCTCCTTTGGTTAGAAACAACGCAGAAGAAGATATAGACGAATATACCGAGACTAGAATGAGACTAGAACTGAGATTTGATGTTAAACCTAGTCTTGTGGTAATCAGACACAAATTCTTCAAAAGGGAACAGCTACCTGGGGAGGATGTGGAGACATATGTCTCTAGTTTAAGACAGCTGAGTGCAGAATGTGAATTTGAAGGTTTTAGAGAGCAATTAATTAGAGATCAGTATGTTTGTAAATGTACAGACAAGTCAATTCAACAAAAACTACTGACGTTGGGCAATCCAACTCTTGAGGAGACTATCCTTATGGCCAAGAGTATAGAATTGTCTAAAAAAGAAGTGAAAGAACTAGAGAAGAAATGTGAAGAGACAGTTTCCATTGTTAGAACTAAGGAGAACAAAGACAACAAAGCGGTTTTTGGTCAACAATGTTTTGAAAAGAATAACTTTCCCGGTTCGCAACGTTTTGAGAGAAATGCTTTCTCTAGGAGTGACATTTGTTATAGATGCGGAAATCCTTCACATAACAAGAACAACAAATTTTGCCCTGCCAGGAATTCTACCTGTCGGAATTGTGGAAAGTTTGGTCATTTTGCAAAAAATTGTCAAGTTTCCAAACAAGGGAATTCGTCTTTTTCTAATAAAAGTCAAGGGCAGGGCAATGTTAATGTGGTTGGGAATGTCACAGAATTTTATGGAGGTACTGGGAGGGACTCAGATCCTATCAATTGTATTCAAGACGACCTTAGGGATATGGTCGTAGTGGTACGAGATGATGGTGTCATCATTGGTGACCCTTCAGAGTGTGTTGACCCTTATGAAGATTTTGGTGTTGGTGATAAAGTTATTTCCTTGTTGGTAGATTCAGGCGCAAAAGTAACAATGATCACCCAAGAATTGTTTAACGAAACTTGGCCTGAAAGGGAACTCCTGCCACCAGATAGAGCCCCTGTTTCTTATGAAGGACACAGGATAGCTCTCTGGTTTTTTTGAGGATATTATTCAGTTCAGGGGTAGGAAAATTTTTGGAAAAATATAGGTTTCCATTAAAGGTTTGAATATTTTGGGGTGGTTTCACCAAGGGTTGTTTAAGATGGTTCTAAGACCTGGGACTAAAGAACAAATTAGTATTGATCAATCCTATGACTATTTTGAAAATCTTGCAGTTGTAGATTCAAATGAATACATTGAAAAACTAATTCTCAAGTTTCCTACTGTTTTTGGAAACAGTCTTGGTATGATTAAAGATTTCAACCATGAGATAAAAGTTAAAGATGGGGCTATTCCTGTTAAGCACAAGGTCAGGAGTGTCCCTTTCAGCGTGAGAGATGCTTTAGAAAAGGAGTTGAATGGGTTGTGCAAGAAAGGGGTCATAGAACCTATAGAGTCGTCCTTGTGGTGGTCTCCTCTTGTTGTCGCCAGGAAGAGGAATGGTGATTTGCGCGTCTGTGTAGACTTGCGCAGTGTCAATAAAAACATCTGGATTGATTCACACCCTTTGCCAAAAATTACGGACTTGTTGTCCCTCACCAGAGGTGCTAGGTGGTTCACTAAGCTGGATTTAGCTTCCGCTTACCACCAGGTGGTGTTGAGTCAATCCTCTAAACATTTGACTGCTTTTGTCTCTCTTTTCGGGAGTTTTCAATACTGTCGGATGCCGTTCGGCCTTGCTTTGGCCGCGGCAGTCTTCCAAAGATTAATGAGTCAGATGTTTAAGGATGTTCCTGGAGTAATTGTTTTCCAGGATGATGTTTTGATTTTTGGCGAAGACAAGGGGGGTCATGACTTTTCTTTGAATCAAGTTTTAGAAATCATGCAGGACAAAGGAATTGTACTCAAATCTGAGAAGTGTGTTTTCTTAAAGGATAAAATGGAATTTCTGGGACACGTGGTCTCACATAATGGGGTGGAACCACGTCCTGGTCTTGTTAAAGCTATTGTAGATGCTGTTCCACCTATTGATAAATCTGGTTTAAAGTCCTTTATAGGGCTCAGTGAATTTTACTCCAGATTTATCAAAGATTATGCATCTAAAGTTCAACCTCTCACAAACATGCTAAAAAAAAAAATGTGCCTTTTATTTGGGATAAGAACTGTCAAGAAATTTTCAATTGGATTAAATCACAGCTAGTGAGTGAAAATGTGCTCAAACCTTTTGATCCCAATAAGGAGTGTGTTGTCACTGTGAATGCAAGTGGTTTTGGCCTCGGGGCTGTGCTTACTCAAAAAAATGGCCAAGCTGACAATACCATCGCCTATGCCTCGAGAGTGTTGCGTGGGTCTGAGGTTAATTTCTCTGTCATCGAGAAAGAGCTTTTGGCTTGCTGGTGGGCAGTCAGGAAGTTGAACCCTTTTCTTTGGGGTAGTCATTTCATGATTCGTACGGATCATAGCCCTTTAGTTTCTATTTTGTCTGGGGAGAAAATCAAAGAACATACTCCAAGAATTGCTAGGTTGTCCACTAAACTTATACAGTATGACTTTGACATTGTGTATCTCCCTGGTTCGAAGAATGTCAGGGCAGATTATTTTTCACGTTTTCCCATAACTGAGAATGATTCTGAACTTGAAAAGGAGGATGACCTAGAAGACTGTTTTGTTGCTGCGACAGATCTTGAAGGAATGTGTGCCGTCAATGAGGTTGAGTGGAAAGAGGAGTTGTTAAAAGATGAGGTTCTGGTTCAAGTTGCTAATTACTTGAAGTCTGGTTGGCCTAAGGAGAAGAATGTTTCTGGAGATTTCCAGACCTATGTTAAGGTTGCTGATGAGCTCACTGTTGAGGATGGCATTCTTTTGCGGTGTGGCAGACTCATTCCTCCTGAGAGTTTGAGAAAACGTCTTGTTGATGGTGCACATGAAGGTCATTTAGGGAAAACTTTTACAAAGCGTAGGTTGAGGGACGTGTTTTGGTGGCCACAAATGGATGTTTGTGTTGATACTTTGGTTGACAATTGTGTCATTTGTAAATCTTCTGACAAGAGTCATAAGGTAAGGACTCCCCCTTTGGAGCCTATTCAACTTCCGGAGAGGGCGTGGCAAAAGATTGGAGTTGATTTAGTTGGCCCTTTTTATCTCCTACCCTCTTCTTCTCGTTTTGCCATTGTGGCCATTGATTATTACTCCAAGTGGCCAGAGATTCGATTTGTCAACGAACCTTCCTCTGCTAATGTCATTCTTTTTTTGAAGGATATTTTCTTGAGAGAGGGTTTCCCTTCAGTAGTCATGACGGACAATGGTGTACAGTTTGTTAGCTCTGAATTTGAGTCTTTTCTTAAACAGGGTGGTGTTGGTCATAAGAAGAGTTCTTTGTATCATCCTCAGGCCAATGGCCTTGTGGAAAGGATGAATCGTGTGCTCAATAGTTGTGTGCAGTGGGCCATCGCCAGCAAGTGTGTTGTGGAGAATGCTGTACGTTCCATGTTATGGTTTTATCGCACTACTGCGCATTCCTCTACTGGAGTTTCTCCTTTCGAACTTTTAAGGGGAAGAAAGCCTTCTACCAAAATTTGTCCTGGTTGGATGTCCAAGTGGGTGAAGATGAATGTGATGGATGGCATTGATGGTTTTGTGAGGGACAATATTTCGGCAGCTCAGAGGAAACAAAAAAATTATTTTGATGAGAGGAAAAGATCTGTGCCTCACAATATTTCTGCTGGTGAGGTCATTCACATCAAATATTCTGTTCATGTCACCAAGGGAAGGAGCAAGTTTTCTGAACCACTAGTGGTCGACAAGGTATGTGGGAATGCTGTGCGTGTGAATAACAAGGATTGGTGGAACATTTGTAAAGTTGTAAAAGTTGGTAGAGATGATGTGTTATCCAGTCCTGTTAGTAATAACGGAAACGATAATGTTGATGCTGATGTTGATGCAACTTTTGTGTCAGAGCCTCGCAGGAGTCTCAGAGTCTGTAGGATTCCTGCCAGGTTCAGATGATTTTATTGTAACTTTATTGTATTCTTTTCCGCTTTCTGTTGTGTCTTTTTACTCTGCTCTTTTACCTTATCCTTTTTCTCATTTCCTTCTCGCTTATGTTTCTTTTTCTCCTCTTACCTTCTACTATCTATCTATCATTGGTTTTCTTTCAATTTATAGAAAAGAGGATAATGTAGTATTCTCTGTGTTGTGCCTCCCAGGCACCTGTAGTTGGAACCTTGCCTGTTTCATGGTTCCATGCTTTGTCTGAGAACACTTATGTTTGACAGTTAATGACTGCCACTGCTCCCTGTCGCTGTGCTTCTTCTAAGCTAATAAATACTTCATTTCAAATACTTCTAGAACATCTCTTGAATTATTTCTACACTTTTACAGCAGAAGGAAGTCGGGGGAAGAGAAAGGCTATGTCAGACAACCGCTACGCGAGCGCTTGTTCTGGTTGGCTTCCTCCACCCCACTTCGACCACTCCATTTTCTGCTTGTTGTTATTTCGACCTCTATAGCCATTCGACAGCAGAGAGATTGTATTGGCGTTCTTGATCAACACTGTTCTGAAATGCTCGATTGGTCTTTCTTTTATGTCTATTATTCAACAATAAATTGTGGGGAAACTGTCAAGGAGAACATCAATCAAAGAACTCAAAGCCAATTAGCGCCCGGGCCTAATTCTTCTTCGCCTATGAAGGATGTCTTGTATTCTGTTCCATGAAGTACTAAATAACCTAAACTTTTGAGTAGCAAAAAACCCAGAAACAAACAGTAAAAAAAAAAGCCACACAATTGGTGCTTCTGTTGATTCTTACCATCCATTCACGAAACACTTCCTGTTTTACTCTAGCACGTGTTGGCAGCAGAGAATTTCTATTGGCTGGAATGGTAGCCCTCCCCTTACTCAGAGCACACTCTTCACATCTGTCTTAGTCACAACTAATCGTGTAGTTTGTTTGGTAGCTACAGGAAGTCTGAGCAGGAAGCTCAGTTCTTCTGGAGGCGGGTCCTGCGCATAGTCAGCTGCCTCCAGCCTGTCTGCGGTGCTGAAGGGACACAAGTTGTGTTCGTTTCAGTGTTCATTGAACCAGAGTGGGGCTACGAAAATAAAGAGAATTGCACTCTGGGTTCGCCCCCAACCAGCCCGGGTTGGGTATTGGTCCGCCGAGCGGGGCGGCAAAGCCGCAACCCGAGCCTAAGGCATTGATGAACAAGGTGAGACGCTGCAATCGAGACCTGCTCTACTTTTTATGTATTGCATGACTTGGTGTGTCCTAATCTCAATGTATACTCCTTATCTCGAGTGGGCTATTCTTCAAATTTGTCTGCAGCCTGGTTCTTTCCAGTGACTTTCTTCCCAATTACTTTCTTCCCAATGTTACTTACCTTCACCCCACAACCAAGACGTATGCTTTCCGTACTTTCAGCTCCACCCGAATCCAGTAAAGCTCGTGTTTGTAAATGCGGTAACCTAGACCACCGCACTGCAGTTTCCATTACCGAGTTAAGGAGACCGTCTGTTGTGCACCCCTTGTGCTCCCTGTGGCTGGGGCTGTTGTCTGCAGGGTTCGGGTGTCTTCATGGAGAGAACTGCGTCCACCAATCTACAGGGCTGTGGTCAGCGAGTTCTGTGGGTGCGTTCTGGCTTTTGTGAGTGACTTTCAACTTTTGTATTTCCAAATACATAGAGACTGGTATTGTGTTGGTTAATTACAGAAATTGCTACAATAATAGGGTTGATAACACCAACAGTGCAGTGCTCCATTCTCTTCGGGAAGAATTAGAGTTGTTTGTGGGAGGTATTACTATTATTTGGGCTGGGGATTTTAATACCACGGAATGCCAATTGCACTAGATAAGGCATGTGTATTTTAACACAGCCCATTTCCCAGATCTTATGTGTTTACATGACCACAAGCAATGGCAGCAGGTGGTACGTCACAAGGCAGTATTGTGCAAACAGCATTTCAACTTTTGTGTTACCTTAAATAACAGATGTATAACATGAAAAACACCGCCTGAGGTTGTAGCACGTGGAACATGCCACGTCCACTCACCGTGAACATTCTCTTTCTTAGTGAGCACGGCTTCAGGAAGGGGCCAACCTCTGTTCATCTAGCTCGCATTCTTTGTATTTTTCTGTAGCACGATCTGGGTGGTGTGAGCAACAGGCTTATATGTTGTGTTGTGTGTGTGTGTTGCTCTGTGTGTGTGTGTGTGTGGCTCTGTGTGTGTGTGGCTGTGTGTGTGTGTGGCTGTGTGGCTGTGTGTGTGTGTGGCTGTGTGTGTGTGTGGCTGTGTGTGTGTGTGGCTGTGTGTGTGGCTGTGTGTGTGTGTGTGTGTGTGTGCGCGCAAATGCAATAGGTCTCGCATTTGCGAGAGATTAAGCTATTGGCATTGTAAATGACGATGCCATTTATTTATCTGTTTTCAAAACCAACACAAATAAAAATGTTGTCATTTACAATGCCAATAGCTCTAAATTTTTCAAAAGCGAGACCGTTGCATTGTAAATGCTTGTTCTTCAGAACCTGCAGGTAGTGCTTCTGAATGCTGGTGTTGCCAGATAAAAATGGTGCCCGGTCTTGATTCGGCCTCATGCCTGTTTTTGCACTGCTTTGCACTTCTCTCTATCTCACTCTTGAAGGATCTATTTCATCCTGGCTTTCTCCCTCCGTCACTGTTTTACAATATTTCTCTCCCGCTTTTTTTCTTCTTTCTACCTCCTCTGACGCCCTTTCTCTTGCTCTGGGTAAAAGTCTGATGATGAAAGCAACGTCTCAGATCCTAAAACGAGTGCTGGTGCCGCCTCCTGCAACCACCTGCACAAATTAAGAACTGCCTAGCAGCCCACTCCAGGAATTACCAGAAACCAGAAGCCCACATCTGGCACCAGCTAGGACTCCCCCACTTTCAGACACCTCTCCCTGCCCTCTAGCACCTCCTGCAAAGGAGAACCAATACCCTACTGCAAATAAGTGACACTCCTACAGTTCTTTCACTCAGCTTCAAACGCAAATTCGTTTGAGGATATTTGTATATATGTTTTAAACTGCATAGGTGGACTGCCTAGTCTCTTGAATAACTTCCTGCTCAGGTACCGCATCGGGTGTGGGAGAACTTATAGAGAGAGGTCAGTCATTTTCAGTTGGTATTTATATTTTCAGGGCAAAACAACTTTGGCCTTGCTTTGCAAAACAGGGATTGTCAAATCCTTGTAGATTTCACTCTCAAAAAAATATTTTAAAGAAATGTGCAAAAGTCCAGAGGATCAGCAGTTTGGAAGACTACAGTGTGAAGAGGCCAACGTGAAAAGGGCCGAGTTGTTCCGCTCCAAGCCTGGTTTTTAGGTCGAGCCTGGGCAGCGCATTCGCTGCTCTGCAAGGCATGCTGTATTCAGTTAGGGACTTGAAGCTCCGCCATTTCTCCGCCCATATTTTTCATTGGCTTGTGTCATTTTCCACTGTAAACTGTGATTGTTCATCGGTCAATAAGCTTAGCAGTCCCTCCTTAGTACGCCTTGTCTCATTTTGTAACTCCCGTAGCGATACCCCCTGTTAGGTGTATTGTTTCTCGGTAGGCTTTAACTACAGCCTACGAGCACTATTTTCTCTAATAGCTTTGTATTGTCTGGTGTTGCAGGCAGGACACACTCTCTCCCAACGCTTACATTTTTTTTTTATAGCACTGACGCCGAAAGCATTTGCAATGCAATAGGTCTCTCATTTGAAAGAGTTTAAGCTATTGGCATTGTAAATAACAATGCCTTTTATTTATCTGTTTTAATAACAACGTATAAATAAAAGGCATTGTAAATTAAAATTCCAACAGCTCAAACTCTCATAAATGAGAGACCTTTTGCAGTGCAAATGCTTGTTACACTTTCCTTTCGGCTACTTGCACTTTACATTTATTATTCAAGTTCCAGAATTCAAAACAGGACTCTGGCAGCCATCCAATCAGATGTCATACCTTCCGCCATGTGAATTTGAATAAGCCGGGAACTGGCGCAATAACCACCTCATGCATTCCGTCTCCTGGCTGGCACATTATTTGAAAACGGGTGCATTTCCTTCTAGTTTATGATTCACAAATGACATTTCTCGACAGGTGTAGCCTGCGAGATGGCACGGCGACTTAATTACATCCCGCAGGCATCCTGGTGACCAGCGCGTCACAAGCTTGAATCCGAAGCAGGCCAACGCGTCATTCAGAGTTTGATAAACTGTGTGACTTTAAGTTAGGTGATCGTAGCAAGTGTGACTTACAGTGCTTTCGAATCCGCAAAAACGGTGGTATTAGCGCTACATAAAAACTAGCTATTATTGTGACCTCAGAGCAATGCAACCAGTCGGGGTTTCAGTAATGTTTAAATCCTTCCGATGCCCACGTGCAAGTTTTGCGCTGCAATTGTTATTTCATGCATTTAACCCCTCCCATGCTCGTGACGGAACCGTTCCGTCACGAGCCTCGGGTGGGCTGTGCTGGTGACGGAACGGTTCCATCACGGCCCAATTCCGCGCCTGCGCTGACATTCTAAAGAGCGGGCAGGGCCGTGACGAAACCGTTCCGTCACAAGCACAGCTCATCCAAGGGCCGTGACGGAGCGGATCCGTCAAGAGCACGGGAGCGCCGCGCAGCCCCGCCTCCCCCTTAGCGCTGTGGCAGAATAGCCGCCGCAGCGAAGGAGTTAACCAAAGATGTTAACAAAGCCTGCATTTGCGCTGCTGGATGATAAAGCATTAGCTTGCTTTTGGTCTAGTGTTCGACTCTACGTGGACTACCAGGTTTTAAACAAGCAATGGCAAAGCCAATAGGTCTGGTCTTGGTGAGCTCATTTGATATTTTTGCAGTTTAACTCAAATATATTCGACTTCTTGGTCCATGTAACCATAATAATCACAATAATCCTATGCTATACGTACAAATATGTAGAGATGGGAATGTTCACTGCAGGGTGTACGGTTATTGTGCTCCCCACCCTGAGTGCGCAAATGTGAGTTTAATTTACGCCCTAGCCTTATGCTAATCTAGAGCGTGCAAAGAAGGCCTAGGCCTGTACCTTGACATGAATGAGGTCTTGTGACCTTGAGGTGTATACCAAGTGGTCTCATTTGACTGACAGTGGATATTCGTTCCTATCATAGGGTTATGGTGATAGAGCGGTAGTGACAGCATACAGTGCTTTGTGACTCAGTAGATGTGACGAGACCGTTTTATCTTTGTTACTGGAGTTGAGACCTACTAGTTCATGAGTGTAAAGTTCAGCTCCTAAGCGCTAACCCCGAACCTTGTGTTAAATCCGGAGTGTATTATTCTTGTGCATGTGTGCGGCATGTATGGTGCCTAAAATGTGGGTATGAGCGAGCCAGAGCAATGGAGGCCTGAAGGATCCATTTTGGAAGTCCATGGCCTGTTCTGGTGCACAAAATGGAGTTGAGGTTTTTTCCCCAGACAGTGGAAGTGTGCTACTGATATTCCTGAAGCTGGAGACAGGATATCTAGACACTAAAGTGAGGAGAGAAGAAACAGGGTTCCTTTAGAAATTAAATTAGATTCTTTTGCTGAGAGAACTGCCATTTGGTAGGTGGTTGGGGTGAAGGGAGGGACTCCAGTTTCTATCAGCCGCGGCTGCTGCAGGTAAAACGGGTGGGGCCAGGTGAGGGGGGATTTAGAGAGACAACCACGAGGGAAAATTGATCATTTATTTAATTTTCCCTCTTGGTCGTCTCTCTAAATCCCCCCCCCCCCAACCAGGCTCCACCGCTCTTACCTGCAGCAGCCACGGCTGGTTTCTATCATTCAGAGTGAGAAAGCTTCTTTAGGTGTGGCCCGCCTTTTGACTCTTTCTTGACCACTATCATGGTCTGCTTATGAGGTCAGTGCAAAAAAAGGTAAAAACCTTAATGCCTATGTTGTGGGTACTCCAGGTTGGAGACCACCCTGGTGTGAGGAGCATCACTCTGCACAAAGGCTGCGTCTAGTGAACAGCCTGGGGAGGACAGATGAAAAGAGAACCAACTCAAAACCAGTTTTCAGAATGCAGAGAATCCACACCCGCTTCTGCTTAATTTGTGTAAAAGTGGAAGCCATTGACTTACTTGTTTCAGTTTCAAGTTCTCTACAGCCAACTAAGGGAGATCACCATAGAGTACGCAGAGGACCGCTGTACAAGCAGAGCTGGTGTCTGATTTGTCAGTCAGCTTTCCTAAGGTGAGGGGATATCACCTGGTGCCTGGCCTTGCTAGATGCAGTCTCTGGCTTGAAGTGTCCTGAAGCAAACACGCTGCAGAGAAGGGGAAGGCGTCTCTCAACCCTGCAGAGGTGTGACTGACCAGAAGAGCTAGAGGAGCTCGCCCCCAGGTGCAGTGTGGATCCGCTGGCTGGAAGAAGACTAGGGAAGAGTGATCAGTGTGCTGCGAAGCTTGTCGGCAGAAATCTTTTTCTAAAGCGGTTCCAAGACAGAAATGGAGAATGTGGCCACCAATGCCAAAGTCACCGCCCACCTCTACGGATGTCTGATGGCAGCTCCTGCTGTCGTCCTGCTGACGCCCTGCCCCGGATTGTGGGTCGCGCCTCCAGCCGGTGTGTCTCCTACCAGGAGTGGGGATGAAACAAGACGCTTGCTACAAGTCCACTCCAGATGCCAATAAACAGATTCTGAGGCCTGCACTCTGGTGAGACTGAACAATAGCAGAGACTTGCATGAGAAGTGATTGCCATAAATGAACTCGGATAAACTGCACTAAAGCCGTAATATATGGCCAAGGGACAATTAAACCCTGGAATGAGACCCACATAGACCTATAAACTCAAACAATGGGGGCTCAGTTAAAGGACTTGCTATCCTGCTCAACCAGGTTTTCTTCTCCAGCTTCTGAGTGACCACCCCTGGATGGGCCCGCACAGACAACTAATTATTGCAATGAAAAACAGGTAAAACGCCATGCGCCGGAATGCTAAATCCACTGGAAAAACCCTGACACAACAACTGAGCCACTTTCCTATTAAGGTACAAATTAAGCCATGAGAGGAGTTTCTCAATTTGAACCGGGATGGGCAAGGTCTTACAGCTTGGATGACTGGAGGACTCCTTCTCTTTATCTCTGGATTTTTTAACACAATTGAATTCTGGATGCAAGGGGTGCCCACAGAATGAGCATACATGCTTGAATTTAGAAGATCCCGCTGGCTGAGTGCACAGTTTCTGGTTAAATGCCCAACAGGACCTTTTCTTGTCCCCGTTACCCCAATGGGTATGATAAGGCTGCTTAATGGGGTTCTTGCCATTCACACTTTCAAGTCGAAGATTAACCTCCATCTGGTTACATCTAATATCAGGGTCCTCCGCCTTAGCCCATCTAAAGTACCTGTCGTAATCCAACCAGGCACACCATCCGTACATGTGATGCACCTTAAGTAACTTGTTCGCATAAAATATCATGGCAGCAGCAACCTCAGGCTTTTTCGATTAAAACTGTCATAAAAATTTTTTTTAAAAAATAACCAATTTGTTATCGATTCTTCAACCTTAGGCTTCTTCTCTTTTGAGGATGAATATTTACCTTCCTTCGCTTTTGACTCATCCTCCCTCCTTTTGGACCTAATTATTGTGAAAATATTAACAAATTTACCCTTCCATATTTCCTCTTTGACCTAAACTGGTACATGCGACGCTAACTTCCCCAGCTTGGAGAGCAAAGTATCCAGTTCCCCCGCCGCCGTGCACGCTATGCCAGAGTCCTTCGCAGTACCTTCAAATCCATTACCGGTTGCCGCAGGAGTGAGATCCGTACTACCCGTTAGGCCCACCAGTCCCACCTTCCGGGTTCCACTGTCTGAACTAGAGCCATCGCATGCATTTGCTAGGGACTCAATCTGTCTCTGCAAATCAGCAATGCAGGACAACGTGGTGGCAGAAGGGACTAAGAGGCAGTAAGTGTGTGTGCTCCCTGTCTCCCTGCTGCAGGACTCACTAGCTGAGACAGCAAAGATGCAATAGAAGAGAGGCCCCAGAGGCAGGCTCTGTAGAAGCCCCACAACCCTTCGCAGAATACACCTGAGCCACTGGCTGTTAGAAGCCCAATCATCCGGCCGTCCCCCGCACCTGGCATCTGCGGGCTAGGTCCAGATCCAGGCTGTCCCACAGGGTCCCCGGTTCTCTGATCGGAGTAGCTTCAAGGACTGCCTAATCCCAGCCAGCACATTGAGTACATCGCTGGACCCAGACACCACGTGTTGGAGATCAGTGGGAATGGTGATGGGTGACTGGCCAAAGGTGGGAGGAGGACTAAATTGTAGATAGTCTGGTGGCATGGGGGGCATTTAAGCACATATTGGAGACAGTTGGAGTGGTTAACCCTAGATTGGAGTCATTCACCTCCCCTGTGATCGCACCAGAGTCCGCGGACTGGACTATGCCCTGTGGGGATGATTGACCAAATTGTTTCTTGATCCTTCTCCTTACAGGCGGGAAGGCCACCTGCGGCGAACAATTGACCACCCCGGGCAATCTACTAAGACATGTTCAGGTTCTGGTTCTTGCTCAGAGTCAGAGGCAGAGCTGCTGGGATCCCCCACAATGCCCCAACTTAGCAAGGACCATCTTTAAGAGCTGGGCCACTTCAGGGTCACGACCCTTCCTCTTGCCCACCCTTCCCTCTTTTGCTGGCATTGTAAATAAATCCAGGAAACACTTAACACCAACAGTATATGCAGCAGCACCATACCGTTTAATTATTGGAATACTCTCCTCGAGTCCTGTAATTTTTTTATTTCTATGGAACCTTATGTAAAGCGCTCTGATACCTCCGGGTCTAGCCAGCGCTATATAAAACTCTCAAAATAAATAAAATAAAATATCCAAGTTCCTGGCCCAGCGCAGCTGGTAGAAGTTGGTGCTCAATTTCGCTGCACGTCAGGCAACAGCCCCAAAATTAACATAGGGCAGGGAAGGGGGGAGGGCGACCGCCGCTCATGGGTAAAAAGGCCCAACGCTACGGAAGGGGTCCCCAGCTAGTGAAGAAATTGAACAAAAAGGGGGTAGCATAAAAGTGTAAAAGCCCTCGAAATGGGGAAAACCCCAGCTACAGACAACCCAGAATGCTAGCCTGGAGCATTGGACCCTGGGTCCTAATGCCAAGCCCCGGTAAGTCGGAGTGCTGTCTTAATAGGGAGTTATTCCCTATGCAAGCATATGACATAAAAAAGCATGCCGCTGCCCAAGCTTGGAAGCCATAGGCTTGTAAAAATTGTCAAAACAAAACAAAATTAATAACCATTGCCTATCATTTTAATAGAGCAGTAGAAATGTTTCCCATCAGGTTGTTAACCTTAGAACAGACATTAAGAAAAGACGTTTGTAGTTTTAATGCACATCACTTGAACATACGATTCTTACTGAAGCAAAGAAAAAATATGATTCTTACTGAAGTAAAGAAAACAAACTATTGGCTTTGAATTACAATTATCTGACATAGTTTTAACACACAAGTACGACTAAACAAATGAAAAATAGATCAGGGAGGGAAGAAAAAAGGGATTAGCAAAATTAAGTAATGCCACACTATCTGTGGCTCTGAAGTCCATTTATTTTTGGGTGAATGCAGACATGTGATAAGGCAAAATGCAATCACAACAGTAAAAGGGAGCCAATGGCTGAAGTGAGTGAATGCATCTCTCCATGATTAATGCTGTGGTGGGCGGAAGTAAATATGAATGTTAGCTAAACCAGCCAATGAATGGAGAGAGGTTACCCAAAGTCCCTCTACATACGAGTGTCTGTATTTTTTTATTCAAGGTCACTCAACACCAATGGACCGACACCCTCAGCCTCTCCCAGCCTGATGCCTCTACCAACCTGAACTAAGTAGTAGATAACTTCAATGCCTGGATCACATGTGCCGCCAACCGAGTCGCCCCCACCAAACCGGCCAGAACGAACGGACCCACCAAATGAGTCAGCTGGTACACCCTAGAATTCAGTGTGTCGAAATGCAGATGCAAACAACGGGAAAGAAAATGGTGCTCCAGCAGAAGCTACAGTGATTGAGCCATCTTCAAGTCTGCCCTCAACAACTACCACCATCTCTTCAAAGTCGTGAAAAAGAAGGCCCTGACACACGGAGTAGCGATTCAGTATTAACAACAGCTAAAGACGGAAACCCTCTGTGTAGAAAGCATCAAGGGGGAGGGGGGGGGGGGGGGGAGGGTGATGGGGCTAAGATCTGCTCCCCGACCACCTGAATAGTCATTTTGATAGTATACCGCTCCCCCGTGAACACCACCCAAGTTCGTGGAGCTCTTTACAGAATTAGTCAATGACATCCGCTCACGGTATCAATGTATCCTAGTGATGGGAGACTTAAGCTTCCACTGGGATCAGATTCCTAGGGAAAGCAAGGCCAAACAACTGGATGAGGCGCTGACCTCTCCCGAACTCAAACAATTGGTGAATGACCCTACACATGAGAAGGGCCACTTACTCGTCGGACATACCACTTACTCGATCTAGTCTGGACATCCCACCCATTTACCGGTCCATTAGATATTAGTCCCTGCGCCTGGTCCGATCATTATCTAATCAGCGGCCAGTTCACACCCATAAAGCAAGCAGCCCATCCCACCCCAGAGTGGAGAGTGCTGCGGGGCTGGAACAAAATCAGAGCCGACGACCTGGTCAACACCCTACATAAATCAGCCACCTCGATTTCTACACGGAGCAACCTTGATGCTGGAAGCATCACTCTGTCTACCATGCTGAAGCATGCCATAGACATAGTAGCCTCAACGCGTAGGGAGAGAATCAGGGACAAAAGTAAAGGGGCCTCTTGGTCCAACGATGCCCTAAGAGCCATGAAACAAACCCTCCGCCAGCGGGGGAGAGCCTGGCGCAAAGCCTATGATCCAGATTCCCACTATGAGTACCTCTCCATGTTTGCAGTCTACAAAAAAGTAATCCTAGCAAGGAAAGCCGTATTCTATGAACTCAGGATTGCTACTGCAGACGATACACAAAAGGAAACCTTTCTGGCTCTAACAGAGCTGAGACAAGCTCGGGTACTGAAGCCCCACCGTCCGGAAGACTGTAACAAATTTCAAACCTTCTTTCTAGAGAAAGTTAAGGACTTGTTGACGGAGATGTCTATTACGCCCATCGTCCACTGCCCTCTGGCACCAGACCCTCGGCCCCAACTTACGAGAAACCTAAATCAGGTTCATCCGCAGAACCCTGCCCACCAAGGATATTTAAGCTGGCATTACCAGGGATCGAAAGTGAGGTACTCTCGCTCCTTAATCAATCCTTGGAACTTGGCCACGTCCCCGCTAATTTGAAAGTAGCACGTGTTACCCCACTTCTAAAGAAACCAGGGCTGACGGGAAGAACTTTAAAAAAAACTTTAGGCCGATCTCCCAACTTCTCTTCCTGGCGAAAGTGCTGGAACAGCACGTGCTGAAATCCCTGTCTCACCATCTAGAAGCATACAACCTTCTGCAAAACAACCAGGCAGGGTTCAGGGCTCATCACAGCACGGAAATGGTCATGCTGGCAGTGCTGGATGAACTCAGGCTCCGGGCCGACAAGAAAAAGCCATGTGCCCTGGTTTTGCTGGACCTGTCTGCGGCATTTGACACGGTTAACCATAATCTACTTCTGTCGCGGATCTCTAAGCTAGGCATCCAGGGCACGGCCCTTATGTAGCTCACATTTTTCCTCAGCTGTCGATCCCAGAGAATACAGATGACGGACCACGTGTCTGATCCAGGCAAACTCTCATCTGGGGTTCCACAAGGCTTGGCGTTGTCACCCCTCCTCCTTAACGCCTACCTCCAGCCGCTGATAGCCGCACTGAATCTCATGGAGTGTCAGATCTACAACTACGCCGATGATACCCAAATCATCATCCAGATAGACAGCTCCCCAGCCGCCCACTCAAGAATGCAAAATATTTTAAAATTCACTGTCAACTGGATGATGGTCAATTCCCTCAAAATCAATCCTGATCAGACTGAGGTATTGGCCATCACCACCAATTCCAATCCCTGGAGCAACCTCTTTTGGCCTCGGGAGCTGGGCACCAACCCGGAACCGGCTGTGGCTGTAAAGAGCTTAGGCATCAAAGTCGATGCCAAACTCTCTATGACTCGGCAGGTGTCTGCAGTAGTGGGAACATGTGTCGGCCTGATGAGACAGCTACGGAAGCTTGCCTCCCTTCTCACATTTGTCACAGTCAGACTGGCCGTATCAGCCATGATAGTGTCACGACTTGACTACGGAAACACCCCTTTACATCGGCCTCCCGGAAAAGCTGTTGGCTAGGCTACAGGTCATCATGAACGACACTGCAGACTAATATTTAGACTGACTAGGAGGGCCCATGCAACCCCACTCCTACATCAGCTGCACTGGCTCCCAGTCAGGCAGAGAACTAAGTTCAAGGGCCTGTGCATTGCGCACAAAGCCATCTATGGCCAAGCCCCTACTTACATTAAAGATCGTTTAACCCTCTACACCCCTAACAGGGTGCTACGATCTTCAGAGGCTAGCCTGCTGGTCTGTCCCCGCTTCTGCCTCACCTCCAAAGGAGGAAGAGCCTTCTCTACCTCTATCCCTCCACTCTGGAACAAAATGCCAGAGAACCTGCGCAAGGAGCGCGCCCTCCTCCCTTTTAGGAAGAAGTTAAAAACAGTCCTTTTTGTGGAAGCCTGGGACCTCCCCTAATCAATAAGCATCCCCACCTTAGGCTAGGGCGTGCCTCTCTCTGAAAGCGCTTAGAGATCTGACGGTGATAATGCGCTCTGTAAATGCGAATTACAATTTTGGCATCGAGGCCAGTGCCAACCAGACAAAGGAACTCTTCACCATCGTCCCAGAGTTCACCAGCCCATCAGCCACAGAGAACTCGATCTCTTCCTCATAGGAACTCTGCAATGCTCTTGCAGACCACTTCCACAGGATAGCCGCCATATACAGAAACTTCAATTCCCAAGCCACCTACCTCCTCAGCATCCCCACTCCTGCAAAGACAGCCACCAGCCACCCGGCCACCCGTTCAGCATATGGGAACAAGTCAGCACAGCGAACACCAAGGCCCTAATGAACTCTATCCACTCAGGAGCACCAACCGACCCGTGCCCCCATCCACATTTCAACCTCGTAAGTGATGAGATCAGCCACCAGCTCATTACCATCCTCAACACATCCATTAGCACAGCCACCTGCCCCGATGACTGGAAATACTCAAAGGTTCGACCCCTGCTCAGAAACCCTCCGCAGGCACCAATGACCTCCAGAACTATTGCTCCATCCCGCTGCTCCCGTTTCCTGCTGAAGTCCATCAACCTTCAACTCACCGAACACCTGGAGAGAAACAACATTCTCAACTACTCCCAATCAGGATTCAGAGCCAACTGAAACAGCCCTGATCCCAGCCACAGAAGACATCCGTACCCTATTCGACAGAGGGGAATCAGCCGACCTGATCCTTCACAACCTCTATGCTGCCTTCGACACTGTCTCCCACCCCACACTCATCAACCGACTGCACCAGAGTGGAATCAAAGACAATGCTCTTAGATGGATGGCATATTTCCTCGCAGGGCGCACACAGAAGATCCATCTCCTTCCCTTCAGCTCACAGCCAAAGCACACAAACTGCGGCATCACGCAGAGCTTGTCCATCAATCCCAACCTCTATGACACAGCTAGCAGCCATCATCAGAGCCCACAAAATCAACATCATCTCTTATGCTGACGACACCCAGCTCGCCCTCTCAATCTTAGCAGACTCTACTACGACGAAAACCAACTTATGCAACTGCATGAAGAATGTCTCAGCCTGCATGAAAGACAACTGCCGGAAACTCAACATGGACAAAACTGAAGTACTAATCTTGGGCAGCCACACCTCCCTCTGGAAAGACTCCTGGTGGCCATCGGAGCTCAGACCCATACCCACTCTGAAAGATCAGGCCTGCAACCTCTGCATCATCCTAGAGAGCGAACTCTCCATGAAACAACAGGTCAATGCAGTCTACTCAGCATGCATCCTTTCACATGCTCTGCAGAATTTTCAAATGGCTACCCACCAGCACCAGAAAAACTGTGATACAGGCCCTCATCACCAGTCATCTGGACTACAGCAATGCACTCTCTACAGGCACCACACCGGTCAACTCATGAGACAAATCCAGACGATCCAGAACACAGCAGCCTTACTGATCCTCAACTCACCCAAAAGGACCCACATCTCCAAGCACCTGAGAGACCTCCACTGGCGTCACATCCTGAAGAGGTGCCACTTCAAGTTTCTGACCCATGCCAACAAAGCCCTCCACGACCAAGGACTAGCATACATGAATCACCGCCTAAACTTCCACCAGCCACCCTGAAACCTCCGCTCACCCCGCCCTCGCACAGACACTGGGCATCCGCTGCTGCCACACCGGAGGTAGATCCTTCTCCCACCTTGCAGCCAAATCCTGGAACGCCCTTCCCCTTCGAGCATCACACTCCCTGGTGGACTTTCGGAATTGACTCAAGACCTGGCTCTTCGACTGAGAACCTCAGCCCCGTGCCTGTATACCCTCATGGGTATAATTCACACTATTTAAGCACAGTTTGATTGATTGAGGATTTCTGTTCACTACATGAAGCTGGCAACAAAAGTAAAACAGTCTTTAGGCTAGACTTAAAAACATCTGATAACATTTGCTCTGATGGACAACTGGCAGAAGGATCTGGGAAAAGGTGTGTCACTCAATCAATCAAGGGTTTATAGACCACGGCAACTCAACCTGTGAAGGGCTCGAAGCACTGGAGTTTGCTACCTGCTTTGTGGCGATCTGTTCATTTGAACAGCCAGGTCTTGTATGCTTTTCTGAATTGCTCAGACACAGACTGAAGTTTGAGGCCCACAAGCAGTGCTATGAACGCTAACCTGGCAAGTGGAATAGAAGGAAGGGAATATATCTGCCTAGCTTGACTTAACAATCCTATGAGGTACTTGACAATACAAGCTGACATAGTGGCGCTTAAGTTGCAACTACACTGTAAAGTAAAAGCAAGTTAGTTATTACTCACATTTATCAGTCATGTTACTTAAGAGAAAAGCCCTATGTTACATGGGAGATTGCATGGCAGTGTAGTGTGCATGCACAGTGTTGGGTGGCTACACCTTGCTTCAAGATGGGCCACACCAAGCTGCCATAAAACACTAGGAGGCTCTTGCAAGCCTCCACCCTCTAAGTGGTGCTGAATTCCTGGTCTGCACACTGCCGACTCCTAAAGTTTGTTCAATTGGTCCATGGAACTTATAGACCAAGGCGTGAACTGGAAAGGCCTTGTGTCCAGACTGGCATTCACAGAGGGCTGGCTGCACACTGTAGAGCAATCTAGCGCACAGAACCCCAGTGCCTGTTGAGAGCTCTGCTTTATAGACTGTAGATGCTTGAGATAAGACGCATCGCCCAATATTAAATTCAGTGTAAGAAAGATTTAATCAGTAAAAGGGTCCCCAATTATCACCTGAATTCTGGCCCTGCAAGGACTCAAGGTCTGTGCCCGTTGAGCATGTCCAAATTCCTCAGTGCAGCAAGGGTACCATGGGCCTTAAGAAAAGCAAGAAAATGGTTCACTTGACTGCGGTTTGGCTAGTAGTATACAGCATGAGCAGGCTTCAGTTGGACTCTCAGATCCATTGACCCTGGTGCTATTGCACATTGCAAACTATGTCCCTGAAAGTTAAAGACTCTGCTACAGGTCTAGCAAGATTACCAATCCACAGGGAAGATCTCCTGTTTGTCCCTGGGGACTATTTCAACTCTCTATGCCCATACTCTCTGCAGTCCAGAGTAAGGCCACACAGGTGGTTTGAAGTGCAGTGAAGACTGGTAATAAAGTATAGGAGATTAAAGCACTTTCTACATAGGTCTCTGTGTAGAATAAATGACACTGGCTCAAATCAAAGCTGGTTCACTCACTTTTTCAGCACTGAGGTCCGTTAAATGACCAACCATGACCACCCAGTTTCCAAAACCCAGAACTAACCAGTTTTCAAAGTAAGCTATCCAAGCAGAACTACTACTTATTATATTTTGACTTTTTATTTCCAGTGGTCTTCGTCCGCCGCTTTTTACAAACACAATTCTTTTAGGTACCTAGAGGTGATCAAATATCCATTGTGCCATTCCGAAACAGTTCATGCCAGGTGTTGCCCTTTTAGGCTCCTCCTACCTTGGTGACAATGTTCCTCTCCAGTCCAGCCTCTGAATGGTAGTCCCAGCCTCTGGTGCATGGCCCGGTTCCATTAATCTGCGGCCTGGTCCCATTACTTGGAATGGCAGTCCCATCGGTCTTTGAATAGTGGTACAGCTCACAGCGGCTCAAACCCGAGGCCGGAGGGGGCAGGCGAGGAACGCTGGCATTAAGGAGTTCAGTGCCAGTGAGGTTGGCCAAAGTCCCAGGCAACAGAGCCGGGTCGGGCCTGCAATGATGCTCTGGTTCTGCAGCGTAGAACACCTCCGAAAAGCAGGCCAGAGCCAGGAGTACATTAGGAAGCCAGCTAGCAGCGGCCAGAAGGCGGGAATAACGCCCAAAGCCACCAACCTGTGGGGCTACCCTGGTGTCAAAGTCCATGGAGCCAGAGCTGTGTAACAATAATGTCAACTGGCAAAGGGGGAAGGGTAGTTGTCAAGGGATTAAAGGAACAGTCACTTGCCAGGGGTTTGGAGGAGTGTCAGGTATGCTAGTGATCAAGGGAACACTGGATAGCAACTTTCTAGAAATGTTGCCTTTCAAGAGGTTAGATGGATCACTTTTTATCAGCGGACTAGAGAAGACACGGACTATCAAGTTCCTACAAAGGACTTGGACAACCAAAAGGAATGTTGGCCATCACAAACTTTATTTGCTCTCATGGACCTAGAAAGAATATCGGGCATCAAAGGGATGAAAGAAAAGAGAACTATAAAATAGCAAGAATGGACACTGTCGATCAACGAGCTAATAAAAAGGAAGTTGGTTAACAAAGAACTAAAAGGGGGTATTTGTTGTCAAGCAACAAGCTGCGTGTTGATTTCAAGGAACTGGGAAGAGTGTTTACTATGAAGGAGCTTGAATAAATACTGGCCATCAAGGGACTAAATCGTGGGTTAGCTGTTAAAGGGATGTTGGTTATCAAGAAGATAAAGGGATGGTGGCTATCGAGGAACTAAGAAGGGTATGGCTCTCAAAGACCAGAAAGGTGTGGTGCTGATCAAAGAGCTAAAAGGGGAGTGAATGTCAAGGGCTCAGATGAGATGGTGACTATCAAGTGGCTGAAAGTGAGAGTACAAATCATGTGGCTTGAAGGGATTTTACATGTCAGGCGATCAGAACGGGCACCGGGTACTTAGACTAAAATTGGCTGTTGAGAGTGTTAGGGAACGGTGACCCTGAAGAGGCCAGAAAGAACTCTTCAACGGTGAGAGATTATTTTTTGTCAGGAGTGCTAGCAGGATTGATGGACAGGCAGAGGCACGCGGCAATGTCAACCATCAATAGGCGATGGTGATCATCGAAGACGAGAGGGAAAGATATTCAGGGAGGACTGGATGGAGTGGATATTTCCCAAAGGCAGGTGGGAGAAAAGTAATTAACTGGAGAGGGTGATGCTCATAGAAGGTTAGAGGAATAGAACAATGGTCAGCTAGGGCTTGAAAGACGGAACGTGGTCATTGTAGACTCAAAGGGTGGGATGTGCTCATCAAGTGATAGAGGGGTACAACAACGGTCATCGAGGATTACAAAGATGCAACACGGATCAAAGAAGACGAAAAGGATGGAAAGGTATTCATCGAGGGATAAAGGTTACACAAAATCTCAACAAGGAACAGAGGATGAACAATGGTCAACAAAGGAACAATGGTCATAGAAGACAAGAAGGATGGAGCGATGGTAACAAAGGCTGTATGGACAGAATGACAGTAATGGAAGACTATAAGGGTGGAATGGTGCTCAGCGAGGGATAGAAGGACCAGTGCTCAAAGATGGGTAGAAGAATGAGCCAACAGACGGATGGAGCATTGGTAATAGAGGGCTAGAAAGGCTCAGTGCTAATCAGAGATAAAGTCAAAGGTGGTCATCGAAGTCCAGTGGGTACTGGCTATTGAAAAGAGGGGAGGAGGCAGCGGTTACGAAAGGCTACTAACAATGGTACAACATGTCAGGGCTGTTACAGGGAGACACCGTTTGGTGTGTTCAGGAAGAAAGAAGCCGTTGCTGCCAGAGGGAAAAGAGAAGTGGCCTTTCAAGAGTGAACTGGCAGGGGCCTCTTAAGACAGGAGAGGAAACTTTCAGGGGGAGGGGCTACGAGCGAAGAAAACACTGGGAGCTGTCAGATGAGATGACAGCTAAGGTATGTCTGTGGGAAAAGTAACAGCTGTCAGGGGAGAAGGGGCAGGTGTGATAAATAGAAGGGGCAGTAAGAGACAAGACAAGACACGAACTTTAAGGGCAGCCTGTATCACCTGGGAGTAAGGAGTCAAATATAGACCTGCGTGGATTAGCGAGATCCCGGCGGGTTAAGCAATCCTGCGCCGGTTCGTGTCCGGGTCGACGGTGAGAAGTGCACCCCTCCGAGGGGAGCAGTCGTGGGCGGCTGAGGGAAGCGCTATGTGGGTGGCTCCGTTTAGGGGTCCTCAGAAGAGGGGTCTGAAATGCACAACAGCCGAGGACTCGGAGGGGGAACCAGCGTGCAGGGGGCAGCCCTGGGTTATAAGGGGAGGGCTCCAGGTGGGCAGTGGAAGGCTCGGGTAGGCGAAGGCAGCAGGAGACCGTGGAGGGTGTGGGGCTGGGCTCCGAAGAGGGCATGCAGAAGGTCGCCACGGCGGGCGCAGGTGCAGCGAGGGCGGCAGCGGAACCCCGGGCTCCTGCAGCCGTCTGAGTCTGGCAGTGCGCTGAGGACGGCCCGCGAGTGACTCGTGAGCCTCAGACAGGGAGGCGGAGCCTCAGACAGGGAGGAGGAGCCTCGGCCGGGGCAGGGGGAGGAGCCACCGAAGCGTCTGCCCGCTTAAAAGGGAAACTCCGGGCGCGACACTGGCACTACAACAGGGCTCTATGAAAGGGTAGAGGAGGAGGAGACGGAAAGTGTGCAACGAGCGGCGGCCAGAAGTAAACACTAGAGTGAACGGGAAGAGGAAGGAAAAACACGGGGAGGGAGAAAGGTTGCTTTAAAAGGGCACCTTTTTGTGGGCCCAGAGTTGTGATGAAATAAAAAAGCGGGAAGTGTGGTGGAGAAAGGTATATTGGGAGGATGAGAAAGAAGAGGCTAGATGTGAGGAAGGGGAGCACATGAGTATCAGGGATTACTTACTTGCATGCTGGTGCGAGAGAAGAGGAGGAGGCTGGAGGGAGTAAAGGCGTGAGGATAGGGAGGGGTACAGGAAAGAAAAACACGAATGAGCGATGAAGGGGAGTATTGAGAGCAAAGCCGCAGTACCAGCCCAGGCATAAGTCCAGGGTACACTGCAGTAAGTTGACGGCGCCTCAGTGGTTTTTTTTTTTGTGGTTTTTTTTAGAGAAGTGGTTACCCTTCCCCCGAGCCCTTGCCAAGTGTTGCATGTCATTAGTGTGAGGTGCTCTAGGCTATTTTCGTAGAATTCTGGGACACGAAGTTTAGTTTTTTCCCTTATGAAACAGGACTACATGTCACAGGGAAAAAACTATGGACTGGCACGACCAGTGCTTTAAATGGGCCGGTACTGTCCGGTACGGAGTACTGGCATTTTTTATTATGCGAGGGAGAGTACCGGCACTTCTCATGAGAGATTTAATACTTTTAATTGTAGAGTACCTGCACTTCTCAGAAAGAAGCCAGGTACTCTGGTACAGAGTACCTGCACTTCATTTTTTCAATTTCAAGCACTGGGCACGACTCTGGCATGGATCTGGGAGACTTGGCAGCTATGCCACCAGGCCTAATGAAGTTGCTTTAGTGTATGTAATAGGGATAGGCTTTCGGCTGCACTTTCAGTGAGGTCTCATCATATATAGTGTTTATAATCACCCCTTCTTAGCATTTTAGCATGCGCAGGGACTTGGCAGTAGTTATCAGACGCTGCAAGTGCTGTCATTAGGTTTCAAAGAGGTTACCATAGTCTCTCGAATTGTTGTGGTTTGATTTAAAAAAGAGCGCTTGAAACAAAAGTACTGCACTTCCTTGGCACAGAGACTGGTGGATTGTTTTAGGGAAAAACAAAGGTGTGTTGTCTATATTATTCTTTTATCCACAGCTCTTTGACAAGTAGTATACAAAGTTACCCAAATGTAAACTTTCAACAAACTCATTGACCTTGAAAGAATGAATGGCTGCAGTGCCCATGCCAGAATCTGAAACTGCAACCTTGGTTTACAAACTGCTCTCGGCATCAAGTGCTTAACCCACTAAGCTTTATCAAAGCATATGCAGTTTTTTTCCGGTAGGACTGCTAACATCGGAATACGCTCAAGCACCCATGTGCATGTACATTAAATGTATAGCAGCGCTGAGCAGTGCAGGTACTCACTCTATCAAATTAAAGAAGTGCAGGTACTCGGTATCAGACTGTATCTGCCCATTTACCTCTACCTCCTAAAGTAATTCACGCCCTCTCTATTATCTGAAGGAAGACCTCCCATCACTGAAAACTCTATTCTCCATGACTATGGAAGTGCCTTCCCAGTGTGTTATTGTGGTTGGAGTGTTTGCCATTTATTGCAGTATTATCCTTGTACCTGTGTTTGGTACTCTTTTGTAACATGCACACGCCACTTTTCTCTTGTAACACTCTGTTTGCTACCTCTCACATTTTGTTTGCTTTTGATACTTGCACAAGTGCCACCATTGCCTACGTAACGTTTGTTCTTGTACCTCTGTGTCTAGCATATATTGCAGTATATTACCTCTAAATGTACTTTGTTTTCTCTTGTAACCTGCATACTGGTCAATCTTTCCTCCTGTAATGCATTGTGTGCTACCTCATGTATTTTGTTTGCTCACAATTGTCAATTTTACCTCATGTAACTTATCGTCTGCTTTTGTAAGTTGTTCACTTGTAATTTTTCTGTTCCATTTGTGAAGCACTCTGACGCCTTCTGGTAAGGTTGCTCTATATAAAAATGCATAAATAAATTTAAAGCTGTGATGAGCGGTATCGCCACGTAGTAATGCTGCAGAATCATTATTTATTTATTTGAGAGTTTTGGACCTGAAGGTATCACAGCCAACTCTATGATCCAAACTTAGATAAACCAGTCTAAATTCACCCAAACGAACACTTAGACTTAGTCTGTCAGAAAGGAGCAGTTCCAGTTGCGGCGAGATTGCAAACCCGGTACTGCAGAGTGCAGTATTACCATGTACGGAAATAAAAACCCTTTCACAAGTTGCAGCAAAAGATGGTTGAATTTTGAAAATCCCACTCAAAAGTTTTCTACATGCTCAGAGGGGGTAGTTAATTATGGCAAGCGAAAATAAATGCTCACAAAAGTCACATTTCAAAGCAAATCTACAAGAAACACCACACTTGTGTGAGCGGATGGGGAAAAAACGTGGAACTCAAAAATGTATATTTCATGGATTTGACGTTCAGTGCCTTTACCATACAGTGGCCTACAATGAGCAATAGGTAACACCAAATGCACTTGTGAATTCGACATGTAATTTGGAACTACAAAAAATGTTACATCGGCTCACACACTCACAATTGCCACCATGGATAAAGCACATATAAAAGCCACTTTTTCATGCTGCATGGAACGAAAATGGGGGAGCCGCCACTCCCACAGCAGAAGCCACAAGTGGAAACAACCCAATTCCAAGGGGAATGGGTAGCATCCCAAAGGAAGATGACGACCCAGACTGATCAGGAGAAGCCGAAACCCTCTAAACATGTCCACAGTTTACATTCTTAGAATATATGGGCCAGATGTGGAGAGCATCCAGGGTCGGACTGGAACACAAAATAGGTCCAAGAACCAAACTAAAAGTGATCCCCATTTACGAACCAAAAAAGAAAAAAGTAGCCCATATTTGGAAATTAAGACAGTTTTGAACTTGTAAAGACAAGCAACATATGTGTTCTACAAAGCTATTGGCAACTCCTGCATTTGTGTTTGCTTCAGGCAATAATTGTTGTAATACACTAAACAGTAAACACTACTTCTCTTGGACCTCTCAGCTGCCTTTGACACGGTTGACCCTGACACTCTAATACAAAGACTACTAAACCGGCATAGAGGGGATTACTCTCGACTGAATTGCATCCAACCTTCAAAACAGAACTAATGAAACCCATACCTACCTTTCTAAACCAAACTTCACAAAAGCAAGGGTCCCTCGATGCTCTATCATCTCACCCATGGTTTTCAACATTTACATGAAGTCATTACCGGCACTGATCAATCAATTTCACCTCACATGCTATAACTATGCAGATAGTATACAAATATTCCTTAAACGGGAAAGCCCCAAAGACATTGGAAATCCACCAATTTTCAGTTGTCTCAGCGCCGTGGATCAGTGACATGGAGCCATCTCAAACTAAATGTTCCAAAACTGAAATACTCATGTGTGACGATTGGAAAAATTATGACCTACTCACCGCCAGGCCTGATGACCTGGGAACACCACCTAAAGTATCAAAGGAAGTAAGACATCTCAGAATTACCATACTGTCAATGAACGTCCAAGTGGACAAACTAGCAAGACCAAGTTTTGTTACTATAAAAACTCTGCGACGTATCTTCCCCCACCTGGGATTTCCACACAAGGTCCAGGCTAAAATTTCTCTTGTCCTGTCTAAACTCTATTACGCCAACAGCCTCTACCACGGATCATCTTTAACAACTATGAAAAGATTATTAAGGATTAAGAATTTTGTTGCCAGACTACTCTTGCTTATAAAGCCACAAGCCCACACCTCGCCTGCCTTGAAAGCCCTACATTGTTTACCGGTTGCCAGAAGATCCACATTCAAGCTGCTTTGTATCACCCACAAAGAGATACATGGAACAGGACAGCTCTTCATGAGGAATACAATCACCAAATACATTCAACAAAGGAACCTCCACTCTAGATTTCCTCCTCGCCTGCAGTGGTCGATGCTCCAAATCTACCCATGGCTCAATGCCGCTCAGGATCAAGAGTAATTCATGTACAATGGAAGCTGGCATCCATGGAGGATAGGACTACTATGTGAGTACATCACACACCACTCCATACACAATATTGACTAGATGTGAGCTATTTTGTCAACCATGGATGTTTGAATATATTTGAAAACCCTTCCCTCTTCTCCCACCCACTATCCTTTTCAATCCAAATAACAGACTAACATGTCCACTGTTCAAATTAATTTCTTTTTCCCCTTTACTAATTCACCACTAATCCTGTTTGGGTTCTGGAGTAGCGTGCTACCCGCCGAAAAGTGCTTCAATGCCCCATCACGGGTAGCAAGCGCTATATAAAGGCAAACCCTTTCCTCTTCTATCCCTCCACTATCCTTTTCAATCCAAATAACAGACTAACATGTCCACTGCTCAAATTAATTTATTTTTTACCTATACTAATTCACCCCTAATCCTTTTTGGGTTCCAGAGTAGCATAAAACTCGCTGAAAAAGCCCTTTGACGCCTCATAAGGGGTAGTAAGCGCTATATCAATGCAATGCAATTACAATTAATACCAGCAAAAACAAACAGCCCCCAGACCATAAAACCGGCCCACAAACCACCAAAGACGGACCTGTCATACCAGCCCTGGGAGCATCCAGCACTTGCTTGCCGCCCTTGGGAATGCAACGGAACCAAAAACAGGGATTTGGGGGGAAAAACTCCTAGCCCCATGAAACTAGTGTTGGTGCTGTAGTTCCAAGGCAGGCAGAGATTCCAGGCTTTAGTGGACAATCTTCACAACTTGTTCCAGGCTACATTTTACAGAGGTTTGAAGCTGGTAACGCCTGCCCATCTCAGGTTGGTCCCACAGAACATTGTGTTCCTCTCAGACTCCTATACAGAAAGCTCTCACTGGGGCACTGAACTGTATTTGTGTGGCACCAGTTCCTCCAATTTTGAAGAAAAGAAAAATGGAACACACGTTCAATGTACATATGGTGTGTGTGATGTGGATGTGGAAATAACACGCCGCAATGGTCGATGCCCCGAATCTACCCATGGCTCAATACCGCTCAGGATCAAATGGATTTCATATACAATAGAAGATGCCATTCCCGGAGTATAGGACTACTATGTGAGTACATCACACACCACTCCATACACAATATTCATGAGATGTGAACTATTGTGTCAACCTATTCATGGAGAACTAATTGTCCTTTCTTTGTAGATGAAAATGCCTCATCCAATAGGAGGAAGCCAAGCTGCTTTAATAGTTTAAAGGTGACACCACCGGGTGCTTGCCTCAGGGAAGGTGGTGGTCAGTGGTGGGGGTTAAAATATCTCTTCTACCTCCACCGGGTGCTTGCCTTAGGGACGGTGCTGGTCGGTGTTTTCTCTATGAAATGTAATGAATTAACAGTGGAACATACAGTCATTATCCTTTTTAAAAAAAAATTACAAACAAAACCATCATCTGGACTCCAAACCATAATCACCAACACTTGCTCAACAAGTAGAAGACATTGAGAGGTAAAATAATTGCAAAACCTAATGCTACAGCCAAAACATTTCTCTTCAGTATCCAAAAAAGAACACAAACAACAATCAGTTGAAAAAAATAAAATAAAAAATGGCTGCTCTTGACATAAAAATATTTTTGAACACCTCTGTTAATGTCAAATTTTCCTTTCAGACCTACCCAACAGCACAGAGAAGGGAGAAAACGAAATCAGCCATATCACCGAAGAAAGTGCTATACCACCAAAAGGACAAGCAATCAGACAAAGGAACCCAACTGAGGTGAAGCTAAATATATTAACTATTTAAATTATCTATCTTTCTTTTCGCAGGAGTCAACTGCAAACCATAGTACAAAAACATAGTTGGCAAAATCAGAGTTATTAAATAGCATAAACAACATGCTCTTAGTAAAGTCAATAGGCAGTCAGAGAAATAATAGCAGATTATTTTACAGGTTGTAAACAATAAAACATTTCAGTTTACTCTAACATATAGTCACTTTTTGACTTCTTGTTTTTCAGAAAAAAATCAACATGTCAATTGGAAGAGAGGCAACATACATCAAGTCCAACAGAGGCAATCAATTACTAAAGTATGGTGGCTACCATTAATGTAAGGAGAGATTAACTGAGCCAAGGTCATTGGAGGTGCGTGCAATATTACTCATTCCACTGTAAAGGAAGAGCGGTTACTCTTGGTGACACTGTTGAAAGGGCCACAGAGCGTAACCACTCTGCCTCTGCAATGGAGATCGAGGTTAGAGAAAACATAAATCAAATTAAAGTACTTGCATCCACCTCCAATGAACCCTGTGGCACAGATTTGATGGTGGTATCCCAAGACATTCCTATGCATTTGGCAAGTTGTATGCCCACAATTCCAAACCTACATAAAATTATCCAGAGAAAAAAACAGGCAAGTAACCCCCAACGTGTAACACCCCAAGCATACTCTGATATTAACATTCCTCCTTAACTGACTAACTTTTACTAACAAAACCTTTCTTTTGCTTAAGAACAAAAACCCTCAGAAAAGTATACTAATCTTTAGCACACCTCATGACCAGGGCCGGACTGGGAACCGAAATCGGCCCTGGCAAAGTGCTCAGCCGGCCCCACCCTCTCCCCTGGGGGTGCGACCGCACTCTTTGCCAGGGCCGGTTTTCGGCCGATTTTGTTACAGGGCCGTTTTTGCAGCTAAGCTGCAAAAAACGACCCTGTAACAAAAACGGCCCCCTGGGGCCCAAAACCGGCCCCCACCCATGCGGCCGACCGGGGGATTGCCCGGTGCCCACAACGGGCAGTCCGGGCCTGCTCATGACGTTCTTAAAATGGAGACTGGTGATATTTGGATGATGGATTGGACCTTTAAATCCACACCCAGTTAATTCACCCAAATATTCACAATTCACGCCAACATTAATAACACTACAGTTTCTTTAGTGTACAGTTTATTCCCTGATAAGCAAATCTCAACCTACACTGAATTTTTAACCGTGGTAAAATCTAAAAGACTCAATAAAAGTCCTAGAAAAGTGATAATTGATTTTGAATTACCCATGATTAACACCATAACCAAAATGTATCCTGATATCCAAATTCAAGGATGCTTTTTTCACTCGTCACAGGCCTTTTGGAGAAAAATTCAATAAACATGCCTAGTTGTGGATTACATATCAGACATTAAACTGCAATATAAGTTAAGGAAACTAACAGCTTGGTACCTCCAGACAGTGTAGATGAATAGCGCACATCAATTACAGAATCTGAGTATCTTACATCAAAGAAAGAGAAATTGGCTCCCTTACTAAATTACTTTGAGTACACATGGATTGGCCATCTAAGCAGGTCGGGTCGCAGGAGGAATCCAAGGTTTCCTGTGAAGTGGTGGAACTGTTACAGGACCTGCTTAGAGGGAGTTGCAAAGACTAATAATGCCATAGAGGGATAGCACAACTCCTTCAACAAATTAATTGGAAAACCTCACCCAAAATGGTATGATTTCTTGGAAATATTGAGGAAGGATCAAAGTTTCCAAGAGATGAGAATAGCGCAATCATTAACTGGCAGTCTGAACCAACGAATTTCCAAAAGAAATGTTAGAGCGACTATTGGGACAAATTCAACAGTTTTGGTTGATGGTGGCTTCGGGCTGCCTAGTCAATATTTCACACATCCAACATTTCTGACACTAACACCTACTCTATCTCACTTGTCTGTTTTGCAATTCATTTTTAAAAATTAGACTGGCATTTTTCAAAATATTTTTCTAAATTAAAGGCATGTCGGGTTTCTTACCTGGAGTTGTCTTCCTTCTTCAACTCTTGGTGATTCGTAAACAACCACCCTTCACCAAGAGTCTTTTGCAATCAAAAATCCAAAGTTTTAAATCCATAATCCATGAAGCAATCCAAATTCCATTGTAAACTTTTAAAAGAGACTCAGATTGGCATAGCCATATTTCCAGCAAAATCACTGCTGCAAAATGTATTGTGTAATCTAAAAAAATGCAACACCCCCAAAAAAGAGTTTTGGGCAAAAACCCAACAACAAATCCATCGGTGCAATCCACTGTCCATATGATTTAAATCCATCCATAATCTTGGAAACGATTCGCATTATCCAAAAGTTTCTCATGCTCCAAATATCCAGCAAAAGCCTAAAATCCACAAAATACATTTCAAAATGTTCACAGAATCTAGTAGATGAACCAAGGCATCAGTTTTGTCCAAACTTCCATGTGTTCTGAGTGCTGTGAATGTGGTATACTTTGTTAAAATAAAACGCATCGCAAAAAAAATGCGAAAAATAATATTGCTTTTTTTTGCTTTGGCTTAAATGAAATCCTAATCTTTCTTAAACTTTTTTTTTAAAACCAACTTTGTAAAAAAAAGCAATCATCCTAACGTGAGCCTACAACCGCTATTTGCACAGGAATTAAAATGCTTGTTAAACTTTCAAAACAAACATCTTAGTACTAACATGCATCTAACTACCTTCCTCCTCTCTCCTTACTATAAAGTATGCCACCCACAATCTCTGTTTATTAAATTAAATTTGTCTTACCTGACCGCAGTTCTTCCTTGCTTCCTATCTTGATCGCAACGCTCTACCGACCGTAGAAACAGACACACAACACGAACATCAATTCTGAAAGGAAAAAAGAAAAAAGGACAATTTCTTCATTCGACTTCAATGTAAAAGCATGGGAAAGCAGTGAATATATATATGTAGCCAGAGACCCTATTTAATTTCACAAGCGTCATTTAGAATCCCCCTGCAATGCCTTCATCCGGATGTGTAACACTGGAGGACGCTCCCCCTGTTGTTGTTGGGAAAGACTTCCCTGTATAAAATGATGGTGTTGCCCCGCTTTCTATATGTCTTACAAAATACGCCATACCTAGATCCACCCAGATATTTTCTAGCTGTGGAGGCACTAGTGCGAACGATTCTCTGGGATGGGAAAGCTCTAGAATAGCTTTAGCGAAATTGACACAATGCTGGTATGATGGAGGGATAGCTCTCCCGGCATTCCAATATTATTACTGGGCGGTACAACTCAAAGTGGTGAATCACTGGGTCCATCTATCAAGCGAGGAGCCAGCGTAAAGAAGGGACATAGATAATATGGAAACCGGGGGATATCTCAGGGCCCTTTACGGGGGGGAAACATGAAATAGCCCAAAATACTCGGTGACAGTTAGACTATGGCAAATAGCGGCAACTACACTAGAATGGCGCAATAAAATAACGTGAGCTACGCCGTTGTAGGACTCAAAACAGCCAGGTCTGTTAACAAATCAACCAGGCTTTAATGAATGGGAAGTTATTGGTATTTCAAAGGTGAGATGAAACCCTTGGCTGACCTGCAGAAAGACTATGAATTATCATTAACCAAAAATCTCTCAATATCTTCAGACATGGCGAGCGCTGCAGAGAGCTATTCTAAAGGGGATGATACTTCCAGATTCCACCCCACTAGAGGATAGGTTACTAGATGACTATTTACAAAAAAAGGCCATAACCATGACATATCACAAGATACTAAACAATTTCTCTAGTGTACTAGAGATACTACGTACTAAATGGACAGAAGACCTGGGGAAAATAGATGACGATGAGTGGCTGGAGGTGTTGGCATCTCCTAGAGTGGTGGCCATAAGGTCACATTTCAGACTAGTCCAGCTGAAAATATTACATAGAGCATATTACACAACCGTAATATTGGTTAAGATGGGCAGACTAGATTCAACGCAATGTCTCCGAGGTTGTGGCACCTTTTTTCATATATGGTGGGAATGTATGGAAAGAGGTCATAGCTAGTATGAAGTCACTAAGTGGGCAAGACATCGGTGCCACTCTTAAGGATTGCCTATTGAACATTTGGGAAACAACAGACCTCTCATCAGGGGAGAAATGATGGGTCACACTGGGCCTCATAGTGGCTAAATGTAACATAACATGAAAATTGAGGGTATCTTCAGTGTCTAACTACCCTGTGTGAATGGGAAAATTATATGGATTGGTGTATGCAGGTTGAGAACTTGGTGTATGAAGGTAGGGGTTGCCCGAACAAATGGACTATGATTTGGGGGTGCTGGAACGAGAATAGGGGTATGGTTTGTTTGCCTGTTAGTAAAGACTCCCGGCGATAGAAGACTAAGGTGTGGGGGATTCTGTATGCCACTGGACTTGGAAGACAGAAAGATACAGTGATATACACAAAATGTAATTTGAATGTTCGGACATGTTTAATGTTATATACTCTATGATGTGATGTCGATCATGCTGAATACCGCTGTCATGTGTTTCTGATTGCAACAATAAATGTTATTGCCCTGTTTATGAAGAATTAATTTTAAAAACGTATATATTGTAAGCTATGTTTATTAATTTATTTCATATTTTTAATAAATCTTTTTATAATTCGTGTCCTACAAAAATACTTTAATAAATATTAATTTTGTTTTACATCCAAATATTAGTTTCATTTTTATTGCATAGTTTAAAAAGTTGAGTGTACATATATCCATGCTTACCTATTTTTATTAGTTTTCCTAATATTTTTTAAATAAAATAAAAAAATACCCAGGGACGAGCTCAGCTCGTCATAAGCATGCAAGGGGTTAATAGTTTTAAAATTAAGTAATAATATTAAAATAAATGAATACTAGGATTTTTAAATGTATATCTGGATATTAATACACCCCCACTCAAAACCCCTATTTCCCTAACATCGCGTGCCACAGGGTAAGTATTACACCATCAAGAGTATTGCTTTTAATTGTTTTAAAATTATTAAAATGAGTAATAATATTACAATAAATTAATACTTAGGTATTAAAATGAATACCTGGATATTAAAACACTCCCCCACCCAAAACCTCTATTTCCCAGTAGTTAATTTGTAAAAAAAAATCAGTGACGGGGCTCTCGTCAGGAGGCAGCTTGCACCAGCCTATTTCTCCTGCTTAAAACGGAACCAACCTCTTAACCATGAAAGTGGGGAAAGGATGTGGCGTAATGACCAGAGATACCGCCTTTGAAGCTGTGGAACCAGGTTCGAGTCTCTGCATTGGCTCAACATTCTGTGATTCTGGGCAGATCACTTAATCTCTCCGTGCCTACCATAAATTAATGTGAACGTATCCTTAACTGGTGTTCTTGAAATGCCCCAGTGTTGATGATTAAGTGCCGGTGCTGAGCACCAGAAAACACCTGCTCAAAATAAGCACTGGTTCCCCTCTCATAAGTCTTGCTTTTAAATGTTTTTTAAATTAATATTGAAAATTACAATAAAGTAATACCCCATTTTTATTATTAATACCTGGGTATTAATACGCTCCCCCCACCAACTCCGCTATTTCCCTCACACCCCGTGCCAGGAGTGGAGTATTACACCATCATAAGTATTGGTGTTCATTGTGTGTAAATAATTACATTAAATATTAAAAATGAAAACATAGGTATTCAAATTAATACCTGGGTATTCATACACTCTCCCACCCAAACCCCTATGTCCCTCACATCCCGTGCCAGAAAAATATTGGTTTTCATTATTATCACAATATTAAAAATAAAATTTTTAAATTACAATAAATACCCAGATATTTAAATAATTACCTGGGTATTAAAACGCTCTCCTACCCAAAACCCTACTTTCCCACACATCACATGCATGTTACACCCTCAAAAATATTGTTTTATATTTGTTTAAATAAATCAAAAGTAAAATAACTAATGCCCAGGTATTTAAATGAATACCTGGGTATTAATACACCCCCCACCCAAACTCCCTATTTTAACACATCCTATGCCAGAGGGTGGGTGTTACACCTGTTAGAGTATTTTTTTAATTACTTATAATATTAATATGAAATCCTCCAAAACATTGCGTTTAACAAAACTAAGTAAAAATTTACAAAGAAAATTCAATAACATAACTTACCTATACAACTCACCTTAAATTGCTGGCATGCGTTGAAATACCTTCTGCGTTGTAATGGCATATGTGATGTAATGGCTTCGTAGTAAAGGTATTCTGATGTAATGCCTGCTTTGCAATGGTTATTTCCTGTGTGAGTGGGTGTATGAGTCTGTGAGTGGGTGTCCCGAGTCTCTGAATGGATCTGTCAGCGGATACATCCGTGTCTGACTGGGTCGGTCATAGGGTGTTTCAGTCTCTGTGTGGGTCTGTGATTGGGTGCGTCAGTAGGTCTGTCAGTGGGTGTCTGAGTCTCTGAGTGGGTCTGTGAGTTGGGTTCGTCCGTGTTTGAATGGGTCTCTGACTGGGTGTCTGAGTCTCTGTGTGGGTCTGTAAGATGTGTGTGGCAGTGTTTGAATGGATTTCTGAGTGGGTCTGTGAGATGGGTGCGTCAGTGTTTGAATGGGTCTCTGACTGGGTGTCTGAACCTCTGAGTGGGTGCATCAGTGTGTGAGTGAGTCTGTGAGATGGGTGCGTCAGTGTTTGAATGGGTCTCTGACTGGGTGTCTGAACCTCTGAGTGGGTGCATCAGTGTGTGAGTGAGTCTGTGAGATGGGTGTGTCAGTGTCTGAATGGGTCTCTGAGTGGAAGGCAGAATACAAGCAGCAAAAGTATAAGAGTGATACAATTGTGGAGAAGTGTGGCTCACTGGTTAGAGGAGGTAGACCCTGAAGCAGAGGTCAGACCCGGGACCAGGGTTCAATTCCCGACGCGGCAGGGTCTTGAGCCCAAATATCCACGGACTCGATAATTCTCGTTTCGGTGCCTACTCAAGTCACAGGTTCACACTCTGCAGCTCTGGGCATTAGCTTGCTTAATCTCCACTACGGCCCCCCTGCGGCGGGATGCCTGGCTTTCACCTTGGGGATGCCCAGTACGGGTATGTCACAGGGAAAAGCCAGGACGGGTTCCCAAGGCAAGCGCCGAGATGCCTACGGGTAATCGAGCGCTATATAAGAACGCTTAATAATAATAATAATAATATTAATAATTGTCAAGTGTGATAAATATGAATTCGACAATAAGGATGGGAGGAGGGCAGAGCCAGTGTAACAGGTAAGCAAGCAAAAAGCCAGGGGTAGAGGGGAGTGGGGATAGAGAAAAAGGGAAGGGGGCTGGGCAAACAAAGGCAGGGAGGGTAGCCAAGGGGGGTCAGTTTTCCCCTAGGAAGGGTGACCAAATAAGAAGGAACTCATCAGCCCTATCCATCATGTTATAGATCACTTTTTCATAGGAGGCAGTCCTAAGCATGGCTGCAAGCCATTCCCCGTGAGTTGGGACATGCGGAAAGTGCCCATGACGCAGTATGTAGATTTTGCCTGTTGTGAGAGTGGTGCTGAGGAGGCAGCGGGAATGGTGTGTTAGCTGGGGGAGGTTTGCCAGGCCGTGCAGGACGAGCAGCCGACACGATAGTGGGGTGTGTATATCCAGGGTCTCCCCCCAACGTGGACCCTACTACGGTCCAGAAAGGACTGACCGCAGATGAAGCATGTCACAGGACGCATGGTTGTACCCCCAACAGGAGGAGTGGGGCAGCACAGCCGTGTTGGTGTCCAATGCCAGCCCTGCATTGTCTTGAAAAGACTGTACTTCATCATGGCCTCTTAGGTTCCCCCGCCCCCTGGGACTCCAGTATCTCCACTCAGTCCTCATCCTCTTATTCCACCTGGAGACGGTCTGCAGGACCTCTCTGAGGTGCTCCACTTGCGGCTGTGAGTATAAATGGCAGATCAGAAGGTTATACAGCCTGGACATCACACCCTTAAACTGCCCCGTGTATCCAGGTACGTGAGCACTGGGGATGGGGGAACAATCCAGGGCCACAGAAGTACTCTGCTTGCTAGACAGTGGTGCAGTTGTATATAGCGCCAGCGCAACACCGCAGAGGACTTGAGTTCACCCTGAGAGAGAACCTTTAAAGCATTGGTATATGTCATCACTATTTCAAACTTCACCACACCACAAGGTGAGCATATTCCAACAGCTGTTCCATACTTTTCAGCACTGGATGATAAACCTCAAACCAACTAGTATGGCTGACTTCACCATACAGTTCCCCATGTAGCACTGGACATCATCTACGGGTATTTCTGTCCTATGGGGTTATCTGTTTTCATTGTGAAAAGGGCATTGCAGTGGGTGATGTTATGTTTGTAAGTTTCCTACATCAACCTTTGTTCAGCCATTGGACCTCTCTTTAAATTAAGTGTTGGTTCAACAGTGTCAACTTCAGTAATGCCTCCCTACTGGAAGGGTAAAAGTGAAAGTGTGAAACAACAGGCTATCTATTTTGTCAAGATGCTTCAGCATTCTAAATGACCACAGAGGGTGATGCGCCTTCCTCCGGATCAGCCACCCCGTTGTGTCACAACCACATATGTGAGCCAGCCCAGCACATGCGGTGTGTTAGTGACAAAGCATACATAGAATCCCAACCTCAGTTTAGGAAGCTAATCATATTGTTGATGTGAGGTCCAAGGTGGCATGCCCACCTGCCCATCAATTGATATGCAAACATTAATGCCCCATGCATGATTATGCACTCTGTTACCATCATGTACCAGAACTCCCCAGCACCACAGCTGTGTTAGGTGAAACGCTGATAGATGATTTCTTTCTCTTGGGCTCCACTATGTGAACATGGTCTTTGGGTCGTGCGATTGCAGCATTTGTGATGGAGCATCGGGTACTTTTTTGATGTCGCCGTGCACACCTTCACAGAGCGATTACCTTTATCGCAGAGGTGGCACTTTTGAAGAGTCGCGGCCCATGAGCCACTGCTGGGAACATCTCTCAATAGCGGTACCAGGTTGTCTACAAATTGATTTTTCCTTAGCATTCCCCTCAAGATGGCTGCAGCTGTCAGTGCTTTGGAAGGGATCACATTTCCCTAATTTCCATGGGTGCTGCTCAGGCACCAGGTATAACATCTTTCCTGTCCATGTATATTATTTGTGGAAGTGCTATTCGCTCCTTCAATGGGTTCTTGCAAAAATCCCTGGTGTAACACCCTTCCTTGAATGCTCTCGTCATTACTGAAGAGATGAAACTCACAGAACGTCCCCGACTTACGGTGGTGCTGGGCATACATGTACATCGATCCTTCCCACATCTGTGTTGGAGATTTGATATTCATTAACTGTGTTTTTGTTGTGTAGTTATTCCTTATGCCATACTTTTTACAAGGCGTTTCCAACATCCCTTGAACATCCCTTGACCAAACACAGGTGACGGGGAACTAGTCTGACGCTGGCGTCAAGGGGGAAGGCATCTGGAGCAGGTCTCGGAGAGCGCCATACAAAAAGCAAGAATTTCAAGTGTTTTAGAATTTTGCTTTTAAATCATTAGGAAAAGAAGGCAAAGACTCAGCACTGTTGTGAAGATGAGTGGGATGTTGTGTTCACAGGTGGGTTGAGGAAGCCTGCTGTGTCAGACCTCCTTTCGATCTTGTGGTATTGCATAAGCATTTATATAGGAATAATTACCCCATTTGGTACTGATGTGCTTTGCAGAGGGTTAGCACTCTACTCTGTGGCATGCTTACAACCTTAGAGACTTCAGCATGCAGAAGGAATTATAGTTTGTCATGCTGATTAACACACAGCTGTGACAAGTCATAGCTCCTCCTGTAGTGTACGCGTCTAACATGTAGTAATGTCCTTTCTCTCTAGCACAATACAAGTAGTATGTGAGCAGTGCTTTCATTAGCTGCCCAACTCCTCTACCCTTTGTAGAACCATTTGGTTTTGTGCCTCTCAAACTTCCTCCAAGCACCGTCCCTGCAAGCTCCAGCCCTGAAATCTTCATGTTTATTGGCTCCTGCACTAGAAACTCAGCCCTATTGGTTCCAGGCCTGCAAGCCACTGGCCCGTCAGCTGCAGCCTTGCTAGCTCCAGTCTGATTGGCTCCAGCCCTGGAATCTTCATGTTTATTGGCTGCAGCACTACAAGATCAGTCCTATTGGTTTCAGGCCTGCAAGCCACTGGCCTGTCAGCTGCAGCCCTTCAAGCTCCAGTCCTATTGGCTTCAACCCTGGAAGCTCCAGTATTGATGTTCCATTTCTGCAAGCTCCAGGCCTGTCAGCTTAAGCTATGCAACCTCTAGTTCTATCAGCCCTAGCCCTTTAAGTGTTTAATTCTGCAAGTTCCAGGAATGTCACCTTCAGGCCTCTAAGCTACAGTTTTATGCAAGCTTCAATATTAATATTCTAGTTCTGTAGGCTCCAGTTCTCCAAGTTCCACTCCTGCATACACAAGTCTGGTACCTCCCAACTCAGTAACTCCAGTTCGGCAATCCTAGTCCTGGACAACCGCCAACCTACTGATCCCAGAATGAGGACTTAGCACTTAGCAGTGTTTTATTCCTTTGACTTATTCCTTTTGGTTCTACTGAGTCATAGAAGAGAATCTCTCTTTAACTTAAGTTGATACACAGGCAGGCAGTGTGGTTTCTCGAAAGTCATTCCCTTGTTTCAAAACCTCTTGAAAAGAGACGAAGAATCACTCCCTTTGTGCAGCCTCTGATAGTTGGCTTGTGGGTGTGTAGCTCTGCATCTGTGCATGTGTTTGTACTGGTTATTTACATTTTAGCCTGCGTGTTTCTTTGTGTGTATGTCTGTGTGCACTCCATAGACAAAGTTAAGCCTATTGGCTTTGCCAGTTCTTCCTCAGTGCTTCCTCTTTTGTCCGTAGTGTGCCTCATTCTGCTTAGGGGTAGCAAGCGCTATATAAATGCAAACCTATCCTTTTCAATCCAAATAACAGACTAACATGTGAACCGCTCAAATTAATTTTATATTTCACTATACTAGTTCACCACTAATCCTTTTTTGGTTCCAGAGTAGCGTGCTACCTCGCAAAAAAGCAATTTGACGCCTCATATGGGGTAGTAAAGCGCTATATACATACAAATATCTTCCTCTTGCTCTCTTTTCTGCCTCTCCCTTCATTCTTCTCGTGTATCCCCTCCCCCGTCAGCCAAAGCACACATTTACAGCTCTTTCTCATTTAGCAGGAACACCTGAGCTCTTGGCATTGCAAGCTCTCTCTCTTTTGAGATAAGTTAACAGAGTCTGGTACCAGGGAGAGAAGTAGACGGTGCTAAGAGGTACCTGCAGGAGGCAGCTTCTTTCAGACATGGAAGGTTACTGCAGGCCTTTCTCGGAGGAAGGGAGGACGTTTTGGAGGTGAAATAGACCAGCACAAACAACCCTGGAGCAACATTAAACAAAGTGCCCTCGGAGAGCGTCTTGTTTGCACCCCTGGGGTACCTTGGTGTTACAGAAGGGCTGTAGATGATTGTTCTGCAGTAAGGATTGTGCCAGCTCAATCACAAGATGTTCTCTCATTTACCTCAGGAGGTGGCCCCATGCAAAATGAGGGAACCATTTGTCATTGTGCCCACTCCCATAAGTGCAAGGACACAGAAGCCATCAACACAGATTTTTGTAAACCATTTTTATTTAGTTGTTGTTCAAAATGATAACTGTAGGATGCTGGCTCTGTATATACTATACAAAAGTAAGGTATAGTGTGCACAGAGTCCAGTGGATCCCCAGAGGCTTTACAGACCGTCCTGACTCGCTCTGAGGCGGTCGCTCCCCACGCTCCTTGGGTATCGTAGCGCTGTACTGCTCTGTTTGCTGTTTGTGCATTGCTCGCATCGATTGGAAGTCATCTGTGCCTCTTTAGCATCGAAGCGCTCCACTGCTCTGTTTACTGTTTGTGCATTGCTCGCATTAATTAAAAGTCATCTGTGCCTCTTTAGCACCGCAGCGCTCCACTGCTCTGTGTACTCTTTGTGCATTGCTCGCATTGTCTTGCTTATCATTTGTGCCTCCTCAGTATCGTTGCGATATATTGGTCGCATTGCCTGATAAATATTATTTGCGCCTGACTGTCGCCCCAATCTCGTCCTGTTTTCGCTTTCGTATTTGCTGCCATTTTGTTGTTGTGCCTCGTAGCCCGCCCCTCCACCCCGCTTCCGCCTCCCAGCTGCTCCTCCCTCGCTCCGCCCCCCTCCACTATCCACATATGACAGACGCATTTGCGCGCAGCGTTCACGCGCAGCGGACGTGCCCCATGCGCGCCGAAGGCGCGCCAAAGGTAAGCCCGTCTACGCCCGTCCGCGCCTGGACCGCGCCCAGTGCCATACCCCCTGGCCCGCGCAAAATCCACTCCACTCGCGTAACGTATAACGCCGCTACCCTCTCTGCACTCAACCCCGGCCGACTCCCAAACTGCTACCAAGCCGCCCCAGGACACACCCATGGACCCTTCACCTGCCACTTCTGCAAATTCGACTGCATTAAGACCCACAACAAATCCACATACTCCAAACAGAGCCCCAACACTAACCACCTGAAGTGCATCCTACTCAACACCCGCTCGGTCCACAAACACGCCATTGAACTTTGGAACCTACTCGACATCACATCGCCGGACGTCGCCTTCCTCACAGAAACTTGGATGAACACCTCATCAACGCCCGACATCGCCATAGCCATCCGGGACGGCTACAAAATCATCCGAAAGGACCGCACCAAGCGAACAGGAGGAGGTATCGCCATCGTCCACAAGAACACCATCCACATCACAACCAACTCCGATGACAACCTCACAACCGCCGAACACCTTCACTTCCAGATCCACACCGACCCTAAGACCACACTCAGAGGCACCCTCATCTATAGACCACCTGGACCCCGCACACAATTCAGCGAAGACATCACTGACTTCATCAGCCCCCACGCCCTCCCCTCTGAGGACAACATTCTACTGGGAGACCTCAACTTCCACCTGGAAAAAAACGACAACAACACCACCACCCTATTGGACAACCTCGCCAATCTCGGACTCAAACAACTTGTTGACACCCCCACCCACTATGCCGGGCACACGCTCGACCCAATCTTCACTTCCAGCAAGCACATCTCCTTTAATCACACCACAGCTCTCCATTGGACGGACCACAGCTGCGTTCACTTCATCTTCAAAAAGACTACGACCCACAACCACCCACAACCAATTCCACGGAGAAACTGGAACAAAATTACCTCTGACCAGCTCTTCACATCGCTTCACCAAAACCCTCCTGCAAAATCATCGGACCCAAACCAAGCAGCCACCAACCTCACACAATGGATCACCCACAGCGCAGACGAATTAGCACCCTTGAAAAACCATCAATTCCAGCAAGGCACCAAGAAAGCCCCCTGGTTTAATGATGACCTTAAGAAATCCAAGAAGATCTGCCGCACCCTCGAAAAAGCATGGCGAAAAAACCCAACCTCTGACAACCTGGCCACCTTCAAGAACGCCACCCGCAAACACCACCAACTGATCCGATTCACCAAGAAATCATCATTTAAGGATCGACTCGACAACAACGCCCACAACAGCAAAGAACTATTCAACATCGTCAAAGAGTTTACCAACCCCACCGCCGGCACCAACGACATCACTCCCTCCCAAGACCTCTGCGACTCTCTAGCATCGTTTTTCCACAACAAAATCGCTGACATACATAACAGCTTTGGAGACCAGTCCACCCCACCCACCTCCGAACCTGAACCCCCCCCCAACAACCTTTGCGCCTGGAACCCAATCACCACCGAAGACACCATCCGCCTGATGAACACCATTCACTCAGGATCACCAACTGACCCATGTCCCCACCACATTTTCAACAAAGCAGACTCCATCATCGCACCCCATCTCCGAGACGTCATCAACTGCTCCCCCAACTCCGCTACCTTCCCGGATAGCTGGAAACATGCCGAACTCAGCTCCCTCTTGAAGAAACCCACAGCAGACCCCACTGAACTTAAGAACTACCGCCCCATCTCACTCCTCCCATTCCCTGCCAAAGTCATTGAGAAAGCTGTCAACAGTCAACTCGCAGCCTTCCTCGAATCCAACAAATCCCTCGACCCTTCACAGTCCGGCTTACGAGCCAAACACAGCACCGAGACCGCCCTCATCGCAGCAACAGACGACATTCGATCCCTACTGGACAACGGAGAAACAGCTGCCCTCATCCTACTTGACCTCTCCGCAGCCTTCGACACAGTCTGTCATAGCACCCTTATACAACGCCTCAGCAACGTCGGAATACAAGGAAAAGCATTGGACTGGATAATCTCGTTCCTCGCCGGTAGAACCCAGAGAGTCCGTCTCCCCCCTTTCAGATCAGAGGCCACAGAAGTCATCTGCGGCGTACCCCAAGGATCTCCACTCAGCTCCACCCTCTTCAACGTATACATGAGTCCCATCGCATCCATTGCGCACCAACACATCCTCAACATTATCTCCTACGCAGACGACACCCAACTGATCCTCTCCCTCACCAAAGACCCAAACACCGCCAAAACCAACCTACACGAAGGAATGAAAGAAGTAGCCGAGTGGATGAAGAACAGCCGTCTAAAACTGAACTCGGACAAAACGGAAGTCCTCATCTTAGGATCATCCCCCTCCGCCTGGGACGACTCATGGTGGCCACCGGCCCTGGGAACCGCACCCATACCAACGGACCACGCACGTAACCTGGGCTTCATCCTAGACTCCTCCCTCTCGATGACCAGACAAGTCAACGCCGTCTCTTCATCATGCTTCAACATCCTACGAATGCTCAAGAAAATCTTCCGCTGGATCTCCACCGAAACAAGAAAGACAGTCACCCATGCACTGGTCACAAGTCGACTGGATTACGGAAACACCCTTTACGCCGGAACCACAGCCAAACTACAGAAAAAACTCCAACGCATCCAAAACGCCTCAGCCAGACTCATCCTTGACATTCCCCGCCAAGCTCACATCTCAGACCACCTGAAAGACCTCCACTGGCTCCCCGTCAACAAGAGAATAACGTTCCGCCTTCTCACCCACGCACACAAAGCCCTCTACGACCTAGGGCCCGAATACCTCAACACGCGCCTGTCCTTTTACACCCCCACCCGCAAACTTCGATCATCCAATCAAGCCCTCGCCGCAATCCCACGCATCCAAAGATCCACCATGGGGGGAAAATCCTTCTCCTACTTAGCGGCCAAGACCTGGAATTCTCTCCCCACCCACCTCCCCCTTACACAGAACCACCTCTCCTTCAGAAAACAACTAAAAACCTGGATATTTGATAAGTAAAGCTACCCCCCTCCCTCAAGCGCCTTGAGACCCTCTGGGTGAGTAGTGCGCTATACAAATTTAAACTTGACTTGACTTGACAGAGGTTAACACCTTCCATACTCATGACCGTTAGAACGCTCGCACGCTGGGCAAATTCCCCTGCTGTACGAGCATTATAAAGAAACGGGTGTGGTCATGACGAGCTCAGCTCGTCATGAGCACACGACCACGTGGCTCATGACGAGCTGAGCTCGTCATGAGCACCATGGTGCTGCGCGTGCCCCCATCCTCCCAGCACAGCAGGGTAATATGCCCCGCAGGGAAGGGGTTAAAGTAGATAATATCTTACTCTTCCCTTTGTGGTAGTGTGGTTGAGCAGTCAGGCTTATCAGAGGTCTGTGTTAAGCATTTGTTGTACACACTCGGGCAAGAAATGATTACACACATAAAGACTGACTACAAGACCAATTGTTTTGTATAAAAATATTACTTTGTTACTTTTATTTTAGAACCAAGAGTAACTCAGTTGCAGGTAAGAACCAGTTTTAAAATATCAATACTTTTGAGGTACAGTAAACTGTGTTTGTAAAAGCAAGGAAAATACTTCACAGTGATACTGAAAATACTTTGTGGTGTCAAATCCACAGTAGCAGTATTCGGCAAGGTAAAAGATAGATACATCGTGCAATACCAAGAAATGCAATGCATTCCTATGGGAGAAAAATAATTTACAGTTAAGTAGTTAGCTTACACATCCATTCTTCAAGGGTTTAGACCGACAATGGGCAATGGTCATATCAAGGTCGATTCTGCATCACCAGCGGCCGGGTGTAGAGGTCACTGGGCCCAAGGTTAGCCCATGGAGACTGGGGGCACCTATGAGAGGTGCTGGTTGCAGGGAAGTACCTGCGGTGTCAGGGCACTGGTCCTAGGGGTTTAGGCAAGCACCGGGGGGGGGACGGGGTGGCCACAAGACAGCACCAAAACTGGACCATCAAGGTGCAAGCACAGCATCAGGTGTCCAATGCAATCCTATGGAGATTCTTCTTTTTGGACACAGGCTGATGGGATGTTGGTGGCCACAGGGGCACCGCCGGTCAAGCTCCCCAAAGCCTGGGGGGTGCAGGGGTGCCTTTGGATGTTGGATTTCCTCTTACCGGGCTGGTCGTTGTTAGGGGGACCCTTCGGATTCCCACTGCAGGTGTCATCATGGAGATCAGAGGAGGTCAACTAACACTGGATGTCAGGATCGCTGGGGAGACTTCACTGGACAGGTGAGCTACGCAGACCCTGGGCCGTGGGTGTTGGGTGCAGAGTGGGCAGGACTTGTGGTTCCATAGGGCACAGGAGTCCTTGGAGTTGATTTCTTCTGGACAGGTCCACTGGAGATTGGAGTCTTTTCTGAAGGCAGCAGTCCTCCCAGGGCTTTCAGAGACCGCTGACTACACAACAGGTCACCTTTTTATTGCAGGCTGTTCGAAGCTGGAGACAGGCCGGTAGGGCTGGGGCCAAGGCAGTTGTCGTCTTCAGGCTTCTCTGCAGGTCGGCTTCAGGGATGTCTTCTTTCTTCTTAGGTCGTCGCAGATCTGAATTCATTGATTCAGGGATGCCCCTAAAGTACTAAACGTTAGTGGTGTTACCAGGAGTTACAGGTAGTAGCCAATGGGCTACTTGCCTTTAGGGAGACTACACCCTCTATGTGTTTACTCCCTTTGGGGATGAACACATCCCTAACCCTATTGGCTAAAATCCTTCCATCCAATATGGAGGATTTTCAAAGGAGCGGGTCACTTCAGCTTAGGACACTTTAGGGGTGACCCTGGCTGGGAGGGGACACACCTCTCCTGACTACTAATTTTCCTGCAGAGCTTGCTGCCAAACGTGGGGCTTGGTCAGCGGGGAGGGCATCTCCATCAACTGTAGAGGCCCTGGCTAGCATAACAAAGGGCAGGAAGCCTTTGAGGCTCACCGCCCTGAATGCTGTTTGTGCTTGGGGGTAGGTGTGAAGCACCTCCACCCAGAGAAAAATGTGTTTCTTTTCTGACCCACAAGAGCTCAAGGCGCCTTCGTTAGGGGATCGGAAACATGTCTGGAAGTGGCAGGCTGGTGCAGACCAGAGAGTTGGTCTTTTTTTGCATGGGACATCTCTAAGATGACCTCTGAGCGCCTTTTACAATACATCCAACACTGGCATCAGTATGGGTTAATTATGCTGAGAAGTTTGATATCAAACTTCCTAGCATTCAGTAAAGCCGTCATGGAGCTGGGTAGTTTGTAATGACAACTTCCCAGCCCATGTACTCAATATGGTTTCACTACACTTACAATGTCTAAGAATGAAATTAGACACTGTAGGGGCATATTGCTCATGCAGCTATGCCCTCACCTATGGTATAGTGTACCCTGCCTTTGGGCTGTGAGGCCTGCTAGAGGCGTGACTTACCTATGCCACAGGCAGTGGTTTGTAGGCATGGCACACAGGCATGTGTGCCATGTCGACTCTTCAGTTTTAGCTGCACTTAAGCCCACAGTCTGCAATGGCAGTGTGTATGTGTTAGGTGAGAGGTCTCCTCGGTTGGCATAATGCATGCTGCAGCCCTTAGAGACCCTCTCTGGTCACAGTCCCTGATACCTTTGGTACCTTTTACAAGGGACTTGTATGTGAGCCAGAGGTGTGCAAATTGTGGAAACAATGGTACAGTGTAGGGAAAAGAGCACAGGTACTGGGGCCGGGTTAGCAGGCTACACACTCAGTCCAAGTTGCGTCAGATACCAGGCAAAAGGTGGGGGGTTAATGCAACACAACCCTATTTTTCTACAATAACATAATAAACCCAGACGGTGCAATGGGGTTATGAGCCAGACCGTATAGAAACGTTGCAGATTTGTGAGTGACAGCAAGTTAATACATTTATAGGTGCCTCTAACAGGGCTACATGCGAGTACTGCCAATCTGTGGATTGTTGGTGGGGCTGGAGCAAACCGTTCCAGTTGCCTGGGAACCAGGGGCAGCACGAATATTGCAGGATAAGGCCAACCTCCAGGGTTACTGTGAAATTAGCCACCACTTCTATCCAATGTTTCGCCAAGGGTTTCTGATGGATGCCTCTGTATTCCTGTAAGTGTAGGGCAATTCCCTCTTCCAAGGTACAGTTCTCCACTTCCGCTTTGCACCGACTATGCGCCTGGCAGTCAGTGCAGAATAATGTCCCTGCGAGCTATGCCCAAAGCGTGTTCTAAAAATATTTAGCCAGCTTTCTTAGATGCTTGTCTGCTATATGAGCACAGTAGGCAAATCTTCACAGTGTGGAGCATCCACCGTCCACTGTTTCTTATTCTGACATGACCTTTAGCCAAAAATGTGCTTTCTGTAGGCAGCTGCAGGTCATGTGTGTAACGTCCACCTCAGCCTCGACTAGAAGCAGTCAACAAAGATGGTTCACCACATAGAGGGTGGCATACATTCAGTGCACCCTGTGAGAGTGTTTTGTGGGAGGAAGTCAAAGGGGTCCCTGGGAACCCCTTGTATACCAGTGGAGTCCTGACTTGCAGAGAGAGCCCTGCACCCTCTTTGAAAGTGAAGCTGAATCTCCACCTGCAATAAAAAAGCAGACCGGAGGGGCCTCCAGCAGAAAAACAAGCATTTGCAATGCAATAGGTCTCGCATTAGAAAAGTTTGAGCTGTTGGTCTTGTAAATGACAATTTTTTTATTTATGTGTTGGTTTTGAAAATAGCTAAATTAATAGCTTTGTCATTTACAATGCCAATAGTTATAACTTTCGCAAATGTGACACCTATAGCATTTGTAATGCAACATGTTTTATATTTACGTGACTTAGATGTATTGATATTACAAATAACAATGGCTTTTAATTTTTAAAAATAATTAATACTTAAATAAAAGTGATTGTAATTTATAATGGCAATAGCGTAAACTTTTGTAAATAACTTTTGTGAAGATTATGTTCAGTGTATTTTATTGTGATGAAAATTCAAGAACAGAAGTGAACTATTAACATCTTTTTGTAACATTTGTAATAAAGCTTGAAACACAGAGAACATATTCGAACCAGTTGTTGTAGAATGGTTGCACAGATTGATGCTGTGATGGCGCGGAGTGATGCTGTGGTGGTGAGAAGTGATGCTGGGGTTGCGCTGAGTGATGCTGTGGTGGTGCTGAGTGATGCTGTGGTGGTGCGGAGTGATGCTGTGGTGGTGCTGAGTGATGCTGTGGTAGTGCTGAGTGATGCTGTGGTGGTGCTGAGTGATAATGTGGTGGTGCTGTGACATATCTTATTCTATGTAATGACTACAATTCCATTCAAAGAACAATACATGGTTTACACCCCAATATGATAACAAGAGGCCCTCTCCCCAAATGTGTGTTACTTGGAGCAACACCACAACAACAGTAATTTTTATGACTGAAGCGATTCCTTATAAGCTAATAAGTTTTATACACCAAGTAACTGCAACATATTACATCGGGTAGATGCTATGTTTCGCCCGCCAGTCTCCAGAAGCACGTAGGACTACCTGGTTAGGTGAGCAATAATAGAGTTACCATGATGAGCAATGTGTGTTTTGCTTTGATTACACAAGTGCGGTGGTATATATATACACTTTTGGTGACAGTAATAAATAAACATATATTATAGCTATTGCAAAATGAAATTGCTTGTATTTTATGTGATATTTCCATAGGATTCTAAAGCTTTCAAAAAACAAAAAGCCAAGGTGGGATTTCCCTGTACTAACACATAAATAGGGCATCTAGGCTAAATGACAGTGTACAGAGGGCCGTACTGTTAAAGGTCCCGAGGAAAGCCCCTGGATGATTCTCTCACCACATAAGGACTGAACTATGTAGCCCTTACACCACTGGAAGGACTCCCAATGACAGCCCAACGCTCTGATTCCTTGAGTTTTTAACCTTGCATAGGTTAAATTTCGATATTGTCACTAATAAGATAATAAGATGAACCCTAATGTAATTTTCGAATTGAAGATTAAGACCCTTATTTCACTTTCCCACAATGTACTACTTGGTGTGCAGGAGGAGATGTGCCAAGGATTTCCTGAGGTCCGTGGGTGGTAAATGGTAAGCAAAAAGGCTCTACAGGAATCTAAAAAGGGCAAATATACAGAAGGTAATTGACTCCGAGGCTACGAGGGTGAACAGCAAGCCAGAGAGCAAAAAATATGGGTAAAAATAAAAAGTTACCAGGATGTATAGCTGTCGCAAAGTAGACAACACGGTCCTAGTAGTCCACTTAAAAAAAATAAGATAGGAACAGAATGAAAACACTGATAACGATGCCATATGGCCAACAGTCAGGGCAGCAGGCAAATACAAATCAAGAAAAAACAAACAGTGAATTCACCGCTATCATTTTTCAGACTATCGTTTGTTTAGCAACTATTAGTCATCATCCTCAAGTTTATTTCGGTTTTTAAAAATCTTTAAAACCACATACAGTACAGTTTCATAATTCATTAAAACACAATATACATTTGTTAAAATAGCATCATAATGAAAAAGCAGAAAATAATAGCAACTACAGTGCCTTTGCGAATGATATTGGCAAAACAATATTTCATTAGACACTACCCAAATTGTGTGTAAAAAGTACACGACACATAGCAGCTATATATGTGAAAGTGCAAGTAACAATCTATAAGTGAATAAACCTCGGGGCACATGAACAACATTTTAAAGTAAGACCGGCCATACCAGGACTAGTCACGTGTCCGTGGACGTGCAAAAAGCATAATTAAAGAATCCATACAACAGCGTGTTGAAGCCACGTGCAAGGGGCTGACTATAACCTATAACCCTCCAAATGCTCCAGCGGAAATGTATATCATAATGGCCCGAGCCTAAAGTCAGATGCCTAAGGCACACTACAAAAGCCGTCAACCATGGCATCTTTGCCGATCAGAGACACGGAGGCCAAATATTTGGATATGGATCTTCTTATCAGTGTCAGACCTCATTATCCTCAAGGCAAGTTCCATTTCCGAACCCCAAGTAAGAAGCACATTGGTTGGTCTGATCTATAACATGCGGGACACAAGCTTGGCAGAAAACAAAAGGAAATGCCGTTGGCAGTCAGACGATCGAAGGAGGGCCCTGCGTGGCAGACCCCCAGCCCAATGCCCATGTCTGTAGCAGTCTCGGCACTTACAAAATAAAAGTGAAAGCGCGAATGCCGTGCTGAAAAAACGAGGTCTGCTTGGGTTTGAAGATCTGTGACAACGATGGATGACCCCTTTAATAGCGCAGGGCCAAAGCATATTACAAAAGCATTAGATATAGCGTAGAAATTAGGGTAGTAAAACGGCCTGACGGGTTATCCACTGGGTGTATTACGTGTTCTGTGAGGAGACCTTGTAGGGCGGGGGCTGCCCGCGCATGCGCGGCATTTCTAACTTTTATTCTGAAGAGCCCCGGTTAGAAATGCCGCGCATGCGCGGGCAGCCCCCGCCCTACCAGGTCCGGCAGCTGAAGTCCCGTCGTGAAGAACATCGGAAAGGGGCTCCCATGCCTAAGGGGAGAGGAGCCCGGTGAGTGGGAGTGGGGGTGGGGCTGTACATGCGTGTGTCTGTGTGTGTTCGCGTGTGTCTGTGTGTGTTCGAGTGTGTCTGTGCGTGCGTCTGTCTGTGTGCGCGTGTGTCTGTTTAAGGGGGGGTGCGTGTGTGTATGCAGTGTGTGTGTGCGTGTGCATGCGTGTGGCTGTGTATGTGCGCATGCGTGAGTGTGGCTGTGTGTGTGTGTGTGTGTGTGTGTGTGTGTTTGCGCACGGGAATCTGAGGCAGGGGATGGGCACGGCGACGGCCTAGACGTGGGTGTTCACAGATACCAATCGGCACTCGTGCCCGACCCCTGTCTCAGATTCCCAGGAGACGGGCAGCTACAGTTGTCGAGCTAAACACATGCGTTATCTAGCTCAACCTAATGAATGCACTTCAGGCACAGCAAATGCATGAAAACAAGGGACAAGCTCTTTGCTCACCCCCACAGGTCTAAGTACCATCCACCTGCTCTTAGTGGGCTCTATGTATGCTCTCAAAGAATGGATGTGGAGGTGATAAACATAACCTCCTCAATCCAGTCAGCCAAAGGACGAAATCCAGGGAGTTATCCAAGAAGCCAGAGTTTCAGAACCAGTCTTGCACCTTTTTTTTTTGTTGAAGTTTTATATAGTGCGAACTCGACCCGAAGGTATTGATTGGAGCGCTTTACATGAGCACCTGTAACATTACACAAGGTCACATTCATTCTTGGTAGGCACAGGGAGATTATGTGATTTGCCCTGAATCACATGATGTGGACCCGACAGCAAGACCTGGTTTCGGTTCATTCATCATCCATGTGTAATTTTTTTGTCAACTTGTGTGTTTATCTTTGTCTTCAGGTAACAGCAATTTAAAGCCAATACTACTTTTTGTTGCACTAACCATTGTAAGCATATGGCTATCACATATATGTGGCAGGCAGTTTTTTTGCATTTCCTTTTTTGTGGTTCATGCTTGCATTAACAAATTTAAATAAATAAAACTTAACCATCACACCAGCTTGCCAAGGGAAGACTTATTTGCTTTGCCAATAATTGTTTTTGGATTAAGGTCCTTATTTGCATTACGGCAGCTAGTTCCTACTGGCTCTCTGAGAACAGGAGAGTTGAACAAGTCTCAAGCTAATGGGACTCCTTTTTTATACCCAGGACTGATTTCCTTTTTTGTTCTGGTTTCTGAAACACAACTGACAAGAACAACATTTAAAGAGGCCATCCAGTGTAGTGAAATAAACAGTTATTTTTACCCAGTTTTGCATCCATAACAATCACCAACAACAGACTTTCAGGAATCTTGTTTTTAGGTCAAAGCCTAATTGACAGCACTGCTGCCTGGTTTGCTAACAACATCTTGGGGACATTCGGAAAGCTTCACTGGCAATGCATTCCACTCATTGCTTACCATCGGCTTTGTGGTTTGTAACTCCTCACATTTGCTTGCTTTCCATTTGCTGACTTTATTTGTTTTAGGCTCTCCAGCTTCAGTTCATCCCTTCGCAATCCAAACCCTATTTACTATTCTCTTCAACTTGTACTGAATTTCGGCAAATAGGCCTTTAAATATTGTTCTTATCTTGCCACATTTGCTGTGCATTCAAAGACAGAAGTCAAATGTCAGTTTCTGTCTTCCAGGGAGACTGGTGTTTCCTTTTCTTTCTCCGACTTAAAAGTGAGAAGAGATATTTCAGAATATGAAAAGCACAAACGAAGCACAATATTTTGGTAATTCTGAAGTGTGGTGAAACCAAATATTTTAATTCGATCAAAACAAATCGATACACTAGGTGATGATACTTCCACACATTATCGTTTGTGTGCTGTAAACCTTTATCAGTAAAACTGTATGTCTGTGCAAATGGAATGGTCATTTCAATTGAAGATGTGTTGTCTGGAATGACAGTGCGACACCACACCATGTATACTCCACTTTCTCCCACTCCACTCTACACCACTCCACGACACTGCACTCTGCTCTGCACCACTCCACACTATGCCACTGCACACTGCACTATACTCTGCACCACTCCACACTGTCATTCCACTCTACATCACTGCATTCTACTCTGCACCACTCCACTCAACTCTACACCACTTTACTCTATGCCAATACACTCTACCCCACACTACTCTCCTATGCACCACTGCACTCTACGCCAATGCTCTCTAATCTACTCTGCCCCACTGCGCTCTATGACACTGCACTCTACCATGCGCCACTCCACACCACTGCACTTAAAACTAATACACTCTACGCCATTGTATTTTACACCAATCTACTCTGCACCAGTGCACTATACAATACTTTTCTCTACAACACTCTACTCTACATGATTGCACGCTGCCACTTTACCCTGAACCACTCTATGCCACTGCACTCTACACCAACGCACTGTACACCACTTTACTCCATTGCACTCTACAACTCTACTCTGCAACACTGCACTCTCTGCAACTGACCTCTATGCCACTCCACTCTACACCATTTCATGCCACTGCACTCTATGCCACGCCACACCACTGCCTCCACATGCCACTACACTCTACGCCAATCTGATCTGTGTACCACTGCAATCTAGAACACTGCACTCTACACCACTTCACTCTACACCTCTCTACTATTCATTATTGCACCCTTCACGACTGCACCACTGTACTCTGACACTGCACTCTGACACTACTCAGCAAGACTGCACTCAACGCCACTCTACTCTATGCCACTGCACTCTACACCACTCAACTCTATGTCACTACACTCTATGCCACGCTACTCTGCGCCACTACACTCTATGCCACTGTACTCCGCTCAATGCCACTATAATGTACTCTACACCACTGCACTCTATACCAGTCTACTCTATGCCACTACATTCTACTCTACACCTCTACGCTCTACCCTACGCTACTTCACATGACCCTGCTCCACTCCACTCACTTCACTCTACTCTGAAGCAGATCAATCAAGTGTTTGTAAAGCACAAGCTACTCTACGGAACGGGTCTCAAGGCAATGAGGGGTGGGGAGAAAAAAGGGGGGGTCCCGCAGTTCTTGGAAGGTCACAGAGTTCCATCAAAGAGCCAGGTCTTGAGGTCCTTTAAGAACTTGGGGAGTGATGGAGTCTGTCGGAGGTGGAGAGGGAGGGAGTTCCATGCTTTGGCAGCGAGGAGGGAAAAGGAGCGTCATCATGCTCTGGTTTTCTTGATGCGCTGTACCGTCGCGAGGGCGAGCTGGGCCGAGCAGAGAGAATGCTGGGGAGCGTGGTATGTGAGGCGGTAGTTCAGTGGCGGATGCGGTAATATGGCGGGCCTTGTGTGCGTGAGTGAGAAGCTTGAAGGTGATTCTCTTCTCGATGGGGAGCACTTGTAGAGTCCGTAGGTGTTGGCTGATGTGCCAGTGGCACGGTAGGTTGAGGACTAGTCTGGCGGCAGCGTTCTGGAAGTTCTGGGGTTTGAGGGTGAGGTTCTTGTTGATCCCGGCGTAGAGTGTGTTGCCGTAATGCAGTCTGCTACTGATGAGCGCGTGTGTGACGGCTTTCCTGTGTTCGAGGGGGATCCAGTTGAAGGTCTTTCAGAGTAGGCGGAGGGTGTGGTAGCAGCAGGAGGTGATGGCGTTGATCTGGCGGTCCATTTTGAGTGGGGCCACCAAGTGCCATTCCAGGCGTCGGGGTGTGGGCCCATGATGAGCACCTCGTGTTGAGTTGTTGCCAGCTGTTCTTCTTCCATCGGGCAACGGCTTCTATTCCATCTTGAAAGTTGCATTTGGTGATGTTGAGTTTGTTGGATAGGGAGAGGATAAGTTGGGTGTCATCTGCGTATGACGTGATGTTGAGTCCGTGTGATCTGACGATGGATGTGAGTGGGGCCATGTAGACATTGAACAGGGTTGGGCTGATGGAGATCCTTGAGGGACTCCGCAGGTGGTTGGAGTGGGTTCTGAGAGAAAAGGAGGGAGTCTGACCAGTTGCGTTCTGCCGGAGAGGAAAGAAAGGATCCAGTTGAGGGCCTTGTTCCGGATTCCCACGTCGTGAAGTCTGCGGGCTAGGGTGCGATGAGAGACAGTGTTGAAGGCTGCAGAGAGGTCTAGGAGGATGAAGGCCAAACTCTCTCCTCTTTTGAGGAGGAAGCGGATGTCGTCTGTTGCCACAAGAAGGTTGGTTTCAGTGCGGAGGTTCTTCCTGAAGCCTGATTGGGAGAAGTTGAGGATCTTTTTTTCTTCCATGAAGGCAGCGAGTTGACTGTTGACAGCTTTTTCCTTGCCTTTGGCTGGATAAGGGAGTAGGTATATCGGTCTGAAATTCCTTGAGGTTGGTGGGGTTCGCCGAGGGTTTTTGTCAGGAGCGGGTTGATCTGGGCGTGTTTCCAGTTGTTAGGGAAGGAGGTGGTCTCAAGGAGCGGTTGATGATTCGTTGAAGCTCGGGGCAGTAATGTCTGTGGCTCTGTGGTAGATGTGGTGGGGACAGGGGTCAGTGGGGGCTCCGGAGTGGGTGGTCTTCATCATATTCAGGGTGTCTTCGATGCTGAAGGTGGACCAGCTGTCTAGTGTTGGCTGTGTGGTGCTGGGAGCGGTGGGATGGGGTTCCTTGTGGGGGTTGTTGTTGTCATAGCTGTCATAGATGGTCTTAATTTTGTGATGGGAGAAGGCACAGAGTCTGTCGCAGAGGTCCTGGGAGGGTGTTATGTCTGTAGACTCGCTGTTGGGTTGGGTGAACTCTTTGATGATGCTGAAGAGTTCCTTGCTGTTGTGTGCATGGGTGGAGATTCTGTCCTGCAGTGCTTTCTTCCTAGATAGTCTGATGAGTTTGTGGTGGGCAGTGGTGGCTGTTTTTAAGTTGTCACAGTCTGTAGGGTTTTTGCAGTTCCTCCATAGTTTTTCTAGTTGTCTGATGGTGCATCTGAAGTCTCGGAGTTTAGTGGAGAACCAGCTGGCTTTCTTGGCGTGAGCGTTGGAGGGTTTCTAGAGGGGACGATGGTGTTAGCGCAGTCAGTGATCCAGTTGTGTAGAGTGCGGGCGGCAGTGGTGGGGTAATCGTCTGTGGCAGTGGGAGCGGAGCTGCTGAGGGCAGTAGCGAGCTGGTCATCGGAGATCTTATCCAATTCCTGTGCTGGAGCTGGTGTGGACGTCTGCGGGAGATGTTGGTTTTGGAGGTGAAGTGGACCCAGTGTTGGTCAGTCCATGGGAGTTTGGAGGTGTGGCTGAAGGTGATGGAGTTTCCTGCTGTGAAAATGGGATCGAGGGTGTGTCCTGCTGAGTGCTTTTGTTCGGGTGCGATCTGCTTGAGTCCTATGATGTGGAGGTTGTCCAGGAGGGAGGTGGAGTTGAAGTCATGGCAGTTGTCAAGGTGAAGTTGAGGTCTCCTAGCAGCGTGTAGTTGGTGAAGGTGATGGCATGCGTCGTGATGCTGTTGGTGATGGAATCGGAGAAAGATGCACTGGGTCTGGGGATCTGTAGATGAGGGTGCCTTTGAGGTTGGTGGACGTGTTGGTCTGTATCTTGAAGTGAAGATGTTCCATCAGGTCTGTGAGCCCGTCGGTGTAAGTGCTCAGACGAAAGTTGGCTTTGTGGGCGATGTCGATGCCTCCTCCGAGCGGTTGGGGCAATCCTTACGGGTGAATTTATATCCTTCGGAGATGGCGATTGCAATGTCTGGTCCGGTTGACGGCGTTCGTCCAGGTTTCGGTGAGGAATGCAATGTCCGGGGAGGTTCTATCGAGGAGGTCCCAGATTTCTGTGGCGTGTCTGTGGAGGGAGCGGATGTTGAAGAGGATGCATCACAGAGTTTAGGATGCGATGGTGTTGTTGCTGGAGGGAGGTGATGGGTCCTGGGTCTTGGTGAAGGAGTGGTGGCTGTGACGGCAGGTGATGGGTCTGTGTGTGTCAAGTGGTGAGGAGAGCTTACAGTTGTTGTTCTTGCCGACGATGAGTTAATGGCGAGCCGAGGGGCTGTAGCGCTGGTGGGCCAGAGAGCCAGGGTTCCTGGCACTGGTCGCGGTCCGGTCGTGGACTGGCGCAGATGGGCTTGCCTTTGGCTTGCCAGCAGCTACCATTAAATAAGGGTGGCAGAGAGCAGCCTTGAACCCTGCTAATTAGGGCAGAGTCACCACAGCAGAAGCGGCACACCAGCAGAGCTGCGGGGTGAGAGCAAGTCCCTGACCAGGAGGTCAGAGGTCTTACTCCGCTACCCTCACGCAGCGGCTGCCATTAAATAGGGGAGGGAAAGCGCAGCTGGAAGGAGGGAGTGGAAACGGAAGAGGGAATGGTCTGCGGAGGACGCAGCGGCTGGAAAAGGGCAGAAGAGTGGGCTCGGAGGAAAAAGGCAGCAAGCACAAAGGGGCACAATACAGGGGCACAAGAAGTAAAAGGAACAAGTCAAAATAAGAGGCACAATAAAGGGGCTCACAAAACAAGGGGTACAATAACTAACAGGACCGGTGGAGAGCGAACTCAAAACCTGCTAATCAGGGCTGCGTCACCCCAGCAGAAGCGGCACACCAGAGGAGCTGCTGGGGTGAGAGCAGGTCCCTGACCAGGAGGTCAGAGGTCTTGCTCTCTACATCACTGCACTCTACACTCTGCACCACTCCACTCAACACCATTGCACTCTACTCTGCACCACTCTATGCCAATGGACTTTACACCACTTTACTCAAAGCCAATGCACTCTACGCCAACCTACTCCGCACCACGGTACTTTATGCTACACCAATCTAGTCCACTCTATGACACTACACTCTACAACTGTACACTCTATGACTCCTTTTGGACGCTGTACTCCATTAAACTCTACTCCAGTCTGTGCCACGCTACGACACATCTCCACTCAATGAAGCTTTATGCAACTCCCTCTACACCACTTCATGCCACTATACTTCACTCCATTCTATGACACACCACTCCACTCCACTCTATGCTTCACCATTCTCCCACACTACCCCACTCTATAGCAATCTACTCCTCTCTACAACACTCTCTTCTGTCCAACACCCTCTATGCCACTCCACTCTGCTCTACACCACTCCACGACACTCTATGCCACTATACTCTACAACACTCTACTCCACTGACACTCTCTACTCCCATCTAAGCCACTCCCCCCCCTTCCACTGTATGATACTCTACTCCCTCCACAACACTTCACAACACTCTACACCACTTTACTCTATGCCACTCAACTTTACGCCACTCCACAATTCTCCATGCCACTCCACAATACTCTACTCCACTTTAAGAAACGTCACTCCACTCTCCTTTGCCCCACTAACATTTAGCCATGCTGAACAGTAGCCACAGTGATGTACAACATGGCTAAAACATATTAGTTAAGCCAATAGCTCTTGCATAGGCAAGACCTATTGGATTTGCCAATGCTTGTTTTATGACGTTTGAGACTGTGGTTTTAGGTGTATTGTGGCATCACTCACCCAATACCCCCTTTAAAACTTCAGACTCTACAAATATCCTTTCATTAAACCTCTCTGCTGTGCATGACTGCTCAAAGACTATTTCTAGACTAATTGAAAGCACTTGACATCCTCCAATTATAAGATTATCTGTAGCTGGGTGCAGGCATCTGTCTGTCAGTGTTTTATAGCTTCTTCAGATCTGGGCTGTCCACTGCGATCGGTGATTAATACAGTGGTCAGGGATACTGCAGCTTACGCCCAAGTAAATGGTTCTGGTTCCTTATTTCGTGTTAATAATTCTTGGAAGAAGCCAACATGTGCTTCTTAAATGAACACCCAAGCCCCACCTCCGGACTGAATGCAAAGTTATCTGCATTAACCCCTTCGCTGCGGCGACAATTCCGCCGCAGCGCTAGGGAGGTGGGGGGGCCACGCGGCGCTCCCATGCTCGTGACGGAACCGCTCCGTCACAAGCCTCGGGTGTGCTGTGCTGATGACGGAGCGGTTCCGTCACGGCCCGCCCGCTCATCAGAACGTCCAGCGCAGGCGCAGAATCCGCGCCGCGCAGGTGCGCCGAGCGGGCCATGACGGAACCGCTCCGTCATCAGCACAGCGCGCCCGTGGCTGGTGACGGAGCGGTTCCGTCACCAGCATGGGAGGGGTTAATACTGCCAAGGGCTGGAATGCTCATTCTGCCACACTCACCTTTCCCAGGAGTCTCTGGGCAGCTTTCAAAGCAGGATGGGCTGCCAGACCCAACCTTGAAAGCCACCATGGCCCTACCCTACTTGTGGATTTTTTACCAAGCCTATTATTGTTTTTCAGTCCAGTCCTGCTATTGCCCTTTAGTCAGAAATGTAATATGAAGTTTGCAGGAAATATGCCTTTTCTGTGTGGTAATCCTATATTTTTCGCCTTTTGCAGACTTTACAAATCTGTGCATTTTACTGTTGCTAACCAGTAATAAAATGCCTGTGCTCCCCTTTGAACCCTTTGAACCACAATTAAAATGATTTATTCCTGACTGCTGTCACATTTACCCTGTCTGTGAGTCCCCAGTATATGGTGTAAAGAGCGCACGCAGGACCTGAAGTTAAATGCTACTTGTGGACTGCAGCACCTATTGTGCCATCCACTTTAGTGGCAGTGCAAACATGGCTACAGGCTTACCTTGTTTATCCTGACTGTTGAAGTGTATACCTGCAGTGCAACCTTTTTTTTGCTGGTAAAAAGCTCCCTTTTAAATATTAGTAGTCACCTTCATGTAGGCTTTGAAGCCCACAAGGTTCTGTTATTTCTAAGTGAGACATGTAAAGAATAATGTTACCATTTCCCTACAGTAACAAGTCCCTAAAAGCTATTTTCACTGTGGCAGGCCTAGCTGTCCTATGTAGAAAATTAGAGTACAGATTAAAATACTAGTACTGGTAATTTGGAAAAGTACCCAGCTAAAAAAATAAGGCACTATTTTCAAAAGATTTTAAACATGCAAATGCAATGGTGAAGTTAGATTTTTAACGAGTATTAAGTAAAAGAATTTTTTAGAAAGTTGCCCTTTACCTGCCTGAGCTGTCAGAAGGCAAATTAGCATAATCCTCTGCCAGATCTCAGCCTGTGGTCAAGCCTTGGATAGGTGTAAAATGTCTCTAGGGATCAAAGTTTAGCCTGACCTGAATGGGCAGTGATGACATCCTGTGACACCACAGTGCCTAATCTTGCTTAACAGGTCCATTGTGCCACATGTCACACTTATACCACAGGTATACCACAGGTATATCCTTTATTATGTGGTACCGAATATATGATTACAAAGTGAATAAACAACTCCCTGGATGGGGTAGGCCGTTCCTGTATTATATTTGTCAAGGAGAAGGCTTGTTTAAATATCTATTACCTCTCCTTGTGCTAGCCGACCTCTGTCATGAGAAGAACAGCCCACCACAAAGTAAAGAGTAGCCCTAAATTGTGTCTTAAAATTCAAATAAGGTGAGATAGGAAATTCTGGTTTTCCATAAATATATAAATGAATTACCTACTCTCGTTCGCCCATATGTAGTTATAGTTAGGACCACCGTTTACATAGGAAAATCGTTTTTGTTTTGCAAATAACTTTGGCACAGTTTGACGAATTGTCACAAAATTGTGTAAAAGCATCCCTTTTTTGGTTCAGCTACTGTGTTGAAAGTTTTGGGGTAACCTGTCAAGCTGGGGCCGAGAAAAACATGCTTTCCCCATAGGGATTTTTCCTTTTTTGAACACGACTACATTCCGAACTGCTTAACAGAATTTCACCAAATTTAGCAGAAAGCTAGATGTTGGTCCAGAGAGTGTGTTTTTCGTAATTTGGTGTAAATCCGTTCAGTAGTTTCAGAGATATTAAAGTTTTAAAAATATAGATATATGGGGACATGAGTCCTTGCAGTGGGCTTGCAATTTCTACTAAAATTTGATTGGCTGCCAAAACTTCAACCAGGAAGTGTTAGCAGCCATCTTGGAATTCAGCTTGAATCTGATTCCCACAAAAAAAAGTTAAAAATTATGAAAAGGGGGCACGGTAGGAATACCCTGAATACCCCATATTTGGTGGGGGTAAAAAGTATTTTTGGGATTAAATTTTGCAGTGAATTCACAGATGGGCCCGTGTATCCACAGCAACATTTAAAACAAGCATTGGAAATGCAATAGGTCTCGGATTCATTTGAATTAGAGCTAATGGCATTTTAAATGGCAATGTCTTTTCGCCATGTGTTATGGAGGGTATGCATGTGGTGTGTAGTGGAATTATGTGGGTTGGATTGGAATTGTAGCAACGGTGGCATGCTGCGCTTTAGATGAATATGTTTAAAAGTAAAGTGCACCATACTGTGATTGCTACAATAGTTAATTGTGGATGCGTTAACAATTGATGTGTGCACTGATGGCTGGTGGTGTGTGTGCCTGTAGAAATTGTGCACTGACGGCTGGTGGTGTGTGTGCCTGGTGGAAGCATGCACTGACGGCTGGTGGTGTGTGTGCCTGGTATAAGCGTGCACGGTCGGCTGGTGGTGTGTGTGCCTGGTGAAAGCGTGCACTGATGGCTGGTGGTGTGTGTGCCCGGTGAAAGCGTGCACTGATGGCTGGTGGTGTTTGTGCCCGGTGAAAGCGTGCACTGACGGCTGGTGGTGTGTGTGTGGTTGTGTGTGGTGGTGAGTGTGTGGTGGTGAGTGTGTGGTGGTGAGTGTGTGGTGGTGAGAGTGTGGTGTGAGAATGTGTGTGTGTGTGGTGTGTGTGGTGGTGTGTGTTTGTGTGTGTGTGTGTGTGTGTGTGGTGTGTGTGGTCTTATGTGTGTGGTCTTGTGTGTGTGGTCTTATGTGTGTGGTCTTATGTGTGTGTGTGTGGTGGACTTAGTTCGAGTTTTCGTACCCTGCACACTCACACACTGCCCCTACACACTCACACACTGCTCACCCTGCACACTCACACAATGTTCACCCTGCACACTCGCACACTGCTCACCCTACACACACACACACACACACACACACACACTGCTCACCCTACACACTCTCACACTGCTCACCCTGCACACTCACACAATGCTCACCCTACACACTCACACACTGCTCACCCTGCACACTCAAACAATGTTCACCCTGCACACTCACATACTGCTCACCCTACACACTCACACAATGTTCACCCTGGACGCTCACACACTGGTAACCCTGAATACTCACACACTGCTCACCCTACGTAATGGAAAAAGACCTAGCTCTGCCCTTTGGCCTGTGTTGTAATCGTACAGTAGGTTGTGAGTAGTTGCGCTTGATTGGTTGGGGCGTCCCCTCCTTGCTGCTCCCCTCACAGAGGGCCGGCTGCCTCCATAAAGCTCCCAAGACACGTGTTCAGCTGTTCTTTGTTTTAGCTCCTGTGTGTCAGTGCAACCTGTAATGAAAAGATGTGTTGCTTTTCCACCAGAGACGGTAGACCTTCAATGTGGGCCCAGGTGTCAGCAGTAGTCAGTCAGCATTCATGCAACCATACCAGAGCAGCAGTGAAACAATTTAACACACTCCCGCTGTCGTCTCAGTAAAGAAAGATAAACCACGCACTTAGAACATTAGCGACTTAGTGCTGTAACTCGTGGAAGTCCTGCTGCTCACGGGTATCAAAGCAGTCCTCCCAGTGCACTCCAAAGGGGTGTGTGTCACTCTCACTCTGCTGTCACTCATGCTGTCACTCTCACTCTGCTGTCACTCATGCTGTCACTCTCACTCCGTTGTCACTCATGCTGTCACTCACTCTGCTGTCTTTCTCACTCTGCTGTCACTCTCACTCTGCTGTCACTCTCACTCTGCTGTCACTCTCACTCTGCTGTCTCTCTCACTCTGCTGTCTCTCTCACTCTGCTGCCTCTCTCAGTCTGATGTCACTCTCACTCTGCTGTCACTCATGCTGTCACTCTCACTCTGCTGTCACTCATGCTGTCACTCTCACTCTGCTGTCACTCATGCTGTCACTCTCACTCTGCTGTCTCTTTCACTCTGCTGTCTCTCTCACTCTACTGTCGCTCTCACTCTGCTGTCACTCACTCTGCTGTCACTCACTCTGCTGTCTCTCATGCTGTCACTCTCACTCATGCTGTCACTCTCACTCTGCTGTCACTCATGCTGTCACTCTCACTCTGCTGTCTCTCTCACTCTGCTGTCTCTCTCACTCTACTGTCACTCTCACTCTGCTGTCACTCACTCTGCTGTCACTCACTCTGCTATCTCTCATGCTGTCACTCTCACTCTGCTGTCACTCTCACTCTGCTGTCACTCACACTCTGCTGTCTCTCACTCTGCTGTCACGGTCACTCATGCTGTCACTCTCACTCTGCTCTCACTCTGCGCTGTCACTCACACTCTGCTGTCACTCACACTCTGCTGTCACTCACACTCTGCTGTCACTCTCACTCTGCTGTCACTCTGCTGTCACTCACTCTGCGCTGTGACCTCTGCACTGGGAGTGCTGGGTGTTATCTCCTGATGAGAGAAAGGAGAAACAACCGAGCAAAACCAAATTTACAGCAGAAAAGACTTTGTAAGCCGGGGGCTGGAACTTAAGGTGTGCTACTATTGCAACCGGACGGTACGCATGTTATCGACTTTTAGAGCGTGAAAGCCTAAGTCAGTTCCAAGGAATTTGATTCCACAGGGCCTAGTAGTTGATCTTTGAAAGTTCATACACTATTTCACGTTATTGCCCGTTTCTTTGATTTTCCGGTGGAAGGTAAATATGACATGCCATTTTATATTGCGAGGTTATTCTAGTATGGCGGCCTGATTCTGCAGCAGATGCATTAATCCGCTGAGCGCTCTTGGCAAACCTCTTGAATGGCGTCTTATCATCTCACCAAGCTTGGAATATTAAGGATCCCTAACCTCCCTCGTGGATTGTTACAAATACTTCCTGGTCGTAAACTCCACAAACATTGAACTACATCAGGTTTTACTGTAGTTTTCATCCTGGGTGTAGTGCCAGGGCCTGTGAGCGGAAGAGCGAAGCCCTCCGGAGCCGCCCAGGTGACTGCATTGTTCAGGTGAGCAGGGCGGCTTGGGTTTCTGCAGGAGTCTGTCTGCAGCTGTCCCCTCCCAGGATTGTCTCATACCGGAAGCACTGCCGCAGCCCCACGGTATCAGTCTCTGCCTCGGGGCGGCTGATGAAGCCTGCATGGACGCCGGCCAGTGCACTGTACACACTGAGTGTGAGATGAGGTTGTGTTTCTGTATTTTCTGTGATTATTTTGCAGAGTTCACTGCGTAACGAACACATTACAACAATCTCACAGTGCATTACTGGGGTGAGGTCGTTTTGTTTCTCTTTTTGTGCGATTTTATAAAGCGTTATGATCTTTCTTTGCCGTCGCTTCAGGGAGCTAATTAATCGTTGTTTTGTAACAATCTGCCATGGTTTTTTTTTTATTTATTCATGCGACGCTTTCACTTACTACAGTGAAACTTTGGACCGACTAGAGCAGCGAATCCTTAAAGTAAGGACCAGAAACTTGAGGCGATCTAACAGAACCAAGGCCTTTGTGCCGCCAGCACTTCATGCACGTACAGGAAAAAACACTTAAATCACTCCAGGCCCTCGGTGGCCCATGGGGACAAGTCCAGTCCAAGCTGAAGCATGCCATCACAGGTCAATTTAAATGTAAAACAATGTGCACGCAAGGCCGACTAATATTAGCGAATTTCCTTTTGTTTTCATTTCACTTCAGCCAAATAAATAATTATGCTAGCAATATCCACAAAAAACACCTCACACCTCATTGAAACCGTCAAATACACTGCACTGACCTTTGACCTCCGCAAACACCAACCTGACTGCGGTCTGGGATGGAAATGATTAGAAAGAGATATCTCATTCCTGGAGCACTGCACAGAGGCACGAGGGCATGCACAGGGCAGAGTGTGCGCTATGAAAATAGTAAATGCACGTAGAAGTGGATTTTTAAGGTTTTCATTGGTTCTCAATTGTCTCTGGAGTGTCTTGAACCCTGAGAAGGGTTTAGACAGAACCGGACACAGCGCCCGTAGAAAGCGAACGAAAGCGATTGCGAACTACAAAAATAAAAAAAAGCCAGCGAGTGGTGCGTGCACGCGCGCCACTGCGAACATATGTTTTGAATTATCTCGGCTGTCAAGCCGCGATAATTCAAAACATATGGCCTCTGGTGTGCGTAACAGACACCAATAGGCCATAGGCGGAGCTACGCAAACGCCTATGGCCTATTGCGTGTTCTGTTTAAAAACAGCACGCACACCAAGGCCAATGGAAATGGACCTTGGAAATCCACACACACAAGCGTGTGGAATCCCAAGGTACATTTTCAAATCGCCCGGAATAGGACTCGGAGCTGCGCGACACTGCTGCGCAGTGTACGCAGAGCCCGAGCCCTAAAAAGGCTCCAGCGTGTCTTTTTTTAAAGCCCATGGGTGGGCCAAATACCATTGGAATGAAGGTATTTATGGAGGGGGGCTTATCCAAAGCCCAGGGGGCCAGGCAGCCCCTCTCCTTGAAAAGAAAAAAAAGGGGGGCAGACCCCAGGGGATGGGGTCCCCAGGGCCAAAAATGGGCCAGGAGGTGAGCCGCTCAGCTGCCCTCCCTTTACATTATATAAGAAAAAAGGCCAGGCCCCTAGGGATGGGGTCCCTGGAGCCGAAATCGGTTTGGGGCCGTGTGACCCCCGTTAACCATTGAAAAAAGGCCCAGGGAAAGGGGGCCACGCAGCCAATTCCTTAAAAAAAACACATTAAAAAAAATCCTCTGGCAAGTCAGCGAAAGCCACGCCCCCTTAAACCACCACTCTGCAAACACGCCTCCTGGCGCATTGGTGATTGGAGGATTATCCCCTTGGAGGCTGAGGCTCCTTGGGGTCAAAGAACCCCTCCAGTAAGTCCCAGACAGCGAAATTGCTGAGAGGACTTGGAGGCCACGCACCCTTTCTCCACCGCTCTGCTAACGCACCACCTGATGTGCTGCTGGTTGGGGAATGAATGCCACTTTACTCCTGAGGGCCTCAGGACTAAAGGGGACTTCTTCCCCCAACCAGTACTGCGCCAGGAGGCAAGTATGCAGAGTAGTGGAGAACAAGGGTGCAGCTTCTGACAACCACTCAGCAATCCAGCTGCGTGGGTCTTACTGGAGGTAACAGGAGGAGGAGTTGGCCCCCCGGGACTCTCAAGACCCAGGAGGACTTGATCCTCCAACTAGTAGTGCGCCAGGAGGCGCGTTTGCAAAGTGGTGGAGCAAGGGGGTGTGGTCACCGAAATCCTCTCATTAAACCAAATGTATGGGACTTTCTGAAGGTAACAGGAGGGGTAGTTGGCACCCAAGGACCCTTAACAGCCAAGGGTACTACATCCCCCTTACATCCCCCTACTAGTAGTGCGTGAGTATGCGTGTTTGCAGAGTGGTGGAGAAAGTGGGCATGGCTTTCGACAACCTCTCAGCAATCCTGCTGTGTGCGGCTTACTAGAGGTAACAGGAGGGGTAGTTGCCCCCAACAACCTCCAGTAAGTCCTACACAGTGGGATTCCTGAAAGCTGATTGGAGGCCCTGCCCCGTTCTCCACCACTCTGCAAATGGGACTAGTACTTAAAAAAACATAGAAATGTACTGTCAATCAATCAATCATAACTTTATTCGGAAACAAAAAGTCTCCATAAAAGTACATTTAAAAATACAGAGAATGTAAAAACTGACATTTCGTAAAAATCACAGTAAAATTTATTAGAAATACGTCATTAGAGTCTGGTGTTACCATAAAACAGTTCTAATAAGTGTCCATTGTTAAATGTGCCCAAACAGCAATCTTGAGAAACAAGCCCACTTTAAAAATACTCTTGTCATCAGTGAGTTGGAGCAACTTACTATGCGCTACTCCAAAATCCCTCATGGTGAACTTCTTGATCAGGGGAAGTAAAATACTTTTGGTAAACTTAGAATAAAAATCACAAAACAATAAAAAAAAAATGTAACAAAGATTGGCCTGATCATCTACTACACTGGCAGGGAAAAAGTCCAAATTTGCCAGAAAACATAACAAGTATTTTACTGTGCCTGCCCAAAATCGAAAGAATAAACTTCACTCCCAACGCCCCATAGGTAGTTTTAAATACCCTGTAATCAATGTATTAGAAATTCACTGAAAAAAAACAAAGGTTATAGGGACTTTATAGTTAGGAATTAGTATTAAAAAACCTTAACAATTCACTGAAAACGCCAAAGGTTACAGGGATGTTATAGTTAGGCACAGATTTCACTCATACAAAACCAGTTAAATTCAGCAGTTATAGTTAGCTGAGCTAACTATAACTCGTGCCCCCGCAATGCACTGCTTATGACCTCACATATTACATCACTCATGACATGGTCAGTGACATCACTGATGACACCATCCACAGAATCACTGACACACACACTCACAGCCCCATAGAACCTTTCATATACCCACTCCCACACAACCATTCACAAACCCATTCACAGACCCATACCAGTACTTACACATAGACTCAGTGAGTCATACATCTACACATACATCCACTTACTCACCAATACAGCCATTCATACAGCCACTAACCACTCAGTCACTAATACAGCCACTGACATATCAACTCATATAGCCATTCACACACTGAGTCAGTCACCCATATAGCTACTCACACATCGATTCACTCACCCATAGTCAATCACACATACTCTTACTCACCCATACAGATATATATATACACCCATTTACTTACTTATACAGACACTAACACCTTCTCACTCACCTATACAGTCACTGACACAAGCACACTCTCACCCATACAGCCCCTCTCACACTCACCCATACAGTCACTCATATATCCCCTCACTCACCCATTCTGCCTTTTACATATCCAGTTACGCACCCATATACCACTGACATATCCACTTACTCACCCACACAGCCATATACACACTCATACAGTTCCTCACACATGTACTCACTAACCCATAAAGCCATGGACTCACCCAATCACTCATCCATACAGGCAGCCACACACCCTCTCACCCACCCACCCAAACAGCCACTCAGAAAACCTTACAGGTACACAGACAACCAATCACTAACCAATACAGCCACTCACATACATCCTCACACACCCATTCAGCCACTTAGACACCAACTAACAGACTGATCCTGAAATTTAGACAACCAGTCACTCACCCATACATTCACTGAGAAACCTAATCACTCACTTATACAGTCAGTCACGCACCCACTGAACCATCCATACAATTTAGATTCATTGTAAATTGAACCACGTGGGTACTCTAGCCATATAGGAGTGGTTCCAGCAATCAAACTAATTAAAGTTGGACCAACTGCATGGAGCATTCCCAGAACATGATGATGTATGGTGGAGGGGACTGAGGTGGTTAGCGCGACTCATGTACCCCGTGTGCCTGATTGACCTGAAGTTTGCCTGCCCGCCCTCTTTTTCTTTCTGTGCCCCGAGTGTGTAGTGTTCATTTCTGTGCTCTTGGGACTGGGAGTCCCTCCCGATTCCTCCGTTCTTTCCCGCCACTGCCTCCCGTGCGGCCCCGCCCCCGGCACCCATTGGCTCTTCCCTCCCGCCTCCCAGCTGACCCCTCCTCCACCCTCCCCTCTTATGGCGACAGCTGCTCGGCCGCGCAGCGGACGCGCCGCTGGCGCGCCAAAGGCAAGCCCGTCTGCACCCGTCCGCGCCTGGACCGCGCCCAGTGCCAGGAACCCTGGATCTCAACGATGCCAACGTACCCGAAGAACATACGACGCCGCCACCCTCCGCGCACTCAACACCGGCCGGAACCCCGCCTGCTACCTGGCCACCCCGAAACTCACAACGGACCCTTCGCCTGCCAAGAGTGCAAATTCACCTGCATCCATCCCGGCCCAGCACCCACCAAGCCTACCACCAGCAAGAATCACCTCAAGTGCATCCTGCTCAACACCCGCTCCGTCCACAGGCACGCAGTCGAAACTCTGGAACCTCCTAGACACAACAGCACCTGACGTCGCCTTCCTCACGGAAACCTGGATGAACGCCTCCTCAGCCCCCGACATCACCATAGCCATCCCGGACGGCTACAAGATCACCCGGAAGGACCGCACCAACCAAACCGGAGGAAGCATAGCCATCGTCCACAGAAACACCATCCGCATCACGACCAACTCGGAAGACACCCTCACAGCCGCCGAACACCTGCACTTCCAGATACACACCGACCCCAGGACTACTCTCAGAGGCACCCTTATCTACAGACCCCCGGGACCACGCACTCAATTCAGCGATACCATCGCAGACTTCGTAACCCCGCACGCCCTCACCTCCCCAGACAACATCCTCCTAGGGGACCTCAACTTCCACCTGGAAAACAACAATGACAGCAACACCACCACCTTGCTGGACAACCTTGCCAACCTCGGGCTCAAGCAACTTGTGGACACCCCCACCCACTACGCCGGCCACACGCTTGACCCCGTCTTCTCCTCCAACAAGCACATCTCCTTCAGCCACTCCACCGGACTCCACTGGACAGACCACAACTGCGTCCACTTCTCCTTCAAGAAAACCACGGCCCACCACCACCCAGAGCAGGCCCCCCGCAGAAGCTGGAGCAAGATCACCGCCGACCAGCTCACCACCTCCCTCAGCCACAACCCCCCCACCATCACGACGGACCCCAACGAAGCAGCTCGCAACCTCGCACAATGGCTCACCGACTGCGCCGACGAACTCGCACCACTGAAGAAACCACCCAGCAGACCCCACAGCAAGAAAGCCTCGTGGTTCACGGACGACCTCATCAACTCTAAGAGAACCTGCCGCTCCCTGGAGAAAACCTGGCGCCAGGACCAGACGACAGAGAACATGACAGATCTCAAGAACGCCACCCGCAAGCACCACCAACTGATCCGCACCACCAAGAGAACTAATTACAAACAGCATCTGGACAACAACACCCACAACAGCAAGGAACTCTTCAGCATCGTTAAAGAGCTCTCCAACCCCAGCGCCTGCAACAATGACATTACACCCTCGCAAGACCTCTGCGACTCACTCGCCTCGTTCTTTCACCGCAAGATCGTCGACATACACGACAGCTTCGGCGCACAGACCAACCACCCAACCACTGAACCAGCGCACCCGACCGCCACCCTCTGCACCTGGAACCCCTTCAGCACCCAAGACACCGCCTGCACCATGAGCACCATCCACTCCAGCTCCCCCACCAACCCATGCCCACACCACATCTTTAACAAAGCCGACTCCATCATCGCACCCCTACTCCGGGACGTCATCAACAACTCCTTCGCATCAGCCACCCTCCCGGAGAGCTGGAAGCATGCCGAACTCAGCGCCCTCCTGAAAAAACCCACCGCGGACCCCACGGACCTCAAGAACTTTTGACCCATCTCGCTCCTCCCGTTTCCCGCCAAAGTCATCGAGAAGACTTTCAACAAACAACTCTCCGCCTTCCTCGAGACAAACGGATCCCTCGACCCTTCACAGTCCGGTTTCCGAGCAAACCACAGCACCGAGACCGCCCTCATCGCAGCTACCGACGACATCAGGTCTATGCTCGACAACGGGGAAACCGCCGCACTCATCCTCCTGGACCTCTCAGCAGCCTTCGACGCGGTATGCCACCACACCCTGATACAACGCCTCAGCGACACCGGAATCCAAGGCCCGGCCTTGGAATGGATCATCTCGTTCCTCGCCGGCAGAACCCAGAGAGTCCGCCTCCCCCGTTCCGGTCCGCGGCCACCAAAGTCATCTGCGGCGTCCCACAAGGATCCTCACTCAGCCCCACCCTCTTCAACGTCTACATGAGCCCCCTCGCGGCCATCGCACGCAAACACAACTTCAACATCATCTCCTACGCCGACGACACACAGCTGATCCTCTCCCTCACCAACGACCAGGACACCGCCAGAGCCAGCCTCCAGGAAGGAATGAAGGACATCGCGGAATGGATCAGCCGTCTGAAACAGAACTCAGACAAGACGGAGGTCCTCACCCTGGGACCTTCCCCCTCGGCCTGGAACGACTCCTGGTGGCCACCTGCCCTGGGCACTGCTCCCAAACCCACAGACCACGCACGCAACCTGGGCTTTATCCTGGACTCCTCCCTCACGATGACCAAGCAAGTCAACGCCATCTCATCATCCTGTTTCAACACCCTGCGCATGCTCCGTAAAATCTTCCGATGGATCCCCACCGCAACCAGGAAGACTGTCACCCAGGGCCTCGTCACCAGCCGCCTGGATTACGGAAACACCCTCTATGCCGGAACCACAGCCAAGCTCCAGAAAAGACTACAGCGAATACAGAACTCCTCGGCAAGACTCATCCTGGACATCCCCCGCCACAGCCACATCTCTGCCCTTCTGAAGAATCTGCACTGGCTCCCCGTCAGCAAGAGAATCACATTCCGACTCCTCACCCACGCACACAAGGCTCTCCACGACGCGGGACCCATGTACCTCAACAACCGCCTCGCGTTCTACACACCAACCCGCCAGCTCCGCTCCGCCAGCCTCGCCCTTGCCACCGTCCCACGTATTCGCAAAGCCACCGCCGGAGGAAGGTCTTTCTCCTATCTGGCAGCCAAGACATGGAACTCCCTCCCCACCCACCTCCGACTGACACAGGACCAGCTCGCCTTCAGGAAACAACTCAAGACCTGGCTGTTCGAGCAGTAGCGACCCCCCCCCAGCGCCTTGAGACCCTAACGGGTGAGTAGCGCGCTTTACAAATCCCCTGATTGATTGATTGATTCTCTGTGTCTTTCTTTAAAACATTTTTGTTATTCTCCTAACCCCTTGTTTGGACACTTGTTCCACGTAAACTCTTTTGAGATCTTGCTGACTTAACAACGAATCCAGGTAAGTACTGTTATGTCATCCTTTTAACACATCCTAATTATCATTTTTGTGAAAGAGTGGTTTTGAATTCATCCTATGTGAGATCATTGTGCAAGCTAAGGAGAACTCTTGGCGCTCAGTGCAATATTGCACGTACTTCCTCATGCGAGAACTCTGTTAGTATTTTTAGATCCCAAGCATTATTCTTTCAAATCTCACTGTAGCTGAGGAACCTTCTTTTACTTTAGTCTGCCTGTCTCCAAGATGGTGATCGCCTGATTCAAAGATGATGGCCAGCCTAAACGCATCCTATCACAGCAGGCTTGTGGTCAGCCAGGTGAAAATGGGCATGTTTGTATTGTACTCTGGTACCCCCACACTGCCTACTGTGTGACTCTCCTTCAGCCAGCTATCTCAACAGAAGAAGGCCCAGGTTACATGCAGTGGTTCCCAATCTGTCGTCCGGGGACCCCTAGGGGTCCACGAAGCTTCCTCAGGGGTAAATGACTACTTGGAAAATTAAATAATATTAACAAATTAATAAAGTGTATATAAATAAAGAAGCTAAATGTACAATTGAACATTTTAAAATGTACTGCAAATTTGGAGAAATTTGAAATTGGAGATAAAAATTAAATTAGTATCCTCAGATTGATTTGTGGCAGCAATGCAAGTGCATCAAACAGAATATAGTATGCATAACGACTGGCCTCAAATTAAAAAACATTTTTTATAAGTGTTTGCGATTTAAATAAAATGTGCCATTATTTGTTTGAATGTTATTTTCTGTATTTTTGTGGATTGTTTTGAAGTTCAAATCATTGACGATGCTTAGGCTGGGACGCTTGGCTAGCTGTCATGAGTCAGTGGGGGGGGGGGGGGCGGATTCCAATAATGACTTTAAGGGAGGGTGTCCCAGGTTCCAGTAATGATTGACTGGGGGCCACCAGAAGTCAAAAGTTTGAGAACCACAACTTTAAGGAGACATCCTTACCACAAGGGGATACCAGGCTGAGGCTAAAGTCCTGAAATAAGAGAGTGCCAATGCCTCGGAATGTCAATTTACATGGGGCACTACAGAGTGTTACACCATAGCAAGCTGAAATGCACCTGCTTTGGTACCCTGAAGCTTTTTAGAAAATGTTTGCCCCCACTGCCTCTTTCTGCCAAAGAAACAATCATTAGGGCTCTGGATACATCCTGTCTCGATTATGCCAATGCATTGTATGTTGGGCTCCCTGGCTACCTTATGGACAAGTTGCAGGTAGTGCGCAATTTGCATTGTCTGCCGATAAAAGCTAGGGTTATGTTCAAGGCTCTGGTCACGGCCCACTCCGCACTCTATGAGTATGGCCCGGTTTATCTGAGGAAGGGCTTCTCGTTTTACATCCCAGGCAGACTCTTGCGCTCCTCGAACGCGTATCTGGCTGCCACCCCTAGAATTCGTCTGAAAAGAAAGGGGGGCAGCTCCATGGCATATCTCGCCGTGAAGTCTTGGAGCCCTCTCCCATTTGATCTGCGTAGCCTTTCAAAATCCACTCAGTTTAGGAAAAAACTGAAAAAGTTACTATTCACTTAAGCTGGTTTTCTGCCTAGCCTTCATTTCTGTATCCCGTTCTGGTTTCTCTTTGGTCCGCGCCGGGACACTCTTCTGAGTAGCTGCACGCGTTATAAATCATTGCTAACATAATATAACATAGCTGTGTGAAGGCCTAATAAAGAGCGCAACCCATAGGCCTTATGCGAGGGATAGAGAAGGCACCCCCCTTTCTTCAGCCCAGAGATGGAGGTAGAAGAGAGCAGATTCTTGAAAGACATGGGAGGGAATGTCTGTAGCTAAGGAGAAGATGCAGAGGAAGCTGAGATAACCTGAAGATGTGACATGAACACCGTTAATAACAATTGTTGCTACTACAGTTTGGTGGCAGCAAGCCACTTCGAGGTGTCTATGTGCCTTGTCTGCACTGGGCAGGGACTAGGGAGGCTCCATAAAACGGAAATTGTCATAATGGAAAATAAACTACTTTATTTCAACAGCGGAGGCTAGCATGGAACATTAACAGGTTAATGGTACTCCTCATAGCACTTCCGTACCACTTAAAAACCATAGAGAGCTAAACATATATACAGAATGTCCTCGCAAACAGAGACATTGAGAGGCGGTCTGGATTGTAACAGAGTGTTCACGCGCTCACAGAGTCAGTCATAGCAAAAACCCTAATGCACGCGAGACTTAAAATATGGACACTCCAAGCTCACTTTTGTTATAACTGACGTAACGTGGCGCCCTTTCGCCAGTTGGCGGCGGTGGCACTGCTCCTGCTGCATTAGTGATAGTTACGACCATGGGCCCTCGGGCAATCCATTCATGGGTAGCAGCACTGGGGCATGACAAGTCAATCTACAGCTTCCTCTCTGGTCCGCGGCAGGTGCAGCACCCGGCTGGTGTGCACGCGGAGCTCCACGCCGCAGGCGCGCAGAACGGTATGCGGAAAAGTGTCCGAGGCCCAAAAACACAAATCAAACACCCAGACCCTCAGCACCGGCGAGGAATGCCCGGATGACCCGGTCAGACCAGTTGCTGCTCTCTGAGAGAACGAGGACAGGCGCAAGTATGTAAACAGAGGGAGGCGGGATCAGTGCAGACAGCAACGTTTCAATGCCTGATGTGAATCCCCCCAGCTACCGAGTCGACAGCTCTGACCGCTGCACCACATCCTCTTCCCTGTTGACGGTGCAACCTATATTCAGTGATGATGTATTCGTCTGTTTCGCACAGAAAGGACACATCGTTTAACATGATTACATAGCAGCAGGCAAACTGGAGACACAATAATTATTTGCTCATCTAGAGAATAAACTTTGTAATCTTAAATTGTACAATTTGTTACCTAGGAATCCCCCTTATATCATAGAAGAATTTTCAAAGAATTCAGGACGACTTAACCTCAGGCATATTTTTGAGAGAGCAGAGCTAGTTCCCCCCCCCCCCCCCCACCCCCCATCCCCATCCCCTGTTGGTCACACTGTAGCAGTAACATGGGAAGGGGTATGTTCACAGGCTCTACATAAGAAGCACTGGAATAGCGCCTAGTCAGCAGCGATTCAAAGAGAGGAGGGAGCCTATCTCATTTGCACAGGTGCATGTCCGTCACTACACGCTGTCTTGCTCATCCAATAGTCTTCTGCTGCAGATGTGCAGCAGAGTCAAATTCTACAGCTGCTCTGAAGTTTGTAGAATAAACCTACTAAAAATCACAGCCTTGGGATCATTCGCTCTGCTGAAATGTGATATACAATACTGTCAGTCAGGTGGGAGAGGTGTGGCGCAGCAGCCAGAGCGACTGACTCCAGAGCTCAGGGCTCACAGTTTGAAAACAGATGGCAGCACAGCTCAGCATCATGAGACTCCGGACGAGCTATTAGCTCACTTAGGGCCATATGTAGGTGACCAAATACCGGTCGGTAACGGCCGATTTCGGCCGTTACCGACCGGTATTTTGATTTTCTGATGTAGGTGGCCAAAATATTACCGATTCTGTATATTTACCGAATCGGTAAATTTACCGAATCTGTAAATTACCGAATCGGTAAATGTACAGAATCGGTAATATGGGATGTAGGTGGCACTGGAAACAGTGCCACAGGCCCTTAGGAATTCGTTATTTACCATGAAATATTATGGCATGGTAAATAACGAATTCCTGTGTACATGCACATCTGTGCATGTACACCTGTGCCATGTGGCACACAGACATGCCCTAAGGGCATGTATGTGTGTCACATGGCATAAAAGCCAGAAACAGGGGTGCAACAGGGTGTCAAAGTGACACCCTGTCCCCCTTGTAAAATCGGAAATTTTACCGAATCGGTAATTACCGATTCGGTATTTGCTATTGAATCCTATGGGCTTCAAGGCCCATAGGAATCAATGGCAAATACCGAATCGGTAATTACCGATTCGGTAATTACCGATTCTTACCGATTCGGTAATTGTTAAGGAATAATTACCTACATTGCATTTACCGAATTTTAAATACCGAATCGGTAAAATTCGGTATTTACGATTCGGTAAATGCCATTTACCTACATATGGCCCCAAATCTCCCCAAACGGCGCCTTGAGACTCTTAGGGGTGGGTAGTTCCCGCTGTACAAATATCGGCTTTAGATTTAGTCAAGGAAAGGATTCTTCTCTCAACGTTGCAAATGATCTGAACTGGCAATGGTCAGTCTCAGAACTTAATTTGAGCCAGTTATTTTCGGTGCTCGCCCTGGCACTTAATTGCCAACACCGGTGACAGTCTGCCAAATGGTGGCACTGTTTGTCTAAATTAAAGATGAGCTCACGACAGTTGTTTACTAATTAAATAAACATTGAAAAGAACTAATACCTGCTGCCCAACCTATTCTCATAGCTTTGGGGGTCAGGAATAGTCTGAATTGTCACTCTTGTAGGAGTGCAATGGTTAGTAGTTGCGTTGATACTGTTACCGGCAGGGTTAATGGGTGGTGCAACCCAGTGTGGCCTCTTGAGGAGGGCCCTGGCACTTCTTTTTTCACAAATTAAGCACTGGTCTGTCTATTTTACATCCATGTTATACAGGCCAGATAACCCAACAAGCTACAATAGGTCTTGCATTTGTGCAAGTTTAAGCTATTGACATTATAAATGACATTGCCTTTTATTTATGTATTTTCAAAACCAGCACAAATATAAAAGGCGTTGTCATTTCTAATGCCAGTATTTCAAACTCTCGTAAATACGAGACCACTTTCACAGTGGCCGCACCCCTTTCTTTTGACGCTGCTCGTCGTATTCAGGTTACAGCGAGAGACATCTAAAGATTGGGGTGTGCCCACCTTTAAAGTGAAAGCACGCCATGGGACTCTTTTATCCCCCAAAAATATATGTTCACAAACAAATTATATTTTTTGGTAAAAGCACCCCATGTCGCGCTTTCACTTAAATGATGGGCACACCCCATATTTTTAAGACTCGGCTCGCTGTAACCTGAATACAGCAGCAGCTTCTAAAGAAAAGGGATGCGGCCACTTTGTAAGTGAAGGCATGATATGGAGCCTTTTACTGCAAAAAAAAAGCCTTGTCGTGCTGCTGCTAAAGTTATAACAGACCGTGCTGCCAAATTAAATAAATAAAGAAGCGCAGCCGCTATACTTTAAGCAGACCGCACTGCTACAGTAAATAAAGAACGATAGAAACATGGCTGCTATAGTTAAAGCGGACCGACATTAGTAATTAAAATAAAAGCTGGTGGTGTGCTGCTTGTAGGAAAGCACACAGTGGGTGGAATAGGGGCAAATCATTGAAGAAAATAGTGCTGGATAAAGCAGACTGAGCAACAACACAAGTAAAAAGTCCAGTCTTAATGGAAGCTTACAAATGCAGACAAGGCGGTAACAAGGATGGACTCCTAAGCCTATTCATGAATGAAAAGCAACGATTTAGAAAGGACAGTTACAGGAGCCAATTGAAAAGATAGGTGGGAAATGGGCAGAGCTTCAAGTCCCTACCTGAATACAGCATGCCTCGCAGAGCAGCGCATACACTGCCCAGGCTCGACCTAAATATGACATGCATACAAGCAGCAGATTCAAAGTAAGGAAAACAGCCTTTGCCTTTACTGACATTTAGTGTCACACCTTGTATGTACCAGTCCTGTTGGAAGAGCAAGCAGTGGTGTAAATGGGCCACCCTGGGAAAAAAGAATTACGTTCTCTTTGCCCAGTCCTATGACACCTACAATGTTCTTTGTCTGCTTGGGTTTAAGACACACTATGATATTATTCACCGCATGGTCCCTTTACCAGCCAAAGTACACAAGGCTAGTACCCCAGCTCATTTCTGTATTAAAGGGTGAGGCCTCAGGGCGCATTCAGCACCTGCGCACCACATTTCTAAGTGAGTTATGAAGGCAGGCCCAGTCCAAATCAGGGACTCAATGGCACTTCAGTGCGTGTTCCTGTTGCAGAATATGTGAAGGGCCTGCACTTTTGACAAACGTGCAGATTATCCATGAGTCAGCCACGAGGTGTCACAGATGCAGCCCCACCCCCGCCGCCACACATCTGCAAAAAGTGGAAGAAAGTGCAGATAATCGCAGTGGCCATTGGGATTCCCTTTCACTGAAGGGTACAACCAGGCACCAGATTGTTTCATTAAACAACAGAAGGCATGTTATGTGTATTTGTAAAGTACACTATCACCCGCAAGGGTATCCTGGTGCTGAGCAGGTGTGTGCTTAGCCCTGCCTAGGGTAGGTAGTTGCCTGGCACAGAGAGCCTGGCTTTGCACCAGAAACCCTGCACCCACCTATCGAGGGGGAGTTGCGAGCCCCCATAAAGTGAACTTTGTTAAAGACTTTGTCCACCCATGAGTACTTCCTCACGGTTTAAGTCAAAGGCTGTGGGGTAAAGCCGCATGAACTACTTGACAAAGTGAGAGCATAACTCGGGTAGGGTCATGAGGGCACTCACTTCAATGCTTCAAACAAAGTAGGACCTTCTTTTCACCCATCACACTTTACTGCTTAACACAGAATGTGTAAAGTGACATCAGCAGTCTTAAAAACTCCCTTATGGTGGGGTATGTAATGCAGAATCACATTCAAAACTCTTCGCAAAGCCTTGCTAGTCAATCTGGCCAATTGGTAAGCCCCCGCAGGATACCTAGAATCCAGCAACTCATTTTCAATTGCTAAAATCAATAAAAATTGATCATGCAGGTGGGCAAGTCCATCAGAGCGCTGGGCTCCCCACCTGATTTTGAGATCACAATAGATCTATCTACCTGTTTTTCAGAAAAGGCTGAACATTGTTTTAATATTGTGGACAATTAGAGAAACTACCCTCCTTTAAACAGGATCCGCGTCCTTGCTCCCAAAAGTCGGGGCACCATGGCAACTACCGGCTTAACTAACAGGTTTGCGTTTGGTGACCCTACTTCCATCACGGTTGACATTTTGCTGCTGGAAGCTGGCAACCGAGTTCCAGAGGCTCAATTGTGACCCAAGAGGAAGATACATTATAGACCACTGTGAGCAAGATCCAAGTTTGGTAAACGACTAATTGGTTAAAAGGGGACATTTCTGAAAAATAGCATTATTACATACGTTTAAGTACTTTGCGCATTTTAGGATAAAGTGTCAATTCCAAGTGTCACACATGAAATAAAAACGTCACACCAACACATAGCAACTATGACACACATGCAAAATGGAAACCTGGCAGTTCTAGTGTCACCAGTCGACCAAGATATTTCCCTTTTAAATGTGTCAGGGGTGAGATTTTTGACCACCAATCTAGGGTGAACGCCAGGGTTATTTAAGAAGTAAGTGAGAGCGGTGAGCAAGTCTCAGGGTTGAAGACCAGTATTAGGAGAGTGAATATGCTCCTCTGTTACCCATGTTTGCAGGGTCCCACTCCACCTAGTGGCGGCAGTAAAAACTGCAGGCTTTACCTAGTAAAATGGTGGATGTCTATGTACTCAGAGTGAATGTACAATTGGCCAGGTGGACACAGCTGAAATGTTCCTGGGTCACAGAGACGTACGCTGAGATGATCAGAACACTGCCTTCTTCAGGTCCTAAGTGATGAGAAGAAGACAGTAAGTGGTGGGTGAACAATCGCCACAGTAGGGCAAAACGTTCTGTGGGCAGGCCTGAGCATTAAACAGTCTCCTAACATATCTTGGGTGAGAGGTGGCTTCTAGGCATGGCTGTAGGCCAGATGTTTGACCCAGATGGAATCCCAGAAGATGAGTCTAGGCAGCCTAAGAGTTGGTGTCATTTCTCCTTCAAAGAAAAGGAGGGTATTCCACCAGGCTGCATCTGCAGAACAGCACTGTCTTTTCCGTTGAGATGCCTTTCATGTCAGCCTGGGGAGGCTGCGGGGAACAGGTGCACGGAAGCCTGTGTAGCCTCACGCAAGGAATAACCCAGGTACGGCAGGTGTTATACTGCTACCAACCGTAGTAAACCCAGCAAGTTGTGTACACACCTGGGCTGTGTGAGAATGTCCCCTCATGACTCTATGAAAGGTATTACTTAAGGCCACTTCTAGAAGGTCTGGGTGGGCTTTTCATCCACCTCCCCCCATGTTTCCTACAGATCAGAGTACAGTCTCCACCCACTTTGTGTGTTCCACAATCAATGGCTTTGGGTCTCATATGACTGAGGACTCCCCCTCATTCCAGCCATAGGGTTGAGGGGTAATGAGGGGCAGCACACAGGAGACAGAACAGGGTTTCCAATGTCCCCGAAACTGACATTGCCATTTCAAGAATTATTATAGTTGAGGTAAGGACACCACATCCTCACCAACAAGCCAAGCAAACATGCCAGGATGCCCTTTTCAGAATCATCAAGGTTTAGTTAAAGCCATAGATGACATCGGAGATGCAGAAATAGACCCACGGCAGGTGTTGCCCTTTTAAGAATCACCGAGGTTTAGAAAAACACCAGGTGACAGCAGAGCAAACAAATTAAACCCGTAGCAGGCGTGTCTTCTTTAAGAAGTGTGAAATCAGGGCTAGGGAAGCAGGTATTTCAGGTTAATTGCTGTTTATGTATGATTTCTTGAATTGCGTTTACGTTTTGTGGCTCAATTTACATTTGCCAATTCCATAATCAAATATAGGGTCAACGCATGCAGTACCCTCAGCGTGTAGCCTGACAGCGAATATAGCCACGGGAGTAACGCAATCCCCTGCAGCCCCTATGGTGTAAGGGGAGGAGGGGGTGTTGAACCTACAGGGGGGCTCCATTCAGCTCGAGGCCAAGAAATATCTGTGAGATAGGAGAGACTAAGGGGCCCCTCTTCACATTTGGGGGGGGGGGGGAGGGAGCGGCCTCATTTTGTGTTACACCACTGATTATAGCAGTACAATGAGGCAAAGCTTCTTCAACTAAGCTATTTAAGAAGTTTTGATCTTCCAAAAAGTAAAAACATCTTAAAAGCAGAATCCAGGAAGTCTAAGAATGCAATTGGTTGTATTGTGTAAATTAGTATTTATATATTTGGAGACTCTGAAGTGTTCTTAAACTCGCAGCTGTCTTTTTTTCCTTTCATTATCCACCCGGTTCTGCCGCCTGGGGTGGGTACGTACGTATACCAATCATAGATTGCACTGACATCTATTTTGCTCTCGGTTTGAAAAATCCCGGTAGAAAAATGCTGCATGTTAACTAACCTGGCTACAGAATTTCATTTTTAGGTCTCGCCTCCCAGGCTGTCTGGTTGCAAAAGACCTATTGCGGGCTTACTAAGAACTTACAGTGAGTTTAGAGCCACCCATTGCTTACCATTGGTTGGCTATCTCACTCTCATTTACATGCTTCTTATTCAATGGCGTGCCTTCCTCTTCTTGTGTTAGCCCCTCCTCTGGAGCATAGCCTTCTTGCCATTGTTTTGATTTACTGACTTGTATCCTTCCAGTGCTTACTTTTAAGGAACTGCGTTTTTCTTATATCATTTTTTGAGGACACCTTCACTTTGAATCAAGCGCTTTAGTGTTATTTCAGATTTTTTTTTATTTACCAATCCATCTTGGATCGGTAAAAAAAAATATCACCTGCATCATCTCATGGGCACAAGCATGCATAGTGAGGCATTATCATCCATTTGTGAGCCTACCAAATGATGCAGTTGCATTTTTTCTTTTGGCCATGCTGCACAGCACTACAAACATGCTTTTTGCAGATGCTGTACAGCAATAGGTCCCAAAGGCAGGACCCCATTGCGTTTGCAAATGATTGCTTGTTATTGTGAAATGCAATTTGCTTCTAACAGTTTAGGCATGGAAGTATTAGAACTTCAAATAATGGTGCATTATTTACAGATTTACAGCTGTGGAAGTTTATGATTGCCTCTCTGTAGAAGATGTCTAATGGTCTGTTTGCAGACAAACATGGTAACTGCCTCCACATCATGGTGGCACTCTGCTTTCAGTCCTGCCTTTGTACACACATACATGTAACATAAATAATACAATTCCAAGTCCTAAGTAGAATACTGCTGTTTGTTAAAAGGGAAAGATTGGATGATGGTGATCCACCTGACGTGGGACCATGTAGCATCAATGTGCATTGACAAAGGTGAGTTTCCTGCTCGTGTTTTGAGGCCCTGCACAGCAGATGTTCATTTCGGGTTGTGAAATGTCCCCATAGCATCAGCGGCAGGCATAGAATTTTTTTCCCCTTTTCTTTTTAGTGCAGGGGTCTGAGTGCAGTAAGCCCTGCCCGCTCAAAAGACCCGGTCACAGTTCACACACAGTGATTTTTTTTTTTGATTTTTTTTTTTTTTTTAGAAGTTGACAGGTCTCTAGATCTGACCGACGTTTTTGCGGGGCCCACTTCATCAAACTCATCAGGCCCGTTTCAAAGTTTTTAAACAAGCATTGGCAAAGCCAATATGACTGGTTTAAAGGAATGTTGCCTGGTGATGTGAAGCATTACAAGTAGATTGGATATGTACTTGTCAGGAAGCAAAGAACTATACATGGAATAATACTGGTGTGGGTAAAAGGTCAGGTGATAGTTGCACTGTTAAGCCAGACCTAAAAATCCATGTAGGTTAATGACTGCCCTTCTCCCATCTGTGCTGTTGTCAGAGAAAAACAACATACATAATTTAGTTCTCTAAGACACTTTAATAGGGTTATAATGGCATGCATATGCCACTGAACTTTCAGGCTTAGGCAGCTGGATAAATAAACAAAATGATCATAGCTGTGGGGAGGGCAAGCACTTTTTTGTGGAATCACACAACTTTGGCCCAATCAAAACATGCCAATCAATTCAATCAACTGGCATTTGTATATCGCGACTAATAACCCTTAAGGGTAACTGGGTGCTGGGCTCCTGCTGCTGAAGGTGGAATCAGTCAACAGTCAGGTCTTGAGTCTCTTTCTGAATTCCAGGAGGGAGAATGAGGTTCGGAGGTGCAGGGAAAGGTCGTACCAGGCCTTGGTGGTGAGTTTGGAGAAGGAGCATCCTCCACTCTTGCTACGGCGGATGCTAGAAATGTGCACGAGGGCAGCGGAGCGGAGGCGTCTGGAGGGTTGGTGGAAATTCAGGTGGTGGGTGATGTAGGCTGGTCCTTGGTCATGGAGGGCTTTGTAGGTGTATGTCAGCATCTTGAATTTTCATCTTTTCAGGATGAGGAGCCAGTGGTGCTTTTTGAGGTGCGGGTGATGTGTGTTTGTGTATGGAGAACGGAGACGAGTCTGGCAGTTGTATTATGTATTGTCTGGGGTCTCTTCATGAGCTGGGTGTCGATTCCTGCGTATAGTTTGTTGCTATTGTCCAGCCAGCTCGTGATTAGGGCCTGAGTGACGATTTTCCTGGTATTTCCCTTTGAAGATCTTACTGAGCATGCAAAGAGTGTGAAAGCGGGTGGAAGAGACTGCATTGATCTGACTCATCATGGTAAGTTTGCTGACCAGGATGATGCCAAGGGTGTTGGCTTGTTCAGTCAGTGTGGTTCCGAGTTCAGCGGGCCACCAGCAGTTGTACATGTTTTCCTGGATCCCAACGTGTAGGTGGAGCCAAAGCCTTTCTGTGGTGATGCTCACATAATTGTCTGGCAAGAGCTGCATTGTCCAGTCAGACCATAAAAAATGTCCTGAAAGAAAAGAGAAAATGCATCAGAGCCAACACCTGTCTCCATCTACTGGTGTTAACAGCTTTACCTTCAAATAAGTAGACAGGATTGCTTAAAAAATCTATAAATATTTGTTGCAACAAACGTGGGGTCTTGAAAAAGCTCAGGGTCTGTGGAATAGTGACCCATCTGTCCTCTCTTTCTGGCGGGCCTGATGCATTGTAGCCATGGCCTCTGGAACTGTAACAACAGACACCATGGTTGGCTTATTTATGTGGAGAAGAAAGACAAATTCTAAGAGCTCTGAAGTTACCACGACAGGCGGGAAAAGTCATTGAGTCCTATTTTATCGTTTACGTTCCAGATGTAATTTTGCATGTATGTTAGCAAGAACAAAACTATACATATCAATGATACAAAGAAGAACCCAGGGCTGGCTGAGCTACTTAGGCCTTACTAAAGCCAAATTGACCACTCTGAATATTATGGGATATTAGGCGATTAAAGCCTAAATATGCAGCAGGTTCTATGACAGAGTTATCCTTCTGTGTTAAACTTTCAACACAGACACACAGTTTTTAGAAAACTATGAGTTTCCTGAACAAAATGAAACTTTCTTCGTTCAGGAGATAATATTCAAGATGGTTTCTTCAATAAAAAGTTATTTTGGATTGTATTAAAGCAAGGGAACGCCATTTTATTAAAACTAACATTTGTGTACTCAGAATTAAATTAATTTGCAATAAATATGAACACTGCTGTGCTCACCTGAAACCAAGATTATATTAGCATGCTTCTTTCAATAAAAAGTATATGCATCTTTTATTCGTGCTTCCTAGCAACATTTTATAAATTGTGTCCTGAAATGCAGCGTCTGATTTATTCTGTTCCCACAAAAAGGTGCATATGAAAGCACAATTTACTAGCAAGCAGCGATACTGAAGAGCATGGTACATTCTTATCACCTTTTGAAATATATTAGAATGTATGCAATTACGTAGTTTGTGCTGACCACTATAGACCAAAGCAATTCCTCAATCTGTTAAGGAAACACCATCCGGGTGAAATTCTCACCACTGTGGTCCATGAATACAGCAGCCAAGAAGGGGACAGCCACAAGTTATCTTTTTGAAGATTGTCAGAGCAGTGTTGTATTTCATATGCAGTGTTTTAGGTCTCACCGATAGACAGCTATCACCTGTCTGTTGTTGAAGTACGATTGTGTACTATACCAAAACATGAAGTGGGCTTAGGGTTGGTCCTTTGCTTCCCAGACACGGGCTTTCTTTTCAGTTTCATTTGCTTCTAATTTAGTTAAGCTTGCTTCTTATTTGGTGAGTTCTACGACTTATTGTGTCGACCCTCCTCTTGAGCGTAGCTTCTTTACCATTCCTTTGATTGGATGACTTATCTCCTTCCACTGCTAACGTTCAGGGAACTACTATTTTCTTTTAGCAATCAATGGGAATGCATGTGTTTTCTTGATTGTGGAGGCTTCCCACTCAAAACCTTGCACTCTCCATTTTGCTCCCACCTTCCCCTGCACCATAGGTTATCTCTTTTGTCACCTGCTCCTCCCTGTCTGGCTTTTTCTTTTTTTAAATTTAGTTTTCAAATATTCCCAAGCTCCTTTGTTGCTCCCCCGTCCCTGCTGCTACCACAGTGGCATTGACTTGTACCCCCACCAGCTCCTGCATTGCTCAATTGCTCCTCCCCAGTAGGAGGGACCCAAGAGCTGCAATTGGATTTTGGGCATCTCCATTCTCTAAAACGTGTTTTCACTCTTTGTTTTTAAATACCACTCCAAGGTTGGTATCTACCATCTTTAAAATGTAAATTGAAAGAAAAAAAAACAGATGTATGCATGAGTATATGTTTGTATGTCGCTACAGCTTTTTTTGTTTGTTTTTTACCGATGCTGTTGAACATTGGCAAACAAGCATTTTTTTTTCTTTTAGCCAATGCAGAATACCATCAGCAAAAATCATTGGAAAAGACAAAAGATTGGGTAATGCAGTTGAAAGCTGAGACTATTGGTTGTGCCAATGCTGTTTGTAGCTTTTAATTCCTTTGAGTTATAGGCAAATTGTTTGCAGAAATGTGTAAATTACGGAGAAGATGTCAATTATAGTAGATTGTATCAAATCCATAATTATGCAGAAAACGCACAGACCACAGCATCGCCCAATTCCATTGGCCCTAATAATTTAGCCACTATTCCAATAAGGGAAAAGAGGTTTTTTTTTTGTAAATATATTTTTATAGCAGAATCAGGAATGAACAGGTCCAACAGGCCAACCTACACACCGATGGCCCCCAACATTCAGTATGATAGCAATACAATACACAGCCGACTAGCCCACATCCCGGAGGCTGGGCGGCGCTTCCATGAACCAGTTCGCTGGAGGTACCTCGGTGCGTGCCCTATTCGGGCCATAGGTCAATTGTAACACATCGTATCTGCTTTTACCCCAGAACACCCAACCCATCCCGCTCCATCTAGCCCTAGGCCACTCCGCTGTCGCTTCTTTAAGTCATCATTACGACCTCCCAGGGCCACCCGGTTCCGGGAGGCTGCCGCTGGCCGGCAAACCACCCCTACCTCCGACTCCCTCCCAGTACCCCCCCCCCCCACCAACTGCTGCTAATGCGGGTGTCAATATCCCCCTCCTGTTCTAGAGTGACAACTACCAGGAAGTTCTGACAATCAAGTAGTCCCATGGAATCCCTGCCTATACCTGATCGGTCTCTTCGCCTTCAGTTAAGTAGTCCCTTAAAGCCTGCACTACCAGCTCCCAGGACCGCGCCAGTTCCAAACTTTTCTCGTTGCCAGTTCTAGTCGCCTGACGCAACCTTAGCACACTCTCACAGCCCGACCACTTCACCAATTCATTCCTCCATCTCCGCACAGACGGCCCCTCTTTAGATTTCCAATGCCAAGTGATTTCACGCTGTGCCAGCATTAAACCCAACCCAATGAATTTGCTCGTTACCTTGGTCTTTTTGGTGTGCGGAAACCAAAGAAGCAGACATGCAGCCATGTCAAAGTCTACCTCCCGATCCGTGACAGCGTTCAGGAGTTCCCCTACCTCAGGCCAGTAGTTCCCTAACTTCGGGCATCCCCACAACATGTGGTCTAGATCAACCTCAGGCTCTAGGCATCGTGGGCACATGGCATCGAGCACCTGGAAGTGTCGACGTAACCTCTCCGGGGTCAAATACGCCCGATGGAGAACGAAAAAATGCACCTGCTGAAACCTCGCATTCCTCGTCCCTTTCCAGGTCCTGTGCAACACCTGACCCCATACGGAGTCCGGGATTTGTTTACCTATGCTGGCCTCCCACCGCGATTTCAACTCAACCAGCGGTACCAGTCCTTCATGTAACATTCTGTTGTGGAGGCAGGTCACCGCCTTGACGGTGCCCGCGGCCATCACCACATACTGGCACACCATTGTCACCTCCGGTTCCACCAGTCCACCTCCCCAATGCCGCTGTATCGCTGCGACAACCGCCGCATGCAACAGGAAGGTACCACTCGGCAGGCCGAATTGCTCTTGTAAAGTCTGGAACGGGGCCAGCGTTCCGTCCACATAGAGGTCTCCTACCATCTGCAAACCCAGGTCTTCCCACGCTAATAATTGGGACCAATCACCTCCGTGCGGTAAGGCCGTCAGCATTCCCAGCGGAATCTCCGGTGCATATGGCCGGCGCTTCCCAGCCCTCTTCAGGTTCCTATTCCAACACAATCTAAGTGTCCTTTCCTCCATCATAAGATCCCTACAAGCTAGTCTCTGTTGCATCACTATAGACGACAAGACATGTCTCTGAATGCCGACCCCTCGGCCGCTATCAGGCCCCCTAAATTCTCTGGCCACGTTCTGTGTCAGGACCTGGAGCTGCGCCGCCAGATAATATAACTCAAAGTCGGGGACTGCCATCCGCCCCTCACACTTGGGTCTCGTCAAGGTGGTCAATGCCACCCTTCGGCGACCCTGGCCCCAGAGAAAGCCAGTCACCAACGTCTTCAGCTCCCTAAAGATGCCCTGCGGGATCCACACCGGTAACGTTCTAAAGTAATAGAGTAGCCGCGGGAGTGCCACCATTTTCAACAGCGCAACACGACCCAGCACGGACAGCGGGAGGGAGGCCCAGAAGTCCATGCTGCCCCTCAATGCTCGGATGCAGCGCCCCACATTCCCCTCAAGGAGGTCCGCTGCGTCATGATAGATGCGCACTCCTAGGTAAACAAAACAAGAGGGTTCCCACACTACCGGCCTCGTGAGCCGCGGGCAGAGCGTGGTCTTCCGCAATGGAAACACACAAGTCTTAGTCCAGTTCACCTTGAGGCCTGAGAGCCTCCCGAACCTGCCCAACATGTCCACCGCGCCTTCCAATGCCCTCCCAGAGTCCGCTAGGTACAATAACAGGTCGTCGGCATATAACGATATATAGTGCGATTCAGGTCCCTGTGCAATCCCGTCGTAGACAACGCCCGATCTTGCCTGCGCCGCTAGCGGTTCCATTGCTAGGGCAAAGAGCAGAGGGGATAGCGAACAGCCCTGCCTTGTGCCCCTACAGACCGGATAAACCGGAGAGACCATGGTCCCCAGCCGCACCCGCGCCTTAGCCGAGGAATAAAGCACTCTCGTCCAACCCCGGAACCCTTCCCCAACTCCGAACTTCAACAACACGCCATCTAGAAAATCCCACTCCAAGCTGTCAAACGCCTTTTCGATATCAACCGTCAACACTACCGGGCCCCGTTCCGCCGTAGCAGCACCATCAATGACCCCAATCAGCCGACGGATATTCATCGAAGTGCTCCTAGAGGGGATGAACCCCGCTTGATCCCTATGCACTAAGGAGGTCATCAGCGGTAGGAGCCTGGTAGCTAGGATACGACTCAAGATCTTGTAATCTACGGTTAGCATAGACAATGGACGATAAGAAGAGACATCCAAAGCATCCCTGCCCGGCTTCAGCAGCGGCCCTACCAGCGCCTCCCTCATAGAGTCAGGCAACCGCCCCAATTGTCTCGCTTCCGCATACACAATCAGCAGCCTGGGTGCTAACACTTCCATAAATTTAGCGTAGAACTCGATCGGCAATCCGTCCACCCCAGGGGTTATAAGGGAAAAGAGGGTTGGCATTTACCACAAAAACCTTTATTTAAAAGGAGTCAAATAATGCATTTTGAAGCACTCTGATCAATTATTCAGAACTTATAACCTTTACAGAAAACTTTGTGACGTGTATAATCAAATTTAGAGTGACTTTGTCGCAGAATAATACACAAACATTGCCAAAGATTGTACTTCAAATGTGGTCACTTTTTTTTTTTTTTAAATCAGGTTTCCATTGTCTTCAATGGCATCTCCCTCCACTTTGGGGGCTGATGGCCTAGGACGTTGCCTACATTCCTTAATAGGTTGTGCTTGTCCTGCTCACAAAATAAGAGTGAGGTGTTAATTAAAGAAAACAACCTCTATAAACTCAACTCAGTACAGATGCTATATGACTGAATGACCACGGCCTTTGACAAAACAATCCAGCTAAAAGCATCTAAATTCACCAACACGGGGGGCGTGGCCAAGATGGCGGGCTGACTGGTCGCTCCTACCGTGAGCTCCTGAGTCCCCGGAGCCCTTGACCCTTCTCGCACCGCAGATCTCCCCCGGATCTGGTGGAGAACGGAGCGGTAGCGGCTGAGAGCCCGGTGGGGGCATCTTTGGGACCCTCGGAGGCGCGGACACGCAGAACGGCGCCTCGCAGAGCCGGCCCCTGCGACGAGCGGACGCTGCAGCTTGCAAGAGGCCAGGCGGGAGCGGAACGTCTGATCCGTGGCGCCTCGGTGAGGTGGAGTGATCCCGGGCCCTTTGTTCAGCGGGAGTCCGGCCGGGTCCCCCCTGGCGACGCTGGTGCCCCCTGGTGTGAGGGGCGGGAAGCCACGACGGAACGGCGCCCTCCGCCCCTAGCTGTGTGAGGAGTCGGGGTGGAGCGCTACGCGACCCCGGGGATTGGCGGTGCCCTAGGGCCTGGCAGGCCAAAGACGCTGACGGACTTCCCTGGCGGGCCCCGGCTCTGGGGTGCTCGGATTGGGCTCCGAGGAGACGCCTATACCTGCCTGGCCGACCCGTGACCGGTGGGCCTACTCTGGAGTGCGGTGGTGTGTCCCGGGCCCTCTGACCACCGGGGGCCCGGTCGAGTTCCCCCCGGCGGCGCTGGAGCCCCCTGGAGTGAGGGGGAGACGGCCACAGTGGAGCGGCGCCCACCGCCCTGGGTTGTGAGAGGTGTCGAGAGGGAGAGCTACGCGACCCCGGGGATCTGCAGTGCCTAGAGGCCTAGTGGGCCGGAGACGCCACCGGGCTCCTTCTGCAGGCCCCGGCTCTGGGGTCGCCGGATCGGGCCCCGGGGAGACGCCTTTACCTGCCTGGTAGGCCTGTGGCCGGAGTGACTGTTCTGAAGGCGGCAAGTGGAGGGTCCCGCAGAGATTGCCAGCCCGGTGTCCCTAGGGCTCGTGCTATCGACCCTGCTCCTAGGTGGTCCTACTGCCCCCGTGTGCTGTGCCTGGGGCCCGACGAGAGCTTGGTTGGCCGGAGGGCGCTGGACGACGAGTGGCCCGCCCAGCGTTGAGTCCCACGGAGCGGCGGTGCCCGCCTGGACGGCTGCGGTGGTGTGGCGAAGCGGCCGGAGGCCTGGAGACGGGAAGGAGACCCACCCCTAGGAGGCAGGGACGCGCTGGTGGAGTGTGGCAGTGGTGCGCTGATTGTGCTCCTCTTGCGTTCGGCCTGCCGGGGGCGTTGGGGAGCTGTCGGTGAGCCCCCGGGGTTGTACTGGATCGCCTTGCTACGGACCCCCTCACATTCCGTCAGATTTCTCTCCCTGCGACGCAGTGCCGCCTCTGAGATGGCAGGTAACAGGGGAGGCAAGAAGGGGGAGCATACCTTGCCTGAGATGTTGGGCAGAGGTGCCCCGAGACAGGACAGATCCCAGCCAACACCGAGCCCATCGTCCGGATCTCGTGGAGCAGAGGGGGGTGAGCCCCCGGTCACCAGGTCTTTTCTGGAGTCGCTGTTCAGCACGCTCAGGGAGGACTTTCAGGCCTTGAAACAGGAGGTGGCTGGTGAGGTCCGAGAGGTTAGAAGGGAAGTTGATTCGCTTGGAGAGCGGGTCGCCGCTGTGGAGGAAGCTAATCAAGCCAGGGACGAGGAGATCACGCACCTACAACAGGAAGTGCTGCGGCTTCGAGACCAGCAGATCGACCTCCAGGCCCACGCCGAGGATCTTGAGAACCGATCCAGGCGCAACAACATAAGGGTCAGGGGAGTTCCGTCCCAAGAGGAGGGGGAAGACATATCGGCCTACCTCCGAGATTTGTTTCGAGATGTACTGGGTGAGGCGAGTGACTTTCCGGTGAGGATCGACAGGGCGCATAGAGTGGGTCCCCCACGCAGGGCCTCGGCGCCGCCCCCAGATATATTAGCCTTTCTACCGGATTTCCCTCTGAAGGAGCGGATCCTCCGTGAAGCACGTCAGAAACAGCCGGTGAGCTTCAGGGGTCACCAAATTGCTTTATATCACGACCTGTCCACGATTACGTTGCAGAAACGCAAGTCCTTCAAAATTGCCACGGACTTTCTGAGGGAGCATGACACGCAGTACTCCTGGGGCCACCCCTTCAGGCTTATCTTTCGATGGAACGGGACGCTGCACCAGATGAGATCCCTTCAGGACACGTGCGGAGTGCTGGGGATCACCGCTACTGATGAAGATGTCCCGACGCCTCAACGCCGGCCTTCTAGAGGGGGATGGCAAACGGTTCGACGGCGCCGGTCCGCGCCTCGGCCTTCCCGCCCGGACTCTCCTAGGATCAGAGCGGAAATGGACAACGCCATTCGGGAAGTGTCCGGTTCCACTTCGCCTAGTGACGTGGCTGTCACGGCCTGAGCTTCGTCTAAGGGGAGATCATCTTGGCTTCACCGGCACTGCAGGTTTGAGGGTTCCGGGGGGGGGGAGGGGGCTCTGGGGGAGCATGGATGGTGGCTGGACGTCCACTCGGACACTTTACCACAGACTTGCCCGTTAGGGGCTGGACTGGGACACTGGGGGTTTCCACCGAGTTGGGGCTGGGGTTGCGGGGAGTGGGTGGGGATCGGAGTAGGGATCTGGAGGTGGGGTGGAGATGTGGGGAGTTGGGGTGTTTGAGGGTTGTTCGGGGAGTTGGGGTGGGGGGGATCCGGGGTTCGGGATGTGCCTTATTTGTCTCATGCTGTGATCTTTGTGCCCTCCTGCTGCCTTTTGGGAGGGGGGAGGACTCTGCTCGAGAGAGAATTCTGTTTGTGCGCTGGGTTACCCCCCTGGTTTCAGGTTGTTGTTCTTGCCTTGCCCATCCTGCACTGTGCCAGTGGGTGGGATGTCGTGTTGGCTCTGCTTGGCGTTTACCCTGGCCCCTGTTATTTGCTTGCATGGGGCCCCCTGATGCTTCGAATACACTTGTCACCGCCCTTCTGGTGCTCCATTGTGGTTCTCTGCTGCGCTTACCCCAATCTGCCTTCCCGCCTTGTGGTGCGCTTGCTGTGCCTCCGGGCCCCATTAACGCTGTCTATCCTTGGTCTGTTCATGGCCCTGAAGATTGTTACCCTTAATGTGAAGGGGTTGAATAACCCGGTCAAGCGCAGGGCGATACTGTCCCTTCTCGAGAGCACCCGGGCGGATATCTGCCTTTTACAGGAAACGCATCTCCTGGCCCGAGATTGTCCCAGGCTGCGATCTCCGAAGTTCCCGGTTCAGCTCTTTTCTTCTGGGGCTGCTAAAATGGCGGGGGTTGCTATCTTGGTGTCGGGGAAGTTCAGAGGGGAGGTGTTGCACAAGGTGGCGGAGCAGAAGGGGAGGCTCCTGGCCTACAGAGTTAAGCTGGGGAGTTTCTTTTTCACGGTGGGTTCCGTGTATAGCACTAATGATCACCAGGACTTTTTGCAATCTGCTTTAGCTGACATTGCGTCTACGCCGGATAGGCACATACTCATTGGTGGTGACCTGAATATGGTCTTTAACTCATCTTTAGACAGATCTGCGCAGCGCCATCCTCAGACGGGGGAAATCTCACAGCTTAGCGCCTCACAGTTAGGGGACCTGGACATACACGATCTGTGGAGACGCCTACACCCCACTTCCAGAGCCTATTCCTATTACTCCCACGCACATAGGACTTACGCCAGACTAGACTACCTCCTGGTGACGGGACCGCTGGCCGCTTTGGCGACTGCTTCTGATATTGGGGTCCTCACACTGTCGGACCATGCTCCGGGCTCAGGTAGCTTCCAGTTACCGCCGGTCTCCCCGCAGCGGGGGGTCTGGCGCCTCCGGGACACCCTGTTACATAGACGAGAGATACTGACACAGATTCGGGCCGTGATTGCGGGATTCCGAGAGCACAACGAGAACGATGATACTTCTCGGGCGACGCAGTGGTCTGCCCTGAAGGCGGTGCTTCGGGGTGAGTTTATCTTCATCTCCTCGGCGGAGAATAGGGAGAGACAGCGGAAGAGGGACGAACTTACTGGTACGGTTCGGGAGCTGGAGCGGATGCACCAGAGGACGGGGGCCCCCAGAATCTGCAGGCAACTTAAAGCGGCGCGGAAGCTTCTCTCCGCACTGGACATGGACAGGGCGGAATATGCGGCGCTGCGCCTGAAACACGCGTACTATACTGGCGGTGACCGCTGCGGCCGTTTGCTGGCGAATAAACTGCGAGTGCGACACCAGCTTCAGAAGGTCAAGGAACTGTCCGTACCCGGAGACGGGTTGGCCACTGAAGATAACCGAATTGCGGACGGCTTCCGCCGATACTATGCGGACCTCTACGCTGGCGAGCCTTCCTCGGCCTCGACCGCGGCTGACTACCTCGCTTCGGTCGACCTCCCGGTGCTCACGCCGGAACAGGCGGAACACTTGGACCGGGATATCCGCCCGGAGGAAGTGATCGGGGCCATCTCCCGACTCAAACATGGGAAGGCCCCGGGGCCCGACGGCTACACTCCGCTCTTCTACAAAACATTCTGCCAGGAGCTAGCTCCGCTGCTGACGCGGCTTTTTAACTCCTTTGCGGAGCCTGGAGCCATCCCCCCGGATCTGCTGAGTGCGACTGTGACGGTTATTCCCAAACCGGGGAAGCCCCGCGCCGAATGTGCATCCTATCGGCCGATCTCGTTGCTCAACGTGGACCTCAAGCTCTACACCGGGATTCTGGCGGCACGTCTGGCGCCCCATATGCCGGGGTTGGTGGATCCGGATCAGGCCGGGTTTGTCCCGGGCCGGCAGACGGTGGACAATACTAAAAGGGTGGTCCACGTTTTGGAGAAGGCCTCTCGGATCCCCGGGGAGCGCATGCTGTTGTCGGTGGACGCAGAGAAGGCGTTCGACCGTGTGCACTGGCCCTATCTTGAGCAGGTTCTTTGCAAACTGGGGCTGGGTGAGAAGTTTCGCACCCTCATATTTAACTGTTACAAGTCTCCTACTGCGACCGTGAGGGTCAATGGCTGCACCTCGGGCCGATTCGAGATTGAGCGGGGAACCAGACAGGGATGCCCCCTGTCTCCACTGCTCTTCGCTCTGTACATGGAGCCGCTTGCCCAGAGGATTAGACGTAACCCAGAGGTGTCAGGTGTCAGGATGGGTGGCTACACCCACACCATCAGCCTATATGCGGATGACGTGATCTTTATGCTAGACGACCCGAAGTCCGCGCTTCCTGCCTGTCTCGCTGAGTTGGACGCTTTTGCGGCTGTGGCGGGGTTTAAGATGAATATGAGGAAGTCTGCGGCCCTCGACATTTCGCTCGCCTCTGCTACCAGGCTCGAGCTGCAGGGACGTTTCCCCATGCAATGGTCTGGGGATCTGATCCCGTACCTGGGGATACTGCTGGCACCGTCCCTGCCCGCCATGGTTGAGGCTAATTATGCAGCCTTAGGGAACAAACTGAAGGAGGAATTGCTCCGTTGGAGCAAAGGCACGCTATCGCTGTTGGGACGCATCGCTGCGGTGAAAATGACTCTCCTGCCGCAGGTGCTGTACCTGTTCCGGGCTTTGCCACTACAGCCGCCGAAAGGGTGGATACGACAGACTCAGGCCGATATCGCACGCTTTGTCTGGCAGGGTCGTAAACCTCGACTCCGGAGAGCCCTCTCCACTCTGGCGCCTGAGTCCGGGGGCCTTGGCATTCCGGACTTGCACAAGTACTATCAGGCGTCGCAATTGCGATACTTGGTTGAGTGGAGTAAATGGGAATCGGACAGACACTGGCTGTTTCAGGATCAGGCGGTGGCGGGCAGGACTTTGCAAGAGATACCTTTCCTTCGCAGACGTCATAGGCCCCCCAATCTCTATGCGTCCTATGTCACGCAGACCACGCTCCGTGTTTGGGATGCCGTGAGTGCCCGCCACGAACTTACCACCTTCCCGTCGCCACTTACCCCCTTGGTGGGGAATCCTGACTTCCAGCCCGGAACAGAACCTGGAGCGTTTTCGCTCTGGCGAGCAGCCAGGTGCTGTGCATTGTTTCATATTTATGGCCCGGAGGGAGCCGTGTCCTTCGCTGACCTGCGCAGGGAATACCACCTACCCGAGACGGAGCGTATGCGATACATGCAAGTCCGTCACTGGGCGCTACAACCGCAGGTACGGGAGTTGGCTGACCGGAAGCTCACTCCATACGAGCTGTGGCTTGCGACGCGTTCCTCGGACGCCAAGCTCATCTCGGATATTTACCGGCTCCTCCAACCCCCCCCCCCCATCACTTTTATAGCCCCGGAAGGGCTCGCTGGGGGCGGGAGCTGGGGAGGGCCCTGAGTCACAAGGAATGGGACGACATCTCATATCGAGCGCGGCACTCCGCTTACCACACTGGGCTCACGGAGACTTTTACAAAGGTTTCCACGTATTGGTATTACACACCTCAGAGGCTGCACGACATGAATCATCACATACAGGACACCTGCTGGCGCGAATGTGGGCAGACGGGTACACTCACGCACATTTTATGGGATTGCCCGTTGCTAGATCCATACTGGCGGGAGGTCTTGGATGAAATAGACCAGTGCTTTGATATAGAATTGCCGCGTCTTCCCGCCTATGTTCTGCTAGGGTTGCCCAATGGACTGATGTACCCACTAAGATCTAGGAAGGGCAGACAAATAGCGATCGCACTAGGATCGGCGATCCAGAACATACTTATACATTGGCGTACCACCACACTTCCCACTATCACAGGCTGGTTGCACAGGTTGTGGCACGTTCTGGGGATGGAGAAGATGTCCCTCACGGTGGCAGGGGAAGTAGACAGATTTGAGGACCTGTGGCAGCCCTTTGGTGTCCTCTTGCAATCAGAGTTCAAGGAGATCACCTGTCCACGTTATCTTAGGCTGATGCGGCTGACCACCCAGACTTCCTAATTGATGGGGGGGGGGAGGAGGGGCGGGCGCGGGGTTCCTTCGGGCAGTAGGGGTGCTGATGGACATTTACTCAGGCACAGGTTGGGTAAGGGGGGAGTTGGGGGGGGAGGGGTGGGAGTTGGGGGGGGTGTTTTGGTTCTGGAATAAGTGCACCTCACCGCTTATGCTTTTGTGGGGGCTCGGTGAATGCTTGGCTAGTCCTATCCTGCCACTGATGGCGCTATTGCAGGGAGCCTTTGCAGTATGCTATCTGAATGACTGTATTCCTTGTATGTATTGTTTTTCCTTGTTGCAGAAACTATAATAAAATACTTTAAACCTAAATTCACCAACACAAAAAAAAATCCCCATGAATGAATGAAGACCTAAACATTATAAAAGGACAAATTTCAACATTTCATGATTTCAACGGACCTGCCAGAAATCAAAAAATCCTCTTGACAAAATGTGCCTACATACGCACAACAAAACGTATATAAGTCAGAAAGGCAAACAGAATCCAATACTCAAGCAGGGTCTACAACGCCAAAAGCACAGTCAATTAACTCCATAAAATTCTATCAGAACTCCAAAATCCTTAAAGCAGCCCTACAATTATTACCCATTCTCGTGATTTCTAAAAATAAAATGGTGACTCAGTACACTACCATAGCAAATACCTAGCATTCCTGTTTAGCAAACAAGAAAAACTGCTGTTGCCTGGAGATGCTGCCAAGGAGAGGGAGAAAAAAATGCTAAAATGCTGCCTACGACAAACAGAAAAGATGCATGCCTCTCTATCGTCCCAGGAAAAATTAACCAAGTTAGTTTTATACACTTCAAAGACACTTTGTTGCCTTTTTTCCTTTCTTGAATTGTCCCAAATGATACAAGCAACATCACTACTCATTCTCTCAAAAATTCATTATGCAAATGGACTTTATCACAGGATCACTTTGTCAACTATGAAACGACTCCAGAGAATGCAGTACTCAGCAGCAAGATTACTTCTACAGGTTGAGACATACACCCATCTCGTGTACCCTGAGGGCCCTCCATTGGTTACCAGTCGCAAGAAGATCTTTTCATACTGATATGTGGACAAAGACTCCCCAACTAGAAATTTGTGCTCAATGATTGATGGGCCATCTGCGTAATGGCTGTAAAAGAGATGAGTAATTGAAAGTCATGTATGGTATTGAAAACAATAAAAAATCTTTAAAAAAAAGAAATTGTGCTCCAGACGTACACCAGGATTAATTATTACAAGAAGAAAACAGTTGGCAGCATTATTTTTCCCATGTCAGCCATCACATTACGAAAGTGACTCCAGAAAAAATAGGAGCTACCGACAGCTATCCGGAACTTGAAAGAATGGTTACGAATTGGCTTTTCCCTAGTGCCCCCCCATGGACATCTTGAAACGCCATAATTTCAACAGTGTGACTCAAAACAAGACTACGCCTGCTCGGTATACAAAAATAAGACCCAATCAACTCGTCAATATACTACTCAAGATTATAATAAATGTTACATGCGCTCATATACTATACTTTTCTACCATCACCCACCGACCAAACCCTTTGATAAACAAAAATGACTGATTGTGATCCTCAAATACCTACCCATCTACCCATTATCTCCATGCCCTGCTGGCCTTCAACTCCTATTCAAAATTTCAAGTTATTATTTGACTCCTATACAAAACTGCACACCATTTGCCCTACTTTCTATAAGTACTTGTGTGAATTGGCCACATCCCCACCCATAACCACAACTTCTTCCACCTACCAAGAGGTAATCACTTGCATTCACTCTATCAATACCCTAATCGGAGTCTACCCTAGCAATTCCCTAAACAGTCCCCTGATCCACACCTACTCTATCTGTTCACCCCACCGATTATTCAAATGAACTAACATATTCACCTCTCCAACTCCTGCTAGTAATCGCCTCTAATCCCCTCTAATTCCACCATAAACAATCTGCGGTAAAGCATGGAAAAGTTCCTTGTAAGAAGGCAGAACTAAATCCACAAACTAAAAAACACTAAATTAAATACTAACTTTGGGTTCTAGAGTAACATGTTCCTTGCCATAAAGCACTTCAAATCCTCATCAGGGGTAGTGTTATAAAAAAACAATTACAACTCAATACAATTTACCCAGCATGGTCAGTGATCAGACCAGCACAGGAAGACAAACAAGCCTGGGCAGACATAACCCGCCTGGGCAAAGATATAGCCACTATAAGAAGACGTAAAAGCAGCATGACCAGATATAGAACCAGACTGCGAAAAAAAACAATAATTCGGACCACAGTAATTCTTTCCATCCCAGTCTGGGCAGACATACACCTTCATTTCACGGGGATGCCACACTGGCCCCTTTCTGCCCATTGGACAATAGTTATTGTTTGGCCTAATTCTTCCAAAGAGTTGCTTGCCCTTGTGGCTTCTACCTGTTGGCATTACATCAATGTTCTGAGTAATCAAGTCTGGTTTAGACACTAGAGAGTGACTTGTCACCTAGACACACAGGCTATTGAAGCATGCAGCTAAGCCCAACCCCACATCTGTCAGAACCCATCACACTGGCAAGAAATTTCAGAGATAAGCTCTGTTTCTTATAAAAGAGGGAGATGCAGACTAAAGGGGTGCCATGTGTTCTAAGCATACCTGCTCAGTCTTAGCGTGGTACTGCATCCTCTCCAGTCGGTCATATCAAACTCATCATCTTTATCCCATCCTTGGACTCTGATGAGAATGCTAACTTGTGGGAAGCAAGAACACAAAATGTATATTTAGTTGGTACATGCCCATTAACAACCTGAATGAAAACAGTGATTCCTGTGTGAGGGGACAGACAAAGGCTCTATTGACTTACCTGTGGTTCCCCTGGTCTCTTCCCAGATGTTCTTCCAATCACACCCTGCAAAGAAAAAGAAAGAATTAAAACCAACAGAGGTGACCGATATAACTCGCGGGTGGCGGGGAGGGCGGCGCGGAGTTGCACAATGAAAAAAAGAAAATAAAATAAAATTATACACTTACCTTGCCGCTGGGTTCCACGTCTCTGCTCCTTGCTCTTGCTCTCCTCGTGGGACAGGAAGCCAGGAAGAACAGCCAGGATCCCCTGACCAATGCAGCGTTGCGATTGGTAAACACCCAGGCTCCCCTGACCAATCACAACGCTGCAATGCACCTTGTGATTGGTTTAGAGCATCCTGGTTCAACGCTCAACCAAGTAATGGGGGCCTTTGCTTGTTCTCCACGCATGCTGTTATGCAGCCTGCATGGAGAACAGGGAAAATGCGCATGACTGTTTTGGGCAGCCCGAGAAGGCCGACCAAACAGTCATTGCGCACTTAGAAGTGGACAAACCCCTCCTCCCCTCCCCTGCTCCAAAAGAAGAGCAGCCCCGCCCTGCAAAGGAAACATAACATGATAATAATTCAAAGTTATTATCGTTTTATATTTCCTTCACTGCTCAAAAGCAGTGGGGTGATGCTTCTCTGCCATAGCGGAGGAGCTGCCACTGAAAATTGAGGAGGAAGAAACAATAAGGAGACTAAAAGAAATGTTATGTTATATTGATTTGTATAGTTCACTCATCACCAGAGAGGTTTGGGGTCACCAAGGTGCTTATACAAAGAGCCAGATCTTCAGCTTCTTGTGGATCTCCAGAAGAGAGGAGAACGCCCTGATATGTTGAGGGAGGTTGTTCCATGTCTTGGGTGCAATGTAGGAGCATGAGCAGCAGCCAGTTTTGCTTATGCGGATACTCAGAATGTGTGAGAGTGCGGCAGAGCATGGGTGTCTGGTTAGTTGGTGAAAGTGTATGCGGCTGTTCAGGTATTCTGGTCCTGTGTTGTGTAGGGCTTCGTAAGAGTGGGTGAGAAGTTTAAATTGGCTGCACTAGTCAATGGGTAGCCAGTGAAGCTTCCTGAGGTGTGCTGGGCAACGAGAGGCACTGTTAATAATGAAATATAACACTGCTGTTAACGGATTAAATGAGATTTCTGAAATCTTTAAAAGCGGTGCTTGAATTAGAGGTTGTCTGAGTAAATCAGTGTTGGCCCTTATGTGACTTTGAAGAGGGCACATAAAACCAGAGAACCCCACCCTCCAAATTCTATGGTCGGCATGTTTAAACCACCATGGGGCTTTCCACTTTCCAGTGTTATTCATTTAGGAAGCAGCCCCCTTAAATGAATGGTCATATAGTGTGTTCTAACGTCCACACTGGGTTAATAAGTCGTAGTCCAACTCGGGTTGCTTTTGGAAACAAAGTTAGGATAGGTATGTGCATTTCCCACGTGAACACCCAATTCATGAAGCGTTTACTGGTTTGATAGAACTTCAGCACCCAGAATGCACTTTGGAGGCATTTTGTGGAATAAATGTCTTTTAACATTGTTGCGCCGCTTTAATTGAACGATAAAGTCATTACTGAATTCACCATCTGATGCACGAGGAGGTGCCACAACCCATATCTATTTTTTGCCCTAAAAAAAGCGAGGATCACGTGACAGTCGCACAACATAGGAAGTGCCAAAATAGAAGAAGGACTGTACGGAATCCCTGATTGACGATAGATGCCAATACTCTGGTGAAGACGAAGGTGAGCAGAAGGTTAGCAGGATGCCCCTCCATTTCACTTATACGGAGCTGGACACTGTATACCAAAGCTAATGTTTGCCCCCGTTTGTCCACACAGTGCCTAATGATAAGGCCATCCGCCGAACTAACGGACTGACTCGTTTGTGAGCCGTGCTACACAGAGCCATGGTAAGTGGAAAGTTCGGTTTTCCATACTCTGTAGTTGCGCTTAGTCATTTCCACCTCGATAGTAATAGTACCCTAATTTTCATCCCCCAGGTGCTCATGCTCTTCCATACGCCCTGAGAGGTGAGTGCCCGGTTTTAACAGACAGGTTTATCTACTCCGACAGGACACACAAGGGTTTACTTACACGATGTTTGGATGTCTCCTTGTCGTTTTGTGTAGTGAGCTGTGTCCACAAATTTACAATAAAGGAATTAGTTTCTACAATTGAGAAGGTACGTAGGCGGAAGCCGTTACATGGCTGTACTGACAGAATACCCCATTTTTGAGCAGTCTTAAATCAGTGTGTTTGTCTTTTTTTAGAAATCTTTTGTCCTTATGAGAACCCCGCACTTGGGGGTTCGAAACGCGTCGACCTGGCCTACTGTCAATGAAAATAACTAGAAGGACTGTGTTAGGAGTTAAAGATTGGTCTCTAATCTAGAGTCCCTGTTAAATAATATTCACAAATAAGAAAATTTGGGTTTATTGATTAGCACAACTAAATACCTTTGACAAAAGGCTTCATTTGTTTATGTGGTATGTGTGTGTTTGAATGGAGTTTGGGATGGATGTCTTGGCCAAAAGTTTGGAATGAATGTGTTGTAAATTTGTACAGAATTTGTTTGTAATTGCAATATTTTGTTTGTTTTTGTAATTCTTGGATTATGCACAAAAAATCTTTAAGTGAAAAAAGGAAAAAAGTCTAACTAGTGAAATAAAAGAATAAATAAACTAGAGACGTAATTTATAAAACGGATCGGGATGTCTTTGTTCATTTAGGTCATAATAGAAATGTTGGAGTAATGTTCAGTATTGGCAATTGTGTTGTTTACTTTATGCATTTGGTTTAGCCTTACTGGTTAGGAGTCAAGACCCTGTGTTGTTTTCTTGGTGATGTGGGTGTGGCATGGTAGGTTGAGTATGAGTCTTTCAGCAATGGTCTGGAGTCTCTGTGGGAGTTGTTTGGAGATTTTGGTATACAGAGTGTTGCTGCAGTCCAGCCTGCTGGTGATGGATGCTTACGTGATGGTCCATCTCTTGTTCTGCGGGAACCATTTACAGATTTTCTGCAGCATGCTTAGGATGTGGAAGCAAGAGGTGCACACTGTGTTGACTTGAGCCGTCATGTTGAGCTTTCATTTTGTCAGAGTTGAGCTGCAGACAGTTTGTTCACATCCAATTTGCTACCATGGTCATGCAGTTGGTAAAGTTGGTTCTGGTGATGGTTGTTTTGTTCATCAGGGAAAGGATGAGTCATCGGCATAGGAGATGACGGAGATGTCTTGTGATTGGATGATGTTGGCGAGCAATGTCATGTATATGTTGAAAAGGGTGGGGCTGAGGAACGATCCCTGTGGGACTAGGCATATCAATTTCTTGGTCTCTGATGTGGACAGTGGTAGCCTGACCTTTTGAGGTCTTCCCATGAGGAAAGAACAGATCCATTTGAGAGCAGGTCCTGGTATGCCAATCTCATGGATCCTTCTGAGGAGGATGTTAGTGGAGTGTGTCAAAGGCTGCAGAGAGGTCGAGCAGGATGAGTACTGTTGACCAGAAACAAAGAAAATACCTTTTTTTCCTCCATGGGTTGGCGCTGGGATACAAAAAGGCAGAAGAGGATGCCCACCAGGAGTTCGGGACAGAGGAGACCACTGAGTTTGAAGACATGCTGCAGACACCAGGAGGGCTGAGTCGCCACGGTGCAGGGAAGCTAGGACCCGCATGAGACAGAGAGAGAGAGAGGCGACCAGAAGCAAGAACCACAGCTGTATTGCTTTCTGTCAGCACCAGGAACTGGAAGAGAACTTTGCTCCCCTAAGGAGGGGAGTAGCTCATGCAGGTTAGTCACCACATATGCAAATGGTGCAGCAGAGCAGGAGGTAAAAAGGAATAATGAAGAAATGGTAGGGAATGAAACCCTCAGGGTGTATAGCTAAAACCACTGAGGACATATCCCGGCGACTTTATTTCTGCAATTATGTTAATGATTTTCTCCTAAGGAGCTAAAGAAATAAGCACTTTCAGGAACATTGTGTACAGAGTTGGGCAAACCGACACCATAGGAATAAAATTACTTTAAAAAAAATGTTTATTTTCCTTAAACCTGTTATTTTGCCTGAGGATGAAGAAGGGAAGATAGAAGTGACAGAAAAGAAGTAGTTTAACAGTAAGTGGGGGGAGGGGGCTTGACCAGGGGGGAAAGAATGATACTTACCTGCTGCCTGTCTCTTTTCTGAGGAACTTCAGTCCAGGAAGTTGTGGGTTGTGAAGAGAAAAGACAGGAGTTAAACACTAAAGAGGCAAAATACCACTGACAAAGATCCCTGTACCTGAAGTTTTAATGGGAAAAACAAATGAAACAAATAAAGCAGTCAAAGAATTGCCAGAGCAAAAAGCATGATTGGTTACATCAATTCTGACATGTACAGCAATCATAGGCCACATCCTGTTATCCAGTGCATGGAACAAGTTAATAACAATAAATGATTTGACTGACAACCGGAAGAATATACACCAATGACGAGAACAAATGTATCCTATCATCATACAAGAATACATCTCATCACTGAGTGACAATACGACACATTACTGTCCTAATTTATTCAATAAGGGAGCCACAAGGCACACCATGTTCATGTCATGACATAGTTCACGAGTGAACAATAAAATGCTCCATTGTTTTATCTTTCTTCTACCGCTGTGCCAGATACCATCTCATCAGTGGGCTGTAGTATGGCACTTGTTGCACCATGATACCTAATCACAGTGCTAACTTATTGCACTTTTCTTTCAAACGCGGCCCACCTTGCCTGTTAATATCATAGTGCTTCAGGGTGAGGAGTCACTGACGTTGATACTTGGAGTTTTGGATGAAAGGCTGCACTGCTTGGGAAGGTGGGTGGCTTCCTCGGTCATTTGCTATATACATGGTATAGCCAGGAGAGGCGCAATCTGGTATCCTTTGTTGTTACTTGACTCTAAATACACCACTTCATGTCATTCATTTGAACATTTTCTGGTGAGGGGAGAACACAGCACCCGAACCCACTCTCTACTTCCAGACTCACTCACATTTTCAACTCGGATCTCAACTATCTGCCCCATCACTTTTAGGCTTTGCCAGCTGCCACTGTCCACAAACCTAGCCTAAGTCTATTTGTAAGAAATTTAAGTATTACCTGCGAAGGGTGCGAGTCACTCACAAGTAAAAGAGCCGCAACTGTGTTATTACTGGGAACCAAGCACCCCATTGAACCACTTGACTCTCTCAGGGTAGTGAAGCAGAGCATCCAGAGGCCTACTCACAGAAGGTGATGTGGGCTAGCAATCCCAGTTCAATGGCACGCCACAACGCTCAATACATTATCAACCAGTCAGCGCTTTTTCTTTTAAAACAGACTTTGATTACACAAACACCACTAAATACTACATATTAATTTACAAATATAGACATGGCATAGATGGAAATACCTTTGGTGACTCCTCAGATCACATTTCAACCTCTAGGTGGCCCAGAACCCCATAATCGCAATACCCTCCTTTACCAGATGCGACACAACAATATAAAGAGGTGTCATTTTAAATAAGACAGGCCTATTGCTTTATGATAGGGGCTCCCCGTTAATAACAATAATCATTCTGTCATTGTAATGTATTATAAAGGCCTTATAATCAGGGTATTAGGGTGTCACAACATTAATAGAATCAGCCACATGTTTTGACTCAACCCTGCATCACCCTTTAATTCAACGGAACCTGTATTAATAGTCACAGACATTCATTATAATGGTAAGCATTCATTGTTCAATTTCTACCTTGACAATAAGGCACTTGAATTCAATACCATATGTGAGTCTGAGACTTTCTTCACAATCTACAGCCCACAAAATGCAGCTATAGCACCAACCACTAGGAGTTCCAAAACTCTGGAGCTCAAAAGCAAAACTTCTGCTCCGGGAATGCTTGATAACAAAGCGATACCTCTCCCTAAGTCATAAGTTTTTAGGTTCCAGGAGAACTAGGGTAATTTGTTTAAATACATAATATGGGCGCTGCTGCTCTCTTGCAGCTTCCCGAAACTCTTCAATCAAGACATTTGTAAAGCACGCTACTCACCCTTGAGGGTCTCAAGGCACCCATTGGTGGTGCTCCTCCCCATTTCTGGAACCACCACAAGCAAATAAATATGCAAATTGATCACTCTTGGGGCATTATGAAGCACTGCAGCCCAAGGTATGTGAATATTTTATGAGCAGTATTGCTGCTGTGCTCAGTAGCCACTCGCGGAGGTATTTCCTATTGTGGGGGGGTGCCACGGTCCCACTCGTGGCACCAAAAGGATGGAGGGAGGGTTTGTAGGTGCCGCCAGGTGAAGTCCCAAGGGGCCTAGGAGCTGGTATTCTTCCTTCTGGCGTTTCCCAGCAGGAGTTGGTTATGTTCCCTGCCTTCTTTGAGCATGTGCAAGGAACTGTACATCGGTCTTGACTCACCTCATCATACACAGGCCCAGTGGAATGGGCAACACACCTGGCCTACCTTCTTGCTTTGTGTACCAGGATTGGGAGCCCCGGACATTCGTTGATGTGGCTGGTCCATGGAAGTGGGGTCCCTGGCACAGAAGATTGCTCAGGGAGGGCTGTCACATGCACAGCCCTCTTCACATGAAGTATTAATATAACATTGTGCTGACCCCTAGGGGCTTGATCCGCCCTTGGCGAGATTCCCCTAAATGCGACGGAGCGGCACACACTCGTTTTTCTCATTCAAAAGGCAAATCGTTAAAACAGATATCTCTGGCTCCATTGGGCAGATTTTCTTTATCTTTCATCATTCTATTTTTGCTGTTGATGGCCAGGCCCAGTCACCAGGTGCAATTTTATGAGGCATCTTAGCATCTCTAAAGGGAACTTTGTATGAAGTGCTGGATCTTTACTCCTACCTGCACCAGACCTGTCCTCGGCCTGTGTGCCGGAGGCTCTCTTCTGTTTGGGGGCCTCTGCCACAGCACTCCAGCCAGCAAGCAGAAGACTCTCCCTGCCACTCTCCCCAGGCTTTATGACCTCCTGGTCATCTTGAGGGGCATCTGTGTCAGTAGCAGAGTCCAGGGCAGGTGTACAGAAGTACTAGGGGAAACATCCAAAATCCCCCACCAGAACCTTTCCCCTAACTGGGGTCACTAGCCATCAAGAGACCCATCCTTGTCCTAGGTGTCAGCTGGAGCCAAAGCCCTAAGTCCATCCTTGTAGGGCATCAGGTGGCTTCTTCCTCCAACTGGGCATCCTTCCACTGTTGTCACCTCCAAGTCTAGAGTTTTCCTAACTGTCTCTTACTTGTGCATGGGTTTTTAAGTGGGAGTGGAAAGTTCTAGATGCCAGGCACCCCAGCCGAATCCTAGGAAGCCACATCATCCTTTCACACCTGTCCCATCCTTCCTGAAAAGCATTCCAGGACAGTCCACAATAGTGACTTCCAGTTTTCTCTAGTAAGAGCTCCTCTGAGGGCCTCAGCTCTGACCCTTTCTGTGACAGCTGTCTGGCCTTTACCCACCAAAACTTTGAAGGAGAGCCCTTACTGTTGGTGCTCCAGAGGTCTGGGCTCACTCCTTTGATCCAGTGGGCCTGCCCAGGTGCAATGTGACAAGCTAATTATCAGATGCAGATTTCCACCCCACCGCTTCCCTTCCCAGGAATCAATGATGATTGCCCTTTTGTGCGGGAGGTCTTTGATCCTTCTACTAGGGAGTAGAGTAATTAACGTGGCTGAGTATAGGGGATAAAAGAGCTGGCATCTGACTATGATCTGGGCCAGAGAAATATGACACGTCCCATAAGGTGTGGATGTAGTATGTTGGGAACTGTAAATTCAAACGCTGGGTGCATGCTTCTCCCCATATTGATACTTGCCTGTACCTTGTAGGTCGCAGTGGAGTTAAAATGTACTGGCTGAGCAGCAAGGGTCAAAGCAAAATAGATAAATACACCAGATATAACAGGAACTAGTCGTACAGTGGAGAAACAATAGCCCCCACGGTGCGGAGGAGCCCCCAGCTCCAAGGGCCCCCCTCCGGCACTGTGCAAGGGTGGGCACAGGAGCTCTTCACTAGGTGGGGGTCCCACCTCCAGGCACTTTGCAGGGGCTCCCCTCGGGTTTCGTTACGCGACTGTATTTTTCCTGTCCTGATTCACAAACTTGAAAATCAGTGTATAAATATTGCTCTCCCTCCCCTGTATAAGTAAAACCCTAAGCTCACACCAGTTTTATTAAATTCAGATTCAATAACACAGGCAGCTTCACCCCTTTGCTTGGTTTCATAATGCCTAGAAATAAAAAGTTCACAGTGCACACATTAAACACTGAACGGAACACGGTATGAATAACTCATATGCATATTGTTTAACAGCGTGAATTAGCATCAGGGCTGTGGCCCTGGGCTGGTAGTGTAGCTCTAAAGTCAAGCACATGATCCATGCGGAAACTGATTCTTATTAGATAGTTACACACAGGTACTGCAGAGCAGGAGTGCCCATCTCTGCATGTTTTGGCCTGATATGCAGATTCCCTAATCTGCACTTGCTCCTGGCCAGGGTAACTCTTCGCTTGTGCCTGGCTGATCACATACTAATACCTATATAGTGTGTTGAGGCCTGGATAAAGGTTAATGTAGTATGGTTTTTTATGTGTCTTCTTCCTCAATTAGTTTACAACCTTACATAGACTGGACACCATTGAGGGTAATCACACTATCAAATTGTCCATAGTATGTAACTTTAATACCTGTACAGAGTCAGAGGGACCATGAACAGGGCAGCCTCTTCCCCAATAGAAATATAGGAGTCCCATTAGTCAGGTTCAATTTCTGAAATTGTGTGACGTAGGTGCCTTGTGGTGAGTGTATAATCCCTTCCTATTGCGTACTTGCTCACAATTGTGAAATCTGTGCACAGGTCATACAACTGCATATTTATGTCACTAAAAAAATGGTTACACTAGTGTTTTAGTTAGGGGAATATTTCAGAGACAACATAACGTTTTAAACTAAAAAAAAACACTGACATTTACCAGTTATGGTTATCTCAAGCAACTATAATTCGTGCCATAAAGTAACTAAAACATGGGCCCATGCCATGCACAGTCTTGTCATCAATGTCATTTCAGGTGTTGCAGTCATGTTATCAATGATGTAATATGTAGGGCTGTAAGCAGTGCATGGTGGGAGAGCAAATGATAGTTCCTTTAGGCCAAGAGTATGGAGGGGGATGAGCGCACCTCTTCCTTCATTTTAAAGGGTCCCTGGAGCTGAAATCGGCTCGGGAGGGGGGACCTCCACGCATGACCCCTTCTCCAAGTAATTATAACTGTTGACCCCGATGCCCTTACCCACCCCAGGAGTCATTTAAATTTAAAAATAAATTACTCCACAGGATTGCTAAAAATCCGACAAGGGCTAGGGGGCAGAGTTTCCCTTACCCAAAGCCACGCTCGAAAGCAAGCCGACCAATGAAACCGCGTGCACACGTGCCGAGAAGACCATCTTGTACCTCAGCTGACACTAAAGGCAGTCAGTCAATCAATCAATCAATCAATCAATCAGGACACTTATTAAGCGCACTACATACCTGTGAGGGTCTCAAGGCACTGGGGAGGGGGGGGGGTGCTGCTACTGATCGAAGAGCCAGGTGTTGAGGAGTCTTCTGAAGGCCAGTAGGTCTTGGGTCTGCAGAAGGTTGGTGGGGAGGGTGTTCAAGGTCTTGGTGCCGAGGTGGGGAAGGATCTGACACCTGTGGTCGTTCTGTGGATGCGGGGAACTGTGGCAAGGGTGATGCCGGCGGAGATGGCGAGTGGGGGTGTAGAAGCTGAGTCGTCAGTTGAGGTATGCTGGGCCGGTGTTGTGGAGAGCTTTGTGTGCGTGGATGAGGAATTTTAAAAAAAGAAGGTTATCCTTTTGTTGACGGGGAGCCAGTGCAGGTTTCTCAGGTGGGGTGTGAGGTGGCTGCGGCGGGGGATGTCGAGGATCAGACGTGCCGAGGGGTTATGGATGCGTTGCAGTCGTCTCAGGAGCTTGGCTGATGTTCCTGCGTAGAGGGCGTTTCGGTAGTCCAATCTGCTGGTGACGAGGGCCTGGGAGACTGTTCTTCTAGTTTCGATGGGGATCCATTTGAAGATCCTGCGGAGTATTCGGAGAGTGTTGAAGCAGGATGCGGAGATGGCGTTGACCTGCTTAGTGATGGAGAGGGTGGAGTCGAGGATGACCCCTAGGTTGCGTGCATGGTTGGTGGGTGTCGGGGCTGTTCTCAGTGTGGTCGGCTACCAGGAGTCGTCCCATGGCGAAGGGGTGGGGCCGAGGATGAGGACTTCCGTTTTGTCCGAGTTCAGCTTCAGTCGGCTGTTCCACATCCATTCGGCGATGGCCTTCATGGCGGTTGGTTTTCATGGTGTGAGAGTCTTTGGTGAGGGAGAGGATTAGCTGGGTGTCGTTGGCGTAGGAAATGATGTTGAGGTCGTGCTGTCGGGCATCGTGGGCGAGGGGTGCCATGTAGATGTGGAATAACGTCGGGCTGAGCGCTGGGGTACGCTGCACATGATCTCGGTGGCACTGGAGCGGAAGGGGGGAGTGGGAAGGCGGACGCTCTGAGTTCTGCCGGAGAGGATGGATGTGGTCCAGTCCAGGACCTTCTCTTGGATCCTGGCGTCGTGTAGGCGTGTTCGTAGTGTGCGGTGGCAAACCGTGTCGAAGGCGGCTAACAGGTCCAGGAGGATGAAGGCCGCTGTTTTTCCATTGTCAAGCAGGGTCCTGATGTAATCGGTGGTAGCAATGAGGGCGGTTTCGGTGCTCTGATTGCTGTGGAACCCGGACGGGGACGGGTCCAGGATGCTGTTCTCCTCGAGGTAATGGGTCCGTTGTTTGTTGAAGATTTTCTCGGTGACCTTCTGCGGAAATGGAAGCAGGGAGATAGGTCGGAAGTTCTTGAGGTCCTTGCGGTTCGCCTTGGGTTTCGTGAGTCAGGCGTTGATCTCGGCGTGCTTCCATCTTTCCGGGAAGGTTGGTGTCTCGAAAGAGATGTTAATTATTTTCCGGAGATGAGTTGCGTTGGCTGTGAAGACTTTGTTGAAGATGTGGTGAGGGCATGGGTCTAACGGTGATCCGGAGTGGATGGCGTTCATGATCTCGCTGGTGTCTTCGTCGTGGACGTTGATCCAGGAGAGCAGGCGGTTGGTGCGGGTGATGGTCGTGGGAGCGGTAGGTGTCGGGGGTCGCGGCGTTGAAGCTGTCGTGGATGTCGGCGATCTTGCGGTGGAAGAAGGTGGCCAGTGAGTCGCATAGGACTTGCGAAGGGGGAATGTCGTTGTTGTTGGAGCTGGGGTTGGAGAGCTCCTTCATGATGTTGAAGAGCTCTTTGCTGTTGTGTGCGTTGTTATCTAGGCGGTCTTTAAATGAAGCCCTCTTGGCGGTTCTGATGAGTTGATGGTGTCTGTGAGTGGCGTTCTTGTGGGCTTTGTGGCTGTCGTGATCAACAGGGAAGTAACTAGAGGAGGGCAGGGGCAACTGGCCCCCAGTGACATTGTTGACCAGTTGAGGCCCAAAGGCCAAATGGGGCCGTCTGAAGGCTGGATGATGCTCTATTAAGGATAGCTTCTGGTGTCTGAAGGTGACCTCCGAGGTCCAGCTGAGATCCCTGAGACTGACATAGGGTTTCTGATAGCCAGCTGAAGGTGTTGGATGGCACAGTGATGGTCAGGGCAATGATAGGACCCACTGGGGGTGAACGAAGGTCTTCAGAGTGCATGCAGGATGCATCTTGAGGGCATGTCATTCTCATAATAAGAAAATGATGAGCGGAGGCAGGAGGCTTAGATTCACAGATAGAGGAGGTCTGACAATGCATATGTGTAGATTGTCAAGTGGAGGATATACACCGTACACCATTTTGACCTTGAAAGGGGGCACAGAGTACAACAAATAATGAGCACCTTCTTCAGATTGGAGCACCACAAAGGCAAAGTCAGGTCAGTTAATCATGCAAGATATATTACAAAGAAACAGCAGTAACTCCAGAGGCACAATAAGTGTGTATACACATAGAGGGCAGTAATGAGGTATTGGCCTCTCGGGCAGCAACCAAAGGAAAAAACATGCACACACAATCACTCAGGACAGTGGCAACCCACTTTGCACTTAATCACAACACTCATTTTGATTACACTCAAACATGCAAACTATGCATTTTCAGACTTTGAAAACAGGTCGAGAAGAGATAACATACGAGTGCGGAAGCTGAGAGAGGTAACTGAAGGTACTTACATCACTGGATGCCCCAGTGATCTGTTGTAATCAACTCAGAAGGAAGACATCAATTTTTAGTCTGAATAAAGGGGGGCCTATACAACATAGCATCCAGATGGCCTAGCGAGGGAGCCTGATCCAATGCAGTGTCAATCAGTAAGCCTACAATATGACCTGGATGCAGCTGCACTCCTGAAACGGAGATAATATCGACCAATGGTATCAGCACCAGATAAGCGCCAAATCACATACTGATGAATGTTCCCTGTACAAAAAGAACAGTTGATGGACAGAATGCAGAACATTCACCCCGTGAGGCACAGGGTCAAGACTGATTTACATATGGCGAGGTCTAAACTGGGGTGGGACGGTGAGCAAAAGAATGAAGGATTTAACCCAGATCTCTTGACTGGAGGTGAATGTTTTCATTTGTTCCGCATACCGTCCATCAATTGTGTAATTGTGTTTCTTTGTTTTCTCGCCCTAAATGCACCGGGTATGCCCAGACGTGGGTTCCGGGCTCACTGTGCCATTGGATTCAAGCTATATTGGCTGATGAGGGGTGAAACCCCGAAACCAGTCCTAGAATGCTTATTTCCGGTCCAGAGAGGACCTGGCTTACCATTTCAGTCTGGACTGTTCCCATGAAACACAGGGTCAAGACTGATTTGCATATGGCCACGTCTAAACTGTGGTGGCATGGTGAGCAAAAGAAGGATGGATTTAACCGAGATCTCTTGACTAGGAGTGAATGTTTTGATTTGTTCTACATTCCGTCCATCAATTTTGTGTCTTTTGGATATTCCCTGTAGGCGTGCAGTCAAAGTGTAATAAAAAGGAAATCATGATATCTTCAATTGAAGCAGAGCAAGCCTATAAGTAGGTGAGGAAGAATTGAAAATTTGCTCGGAATACAAAACCAAGCTATCAGGCTTTGTGGGGAACAATAAACACCAGAAGGCAAAATGACATACCATTAACAGGGTGATACAATACCACCATGGACAACCAAAGAGGCATGAATGTGCTTACAGGCAATCCTGGTTTGTGAACTCCAGATTGAATAAGGGAGAGAGATGCTGCCCTACTAGGTAATGTGAATCTCTGGAAACTGCAAGTTGGATCTTTACTTAGCCAGGCTTGCTTTTAAATGATGGACAGAGTCAAATTTATTGAAGGCAATTACTAAGGTCAGAGGCACAAGTGGTGGGGGAGCACCAGACGAGAGTGAGATTTTGACCTTGTTATTCCAGAAATAGACTTCTTTTTACAAGGGCAGAAAAAAGGCTTCGTATGGAAATGGACGTTGAAGATTCTGCCCAGTTAAGAGTGGCGTCTTTAGGTTGATATGGTTAAAAGTGAAAGTTGCAAATCTGAAAGATTTCTCCTTTTTTTGCAAGTTGTAATGAAATGCTTCTTATTGCATGATCACCCTGAAAGTTTTGGACTGATGGTGCTATTTTTTTAACTCTGATAGTACACTGAGGAATGCTAACCAGACCTCAGTGCCACTGTAGTTATACAAAATGAAGGAGTTGTGCCTAGGAAGATATTGAAAATGGAGGTTTGAAGCCTACACCTGGGGAGGGGGATCCTAATGATCAGGAGAGAGAGCCCTCACACACCTGAATGGGTGCCATGCTTCATCATTGGGCTTTGCTCCTCGTGGGGCTGGTGCTGCAATGCCCCGTGGCCCCCGAAAAGGGGCTCTTAGTCGGAGTTTTTCTGTTTTTTGCTGTATTGATGTGCTTTGTGAATTAAAACTGTCTAAGTGGTACCTATCTATCTAGATTTAATAATGTGGTCCCCTTGACAAAGGGAAGAAGAAATAATGGAGTGCTGTCAATTGGGATCTATGGCCCATGATGGCCTCACAATAAGTGTAATAGGGTCGACATGTTGCACGCGTCTAGGGCCCAGGATGGATCTGCGGCACTTCCTGAGGACCGGAGAAAAAGCCCTACCCTACACCTAAATGGGATATGTGAAGAAAGTAGGTATTCCCCCAATGAAGTGGTATCTGCTATAACTATTTGTATGCAGATGTAAGGCTAGACAAAGGTTCCAACCCTGTTTCAAGATTCAATTATGCCCCTTAAGTCAAGGCAGAGTGTTGCATAAAACTGCGGACGACAGTGGTCCTGCGCTAGGTTGTGCCTGTAACCCACCCCTCTCTGCCTGCCTGGACATGAACCCATTACAAAACATATGTTGAATTGATGTACCCTAATTGGCATACGATGAATTACTTATAAATCCCTTGTATAAAGTATTGAGGGTACCCAGTACATGTAAGTTTGAGTGTCCACCCAGAGCTGCAGTACTGATTGGGCCAACCTGTGTGTGGCAAACTACAAAATGTCTCACATCCTGAAAGAGCAGTTTTAAAACTGATAGTTCGACTTTGCTATTTAAACCAATGACAAAGCCCCCACTTCCCTTAACAATATAAGTCTCCCCTAAGGAAGGCCTATAGAGCCCTAAGGCAGTGACCTCCATACTATTACGTAAGACATATACGTTTAATGTGTTCTAACAGCAAAACATCCAAATTGTCGTTTTTGCTGTAAAAAAGTTATTAACACTTCTGAAGCTTAAACATACAGTTCATTAGAAGGAAAACAAGGCTGGTAATGTATCAGACATATGGCAAAGGACACAAGGCAACAAGGCCTATAGAGCATAACTAAAATATTTTTACATTTTTCATATTTATTTTTATTGGGTGTTTAAACTTACAACAGTTGTGTCTCTCCAAGATCCAATTCAATCAAGTAATTATAAAGCCAAGTTACATTCATGAGTCCTATTCAGCAGCATCTACATTAGTGAAATTGCACACCAATGTCAACAACGTGCTATGTGACACATTTGTGCAATATACTGAGCACAACAATGTGCTATGTGACATATCCATGCTATATACTCAGGGCCTCTGGAATAATGCGAATCTATGGTTGCATCATTTTTCACATAATTATGAAATTGCCATGTTTGCCAGATAATCCATCATCTGCTGCACAATCTGCAGATTTTAACAAAAAAATGTTTGCAGCTCAAATGGATCAAAAGTTACTACACATGTGGTTGTGCACAGTGAAAGGCCCTTCGCAAAGGTTAACTGGTCATACTTCAGGTGCTTGTTTCTGTTTTTGGTTGTTAAACTGGTACTAATGAGGTGAAATCTTTGCCCAGACAGTATTACCATTGTAGGAAACCGGCTATTTCGGGTAGGCTAAGGCTGACGCCAAAGCCAGGCCGAAACCACCATTCCAGTCAGGGCGAAGGAAGTCACACGCCAAGATAACCCCTGCTCACCCTCTAGGTAGCTTGGCACGAGCAGTCTAGGCTAAACTCGGAGGCGATGGGTACACCACAAAAGAGACTCCACACAAGGTTATATTAAAATAACTTTTGTATTGTCAAAACATATCAGATAGAAATTACACATGTACATTGTGCCAACTGGCACGGCAATATTCACAAGGGATTATTTACAAGACAGGGTCACATGGGCCACTGTCTGAATCAACACTTTGCAGATATAGAAATACTTGTCAGTAATTAGAATAAAAGTATAGAAACTTCACTGTAACACAAAGTAACAGTTATAGATCACATCCAGTAACTGCTGGGAACAGGTAAGTACCACCTACGCAACCCTAACCCCTTAGGAGACTGTCACGCAGGGGACCAGGACCTCACTAGGACCACCTGTACTAAAAAGAACAACCCCCTAAGTATCACACAGCATTTAGGGGTCTAAGAAAGAACACATTACCCATGATGTATGAAACACATTCAGAGGAGTAGTAAAGGAAAACCACCTAAGTAGCACACAGCGTTTTAGGGGTCTAAGAAAGGACACATTACTCATGATGCATAAATATACATTCAGAGGAGTAGTAAAGAGAAACACATAATGCATAAACCTACACATTCAGCGGTGTTAAGAATAAAGCACATGATGCAATGAAATTACATTCAGAGGTACCAGAATAATACAGTAGCGCAATAGTCACATGATGTCTAAAAACATTCAGAGGTGCAGGAATAAGACATGATGCAAGAAATCACATTCAGAGGTACAAGAACCATACAATTGCGCAAAACCTACACAAGCCACCACCTGTGGCAGTCCCTAGGCCAACTGGCCTTGTTGGGGCTAGAATGCCCTGAGTCTCAATGTCAGGGGCCTAAACGATGCAGGGGCCCACTACTTGCTGGGCCCCTGGGAACACTCACAAGGACCTAAACGCTGCAGCTGGCACTAAGTGCTGCGCAGCTGGGAAGGCCGGGCACCTCTGTGCCATCTCTATCCCTCTCAGGGACTCACTCTCCATCTTGCGCCTAAACGGTGCAGCTGCCCACTAATTGCTGGGCAGCTGGAGACAAACTGCGACCGGGCTCTCGCTAGCCCTTAGGAGACAAAACTGCGCCAAACTGTAGGAGCCACACAGGCTCTGGGCAACACTACACAGACGTTGGAGCCACACAGGCTCTGGGCACCCCATGCCCCCCATGCGGGGGCCACACAGGCTCTGCAGGCAATGCCCCCATGTTGGAGTCACACAGGCTCGGCGTCACGTTGGGGCGACCCGCTGCCAACCGGGGTCGCCCTTGAGGTCCTCCTGGCGATGCTCGCACTACTGGGGGCGGGGAGTCCCTCTCGGGGGACTCAGAACACAATGCCCCTTGATGCGGCCGCTGGGCTGGCAACCCAATGCCCCCTGGACGTTGGAGCCTCGCTGGCTCAAAGCCCGCAATGCCCCATAACCCTTCTGGGGCTCCATCCTACGTTGGGGCGGCCCGCTGCCAACCGGGGCCGCCCTTCCCGTACCTCCATCTCTACGTGGGAGCGGTCCACTGCCATTCGGGACCGCTCTGGACCTGGTGCCCCCCCACCGGCACCGCCAGCAGCCTCACGGAGCCCCCAGCCCTCTCACTCACCGGGCTGTCTTCGGCGGGGCTCCTCTGCTGGGCTCTCCTTCGCCGGCGCTGCTCTCCCGGCTCCTCTCCTCGGCCGGACTTCCTGTCTCTGCAGGGCTCCCTCAGCACACGGGAGCCCTGCCAACCGGCCGCCTCGTCTCCCTGGGGCTCCCTCAGCCGAGAGGAGCCCCGTCCACCGCCGCCATCTCCCGCGCCTTCTTCCTCTCCTTCCTGCCGACTGCGGGGGGGGCGGGGCTTCCGGCCGGCCGCAACAGGATTGGCCGGCCGGTCAGTCAATTCCGGGTCGCCGCGGGCAGCGCGGCGGCCCGATCCTTAGGCAGGCAGGCGGGGGCTGATTCCTTCTACGGGCCAGATACCGGGTGGGCACCGGCCATGGAATAGAGCGCTTCTAAGCGCTAGGGAAAATGAGCAGAGCGCTACCCGCGCTATAATCGAAAATGGAGCGCTCCTCAGCGCTAGGGAAAGTCCAGACAAAGCGCTCTCAAGCGCTTGGGGAAAATGAAGCGCTCCACAGCGCTAGACAACAGGCAGAGCGCTCCCAGGCGCTCAGGGGGAAGCACAGCGCCTCCAGGCGCTAGGAGTACAGCTCCCGCGCTCCTCCCCAGGAAAATGCAGCTTCTCCATGCTGCCAAAGCCCCAGAGCTTCCCAGGGGGGGCAAAGCCAGGTCCCCCCATCAGCCCAGGCAGGCAGAGGGGTCCCCCAGGAGTCCAGGAAAGTCCATCAGGAGTCCAGGGGCTGGGCAGGACTCAGGGATTCCCTGAGCCCAAGCAGCAGCACGCCCCTGGCAGATTCAAGTCAGAAAACATGAACAAATTGGAAGGGAACACAGCCCCTTCTTATACACAGAAAAGGCTTTGAAGTCTTTTGAAGTCTTTGTGTAAGCGAGCCCTAAGCCCTGGGTGTATCTGGTTTCCCTCTCCTGTCAGCCTCACGTCAGAGGTGACAGTGGGCCATCCGGAGGGAGAGGCAGCAGGGTGGGCTGACAGGCACCGCCTGGTACCACCAGAGCTCTTCCCTCCCATCCGTGACAGCAGATGGGGGCCTTTCATCTACGGCTGACTCAGACCCCCTCCTCCGGGGCCCTGCAGACCCCGTCCTACTCACCAGACGGTCCATCTACCAGCAGGCCCAGGCATGCCTGGGCCAGGCCCATCAGCCAATCACGCGCCAGCAGACTCACTACACAATTATGCCAACTTCTAAAAGTAGCACTTCTAGACTAGACACAGCCATGCCGCATATACCATTCTGCAGCATTCATTCTCACGAGTTTACACATATCAAACTCGACCCTGCACTCCCCATGCATCAGGAATCTACCATGGGCATACATATTCCCCATTCATTCCTATGGGAGGGCAGGTCACTCACCATCCATCCACAGAGAGCACACGCACTTTACACTGCACCACAGTGAAAAAGTGCGCAGAGGCCTAAAATCACCAATCCAGGTTCCAAAAACAGGCTAGGAAAAAGCAAAAAGTCACGGGGTGAACCTGCCCAAAGGACCGGGTCCAACACATCCCCCTTCCAGCCAAAACGCAGGGTAGACCAATCACTACACTGATGGTCTTCCATGCTTTGGGCGACAAAACCACGGAGATGGGCCTGCAGGGCAGGGCCACCTTACAGTTTTTCGCCACTCTGAACCCACAGGGATTTCCCTCAACAAAAGCTCTCTGACACAACTAGGATACCCCACTGGTACACACTAGTCATCCACAGCCAGGACCAGGCCCTAGGCCATCCAAAGATCACAGGTCCTAACCAATCCACAGAGTGGGGGCAGAAGCCCCTGGCACACAACAGCCAATCTCCACTCTCTATCTCAGTGTAGCTACAACTACCACTGATCCAACAACCTAGGGTCCACACCCTCCGGCTGACTAGAGGTCACGGCAAGAATGCCCAACCCTACCTCTATTCTACCAATGTTAGAACTGGGGGTCTCTAGTTGGCAGAGGTAAGTACCTTAGACCAAGTAGGGACCCTTGCTTCTAGTCAGGGTGAAGGAATAACCCTCACAGGGAAGCACTCACAAGAACACAACTCTCCTACCAGATCAGGACCTCACTCCGTCACTGGTCTACCACGTGGAAACTATTCCACTTCTGAGGTACAAAGCACACAGCACAGTCCCTCTTCAAGCAGGTGGGGGGCACAGCACACAGCAAAGCCCCCTTTCCTCTACCTTAGTGAAAACAACAAACTGCAGGTGGGCCCCAGAGCACACAGCAAGGGCAGCCCCCTCAGTCTCTTCAGCTGATCTACTTGGGTAGAGATTCCTCTTGACCTGGAAGCTTCCTAATCTCCCAACATAGGATTTAAACCCTCAAGTTGCACCGGGGTCAGAAGTACACCGTCCTTCTGCACCCCCTTCCAGTTCTATGATCACAGGCACAGTATGTCTCAGGCTAGCCAGAGCACACGCCAGCGGCGTAGCAGCGACACACTCTCCTCCAGTACTCCCTATCACAGGATGATTCTCAGTATGTTCCAGGCTGGACAGAGCACACGCCAGCGGCGTATCAGCAACACACTTTCCTCCCACCGGGGTCAGAAGTAAGGACACCGTCCCTCGGCACCCCCCTCCAGAGTTCTGCACCCTCCCACCTTGGAGCGGTACCCCTGGAAGCCAACGACCGGTCAGGACACTGATTACAGATGCCCTTCCCTCCAGGTCAGGGTGAACCTGAACCTGGCCTCCCCCCTCCTCGGGGAACGACCTCCAGAGGCCCCACAAATTGTCAAGCACTCTAGACGGTCAAATGCTCAGCGAGCCAGGACTTCTGCACCCTCCACTTAGGAGCGGTACAGCCAACACCAGGACCGCCGGAGTTCCTTATTACAGACGCTCCCCTTCCTCTAGACACAGGAAGATCCTCCTCAAATGACTTATAAGTACAGCCTAGGCCCCTGACTTGGCGCTCCCTTAGGGAACCCTCCAGGCCCTGAGACAGGGTTTCGGGCCAACGTGGGACACACCGTCCCACACTCACTCCGCCTCCACTGAGACAGTACGTGAGCCCCTACACCCCTACCATCCTAATGGGACCTAGCTGGGCTACACATGAACCTCTTCACCTACACAGGATCATCAGATACACAAGCCACTACTGTTAGAATCACTCCCTAATGTCTCTGTAAGACATCCAGCACACCGCCAGACATCCACCTTCTTGTCCAAATGCCTCTGCAGGACCTCCTGCACACCACCAGAGGTACACCTCACGTGCAAGCTCCTTAAAAAAAACTCACACCAACTCCTCCAGTTCAACACAGCACTCATCCACACACTCCCCCTCCAGACTGGTGAGACAGTTCCTCACTGCCTCTGACTCTCAACCTGTCACTCTCTTACTGAGCACCAGGCACCATACTCTGGGAACTGGGAATGGGAATTCACGCACTGGACACATTTAAGCTGCCACCACTGGATCCTACCATACTGGGGAATCCAGACACACACACTACACTCAGGGAATAACCACTCTCCTGAGTAAGCAATTTCTCCTCCACACTCCCTCTCTTCCCTCTACCCACACAGGGACAGGAACAGGAATTGGACCCTGGACCCGGCAAGGGATTCCTAATCTACGGGAACCTCCCCTCTCTACTGGCGTCCCGCCCTGTCATTTTCTCTCATCTGCCACTAAACATAAAGTGCAGGAACACCATCTGAAAATGACACTCTTGAGGAAAAACAAAATCAAAAACAATAATCCCAAATATGTGACTATCTGAAAAACGCAGAGTTTTTGTAATGTAGCCAGTTGTTGCTATGGCACTGTGCAAATACAAGTCCAAATCCGCACCGCTGACCCACCAATGTAGGAAACCGGCTATTTCGGGTAGGCTAAGGCTGACGCCAAAGCCAGGCCGAAACCACCATTCCAGTCAGGGCGAAGGAAGTCACACGCCAAGATAACCCCTGCTCACCCTCTAGGTAGCTTGGCACGAGCAGTCTAGGCTAAACTCGGAGGCGATGGGTACACCACAAAAGAGACTCCACACAAGGTTATATTAAAATAACTTTTGTATTGTCAAAACATATCAGATAGAAATTACACATGTACATTGTGCCAACTGGCACGGCAATATTCACAAGGGATTATTTACAAGACAGGGTCACATGGGCCACTGTCTGAATCAACACTTTGCAGATATAGAAATACTTGTCAGTAATTAGAATAAAAGTATAGAAACTTCACTGTAACACAAAGTAACAGTTATAGATCACATCCAGTAACTGCTGGGAACAGGTAAGTACCACCTACGCAACCCTAACCCCTTAGGAGACTGTCACGCAGGGGACCAGGACCTCACTAGGACCACCTGTACTAAAAAGAACAACCCCCTAAGTATCACACAGCATTTAGGGGTCTAAGAAAGAACACATTACCCATGATGTATGAAACACATTCAGAGGAGTAGTAAAGGAAAACCACCTAAGTAGCACACAGCGTTTTAGGGGTCTAAGAAAGGACACATTACTCATGATGCATAAATATACATTCAGAGGAGTAGTAAAGAGAAACACATAATGCATAAACCTACACATTCAGCGGTGTTAAGAATAAAGCACATGATGCAATGAAATTACATTCAGAGGTACCAGAATAATACAGTAGCGCAATAGTCACATGATGTCTAAAAACATTCAGAGGTGCAGGAATAAGACATGATGCAAGAAATCACATTCAGAGGTACAAGAACCATACAATTGCGCAAAACCTACACAAGCCACCACCTGTGGCAGTCCCTAGGCCAACTGGCCTTGTTGGGGCTAGAATGCCCTGAGTCTTAATGTCAGGGGCCTAAACGATGCAGGGGCCCACTACTTGCTGGGCCCCTGGGAACACTCACAAGGGCCTAAACGCTGCAGCTGGCACTAAGTGCTGCGCAGCTGGGAAGGCCGGGCACCTCTGTGCCATCTCTATCCCTCTCAGGGACTCACTCTCCATCTTGCGCCTAAACGGTGCAGCTGCCCACTAATTGCTGGGCAGCTGGAGACAAACTGCGACCGGGCTCTCGCTAGCCCTTAGGAGACAAAACTGCGCCAAACTGTAGGAGCCACACAGGCTCTGGGCAACACTACACAGACGTTGGAGCCACACAGGCTCTGGGCACCCCATGCCCCCCATGCGGGGGCCACACAGGCTCTGCAGGCAATGCCCCCATGTTGGAGCCACACAGGCTCGGCGTCACGTTGGGGCGACCCGCTGCCAACCGGGGTCGCCCTTGAAGCCCTCGGAGCTTCCTCCTGGCGATGCTCGCACTACTGGGGGCGGGGAGTCCCTCTCGGGGGACTCAGAACACAATGCCCCTTGATGCGGCCGCTGGGCTGGCAACCCAATGCCCCCTGGACGTTGGAGCGTCGCTGGCTCAAAGCCCGCAATGCCCCATAACCCTTCTGGGGCTCCATCCTACGTTGGGGCGGCCCGCTGCCAACCGGGGCCGCCCTTCCCGTACCTCCATCTCTACGTGGGAGCGGTCCACTGCCATTCGGGACCGCTCTGGACCTGGTGCCCCCCCACCGGCACCGCCAGCAGCCTCACGGAGCCCCCAGCCCTCTCACTCACCGGGCTGTCTTCGGCGGGGCTCCTCTGCTGGGCTCTCCGGCGCTGCTCTCCCGGCTCCTCTCCTCGGCCGGACTTCCTGTCTCTGCAGGGCTCCCTCAGCACACGGGAGCCCTGCCAACCGGCCGCCTCGTCTCCCTGGGGCTCCCTCAGCCGAGAGGAGCCCCGTCCACCGCCGCCATCTCCCGCGCCTTCTTCCTCTCCTTCCCGCCGACTGCGGGGGGGGGGGGGGGCGGGGCTTCCGGCCGGCCGCGACAGGATTGGCCGGCCGGTCAGTCACTTCCGGGTCGCCGCGGGCAGCGCGGCGGCCCGATCCTTAGGCAGGCAGGCGGGGGCTGATTCCTTCTACGGGCCAGATACCGGGTGGGCACCGGCCATGGAATAGAGCGCTTCTAAGCGCTAGGGAAAATGAGCAGAGCGCTACCCGCGCTATAATCGAAAATGGAGCGCTCCTCAGCGCTAGGGAAAGTCCAGACAAAGCGCTCTCAAGCGCTTGGGGAAAATGAAGCGCTCCACAGCGCTAGACAACAGGCAGAGCGCTCCCAGGCGCTCAGGGGGAAGCACAGCGCCTCCAGGCGCTAGGAGTACAGCTCCCGCGCTCCTCCCCAGGAAAATGCAGCTTCTCCATGCTGCCAAAGCCCCAGAGCTTCCCAGGGGGGGCAAAGCCAGGTCCCCCCATCAGCCCAGGCAGGCAGAGGGGTCCCCCAGGAGTCCAGGAAAGTCCATCAGGAGTCCAGGGGCTGGGCAGGACTCAGGGATTCCCTGAGCCCAAGCAGCAGCACTCCCCTGGCAGATTCAAGTCAGAAAACATGAACAAATTGGAAGGGAACACAGCCCCTTCTTATACACAGAAAAGGCTTTGAAGTCTTTTGAAGTCTTTGTGTAAGCGAGCCCTAAGCCCTGGGTGTATCTGGTTTCCCTCTCCTGTCAGCCTCAGGTCAGAGGTGACAGTGGGCCATCCGGAGGGAGAGGCAGCAGGGTGGGCTGACAGGCACCGCCTGGTACCACCAGAGCTCTTCCCTCCCATCCGTGACAGCAGATGGGGGCCTTTCATCTACGGCTGACTCAGACCCCCTCCTCCGGGGCCCTGCAGACCCCGTCCTACTCACCAGACGGTCCATCTACCAGCAGGCCCAGGCATGCCTGGGCCAGGCCCATCAGCCAATCACGCGCCAGCAGACTCACTACACAATTATGCCAACTTCTAAAAGTAGCCCTTCTAGACTAGACACAGCCATGCCGCATATACCATTCTGCAGCATTCATTCTCACGAGTTTACACATATCAAACTCGACCCTGCACTCCCCATGCATCAGGAATCTACCATGGGCATACATATTCCCCATTCATTCCTATGGGAGGGCAGGTCACTCACCATCCATCCACAGAGAGCACACGCAATTTACACTGTACCACAGTGAAAAAGTGCGCAGAGGCCTAAAATCACCAATCCAGGTTCCAAAAACAGGCTAGGAAAAAGCAAAAAGTCACAGGGTGAACCTGCCCAAAGGACCGGGTCCAACACACATGTTTAAAAACAATGAAGTAATACTATCATAAAATGTGCCTCGTTACACCACATAATCTTCCTTTCTTGTTGTATATTTAGTTAACCCTGCCGCATAATTCCAGGGACTCTATATATATATTTATATCTACTAGATAATCCAAGCACTTTTTGTTCCACCTACATGCTTGTGTGGCAACCAGTTATATTGGAAGGTGTCATCCACTGGTACCCAAACAGTAGGGCCATCTGGAAAAAGGAATATCCTTGTGGCCCAGCATCCTCATACTCAAAGAACGTTGTACTCCATCACCAACCCAACTCAGTTACTCTCAGTGTCTTAAGCCTTGTCAATCTGCAGTGCTAGATACGTGTTGACCGGTCCAAAATATATTTCATTCTGGATCTTGCCGGCCTCATGGACCAGTACGCCTCCAATTGTTCTTGCAGTATGTACATCTTTTAACAAATTTCTTTATCCACGGAGCCGATTCATGTCCCCAGTACATATTTGCAAGTAACAAGGACAACCCTATCAGCCAATGCAGACCAGAGCATATATGTATTAATTAAACAATTGTCCAATGGGACTCATTTATTGTGGAAACCTTGGATGTTAATTCGAGAGAATACGGAATTATTTTAACTTATTTACCAAACCCAAATTTAATTACAACAAGCATTTACAATGCAATGGCCTCGCCTTTGCAAAAGTTAGAACTATTGGAATTGTAAATGACAACATTTTTATTTATGTGTTGGTTTTGAAAACAGATAAATAAATGGCATTGTCATTTACAATGCCGATAGCTCAATCTCTCGCAAATCCGAGACCTATTGCATTTGCACACACACACACACACACACACAGCCACTCACACACACACACACACACACACACACACACACAGAGCCACACACAGAACCAAACACACAGAGCCACACACAGAGCCACAACACGCTTATTTTAGGACCTAATTCAGGGCGCACAATACATTGTGGTATAGATAAGACTAAGAAATTAGCCTTTATATGTTTACAATAGTTTTGAATCTAGTTACGACGTTTGCTCGCCGCCCAGTGATTCTGTGCAAATTAGTTAATATCCCCGCGTCATAGGCAACATGGCAGTAGGCAATCTCCTTATCGCAGTAGGATGTGGCGAAATGAACAGAGCTGCTGAGCAAGAAGCTGTTAGAGTCACGGCGTACGCTCACCGCCGGGTGATACTGCACTGGAGATTCTGCGGAGAAGATGCATTTTGCCTGCAGAGGAACACAGGCCTTGTCTGCATTTCCATTGCTACTTCTCCTGCCTCAAGCTACGAAGAAACGTGGGGAGTGCTGGCGCTGTAAGGGTTAAGGGCTGCGGGGCACACCGTGCGGCTTGGTCTGGGAGAACGACTCCGCAACCACACAGAGCCCTGCAAAATAAAGCTTGAATCACTGCGGGCCGGTCCGGACTGCCCCCCCGTGAGGAGACCCTGGGTGCCTGTCCGGGGGGCTCCGGGACGGGAGGGGCCTCGACCACCGGACTAGTACTGGCCAAGGGAGTCTGGGTAAACAGAAAGACAGGGGCCTTCAGTAGGGGTTTCAACGATGGTTTTATTGGGATATAGGTCTTTTTCATCGGGACGGTGACTCCGTCTCTCTCAAAAGGGATGTTCGGTGCAAAGTCACAAGCACGTCCTCCAGCTTAGTCAGGAACCGGGTGTTCTTTTTCCTGGATGGATGGTCTCACAGCTCCTGATTCTCGCCGGTACCCAAAACAGAAAGGAAACTCGGGTCAGCCTTCAGAGCCACACAGGATACCGTACAAAGGGCCGGGGGTGAGGGAAAAAACGCTAGTGTGAAGTGCTCGGGTCAAAAACAGGAGTGCAAGAAGTGCTCGTGCTCAGGCAGTCTTTAACAACTAGGACTGTACACTGTTTACACCGGGGGCTGCCTCCTCCTCCCTATCCACCCCGTGACCCGGCCCAGTACCTCTTGAAGCCACGCCCCTCCCGTGGGTGCGTGGCGGGGCGAAGCGTCCAACCGTGGGCCTCCTGGCTTGTCGTCCTCGGTCTCTCGGGTCTCTTTATCACGCCTTCCGTCCTCCTCGTTCACCTCCGCTACCAGGGAATCGCCGTCAGTCGTTCTTCCGCTACTTCCTCCTTTTGACGTCACCACGCTTGCGATGGGCGGGGTCTCGTCCCTCGAAGTCTGTTCCTTAAAGGCGCCGAACGTTGTGTGATCGTCCGGCCATCCGGACTCCGGCTCCTCAGTCCAGGCGTCCGGTGGGAGCTGTGGGGAGAACGTGGCAGGTGAGAGGGGGGCGGCGGACCACCAGTCAAGGGGGGGGAGTCCCTATCAGGCCGCCTGCCCCGTCACAGTGCCTAATACGTGGGACGCAATCCCAGTCTCGGAGCCCTTCGACCCATATTTATGCGGGTGGCAAGTGACCAGTAAGCGCTGCCATTTACTTAGTTACGGTACAAGCTGGAACCTGAGTAAGTACAAAAGTGGCCCAAAAATCACCGGGAGCCCATAAATATTGCACAAAACCCTGAAAAACAAAGAAGCAGACACTGTGGGACTGATGTGTAGAACACGCTTTATTTTGAAGCGAAAAAAAACCATAAAGGCGAGGGTTTTTGTTCCAATTGCTTCTTGGCTTCAAATATATTTTTCATTTTCCTCGGTACATCGAGAGACAGCCCCCCTAGGAGACCAGCACCACCGCGAGACCTCAAAATACAAGAACCCAATAAATATACATGGCCTTTTCTGCAGAGCTCGACACTTTACGAGGCAGATTTATCGCGCCACGAGGTTCGGCTTTGTGGATTCGGGGAATTGTGGATTCATGGAAAGGGTGACTGGCAGTGCGTGTACGTTAAAACAAAATAAAGGAGGCATGCATGCACTGAAAGAAATGCTACTTGTACGTATATCGGGGGTGGCGACACAGACACCATCGTACAAGGAACGTGTGTGTATGCATACATACGTTCCCCTACTGCGAACACCCCTCCCCCCCAAGCATCACATATAGGCCCATATATGCATGGTGTTGTGCCTGTCCTGGAAGGGGTAGAAGAGAAAGGCACTAAAAGGATGAAGAACGTGACGTGACATTGAGAGATGTGAAAAAGGAAAGGAAATGGAGGGAGAGATGGAAGGAGGGGCGGGGGGAGGGAGGGGAGAACCAGAAGGAGGGAAGAAGCAAGGGCGGAGAGAATTGGCTTGCAGGAAAGAAGGAAGGAGAGAATAATTTATGAAGGATGGGTGGAAGCAAGGAAAGAGAGGAGTGTGAGAGAGAGAGGAAAGCGAGTCAAGTAGTTTTAGGTTTGAGTAAATTGATGGGGGAAATGAAGTACAAGCGCTCGCCATGTCTCTAAGCCCCGTCCTTTTCAGACTGGGGGAGCGTGTTTTTCTTTCTCCCCTCTTCTCCATTGGCTGGAATGTAAACAACAGGTGTGTTTTTGACTTGTTGTTTACATTCCAGCCAATGGAAAGAGGAGAGAAAGAAACAAAAAAAACACGCCCCTCAATCCGAAAAAGACGGGGCTTAGAGCAACAAAATGACATCACTGAGCCCCCTTCTCCAATGGCTGGCCGCCGTTTAGGAGGCCAGCCAATGGAGAAGAGGGGCGGGGTTTACCCTCGCTACTCTAAGACATTAAGTCTTGCTGGCGAGACTGCGCATGTGCGCAGCCTACGCCAGTCTCGACCTATAAACCAATAGATCGCAGGGCACATTTAGTTTCCATCTGAAATACTTTGATTACAGTCATATTTAATAAACATTGAAGTGAGTGATCATAGTGCAGACGATGCAGTGCTCGAATAGTGAATATATTTACAACATACATCAACAAAGACACTATACAAACTCCAGTACATACCACTGTTCGTTTAGCCAGGTGTAGCATTAAGACAATAGGTTTACACACACCTGGTGGACCCTCCTTGACATATCCTAGAATTGCCACTAGTGGGGTGCATTGAACTCTATTACCAGTCACTTCATCAATGTAGTCTCCCACCTGTGTCCAAAGGTTCACTACAGCTGAGCACTGCCAAGCAAGGTGTAGGAATTCTGCAATGTGTATGCTACAAAGCAGGTCTCGCGCTTCGTTCCGCAATCCCATTGTAAAACTAAAATACTTGAAAGAGAACACTATTTATGACCAGAAAGATAAGGGGGACATTTTTCATACACTTTATCTACATTTATATATTAATAAGTTTGACAAAACTTCAAATGATGATCCAGGCCTTAAAGCTCGTCTACTTAACAGAGTTGGATGAATGAAAGAGAGAGTAGGTAGTAGTGGTCCCTGAGAGGGAAGAAACCGCACAATCTATCTATGGTATGTATTTTACCCTTAGATAAATAAATGGGAATCAATGTATCACTACAGTTGGGTCGGGGTGCTAAAGTAGCTTGAAACACCTACTATTAAAAGGTGCTATTAGCATATTAGAACCTAACATGCATACAATTTAGTCAAAGAACAAAGCTGTTACAGCACACCCTTTGTAATTTAAAATAATCCAAATATAGTATTGGTTAAGTTCTAGACACCGTATAACAGTTTATAAACAAGCATTTACAATGCAACGGTCTCGCCTTTGAAAAAGTTAGAGCTATTGGCATTGTAAATGACAAAAATTGTATTTATGTGTTGGTTTTGAAAACAGATAAATAAATGGCCCTGTCATTTACAATGCCAATAGCTTAATTTCTCGCAAATGCCACACACAAACACAGAGTCCCACACACATACATACTTACAGAGTAGTAGAGTGAGTAGTAGAGTGAGTAGTAGAGTGAGTAGTAGAGTGAGTAGTAGAGAGTGAGTAGTAGAGTGTAGTAGCGAGTGAGTAGTAGAGAATGAGTAGAGAGTAGAGTAGTAGAGTGATTAGAGAGTGAAGTAGAGTAGAGGAGATTGAGTAGAGAAGTGAGTAGTAGAGTAGTAGGGTGAGTAGTAGAGTAGTATAGAGTGAGTAGTAGAGAGTAGTAGAGTGAGTAGTAGAGTGAGTAGTAGCAATAGAGTGAGTAGTAGAGTAGTAGAGTGAGTAGTAGAGAGTAGTGTAGAGTGAGTAGTAGAGTGAGTAGTAGAGACTGAGTAATAGAGTAGTAGAGAGTGAGTAGTAGAGAATGCGTAGAAAGTAGTAGAGAGTGACTCTTCTTCTAAGCGTAGATTTGTACACAATATAATTGTGTAGGTTTCCCACAAGTGATTACAACTGCATTAAATACGTCAAGTTTGGAACAAATGTGTACAGAAACATGACAAAAGATATGGCCAAGGAAATGCCCATTAACATGGAAAAAGTTCAAAGAATATATCATTGAAATCCAGGGGAGGTTTCAATCTGGTACCCTGAATAGAGCAGTGATACAGCAAATCACAACCTTGCCAAGAGGCTGTTCACACTTTCAGCTGTTTAGGATTTAAAACACACCCCTATATGCATTGGGGCCGTAAGTATTTGTGGCTAGTATTAGAAAAGTTAAATTTTCTCTCCTCAACCTCCTTAGCATAAAGATTGTCTGCTTCCTAAAGGAATCATGTGCCCCCCAGAAGCAGCTGAAGCTGCAGAGAGCCATTTGTGTGCAAAGAATCGAAGGCATTGGAACGGAAGGCATGTGCCATGCAAATACCGATAGAACAATATAATATTAAAACAAACAAAAGCGGCTCAAAATAAGATAAAATAAATTATAAACTACTACCACTGCGTGAGAACCTGAGGTGGGAGCAGGGTAAATGCCCCCGGCCTGCCTTTAGCCAATGCTGCAGGATCCAAGCTGTCAATCACAGGGAACAGATGAAAGATGACGCCACGGGGTGTCCTTCCTCGCCCCATAGGCTCGGCTTAACCTAAAACTGACCTCGGATTAAGATATGTTGGTGACATAAACCAGAAAGCCATCAGCTTAGATTCTTGAGCAGAAGATGTAAGCATTGGCACATTTTCAAACACTCATTAAGGGTGCAGTAGGCCACAGAAAGGCGCAGGGGGCAACTGTGTGGTAGATAGTGACGCACTGCTACAGAGCACGACCGCAATGCCCCCTTCATTTCAGAAAACACCCTGACATCGAGCAGCTAGAACATACACTCTCTTTAATGGCACTGATGTCAAAGGCCAGCTGCCAACCGGCCGCATAATCAAAGAATGGAAACATCTTTCAGTCAACAAATCTCCAGTGGCTAAAATCCATACCCTATAATCTGAGGTTGATACAAATTACAAAGGCTTCTCGGTAAATAGTGCTTTACGCTCACAGAAACTGAGCTTCTACAACATATTTTGTTTTGCCTCTTGGGATCTGATCTGGCAGATGTGGAAACGCTTAGAATGGAAATGCAATCATTACAACTTTATTGCACTTTAAAAATGGATTTTGAGGCGTCCACCGGTGCAGAATGAACACGAGTGCAACGGGCAAGCTGAGCTAAAACAACTTTTCATGCAAACACCGCTCCCCCCCAGAAGACCCCCGCGCTAGCCATTGGTAGGCACAGTCACCCTGTACCACCGGACTCCCGCTCCTGGGAAGAATGGGAAATATTCTGCGAGCCGAGATAACTCTTTGCCGGATAAAATCTGAGTGCGTCGGGCCGAGGTGGCCAGTCTGCAGCTCCCGGAGGCCCTGGAAGTGTACGGCAGGTACAGTGGAGCCAGCGGGACTGTGCCTGGGAGGAGGCAATCTGTAGGCCGGGGCGGCCAGGGGCCCAACTCCACAGGGAGCGGTGATCTAGCCCCATCCACCAGATGGCGTGGGTTTCCAAAGCCTCACCAAACACACACCTATATTCACATTCCCAAAGCCTCACAAACCCCATACATCTGCACATACACATTCACACACACAAGCTCACCCGCATACACACCAGCAATATAAACGTACTTTTACAACAAAATGCCCACACACAATCCAAAAAAACAACGTTGTACACCCAGGTGCGCACTCTACAATTCGGCCATCGCACACCAAACTGCACAGGAAGTACACTGCCCGAGGCAAACACATACCACACACATACACAAACCACGGTCGTACATAAAAAATGCACCGCACACACATGCATCCTCAAACACAGACAAACGAGCACAGATACACAACAGACTACCCATGTCAAACAAGGAAACACAAGCGTTCACGCATGCACACATGAACACAAAATCACCACACGCAGGGCGGCTCTATTAAACGTTTCCCCAGCTCTGCGGTGTCGGAGACGAGCTTCGTTGGGGGCCGCAGCCCCGGCTCTACATCTGCTTCGGATTTGAGATGTGATGGGCGCAGCTCAGCACACCAAGCTCGTGTCTGGAGCGCACCTCAGTGTGCCACTAGTTAGAGTGTTAAAATCAATGCACGTCTAAGCGTTTATCTGTTTCTGGTGCCTCGTGAAGACAAGTGTATGTAGGAAGCGAGCTGCTGCAGTAGAACTAAATTTTGAACGTATGCGTGCGGTGCATATACACTGTACTTCACAGATCCTGATTGTTATCTCCTGAATCTGTAACTGTTAACCCGAATCAAGTTCAATGCCGTGAATGAGAGGTAATTGCGAAGAGCTGGTGCGGAGCTCCAAGAACACTTTGTCCCGGTGCTGAACTACTATTGAAAGTGTGGAGGGGGTGTAGCTCGAACACACACGTCCTCGTGTCAAAGGGCGCATGTGGCTTTCGCAATAGTAAACCTTTAGAACAGGTCTCCGGTGGCGCTGCTAATGTCTTTAGTTTTATGTCTGTATTTCGTGGTACCCCGGGCTTACCTTCGCTGTCTGTGTCGCTGCCATCATGATACACTGCGTCTGGGCAGGAAGTCTCGGCCGCTTGGAGGGCTGCGCGTTTATCATGGTAGGAGGAGGCGGCGTTTTCTCTGCAGATACCTTTACAGAAAGGCTCGGTGTCCAGTAGTACCAGCACTTTAGTTTTCCGCTAGAGCGTATGCGGTAGTGTTAATGTAATCACCATCTTAAACATATAATGGACTTCTTTTGATAAGATAAGCCTCTCTTTTACACCCATTCCAACATGGCCGCCGCTTTCATCAGATGTCCTGCTGAAGGCGCGGCAATACGGCTTTTAATCGTTCACAAGTGACTGCAAGCTACTTTAAAGAAAATTCAGTATGCTGAGTCATTTCTTCCCTGATTTTGCACTCAGGTTTCCTGATTCTACATCCGAATGCCAACCCAGACAAAGCTGTCTACAATTTTGCCATTTGCAGTGTATACACCATAAAAATTCAGGATTAGAATTTTCAGAAGTCATACATAAACAAGTCAGGTCCCGGGCCGCGCTGTGATTGGCTGACGTCACGGGGGTGTCCCGGGCCGGCAGCCAATCACAGCGCGGCTCGGGAATGACGTCACGGGGGTGTCCCGGGCCGGCAGCCAATCGCAGCGTGGCCCGGGACAAAGGGGCGAGGCTTAAAAAAGCACCAGAAACGCCCCCGAATCGCGTTTTCAAGAGAAAGCGCGATTGACAGCCTCTGTCTCCCAATGGCTAGCCTCCATTTATGGAGCTAGCCAATGATAGACAGAGGCGGGTCATCACCCGACATAGAACTCAAGAGGTTTTGCTAGCGCATGCGTACTTCGTACGCATTGCTAGGCAAAACCTAAAAAGATGGGGAACACACAAGGAGTAAAATGCAGAATAGTCGGAGGTAAGAGTATTTCTTCACTTTTTTATACCAGCTGATCTGTCAAGTTTTTCTTTATTTGTTCACTTTAGATGTATTGTACATCATATGGCTGTTCTACTAATGTCGCAGATCGCTTGGTATTGCTTATTGAAACTATGATGAAAAAAACATCCCACAATATCAATAAAGTCATGGCTATCAACCAGTCCAATCACACGACATTCACACGCAGTAGCCAGGATACTGCATGTATTAGTTTAGCACATTTTTTTGCTCCTATATTTCAACACCTCCTGTTTAAGGTCACAGCGGATACAGGTCTCATTCTCATGCTCTTGTGCAGTACTGTAGTATAGAATTTACCCCCCCACTATCCCCTCCTCCACGGTGAGGTCATGTGGTTCTCTGATACCCATCAGCGTCTTGAGGGCCCTTAGGAGTCTATTCTCAATAGAGTGTGAGATGTAGTTTGGCCTGTATGGGAGCAACAAGTGTGATCTCAGGGCGTACTCCAATCATGCCACACCATGGTGTTGCATAAAACCCGGAGGGGCAACACACATGAGTGGCTACCATCATATTTTAGGAGTTGTCTGGATGTATTGCACATATAAATGAATGGAAAAAAAGGAAATCAGGTATGTAAAAGACAGTAAGCCTATCAGCACGGCGGCTGTAGGTGCGCGCTTATTTTTAATTGTTTTCTAGCGCTTGACTTTTGTTCAAACTACTCACTTGTTTTTAATTGGGGAATTGCTCTTGGGGGAAACTGTCTACTGTTTAATATTTCGCTGTCTGTGGCACGACCTGGGACCCAAGTACCTCAACGACGAATGACCTTCTACACGCCCACGCGCCAGCTACGATCTACCAGCCACGCACTCGCCACCGTACCTCGCATACGCAGAACCACCGCCGGAGGAAGATCCTTCTCCTACCTGGCAGCCAAGACTTGGAACTCCCTCCCCACTCACCTTCGACGCACCCAAGACCATCTCTCCTTCAGGAAGCAACTCAAGACCTGGCTGTTCAAGCAGTAACACACCCCTTCCCCCAGCGCCTTGAGACCCTCCCGGGTGAGTAGAGTGCTATATAAATGCAGTGATTGATTGATTGATAGTGCAGTCAGTCCCCGGTCCACCATGGTCCCCTAGCGACTGATTGCTGTGGAGGGACACGGCTCCTCCCCCTGCTTCCGTCATTTCCGCTGACGGCAGAGCATTTAAATGAGTGGAGGCCTAGGCGGCGCAAAGATAGTATGGTGCCTGTAGCGCGTGCTTATTTTTAATTGCTTTCTAGCACTTGACTTTTGTTCAAACCACTCGGCGTAACACAAGCCCCCGCAGCCCCCGCTTTGCGGGGGGGCCTCGCGCTCCGGGGGGCCCCGGCCGGCCCCTCCTGACGTCATACAATACTCTGTGTGTAGGCTCTAAAATGGTGAGCAGTGCGGGCCCCGGCCGGGGCCCCTGCGAGTATTTGAAATGGTGCGGGCCGCGGGGCCCCGGCCGGGGCCCCTGAGTCTTTGAAAATGGTGTGGCGGGGCCCGGCCAGGACCCCTGGGAGAGAGGAGTCTTCGAAATGGTGCTGGGCCCCCGGCCGGGGCCCAGAGAGAGCAAGTCCGAAATGGTGGGGGGGGGGCCCCGGCCAGGGTGTGAGTGTTCGAGTGTGAGTGTGGCACTAGCAGTTATTAATTTATTTCCGCCAGTGCGTGCCACTCGAAATTCTCGAATAATCTTCTATGAAAAGAAATGGCTGACAGGGTGAGTCCTGACATAGTTTGTTTCACTTTCCGTTCCGCCGCGCGTATGCGCGTATGCCGCGGGGGGAGGGGAGGAAGGGGGGGCTGGCCTGTACGTACCAATGCCAGGCAGCCGGGCCCGGGCCCAGGGGTACAACACTGTCTGTCATGCGCAATAATCGCCGGCGGAAGAAGACAGAGAACAACGAACTTCGATTCGAATCGAAGACAATGCGGGCCGTCCGACACGTCCCCGCAGGGGACACAGATAAGAGGGCGGCCACCGTAGTGCCACAGGAAGGCACACGGGGCAGCCCAGCTCTTTAGGACCCGGGGGGTCCCGCGCGTCACGTCCTTCCCGTGGTGGGCGGGGGAGAGTATATATTCCTCCCCCGCCCACCGAGCGGCCTCTTTGTCCGCTGTCCCCTCACCCTGACGCCGTTTGGGGTGCACTCCGTGCTTCGGCCTGAGGCCTTGTCTGGCGACGGTGGGCTTTGTCTGGCGACGGTTTTTCGGACTTGTGGTGAGTCATCCCCTTCGGGATGGTTCTGTGTTTCTACTTGTTGGGTGAGGGGACTAAGGAAGTGATTTGGCATAGCGGTTTGCGCGATGCCCGGCCACGGCAGTTTGGGTTTCGGGATCACTTGGGTGGATACCGTCTCATTACCTTGGTGTTCTTGCAGTGAGGCCGTGGGACTGCCGGAGGGTTTTTATGCTTTCTCCGCTTCTGTGTTCGGGGACTGGGGCGGTCGTGTTACTGCCGCTTGGCTTTTGACTTTATGAGGCAGCGAGGGTAGCTCCACGCCTAGGATGGCCGGTTCTGAAGATCGTGTTATTCATTTGTATTTAATACATAGTAGGTGTGCCTCGGTAATGCGATTGGGAAGCACCCTGTAATCCCCGGGGGATGTTGCCCCAAGTTTATACTGTAGGGAATTACTTTTGGTGTGCATTTATCTCCATGCGGTTAACGTAGGATCGGCTGGGGGAATAGGCGCAGATATTGGAGTCGGAGGCTCCTAGCATTTTTGCCAACAGTCTTTAGTCCAACGGGCTTGGTATCGAGCGAGGTGTCACGCAGATTGTGTGTTTTCTCAGCTTTTGCATTTCACACTTTTGTAGTCCTCTGCAGTGTTTTCCACCCGTGGTCTGCTATGTTGAATTCCTCTCCGTGGCCTGCAGGCTGTAAATGCTTCCGATTTCTGCAGTGTTGAATTCCTTTGTTTTCCCTCCGGTCGTCCAAGCAGAGGCCTGGTCTAGCGTCGGTGTCTGTTTTCTTTCGAAGGGTGAGTCGTCCCCTTTCGGGGGTCGCTGGTTCCATCACCACAGTGGGCAGTATTGTCAATTATATTGAACGCGTTTGAATTGCGTGGCAGGTGAAAGATCTTTCGTGGGGATTTGCTTTTCCGAAACATTAGTTGTGTTTGGGCCGGAGGGCTCAGCGAGTTTATCGGCGGCGCCCGAACGTACTGCTGGACTGCTGTGATCCTGCTGCGAGGGCCTCCCGAGGCTTGTGCCGGGAGAGACTTACAATTTATTTGCTCGTTTGGATGTTTGTACATTTTACCCGTTACTCCTGTATTGGTTAAGCTGACTCTTAACTGAGCATGAAGTCTAACGCAGGGTGTTCTCTGGACTTCGTTTACTTGGGCAGGCAAGCTGGTGGGAGTGAGGTCAGCGGGATTTCACTCTTGCCTGCCTGGTAATTGTGTCATGCTACCGGACATACATTGACACAGGTGCGTGTGTTTTCTTGGGAAACCTCCCGCTTTACTTCACCCTGTTGCAGCTCCTGCCCCTTAGCTGCGCTTGGGAGCTAGGGTTCTCGTTTTCCTGAGCACCCCCCCCAACTGGAGGAGTGGAGGCGGGGTGAGTTCCTTTACTTCGTTGTGACTTCTAGCGCTGATCTCCTTCTCCTGCGAGTAGGCTATTGGCATGGTTAGCGGCAACATCCGATTTTACATGCAGTCGGGCTGTGTCGGGTTGGCAGGCACAGTTTGTTCATTTGTTTATGCGTGTTTTCATAGCGTGGACTTGACCCGATGGGGTCAGAGCGTTTCACAATAGGAACTAAACTATTAATGTGAACATTACAGGTGAGCAAGTTCTAGGCATACGTCACATTGTGAGGCATCATTGACTTTCGTGAGCTACATTTTCTGAGGTAACTAACGGTGCATTACTTAAGGGGACATCCGTGAGCCAACAGTCGCCCAGTGTTCTACGGGTGTGCTGGACAGGAGTTAGTGGGGGCAAATTTATTGGTACACTCAAGGGGTACGATAGGTTAGTCCAGCGAGGCACCGGATTATGGGAGATGTAGAAGTTTTCTGGGGTTGACGACAGGCGCCTCGAACCTTGCTTTCGGTGCTATGCGCTAGGCTCTGGATTTTGTTTTGGGGTTTTGTTGGCCGCGTTTACACATTTGCCTATGCTCGGCGCAAGTGGGTAATAGCGTACGTGTGCTGCCATGTTTAGGGGCTCTAGCGGCGTGATGTCCGGCGCAGGGGGGTAATGGCGCCCAGGGCGGCCATTTTCTAGGGCAGCTTCTTTCCCTATGTCCGACTCACGTGGTCAATAGCGCTGGTAGTCGGCCGTTTTAGGGGCACTACTTAGTGATGTCCTGCGCATGCGGGTAAGGGTGCACGGTGCGGCCAATTTTATGGACAGTTGCCCGCGAGATGTCCGGCGCATGTCTGTTTTACCTTTGTTTACATGCAGGGGCTTGGTACGGTCTTCTTGGTATGCGTGGTCTACAGCAGGAGCGGAGAGAGCTGCGTTTGCTCTCACGAGTAGTGCTGACCTTTTATCACTAGGACTGCTGTTTCAGTGCCGCTTGCTGCTTCTGGGCGTCACTAGTATATATTCCCTTCGGAATCACTCTAGGTTCTGGTAGCGAAGCCAAGCCCTCGCACTCCAGGGTTCGCCCCCCTGGCCTTCTCAGGGGGCGCGGGGGTCGTACGGTTTGCCTTTTGACCGGGGCAGGCTCACCTTTGGTAAGCGGCAGATTCCCTGCCTGCCCGCTTTCTCAGGGACTCGTCTTTCCTCTGCGTTTATGATCCGACTTGATTCAGGGTGGGGGAACTAGTCGGATGCAGGGGGTGGGGCGCACTGGCTTAGCTGTAAGAGCCCATTAGCTCTTACAGCTGTAGTCCCCTCTGGAGCTCAGAGCTCCTAGCGTCTCAGGCCCATTGGTGTCCGGTATTGGGGCCTGGGGCTCGGTTAGTCGGGCATGGGGGGCACTGCAGGCACATGCGGCTTCAAATGTTGGCGTGCTGTAGGCGCTGCTGTTGCTGGACAGCCAGGTTGTCTTTCCCCTCGTAGGTTTGGGGGCTACGTTTACTTCACTCCGTGGTGCGGGCTAGTGTGCCGCGGTTGCTTGTCCAGGTTGACAGTAATCCTGCCCGATCATGAAGTTTGCAGCTCCCTACCTCCCATGCAAAGTTTTTTCTCAGGAGCTAACAGATGCCTGTTAGGGATGTATGCTGGCTCCCAACAGTCCCCGTGTCCTTGGGATGTTGGTCTTTGTTTCAATGGGGATCCCATCTAGCATGCTGCTCGGGTTGTTGAGGGTGCGTCTGTGCACTCAGAGCTGCTAGCTATGCAGCAGTGGCTTCGGGGCCCAGGGAAATCGTGGCACTTTTATGCGCTAGGCATATTGCGGGGTGGCTCAACCAGCACCGGTCATTCCGCTGCCATAGTACAAGGGCCCCGGCCCCACGCTACTTGTTTTGTTTTATTTGCCGGAGGTGATGCGGGAGACCGGGGTTCGAGCCTCGGGAGCGCGCCCAGGCAAATCCCTTTGTCTCCCCGTGCCTCATTGTGTTATTTAAATACGGTGCTCGGTAAAGCGCTACAATTCTTTTGGTCGAGTACAAAAGGCTCTACATATGCTTTGGCCGTAAGGGTGAGGTCTAGCTCGTACTGGCTTATTTTCATTTTGCTTTTATAACAGATATTCACCGCCTTCAGATTGCTTTTAAGATGTTTCGATTAACTTCCCCTATTAGAGCGGGTGCACAAAAAATGAAGGGTCTTACATGTCCTTAATTACTCCACCGATTATTTGCTTCCAGCTGGCAAGACAGCTCGGAGGGTGCATCTCCTTCAGGGTATTGACCTGAGTTACGTGGTGGTCCAATCCCAGCACGGTCGAGCGGGTATTTAAGTAAAACGTGTGTTCCTGTGAGTATTGCTTGTTAAGGGCAGTGCATGCCAATACATCGCTTACGGACTTCAGGCGCTTAGACCTTCTAAGCACAAGACATTAGTATTGTGATCCAAGTCATGACCAAGTTGATCTTTCTCTTCAGTGAGCAGACATTTATAGTCTTTCACTAATACACTTGCATAACAGTTCCCATATTGGTCATCGGTGTTCCGGGACAAATCCTTATCTCCCATGGTTTTAAGGGCGATGCAAGCTGCCGCACCATTACTGTCCTGTGTTCGTGTCGGCGAGGACAGTGCTGGGGTGACGCGTTGGGGAGCAGCTCATATGGAGAATGCAATTTTACAATTACACATATCACATCATTTAAACTGTTCTTGGTCCACACGTAGCGCGCTAACCGCGACCGCGGTTAAAGTAGAAGTAACGTACTGCAATCCAAGGCAGACTCTCAAACTCAAGAACATACGTTATGTAGGCAATGCTGGAGCTTGTGCAAGTAATGAAAGGAAAAACCATGTAAGAGGTAGCAAACTGTTACAAGAAAAAGGTGACGTGTGCATGTTACAGTGCCAAACACAGAGAAAGGGGTTATACTGCACCATAGAGGGTTCGCGCAGACAGCAGGGCTCTTCTACCTGTAACTTGGGGATGCCAGCAGGGAGCCAGTCACTAGGTTGCACAAGGGCAGATTAACTCCAGGCCTTATATGTACTGCCTGGTTCATACCTCTAGGCGGTTAAGTTGCCCAGGATAATGAATATAGGGCTTAATGTCCCACTACTGCTTTCCAGCAGACACTTTGGCTCAGTGGGCTGGTTGGTGTTCTGGTGCATCGCTAGGAACAGCATAACCAGCCGGTGTACTTCTTCAGGCGGTCCCGATATACCCCCCCAGCTTGGTTAGCTCCTGGTGTGGCCTTCTTTAGGTATTCGTGAATGTTTACAAATAGGCTTATTTACAGTATATTATGAGCTGCTGCTGTGCTACAAAGTGGAAACACAAGTCTCGATCCTTGCATCCTGTTACTTTAATCAGACTTTTAGTTACAGCCACCGGATAGCACACAATTTTGGCCCAAGGGCTGCGGATTTATCGGTTGTTGTATTTCTCGTGCACAGAGTAAGTTGGACACTTATTGGCACGTTTCACCCAGTTTGGGTTGTGTCTCAGCAGGTAGGCCTGCAATTGTTTTGAATGTGTTTTACTGGTAGGGCCCAGAGGGGGCAGGTAATTAACAGTCTTTGTACAAGCTGCAGGGGAAGAACGAATGTCTCTCTTTGTGCTCTGTACCTTGGAAATGTCACACATAGCGATTGTGCCCAGGTACCTCTGATAAGGGTGGCTAGTTCATGGTTGACAGTGCAAGGAAGCCTTATTGTGGCCCTTTATGTTGTGCAACTAAGCAGCATTGACTGGCACTTTGACTCCCATGGTAGCGTATTTACGTCATTGTTTCACACAGGCTCACGTTTAGCTTGGGAATTGCTGTCATAATGCAGCCTTATCCTTGGCCTTGCAAGGTCTCTTGGTAGTCATTGGTGTATTTACTGATTTGGGTCTTACTCATGCTTCATGTTTTTGGCTGGCACGAAAGTGTTATCCTGGTCCTTTTTTGGTCACTCATAGTGCACGGTATTGATGGAAATGTCACACATAGCAGTTACTCCTTGGGAGCTATGGATAGGGGGCGACTTTTGCTTGTTTCGCTGCAAGAAAGCTATTACTGTGGCTTAGTTCTCTTTGCACATTGAAGCTTTGACTCTACCATGAGACGGCCTTGTTGTATGTTAGCGCTCCTTTTTCTACGCAAGGATAGGGAGGCTTTGTCTTAGCGGCCAATCTACAAGCACTTCTCAGCACTTTTGCCTGGCAAGCGGTATAGCCCATGTAGGCGATTGCCTTAGCTGTCTTTCCGTGAAGGGTCAGCAAGGGACTGGATTTTCCTCAGTCTAAGTCCCTCTGCAGGGGTTGTCTCACAGGGAGGGCCCTTGGCATTGGCCATGTCAACAGATGGGCTGTTGGAAGCGTAGTGCTCCTTTTGTAGAAATTTAGGGAGGCTATGGCACTCATACCTCCCCCAGTCTGATCCCACGAAGACCTATCAGCTCTGACATTCGTGGGACACTTGGTGGTCCACGGGCGGCCAGGTAGGCGATTGCTTTAGCTGTTTTTCGTGTCCGCAAGGGGCAGGCAAATTCCACAGTCTAAAGTTTCTCAACAGGGGTTGTCTCACAGTGGAGGGCCCCTGGCTAGGTGCTTGGGTAAGCGATCTACCCAGACCGTATGTAGTTGTTTCAGGTACGAAAGTTGGGATTCCTCGTGCAGCGTGCACCTACCAGAGGGTACGATGAGGAAGTATTTGTTCCCCTAGTTGCACAGCATGGTTTACAGTTGTATAGGCTGCCTGTTAAGCGCATCATAGGGGCCAACTAAGGCCAAGCACAGGGGGACCACTTGGGCAAATTTTGATCCTTGCCAGGTCATGGGCAGCCATCTTTAGCTAGAGCCTGTGGGGGTGATAGTGTTCGATTCCCAGTCTGGGGGTATGGGCCAGTTTTCCCTTGCCACGCGGTGCGGGGGTAGCGGGCTCTAGGTGCCTTTGAAGATCAGGCAAGGGTGTTTTGGACTGAGGTGCGTGTAACGGTATTTACACTTTCTCAGACGGGTTCCAGCGGATACTCCTACCCACGTATTGGGAACCTGGTGACACTCTATCTTTATTCGACTCCACCCCGGTGTAGATAAAAGGGTCTCAAGTGGTTAGCAGGGTCCAGGTTCCTGTGACCAGGCGCTTGCTCAGTAAGCAGCATAGGTTGACCCGTTGCAAAGCCTTGCAGTGTATCATGATCAGGACTCTACGCGCTCAATCCACCTTATGCTGGCCGTGACACCTTGTGCGTGCACCTAGGTCCTCTAACTAGGGATTGCGCTGGTCACTGCAGTGTTCTATGGCACTTGATAGAACGACCACAACGATCTTACGGTGGGTCTGCCACCAGTGGGGGACAGGTAATTTTCAGTGGTCAGACATGTCTCCATCTCTTTGGGGCAAGGCGCTAGTCAGTAAACGCTACTTTTCGGGAGGCGCTGGAGCCAACACACAGGAGGTCCTGTGCTGTATATACTTAAAGGGGCAGAGACACATACCTTGGTAGCCCGACACCGTTCCGGTGGAAGTATCTAGGCTCACACAGGTGGTTAGCAGGGACCGGGATTCGGTGTCCGGTCTTAGGGTCAGCAAGCAGGGTAGACCGCACCTGTTGGCCCTTCATGGAGGTTGTTCAGTACCATCCACAGGCAACACACTCTTTCCCTCCGCCGTGTTGTGACACCAGGCTGCGTCGCCGTGGAGCTGTGGAGGAGGATTGTTAATGTGTCTGGGCTATGGGGGCTAGCAGGCACTTTTAGAGGAAGAACACTAGGGGAATTGCCCACACGGTAGTGACAGATGAGCTCTGTGGTCTGATTTCTTATCCCGAGCTCCAGTGGCATGATGCCCTGTATGGAACAGTAAGGCAGCTGGCTCGCACGAGGTTTGCTGCGCCAGGCGGAAATATCTTGGGCAGAGATTTGGCCTTTTGCATGTGGGTTATAAGCCCAAGCCAAACTCCCTTGGTGTTGCTGGACTTTTGGGTCAGCGGTCCACGTGGGTATGGACCCGTTTTTCTGAATTGGGAGGAGACCCTAGTAATAGCAAGTAAGGAACAGCTAGGAGGAATGCCGGCCTTGGTGGGGGGCCCTGGCTGCGACGGTCGCCACACCCAGGTCTGTGGAGGAGTTACAGGGCGATCCAGAGGCGGAAAGGTACCCGGGAGTACCCTCTTCAGGAGCACAAAGGATGCTGAGGCCTAATATCCCTAGGAAGTCTGTGCGGTGGACCCTGGGGGTACGACGGCGCCCCGCTATCCTACGGGCGGTTGGAAACCTGTACAACCGGGGGTTGCTTGAACGCTCCGCCCCTCGTAGGGGGGGGGCGTGAGCAGGAGGGTGGACCAATGGTTCACCGGAAGTGGGAGGGGCTATCTCCTCCCATAACCGCTAAGCAACGATTGGCTAAGGCCACGTTGCAAATTGGCCCGTCAGGTGGTAGGTCGCGAGGGGCGGCTTGCCTTTTGGATCGCCTGTAAGATAACCCACCGTGTTGGCATTGTGTATATGCTAATAAACCTGCAGCTACTTTTTCCAACAAAAAAAGTTGTCTTGTCTGCTTATTTCTGCCAAATGTATGTTACTGTGAGCGGGCTGGTGAGTGGCGCCGATATTGGCACTATGCGGGCCGTCCGACACGTCCCCGCAGGGGACACAGATAAGAGGGCGGCCACCGTAGTGCCACAGGAAGGCACACGGGGCAGCCCAGCTCTTTAGGACCCGGGGGGGGGTCCCGCGCGTCACGTCCTTCCCGTGGTGGGCGGGGGAGAGTATATATTCCTCCCCCACCCACCGAGCGGCCTCTTTGTCCGCTGTCCCCTCACCCTGACGCCGTTTCCCTCCCTTCCGCATACCCGGCGCTTTCAGGGTTGGGGGGGTTTCTAATCTTTTCTCATTTGTGTTGCAGGAGGAGTTACAGGGCGATCCAGAGGCGGAAAGGTACCCGGGAGTACCCTCTTCAGGAGCACAAAGGATGCTGAGGCCTAATATCCCTAGGAAGTCTGTGCGGTGGACCCTGGGGGTACGACGGCGCCCCGCTATCCTACGGGCGGTTGGAAACCTGTACAACCGGGGGTTGCTTGAACGCTCCGCCCCTCGTAGGGGGGGGGCGTGAGCAGGAGGGTGGACCAATGGTTCACCGGAAGTGGGAGGGGCTATCTCCTCCCATAACCGCTAAGCAACGATTGGCTAAGGCCACGTTGCAAATTGGCCCGTCAGGTGGTAGGTCGCGAGGGGCGGCTTGCCTTTTGGATCGCCTGTAAGATAACCCACCGTGTTGGCATTGTGTATATGCTAATAAACCTGCAGCTACTTTTTCCAACAAAAAAAGTTGTCTTGTCTGCTTATTTCTGCCAAATGTATGTTACTGTGAGCGGGCTGGTGAGTGGCGCCGATATTGGCACTAAGGAAAGCCAGACCCACCCACGCTCAGCCTTTTGACTGCGAGACTGTCCAAACTCCGAAGTAAGTCGCACCGGCGGGGCCTGCAGGGTCCAAGTTAGTCCACTCTTGTGTGCATGCGATGAGCACAGTTGGGTCCTGCAGTGTGCTATGGGGTCTGTGTGTAGCGGACAGAGGAGCGCCCTGCCTCTGAGGTGTGCAGACTCCCTGCCCTATGCAGCTATGCTCTGTCTTTGGAGCAGGTTGCTTACCGACAGAGGAGCTCGAATCCCCGTCTCTTGTGTGTGTGTGTGTGCATGCAGTGCAGTAAGCTCTGACGTTAGCTCGTGAGGTCAGTCTCAGTGATGACAGCGAACACATTGCATTAGGCTCTCTGGTGCAGGATTCGGTAGCTTCGGTGGCTAACAGAGCAGCTTGTTGGCATAACCTGCTCGTCCAGATGTTTTCTCTCTTTTCAAATATTTACTCTTGAAAATGTAAAGTACCTTAAAAAATATTCAAATGAAATTGAGCGGATGGATTTATCTGTGAACGGTAAACGATTAACAACAATTATGACTGAGGGAGGGGCAGGAGGGGGGCAGGATACAAGAAGGAGGGGTTTGGGTGGATTGGAGGGGGTCAGGATGCAAGAGGAGGGATGAGGTGAAGTAAACTATGAGGGAGGGGTTGTGCTAAAAGGAGGGGAATGCAAGAAGGAAGGGTTCGGGTGGACTGTAGGGGGGAAGGACGCAAGAAGATGGGGGTTATGGTGGCCTGGGTCAAGGAGAAGGGAAAGGATGCAAGAAGGGGGTGGTTTGGGCGGACTGGCCAGGGTCAGGATGCAAGTAGAGGGTTGATGATGAAGTAAATTCTGAAGAGGGGAGAATGCAAGTATAAGGGAGGGGCTGGTTTAGAAGAAGGGGAGTGGAAGAAGGAGGGGTTCGTGGTGGACTGGGTTAGGAGGAGAGGGCAGGAGGCAGGAAGGAGTTCAGGGTGAACTGGGTGAAGGGGAGTGGGCATCATGCAAGAAGGAGGGTGCCAGGGTAGACTGGGTCAAAAGCAGGGGCTGGATACTAGAAGAAGATCTGAGGGTGAACTAGGTTAAGGCAAGGGGCAGGATGCAAGAAGGAGGCCAAACATCATGTATTTTGAATTTGCCCTTGGCCCACAGTCAAGAAACATTACACAGATGGTAGGAAGGAAGGGCAATTTTGGAGGGAGACATGACCTGGCCTGCTGGTGCTGCTCTCTGCTGCTGCACGTGTGTTGTGACTGAGGATTGGAAGCCAGAAGGCTATTCTCATGACAGTTCTGTGGGGGAGAGTGAGAGTCTGAGACTCTGAGAACGAAGCTTGCATCGCCGCTGCAACTTGCGACATTACATTTGTCACCGGGCGCCACTGACTGAGGCCTCCGGCTCTCCTCAGGCATGCATGTACCATACTACTAGCTATTTTGAGATGAGTAAGAGGGCACTGACTGCACTGCCCCATCTGCGTTGTACCTGGTGCTGGTGTGTGTGTGTGGGGGGGGGAGGTGTGAGAGTCTGAGTGAGGCACTTTTGACTGTTGTGAGCACTGCAGTTATTGTTATCAGTCCACTGCCAGCAGGGAAGCAGCCACTTGTCTCGAATCTATGAAATGGCGGCGGCAGGGCCGCAGCAGGGACAGGGTGGATGCGCGCGGGCGCAGCCAGCGCGCACACACTTTTTGTTCACGACAGTCCGAGCGACTTATACTTTCCACCGCCGCGTATGCGCGTGGGGGGCGGGGGCAGGGCTGGCTGGTGAGTGGTGACCAATGTCAGACAGCAGCCCTAGGGGTACAACACATGCGCATTGCGCAACAACAACAACGAGCTCACTGTCACACGCAAAATGCGCGTAGAGTAAGGTGTGGCGTGTGGCATCAAGGCCGCCCAGAGTCAAGAATAGAGAACGAAGACAAAGGAAGCCAGGCCCGCCCACGCTCAGGACTGTCCGTCCCAACAGTAAACTGAACTCGAAGTAAGTCAGTCACCGGCGGGGCCTCCAGGGGTCCACTCCACTCTTCTTAGTTCCAAAGTCCACTGTCCAAACAGTAATATAACGAAGTATTTTGACCTTGGGGGTGCTGTCCCGACTCCCTGCATCTGGTATGGATGTCTAATATTAGACACTGTGAAATGGCATTTTACGTCTCTCGTCGGCGTCCCCTTGCTTGGCTAGCTCCGAGAGCTGTAGTCTTGCGATGCGGATGCTGATATTTATAAGGCGAATCCATCAATCCAATTACGCTGATTGAAAGCCAACGTTGGCAAGAACAAAGTGGGGATTTATATTACGAGAGAAAGGGGCGGAGGAGGGGCGGGCGCCGAGGATGAGAGATCGCGAGGTGGAGGGGTAGTCAACTTCAAGATGTCTTAATCCCACCCGAGCCTGGGTCTGTTTGGAAGAGAAGGGTCAGTTCTTTAGAGAGTTTCGTTATCTGTTCTGTGGGTTCCCAAGTCAGCAATGGTGAGAGGCTTGGAGTGTTGGGGGACAGTGGGTATCAGTCACAGTGATGTGAAGCGGAACGGCGAGGGAGATGGAATCTACCATCACAATAACACACCTGATTAAAATAGTGCATGTATGTATCACTTATTGAGCATGGCCCCTCTGCAGCAAGCGCAGCGCCCGCTACACTATCTCGCAAGTCACAGACCCCTCAAATAAGCACGGGGGGTGACCGGCCCCAGTGTCAACTCAACAAACATAAAGTTAGTAGGAAGGGCAATTTTGGGAGACATGACCTGCTGCTCTGCTGCACGTGTGTCGTCAGGAAGGAAACCTTGCATGGCGGATGCCCTATTCATAACAGTTCTGTCACTGTGGGGGAGAGTGGAGAAGCTTGCATCGGCGCTGCAACATTACATTTGTCACCACAACTGAGGCATGTACCATTACTACTAGCTATTTGATTTTGAGAGGATATTCTGTGCGTGAGGAAGAGGGCACTGCACTGCTGCCATCTGGGTTGTACACGGTGTGTGTGTGGGGGGTAAGGTGAGAGAGGAAGCTTTCCACCTCTACTGCATGGACTTATTGTCTGCTAGCTTGCTCTTGCTCCTCGTGTTAGGGTGGGAAGCTTAAGCTGTTGACGCCCATGCTGTAATCCTGCTGTAGGCCAGTGAAGCTAGTTAAAACCTTTCAGCAAACACAAGTCTAACTCAATGGCATTTGCCAGTGCTTGCTTTCTTCCCTATCTCATTGGAAAGGGTACTCAAGTGATTTTGAGGTATCTAAGCTTGAGCAGCCACGAGTTCCGATGGTCACAGTCGCTGTGCTCTACATGCTGGTGAGTGCATGTTTGTTTCAAGGTTTTTTTTTGCTTTACCAGCGCAGAACCAGAATGTTAAGCTGATGAGGTCCTTCCAGGTGCGCTGCTGCGCGTGAGGTGGGGCACCAACACATGCATGCAACTGAAGCAGCAATAATGAACTGGGGAAATCTTGGGAATGGCGCTTTGAAAGTTTTGATAAAAGTTTATGGTACACGCAAAGCTGGAGAAATGTTTAAAATAGAGAAATGTCCTTGTGTCAAAACTGGAACTTTGATGAGAATGGATAAGACTCATTTAAAAAAAATCCCTTTTGTTTAAAAGTGATGGCAAAACAGCGTTGAATTGTAAATAACAGCACTTTGACTTCATAAATCATGACGGACTGGCGCACTAGCTTTCGATATTCATAAACTTGGGTAGCAGCATGTATGATTAATGTATGATTCAGTGACTTGTCGGTAGCACCTGGGCGCCGGGTGGTAGTGCAAAGTGGTACATGGTGGGCCGCGCGCCGCCGGGGAGGCATGGTGGGCCGCGCCGCGGGGGGGCCCCTCCATGTGCTTTGCAGGGGGGCCCCCTCAAGTTTCGTTACGCCACTGTTTAATTGGGGAATTGCTCTTGGGGGGGAACTCGTCTTCTGTTTAATATTTTGCTGTCTGTGGCATAGTGCAGCCGGTCCCCGGTCCACCACTGTCACCTAGCGACCGATTGCTGTGGAGGGACGCGGCTCCTCCCCCTGTCTCAGTCATTTCTGCTGACGGCAGAGCATTTAATGTTGATGGATGCCTGGACGCGCCAACGGCGTGCCAAAGGCAAGCCCGTCTGCGCCCGTCAGCGTCCTGGAGGCAGCTGGAGCCTGGAACTCTGCTGGTCTGAATCCATCTTTACATAAGGTACTTACGCTATGGAAACTCTTTTGGAGCGAAGTTCCTTTTCTCAGTGTAATAAAGCTACCAACATAGAGACTGCGGTCTCTTAACAGGGTGCCAACATTGTAGCTGGGGTGACACTAATGACATCCTAAACATAATGCCCGTGCATAATATACAAGGACAGGAAGAGCTAGATGTTATATTTAAGAATCAACAATACAGCGAGGCCCTACTTTTAAACTGCCGCTCACTTAATAAACATGCCTTACACATATATGATATATTATCTGAGACCAAACCTGATTTGTTGTTTCTGACTAAAACATGGCTGTCTGTCTCATCCAATCCCATCATAGCTTCAGCCATCCCCCCTGGCTATTCTATTTTAAGGAAAGATGGGGCTGGAAGCAAGGGAGGCGGTATTGCCATTATCAGTAAAGCGGACATAGCCATTACTTTTATTCCCATGGAGGGAATCGAAGGGGCGGAATGTTTATGTTTTCAGGCCACTTTGTCCCCCCATCAGTGCCTTGCGGGAGTCCTCGTGTACAGACCCCCAGGGCATGCAGGAGCATTTTTGAAGTCTATTGGCAATGTTATTGCTCCTATGGCCCTTAGATTTAAACAGTTCATCGTTTTAGGGGACTTTAACATACACATGGATCGACAGGACACCTCGGAGTCTTTCTTCTTGTTGGAATCCCTGGGTGCTCTCAGTATCGTGCCATATATATCTGTCCCCACGCATGAAAAAGGCCATACCCTTGATCATGTTTTTGCAAATTGTCTGATCCAGACAGAGCCCCCCTACCCCAACTCTGGTCAGATCACTATCTGATCAGTTTTAGGTTATCTAAAGTGATAAAGCATTCACGGGCTCAGGTTAAGCAGCCACCTTCCATCTCCAGACCTTTTTATAAGATCACCCCAGATGCTCTTAAATACGAACTAGACCTTCATCCACCTATGCTCACTGGTGACATAGATCTGGATGCTGAAGCTCTGGTAAAATGGTTCGCACAAGACACTCTGTCTCTTGCTCCTACTATCCTGTGTCCCACCTGAATAATCAGATCCTTAGCTCCCTGGTTTAATGACACCTTACGTCAGTGCAGAAAGGACTGTAAATGTCAGGAAAGAACCTGGAGGAAGGATTTTAAGGTGGAAAATAAAAACTATAAAGAGGCTTTAAGAGACTACCACAAAAACATACAGGAGGCTAAGAAGAGTTTCTTTGCTTTAAAAATTGATTCTGCGGGAAATAAAAAGCAGAGAGATTTTGACATTGTTAAAAGTTTCTCTTCACCTAAGGCTGCAACCAGGCTCGCCTTTCCCTCGGACGAGTGGATTGGAAGCCTAGCCAACTTTTTTTACACAAAGATAGTAACTATACAATCCTCGTTTGATGGCCCAGACAAGAAAGATGTGCTGGCCACTCAACGGGCTGTCCCCCAGTGCCAGGAAGATGGGTTCTCCCTCTCCCCACCTATACCCCTAGAGACAGCCCTGGCAATAATGAAGGGTCTGAAATCTGGCTCGCCTGTAGATCCATGCCCGGCCAAATTTCTGGCTTCTATGGCAAAGATTTTGAACCGCACTGTAAACTGTGTTTTGAACACGTCCCTCCTTAACGGACAGGTCCCAGTAGGATGGAAGAGTGCGAAAATAATCCCTTTATTAAAAAAAAAACACTGTGGATCTCACGGTCTTTACTAACTATAGACCCATTTCTCTTCTGTCTTTTTTTGCAAAAACAGTTGAAAAATACGTCCACACACTCAACTGCTGTTCACCTGCAGGAAGGGTGAGGAGTGCCACGGGGAGAAGATCAACAAGTGCCTTAAAGAAGCCTTTGCCTGGTTCAAACATAACCATCTGAAATGTAATACAGACAAGTCTGAAATCATTTTCTTCGGCTCCCCCCGTTGGATGTCTGGAAACAATGGTGGACCCTAGACATGTCTCCTCCCCAGGCCGCGGTCAGGACTGTAAAGAACTTGGGAGTAAAAATGGATGACACCCTCTCTTTGGTACCTCAAGTTCAGTCGGGACCTGTTTCGTTCTCCTTTAGATGCCCTGTAGGTTTTTATTTCTATTACAGACCAAGCATAGAAAAATGGTTATTCAGGCCCTTATCTCAAGGTGGGACTATGCCAACGTTCTCTATCTGGGCCTCCCGGAGTTCTTACTTAACAGACTGCAGTGTAAAAAGTTCAATCGGGTCGGGGACCATCGATATTTGCCCGGCAGTATTGCCTCTGTGACCCTCTAGTTATTTAATCAAATGAAGAGGCAGGCGCTGGAGACTGGAAAGCAGGAAACGAGGATTTTTATTCTCTCCGGAGGAGAACACAACGAAACGGACAGAAGGTATCGTTCTGAGGTGCTCTAACTGTATTCCTGAGGCCTGGCCTCTTATACACACATTTATGACTTTATTGTAGATTACACATACATGTTAAAGCTTTGATGTACGGAAAAGACATTCTCGGAACTCCCCTTTGGGCCCGTTCCCACACACATTTACAGTTGAAGTCCCCACCCTAGTCACAACAGGTGATGAGCATCGCGCAGCTGGATAATCCGCCGATTCACGGAATGTGGGGGGTTTGATCGGATCTCATGGGGTGGGGGCTTTGATCAACCCGGGGATTCTTTGATGGGGGAAGCTTTCTATTGTACGGGGAGGGGCAAGGATGGTATCGGCAGAGCTGGGTGTCGGCTTGGGAACGGGGAGGACAAAACGGGCACACGGGGAAAAAGGGGTTTGCATCTAAGGGCCGGAGATCATGAAAGGAAAGCAGGGAGGTGTCGCGCTGGGAACAGGATGAGGGCCTGGGGCAGAGCAGCGCCGAAGAGGGGTTTATGACTCAAGGCAGGTGCAAGCAGGGGGTGGCCAGCGTGCAGGCTTAGTGAAGGCGAAGGGCTATGTCAGGGGCCAGCGGCATGCAAAAGGGTTCGTTCTGATCGGGGCATCTTAGAAAATGGCGGGCGCGCACGACAAAAGTGTGGCATCAGGGGAAGAGGCAAGATGGCGCAGATAATGTTCACCAAAACGTACTAATTTTCAACAGTCCTCCCTTTAACATATTCAAGACATCTTGCTGGTTCATTTTCTACTCGGTTCTATTGTGGTGGGCATGAGAAGGAAAATGGTAGGAACCCTAGATGAAAAGAGTTGTAAACAATACATTTTAACTTTTCTAGTTTTCAGGAGGCGGGCCTATTTGATAAACTTTGATAAACTTGTTCAGCAGGAAAGTCATAGGAATGTAATACAAAAACGGCGAGCAGCAAGTACATATCATAACGTGAACTGGCAGGTTAATACATATTTCAGATTCGGATTGGAGCAGGATCAATACAATGGCGGCTGGGAGAGAAATGAGGCATAGAAAAAACGGTGATTGAGGATGTCAAATGTTCGAAGTTTTACGAGTTCTCATTGTTCTTTGTGGTCTTTCGTTGGCGCTGTTGAGCACCGGCGGTGGAGCTACAAGTCCAGCTCTGTTCTAAGCTCTGCGTTGCAGGGCACGACCCTTTCCTCGCGTTTCTGGTCGGAAAGGTCCTTTTCGCCCTGTGTCCTTTGAGGTGATTGTCAGAAAGTTCGGATGGAAGAAGAGCGTACAAAACAGTCCATAGGGTAGGTCAGAGGGAAAGGGGGATGGAGCAAGGCCAAATTAGGAACAAACTAGGGGAACGAGAGACTTCAAATAGGCGGGCGTGTGACCGAATTCAGAGAGCGGGGACTTGTCGACAGGCATTGGACATCGAGCAGGGGCATCAGGTCGACCCTTTCTTCTCATGTTGTCGAAAACAGTGCCTCGTCCTGCAGCTCTTTTCAGTCGTGGTCTCGCCTTGGCTAATGTCGCAGGTGTTCCTTAGTCTGCAGTCGGGCCTCGTGCTCCCACATCCGGTCCTTTTCTCCTCCAACAGCGGTACCCTTAAACAAGTTTGAAAAGACAGTCTTTAGAAAATTTGCAGATGAAGATAATCAAAAAGTCTATTTCTCTCCCAGCTCCAGGCAAAGAATGAAAAATGCCCGTTATTTTAGTGTTCACAACTGGCATATGAATGACCGGTGACGGGTTCTGTTGGATTTACTATGACTTTCCTTCATAATTATTTATTACAGGCATGGCAGTTCATCTGATGGTAACCCACCCTTGTGAGACAAATCTGGCGAAGATATGCCGTTCTCTAGAGTTTTACATTTACAAAAGGGTGCAGTGAGTCGTCAACATGGTACTACACAGGTATTTTGCTGAGAGACGAACATGGCTAAACATTTCCTTTCTATCGGTGCATCCTGTTTTGCAACTACTGCGGGGTTCATTTCGATGATTTCTTTACCTTGAACTAGTCTGTTAACCTTGTAAAACATCATTCTGGGTCCTACGTAACCTTTTACAGCCCGATTACTTATTTAGGAAGGACAGGGGTTTTATGGGAAACAACCAGGGACATATACAGGGGAGGTAACGGGGGTGGTCATTTTTTCGGTTTGGGTATTGCGACCATTCGGGGAGGGGAGGGTCGCGTATTCTGAGGTCCTTGTTTTATACCATAGGAGCCGTTGACATGTAGTTCCCTTATTTTCGGGTCAGATTAGGGAACTTCTGTCGTCTTACCTGTCCTTTCCCTTACGGCCCAACCTTGGTTCATTGACTTCTAGCGGAAAAGGAGAGGTAATGACGCGGCTTCAGGGTGATTGTATTAAAGACAAGTTTTTGTGCAAATACTGACAGTATTTGAGGCCAATTAGGTGGTGTGCTAGGGGTGGCAATCTGCCAATTTCGGGGCTAATCACTCGGAAGAGTGGGAGTGCAAAGAACAGAGGGAGAGAGAGAGAGAGAGAGAGAGAGAGAGAGAGAGAGAGAGAGAGAGAGAGAGAGAGTGCAACGGCAGGCTAAATAGTACACGTGCAACAGAGAAGGTGGCAGTGTATTCAAGAAAGGCTATTTAGTGCATTACACAGTAAAAGGGCATTCACGGGTCTGCGTTAGAATCTTGTAATCATGCAGTTTGAGCATTAGACAGGGTAGAGGGGACGTGCTTTGAGAAAAGGAAAGAAGAAAGGAGGTACCATTTTGTCGCACTTTCTCGCATTCTCGGTCCTTTGACCAGTTGGGTCAACGCCTCAGTCACACACACACATTCCCTCACAGTTTCGCATCATACGTGACATGGGTTCATTCATCCGGTCTGGTTTAAGGGTGATCACTTTTTATCAGGTTGTGCTAATTTTTCGGGTTTGTTCGATACGTGAGTAGTTTGCAGGCGTGCTTAGACACCACCTTGCGGCGCTAGTCCGTTTCGTGTATTAGACATGGCAAGGTTTCAGATCTTCGCCACACCTTGGCTGTAATTTCTGATGTGACCTGCAGAGGGAGAAAAAAGGGGGGGTGGGGGAGACAGCATTCGCGCGCATTCAAATACATGGATTCATAAGTCCTTTACTTACCTCTTACTCGTCTTTCCTCCTTGGGGCAGGGTCCCCGGGGATATGGTTTCTGGAGTCGAGGGGGGTAGTGTGTTCATATAGGCCGTGTGCGGGAAAACATGAAAAAGGAAACCAGAGGTGCTTAGTGCGAGGTATCTGGTCAAAGGATGTATCTCACTATCGGGGTCCTTAAACCTCTTTCAACGCTGTGGCGTTCTAAGGTTCTTCGGTTCTTGGGTCAGCTCCGTTCCCTGATACTTTTGGAACGTTGTACTTTGTAATATTTACATTATTTCATTTCACCCTCCTCTTACATTCTCTCATTTACACCGTTCGTTTTACCCATCCTTGGAAGTCAAGGTCTTCCTTTACGCGAGAGTTCATGGGTCAGTCGCGTACTTTGAAGGCGGAGTGTCGTGTTGTCGATCCGATCCGTCCTCCAGGGCTGGGCAACCATCTTCTTTTAACCTTAAAGAGAGAGCAGAGTAGGGTGCACAGAGAAGAACTTTCCCACCGATCCCACATTTTTAAAATAAAGCATGCAATACCCGTCCATAGTTTCAAAAAAATTTATTTTGCAAAATCATTTCAGTATGTGAATTATGGGGGGTGCGGTCGTATTTGGCCGGTCGTGGCAATGGCTAAAGTGCGTACAGTGGGGGGTGTCGTTTGCAGCAATAAAACATCGGAAAGTTTTACTCATTCATTTGTAAAAAAACGTCTATTAATTGGCTGGGGGTTCGGGGGCATTTATTTTCATAATTTAGAAGCATAATCATAATAGTTGTAATCAGATTTCCTATATGCATACCGTACGTGTGCGTCGTAAATGAGGTTTACATCAGTTATAAAAATACAATACATTTGTACATTTGTAATCAACATTTGTAACGGGGATCCTTTCATACTGTTCGTCGAGTGAGTTCTCCTTGTCTTTTCTAGCCAAGTGTACAAAGGATCATATAAAATCTCAGAAAATCAAGTTTATATTAGTGCGAAGGAACACCACGAGGTGTTCGTAAGTTCCGATTGATACCAGCGCCATTTTGGGCGGGGCCGGCTCAGTCCGGAAGCAGCATCAGGGGAAATGTTTCCCATTACTGGCAGTTTGGACCAGAGTCCTTTTCGGCAGTTCTAGAATTCATGCTAACAGAAGGAGTGGCAATGTCATGTTTGTTTCGTTGGCGATCAAGGCAGCCGTCCCTTACCGGAAACCTGCAAAGGCCGAAGGTTCCGCCGGGGACCTTTGTATGATCTTCAAGGCTGCGGAGATGCTGTCGGAGATGGGGGCTCGTGCTCCAGAGGGCAAATGTTCGAGTTATATTGCTGGTCAAAGTTACTCTAGTGGCCGGGGCCCGCCTTCCAGCAGATCCAGACGCCATTTTGAGGCCCTACAGGGGCCACTCCCGTCGAGTTTGCAAGAGTGGAAGAGACCCTTCGGAGTGAAAGGAAGAGGTCCCTGTTTTGAGAGAGCGGGACGTTCGGTTGGGGTGCAGCTGTGATGCCCCCACCTGGGGGGGCGAGGGAGACTCGTCCGCATCGTCTCCTTTTCCCGGTGTACTCCATGCCGCTCCTTTTCATCGCCCCGCATGAAGGCCTCTCCACATCCGGTGTTCCCCGAGTGCCACCATTGTACGTTCGGTGCTGCGCAAGTACTGGGGTGTCACCATTGTACGTTCGGTGCTGCGCAAGTACTGGGGTGCCACCATTGTACGTTCGGTGCTGTGGAAGTATTGGCACCATCGCCTGACTGGGGGTGTTCGGCGTCGGGCCGGGGGCTGGGAAACCTCCTATCGGTGGAGGTGGGAGAGGCTCGTCCGCGTCGCCTCTCCCTCCCAGCCCAACTTGGACAAATTGTTGTGGAGGTACGTGCAGGACATCCCGCCGTCCAGGACTGCTGCGGCTGTGACGGAAGAGAAAAGGAAGAGGTGCCTCGTTCTCCTCTGGACATGTGGCGGGACTACCTTAGTCTTTCCAGGCCCGTTGCGGCCGGCCAAGGAGACATGTGGCGGGACTACCTGCAAATGCCCAGGCTGCGGGCTCCTGCCTCTCCTCCGGCTCCCCCATACGTTAAGATTTCCTGACCAAGAGTTGGCGGCCGGGCTCGCCTTATATGGGTTGCCGTTGGTTGGGCGTAGCCGTAACCCTGCCCTACTTTGGAAGGTTCCAGAATGGGGGGGGGGCGAATGTTCTGTTTGACTTTCATTTTCTACAGTTTATCGTTATTATTCCTTGTTTGTTGTGTTAAATTAAAAGTTCAAGTTCATTAATGGTCTACGGATTTTGTTTTACCATTTCTTTCTTTCCAGGTTGCTTTTATGCTAAGTTTCTGCTAACAGAGGTCGAGTAACACGGAAACACGTGTAGAGGGATGACGCAGATTTGCACATTACATACACACAAACTCAGACGGGGGACAGTACAAGTACGACATACAAAGACCCAAGACAAATATAAAAACAGTTATTGGTCATAATTATCTCTTTCCGTCTGTGAATTTTAAACGAGGCTGGGTTCCCGTCTTGACATTGCCCGACCTAGGAGAACGTGAGCATGCCGCTGAGATTTTCCTGGCGAAATCTGTGCCATCGGGCATAATCAAACGTGGTGGTTCTGTCTGGTCTGTCTATGTAAGTCGGGTTCTTCTTTGTCTCGCGCCTTTTCTCGTACTGTCGGTCTGTCGTTCTTGTCGGCCCTTTGCCTTTACTCACGCTCAGTAGAGTCGGGCATTGGGCTTTCCAGTGTCCGACATACCTACAAAAAGCGCATTGGTCTGACCCTAAGTCTGGTCGTCCTTTGCATAGTGTCGGGGGATAAGTTGTGGGTAGCGGTGTCCTGGGGTTGTCCTGTCGGTATATTTCCCTACTTGGTTTATCCTCGTCTTTTCTCTGTCGTTTCGTAGCCTCTCTGCGCCACATACCGAGACTGTCGAGCATAATTGGCGTTGTCTTATTATTTCGAAGGGCTATTTCTAACGTTTCTATTTTATCAAGGTCAAAGGATCCTGCCAGTGGCCACTGTTTGTCTTGACTCTCTTCGGTATACCTGTGCCATAATTTATTATAAGCTATGGTGACTAACCCATAGTTTATGAACATGTCCTTATTAGGGGTGCCTTCTAATGGAGCTATATGGTCCACCTCTAATACGCGGTCCGGACTAAACAGGCTATTTATCAGTGGGGAGAAGACAGACATGACGGCTCGTAACGAGGGACTAAAAAGTCAGCACTGCCTATCTTATCACTAGGTGCAAAGACCGTACAGAATATTTCTATTCAACGTTGTTTGCAGGCAGTGAATACCTCATGGATCAAAAAAAATATAAAACCAAACGACCAATAAATAACAATGGGGAGAATGAGTAGGTCCGCAAAGATCTGCGTTACCTACCCTTTTCACTATCTGCAAAAAGGGTGGTCTCTTCCCTGCTTGCAGACAGGGAATCTCCAGGAAACAATAGTTTGCGAACAACAGTTCAGTTTCAAGCAATTATTGAGTGGGGGAGAAAAAAATAAGCACGGCTGCTACCCTACCTATCCTCCACTGTTTGCAAAGAGAGAGAGAGCCTGTTGTTTCTCCGTTTGCAGACAGTGAATCTCCAAATAAAAATAAACAGAGCAATACTAGTATTTTTGAACAAACAAACAATCAAGCAAATTTTTCGCAACTTGTCGTGGTAACACGACCTTACCCGGACCGCATGGACAGTTTCTTGTCTTCCGAATCCAGCGCCCGATCGTCCTCTTTTTCTCGTATTTCTCACGGCACTCCTGATGGTTCCCAGTCAGGACCGTAGATCACTCGAGAGAGGTCTGTTCGGAACTAGTGAAGTTCGGATGATCGGCTGCCAGACGAGGGTCTATTGGGCAAGAGCTCTCCCGATCGTTGCAGTCGTTCACTCTGTCGTCGGGACCTCTCCCACTGGATCCACGAGTCGCTGATGGGCCCCACGCTTGGGACGCCAATTGTAAAAAGTTCAATTGGGTCGGGGACCATCGATATTTGCCCGGCAGTATTGCCTCTGTGACCCTCTAGTTATTTAATCAAATGAAGAGGCAGGCGCTGGAGACTGGAAAGCAGGAAACGAGGATTTTTATTCTCTCCGGAGGAGAACACAACGAAACGGACAGAAGGTATCGTTCTGAGGTGCTCTAACTGTATTCCTGAGGCCTGGCCTCTTATACACACATTTATGACTTTATTGTAGATTACACATACATGTTAAAGCTTTGATGTACGGAAAAGACATTCTCGGAACTCCCCTTTGGGCCCGTTCCCACACACATTTACAGTTGAAGTCCCCACCCTAGTCACAACAGGTGATGAGCATCGCGCAGCTGGATAATCCGCCGATTCACGGAATGTGGGGGGTTTGATCGGATCTCATGGGGTGGGGGCTTTGATCAACCCGGGGATTCTTTGATGGGGGAAGCTTTCTATTGTACGGGGAGGGGCAAGGATGGTATCGGCAGAGCTGGGTGTCGGCTTGGGAACGGGGAGGACAAAACGGGCACACGGGGAAAAAGGGGTTTGCATCTAAGGGCCGGAGATCATGAAAGGAAAGCAGGGAGGTGTCGCGCTGGGAACAGGATGAGGGCCTGGGGCAGAGCAGCGCCGAAGAGGGGTTTATGACTCAAGGCAGGTGCAAGCAGGGGGTGGCCAGCGTGCAGGCTTAGTGAAGGCGAAGGGCTATGTCAGGGGCCAGCGGCATGCAAAAGGGTTCGTTCTGATCGGGGCATCTTAGAAAATGGCGGGCGCGCACGACAAAAGTGTGGCATCAGGGGAAGAGGCAAGATGGCGCAGATAATGTTCACCAAAACGTACTAATTTTCAACAGCAGGTAGTGCAGAACGCGACAGCCAGGGCTGTTCTGAGTCTTGGGCCTAGAGAACAGACCTCCAGCCACCTTAAGAATCTGCACTGGTTACCGGTGCGCAGTAGAATCCGCTTCAAAGCTCTGGTTCTAGCCTTTAAGGCCCTGCATGGTATAGGAGCAAAATACATCTTCAGAAGAGTCTCTTTTTATGTACCTAGCAGATCACTCAGATCTGCCCATCAACATCGTATGGTCACCCCTAAATTTCTTGGAGCCCGCAAAGGCGGTCTCTCCTTTGAAGTGCAAGTGGCTGGACTTTGGAATAAGCTGCCTCTCCCACTTAGGCAAGCCACCAACCTGCTCGCTTTCAGGAAACAATTGAAAACATGGTTGTTTCAACAAACAATATAGCCGTTTCCGTCTTCTTCGGGTCTTTCTTTTCTCTCTCTTGTCTACCCCCGCATTTGTCCTCTCTGTCTTAAGTGCCAGGACACTCTATTGAGTAGCTGTGCGCTCTAGAAATCTATTCTAATATAACATAACGTAATGCTCTCAAAAATACGAGGTAGTTTTCAAATCGAATTGCAGAGACTGGCCATCTACACCGAGAAGATAGGGGTGATCACAGAAGGGTTGGGCCAGTCCCTCAACAAATAAATGGTTATTTTCACTTGACGCTATAACTCAATCGACAATTAGCTATTTACAGTAGTAAAAACACAGAAAGTCTCCCGGTCTATACTAAGCAGTGTGAATGCGTGTGCTGTGTGTGTATATAGGTATAGGAGCCTGCGAAGATTGCAGGTAAAATGTATCAGTGTCCTCCAGCGCTCAATTCTTCTACGATGATGCCACATCCTCTTGCGACCATGTGCACCAACAAAGTACTGACTACTGCCTACAACAAGCAATTGCAGACTTTGGCCCCAAACACAGATGCACTCAATACAGGGAAAGGGGCCTTGGCCAAGAAATACCAGGTGATGCATCAAACAAAATTTGACAGAGGGTCACGAAATCCTCCATTTGCCTAGCGCACAAAGAAAACGCATAAAAACTACTCACCAGAGGGTATCTTTCTCCTACACGACTTCATGCAATGTTGGGAGTCCCACGTCTTACTGGAAAGGTGAGAGAGGCCCTTTCTTCCACATGGGGTGGTCCTTCGAACGCACACAAGCCTTCTGGAAGCCTGTAACATGTAAGCCATTGCGGGGATTACGCTTCCCTTGCACCCGTTACTGATACTTAGGGTGACCAGGCGTCCCGGATTTGCCTGGACAGTCCCGGTGTTCCACCAGCTGACCCGGCAGATTTCAAGAAATTTAGCTCATGTTCCAGTTTTTAAAGAGGATTAACTGAAAACGGCGGAAGGTGCTTTTTATGTTTTACAAAGCAGGCATAGTTAGCAGTTATTTCAAGAAAGCAATTGCATTAACAGGCAAGCTTCTGGGTTTAAAAATAGCATTTTATGTATGATCTAGCTGCCTGTTCTGTAATTCTCTGCTGAGGAGCGCTGTCATTCTGTGCGCTCGCTTGAAGTAAAATTGCAGCCCTTCTTCTATTTTTGTGAAATGTCCCGGTTTTTTGCTTTAAAATTCTGGTCACCCTACTGATACTGTTATACAACCCTGGGTAACGCAGCACTGCGCATATCCATTGACCACACCACGTAGGAAACTCATTATTTTATGTTCTTGGAAGACTAACCGCACTGAAACCCATTACTGAAAATTCTATTCTCCATGAGCATGGAAGTGCCTTCCCAGTGTGTTCTTGTTCCATTTATTGCAGTATTATCCTTGTACCTGTGTTTGGTACTCTTTTGTAACATGCACACGCCACTTTTCTCTTGTAACACACTGTTTACTACCTCTCACATTTTGTTTGCTTTTGATACTTGCACAAGTGCCACCATTGCCTACGTAACGTTTGTTCTTGTGCCTGAGTGTCTAGCGTATATTGCAGTACTATACCTCTAATTGTACTTTGTTTTCTCTTGTAACCTGCGCACTTGTCACTTTTTCCTCCTGCAATGCACTGTTTGCTCCCTCATGTATTTTGTTTGCTCACAATTGTCACTTTTACCTCATGTAACTTAACGTTTGTTTTTGTAATTTGTTCACTTGTAATTTGCTCCTCATGTATCATTACTGTTCCTATTGTGAAGTGCTCTGACTTCGGGTAAAGTCCGCGCTATATAAAAACGCATAAATAAATAAGTAAATAAAACATTCAAAGCCACTTAGCTTCCTTTTCGAACATTTATGAAGCATGATAGACTTCTGGGGCCTCGGCCGCTTCGCAAAACTGGTTAAAAAACCCGGGCTTCATGTCCTGGACTTTAATTCGAGTAGAGTCTGATGCAAATAAACCCTCTTGATTCTATATCTACGATCATGTTTCAGCTCTGCGATTCAATGTTGTGTAGGCAGTGGCAATAATATGTGACCCGGACAATCCGTGTGAGACAAGCTGTCACCTGTAATGTTCCTGTGCACTTTGAACATCACAAACAATTGCATGAATGTATGGAACAACGCTGGCACCTAGTGGCCAAACGGGAGCGCTGTTCAATGTTTTAAGAGCTTTTAAATGTGCTCCGTTCGAGTTACCGTACAGGACGCATTATTTATAAGATGCTGTTGTGTACACGTTTGATTGGACTCATTTATGGCGGGCAAATCACGATATTTAAACGCCAAAACATGCGGAGTTCTAGCAAAAACGTCCAGAAGAACAGGAAACAAGATGACTTACCTCAGGCCCGGCTCCAGGAATTTTAACATGGTCAGCGACTAGCTGCCGCCTCCCCCCCAAACCGGCACCCAACAACCAGAAACGTGGACACGAGACTTCTTTACTTTTTGGAAGGCGGGCGCTAGTCGCCCGGCCGTATTTATTAAGATATGAAATTAAAAAAGGTTTTAATTGCATGATCAACAATTTATACAAAAATCAGCAGGACATTAGGTACAAAATTATTGTCAACAAGTTTGAGAGCCTGACCTTAACAAAACTCTAATACATGTTGTTTCCTAACCGAGACTAACATCCTCATCTTGATTTTTGTACATTTCTGGCCATATGGCAAGGTCACTACCGGTGTCAGGTCCTACAAGCTGCGCCTCCCCTAGAGACGTGCGCATGCGCAGTGTTACCCCGGGAATTGCCCGGTCTACGCCCTGAACTCCATTTACCCACTAAAGGAGGGCTATTACTCTGCGCCGGTGGCGTCATGAGTCCACGCGTGCGGGGTGGCTACCAGCCTAAGGAAAGCGTGAACTACTCCTACCCGCGCTCCTTTGCTTTGCAGCATCCATTACCTTGCCCCTGGAGTTCTGGGAGTGGCCCGCAGGCCCCTCCCCCTGGGCGGGAACCTCCATAGGATGATGCCCGCCCCCTCAGACCTCAAATATGTGCTCACCGATAATGACCTTACCGCATGCCCCATACCTAATAAATACGACGACCTATGGAAAAAATTCTAAAGGACAGCTACACTGGCTAATAAATAACAGCATTACCGTACAGCTACAAAGGGAAAAAAGGCCTAAAGACACTTGGCATCCAAGAAAAAGTACTTTACACATAATTCGCGAAAAAAGGGGAAAAAATTCCTAAACATACAGCATCATCAAAATATACCACAGATCCATTACTAATACCATGTAATACATGTGGACAGTACCTTCGCAAACTTACCATTAAACCGGACATAATGAATGCCACAAAACTTTGTTCTAAGGGATGGTGGGTGGGAAAACAAAGAAGCCCCGAGCGCGGGGCACACGGTGCTGTGGGAGAGCGTCCAGGGACAAGGGGGTCTCCTGGGCGCTCCCCACCTCTTTATTCTCCAGGGGCCAGGCGGGGGGGGGCACGCCCCCCCCCCGGCCCGCCCCTCCTATAGCCCGCCCCCCCCGACCCGGACCTTTTACCTGGTGTCCGGGTCAGGGAGGCCGCCGGCCAATCGGTGGTGCGTCGCGCCCCCCAGGGCCCGCCCCCACCACCGAGAGACAACAAAGGAGAATGGGGGGGAGACGGTCGCCGCGCCGCCATGCGTGCGGGGGGGCCGAGGGCCCCCCCTTTTCATTTGGGTGGGCCAAGGGTGCATTTGGGTGGGCCACTGCGGGCTCGATTTGTCAGATATATGTCTAGGCAGACCTGCTTCAGGGCCCTCCTTTATCGCTTCTTAGTCTTACAAGGCCCAGTAAAACACACTCTTTTCCAAATCTCTTTCTAAATATGATCACTCTCAAATGTTTTTTCCATGTAATGTTCCTTTGAGGGGAAGAGGAGGTTTCTGAGGTGGGAGTATCAGGCAAGTGACACTTCATGGGCTTCCTCTGTGTGAGCCTTCAGGGAGAATCCCTCTTCATACCTACCTCCACCTGACCCCGGACTCTGCAACGCACTCCCTTACAGGCTTGATTATACCCACTCCTCTCCAATGCACCTTATCTCACAGCTGACCTTGGGCCCCAACCTCATATTAGGCACCATCGGGCTCCACTCTTATTTTTCCCATTAAAAACATTAGTAAAATCACCTTTAAACTTAAAACATTGAATATAACAGTAAATATAATTAGCACGCACTCTAAAGAATGTTCCACAGAAGCCCTTATGACCCGACTGCTAATTAAATAAACAAAAACAGAAAGGCCATGACAGGGCCGGCTACAGCGCTGATGCGAAAGTCTTTTTTGGCGCCGCACCAATAACCTCTTTCTCCGTAAATACCTTTACTACCACCTTCCGACAGTGCCCTTCATCCCTCTATGGCCCCCCTATTGACCTCTTCCTCAGATTCCCTCACTGTCACCCTCCAACAGCAACCCTCATCTCCCCATAGCCCCTCCCCCTCATGACCTCCTCCTCAGACTCCCTCACTACCACCCTCCACCAGTGCCCCTCATCTCTCCCTAGCTCCCCCCTCCACCCCATGACCTCTTCTTCAGATTCCCTCACTACCACCCTCCACCAGTGCCCCTCATCTCTCTATAGCCCCCCTCAAGACCCCCTCCTCAGACCCCCTCACTACCACCCTCCACCAGTGCCCCTCATCTCTCTGTAGCCTCCCTCATGACCCCCTCCTCAGACGCCCTCACTACCACCCTCCACCAGTGCCCCTCATCTCCCCATAGCCCCTCCCCCTCATGACCCCTTCCTCCGATTCCCACACTGCCACCCTCCACCAGTGCCCCTCATCGCTCCATAGCCCCTTCTACTACCTTCTCCTCGGATTCCCACACTGCCACCCTCCACCAGTGCCCCTCATCGCTCCATAGCCCCTTCTACTGCCTCCTCCTTGGATTCCCTCACTGACACCCTCCACCAGTGCCCCTCATCTTTACCTAGCCCCTCTCTCTTATGCATTTCATTTGTTGTATAGCGCTACTCATATCAGTGTAGGGTGTGCCAGTACTTTACACCACACACACATTATACAGAGACAATGAATCATACAAGTATGTAAATCAGTCTACAGGGAGTGTCACAATAGCCAATGAGGATTACAAAGTGTAGGAATCACATCATCCATACTGGTGGGTATTATATTTTAAAAGGGTTTGGTATGGTGAAACACAACCTTGGGATTTAAAAAGTATTCCACGGGGGTCAGCTTTACTGATAAAAATGTACATCTGCCCAGACATACTCATTTTAGCAACATTAGAATAATGAAAGACTGAGGAAGTTCTAACTATATCACAAAACAAAAAAAGCAAAGTTCTAACTCTACCGTTCATGTTTGTAGGCAGCTCTTAGATGACAGTTCATTAGTCACTGTCCTATGTTAGGATTGTAACTTCTGAACTGCAAGTAACACAAGGATCTCTGTGACAAAGGCAGTAACCCACTGAGCTATCCACATAAAATACAGTTCATCTGCATTTAAAAACTAGTAACAGACCAATGATTACTCTCTAGAAGGATTATTAATCACCAGCGTTATCTCGGCATTTTGTATTGTCTAATTGTTGTCCTGCATCGGCCATGATAATGATAAAAACTGTTTAAATGAAGCACATGAAGTATGTGTGGTGCTGGGCCTGTGCAGATTTTTAAAAGAAAAACAAATAGTTACACATTCTCTTACCTACTACTCCATTAGTCAAACTTTGTGTCCCAGCCTGATGTGAGAAGCAGCTGCAGGGGTCAGGAAAGGTGAATAGGAATAAACAAACTTCTTTTCTCCTGCTGCATAGAAAAATATCCACGCAGCAGAACAGTAGGCAAAGGTGACCTTTGTCAAAGAAAGGATTTGTCACCTTTCGCCGCCATGTGGAGATGAAGGGGTGAAAAATTAAACAAAGCCTCGTTTATATCTGAATGGTCTTTTAAACCTGTGAAGTACTCTGGTGTGGCTGCGATAATATCTAAAACTGTCTGTGTGTGTGTGCGCGCCCCTGGGAAGCTGCCTCAGCCCGGGCGCACACACACAGACACCCTTTGAGGTCAATGCGGTGCGCGCCTGCCTTCAAGCCCTCACTGCGAGGGTCAAGGCTCCTGCTTGGGTGGGCCAGGCTCATGTTTGGGTGGGCCTGGCCCACCCGGCCCACCCGCTAGAACCGGGCCTGACTTACCTCACTAGTAATCCAGGGCTTTGAGTTAGATGAAAAAACGGGGGGGGCAATGTAATTAAGCGCGTGGCTTTAAACACGTAAACTAAAAATCTGTGCTTAGCATAGTGAGCCGCCCGACTTGTATTTTGCTGTTTCTGTTATTGCATCCATATATATGATACAACAAGTAACATACTGTAGTATCCTCCTCTTATTGTATATCTTATATTAATCTTCTCTCTAGCTGCTCAGCCTATGTGAGTATTCTAATTGGAATGTTTGGTGTATGTTCTAGGTGTGCAAGGCTTGAGTGACTGAAGAGAGTGACAGTTGAATGAAAGGGGCTGATCAGCCAGCAGGCTACTCCCGGTAGGACTATCATTGGGACTTATGGATACCTATCTACTTGTATTATCTTTACTTCAATAAAGATACATCAACTACATCAACTGGTCTTATCCCTGATTACTACATAAAATTTATGGCGACGAGGATGGGATGTATCTACACTTAAAAGGAAGTACAAGTAAATACAGAAACATCAACTTGTCATCTACAAAACGCTGTTGTGAAGATATTCCAAGCAATGGACGAATAAACAAAGGAAAAAGAAGAAGAAGCAACATGGAAGACATCCACGAGGCCTCACAGGTATCTTTCTTTAAAGACTTTAAGCTAATGATGAAACATATGAAACATACTCAAAAACAGCGCGCAGTGCAGTCCTACCGGTGTCCTTCACACCGGACAGCCCCCAAACAAACGTGCTGTACATCATCTAAACAAGTCACTTCTACAGCCTACTTCAAAGATGCTGCGCAAACTGATCTTCAAAGTACAGTAAGACTTTATTTTTTCTACATGGTTTCTGCACAGATTGTGTACACGATTGTGGCAGCTTTGAGACATTGGAGAAAACTACAGTCAATGTCTATCAGTTGTGATCAGTTTAAACGTTTTTACATCAAAAGAAAAGAAGTTTGCTGTGTGAAAATATCTCAGTTACAAGCAGAGTGTATTACTACATGTCCACTCTTTGAGTCATCTGTAACATAAGCTGTGTTTCAGTTTTGACTTATGATGCCAGAGTTATCAAGTCAATAAATTGAAGACAGGTGGGACATGAAGGTTAAGTCATGTTTCCGTTTTGGCGCAGTCTGTTCTGAGTGCCAAACAACTCGACTAAACGATAAAGGACACTTACTGAGAGAATGATGTCAAGTGACAAAAACGTTAAATGACTTCCCAAAATTCGCTTGAATGTTTAAACAGTATTTGAGTAAATGTTGTTAAGCTGTCAACTTTGAAAGAGCCAGACCGAAGAAAAGAAAATCGTAAACAGAATGAGGAAAGGAAAATATCTGAATTAAAAGCCTAAGCCTAAGAAATGTGACATTTTGCCTAGAAGTCAGAATGAGAACTCTCTATATTTAGATTCAAGTCCAAATAGTGACACTATGACAATTTTGAAACACTTGTGAACCGATTTTGTCACTAAGAGAATTTAAGCAAATAGTATTCAACATGTAAAAATCGTACTTTTAAAAATATGGAGAAACATCAACTGTTTACAGTTTTATGATGTTAATGTATTTTTAGTATTACCTTATCTTATTTCCTTAAGCATATAATTTCATGATATTTAGCACTATCTTTCATTTATAAGGAAAGAGGTATGTAGTATCCTCCTCTTATTGTATATCTTATATTAATCTTCTCTCTAGCTGCTCAGCCTATGTGAGTATTCTAATTGGAATGTTTGGTGTATGTTCTAGGTGTGCAAGGCTTGAGTGACTGAAGAGAGTGACAGTTGAATGAAAGGGGCTGAGCAGCCAGCAGGCTACTCCCGGTAGGACTATTATTAAGACTTATTTAAGACCTTAAAAGAGCTTATGGACACCTATCTACTTGTATTATCTTTACTTCAATAAAGATACATCAGCTACATCAACTGGTCTTATCCCTGATTACTACACATACCTACAAGAAGTCAGGACTATTTGCTTTGTCAATAAGATAAATAAGCAACCGACACTATGGCTTGAATATAATATTGAAAAAGCCAACACTTAAAGCTCTGGTGACACCACGACAATGTTGCTGCTCCCGAGTTTCAAAAAGAGAAGGTAAATCAGGGAGAAAATGACTCTTTAAAAGATGTCCCTTCTCCTACACGCTCACCTGGCATGACGTCACTCCGTAACTTCTCCATTAGTGAAAAGTGAGCAGTGTGAGTACACGCCCATGACGTGCCTGGGGTCCCTGCAGTCCGGAAAAAAATGGACCGCCTGTGCCATGGCATAAAACAGAGCCCGATAGAGACCCGTTTCGAGGCCCCCTTTAAAAATCTGCGGGGCTCAGTAAGACCCGGCCCACTTAAAGACCTGCTAGTAACTCTTCTGTTCTTATTATACCAGCCTTTGACTGTACGCTTGAGGTTTTCTTCCACTGGATGGTAGGGTGGAAGTGTACATTAAGAAGATGTAGCCACATGGAGGATCCACACACCCCCTAGGCTCCACATTTTCCATCCAATCAGCTCCTGCACTGTCAGCCCTCCTTTTCCTACCTCTGCTATGGAATGGGTGGAATAAAGGGAAAGAGGTCGGGGTGTTTATTTTTGTGTGCACGGGATGAATCCCTAGGATGAATTGGGCCTAAATGTGATGTTCAAAGATGAAGCTAAGCAAAGAACATTCCAGCATAACCTGTTCAAACCAGGGGCTGTACCGAACCATGATGCTTCCATTAAATGCATGGATCAGGCCCGGTGGCTGCCTTGCATCAGTCAGTGGGTGCAGGTCTCTGGTCTGCTGTGGAACTGAACTTGGCACTGTGTGGGCATGGGCACTATTGGAAGAGAGAGAGGCCTTTAAGAAAATAAATGTTTACAATGTTGGCACATGACGATGGATGTGTGGGCACCAGTCCTGAGATCCAAGCCGATTTCAAGACATTCTAAAGTTTTCAATTCCGTCTAATTAAACAACACCCCTTATGTATGATTGCATTCCTCCATAGGCACAGAGTGGGTAAATCTTTTTAATACATAAGGCCCCAGTGCTATACTCACAACCTAAGGGTGAAGATCCCGCTCAGGTTAAGGAGAGAAAAAAATATATATACCCTTGTGTCCTGTGAAAATCCAAAAGAATGAAACCTAAAATACCCTTTTTCATAAAAACTGATGAAGCTCCTCGGGTAGGCTTCAGCTAATGTATTCTTTTACCATATATTAATCTCCCATTTAAGTACTTTCATGTCCAATGAACTGTCGGCTCCAAAGTATTTGGAGCCAAGGCATTCAATTCCCCGTTTGAACCAGCGGGGGAAGGTTGTTTTCCGATTCCAGGACACATCCTGAGGAGGTTGTCAAAGTACTTTCTGCCACCATAGCTGTCAAACGAATGGGACTGGTATGCCCAGACGTGGGTCCCATGCTCTCCATGCCACTGGAGTCAAGCTATTTAGGCTGATGGGGGCTGAAAGCCCGAAACCGGTTCTAGGATGCTTGTTTCCAATCCAGGGAGGGCCTGGCCTGTTCCCATTGGGCGCAGGATCAAGACTGATTTGCATATGTCTGGGTCCAAACTGGGATGGCATGGTGAGCAAAAAAACTATGGATTTAGGACCAGATCTCTTTACTGGGGTGAATGTATTGTAGTGTAGTTTCTATTTACCCTATAGGCTCTGCGCATTGGAATAATATAAACAACAGTGTAGACGTAGGACTGAGGTCATCTAGGTCTCTACTGACTATATTAGACTTAACTAGTTTTGCGAGCTAGCTCAGAAGTCACTAGAAACTTTCTCGAGTGAACAGGAAGGAGTTAACTTTCCTGAATAGACAAGAAGAGATTAGTTTCTGACAACCGCATAAACATGACAACTTTGCTCCCTCAGAATAAAGAGTGTATCTTTAGAGTTGTGTGAAAACAATAGACAGTTATTTCACTCAGTCAATCGTGCATACTTAGTTTCACCAGAGTGCAGAGAAATAGAGAGACGGGTGTTTTCAATAAAAGGTGTTATTTATTGAGCAGTCTTCTTTCTCATGCAAGAGAAATGAATTGCCACAATTGTAATACTTATCATAAAGTAAAGTGCGTACAGTAAAAGGAGTATTATGAAATAATACTGTAAAAGCATTGATATGGTTTCTTAGCCATATGATACTTTAAAATATATACATACATAAAAACATTGACTAACGTGATCAACTGGTGCTTCTAAGATACGCCTACCCCTGTGTACCTGACCTAAGCCTAATACGTGGGAAGGAGTAAGTAAGTTGCAGTTTAAGTTAAGTTGGTTTTTGCCAAGAATCTGAATCAAGAAATCTCTTACGGGTTTAGTCAGCTCCGTACCTTGGTTCTAGAATGTAGGAGGTCTTGTATCTCTCTCTCAGGACTCGATCTCCCAGCAACCCGCAAGGGTGACTGGAAACACTGGAGCTGGATTTCTCAGCAAGAGAAAAGACAGCGTCTCTCTCAGTGCATCAAGGGAGGGTCGGCTTCCTTCGGCTCTCGCATCAGCTGGGCTTCGGGCAAGTAGATAGCCGCTCTGCTCCAAACCACCACCGTGTGTTTGCTTAAGGCAACGTTGGTATATTTATACCTGAAAGGTACCACAAGGGTATATATATTTTTTTCTCTCCTTAACCTGAGCGGGATCTTCACCCTTAGGTTGTGAGTATAGCACTGGGGCCTTATGTATTAAAAAGATTTACCCACTCTGTGCCTATGGAGGAATGCAATCATACATAAGGGGTGTTGTTTAATTAGACGGAATTGAAAACTTTAGAATATCTTGAAATCGGCTTGGATCTCAGGACTGGTGCCCACACAAGACGTAAGGTTGGACATAAGACGTCACCAAGAACTAACAGTTCTTTCTGGACTCCAGGAGTTCTTGTGCAAATCAAAACAAAAGCAGGGGGAATTCCCGGGCTGCTGGAGGCTTGGTTTGTTTAAAGAACACGTTGTGCTTTCTAGGAGTCTATGGGAGTAGCCTTGCCGTATTTGGACTGCATGGGTTATGCCTGAATATGGACATGATTCTTATGCCTTTGTAAGGATATGTTTTATTATAACCACACAAGGGCATAAATCGGGAATATCGAATTAGGGTCCTAGATAGAAACACAACAGTATGACAATGTTCTGCATTCTGTCCATCAATTGTCCTTTTTACCATAGCTCTACAGGGAATAAGTAATATTTAGAGGGTTTTTGCAAGCCCTCGAGGCATATAGAAATTGCAGGATTTCTTCCACTAAAGTTCATGTACATCAAGTATTAGATTCATATTAATCAGAAAAGCTTTAATAGGACAGTAAAAAATGGACAGATTTCCTTGCAACCAGTAGAATAAATAGTGAACAGTTAAGAAGGAACAAGTCACTAAATGATTGTAATTATGCATATGAATTCGATTAAGAAGGGCTTCCCTCTAAAACGTCCCCATCAATTTCCATCAATGGCAGATTAGTTGTCTCATTTCAGTAAACTATATTGGATTTGGTTGTGGACTTCCCAACTCTCAGAATAATTTTCTTTCCCGTTAGGATGTCTCTTTGTAGCCACAAAAGATGTTTTTGTCAAAACCTGATGGTACAGCATAAAAAGATGGACTAGTCAAAATGAAGTAGATTCCAAGAACTACAAGGAGCCTTTGGTTCACATCAGACTTCACTAAATCTTGTTGAACGTCACAAACATGAAAAAACAATTTATGGGAAGCCAAGCCTAATAAAGATGTATTGCACAACCTGACTGTTCATGAGAGACAGAGGAAAGTCTTTCCATGTCTTGTATCAGTCTTCTTAAAGTGAGTAATCTTTGACAATATTCTTTTTGTCTAACCTAAACCACAGATAGAGAGTCTTGGAGCAGGAAATGTGAGTTACCCCCGGCTTGTTTGCTGATGTAAAGTACGAGTGTAGCATTATTTGTGTAAAATAAAAACCTGCCTCCGTTCAGCAAGAGAAGGAATGCCTTGAGAGTAAGCAAAACTGAGTTAATGTCCAAACAATGTCTGTGCTGTAAAGAATGCTGAGGAAGACATAGGTAGTATATTGCTAGGACTCTCATGGTGGAAGCCATCTTTGAAGATAGGGAGAGCAGGTTGGATTTCACAGATCATCACATCAGGAATAAGGGTGGGCGGAGTACTCGGAATAGCACTCTGCAGAGTTCCATTGAGTTTAAAAAAACTCAGTGGAACTCCGCTCTGCCCCAGTCCCACCCGTAATTTTTAAAAGAAGAAAAAAAAACACTTACCTGCTCTCTGGGGTACCCTCCTCCTCATCGTGGTCCCTCCTCCTCACCATGGTCTCTCCTCCTCGCCGTCATCCTCATCGCAAACCCCTAAATTTTACGTCATGCGCAGTCCATGCAAGACGTAAAACGTAGGGGTTTGCAGTGAGGAGGAGACACCATGGCGAGGAGGAGGGCAGCCCGGAGAAAGACTGAAAAAAATCAAGGACCCCCTGAAGATACTAGGCGTTCCTAGGACAGGGAAACAATTCTTACTGACATAACATTCCTAGGCAACTAAAGACTAAGCTAAAATCAAGTTCTATACTTTCTGAATGATATCAACACAGGCTCAGTGTACTACCATAAATCAGTTAAAAACAGTTCAGTTCATTGTATTCATACACATTTTAAAAATTCTGACATAAGCAGCCATGATGAAACATAAATAACATCACAAACAGTATACCAACACATATACTAACAATCACTTTACATACAAATATGAGACAAATAATTGAACATGATCTAAGACAAAATTAATATTCATGTGGTAAAAACCACAAGTGGCTATATTTTGTAGATGTAGATTATTTTCTCTAAGCACGTTTCGGCGTATCACACGCCTTCTTCAGGAAGAGCCACATAAATATCTGTATGAAAAAAATCAATAACATCACATAAAACATATGGCAATAAAGTACACTTAGTCTGTGTAAGGGTAAAGGCTGTACAATATACGTACATACAGTGAACTCCATGTGTAACAAGGTGTTACCAAGAAACAAGGGGGAGGAAATGAAGAAACAACCAGTGCATCAAATATGAATAGGGGGAAGGAAGGAATACCCAAAAACTCCACACCAGAGCAAGTGATTCAAAGACACATAAACCTAGGCTCAAAATGTAAATTTAGACATGATGAATCATGTCTAGAGACCCTATAGTGTATGTGTAACTTACTAAAAAGAAGAAATGGAAACTAGACCTTAGTTGGAAGTCTATCAGCAGTAGGCGAATCTGTAAAGAAGATCGACCAAAGAGGTCTATAAGCATAATCAAGGTAAAAAAAGATTATAGAGCAGCTGGTATGTATAAGCAATTACCTGTTGACAGCCCTAGGTCCACAAAATGTGTAGAGAGCTATAGGTATCAAATGATGAACAGTCAATAAAAACGATCTAAAAACACATAGAAATGACCATGTATTATACATTTTTATATAGGAATAATCTCTAAGGAGTTACTATGAAAGCAGATAAACAAAAAACTCACCTGAAAATAATTATATCGGTCTCAGAAAAGGTGGACAATGGTACTGATATGACACTTAAGACAACAAACAGGCAGGACTTCGGGAGAAGATAAAGAGAATGATGAACTCCTTCACAATTATCTGTAAGAGGCAAAACATGTAAAATTTTAGAAGGCCTCAATATAATAATCTCATAAGGGCGCTTTAAAACTGCTTAAATCAAAAATACTGGTACCTTAGACTCTGTGATGGGGTCTTGACATATTGGCACCAAATACCCGAATAACACGATAGTCACGAGAAAGAGGCTGATATGAATAGCGTGTATGTAAATATAACAAAACATGATAATTTAAAAACTGTATCTACAAGGTTGTACTTCTCAGACGAATGCACATTGAGGCATAGCTACAGGGTGTACTCCTATGCTATGTGCGGTGGATTGATAACCCACTACTAAATATAGAGAGTCGCTCTAATGCGGGCATAACGGCTTATTTAAAACTACACCGACAACCAGCTCGGAGGGAGACTAAGATGAGTCAAACCCTTCCGATATTATACAGTGCATCAAATGATAATGACAAACTGCAGTGTCGTAATTATGACAAAAATATTCGGCATGGCATGGGGCTGTACGCAACCGGCAAAGAATACTCACGTACAGCAGCGGAGATAAGATCTACCCGAAGTCCATGCGGTGGAACAAAACCTACCGTCTTGTTTTCGTCTGTTAGATTCCTTCTGACAGTGATGAGTTTTTGGATACTGAGGCAGTAGCCTCATTACTCCACATTTATTTTGAATTTTTTAGTCGCTGTTTAGGTTGTCTTATTGATGTGTGACGCTTTGTCACAGTTGAGGTTGTATCACAGGGTCAGCTCAGTGATGGGCCGCGGGTAGCGGTCAATTGAGTTTGCAGAATTGTCAGCATGTTTCCTCTAAGAGTCTCGTCTTTGTCTATCTAGTACCTTCCGATAGTGTTGAGTTGTGGGTGCCTGCCGAGGCGATTATACCGCCAGACAGTGAGAGGGTTTTGGTTGCCTGCCGAGGCGATTATGCCGTCAGGCAGTGATGAGTTTTGCGTACCTGCCGGGCGTTTGCCTTCAGGCAGTGATGAGTTTTTGGATGCTGCGTTGCTGTTTCAGTGAACAAAACCTCAATCGTAAGAAACCTTAAATACGAAATCTGAACGTGCCGATCCTTTTCAGATAATTACTTCCGGGTGGCCTAACCATAGAGGCCATGTGGAAAGTACTCCAGAACCTCTATAGTATGAGTGGAGGAAACCGTTTATACCACTAGAACGCTAACCCTCAAGTCTAACAAATGCAAAAAATAGAAGAGTTTAAACGTTCAAATTAGTATGAATGTAAGAACAAATAATATACAGTATAGTGAAGTATAAATAGTGGCTTGTGAGCGATTCTAAAAAAAAGAACAAAAGTAAAAGTAATTTCACAAAAAGTTCAATCAAAATGGACCCTCAAAACTCGCAAATATATTAGCTGTGATATTAAGAAAGGTAGAATGTCATCCATCAAGCGGAATTGTATTTAATTTCATTTTCCCATGGGATAACGTTGTTTAAGCCTTTTTTATGTGTGGCCAAAGTAAAAATCCAAAAAACTTCATGTTTTTTGCGAGTATCCTCCGTTTTAGTGCCACCTAATAGGTCCAAATTTTCAATTATAAACCAACGAATCTCAGTTGGTTTATGTCGATATTCCATATAATGCTTCACTAAGGGAGCATTAATTTTGAACGTATGGATGGCTGAACGATGTTCAGTGAGGCGCGTGCTGAAAGATCATGAAGTCTCTCCCAAATATCCCAAATCACATGTGCATTCGAGGAGGTATATTACGTGTTTAGTCTTGAAGTTCGAAAATGTATGTGGTTGAATAGTATATCCTTGATAGATGTAAGCTGCACCTTCTATGACGGTGTCACAGGCTTTACATTTTGTACATTTGTAAGTTCCTGTCACAGGTGCTATACCATCAATGGTTTACTGGATAAACGGACTACCTTCAACAAATCGGGACCTGATAATGAGATCTTTGATGTTTTTATTCCTCCGGTGAGCAAAAAGGGGTTTAGGTATTTTTTCTTTATCTTCCGGACTACTGTTTAAAATGTGCCAATTGGAATTGATGATGTGCCAAACTTTATTGTTCATGGTACAGTGTATAGTAATACATATCAATTGGCTATTGGTAGTAGATATTTTAGGTTGTACGAGACAATCTCGATCGTAAAACCCTGCTCCTTTGAAGGACTCTCGAATAAATCTGTGAGGATAACCACGGGCAAGAAATTTAGATTTTAACTTATTTGCCTGGTTATTAAAGTCATGAATATTAGAACAATTTCTCCGGAGATGGAGAAATTGGCTGAAAGGTATACTCTGTTTTTGGGCACGAGGATGGTAGCTATCAAAATGAAGTAGCGTAATACGTGCAGTTGGTTTAACAAACAGGTCCACTTCCAGAGAACCTTCATTGTGTCTGATGATATCGAGGAATTCTACTCGATTCTGGCTAATATGCGACGTAAAACAAAGATTACCATTGCAAGCATTGAGCCACTTGAGAAATTCAAACAGCTTCTCTTCCGTGTCGGTCCAAATGAAAAGATGTCATCGATGTAATAGGACCAATTCGAGACAGACTCAAAAAATGGAGCCACTGTATTATGTATGTGAATCATTTCAAAGTGAGCCATATAGATATTGGCCACAGACGCAGCTACAGAAGCCCCCATACTTACGCCTTTTGTTTGTTTAAAGAGATTGTTTCCAACCTCAAGGGTGTTCTCAGTCAGAACTATTTCCAGACATTGAAGAAGAAATGTTTTAGGACATCCAACGTTATATTTGTCAATAAACCAGGAGGTGGCTAGCATAGATTTATCTTGGGGATATTGCTATATAAAGATTCAATATCTAGCGTAACTAGAACATTGCTAGCCTGGTTGAATGGAAGATGTCCCACTTTATTGATGATGGCCGTTGTGTCCATGACATACGAGGGTATTTTTGATGAACAATTGTTACTTACCTGTAAACAGGTGGTTCTCCAGTATTGGTGTCTTTCATAGATTCACATGCTTGAATATTCCCCGTCGTCGAAGTGGGAGTCCCACGGTAAATAAAATAGCAATAATGCTAATAAATATATATATATATATATATACATATAGTATCATATAAGTAATAAAACAGATAAAATATGTACTGAAAAACCTTTACAAAGGTTACTACATAGAAATGCATTAGAGAGAAAAAACTCATTTGTAACATATCAGTGTCATTATGTTAGTCCAAACTGCAGCCAATCAGGCTCAAGCACCCTCTAGAACCTTCTCCTCAGAAGCTCAAGCCCTCAGATTTTCGTAGCACTAGTAATAATAGCGCATGAGGAGAACAGAGCCTCTGAGGGGAGGATGGGTGGGTCGCATGTGAATCTATGAAAGACACCAATACTGGAGAACCACCTGTTTACAGGTAAGTAACAATTGTTCTTCTCCAGTATTAGGGGTGTCTTTCATAGATTCACATGCTTGAATAGAATAGATAGCAGTAACCTCCTAGAGCTGAGATTGCAATATTTCCAAAGCATTGAAGAAACAATATATAGCATAAAAGCAAGGCAATCTCAAGAATGGAGGAGGGAAAGAGGCTCACCTTATTTGAAAAGATGACGAAGCACTGCTTGCCCCACTGCGGTATCCGCTTCGTTGACAGCTTCCAAACAATAATGTCTGGTAAATGTGTGCCTGCTGGACCATGTCGCAGCACGACAAATCTGGTGTAGAGGCACTCCGGCAAACAATGCGATGGACGACGCCATCGCTCTCGTAGAATGTGCCCTCACTGGAGTAGGTAAAGGCCTGCCAGCCTGCTGATGGCAAAATGATATGGCTGAAGAGAGCCATCGTGTTATTGTTTGTTTAGTCACTGAGTGTCCTTTGCGCAGTAGTCCATATGCTATAAATAGCTGATTGGATTTACGGAAAGGGGCTGTTCTTGAAATGTAGAATTTTAGACAACGTTTGATGTCTAAAGAATGTAGTCGCTGTTCCGCAGGGGATTTAGGATCCGGGAAAAAAGTCTTTAAGAACACTGGCTCGTTCAAATGGAAGTCAGTAGGTACTTTTGGAAGAAAAGAAGGATTGGTACGAAGTGATACTCCATCTGGTTTGAACTGTAAATATGGAGGCTTGATTGTGAAAGCGTGCAAGTCACTTACGCGACGAGACGAAGTCAAAGCCAAAAGTAAAGCCACTTTCCAGGTCAGAAACTTGAGGTGTGAGCGATGAATTGGCTCAAATGGAGGTTTCATAAGTTGGGATAACACCACGTTGAGGTGCCACGCTGGAGGAGGGCGCCTTAACGGAGGGAACTTCCGGAAAAGTCCTTTAAAGAACTGTCGGATGATTCTGGATGAACAGAGAGACGTAGATCCATCATGACGGTAGCGTGTGATAGCCGCCAAAAAGACTCTCAATGTGGCATGTGAAAGACCAGACTGAGCAAGACTTAAAAAGAACGGTAACAGTTGGTCTGGAGTAGAACTGATAGGGTGTACGTTGGATGCTGCGCACCAATGACAGAAACGTTTCCACTTTAACCTATATGTCTTGATGGTTGATGGAGCTCTAGCCGACGCTAGAATGTCTCTACAGTCTTGAGGTATATTTAAAGAGGCAAATTCAATGAATTCAGGTTCCATGCCCACAATTGAAGCGTTGATGGGTCTGGGTGACAAACTTGTCCACTGTCCATTGTCAGAAGATCCGGACGTGGATGGAGACGAATGGGTGTGCATTGGGACATTAGAAGGAGTTCTGAAAACCACGCCTGTCTGGGCCAACGTGGGGCGATTAAAATCAAGCGGCAGGGTTGTCTGCGCATCTTCCACAACGTTCTTGGCACCAATGGGAGTGGTGGAAACGCATAAGCAAATAGGCCGGTCCAATCCATGAGTAGGGCATTGCCGCTGGATTCCGGATGTGGATGCCAACTGGCGAAAGTCTGGCACTTCCGATTCACTGGAGTTGCAAAGAGGTCCATCTTGGGATGACCCCATTGGTGGAACACGAGGTTCAGAGTCGGCTGGTGTAACTCCCATTCGTGAGTGGATGACGCAGACCTGCTTAGGGAATCTGCCAGTATGTTTGACGCTCCCGGCAGATGGACTGCTGTCAAACAAATGTGATGACGAAGTGCCCATTCCCAAATCTTTTGGGCAAGACGAGACAGGGGCTGAGATTTTGTGCCTCCCTGTTTGTTCATGTAGTGCATGCTGGTGGTGTTGTCTGTTTGGACCAGCACCGATTCTCCGCGCACCACTGGTAAGAAAGCCTTTAGCGCTAGGAAGATTGCCAGTAATTCTAGCCTGTTGATATGCCAGGTCTTCTGAGTCGCTGTCCATTTGCCTTTGATGGAAAGTTCCATGAGATGGGCTCCCCATCCGTCCATGGACGCATCCGTGGTCAATGTTAGATCTGGAGGCTGGGCAAGGAAGGAGGCCCCTTGGATCAGATTGGTTCGTTGCTCCCACCAGAGCAGACTGGTCTTCATGCAAGATGTGACTGTCACTTGGTCGTTGAACGACCCCGACACCTGTCGCCATTGTAGGTCCAATTCCTCCTGAATGGGACGGGTACGTAACCTGCAATTCGGGATCAGTGCGATACAAGATGATGCCATTCCCAGAAATGATTTTAACATTCGCACTGAAACTGACTTTTTTGATCTGATGGTGGAGACCAGATGAAGTATCCTCTGTCTCCGCTCGGCGGAGATGAACGCTTTTGACACGTCCGTGTCTATAACAGCTCCGAGGAATGTCCTGTTTCGCAGAGGAGTGAAATGTGACTTCTTTACATTGATGGTCAACCCTAGAGAATTGAATAGGGTGAGGCACAGACGTGTGTCGTGATGCAGCTGGCTTGCGGATTGGGACTTTAAAAGACAATCGTCCAGGTAAGGAAATATTTGGACTCCTTGAAGACGCAAATAAGCCATGACCGGGGCCAGAACCTTCGTGAACACACGAGGAGCTGATCTGAGGCCAAAAGGAAGGACTTTGAACTGATAGTGATTGTGTCCCACTGTGAACCTCAAGTATTTCCGATGCTGAGGAATAATTGGTACATGAAAATAGGCGTCTTGCAGGTCTATTGTCGTTAAAAAATCGCCGCTGCAGAGAAGCCGCAAGACTTCTGACAACGTTAACATCCGGAAGGACTGTTGTTTCAGGAATAGATTGAGATACCTCAAATCCATAATGGGACGCCACTCCCCCGTCTTCTTTAGAATGAGGAAGAACCTCGAATAGAAGCCTTTCCCCCGCTGAGATACAGGAACCACTTCGACTGCACCCTTTGTTAATAAAAGTAGAACTTGATGATGCAGTTCTTCCAGGTGGGGAGGTGGCGGACCCGAAGGTGGAAAAGGAGGAGGAAACTCTGTGAATTCCAAGGCGTGACCCTTGCGCACAATGTCCAACACCCATTGGTCCGATGTTATTTGAGACCACTGAGAGTAAAATTGCGAGATTCGACCTCCAACATCCTGCTGAACTGGCAAGTCATTGCCGTTTGTTGGCGTTGTTGGCACCTCTATAATTGGACTTTCCTCTATAGGGTCTGGATTGTTGTTGACGAGAAGACTGCTGATTTGAGTACCGTTGGTTCCCCTGATTGTACTGGCGGTACTGTGACTGTCCTCCTCGGGAAAAAGTGGACGAGGTGCCCCGTCCCCGTGCTGCACGAAAGGGCTGTTTCTTAAATTGTAAGGATCCAAGCGATTTTGCCGTGTCGGTATCCTTCTTTATGGCTTCCAAAGACGCATCGATTTGGGAACCGAACAAAGATTGGCCATCATACGGCATGTCAATGATCTTTGACTGAACCTCTTGCCTGAAAGATGTAGATTTTAACCATCCCTGGCGTCGGAGCGCCGCAGCACTGGCAAGGATACGGAATGCAGTATTTGCAATATCCACAGCACAGTCTATAATCTCCTCCGAAGCTCTTTGTCCATCCTGAAGAACCTGGAGCGCTTCTGCTTTGGATGACTCTGGAAGCTGTGCAAGGAAGATGGACATGTCTGACCACATTTGTCGGTCGAAACGACCCAAAATTGCGAGAGCATTCGCAGCACGAGCTGAGGTTGATGCCATGGATGAAAACTTCTTTCCGATTGCATCCAATCGTCGACCCTCTCTATCGGGAGGGGAAGTGACAGGCGCTGCAGGATTGCGCGCACGACGTTGTGCTGCCTGAGTCACCACAGAGTCTGGCTTTGGATGAGATAGCAGACAAACAGGCGAGCCTGTTGGAGCCTTGTACTTCTTCTCCAACCTAGGTATTTGGGCAGGCAAAGAGTTAGGAGCCTTCATAATCTTTTGCCCTTCCTTCCAGATAAATTCTATAATTGGTATGGTATGTACCTGCTTATAAGGCTGATTCTTAAAATCATACAGGAAACATTCTTCGTCTCGCTGGACCCTTGTCAACTTGAAGCGGTCCGCCGCTTTGTCCATAAGCTTATGAAAACTAGCGATGTCCACAGGAGGTGAATCACCTGAAGTGCCCTGTTGTGGCGAGGGTGTTTGAACTCGATAATCATCGAATTCCGCCATAGAAGGATCTTGCTCACCATCCGTATCTGGATAAACCTCGCCTTCCTCTCTCTCTGGTTCTGAGTCAGTGTCCATCTGTGGATTAGGAGATAGAGGAGTGCTCAAATGTATCGACGGTCTAGGTGGTGATTGTAGAGGTTGATACGAAACTGGTACCTCAGCAGATTCATGAACCGGAGTACCCTGGGGGGTAGGTGGAAAGCGTCTATTGTAATCGTCCAACATGTGTTGGAGGTTAGAGAAAAGCGTCATTGGAATAGACGTCATCGGAATTTGCACGCATTGGTCCTCGTGCTGATCTACCTGCTCATCTTCTTCTTCTTCCTCCGAAGTAGTGTCTTGGCATTTAATTATCAAATCTGATGGACTCTGGGCGTCCCCATACCCAGTGTCATCCGGAACAGACTCAGTCTCATGGTCTGAGACAAACAACTGAAGTGGTGGTTGTGGAGCAGGGGATTGGAGATGGAAAGCAGAATCTTCCTCCATATTGAATGAGGACTGTACTGCAGAAACTGAAGTGTCCAAGGGCACTAAAGGCACGTTGGCGTAGGATGAAGAACCAGAAGTTTCTGTCAACGCAGATCCCTGCGTAGACGATGACGATTTGGAAGCAGTCGTCGTAGACGATGAGTCTGTAGGCGTCACCGTAGACCTAGAAGGCTTAGGCACTACTGTAGCTGATGTGCTCGTCGACGAGCTCGTCAACGATGTTTTCGTCGACGATGTAGTTGACAGCATTTTAGACGTCGACGGCGCCTTCGTCGACGGAATCTTCGTCGACGGAATCTTCGTCGACGATGTAGTTGACAGCATTTTAGACGTCGACGGCGCCTTCGTCGACGGCGCCTGCGTCGACGAAATCTTCGTCGACGGAATCTTCGTCGTCGTCGTCGACGGGAGCTTCGTCGACGAAGGTAATGACGACGATGGTTTCTTCGTCGACGATGGCTTCTTCGTCGACGATAAAATGGGGATCGTCGACGGGATTGAAGAGACAGAGGCGTTCGTCGACGTGCAAGCCGTCGTCGAAACTCTCGCCGACGATGATGACGCCGACGTCGTCGTGACTGTGGTCGTAGACGAAGCCACAGCAGCCAATCTCGTCGTTGGAGTGGTCGTCGACGAGCCCGTCGACGACCGCGCTGTCAAAAGTGTAACCACTTTAATAGAAGCTGGAAAAGGCGCCTGAGAGCCAGGTCTCGTGGGCGCAGTCATAACAGGCACAGTAGTAGTAGGTGGCACTGCAGCCACAGTTAAAGCCAGCTTTCTTTTCTTCAGGAAAGGAGATGGTAACTCCTGAACACTGCCACGCTTAGAAGCCATAGAAGAAGGGACTGACTGAAGGCTTTCTGCATCAGAAACAACGTCCTCCTTATCTTGAAGGCGCTTAAGCCAAAGTAGAAGGCGACCCTCCCTGTCCTTAAGGGTTTTAGGATTGAAAGTTCTACAGAACCTACAATCAACCGCTTTGTGAGCAGGATACAGGCAGTAAATACATTTGTCATGAGGGTCCTTCTCAAATAAACGCAATTTCCCACAGGAGGAACAAGGTCTAAATAAAGACTTCTTACTTGACATCTTTGTGTAAAACAAAACCTGTGAAGAGTAGAAATGTAGAAAAGAACTGAGCAGAGCTCAGGGAGACTCCCTTCACACGACGTGCGGTAGAAAATCTGAGGGCTTGAGCTTCTGAGGAGAAGGTTCTAGAGGGTGCTTGAGCCTGATTGGCTGCAGTTTGGACTAACATAATGACACTGATATGTTACAAATGAGTTTTTTCTCTCTAATGCATTTCTATGTAGTAACCTTTGTAAAGGTTTTTCAGTACATATTTTATCTGTTTTATTACTTATATGATACTATATGTATATATATATATATATATATTTATTAGCATTATTGCTATTTTATTTACCGTGGGACTCCCACTTCGACGACGGGGAATATTCAAGCATGTGAATCTATGAAAGACACCCCTAATACTGGAGAAATGTATGGTCTTAACAGTTTGTCCGAATATTTGGAAAGAGGTTCCGAAATGGAGCCAATGGTGGATACTATTGGGCGATAGGGAGGGTCCGGAGACGCCAGAGAGCAGGTAAGTGATTTTTATTTTTTTTATTTTGGGCCGTGGTGCAGGGGCTAAGGGGCTACGTCCGCTCCGCCACAGAGTCGGAGTTTTGCTTGAACTCCATGTCCCAACGGAGCGTGGAGTTGGCAAAACTCCTCAAATTCACTGGAACTCGGAAGGACTGAGAATCTTTCTACGGATCTCAGCGAGAAGATTCTCCTTCTATGAATCTTAGGAGACAATCTGTGACATGCAGCTACAAGACTCTGGAGTCTTGGAGATCACCACGCCCATCTCCTGGCACAATGCACTCCCAAGAGGGGAAGGCCTTACCTTTCCCCTTGTTTGACCCCGTCCCATAGACTGATTTATGGGTTTGTGAAAGGAAAATAGGCTATCCATATGCTGGCTATTTTGTAAACCAAAAACAATTCTTAGGGCTTGCCTACAAGCTAAAAACAAGCTTGAAAAGGGTTTTAATATGAACCTCATTTTGAATACTGAGATCAAGTCCAAGTCTCCTTTCGATGTTGTGTGGTCAGAATTATTTGTAAAATGAATTAAATTATTCATTGTAAAGCATGCCCTATTTCAAATCGTTTTCTACAAGGCCATAGGTTTTAAGGTCCGCTCTGTGGATAAATTCATATTTTCCCGCTAAACCCTGTAGGACAGCACAGAAGAGCGTCCTCATTCTGGAGCTGAACTTTGTGTAGACTCAGGGCTGTTGTAAGAGTGAACGGTCTAAGGTTCAGCCCTGAAAGCACCTCAAGAAGCACAATATAGTCGGGGTTTCCCTGTCCCGATTGTGAGCCGGAGGATGGGGGGTAAAGGTTTTCGTGGTTTTAAAGGAGGTACTGAGGGCACTGGGAGACTCAGAAGCAAAGAAGGGACCTCAGGCTGGGGGTCCCGCTTTTATCGAAAACCAACACAAATGTTTCAGAACCGCTTGCCCAGCGCCTGGAGGACAGCGGATCTCTGTAAAGCGCCCATTAAAGAACACCAAGTCACTGGCGACTGGTGACATTTGAAAGTGGTGAGACATAGAAGTTCAGGAGGAGTGCCAAGTGGCGACTTAGTGCAAACAGCGAGCCTGTCAGCCATAGGAGAGGTTCTCCCCCTGGTAAAATTTTGAAAAAGAAGTGGGCAAAGGGTGCATTTTTAAGCAAATCTGAGACAGCAAGAAGGTTTCTTAAGCAATTGTGAAAGGGCAGACTTAAAATAATGAAACACATAAAAATGCTCCATATCTTTTCGAATTAAAATTGTTCAACATCTTATATATTACCTGTATATCTTACAAGTTAAAACACACGAGAGGTACTAACAGTCTGAATTCAAAGAATCTACTGGAACCTAATAGTGTCCCACATTCATACTGAGACCACAAAGTTGACCCAGAAAAGTAACATTGTTATACCAGGAATAGTGAGAGAGAGAAGATACAGAGTCTGAAAAACTGGAAAAAGTACCCATCAGCCCACTCAAAAGTGGAATCTCGTCATCTGGGTTTGTTTGTATTAGAGAATGGTATCCTGTAGGCTCCTCCTCAGAGAGAATCTGAGGCTGCCTAATTTCGGACCCAATGATCAAGCATACAACCAACAGATGACAGTGTGTGAGCGGAAGGGGCAAAAGTTGCAGTGCTCAAAAGAAGAAGAAGGAAGGAAAATGATCCATGTGATTTAAAAATACCTACTTTGATGTCATAAGAAACTTTATTAGGTCTGACCATCAATGTGGTATCATTAAAAGCAGTATAATGATAGCATGCAAGGAATTGCTATCCACCATGTGTGTTAATTGGTCAACATGTTTCAGCCTTAAACGGCTTTCGTCAGGACCTATGATGTGCTACTGCAACACTTACTTAATGTGATGTGATAAGTGATCTACACCCACTCTCCAATTTCTGAAAAAGAAAATTGGTGTATCTTCTCCTGTATATACAATGTGGGAAACAAAAACAAGACAGGATTAAAAGTATACACATCTGTCGCATGTATCTCCTGTCTCTGTGAAAGTTACATATTTGATTAAATAATTATCACTCACCCTGGTTGAAGGGAGAAAAAACCTCACCTCACCTGGCAACTGCTCAGGATAGAAGGAGGCCACGCACTAGAAATAAGCGCATAGATCTGAAGTTAACTCCAGAATCAGTCACAAAAATTAAAGTTAAAAGCATTTCATTAGTGATACAATAAAGGCAATATGGCAGGCCTAGATTATGAATGTATGAGGATGCAAAAGCATCTAACTAGAAGCCCCGATTTGGCTTAACTGAGCTGCCTTGCATAGTGACTAAGGTAGCAGAGTAAACAGATGTCAGGAAACAAGGGCGCCATCTCCTCAGCTATAAAGTAATTAGTTCCCAGTATGAGATATCTGAACCCTCTGTCTGAACGAAGCCACCTCAAAGTATGGTATCAAGCCGCGATCACTCACCTCTCCGTCGTTGCCTCGGGTTAGAAACTGAGCCGAGGGGGAGGTGGTAACGCAGAGTTGTACACGGGATTTTATCCGTGAATAGCGGACCTTAGAGAGAACTATCGAAAGGAAAGCTCTAATTGGCTCACTGAGTGTCAAAGGTCTGAACCAATGGCAGCCTTCCCTCAGTACGACGACTCGGGGAAGGGTTGTCCACGGGGGTTTTTTTGTAATTGGTTCAGTGAGGACCAACAGGAACCGTTAACTACAGGGCCGCTGTTGTTATCAGCGCGTAGCGGACTTAAGAGTCCGTGAGTAGCGGACCTTGGTGGAAACTATCAAAAAAGACGCTGTGATTGGTTCAACCCGCATTAGTAGACTGAGCCAATAACAACTGTCCCTTAGTCCGCCGGAAGTGTGCCACCTCGTTTGATTCGTTATCTGTTTGCGAAAAACGGAGGCAGACAGTCCCCGATGTCAACTAGTACTGGTGAAAGCAATGACACATGCTCATGCAGTTTCTGGAAGCTTATATCTATATATATTACTGCACACTTGTTTAAGTGTTAAACGGCACATATAGACTGTAGAGGCCTCGCGCAGTGAGAGCAAAAGGTCAGGTGTAAAGCTGCGATAATAGAGCAACCCACGCCCGTCCTCAAAGTGTGGGTCGCCAGGTCAGTGTTGTGCTGAAAATAAATAACACAAAGGCATTGGTGTGGCACCAGATAAAACACAGCAGATCACACAGATGTAATGTGTGGTCAGATGGTATTCTAGTAAATGCAGAGACTTAGACGATTGTGCTAATTCATATTGTGGGACCTTAATTAGGAATCCGGCAAAACACTTGGAGGGCACTATGCCCAGTGATCTGTAATCGAAGAAGTGAACAAACGCACAGTGCATTGGTTAGGGCACCAGTTGAAAAACGACTAGTCAATCAAATGTAAAATGTGGTCTGTAATGTTAATTAAGTGACTCTGGAGATATTAACATATGTGCCACCTAATGTTAAGAGACCCTAGTGGAAAGTCTAGCGAAACACTTAGGGGCTACTCAGTTGATGATATAGAGAGGACTGAACGATGTTAGAGAAGCTCATGGAGGGCCTCTTTCTGGGTCACACTATATGTAGTCATTCCTATGTACCTCAAACCACAGGGGCAGGTAATCTGGTAGATGATGACGTGCTGCGAACAATCATCGCGAGGCCCTGTTGGAACCTCCAGTCAAGAAACCACCTATGGATAGGTTGGTATGTGTGACCACGTACAACACCTCATCTTCTAAGATCCAGAAGGTAATCAGACAGAAATGGCGGATCTTGAACAGCTCTGGTGAGAACATTCCTCTCCCACTGTTCTCATTCAAAAGAGGTACTAACTTGAAAGACGCACTGGTCCACACGAGACCTCGACAAGAAGTCGAAGAAGCCACGTCTACCTTGTGGAACCTTCCGCCAGTGCAAGGACATCATCCATGCGGGAATTGCTCAGTGTGTCCACAAACAACGAAGACCCTAGCAGTCGACATCAGCACCACTCGACCATGGCTACTTAAACGCCATACAAACTGTAACAGTGAGAAAGTCATCTACCAGATTACCTGCCCCTGTGGTTTGAGGTACATAGGAATGACTACAAGAAAGATCAAATTGCGCATACAAGAACACAAGAGCACAATTAGGCGCAATAAGCAGGCGACCCGGCTCACCTCGCACTTTCTTGAGAAAAAACACAATCCTGATGATTTGAAGTGGCTAATCTTAGAACAACCATATATACCTGGTCATGTTACAGATGTCTCACTTTTTCTATTGAGGAAAGAACAAAGATGGGTCTTCAAATTACGCAGTGACACGGAGGGATTGAACGACGACATCCCGTGGATGCAGTTATGAGTCTACTCTTGGTGCATACATCTGTACACCCACTAATGCAACCTCTAGAGTTGACTTCATCTAATAATGTTATAGTGTGACCCAGAAAGAGGCCCTCCATGAGCTCCTCTAACATCGTTCAGTCCTCTCTATATCATCAACTGAGTAGCCCCTAAGTGTTTCGCTAGACTTTCCACTAGGGTCTCTTAATATTAGGTGGCACATATGTTAATATCTCCAGAGTCACTTAATTAACATTACAGACCACATTTTACATTTGATTGACTAGTCGTTTTTCAACTGGTGCCCTAACCAATGCACTGTGCGTTTGTTCACTTCTTCGATTACAGATCACTGGGCATAGTGCCCTCCAAGTGTTTTGCCGGATTCCTAATTAAGGTCCCACAATATGAATTAGCACAATCGTCTAAGTCTCTGCATTTACTAGAATACCATCTGACCACACATTACATCTGTGTGATCTGCTGTGTTTTATCTGGTGCCACACCAATGCCTTTGTGTTATTTATTTTCAGCACAACACTGACCTGGCGACCCACACTTTGAGGACGGGCGCGGGTTGCTCTATTATCGCAGCTTTACACCTGACCTTTTGCTCTCACTGCGCGAGGCCTCTACAGTCTATATGTGCCGTTTAACACTTAAACAAGTGCGCAGTAATATATATAGATATAAGCTTCCAGAAACTGCATGAGCATGTGTCATTGCTTTCACCAGTACTAGTTGACATCGGGGACTGTCTGCCTCCGTTTTTCGCAAACAGATAACGAATCAAACGAGGTGGCACACTTCCGGCGGACTGAGGGACAGTTGTTATTGGCTCAGTCTACTAATGCGGGGTGAACCAATCACAGCGTCTTTTTTGATAGTTTCCACCAAGGTCCGCTGCTCACGGACTCTTAAGTCCGCTACGCGCTGATAACAACAGCGGCCCTGTAGTTAACGGTTCCTATTGGTCCTCACTGAACCAATTACAAAAAAACCCCCATGGACAGCCCTTCCCCGAGTCGTCGTACTGAGGGAAGGCTGCCTTTGGTTCAGACCTTTGACACTCAGTGAGCCAATTAGAGCTTTCCTTTCGATAGTTCTCTCTAAGGTCCGCTATTCACGGATAAAATCCCGTGTACAACTCTGCGTTACCACCTCCCCCTCGGCTCAGTTTCTAACCCGAGGCAACGACGGAGAGGTGAGTGATCGCGGCTTGATACCATACTTTGAGGTGGCTTCGTTCAGACAGAGGGTTCAGATATCTCATACTGGGAACTAATTACTTTATAGCTGAGGAGATGGCGCCCTTGTTTCCTGACATCTGTTTACTCTGCTACCTTAGTCACTATGCAAGGCAGCTCAGTTAAGCCAAATCGGGGCTTCTAGTTAGATGCTTTTGCATCCTCATACATTCATAATCTAGGCCTGCCATATTGCCTTTATTGTATCACTAATGAAATGCTTTTAACTTTAATTTTTGTGACTGATTCTGGAGTTAACTTCAGATCTATGCCCTTATTTCTAGTGCGTGGCCTCCTTCTATCCTGAGCAGTTGCCAGGTGAGGTGAGGTTTTTTCTCCCTTCAACCAGGGTGAGTGATAATTATTTAATCAAATATGTAACTTTCACAGAGACAGGAGATACATGCGACAGATGTGTATACTTTTAATCCTGTCTTGTTTTTGTTTCCCACATTGTATATACAGGAGAAGATACACCAATTTTCTTTTTCAGAAATTGGAGAGTGGGTGTAGATCACTTATCACATCACATTAATTAAGTGTTGCAGTAGCACATCATAGGTCCTGACGAAAGCCGTTTAAGGCTGAAACATGTTGACCAATTAACACACATGGTGGATAGCAATTCCTTGCATGCTATCATTATACTGCTTTTAATGATACCACATTGATGGTCAGACCTAATAAAGTTTCTTATGACATCAAAGTAGGTATTTTTAAATCACATGGACAATTTTCCTTCCTTCTTCTTCTTTTGAGCACTGCAACTTTTGCCCCTTCCGCTCACACACTGTCATCTGTTGGTTGTATGCTTGATCTCTGAGGAGGAGCCTACAGGATACCATTCTCTAATACAAACAAACCCAGATGATGAGATTCCACTCTTGAGTGGGCTGATGGGTACTTTTCCCAGTTTTTCAGACTCTGTATCTTCTCTCTCTCACTATTCCTGGTATAACAATGTTACTTTTCTGGGTCAACTTTGTGGTCTCAGTATGAATGTGGGACACTATTAGGTTCCAGTAGATTCTTTGAATTCAGACTGTTAGTACCTCTCGTGTGTTTTATTGTTAAGTTGGGGGACTAGGTACTATTTGGTCTATAAAAACAGTTTCCCCTTGGACCCTCCACCACTCCTTTTGTCTTTTTGTATCTTACAAGTTAAACAGACTATGTATTCTATCACTGTTCGCTGCAGATCAAGCTGCACAGCACATTTGCATGTGCCTGCGTTACGGTCCTGTCCAATGTGTATCGAGGCCCAGATTCTGATACACAGCACAGCAGAAATAATTAAAACCATTGATATTTAAAAAGTGTCAGTTCCCCATCTGCACAAATGCCTTTATGCATTTTATTTATATCAGCCTTGTGATGAATGGTATATGATGTTTCCTTATAAGTCCTCAGACAACCCATGCTCTATCAGGTTAACAGCTTCATCTGACAGTGTAGAGCACGTCGTGTTGCACACTCCTTGCTGATATCTGCACTTCGAGCTTACTGAGCCAACTGGTGAGAACTGCTAGCTTGTCCTGCAGGGTCATAAAACATTTTTTAAACGCATTATGTCTTGGGCATCTAATAGTATTGCTTTGCCTTCCCATTTACATTTTGTAACCGTCAAAGTTGTTAACCTTTCACTGCTTGACTGGTTACAGTTCAGCATCCTGATACTAGTATTTTACTATGTTAGCCTTGCTCTTCCTGAAGCCCGAGTGGTAGGTTAAATTGCGGTAATTTGGGCTGTTGGCTGCCATGCAGAAAAGATAAAACGTACTGATTTTAATCTATTCAACTCTACTCGGAGTCTGCCCTTCTCCCCTCCCAGCAGTTCAATAGAGGTCAGGCATGAACTCCACTGAGTTCAAGTCTGATTCACTAATAATGCTTTCTTTTTCAAGAGATACAGCGCCTTGAAAAAAAGGTACCAATATGACTGTGGGGTTTGTACATAAGTGCCCTGAAGTCTCAGCACATGAGTGGAAGTGTTGTCAAGTACAAGGGCTGCAACCCTGGTACCGGAGAGTCCCGCTTGAATCCCGGCTACAGCTCACTATCCTGTAATTCTTAGCAAATCATTTAATCTCACAGTGGCTATCAATGTGAAAGTGTTCCCATTCTCTTGAAAATCTGTCCATTGCCCTTCGTGGAGGTTTGCACGTACTGCACAATATAAAAGTGCCAAAAAACACCTTGTACAGTGTACTGTGACATGGAGCATCTGTTTGCCAAGTGAGACACCGTGTGGCACAGCTGCAAGAAACTCAGGCCTTCCGTCAGCTGACTCTGGAAGCAGAAGGATTCAAACCAAGGGGCATGCATAGCAACTGTAAATCCAACCACTGCAAAAATGTAATACAAGCAAGTCATTAGTCCAACAAAAAAAATAAGATTACAGTTAAACGGACGTTTACTGAATGATTTTCAGCGCCGCCCGTGACATATGACATTTTAATTTAAACATGGTGGATTAACATAGACTATGACGAGTGTTAACTGTTAAGCACAATGCATGAACACCCTTCGAGTTTTTAAAAAATATACCTACCTTTCCTCAGGCTGGAACCACCACAACTCTCTCCACGAACTCCAGTGCTGTTAGTGCCGCAAGTCCTTGCCAACCCGGAAGCGTTGCTCCTTTGCTGAAAGAGCCCCAGGATTGGATCAGGCAGACGTTGCCAGCGCTCAATCTGAGTGCAGTGGGCTTCGGCTGCCCACCCCACCCCCCTCACTATGCACGGAGGGCGAAAAGCGTCTAGTGCTAGTGCGCATGTCGGGATGGCCACTGAAAGGCAGCCGGCCAACCTGATATGCGGAGCGACCGCTGAGCCTGTTACCAGGCGAGGTCGCCCCCACACACACCCCTGCTACTGCCTCCTCAGCTGTGCCCTTTTGTGCCTTTGTGCCATTTGCTGCCTTCGTGGTAATCACTCGTTCTTCAATCTCTTTGCCCTCTGCTGCCTCGCTTTATTTTCTCTCGTTTCTAATCTATTTTCCCTCTGCTGCCTCGTCTTATTTATCTCGTATTTCCTTCTCTTGCCCTTTGCTGCCTGTTTACTTACTCGTTCTATTCATTCCCTTTGCGTTCGTTTTCTTCTTCACATGGCGACCCAGCCGCCACTGAGCCGTCCTCTGCCCTCCTTCCCGCCGCTGCCTCCCTGCGGCCCCGCCCCCCCTGCCCATTCGCCGCCCCGCTCCCGCCACCCAGCTGCTCCTCCCTCCCGGCTCCTTCTTATGCCGCCCCCATGGACGCGCAGCGTTGACGCGCAGCGGGCGTGCCGATTGTGCGCCGAAAGGCGCGCCACAGGCAAGCCCGTCTGCGCCTGGACCGCGCCCAGCGCCAGGACCCCTGGCCCCCGACGGACCTACGACGCCACCACCCTCATCGCACTCAAACCCGACCGACCAAGAGCCTGCCACCGAGCGACCCCGAGACGCACCCACGGACCCTTCACCTGTCAAGCCTACAAGTTCACCTGCCTCCGGACCTGCACCGCAGCCACCAAGCCGAGCACCAACAACAGCCACCTCAAGTGCATCCTGCTCCATCCACAGACACGCCATCGAACTTTGGAACCTGCTCGACACAACATCACCAGACGTCGCCTTCCTCACGGAAACCTGGATGAACGCCTCCTCAGCGCCCGACACCGCCATCGCCATCCCAGACGGATACAAGATCATCCGGAGAGACCGCGTCAACCAGACTGGAGGAGGCATCGCCATCGTACACAAGAACACCATCCGCATCACGACCGACTCCAACGACACCTTCACCGCCGCCGAGTATCTCCACTTCCAGATACACACCGACCCAAAGACGACCCTCAGAGGCACCCTCGTCTACAGGCCCCCTGGACCACGTACACAATTCAGCGACGACATCACGGACTTCATCAGCCCGCACGCCCTCCGCTCCGCTGACTACATCCTCCTAGGTGACCTCAACTTCCACCTGGAGAACAACAAGGACCGCAACACCGCCGCCCTGCTGGACAACCTCGCCAACCTCGGACTCAAGCAACTGGTCAACACCCCCACCCACTACGCCGGCCACACGCTTGACCCCGTCTTCTCATCCAGCAAGCACATCACCTTCAGCCACTCCACCGGACTTCACTGGACCGACCACAGCTGCGTCCACTTCAGCTTCGGAAGAACCACGACACACCGCCACCCGCAACAGGTTCCTCACAGGAGCTGGAGCAAGATCACCGCCGACCAGCTCACCACCTGCCTCAGCCAGAACCCACCCACCAGCACAACGGACCCCAACAAAGCAGCCCGCAACTTCACGCAGTGGCTGACCACCTGCGCCGACGACCTCGCACCACTGAAGAACCCTCCTTGCAGACCCAGAAGCAAGAAGGCCTCCTGGTTCTCCGAAGAACTCAAGAACTCCAAAAAGGACTGCCGCACCCTCGAGAAAGCCTGGCTCCTCGTCCAGACCACAGACAACATGACCGCCCTCAAAGACGCCACCCGCAAGCACCACCAGCTCATCCGCATCACCAAGAAGAAATCACTGAAAGAACGACTGGACAACAACGCCCACGACAGCAAGGAGCTCTTCAGCATCATCAAGGAGTTCTCCAACCCCGGCAACAACGACATCACTCCCTCACAGGATCTCTGCGACTCTCTCGCCTCGTTTTTCCACCGCAAGATCGCCGACATCCACAACAGCTTTGACGCACCACCTACGCACCCAACCGTCGAACCAACGCCCCCCACCGCCACCCTCCGCACCTGGACCACGGTGACCACCGAAGACACAGCCCGCACGATGAACACTATCCACTCCGGATCTCCAACCGACCCCTGCCCCCACCACATCTTCAACACGGCCGACTCCATCATCGCACCCCAACTCCGGGACGTCATCAACACCTCCTTCAACACCGCCACCTTCCCGGAGAGCTGGAAGCATGCCGAGCTCAACGCCCTACTGAAGAAACCAACAGCGGACCCCACCGACCTCAAGAACTTCCGCCCCATCTCGCTCCTTCGTTTTCCTGCCAAAGTCATCGAGAAGACCGTCAACAAACAGCTTGCAGCCTTCCTCGAGACGAACGGCTCCCTCGACCCCTCGCAGTCCGGTTTCCGAGCCAACCACAGCACCGAGACCGCCCTCATCGCAGCCACCGACGACATCAGAACCCTGCTCGACAACGGGGAAACAGCGGCCCTCATCCTCCTGTACCTCTATGCAGCGTTCGACACCGTCTGCCACCGCACTCTAGTCCAACGCCTCAGCAACATCGGGATCCAGGAGAAGGCACTGGAGTGGATCATCTCGTTCCTCGCCGGAAGAACACAGAGAGTCCGCCTCCCCCCGTTCCGATCCGAGGCCACCGAAGTCATCTGCGGCGTACCACAAGGATCATCACTCAGCCCCACCCTCTTCAACGTCTACATGAGACCTCTTGCAACCATCGCACGCCAGCACAACCTCAACATCATCTCCTACGCCGACGACACCCAACTGATCCTCACCAGAGACCCCGCCACCGCCAGAACGAGCCTGCACGAAGGGATGAAAAACATCGCCGAATGGATGAACAACAGCCGGCTGAAACTGAACTCAGACAAGACGGAAGTCCTCAATCTGAGCCCATCGCCCTCCGCCTGGGACGACTCCTGGTGGCCCCCCGCCCTGGGCACCGCTCCCAAGCCAACCGACCACGCACGCAACCTGGGCTTCATCCTGGACTCTTCCCTCTCGATGACCAGACAAGTCAACGCCGTCTCCTCATCGTGCTTCAACACCCTGCGTATGCTCCGAAAGATTACCGATGGATCCCGACCGAAACCAGGAAGACGGTCACCCAGGCCCTCGTCACCAGCCGACTGGACTACGGGAACACCCTCTACGCGGGAACCACAGCCAAACTACAGAAAAGACTCCAGCGCATACAGAACGCCTCCGCCCGACTCATCCTGGACATCCCCCGACGCAGCCACATCTCCGGCCACCTGAGGGACCTGCACTGGCTCCCCGTCAGCAAAAGGATCACGTTCAGGCTCCTTACCCACGCACACAAGTCTCTCCACGACCTGGGCCCCAAGTACCTCAACGACCGCCTGACCTTCTACACGCCCACCCGTCAGCTACGCTCTACAAGCCTCGCCCTCGCCGCCGTACCACGCATCCGAAGAGCCACCGCCGGAGGAAGATCCTTCTCCTACCTGGCAACCAAGACATGGAACTCCCTCCCCATACACCTCCGGCTGACACAGGACCATCTCGCCTTCAGGAAACAACTCAAGACCTGGCTGTTCGAGCAGTAGCGGACCCCTCCCCAAGCGCCTTGAGACCCTTCCGGGTGAGTAGCGCGCTATACAAATGGTATGATTGATTGATTGATTGATTGATATGCGCACTTTGAAGTGGGTGTGGACGACCAGGAAGTGAGCCTGCATTCTATTTTGAAGCCCCACCCACTCATACCTATAACAGCCCGGCTGTGTTCGTGGCAAATAAAAATAATAAAATGCACAGCGCCCGTGGCCAGAAAACTGTGTAGCTTCATTTATATTAAAATCAGGGGCTGGTGGAGGCCAAATATAGGGAGGCAACGCCCCGACGCTCTAAAAAAGGAACCGCCACTGTTGCCATCTGTAAAATGTCAGGATAAGGCATTGGAACATCGGAATAAGAGCACTTATATTTCCTAGCAATTTTTAAAAAGTACCTTTGTTCTTTAATGCGTTTCTTTTACATGTATGCCCAGCATTCTTGTCAAACAATGTTTCTGACCTATGATCTCTCGCTTCCGTGTCAGAATAAATAACAGTTTGTAGCGGCGGGAAAAATTATCATCTGCCTGTTTGTCAGATGCCGAAGGTTGTTTGAGATGAAGTAAATATAGAACAATTCCGACCTCTAGTGCGAAATAACAGTACTGTCAGATGAATGATTGCGAATTCAAAATAGTAAAATATATGTCCATGCTGAAAATCGGTTGGGATTGGTGGATTGAAGAACATATTTCCTTCAGACATAGCTGCCAAGGTTTTAGAGTGACATTTTCATAATTTCAGTGTAATTATGAGTGACATTCAACGACTATGAGTGACACTTTCTCGCAAGCAAAATCAAGCAATGCAGGCAAGAGAAACATATATATATATATACATATATTTTTATCCAACACATTCGTCGGTTTCAACGAAAGTAGACGGCACTCGTGGGCTGTGATTAAAAAACGTAATTTTTAATGGCAGACCCCCTGCCCCCAAGACAACAGACGCGTTTCACCAATTAGGCTTCCTCAGTGTCAACCCGTGAAAACAAACAGGCACCATTTTATCCCCACCTCCCCATCAACATAGACAGAGGACTGGAGCGCCAAGTTCATAACGGCGGCCATACTTCAATGTGCAAACATTGCCAGCAGTGAAATTACAACTCAATGTACATGGGGAACGGTGTCAGAAAAGTGCACGTGCAGTTAAAAACATATTCTTCGTACCACCACAAGTACATGATGTTATTGTATATAAAACGCATGTATCTCCAAAAAGAAGGTAGCAAGAAAAGGAAATAATCATTATACAAATTCTGATAACGGTATCCACCTCAGTACAATTCATTTGCTATGTGTATCAAAGTACGCAATTAACGTGGATATAAGCACTATTTACAACTATAATAATTATATCATATTGTCAGTTTCATTTACAGAGCCCATGTTTATCATTGCTTGGCTTCTATAAAGAAATGCTACCTCTATCTTGAATGGTATCTAAATGGATAACATGTCAACATTACTTATGCATTTAAATGGGCAGTCGTGGTGGTACAAGTCATTATAGATCATTATCATTTTATCAGACATTATTGATCCTACCCCTTGCGTTTGCTTGTCATTCTCTTTTGGTTATCTCGCCCTGTATGGGCAACTATGACCTTATTTGATGGATCACCTAATGCTGGTTACAAGAGAAGTTCAAAGATGTAATGAATCTATCTCTTATTGCATTTACCTGCTAGTACTCCCTTGATTTCTTAGATGGTACTAGCTGTCACTGGACAACCTAATTCCATTCAGTATTTGGACCATGATGTTATTCGAGGTGTACCCACAGTTCCTCGTCATTATTCAGACCCCTCGGCTGCATAGTCTGGAGATCAATGATGTATTTGGACTCCAGTGCCCTAAGGGATCTGATTTTGTCTCCACCTCGCTCCCTCTTCTCAAGTTGGTCAATGAGGAAAAAAGTTAATAGATCCCTATTGCTTTTATGGTGGGTTTCGAAATGGCGTGCCACAGGGTAGTTTTTATCTTTGTTTGTTATGGCACGCATGTGCTCCAGGATGCGCTTTTTTGCTGCATTAATGGTACTCCCTATATATCTCTTGGAGCATGGGCAGACCAGGCAGTAGATGACAAATTCAGAATTGCAGTTCAATAATTTCCTAATCCTCCTGGTCGGCTGTGGGTCATTGGGCCTTTCCTCGTATTGGGTCCGCTTTTTGCTGTGTTTGCAAGCTTTACAGTGCATGCACGGGAAAAAGCCTGAGATAGGGTGTGTTTTCGATGTTCTCACAGTATCCTCAAAGTGACTATTGGTTAGATGATCGCTGAGGGACTGACAACGTCTATAAGTTACTGATGGTTTCAAAGGTAACTTATTTCTTAAGACTATGTCTGTTTTGAGGATATGCCAGTTTTTATTTAGGATCTGGACCACTTCGTTTGATCTCATGTTGTAAGTGGTGATCATTCTAGTCACTGTCTCTGGATCTGGGGTCTTCGATTTATTTTTCAGGAGATCCCTCCTATTTATACGGTCTACTCTGATCGAAGCATCCAATAGAGACGCTGTCGAATACCCTCTGGCTTTGAAGCGTTCTATGGCTGCTTGTTTTGCTTCCGAAAAGTCAACTGCATCGGAACAATTTCTTTTCAAGCGCAATAATTCACCAAAGGGAATATTCGCTTTCATGCTCCTAGGATGATGGCTGGCCGCATGCAAAAGGGTATTCCCTGCTGTGGGCTTACGGTAAAGTTTGGTATTAAGGGATCTTCCTACTATGAAGACCTCTAGGTCCAGATAGTGTACGGACTTGTCACTGATGGTGCTCGTGAATCTTAAATTGAGACTGTTGTCATTGAGCGCCGCCACGAACTCCTCAGCCGAGGCTCGATCGCCGCGCCAAATGACAAACAAGTCGTCAATATATCTGGTCCAGATCATTATATTGTCTAACCACTTCTCGTTGGTCCTTCCCCAGGCCACGTGCTTCTCCCACCAGCCCACGAATAAATTCGCGTAGCTAGGGGCGAAGCACGTTCCCATGGCAGTCCCTCTGATTTGGCGGTACAACTTCCCTGCAAATAAAAAGATGTTATTATACAGATAGAATTCGATCATTTGTATAAGCATGCGATTATGCTGATGGTATTGCAAGTTTTTCTTTCCAAGAAACCATTTTACCGCAGACAGTCCTTGTTGATGTCCGATACAAGTATATAGGTATATAACAGTTTGTAGCGGCGGGAAAAATTATCATCTGCCTGTTTGTCAGATGCCGAAGGTTGTTTGAGATGAAGTAAATATAGAACAATTCCGGCCTCTAGTGAGAAATAACAGTACTGTCAGATGAATGATTGCGAATTCAAAATAGTAAAAAATATGTCCATGCTGAAAATCGGTTGGGATTGGTGGATTGAAGAACATATTTCCTTCAGACATAGCTGCCAAGGTTTTAGAGTGACATTTTCATAATTTCAGTGTAATTATGAGTGACATTCAACGACTATGAGTGACACTTTCTCGCAAGCAAAATCAAGCAATGCAGGCAAGAGAAACATATATATATATACATATATATATCCCAGAGGCCGCTTGAGGAAATCGGATGCAGCGCGTTGTCTCCAGCATGCAACGAAAAGCAGACACGAACCCAGATTGAGTGCAGAAAGTAGCGTTTATTTCTCGCTAGTCAGCCATAACGCGTTTCACCACAGGAGTGGCTTGATCACATGACAATGTTCAAACATTGAATGGACCATTAAGACAGCTAGCACCCTATGCACGTGACTGTGATAGTGCTGGACATAAAAAAAAGAGTGAAATACAACTATGTTCCTTTTTTCGAAAAAAATAGACTAGCTTTACAAAAACTAAGGCTATTGAAAGCAAAGCATTCACCATCTGATAGAGATTATTTGAAGTAACTCAAAAGATTACATGTAAATGACCTAGGTTATTGACCAACATATTTTGCCAAAATACAGGGAAACTTTTAACTTAAATGCACGAATAACAATATAAATATTTTAAATAATTGCGCAACATTAAGTTAAAAAAAAAAGTGCAACGTGCAAATCGACATAAGTCAATACATATTCTTAAAATGATTATCATACAAAAATAATTTCTGTATAAAAACTTTTCTCATTTCATATATATACACAAATATTTTGCCCAGAGGTTAAAACCTGTTGGTCATGACATAATTTATAGCGTAATGCTTAGTTGTAATAAGTCTGAGTGTACTAGTTATTGTAAAGAACCCCCTCACGGGTAAGTAGTTATCAGAAGTCAATAACAGATGGTAGTCGAAGGACAATATTAGTTGAAAAGTCATTGAGTGCAAAAAGTGGGTAAAGTGCATGAGTTTAAAAACCTCAGTATAAGGGTTTTGTGAGTAAAAAGAAGAAAATGGCAGCCATAAGGGACAAAGTCCAATAACTGTGTGGTTCAAATAATACATTTTTATGCCACTTAGCAAGACGATATAACTAAAAAGTTAAATCTATAAACAGTAGGTTTCAAAGAAAACAGGGAGGAAAAGGACACAAGGGACAGGTTCTCAATGCAGCATAGGATCAGGGGAGAGGAAGTGAAATTAAATTAAAGTAAATTATCACTTCCATGGGGGTTCAGTGAAGTATTTACAATCATAAACAGGTGTGTAAGTCTTCAGTGTTGTTTAATCCTCCAGGGCTCTTGCTGTTGAAGTTCAAGATGTACCTTGTCTCCAACTTACGCATTTTGTGTTCGCGATCACCTCCCTGTTTGGTTTTGGGAACAGTGTCTATGACATAATACTTGAGATCCATTAAGTTGTTGTTATGGACCTCCCGAAAATGTCTCGCCACTGGGTAGGTGGGATCAGAGTTGGTGATTGCCCTGATATGCTGCGATATCCTTACACTAGCTGGTAGTTTGGTACTTCCCACGTACCGTAAGGGACATGTACATTCCAAGATGTAAATGGCGTACTCAGTTTTGCAGTGGAGGGATTTTGAAATTTTAATGTCTTTACTGCTAAAAGCTGTACGGTAACTGGTTTAGTTGATACCATAGGTACATGCTTTGCAAGAATGACATTTTGTGAACCCCCGTGAATTTTTCAGCCAATCTTTAGAAGGAGTCACTTCAGGGCAATTGGATACCAGACTATTGTGGAGGGAAGTAGCCCTTTTGTAGGTGATACTGGGCTTAGTTGGCATGGTTTGACCTATTACAGGATCAGAGCGAATAAGGGCCCAATTTTGATTAATGATTTTGTTTATCGCACCTTTTTTGGGCACTATAGGGCACAATAAGTCTGACCGTACTGGAATCTGGTGATTTACTGGATTCAGATATAGGTAGTTTGTTTATTTTTGGAACAAGGAGGAGATTTCTGTCCTGTTCCACAGTTTTGTTGATGGCTGTTTGAATGATATGTATAGGATAACCTCTTGCGAGGAATCTATCCCTGCATTCATTTTGTGCCATCCTCAAATCAGTCGGGTTACTGCAAATCCTTTTTATTCGCAGCATTTCCCCGTAGGGGATGCTGCGAATAAGATGTTTGGGATGAAAGCTGGTATAATGTAAGATGGAATTACCAGCTGTCTCCTTTCTATATAGCTTGGTTTCCAGTATATTATCACGGATGTATAGTTCTATGTCTAGAAAATGAATATTGGTATGACTCATGGTACAGGTAAAATTCAAATTGATATTGTTGGTATTCAAGAGGTTAACCCACTCCTGGGCCTCTTCCCTAGTACCATTCCAGACAAAAATAAGGTCATCAATATACCTGTAATACATTTTGACATGATTGTAGTAATATTCACCTAGAGTACCCTTTAGGACCAGCTCCTCCCACCAGCCCATAAAGATGCAGGCATAGCTGGGGGAGAAGCTGGCCCCCATTGCCACCCCCTCATTTGTTGATAGAAAGTTTGATTGAAGGTGAACATATTATGATGTAAACAAAAGGTCACCATATCTAACAGCATCTTGCTATGTTCGGGGGAGGTGGGTCTATTTTTGGTAAGAAAGTAACTCAAGGCTCTTATACCATCTTTGTGATCTATACAAGTATAAAAGGATGATACATCCAAAGTAAGTAATAGATATCCAGGGTCCCAAACAAAGTTCTTGATTTTGTCAAGAAAGTCACTGGTATCTCTTAAGTAAGAAGCTAATCCAGTTACACAATCCTGTAGGAAAAAGTCAATATAGTTTGAGGTGTGTTCCAACAAACTATTCCTACCAGAAATGATGGGCCTTCCGGGAGGGTGCAGAGAGTCCTTATGAACTTTAGGAATAAAGTAAATGTTGGGAATGGTGGGATAGTCTTTTTTCATGTACTTCCTACTATGAAGACCTCTAGGTCCAGATAGTGTACGGACTTGTCACTGATGGTGCTCGTGAATCTTAGATTGAGACTGTTGTCATTGAGCGCCACCACGAACTCCTCAGCCGAGGCTCGATCGCCGCGCCAAATGACAAACAAGTCGTCAATATATCTGGTCCAGATTATTATATTGTCTAACCACTTCTCGTTGGTCCCTCCCCAGGCCACGTGCTTCTCCCACCAGCCCACAAATAAATTCGCGTAGCTGGGGGCGAAGCACGTTCCCATGGCAGTCCCTCTGATTTGGCGGTACAACTTCCCTGCAAATAAAAAGATGTTATTATACAGATAGAATTCGATCATTTGTATAAGCATGCGATTATGCTGATGGTATTGCAAGTTTTTCTTTCCAAGAAACCATTTTACCGCAGACAGTCCTTGTTGATGTCCGATACAAGTATATAGGTATATAACAGTTTGTAGCGGCGGGAAAAATTATCATCTGCCTGTTTGTCAGATGCCGAAGGTTGTTTGAGATGAAGTAAATATAGAACAATTCCGGCCTCTAGTGAGAAATAACAGTACTGTCAGATGAATGATTGCGAATTCAAAATAGTAAAAAATATGTCCATGCTGAAAATCGGTTGGGATTGGTGGATTGAGGAACATATTTCCTTCAGACATAGCTGCCAAGGTTTTAGAGTGACATTTTCATAATTTCAGTGTAATTATGAGTGACATTCAAAGACTATGAGTGACACTTTCTCGCAAGCAAAATCAAGCAATGCAGGCAAGAGAAACATATATATATATACATATATATATATCAAAAATTACACCCACGCGCTCCTCTAAAAGTAAATTAAACGAGTGACACAACTTTTCAGAAAGACTAGTAACTGCTGAGTTTGGTGTGCTCTTGATCTATGCCTGACTCTGAACACTGCAGGCATCGGGTCTCTGCCCTGTCTGTACAAGGCCTCAAACTGTTTAGCTGTTATTGTGCTGCGTTTTGGCAGCAGGCATTACTGTCTGTTTACTGTAGACTGTATGTTCGTTCTATGTGTAGCTCTGGGAACCACAGAGTCTGCAGCAGTTTTATGCTGTTTGCATGCCGGAGGCTTGCGTCTGTGTGCACAGTGTAGCTGTGGAAGATGCTGTATGCATGCAGGAGGCTTGCATCTGTGTGCATAGTGTAGCTATGGAAGATGCTGTATGTATGCAGAAGGCTTGTGTCTGTGTGCATAGTGTAGCTGGGTGCAGCAGACCTTTTTAGATAGCATGCTTCAGTCCTCATCTCTCAGACTTGGCCTACATGCAGCTGGATGTCTGTGTGTTGCACTCTTCAAACTACATACAATGCGCCCAGGCCTTAAATTCTGTGTGCAGCATGCCTCAGAATTGGCATCAAACCCCTTTACTCAGACTCTGCATGCACAAGACCTCTGTCTAGCTGTTAGCACCAATTCTTTGGCTTTCAGTTCTCAGCAGCCAGGCCTCGGGCTATCTAGTGCAGCAGGCCTCATGGTGGTTAAGTTTAGCATTTAGGTTCTCTCCAAGTTACTCGTTTATTTATCTTTGCTGCCTTCTATAGCGCACACTGTCACAAGACCCTATGAGTATGTAAATGTAGTATACTTGTAAAGCGCACAGCTGCCCCAGCAACGGGGCGTCCCGGCGCTGTATAACTCTGGGGAACCCGTCCTGGCTTTCCCTGTGGGATGGTCCCTTGCTGGGAGTCCCCAAGGTGGAGCCAGGCATCCCCGGAATTGGTGGGGCCGTTGTGGAGATTAGGCAAGCTAATGCCCAGAGTTGCCGAGTGGAACCCCTGATTAGAGTAAGCACCGAAGCGAGAATTATCGAGTCCGCTGACCAAGGTCCACGACCCTGCCGCGTCAGGAATTGAACCCTGGTCCCGGGCTGACTTCTGCTCTCAGCCCTGCAGCCTCTAACCAGTGAGCCACACTACTCCACTGAGTAGAGTATCAGAGCCCCTTATATAGCCCTAGGCACACACTTACTTGAAATTAATATGCAGGTGCTGTATTTCCATACATGTGACGCCGGCAGCCTCCGCACTTTTCAAAGTGTGAGAAGAGCACCTCGCTGCCGATAAATACATTAAACACCCGTCCAGCTATTCAGTATTTCCTGAATTAAAATGTCTTTAAATCTCCACGGAACACATTTTTTCTATTTAATTCAGGAAAGCATGCCTCTTAAGATCATATATTCAGCATTGAGGGGAATAAACCTTAGACCTGCAGTGGACCACTGATAATTCTTTTTGTGTTTCTGTGCTAACTTTTTTTTTATGGCTGCAGCTCAGTAAGGACATTGCAGCTGCCTGTGTTTGCGATGCGCCCAGCCCATTAGCACTTTTCGGGTGAGCGAAGCGTAAACACACTCTTATGGTTTCATTCACATTGAAATAGTTTGGCACACCACGTAACGTCATTCCTCAGGACACATTGTCGTTGGCAGTTGGAACAGATATGGCTTGAATCTCGTGCAATCTACTTGTGCTGGGGATTGAGTGAAGAACGATCACCGGCCTGGCTCGCCTCTCAGAATCACGATGACTGAAGCGCTTGCCCATTGCTGAGACTGTAATGACAGTCACAGTGAGTCACTGCCAGGGGCGGCTGGTGACATTTGAAAGTGGTGAGGCGTAAAATAATTTGCATATTGCACCGCAGCGAGCGAGTGCAGCGAGCGAGCCCGAACCACCTTGCATCCAAACATACATCATTCATGCATCCACCCACCCACCCATCCTGCATCCATACATCATTCATTCATGCATCCACCCATCCATCCATCATGCATCCACCCATCATGCATGCATCCATCCATACATCATTCATGCATCCACCCATCCTGCATCCATACATCATTCATTCATGCATCCACCCATCCTGCATCCATACATCATTCATTCATGCATCCACCCATCCATCCTGCATCCATACATCATTCATTCATGCATCCACCCATCCATCTTGCATCCATCCATACATCATTCATTCATGCATCCACCCATCCACCCACCCATCCTGCATCCATACATCATTCATTCATGCATCCACCCATCCATCCACCCATCATGCATGCATCCATCCATATATCATTCATGCATCCACCCATCCACCCACCCATCCTGCATCCATACATCATTCATTCATGCATCCACCCATCCTGCATCCATACATCATTCATTCATGCATCCACCCATCCATCATGCATCCACCCATCATGCATGCATCCATACAACATTCATGCATCCACCCACCTATCCTGCATCCATACATCATTCATTCATGCATCCACCCATCCACCCATCATGCATGCATCCGTGCATCCATCCATACATCATTCATGCATCCACCCATCCATCCACCCACCCATCCTGCATCCATACATCATTCATTCATGCATCCACCCATCCATCCATCCATCCACCCACCCATCCAACCTGCATCCATCATTCATGCATCCATCCACCCATCCATCATGCATGCATCCATCCATGCACCCACTCTCCCTGTTCAATTTCCTTTGCTGCGGCTCTTAGAACCAGAGGTTTTGTTGAGTAACACCCCACCAACAAGTCACTGTCATATACGTAGGCCTAAGCTACTGAAAAAGCATCAGACCTGTACAAAATGTCAGAAACCGCTGTGTAGACCACATCAAGAGGGTCGAGCACGGGCACGCTTTGTGGTTGCTAAGAGGTCGCTTTATTGTCGAGGCAGAACAGTGCTAACTTTTGTGCTCCAAACTGGAGCCCTTACTTTTCCCGACCACTGTTCCATGAAATAGGCCCACACAAGAGGCAGGAGCACCATAGTGCACATTCATTATTTATGTGGCGGTGATGGGGTTCGGCGGGGCCGTATCCTAGCACTCTGATCATACCTGAGTGTGAACGCCGGCTTTCCCTGGCCGAGCGGTTCCTTCGGGACTTGTCGTATTCCTGGATCCGGTCAGGTCAGAGGTCAAGTCTTCAATCAAACCCCATACAAACAGAGGCCGCAGTACGAGGGAGGGAGAGAGAGAGAGCTCTGCCCCCCCAGACAGGGGGTTATGTACCCGGGCTATGTATTGACCAGCCAATCCTGGTGCTGTATGCAGCGCCAGGATTGGCTGGGGGGGGCACCATGACTCCTCGCCCTGTCGCCCTGTGCAACCCTGGGGGCTGCGGCCCGCCCCCTGGTCCTCTCTCTAAGGGGGAATTCACCAGAAAACGATCTGCGCATGCGCGGGCATGTTTGTGCCCAAAAATACACTTGCGCAGTTGCAGCAGGCCCATCCTCCCCCCCGCCCTGCGCACTTCGGGAAAGTTGGGTGTCTCCCGGTTTCCCGGCCGGCAGATAGCGCGCTTTTTTAAAATATTTGTATTTGGCTTTTAATGACGACGCGGTGGGTCCATGGGGCTTAGTGGGGCTACGCCCCTACGCCCCAATGGACGCACCGCGCCTGGTGCAGGTGAGTCGACGGATGATGCTGCCGTTATGGTCTCGTCCCCGCCAACCACGTTGGCAGTCGCACTGTAATAATATTTAATTTTATGCGCAGGCTGAAGCAGCAGGCACTTGACTCACTGATTGTCTCTCTCGAGTCCCTCGCCACTTCTAACTACCAGGGACCTCGCTTCCTGTGCTGGCAGCCGGATGAGGTCACATCCGATTAATAAATCTCCACCCCCCCCCCAACGGCGCCACAGCAGCCAGTAGCAACCTCTGCTGAGCTGAGTGAGAGCAGGCCCCGCCCGGGTTCAGTCTTCGACAGTGAGTGACTCTGACTGTGTGTCTTCAGTGATTGACAGCCGCGGTGCCAGGGCTGGAATTAAAGCCAAGGCAGTCACAGATTGTAACATTGTAGCACCTCACTGACTCTCAGAGCCAGAGAGACAGATTTAACTGTTTAACTATCTGAGCCAGCTCTGCTGGCAAGCGAGTCTGTGCAGTGCAGCGCCCGGGGAGCAGAGCCAGCACACAAGTTAGCACGAGTTTCTGAGTAGCATTAAAAAAGCGTGACATTGCATTTCAGTGCGGTGATGCGGAACACCGCACTGAAATGTGTGATACTTGGCAGGACTGTTCAGAGAGTGGTCCTGGTACCTCCAGGCCCAGATGGGTCGCGCAGTCATCTCAGAGGGATAGCTAGTACGTGAGAAGGAATACTGGAGAAACTTTGCAGTGTTTGTGAGCCAACATCACCATCTAGAGGCAATGCTACGACCACAGATGACAGGCAGACCTCACTCACTTAAATTCTCCCTTGGAATCCAGCAATCCAACGATAGGGCAAATGTGAATGCGAAAATAATACAACTACCGTCCAGCAAAATAAAACTATGTAAAAAAAAAAATGGTGTGCTTTTGTATCAACATGTTCGTCCCACAGATAGGTTGGAAAGCGAGTTGCTGCTCTGCTGAGTTTCTCCCATTGCTCCCGCACACTTCTTCCTGGACTGGCATTATCCTCAAACACCGCTTGTTCTCTTCAGCGACTTCAGCTCCGACTGGGGCTGCCTTCTTGACGTCAAGAGCCTTACCAGCAGCCAGAGCACGACTTGTAGCAGAGGACCTCCTACATGGACGAATCCTGTTAATTTATTTATGTACTCATCATTGTATCCTATTTATCTTATGTTTTTCCTGTGATTCACCCCTGATGTTGTGGCTTCCTACCTGCTCACATTGAATGTGCAGTACTGACCTAAGCATCATGGATTCCTCCAAAGACTCTAACCTGTGCCCCCTCTTCCTAGTCTGAAGAAGATCAGCTCAAGCAACGAGTCCCAACTGTTACATTTCTTTCCCTGGAGGCTCAGCTACATCATATTGCCCTGATCTTCAATGGGTTCTACTCCTTGCTCTTCCCCTCTGATCACCTTCCTTACTTAATTCTTCCCGAATTGTGTGCCATCTCCTCCATATCCTCCTTCTGCTTCTATTCGCCTTCACCTCATTCATGGCATTCTCCTCCTCCCCTACATCTCCCTCACTTCACCCTCTTCCTTCACTGCCGATGGTCAGCTGCAGCAACAAACCTCTCCTAGCAATTAATGCTCACAGAGATACAGCTGCATCTTATCTATTTTTCTTTTCTCTCTTCTTTATCATCTTATGTACTTTTCTTTGCGCTCATCTTTATGCATCTCTGGCCTGTGATTCACCCCTGATGTTGTGACCTCCTACCTGGGCACATTGTGTGGTACAGACACAAGCGGCAATGGTTTTCCCCCCAAGACTCTCCCTGTGCCCCCTCTTCCTACTCTGCAGAAGATCAGCTCAAGCAACGAGTCCCAACTGTTACATTTCTTTCCCTGGAGGCTCAGCTACATCATATTCCCCTGATCTTCAATGGGTTCTACTCCTTGCCCTTCCCCTCTGATCACCTTCCTTACTTAATTCTTCCCGAATGATGTGCCATATCCTCTTTCTGCTTCTACTCACCTTCACTTCATTCATGACATTCTCCACTTCCCCCACATCTCCCACGCTTCACACTCTCCACCTTACAAATAGGTCGACAAATCAAGTGAAAGGCTGGAGCCAACTGTCCATCCACCCCCCACACACCCCAATTTGTCCAAAGCATCAGCAAAAAGGTTCAAACACAACACCCTAGAACAACTTCCCAATTCCCTTTTCGTTGACCAATACCATAGTGGTTGTTATGGGAGGCTCAAAACTGACCTCCTGTTTTTCACCCGCAACATCTCATCCTGGGCCACCATTTTCAATAACTCCCTCAACGTTACTTCCTCCACCTCAATCCCACATGGGCACAAACTAAAAATCTCCCCTTCAGCTTTTTTCGATGGCTCACTCACTATACAACATTGGCAAAGTCCTGATCCAAGCCAAATACACTTATCTCTCTCTTTTTGACCACCTAAGTCCATCCCTAGCATTCCAAACCTTCCAGACTCCTCATCTAAATCCTCCCTCAATTCTCTCTCCCCTTATCCACATGAACACCAGTTTGCAGCCCTTATCTAACTCTTCCCTCAATTCTCTCTTGCCTCCCCTTATCCACCAGGATACCAGTTTGCAGCCCTCCCATGGGGCACAGCTGCCCCCTGGCAATCCCGTCCCCCTCCTTCACCCCTGCTTCCACTCCCCCAAACCCTACTTCCCCATATGGGATGCTGCCCTCAATACTCGTTCCCAGCCAATGACCTGCTCGCTCATCTACACCCCAATAAGAGCTGGGATTTTTTTAGAAAGATCCTCCCCTCGCCTGCTTATTCAGCCCCCTATCCAATCCATCTTTCCAAAAGCCTGACTTCCCAGCTCTCACAGTGACTTTTCCACCTTATGCTCTCCCCTCTTATCCACCCCACCTTCTTCCCCCTCTCCCTTTTTCATGAATCCTGTACAAACCCCTTACATTTCTCTTCACCCCCAACACTCCGGAACTGATGTTTGAACCACTATCCCCTTATGACAACCTCCTCCCTCCCTTTTCCCCTAACCTTGCAGAACTTTACACTTTCTATAACCACCAGCCAGGGCTACTATCCTTTTCGTGCTTGTTTCCAGCCCCCATACACTTATTGCCCCCTGCCTGTGCACCTTCTCCACCTCTTCCTCTTATCCCTCCCGACTTTCTACCTTCCTATGACCCACTTCTATCCCCCGTCCTCCCACTACAGACCCCCACCTTTCTCTTCCTCAGTTAGAAGTAAATACCTCTACTTTATTCAATGTATACCCAGATAGATTTCTCTCCTCCACAGCTGCATCGACAATTACTTCCAATCAACATCTTTTGACGAGTATCCCTCCATTCTATAATCCTATATCCACCCCCTCTCCATGCTCTCCCTCTCAAGTTGAACCCCATGAACCCATCGAACAACCTAACATTCTGTTTCCAGCTCTGCTCTCCTTAGAAAATAAACTAGGACTTTTCATCTCCCAGCTTGAAACTACCATTTCCCACTTTAGTACTAAAATGTCCACTCTTCCCAACTCCTTACTTCCTTTGGCAAGTACTCACTTCCCCAAACTTCTGAGGAGTACCCTGCTCCCACGCCTCAAAGAAGCAGCACACAATCTGTCACCTACTGACATTTCCAACTTATTGGCTAGCTACAATTCTTTCAACCCACTCACCTTCTCCTCGCCAGCTAAAGATAATCACTGCACTATACCAACCATCTCCCTCACTCGTGCTAAACATCAACCATCTTCAATCCAGCCACCTATTCTCAGGATCATCACCCCTAAAAGCCCTGACTCAACCCTTCACCAAAACAGTCATCTCAGAGGTTCGTTGTCTGCTGCACAACTGTAGATCCGCGAACAAACACAAGCTGGAAATTTCAGACATCACTAATATTTACAGCCTGGATATACTTTTCCTCACTGAGACTTGGTTCAACAACACTTCTAAAACTTCTTTCGATCTATCTTCTGCTCCCCACTGACTATTCCATTCACAGGAATGATAGAGAAGATAAAGTTGGGGAAGGCGTAGCAGTTATCTTCAGGAACTTCATCTCAAAACCTTTCCCAAAAGCTCTTTCTGCACCTTCGAATGCCTTTCTCCAGAGCTTCAAATACAGCACAAATCCCCGGTCAGGTTTCATACCATCCATCACCTACCTGGTGACAGCTCCACCTTCACAGAGGAATTCACTGGCTTTGCGAGCGGCCAATACTCGCAAAGCGACAAACAGATTTTTATTAAAGACTTTAATCTTCACTGGGGCAATATGGAAGATTCAGCGGCCAACAGGCTTGCCACTTTTCTCTTAGGAAATTATCTTGTTCAACATAACACAAAACGACTCAATCTAATGGCTCCATTCTTGATCTTGTTATCTCCAAAGGAGATATACTAACTGCTGTTGATCCTATGCCAGTAGACTGGTCTGACCACTTCCTCATCCCCTTCTCTCTGCACTTGTCTCATTTTATTACTCTTGGCCAACCTAAAAGAACTACTACCTTGTTCTGGAACACCAAAAACATAGATCGTGACATTTTGTGCAACACAACTATGAGCTCACTTCCACTGTTAAACCCGCACTCTGATGTCAACGACCTGACCACCCAATGTCTCACCAGTCTATCAGCTGTAATTGATGTTGCTCCACTACAAAGTAAAAAGAAAAGATCAACTCCTTCTGCTCTATGGTTTAATAAATCCCTCTACAAAGAAAGAAAAAACTTGAGGAACCTTGCAAAACTATAGAGATATTCTCCTTTCACCACCAATCTCTGCCTCGCAAGATCTTGTTGCCACAAAAAAATGAAAAGGGAGGTCTCCTCACAATCCGTTAGGGGACGAGGAGAGAAACAATTGTTACAACTGACAAGTAGTCCCTAGTTGGCCTATAGATAAGGCAGAGAGGGAGGTTCCTCAGTTAGATTGACAATGGGGTAAGGGGGAGGGAGGGGGAAGCCAATCAGCCAACAGATGCCATAACCATATGAAAAATAAATCACAAATAATGAGGGAAAATTACAGAGACACAATTCAAACCACAAGGTGTATATACTTGCACAAATTTTTAATTCACAATATACAAAAATTAATATATAATGCCAGTTTAAAAAACATAAAAATGTACTTAGAAATGTACATGGGTACAAAGGAATAATTTAAAAACACAAGAACACAAGTTGTCGACGCAGCGTTTCGGTATCTAGGATTTTGACCTTCATCAGGACAGGGTTTCTAAAAGAAGAAACATCTTATTTAGAAATGGATCTATTACATTTTGATCATCATTTTGTTCACACATTCACAGCATTACAAGAAAGACCCACGTTATCTAGCATGATTGCCTGACAAGCACAGTGTTACGTTTTTCATTTAACAAAGATGGGCACATTTCCGCCTCTTTTATTAAGCATGTGGTATGGTCTTGGAAGGAAGGGGGGGGGGAAACTGGGAAGGCTAGGGTTTGTAAATTTTACGCAAGCCCAGGGACTGGAGTGGGGGTAGCACATCTCTAATTGAATATTACGGCCAGTTTTTTAGTTACTGGAGCACGTGGGGGATTATCAATTTCCTGCCGTTACAGAAACCCATTATGATGGAATTGTACAAGTACCTTTGAAAGGAGAAGACAGGATCCTCTCTATTCGGTTCTATATAAGTGTTGTGACATCCAACCTTGTGGAGGCACGTTCCCTTGGATGATGTGGTAATTCTAAAAGTTTTTAGAAAATATTTGTATTATTCATATCAAGTCATCATGGGACTTACTGCTAAAACATGAATGCGATATGAAGAATTACCTTAACAGTTAATCTTCTTGGTGTATCTTTTAATTCTGATCACCAATGAGATGGTTCAGATGCGAACTCTGTGGAGGCTACCTTCATCAATTGGTAAGTCTCTGTGAGAGCCCTGTATTGTGGTAAAAAACGGGTAAATCCAATATATGGTGTCTCTACTAGTATCGTAAGAGTATCTGATAGGGGCAGTTTGTGTAATTACCTTAAACGAATTTGGTATTCCTGGTGTACGTGTAGATATTAAACACCGCTGAGGTTGATCAGATGGATCTCTTTGGAGGTTACTTTCATCAGTTAGTAATGCTCTGTGGCGTCTCTATAGTCCTAAACTATTTTAGTAATTACCTTATGCCTTTAGGAAGCGAAGTGGAAGAGTGCAGGTAGCCACCGATTATTCATTGATCACTGGTCATTTCTAGGGGAAGGTTGATGGACACCATTTAGTGATTTACCTACTATTTACATTCACTTAGAGGTAAGATCATAGTTATTCAATACTTACCCAGGTATATATCATTTTGAATGTATTTCTTAAAATAGTAGTCCAGAGTCTGGTGTCACGTCGCAGGAAATAACTTGCTGCGGGGGAATGATATATCTCCGCGCTGGGTACGTAATATCACCAGGCTGGAGAGAGACGTGCATAGTATTAATTTACGCTTTTTTTTAAATTGTTTTCAAGATGCTAGTTATCTCTGCAGTTTAAAACTCTTTTTAGCGTCTTGTTCCACCCTGTTTGTCATTGCAGTTCCTCGCATGTCCTTCTTAGCAGGTGTTTGCGAGTGGTTACGCGTATTTGCAGGTAGTGATAGGTTGGGACAAACATTATTTTATTTACTTTGTATCTGGCCTCTAGCGGGAACCTACTGCTCACCGCTAAAATTAGTTATACTATTCCTTAAATCTAAACGCCCAACATTGCCTCGCTTTTTAAAAAAATTTAAATTTTTTAATGAACTGTGGTTTAAGGCAGTTTATTGCCGCTTCGGGTGTTTGACCTGGTTTAGCCCTACCCACCGAAAAGCTTACCTTAAGAGTGTACTTCGGCCTCCCTGCTACCTCGCGTCTCTCCGTCCACGAATGCAGCAGGACGGCGGTAGCCTCTTCTTATACACCGCCTCGGCACTTAGTTCAGCCGGCGCTTGTTGAGGATAATTAGTTGGCGCGCGTTTTCTGTCACGCATTGAACTACTCGAGTAGTTCAGGTGGAAGAACTACTCTTGTAGTTTGGATTGTCTTCCTGTCTGTAATCATGCCTCACTTCCTGTCGGGCAGGAATGCCTCGGATCATTTGGAATAGTGAGTTAACGCGCGGTTTCTGCTAAACATCAGTACTTGTGGCACCGCCTCCGGCTTTCACATGGCTAGTAAGGGAGCCTTCCTTTGAGGAAGTAAAATAACATAAACTACACGTGTAGTTCCTTTTTGAACAATTGGAGCGGTCCAACGCGCGGCAGAAACCGCGCGTTAACTCACTATTCCAAATGATCCGAGGCATTCCTGCCCGACAGGAAGTGAGGCATGATTACAGACAGGAAGACAATCCAAACTACAAGAGTAGTTCTTCCACCTGAACTACTCGAGTAGTTCAATGCGTGACAGAAAACGCGCGCCAACTAATTATCCTCAACAAGCGCCGGCTGAACTAAGTGCCGAGGCGGTGTATAAGAAGAGGCTACCGCCGTCCTGCTGCATTCGTGGACGGAGAGACGCGAGGTAGCAGGGAGGCCGAAGTACACTCTTAAGGTAAGCTTTTCGGTGGGTAGGGCTAAACCAGGTCAAACACCCGAAGCGGCAATGAACTGCCTTAAACCACAGTTCATTAAAAAATGTAAATTTTTTTAAAAAGCGAGGCAATGTTGGGCATTTAGATTTAAGGAATAGTATAACTAATTTTAGCGGTGAGCAGTAGGTTCCCGCTAGAGGCCAAATACAAAGTAAATAAAATAATGTTTGTCCCAACCTATCACTACCTGCAAATACGCGTAACCACTCGCAAACACCTGCTAAGAAGGACATGCGAGGAACTGCAATGACAAACAGGGTGGAACAAGACGCTAAAAAGAGTTTTAAACTGCAGAGATAACTAGCATCTTGAAAACAATTTAAAAAAAAAGCGTAAATTAATACTATGCACGTCTCTCTCCAGCCTGGTGATATTACGTACCCAGCGCGGAGATATATTCATTCCCCCGCAGCAAGTTATTTCCTGCGACGTGACACCAGACTCTGGACTACTATTTTAAGAAATACATTCAAAATGATATATACCTGGGTAAGTATTGAATAACTATGATCTTACCTCTAAGTGAATGTAAATAGTAGGTAAATCACTAAATGGTGTCCATCAACCTTCCCCTAGAAATGACCAGTGATCAATGAATAATCGGTGGCTACCTGCACTCTTCCACTTCGCTTCTTAAAGGCATAAGGTAATTACTAAAATAGTTTAGGACTATAGAGACGCCACAGAGCATTACTAACTGATGAAAGTAACCTCCAAAGAGATCCATCTGATCAACCTCAGCGGTGTTTAATATCGACACGTACACCAGGAATACCAAATTCGTTTAAGGTAATTACACAAACTGCCCCTATCAGATACTCTTACGATACTAATAGAGACACCATATATTGGATTTACCCGTTTTTTACCACAATACAGGGCTCTCACAGAGACTTACCAATTGATGAAGGTAGCCTCCACAGAGTTCGCATCTGAACCATCTCATTGGTGATCAGATCTAAAAGATACACCAAGAAGATTAACTGTTAAGGTAATTCTTCATATCGCATTCATGTTTTAGCAGTAAGTCCCATGATGACTTGATATGAATAATACAAATATTTTCTAAAAACTTTTAGAATTACCACATCATCCAAGGGAACGTGCCTCCACAAGGTTGGATGTCACAACACTTATATAGAACCGAATAGAGAGGATCCTGTCTTCTCCTTTCAAAGGTACTTGTACAATTCCATCATAATGGGTTTCTGTAACGGCAGGAAATTGATAATCCCCCACGTGCTCCAGTAACTAAAAAACTGGCCGTAATATTCAATTAGAGATGTGCTACCCCCACTCCAGTCCCTGGGCTTGCGTAAAATTTACAAACCCTAGCCTTCCCAGTTTTCCCCCCCCCCTTCCTTCCAAGACCATACCACATGCTTAATAAAAGAGGCGGAAATGTGCCCATCTTTGTTAAATGAAAAACGTGACACTGTGCTTGTCAGGCAATCATGCTAGATAACGTGGGTCTTTCTTGTAATGCTGTGAATGTGTGAACAAAATGATGATCAAAATGTAATAGATCCTTTTCTAAATAAGATGTTTCTTCTTTTAGAAACCCTGTCCTGATGAAGGTCAAAATCCTAGATACCGAAACGCTGCGTCGACAACTTGTGTTCTTGTGTTTTTAAATTATTCCTTTGTACCCATGTACATTTCTAAGTACATTTTTATGTTTTTTAAACTGGCATTATATATTAATTTTTGTATATTGTGAATTAAAAATGTGTGCAAGTATATACACCTTGTTACCACAAACACATCTTCCGTGAAAAAGTGATGCACTTTAGAACCCTCCTTGACTCCGCCAAAAGCACCAACATCTCTCCCTCTTCCACCATATTTGATGACACACCACCCCCCCAAGATAGCAGCAGTATTTGCAGTAATCTTTGATGGAAAAGTAAAACCACGTGTGGATCAGATCACCCATCCTACCCCTATTGAGGATTGCAAATCCTTAGTCCTGTGGCAGAACTTTGACATAATCACCGAAACGTCCCTCCATGAAAGCATTCTAGACACTGAACCCTCTAACCATTCCATCAACCCGATCCCCAGTGACAATGCCGTTGACTTTTACACCCACACACTCTCCTACTGGACCACTCTGATAAACCTCTTCCTCAACCAAGGCTCCCTTCCTGTTGCCCTTAAAACAGGACAGGTTACCCCACTTCTTAAGAAACCCTCTGCTGATGCGAAAGATCTCAACTACTTCCACCCTATCACCAACATTTTTTTGTTGTTGCTAAAAATCACAGAAAGTTGTGAAGCAACTTTCCCAGCATATCAAGGACAACGTCCTCCTTGACAAATTCCAATCTGGTTTTAGCCAAGGCTGCAGTTATGGAACCAGCCCTACTTCAAGTGATCGATGATGCCCTGCGAGTACTTGACTCTGGTGAAACTTGTCTCCTGATCCTTCTTGACCTATCCACAGCCTTTGCCACTGTTAATCACAACACTCCTTTGAACACGTTAAAGCCAAGAATGAGTTTTGAAGGTACAGTGCTCAACTGATCAAAATAGCTAATTGTCTCCCCACTTCAATGGCTGTTGGACAATGCGTCCCTCAAGGCTCGATCTTTGTGCCCACACTGTTCAACTTTTACATTGAACTGCTGAGAAATCTCCTAAAAAATGTGATCCATGATCACCTATATATGGATGACACCCTAATCTACCTAAAGGTGTCTTCCACTCATGCCATTTCAATCCTCAACACCACTCTCAACTCCATCTGTGGAAATCGCAGGAATTACCATTAGAATAAGCTGAAGCCATTTTGTTTGTGGCATCCATTTGCATTAGCCATGTGATTCTGCCATCTTCACTACTGCTTCCCTTTCTATTTTGCTTGAGTCATCAACTATAGTTAACTCCTTCAGTACTGAGCCAGAGCACTGCGCATGCTCAGAAAGGCCTGTAGCTGCCAGAATGCACCTGTGTTAGAATGTAACTGTCAGGCTATTCCAACTGAAGTAAGCAGTACTATTTCCCCTCCCACTGTGTTGACCAAGCAGTTTCTGTCTGCCCATGTTAGTCAATAACTATTCCTGTACATGCCTGTACCTCCTCTTTGAGTCTCCATGCTTACTCAGCGGTAAATAGGGTATAAAAGGCCCTTGGTTTCTGTATTCCTTGTACTACCTCATACAGTGCCCGGGGGAGTTGTATTGATGTAGTCCCACTCATGAGTGATTAATAAACTTGGTATTTGTTATTCCAGCTTCAGTGCCCCGACCTGACCTGGTCAGAGCCGGTCGCTCCTCCTGCCGCGTGGCCCACCCAGAGTGTGCGCCGTTTCTGCCTGCCACCACCGCTGCCACTGCCAAGTTGGTATCCTGCCCCCTGAATTGTGCCTGTTATTGTCTTTTAGTCCGTTAACTGTTGTACCCCTGCTCAAGTTTGCTTTGCCCCCTGCATTGTGCCTGTAATCGTCTTCTTTTGTACCCCTGCTCAAGTTTGTTTCTGCCCCCTGCATTGTGCCTGTAATCGTCTTCTCTTCTCCATCGTGAACTGTGTACCCCTGTGCCCCTGTGCTCTGTTATCGTTCTCCTCGTCATGCCCCTGTTCGTTCTGCGACCCCGCCGCCGTTTCTGCTGCTGAACCCACCCCGCTCCCTGCCGCTGCTCCCCCGCGGCCCCACCCCCGTTCCCTCCAGCATCACCGTTCCCCTCCCCACTCGCCACCCCGCTCCCGCCTCCCAGCTGCTCCTCCCTCCCACTGAACACAAAAGGTAAGGCCCGCGAGGCGGGAAGCTGTGACCCGACCTGACCTGGGCAGAGCCGGTCGCGCCTCCCGCCACGTGGCCCACCCCGAGTGTGCCCGGTTTCCGCCTGCCGCCACCGCTGCCAAGTTGGTATCCTGCCCCCTGAATTGTGCCTGTTATTGTATTTTAGTCCGTTAACTGTTGTACCCCTGCTCAAGTTTGCTTTGCCCCCTGCATTGTGCCTGTAATCGTCTTCTTTTGTACCCCATCTCAAGTTTGTTTCTGCCCCCTGCATTGTGCCTGTAATCGTCTTCTCTTCTCCATCGTGAACTGTGTACCCCTGTGCTGTTATCGTTCCCTTCGTCGTGCCCCTGTTCGTTCTGTGACCCCCACCGCCGTTTCTGCTGCAGAACCCACCCCGCTCCCTGCCGCTGCTCCCCCGCGGCCCCACCCCCGTTCCCTCCTGCATCACCGTTCCCCTCCCCACTCGCCACCCCGCTCCCGCCTCCCAGCTGCTCCTCCCTCCCACTGAACACAAAAGGTAAGGCCCGCGAGGCGGGGAGCTGTGACCCGACCTGACCTGGTCAGAGCCGGTCGCTCCTTCCGCCGCGTGGCCCACCCCGAATGTGCCCGGTTTCCGCCTGCCGCCACCAAGTTGGTATCCTGCCCCCTGAATTGTGCCTGTTATTGTATTTTAGTCCATTAACTGTTGTTCCCCTGCTCAAGTTTGCTTTGCCCCTGCATTGTGCCTGTAATCGTCTTCTTTTGTACCCCTGCTCAAGTTTGTTTCTGCCCCCTGCATTGTGCCTGTAATCGTCTTCTCTTCTCCATCGTGAACTGTGTACCCCTGTGCCCCTGTGCTCTGTTATCGTTCCCTTCGTCGTGCCCCTGTTCGTTCTGCGACCCCACCGCCGTTTCTGCTGCTGAACCCACCCCCCTCCCTGCCGCTGCTCCCCCGCGGCCCCACCCCCGTTCCCTCCAGCATCACCGTTCCCCTCCCCACTCGCCACCCTGCTCCCGCCTCCCAGCTGCTCCTCCCTTGCTCCGCCCCCCCCCCCCCACTCTCCATTTATGGCAGAGTCGGCGCTTGCGCGCAGCGGGTGCGCCAATGGTGCGCCAAAGGCAAGCCCGTCCGCGCCCGTCCGTGCCTGGACCGCGCCCAGCACCAGACCCCATGGCCCCTGCGGATGCCAACCCACCTGCCGGACGTACGACGACGCCACCCTCAGCACACTCAACACCGGAATCCTCCCCGACTGCCACCGAGCCATCCCAGGACGCACCCACGGACCCTTCTCACCTGCCAATCCTGCAAGTTCACCTGCATCAGGACCTGCAACCCACCCGCACCCACCAAGCCAAACACCAACAGCAACCACCTGAAGTGCATCCTGCTCAACACCCGCTCCATCCACAGACATGCCGTGGAACTATGGAACCTGCTCGACACCACATCTCCAGACATCGCCTTCCTCACGGAAACCTGGATGAACGCCTCCTCAGCGCCCGCCATCGCCATCCCGGACGGATACAAGATCACCAGGAGGGACCGCACCAACCATATAGGAGGAGGCAACACCATCCGCATCACGACCAACTCCGACGACACCCTCACAACCGCCAAACATCTTCACTTCCAGATCCACACCGACCCCAAGACCACACTCAGAGGCACCCTCATCTACAGACCCCCAGGACCCCGCACTCAATTCAGTGAAGACATCGCAGACTTCATCAGCCCACACGCCCTTCCCTCCGCCGACTACATCCTCCTAGGAGACCTCAACTTCCACCTGGAGAACAACAATGACAACAACACCACCACCCTCCTGGACACCCTCGCTAACCTCGGACTCAAGCAACTGGTGAACACCCCCACCCACTACGCCGGACACACGCTTGACCCAATCTTCTCCTCCAGCAAGTACATCTCCTTCAGCCACTCCACCGGACTCCACTGGACAGACCACAGCTGCATCCACTTCAGCTTCAGAAAGACCACAACCCACCACCTCCCGCAACAAGTTCCCCGCAGGAACTGGAACAAGATCACGATCGACCAGCTCACTGCATCACTGAACCAGAACCCTCCCGCCAGATCAACGGACCCCAACCAAGCAGCCCACAACCTGGCACAGTGGATCACCAACTGCGCCGACAACCTCGCACCCCTGAAAACCCATCCCAACAGGCCCGGAAGCAAGAAAGCCCCGTGGTTCAACGACGACCTCAAGAACTCCAAGAAGAACTGCCGCACCCTCGAGAAAGCCTGGCGAAAGAACCCGACTACAGACAACATGACCGCCCTCAAGCAAGCCACCCGCAAACACCACCAGCTGATCCACACCACCAAGAAGACAGCATTCAAGGAACGATTAGACAACAACGCACACAACAGCAAGGAGCTCTTCAGCATCGTCAAAGAGCTCTCCAACCCCAGCGCCGGTAACAACGACATCACTCCCTCACAGGACCTCTGCGACTCACTCGCCACGTTCTTCCACAGCAAGATCGAAGACATACACAACAGCTTCGGCGAACAATCCACGCACCCAACCACAGAACCGACGCCCCCCACCACCACCCTCCGCGACTGGACCCCAGTCAACACAGAAGACACCATCCGGACGATGAACACCATCCACTCCGGTTCACCAACCGACCCATGCCCTCACCACGTCTTCAACAAGGCCGACTCCGTCATCGCAACCCAAATCCGGGACATCATCAACTGCTCCTTCAACACCGCCACCTTCCCGGAGAGCTGGAAGCACGCCGAACTCAGCGCCCTCCTGAAAAAACCATCGGCAGACCCCACCGACCTCAAGAACTATCGCCCCATCTCGCTCCTCCCGTTTCCTGCCAAAGTCATCGAGAAGACCGTCAACAGACAGCTGGCCGCCTTCCTCAAGACGAACGGATCCCTCGACCACTCACAGTCCCGCTTCCGAGCCAATCACAGCACTGAGACCGCCCTCATCGCAGCCACTGAGGACATCCAAACCCTGCTCGACAACGGGGAAACAGTGGCCCTCATCCTCCTGGACCTCTCCGCAGCGTTCGATACTGTTTGCCACCGCACCCTAGTACAACGCCTCAGCAACGTCGGAATCCAAGGGAAGGCCCTGGAGTGGATCATGTCGTTCCTCGCCGGAAGAACCCAGAGAGTCCGCCTCCCCCGTTCAGATCTGAGGCCTCCGAAGTCATCTGCGGCGTGCCACAAGGATCATCACTCAGCCCCACCCTCTTCAACGTGTACATGAGCCCCCTCGCAGCCATTGTACGCCAACACAGCCTCAACATCATCTCCTACGCCGACGACACCCAGCTGATCCTCTCCCTCACCAACGACCCCGCCACCGCCAGATCCAATCTACACGAAGGGATGAAAGAGGTAGCCGAATGGATGAAGAACAGCCGCTTGAAACTGAACTCAGACAAGATGGAAGTCCTCATCCTTGGACCATCACCATCGGCCTGGGACGACTCCTGGTGGCCCCCGGCCCTAGGCAGCGCACCCAAACCAACGGATCACGCACGCAACCTGGGCTTCATTCTGGACCCCTCCCTGTCGATGACCAGACAAGTCAACGCTGTCTCGGCTTCATGCTTCAACATCCTACGCATGCTCCGAAAGATCTTCCGATGGATCCCCACCGAAACCAGGAAGACGGTCACCCAGGCACTTGTCACCAGCCGACTAGTTTACGGAAACACCCTCTACACCGTCACCACAGCCAAACTGCAGAAAAGACTCCAACGCATCCAGAACGCCTCCGCACGACTCATCCTGGACATCCCACGCCACAGCCACATCTCCGGACACCTGAAAGCCCTGCACTGGCACCCCGTCAGCAAAAGAATCACTTTCCGCCTCCTCACCCACGTACACAAAGCCCTTCACAACCTAGGCCCCAGGTACCTCAACGACCGCCTGACCTTCTACACTCCCACCCGGCAACTACGATCGACCAGCCACGCACTCGCCGCCGTTCCACGCATCCGAAGAGCCACCATGGGAGGAAGATCCTTCTCCTACCTGGCAGCCAAGACCTGGAATTCACTCCCCATCCACCTCCGTCTTACCCAACACCACCTCTCCTTCAGGAAGCAACTCAAGACCTGGCTGTTCGAGCAGTAGCGGACCCCCTCCCCCCAAGCGCCTTGAGACCCTCCGGGTGAGTAGCGCGCTATACAAATTTCTTGATTGATTGTCTATATGTTGGTTTAAGGACCAGTGGACAAATAAGGGTGAACCCCTGCACCAGTGAGCCCCTAAAAAGGCTCATTTTTCTACAAATTGGCGCCCGAACAGGAACTCATCAGGGACGCGGCCATCCAAAAGAAAGGTCTTGACGGAGGAATGGAATCTACTGAGGAGGTACCCTGCATGAGGAGACCCTTTGCCTTTGCAGAACAACGTGAATTCCGGTTTTCCTAATCTGACCCTCAGGTGATGGCCGGTCCTGACTGAGATCTCTTTTGGCGTAAGTTTTGCAGTGACCATTAGGTCAACCCAGAGCTTGGCAGGTGGAGGCTGGAGACTTTTGTCATTTAGTAAAATTTCAAAGTAGAGATACGGAGCGCTCTTGAGTGTTCTGCCAGACCATTTGGTAATTTGGTCTCTTCTTGTAAAGGCTTGAGGGTTTTACCCTATCTTGTTTTGGGTGGGGCTGCAGACCCCTGTAAGGGCTCTGCTTTATGATTCGGCAAATGTGTTTTCGAACACTCTGCCAGACATTCTGGTAATTCGACACATTTTGGAAAAGGTCTGGGGCTAGAGCCTGTCTTTTTTGGTATGGTCACTGAAGTGGCAATCCTGATTTTGGATTTGCTTGGCCAAGAATCTGATTTTGTTTGTTTTGTTTATTTTAATAAACAAAGGCTGGTAATGAGGAGATTTTTGTCTCTATTTTTTACACTTGAAATAACTACTATTTGATTATAATATATTTTATTATAATATTTTTGGCATGCCTGCTCCTAGCACACTTCGTAGAATGTGTTGCTGTCTTGGAGGTACCAATATGGATCTAGAAAGTAATCAGCCGGCTCCCCTAGGTGGGACACTTAATAGGTTATATATATATATATATATATATATATATATATATATATATATATATATATATATATATATATATTAAATAGGGTATTTCTTCCGTAAATGTATAGTTCACTATGGAACAAATATACAAAAAAGGATCCTGATCTACAATGGCCAGTAAATGGGTCATTTAATATTAAATGATTATATGTTTGATTGTGTAGAAATGTAGGGATTTTTCTCCTTATGATATTTGTAACATGGAACAGTCTATGGGCTGTTTACTTATCTTGGTGCAGTCTCTGGACTACTTTTGAGAGCTCTTTTGTTTGAAAATATGATTTACAATTGGTGTGGTTTGAGTACAGTCTGTGGGCTGCCTCTTGTTTTTGTCCTAGTGTTGATTTGTGGGTTGATTGTGTGTTTGAGTGTCTATGAGGTTTGTGGACTGACACTGGTGGTAATGCTTGTGAAGTACTTGTTTGGGTGAGTAGCGACTGTGCTCTTTGTGCAAGGATGGCTTGCTTTGCAAACTGTGTTGTGTGTTAGGAGTGTGTGGCCCCTTCTTGAAAATGTCTGGAATGAGCTCAATTTGGTTTGGTGTCGTCATTGTGTTCTTCAGATGCCATTGGAAGAATTACATTTTAAATTTCAAGAATTAATTATATGAAATATGTTAAGTAACTGCACGCTACTATGGCAAGTAAAAGCAGTAACAAAGTATAGATGTGTGAACATTCAATTATTATATTGCCACAATGGTAAAAAATTAGAATTAAAACTTGAAGCAGAATTTTCTAGTATTCCATATAAAAAGAGAAAATGTTATCTCACAACAAATAAAGTGCTTTGAGACCTTTGGGTATAGCAAGAGTTATATAATGTTAAAACTAATTTTACCTAGAAAAAAAAGGCACGCAATAGGGAAAAGTAGGACCCACAGAGAAAAACGAATTTATGTGTTTTATACAAATAGGACTTAAATTAAAAATAGATGGCCAACATTTTGTTAGTACTGCCCATCAGCTGTGCAAAATGTTACAGCACTATCCTTAGATACATCATATTAAATATTAAAAGGCATTCACATTATATGAGTAATTGGTTGCTGCTCAAATAAAAAAGTCCACATTTGTAAAGCGCACAATCACCCGTAAGGGTCTCTAGGCGCTGAGGGCCGTCGGGAAGATTAAGCGAGCTATTGCCCAGAGTCACATGGTGCTGGGCTGACCTGCCGCCGGAGCCGGGGATCGAACCGTGGTCCCCAGATTCCAGCGTCAGTCGCCCTGGCCGCGGCGAATAAAATAAAATAAAGAATAAAATAAAAGCGTCCTTCTTTTACCACACTGCCAACAATAGATTTTGACTGGCTTTGAATGCCTGTTTTTTAACTAAGCCTCATTTCCAGCACCAGAAAGAGAGCTTGTAACAGCTGCTCAAGTTGTCTGTCCGAAGGAAGCTGTCTGTCAGAGCAGAGGGAGGTAATGAGTGGTTTCTCAACTTTTTGGGGTTTCTGTGAGGACATTATAACAGTACATTGCTGTCATATTGGAAACAGATGCCATTATAAGAGGCCCTGTGCCATTAAATGCCAGACAGGATTTATCAGTCCTAGGCACAAAACCTTTTCTCCTGAACAAGTGTGAAGCCAACGCCTGCCGGTCATAAAAAACAGCTGTATAAATAACACAGGCTTTACCCAGACACAAGCTATAAATAAACGCTGTGACAACAAGGTTTTAAGTTAGTACAAAGTGGCATACAAATATGTGCATTAAAGACTACTAATTGTGTAAGTTGAAATACAGCTTCATTATTGCGAATACCCTATTTACCGCTGAGTAAGCAAGGAGACTCAAAGAGGAGGTACAGGCATATTCAGGAATATTTATGGACTACATGAAGAAAAATTATTAAAAGTCACTGCACTAAAACCATTTTTTGCATTATCATGATCTTTGTAATGTCTAATAACATCACTGTGAAAAAGCAATAATATTTAGCACTGTAGAAAATTATCCTGTGCAAATTGTGCATTAAGATTTCAATGTTTAAATGGTTAAATAGATTGTGCATCCAAATTAAAAAGGTGAGTATTAGTTACTCTAATGACGATATTACTGTCTCTTAGTAACAAACTTAAAATGTAGAATGGCCTAATGGCTGCCGTGTCAAATACAAAGTCTATTAAAAGTTATGGAAAGAGTAGCTGTACAGACGTGAATTATATTGCAAGCCTTTTGTGCACAAGAATTCTGGGTGCATTATGGCATTATGAAAACTAAAATTTTGAGCAAGTTCTTTAGGTGCTAGAAAACACATTGCATAGAAATAAAAAAAAAAAAGAAGACAGCAAAAGTTACATCCTACATTTATAATATCACCACCGGAGTGAGCCCCTCAGTCATGATTCTTGAGTTACTTGAACTGTTATGGCCACATGGGGATAGCCTTGCTCAGACAGGGGAACAACAGGTTTGAGGGTCAGAGGCCAAGTCCTGTATTTCAAACTGACCAGCACTACTGAAAGCAAAATGTTCACGCAGGGAGTTTTAGAGCATTTTTTTTATCTGAGGTTAGCCACTGTGACAGTGTGTGATTTCCACTTTTAGGGGACTACATTACACTATGAAAGCATCACAGCGTTTCTTGATGTGTACATGTACATATATAATTGTGTAAATGCAAGTTGTACATTTAGTCTACAGCCTTTGCAATAATAATACAAATAAATAAACAGGGCTGTATTTGATTTTCGATTGAACGGGTAACTTATTCCTTTTCAGCAGATATGCTTCTATTTTGGTCTACAGCAAATAACACGTGTTAAGCAAAAGTACACTCCAGTGCCACTTGTTAAGAACAGATGCATACTGGTAAGTAGCATATTCAATATAATACCTGCTTGTAATGTTGAAGAGTAGTTTAACAAGTTCCTTTGTATTAATTCAATTTCCTGATTCTAACATAGTAGGATAAAACACTACAGGTAATGTAAACTTTGCTCTAATGATCTGAGGCTAAAATGTGCCTAGGAAAATTGGGGTCAAATTAATTCTCAATTCATGTTAATAGTTAGGATATCGTCATTAGTAATTTAACTACATTTAAGAAATGGAAGAATTTACTTAGTTGTTTCAATTAACTTATGGCCTTGATTAAGCCTTTCTGGAACAAGATTGGACACCACAGATCTGTTTTTGGTAAAATTAGCTAGAGGAAATATTGCATATTCTGTTAGGAGCAGATGGGGATATCCCTGTTTTCTTGAGAAATAATACAAGTATATGAGATATCCAGGGTGTGGTTTATCCTATTGAATAACATTATCAAGGGGCAGCAGCGTCTGTGGGCCATGTGCAGAGAACAGCTCTGCTATGCATACAGAAATAATGGTTATAACGTAATATTACTGTGCCAGGGCTAAGATAAGGAAGCAATGAAATTAAGCTTGCATTCACGCGCCATCATGTTAAAACAGTACAATAGCTAAAGGAATTGGTAGTTGGTTATTGGATTCATGTTTTTTAGTTATCTCAATGTGCTTGTACACTAAAAATTACAAAGTGGTACAGTCCAACAGTATTGGATATGGCCTCCTTGATATGGATTCTCCTAGCTATTTACCTCCTGCAGGTCTGTTTGTGCCCAGCTGCCGAAGGGGGTAAATATTGTCAACAGGTCACCTACTTAGGTTACCTACTGTCGAAGGGGGGGTAGCTCCTGGGAAAATGAAAGGAAGCATAATTAAGTAACACACTATTTTTTGGTTTTTGTTTGTTGTTGTGTTCTCTCTCGCTCTCTCTTTTTCGAGCCTGTCTAAGAGGGTATGGAACAATTGGTTGGGCTTGCTTTAGTCATTCATTTCACAGGATACTGTGAATATATTCTTAAATAGAGACAAAGCACCTCACCAGTGCACGTCTAATTTGTTATTAAGTAATACAGTTTGAACAAATTGTTAGAATTAACAAAATGAATAAATAAATATGCCATGTTACTGCCCATCCGGTCTGTAAACTCATAAAATTGGAATTAGATAAGGATGATTATCTAAATCCAGCTCAGGTACCTGCCCCCCTGACTAGGGGGGCAGGTACCTGAGCCCGGATCACTGCTGTTGAAGCCTGGGAAGCTCCTATCGACGGAGCTCAATACCCGCGTGGGTGGGGAGAGGATCTGCCTGCCTGCGATCGCCTCCGCCTGCATCTGGCTGCCTGCATTCCCCGCCTGTATTTGGGCCTGGGCTGCACGCGCCGACTGGGGGGTCCTGCACCTAGATGCGGATCACTGCTGTGGACGCCTGAGACGCCCGGGAGGCTCCTGACGGACTGCGGAGCCCACTGCCAGCGCGGGTGGGGAGGTGGCCAGCCTTCGTCGCTGCACGCATCTGTCCCCCGCCCTACCCGGGGACCCGTGCTGATTCACGACAGAGAGGTCTGTCTTCCGGTAGGTCGGGGTGGCTGTGCCGGTCGGTCGGAGTGCCAGTTTTGGCGTGCCTGGATCGGCGGGTCCCGGCTATCTGGGGTGTTTGTATCCTCGGTCCGGGGGCTGGATCCATCGCTCCCAGGGGGGCTCACGGAGAGGGGACACCCTGCTGCAACGGTGAGTTCATGCCCTCATCACCCCACCACAATAACCATCACTGAAACCGACGGAGAGGGGGCAAGCGGAAGGGAGTTGAAGCGGTCCGACCCAGCACGGATGATAGCTGGATGCCGCCCTTCCCCCCCTCCCAGTAGATCAGCATTAAAAACGGAGCAATCGACCTCTAGAGCGTCTCCGGTGTGCCCTGTTTACGTGTCTGGGCGCCCACCGCGCAGCACTGCGCTGGAGGACTTGTAGCGGACTTGTAGCAGCTTTGTGCAGCCTGACGACCAGAAGGTAATTGTACGCTAAGCTATCTCAAAACGATATTAACATATATTCACACAGGTTTCTCACTTTCTGCCCGGAATTTTACAAGCAAAACTACTAATTCAAACTTTCATGCTGATCATTCATTTTACGCCCGGAATGCACTGTAGGCTTTGCATTTTCGCGGGCTTTGCGGTCTCCTCACTCACCATTGGCCAATATGGCTGGGGGCCATAAACCGGAGCCATAAATCACCCTCCTGCCTGACAATTGACCATGAGGCCTCTTACCAACGCAGTCAGGAATCTGCAAAACAGAGATAAGACTCCCTCCCAGTAACCTAGGAATTGGGCTGGCTCATACAGGAACTGAAACTACCCTCCCCTGCTCTAAAAGGAACAATAACAAAAGAGGACTACCGTCTCGATCTCCCCTATTTGGTGGCCATCTTGGTCTAGACTCTCTCTCGCTTTGGCGGCCATCATGGACTAGTCTTTCCCACAATTTGAACATAACCTAAGAACTGGCCATTTATACCAATCCCACCCATCACAGACTGTACAGAGCACGGCATCTAATTCTCATGTGACTTAGTGTCTGCCTTTTATTGCAGTATTATATATTTAATGGTATTTTATACATTTTGTGTAACCTGTTCTCATATTTTATCGGTTGAGCACTAGAGTCATATATTTGTCTATTCTGGCCTACGTTTGCACCTATATTGGTTCCAGTATATCTTTAGTATTTATTCCAGTATGTATGTACTATTCTATCTTTATTTGCATATTGTATATTTTTTTGTAAACTGATCCCATCTCACTTTTATCCCTATTATGCACTGATTGCTACCTCATATACTTTATTAAGCTGTAAGCTGCACCCATTCACTTTCTACTACTGGATTACACCGATGCTACCTCTTACATCTTGGTTACTTTGGGCCACTCACTAGCGTCACTGTGGTTCCATTTATCTGATTGCTACCTCATATATCCTGTACATTTCTGTAAGTTGCATCTACTCACTGTTTACTCCCGGATGGCACCGAGTGCTACCTCTCATATCGGATATTTGGCCACTCACTAGTGGCTCATTTACGCTATGTAACCTACGGTTGACAGTTGTTGTTGCACATGTGTATTCCTATTGTGCCTCCTCGAATTCAGTAATTCATTAGTAGTTTAGCCCTATTTTTATACTGTATATGCGGTAAGCTGCACCTATCTCACCTTTATCCCTATCATTCAATGTTTGCTACCTCATTTATTTGTTGGTTCTTCGATGTAAGCTACTTCACGATGTTGCACTGATTATTAATACCTCATTCACTTCGTTTAGTCATGTAAGCTGCCCCCAGCCACTGTCTACATCTAGACTACACTGTTGTTACCTAGTACACTCTGATGTGTAAAGTTGATTCCACCTAAACGGTTCTACCCCTCATATTCTGTACATGGTGTAAGCTGACTGCTACCTCGCATATAGGATACATTAGGAAAGCTGCACCTACGCACGGTTTGTTCTTGGATTGCACTGATTTCTACCTCTTATACTTCTGGTCACTCACTAGTGTCATTCCTTTGCCCTGTAACTAGCGGCTGACAGCTTTTATTGTCTTCCTATCTCCTACACCCAACATCACAGCCCTACTAAAATGGAGCTCAACGGCAAGCACACTTTTAGAATTAACTACCCTTCTACACTCACCAAAAAAGCCACTAAACGTTTTAAACATAACTTCTTGAGGTCGCACCCTGAAACACCCTTTGCCGACACCTACTTCTCACCGGGCAATGGAGCCCTGAATACTGATATCATCTTCCACACCTCACGCAGAGCCCAATGGAGAAAAGCGTTCCTATCCCTACTCACCGTCTCCACCACCAGGAAAACAACTCATGGCCTAACTCTCTCTATCACACCTTCCCACCTCTTCCCTGGCAGGACTACCATTACTATCTACAATAACGGGATTGTCCTAATTCAATCCACGGACAAGAACCTGGAACTACTAGACAACCTGTTCCCCAAGTTCAAAGAGCACCTTTCCAAGCTGCGGACCCCCACCCAGAACTCCACCAGCACTATCACCCCTGACGTCGCTGCCCCCACCTACAACACCTCTACCCCCAGCACCCCAGTAAACGGCCCACCAGCTGTTAACGCCTCACACTCCCCAAGGACAGTCACAAATCTCTCCATCACATATACTAGCCGCCCCTCTAACATGACCCCTCTTATCCCCACTCATACCCCCCCATCCCTCTCCCCCTGACGTAACTCCCACCCACAACACGCCACCATCTGAACACACCACCACCTGGAGTTTATCTACCCCCCCCCCTCCCATTCCCCCCAAGGCAGACCCCTCTCCCGCCCCAGCTCCCTCCCCACGCCCATCCATGAGTCTCTCACACCTGACACAACAAATCTCACCCACAACACGCCACCATCTGAACTCACCACCATTCGGAGTCTATCCACCCCCCCCACGGCGGACACTTCTCCCTCCCCAGCTCCCTCCCACAACACTCTCACCCTCCCAATAAAAGATACAGAACATACCGCCTCCCTTACCTTAGCATCCCCCTCTCTCCCACCTCCTATTCTCAGCCCTCACTACCCTCCTGTCTCCCCCACTGTCTTCAGCCTTCACTCACTCTTCTACTCTCCGGCACCGTCTCCCACTGACGTCACTATCTATACCTCCCACCCACCGCCTACTTCACCTACTTCACCCACACCCCTCGCCCACAAAAACGCCCACACTTTGAATGCCATCCCACTCATTAGCACCGCAGAACGTTCCAACAACGCTAGTATATCCCCCCCCTCAATACCCTGCCGGCTTTCCACCTCACTACTCAACCATTCACCAATGGCTCTCACCACCAACCCCCTCCCCAATGCACCTCCTGACCTGACTTTATCCAACCTCCAACAAGTCAAAGAGGATATTCTACAAATCAAAAAAGATGTCCACGCAATCAAAGACCTTCTCTACTCACAGCCCAGTCCACGTCCCACCATCCCTCTACCCCACAAACGACGCACCCTCCCTACATACCCTCGCCTCCAACGACACCCGCGCTGGCCGACTATCCCAGTTCGCAATAACTCCCACCGCCCCCGTCGTGCCCTCAAGCCATTGTCGGACCGCGACCTATGCTCTCTCCTACGCTCTTATGGCCCAGGTCCGGTAAAACACATATCCAACACACACATCCCCATACCCACAATTCTTACAAACCCTCTGAGGCGCCCATCACTCAACAACAGAGGTTCCGTCCCTAACAACCTCAGAAAAGTCCCCCTCACACTAGAAAGCTCGACCACCCTTCTCTCTCCCAAACTCAAGTGCATCCTACTGAACTGCAGATCAGCCCAGAGACACTCCTCCGATATCGCTGATCTCGTCTCGGCCATGGATCTGGACCTAGCCATTCTAAAGGAAACGTGGCTTACTGAAGCCTCTACCCCGATTATGGACATCCTAGTCCCCCCCCAATTATCACATCATTAGGCTGGACAGGTCTCCTGGCAAGACGGGCGGGGGAATTGCATGCATTTTTAGGAGCAACCTCTCCGTTACTAAAGTCACCTCCCCCTCCCTTTTCTCCTGTGAACTCCTCTGCCTCGACATCACCAGCGAGGGCAAGCAAGTTTGTGCTTTACATCTCATCTATCACCCGCCTGGTGACAATCTCATATTCACACAACAACTCATGGACATGATCAATTCCAATGCCGGTCGGCAGACCACCCAAGTCTACCTGGGTGACTTCAATCTCCACTGGAACGATCAGAAAGACACAGTGGTGAATAGTCTCAAAACTTTCCTTAATGCGCTTGACCTCACCCAAATATGCGATAGACCAACACACGACAAAGGCTCGATACTCGATCTCATCATTGCCAAAGAGAACTCTACACAACTGGAGGCGATTCTACCCTGCGACTGGTCAGATCACCACATTATCACCTTTATCAATGAAAAAGTTAAACCTAACCCGACTCAACCAATCCAATCCAAAACATGGAAAAGGGACATGAAGAATCTTAACCCCTCTAACCTGCCTCCCCACATCGGCAATCTCCTCCTTCCCCCTTCTGGTGCCTCGGATGTTCAATCACTGATCAACCACTACCTTGACTCTATGAATACAATAGTCAATGAAGTCGCCCCATTGCAACTGAAGAGTCTCCACCAAAATTTCTAACCCCTGGTATGATGATAGACTCAATGACGACAGGCGTACTATGCGAATGGCAGAGCGCACCTGGAGATCGGACCCTTCAGCACTTCATCTCAAAAGGCTTAAGAACAAGAAAAATGCCTACTTTAGGAAAATAAAACGCACAAAGTCGGACTTCTTTAGCCGCCAGTTGGATCAAGCAAAAAACAGGCCAAGAAAGCTGTTCGAACTAATCAAGACCCAAACAAAGACACAACCTTTACAATCAAACAGCACAACAAGCAACACCCCACACTGTGAAGCCTTCTCTGCTTTCTTTGAGCTAAAGACTGACAACATAAGAAATGACCTCATCATGGATGTAATCCGATTCCCCAACCACACCAGAATGGCTAACACTCAACCTAAAAACAAGGCCTTTTGGCTGGTCTTCGATACCTACTCGGAAGAAGCAATACACAAACTGCTCTGCACCTTGAAGCCCTGTAATCACCTCACAGACCCTCTACCTGCTAATGCTGTAAAAGACTTCATCCCCTTGCTCCTCCCTCTCTGGACCAAAATCATCAACAGCTCCCTGCAACAAGGTCTCATTCCAGACTCCCTCAAGGTGGGGCAAGTCACGCCTATACTCAAGAAACCTACAGCTGATCCGTCTGACCTAAACAATTACCGGCCCATCACCAATATCCCCACCCTGGCCAAACTGCTGGAGAAATGTGTCCAACTCCAACTAACAAAACACATTGACCAATTTGACCTCCTCAACCCTCATCAATCAGGCTTCCGAGCGAAACATAGCACGGAAACAGCTATGACACACATAATTGATGACGCCCTCCAAATTCTTGATCGCAATGAGTCCTGCCTCCTCATCCTTCTTGACCTCTCGTCAGCATTTGACACGGTCAAACATGAGAACTTGCTGGAGCTGCTAAGCTCTAGAATGGGTCTATCGGGAACTGTTCTCAAATGGTTTTCGTCCTTCCTTCACAATCGGTCTCAGAAGTTCAAGATCGACAATGTGCTATCTACACCTGTGCCTGCAGATCTAGGTGTTCCACAAGGATCCTCCCTCTCCCCCACACTGTTCAACCTTGTCATGGAACCGCACGCCACCCTGCTCCAAGCTTCCAATGTCCAATTCCATATGTACGCCGACGACACACAACTTTACCTAAAGCTACAATCCCCGGAAGATATCAAACATCTGAATTCCACGCTTATTAACACTCAATCCTGGCTGGCCGATAATCACCTCAAACTAAATGCTCTGAAAACTGAGTTCCTACTCATCTCACCCCCGGTGAAAATTTCCACCACCCAAACCTGGCTCAAAAACTTAACAGCACTCAATGTCCAACCTACCATCGTGGATTCGGCGAAATCCCTAGGCATCACACTCGACGCCAAACTCAACATGCAGCAGCACGTTAGCAAAGCCACAAAAGCAGCTAATTTCCAAATCAACACACTGAGGAAAATTAAACCCTTCCTCCCGGCCGAAGACTTCCAAACTGCTGTACAAGCTTTAGTCATCCCTCGAATAGACTACGGAATTGTGGCCCTCAGCGGACTCCCGCTATCCACAACAGCACCCTTAAGAGCCTCCCTGAACGCTGCCGCGAGACTCATTACTGGCTCAAGAAAACATTCGCATATATCCCCAGACTTAAAGTCTCTAAAATGGCTGCCCCTTGAAGCCAGAATACAGCTAAAAATTGCAGTTATGACACACGCGGCCTTGCACCACAATGCACCCAACTACCTCGCTCAAAAGTTGTCTATATCAGGAGGCTCAAGATCCAATAGAAGTACAAAAAATCTACTCCTGAAACCTCGTAGATTTCGGAAAGAGAAAACATACAAGCGCTCCTTCTCAGGAATGGCACCCAGGATCTGGAATGCGCTCCCTCCTGAAACTAGGCTTATCTCCTCCAATGCACTCTTCAAGAAAGAGGTGAAAACCATCCTTCTGGCCAAGATCTCCTGAACCTTATAGGTGCTGGATCAGAGAGACTGCATTGCTTTGCATCACTGTTCACCTGGTCCTTTGGCACTATACTTCTACGTGATGGGGACACCACTACGCTACTCTCTTACTACCGACCAATATATGATACACGTTGGTTTACTGATTCACTCTCCCGATGCCCCCACTCAGTTCTCTCTATACTAAAACACTGATTTAAGCCATCCACACACCCATGGTGTACCTGAACTCCTTTGTAGTGGGAACAATGACTTGTGCCATCTGATATTACTTGTTTACCTGATTGTATACTGACATGTTTTATGTATGTTATTATTATCCTACCATGTTAATGACTATTATATTGCTCCCATTTTCTCTGTTCATTCCTACTGCCCCTACCCTGTCTTTGTGAAGCGCTCTGATATCTGTAAGGATCTTGTTCACGCTATACAAAACTTTGAATAAATAAATAAAATAAATAGATGAAAGGATGGGTAGAATAGACTGAAGTTCCCTTATTTGGCCTTTAAGGGGAACTATATGTGGGGGGGGTTGTTCCAAGTTCCAGGTGGCAACACCATTATTGTTGATGTTATTAGAGCACTACATAAGTCACAGAGGCATCATTAGTTAGTCCATATAATCAAGCTGACAACCCTTGCTAGAGCTGGTGAATAGGTTTCTCCCCTGAATATGATATTACATGGCACAGATCTTGAAAGTATGATACATATGGTTCACAATGCTGAGAAATAAGCCCATATGCCCTTAGCACACATTTTTAAGAACAAAATGTTCTTTTGCTTGTTTTCTTGTCTGCCACAAACAAGTTCTGCTGGGAAATTCACGTACCTACTAGGTTATGTTCAATTTATCAGTTACTCATGTAACATGGATCTCTGTTACATTCATAGTTTTAGAGTTTCTCGCTACACCTATAATATGAGAGCATGGACATAAAGGGTAAACATGGTTGTTCTTATACAAAGAAAATAATTTTAGAGGTTTCTGCAGTTTTGCACAATAGTGAAAGTTCACAAAGTAGAAGCTGTATCGTGAAAAACATTAGTTTTGAAATTCCTTTTCTTTGAGGTTCTTCAGAAAAAATAATATAAGGTCGTTTTTTTAAATAGAATATCCTTTCATTGATTATTTGTGTGTTGTGTCTAAAGATTTCTGTTCTGTTTACTAACAGATATTTGCTGCCTTACAACCACTGCCAGAGGAGTCTGGACATCAGATACAACTAGGGAACCAGCACAGGCGTTGCTGGCAACTATAACAGCGCTGAAGGTGGAAGACTGGAAGAAGTGTGTACCCCTACCACTGTCGGATAAATCTTAGGTAAAGAAGGGGTCACAAATCAGGACGGAGAACTGATCATTCGCTTTGTTCCAGTTTTTTGATGCCTAGCTGAGAGAGGCACAGACCGATAACAAGAACAAGGTGGTTTTGCCTGAGGTGTCCCCCTCTGAAACAAGGGTTGCCTCGGATCTGTGCATCAGGCTTCTGAGTTCCGGTCCCCAAGTTAAAGCAAGTCTGCACCTTTGTTTGTTGATAAGGAGATGCCTGGGCACACTGGGTACAATCTGCGGCCCGACAAAAGAGCAGTGCGCCAGCGGAGCAAACAGGGGTTAGGGAAGGACTTGAGTTCAGGGTACAGGTGCTGTTCCTCTGGTGCCTGTTAGATTAGAGTGAAGAATACTGGTACACTGCCTGAGACACTGGACAGGATTGTTGATGGTATTTGCCCTGGAGGGTGATTGCCCCATCCTAAAAGAAAAACTTTTTACTTAGCTTGGGTTGCGATTGCTTTTCCGGGTTCCAAGTTGTGCAGCTCCACTGTGGGAGAAGTGAACCCTTGATGAACAATAAGAGCCTGCCTGTGATGCTCAGACCGACACAGGGAGAAGACTCCCCTTTGGCTGGTTGTACAGTGGCTTCAATTCCCAAGTACTTATTTTGTTAGCAATGTACTCCTTTGGTTGCCCCATTTTTGAGGTGGAGCAGCCCTTTGCGGCTCCTAGTCCTAATTCCCATGGCCCCGTTCAGTCCTCCTGGTCCCCCAAAACAAAGATTGTTTTTGTGACAATATGTGTATTTGCTTTAATATTTGCATTTGAAATATTGTTTTGTCTGCAAGAAAAATATTTTGTGCACACTTTGATAAATACTACTCCGCCCCCAAACATATCATGGTACTATAGCCCTCATAGAGAAGAACACTAGAAGGTCTATCAAAATAATGTTAAACGAAATGTTTAAAATATAAGTGCCCAACTAGTAACGGATCAAGAGATTAGTCAACTGATGTTAGTGGATATAAGTTATAACTTTCATGTTCCCTCTATTGCATAGCGATGTCTTCAGCTAATGCTAAAAGGATCGACTGTGGAAATCGCAGGAATTACCGTTAGCATAAACTGAAGCCATTTTGTTTGTGGCATCCATTAGCCATATGTTAGCCATGTGATTCTGCATTCTTTACTTGTGCTAGCCTTTCTATTTCGCTTGAGTCATCAACTATAGTTAACTCCTTCAGTCCTGAGCCAGAGCACTGCGCATGCTCAGAAAGGCCTGTAGCTGCTAGAATGCACCTGTTTTAGAATGTAAATGTCAGGCTATTTCAACTGAAGTAAGCAGTACTATATCCCCTCCCACTTTGTTGACAAAGCAATTTCTGTCTGCCCATGTTAGTCAATAATTATTCCAGGGAGAGACAGGGCAATCACATTTTACAGTCAGCCCTGCTAGTCAAGACAGTTCTTAACAGAAATTCGTTCAGACCTTTCTTGCACCTATGAACAAAACTTGTTCCAGAGAATCGTATACATGGATTTGTGGCAGGATTCCTGAAAACGATGACAGCAGTACCTTCAAAAGGACTAAAGCTGGCACCACTCGATCGCCACAAATGCAGCTGACAGTTTTGGCACGTGGGATGGAGGGCATGACCATTTTGCTGGGAGAACCACTCCACCCTGTCTGGAAGAGAGGGCAGAGTACCAAAAGATTGGCATAACAAATGCTTTTCTTGGGTGATCAGAACCAATGGTGCTTGATCTTCCTGAACCTTCCACAGGACTTTTGACAGAAGTGAAAAACGTAGCAGGCCACATGTCCAACTGCGTCTTAAATGGGCTTTCCAGTGAATTACATCACAATACATTTCAAACTTCAACTGACATCTAACAAAACATTTTACAATGCTTATTGTTAGTAATTGTTAGCGATGCAAGGCTGGATAAAGAATTGTATTTTTTATCTTTACACTGGATAGAAATTTCAAGGCAATCTTCAAAAGAACCATTCAAAGGACGTGTATTGGACAAAATAACAAATGACTTAGCTTTGTGATACTATTTCTATGGATACTCTAACTGCAGATGCCTCGCCTTGTGAATATCCTCAGGGACCAGTCTGGATCCAGAGATTTCCGAGCATTGCTCCCGTGCAGCAGCAGCTGGCGTTGCAAGGCTCCACATCTGCTTTGTCCTGCCACGGAAGTGGTGCCGGAGCTAAATATAGGAGCCAACTTTTCACACTGATGTCAGCTTCTTTCTGGACACTGTCCGTGCCACTGCACAGGGAGCGTATTAACTGATCAGATGTGACAGTGTGCATATAGCTAGTCTGGAATCTTTATATGGATGTAGAAAAGAGTCTGTTCCACAAAACAAGGGGAGGGAGGGCATTGAGGAATATGCAGTTAGAGTATTGACCAGAGTGAATTCACATAAGTAACTTGTTCTCCTGATAGATTCTTCTAACAGCAGATTCCTCACTTTGTGAATACATTCCAAAGCAGTAACTCCCCAAGTGATGGGTCTATGGAATGGCTCCAAACAGAAAATCCTTCAGGATTAAGGAGGCAAAGGGCCCTTCCTACCAGACCTTGCTTTCAAGGAAGAAGTGCTCTGTGAACATATGGAGCAACGCCCACTTCTCCACCTGACAGCTGTCCAGTAAGGCAGTGTGTGCAGTGCAGTGTAGCAGCCTTGGCTCTGGTCGAGTGAGCCCTTCTGGGGGTTGCTCATGGCTAATGTGTAACATCTTTATACAGAGGACTATCAACCTTGATATGGTCCTTTCCTGCATGGTTTTACTACTTTTTGCTCCAGTGAAACTTACAAAGAGCCCATTTTCCATCTGGTGATCTTTAGTATGACTGATGTAAAAGCTAAAAGCTCCTTTGAAATCCAAGCAGTGGAGTCTCTACTCCTGCTTTGAGGGGCGAGGCGGAAAGAAGAACACCAGAGAGGGATGGCTAGTGGAGAACCGGGCCTTATGGGCCTAGCGGCGCAGGGCACGCCTGATATCTCCGGGTTCACCTGCCTTATCAGACAGAGACACGAGACACTCTGTTCGGCGTAGAAAATCAGGTTTATTAGCTGCAGATAAGCACAGTGGTCCTAGAAGTACATCAATGGTTAGTTCTCAGGAGACTGCCACTTTATTCCGTGGCGCACAGACTTTTATACCATACATATTTACAATACTCACTCCCAAAACATCCAAGACTGACAAATAGGAATAGTTCGAAAACAAGCTATTGAATGTCAAAACAGTCTTCTTTCAGACCCCGTATGCTCTCCTCCCCTCAAGTTAATCAACACTGTCCGTAATTCAATTTGCAGGTGGTAGAACATGTTTGAATGCTTCAAAGGATAGTTTATGTAACAAGAGAATACACGGAGAGAATAGTGAAGGTCAGTCAAATAGAATAAAGTCAAGAAGAATGGTGGGACCCAAACAGTGGATTTAGACAAGGATTAATAAGTCTAGACACGGATTTGACAAACTCGGCTAGACCCTGACATCGGTTTGGTAATCAAGGACAAGGGTTACTCTTTAGCAGACGAGACACGTAGCAGCTGAAAAGGTAAAAACTCACTCACGGAACCTCAGACCCTCCTTTTGCCATACTCATGCAAAGCACAAAGGACTCACGCTAATCTGAGTCAATGTCAATGTTCATGAGGTCATTAAGCTGTTGCTGCAACATCATCTTAATGTTTTCTGTTTGCTGTGACATAGGCTTTGGAACACATAAGGTGGCACAAAGACCACAGAGTGCGGGGCCACATTGCAAACGGAGATAAGAGAAAATGATGGCCAAAATCATTCCGAGGAAAGTTAACACTTTCCATCCCCATGTGGACAGTAGTCCCCAGAACCATCCCATCACAGACCAATTTCCTGAGTCCTGATGAATAGACTCGGAAATGACATGTAGCTTAGAAATGGCTTGGTATGCTGTAGGAGCATTAACCGGAATGTAAATGCAGCAACTAGACCCAATCAATTTACAAACTCCTCCTCTATCAGCAAGAACAATGTCTAACACCATTCTGTTTTGTAAAGTCATAAGACGATCCGCCTGAAGTTCAGCCGTCAAATTACTCAAGGCTCCGGAAGTCACATTTATCATAGCCTCGACAACACGAACCAACTGTCTAATGTTTCTGCTATTGACCATTGGGCCCCAGAAGGGAAGAAACCCTTTTATGAAGTCTCCTCCCTCTTGTCCAGCTGTGTCTCCTGAATCAATAACCCCTCTACCATATCTTTTCCTGTGATGTCCTGAAGGAGCAGTGTATGTAGGGGGAAGTAGGAAAGCTATATAGCATGTTCCCGAAAAATAGGCAGGAAGCCATGTTTAGGCCCTATCATGACAAACGAAATATGTACCTTGAGATGGTACTAACGTAGAAGAAATCAAGTGGGAATAGACATAAGTATGGGAACAAACACTATTTTCCTGTTTATTCTTATTATTCTGACCAGTTATTTTCAGACACAGGGAGCCTTCATGAGGTACAGTCCAAATCGGTAGGGATCTTCTTTCTTTGGCCCTGTCAGTGAGGCTAGTAATGTAGCGGGTCACATTCCAACCATCATATGCTCGTTTCTCATCCACGGGATTCTTACTAATATCAGCAATTTTAGCCATAGTCACTATTCCTTTAATCAAGGGACTATGACTATAGTCTGATCCACCAGTATAGATATCACCAGGAGGATATCGGAGTTGGTTCTGATATGCATTGGAAAACATAGCCAAATAAGCCCAAGCGGAACCTTCATACGAAAACGGGAGAACCAAATATGGCATCCCTTTCTCAGCATTATGGGGCAAAAGCCCACAAACCCAACAATCAGTAGTATTAACTACCAGTTGATGCTGATGTAACAACTGAACAAAAGAATTGTTAAAATATTCTGGTCTCCTAACTTGTTCATGGTCTGGGAGTGTGTAGAACTTATGCGGGGAGTTAGTAGAAGAAGAAAGCAAAGGAACAGAAGTCGGAACAGGTGCTTGCTGCATAGTGTGGACAATCCAACCCACAAAAGCTAATAAAATACATAAACATACTAGAATACATAGTGCTATGCCACATCGACTAAATAACAATTTCTTGTATTTGTTTCTTTTTACAATCATAACATCATTCCCTTCCATCTTAATATCCACTTCTCTAAAGGCGTTGCTCACAGTAATCTTCCTAGATCACTTGGCTGTGATTATTAGCCGTCCTATGACACTGCAAGTCCTGTTGACCTAGTCACTATTCAGGTCACAGCTCAAGACTCCTACCGTGACTCTGCAACTTGATGGATAGTGGAAAGGAAATGTCTTTTGCTTAAAAACAAGCTATCAAAGGACAAAGGAAAAAGAAAAAAATGTTTTCAATTAATGTTCAATTGTCTTTGGACATCCTAGATCTTAAGTTGTACCGGGTCTTGCCAGGTACCGTTTGATCCTTAAACAGAGTCTCTGGGTTAGTGGTGTCTAGTCTTAGATGCGGTGGTACGGCTTCTTGTAACACATCATCCTCTTCTTTTTCAGAGTTTGTCCAGTCCAGGCGTGCACTACTAAAAGGTACAAATTGGGGTACTTTCTCACATTCGTTATCGCCAATGCCTTCTTGAACCCACTGATCATAGGGTAAAGGCAGGGGTACCCTCTTACAGTGCATGCCGTGGACATAGTTCTTCTTTCCGGCGACCTTCACAGCTGTCCGTGTTGTTAAAACGACTTGTCGCGGCGGCCCCCAACGAGGTTCCAGATTCTTCTTCCTCTGAAAATTCTTCACACACACATAATCCCCAGGTCGGATGCAGTGACCTGGATCTGAGGAAGCCTCCGGTAAAGCGTTTTGGACCTGTTGATGAATAACACGTAATTTAGTGGTGAGGTCATGCAAATAGTCAAACAACAATGGGCATAGAATGTCAGAGTACTTTTTAGGTCGCGGGACTCCCCAAACATTGGCTGGGCGTCCGAAAACGACCTCATACGGACTAAGTCCTAAACGAGAGTGCACAGTTGTTCTCGTAGAGAGAAGTGCCAAAGGTAAAGCGTCAGGCCAAGCAAGGCCTGTGCTGACCTGAATCTTTGCTAATTTGAGCTTGAGAGTGCTATTATAGCACTCTACCAAACCCGCTGACTGAGGATGGTTTGCCACATGGAATTTCTGTCAAATCCCAAGACCCACACACACCTTCTGCATGATTCGACCCACAAATTCACTTCCATTGTCACTCCAGACAATGCGTGGCCAACCAAACCTTGGGAAGAATTCTTTCAAAAGGACTTTGGCAGTGGACAAGGCAGTATTATCCTTTAGGGGTAAGCCACTATCCATCTGGAAAAGGCACAGACCACCACAAGGACATACTTGAGGTTGTTGAAACGTTCCATATGAATGTAATCTATTTGTAAAACCTCAAAAGGATACGTAGGGGGAGAAAAATGACCTGCCGGAGTTGGGGTTCCCTTTCCTGGATTATGCATTAAACAAACAATACAATGCTTCACTACATTTTCCGCACATTTAGGAATACCTTCATTCTGCCATACTGGAGCCAGAAGCTTGCATATTCCTTTCACACTGATATGAGCTGGACCATGTGCCATAGTAACTACAGGTAGTACATAGGCATCTGGTAACAACCATCTTTGGTGCTCCGACAATTCCGTCCAACATTCGGTCTCATCCAACATTCCCGTACTTTCTCTCCACTTGCTTAATTCCTTCTCAGTCGCTTCTGCTTGAATCATCTGCACACTTTCCACTGTGTCTTCACACATACCTCCTTCTCTAACCCAATTTGCAGAGCCTGCAACATACATATGACTCTTAACGTTCCTCGCTGTTTCCTTCGCTACTTCATTTGCAAATGCATTCCCTCGACCTACATCATCAGTAATCTTCTTATGCGCACTGCACTTTACAATCGCTATTTGGGTAGGCAAAGTAAGTGATTCAAGAAGATCAGTAGCCAACTGACCATGCTGTATTTTAGTCCCATGGGAAGTAAAGAATCCTCTTTCCTTCCACAAGCGACCAAAACTATGAGCCACGCTGAAGGCGTATTGGCTATCGGTGTAAATAGTCACTCTCTTTCCCTTCGCAAACACGCATGCTCTTGTCACTCCAATCAACTCAGCTGCTTGTGCTGAATTGTGTGTGATACGTGCAGTTTCTACTATTGTATGCAAAGTGGTAACAGCATACGCTGCAGTCGTATCACCATTAGGAAGCTTAAAACACGAACCATCTACCCATAGGATCCCATCCGGGTCCACAAGTGGTGTATCTTTTAGATCTATTCTGCCTTTTGTTTCCTCCTCTGTTCGGAGTAGGCAATCATGCTGATTTTGTGTACCCTCCTCTTCTGGAGTAGGCAACAACGTTGCTGGATTCAAAACATTGCATCGTTTGATGTGTATGTGGCTTGCTAAAAGTGTCAACTCATACCCAGACAAACGAGCACTCGTCAAGTGTTGTGTTTTTGTTCTATTCAAAAGAGTATCTACTGCATGTGGTACCATAACAACAAGAGTGTGATCTAATACCAGCCCAGCAGATTGACGAATAGAGATCGCCGCTGCTGCTGCTGTTGCTCTGAGACAACTAGGCAATGCCTTGGCTACTGGATCCAAAGTAGCCGAAAAATAGGCACATGGCCTTTGTTTGTCTCCAAATTGTTGCGTTAAAACAGACAATGCACAACCTTCTCGTTCATGCACGTAGAGCGTAAAAGGCTTACTATAGTCTGGAGTACCCAACACAGGAGCTGAACACAAAGCAGTACGTAGATCAGAAAAACTCTTCTGACATTCGTCAGTCCAAGGAAGAGGTTGGGGTGTGTCTTTCAACGTAAGTGCCAACAAAGGTTTAGCTAGTAGGGAAAAATTTGCAATCCACTGTCTACAATAGGAGGTAATACCCAAAAAGGCACGCACTTCCTTTTGTGTGGATGGCACAGACATTCGTGAAATTGCATGAATACGTTCTGGAGTCAATCGCCTTCCCTCCTTTGACAAGAGATGACCTAAATAGGAAACTTCTTGTCGACAATACTGTAACTTAGAGGGTGACACCTTATGATGTAAATCAGATAAGTGGTGCAAAAGCAAAATAGTCGCATCTTTACAGACATCTTCCGAATCAGCAGCTACCACTAAATCATCAACATACTGAATTAAAGAAGCACCGGCGGGCAAAGAGAAGAAATCCAATTGTGATATCAAAGCTTGGCTATAAATGGAGGGACTCTCACAGTAGCCTTGAGGTGCACGTTTAAATCTAAAGCTTCGGCCTCCGAGAGAGAAACCAAAGAGATCTCTACTTTCTTCAGCAAAAGGAATACTAAAGAAAGCATTCTTAAGATCAATAACTGAGAACCAAGCAGCCGAAGCAGGTACCATTGTGAGCAAAGCAGTAATGTCTGGGACGACAGGAAACTCAATCACAAAACGATACACAGGTGGCTTAGAAGGATCGGTACATTTAAGAACGGGCAAAACAGGACTATTACAAACGTTTCCTCTAGTTTCTTCAATGACACCTTTCTGAACTAAATCATGCACAATAGCCAACAAAGCTCTTTCACCATCGCTAGAAATCTTGTATTGAGGAATACGTGGCAACTGAACATTCGGCTTGACAGTAATCACGTAAGGTGGAATTCTGAGCAAACCAACATCATTCGGACCCGTGGCCCAAAGTGTAGCAGGAAGTGAACGCAATTCGAGTGGCAGTTGATCTTTAGACAAATACATAGGAGAAATCAATTTATCTCCCAACGTAAGATGTACACCAGAGGGGGAACAATACAACTTTGCATGAAGACGTTTCAATAAATCCAAGCCCAACAAATTCTCACCACAACTGTGATGTATTCCTATAGGTTCTGTATCGATCCCCCTATTCCTGACCCTGTTCTGGTTAATGGTTAACTAGCAGCCATCCCACGGTACAAAAAAACGTTATCTGATTAAGCCACACCACGGCACAGGAACGCGTTATCTGATTAGGTCATAACGCTTGCCATCTAATTAGGCAAGCACTATTCCTCCAGCCCCTGATAAGGCATACGGAGTTCTCAAAACAAATCAAACCTATGACAACCTGGGAAAATCCCTACGGCCATTGTTTTGATTTCACCGAGAACTTCAGCAAAAGAATGTGCGAACAAGCCCGTTCGTATGACATCCTTATTGACGTATCCATGTCCATCCTTACGTCAATCTCGGCACCTTACAGGTATAAATATTACCGACATTGCTTTAAGCAAACACACGCGGTGGTGACGAGATCAGAGCAGCGAGACGCGCTGAGGAGCCCAGCAGAGAGCGAAGCCCACACGCGCTGCCCCGCCTTCCTGACGTGCTGAGAACGAGACGCTGCTTTTCTCCTGCCGAGAAATCCAGCTCCGGCGCTTCCAAGCAGCCCTCGCAGGCAGCTGGAATATCAAGACCAGAGACGAGAGATACCAGCCCTCAATCATTCTAGACCTCAGGTACAGAACTGAACAACCCCTTGCAGAGAATTCTTGAGTCAGTCCCTTGGCAAAACAAACTTAACTTAAACTGCTACTTATCTACTCCCGCCCACGTATTAGGCTTAGGTCAGGTACACTGGGGTAGGCATGGTTAGAAGCACCAGTTGAGTACGATTAGTCAAATGTATATATGTATGTATCTATTTTATTAGTTTTAAATATCATATGGCTTAGAAACCATATCAATGCTTCTGCAGTATTATTTTATACTCCTGCTTTTATTGTATGCACTTTACTTAACCATAAGTATCGCAATAATATCGATTCATTTCTCTTGTACGAGAAAAGAGACTGATCAATAAATACCATATTTTATTGAACACGCCCGTCTCTTCCTTTTCTCTACAATCTGGTGAAACTAAGAATGCACGTACTGACTGAGTAAAATAAGTTGTCTTTTGTTTTCACACGACTCTAAAGATACACTCTTGATTAGGGGAGAGCAAAGTTGTCATGTTCTATGGTTGTCAGAAATTAAATCCCTTCTTGTCTATCCAGGGAGGTTAAACTCCTCCTTGCCTATTCGAGAAAGTTTCTAGTGAACTCTGAGCTAGCTGGCAAAACCAAAAACTTTAAGTCTAATATCGTCAGTAGAAGACCTAGTTAACCTCTGCCCTAGGTCTATACTATTGAAGATATTATTCCAATGCGCAGAGCCTATTGGGATAATAGGAACTACACTACATGGCGCCCAAACGTTTGGATAGGCGATAAAACTAACGCAAGACATTAGAGTAACTCAGTCGTGCTTTTTCACACAGAACCCCTTTTTTCCCATAATACTCCAAAGACGTCTGGAGTGGGTGAAAGGTCATATCCGCCAAACCTCGCAGGAGGAGACTCCTATGTATGGTTCTTGGTTTAGTCAACGTTGAAGGATACACTGTTCCAAAATATTGTGCATCTAATCTTTGTTTCCATAGAAACCTGATCTGCAAACAAACAGAATAACCTTCCTGTCGGTAAAATGATAGACAGTGATGAAGAAAGGGAGACAGCTAGAATAGCAGCTGAACTCCTAGTAGCAGACAATACTCTGCTGGAAAATGACCCAAATGCAATACTCATCCTGGTCAACATAAGGAAATCTATAACCTTAAAACTTATAGAAAATGGACTGACATCGAGAGGTGGTACAGTCATATTCGTAATTGAGGCACACGAATATCGGCAGACAGAGGTATTCTATTCATGGATAAACATTCCAGCAGCAAACGCTGTAACAAAAGAGTTCCACTATTATAAAATAGAGGAACCACCGGATACCTACACTCCTTTCGAGGAGGTGGAAGTACCACTCAAATTCCAAGAGCACCTGCTCTTGTTTAAAGGCGCCCTAAAACATAATAATCACATCACCAGGCTCGGTCCACTAGGTAGACCAGGAGCAACGTGGCCGGTCCTAGCCGGATATACACCACATCCAGACATTGAAGAAATGCCTGCACCAGATCTTTTAATACAGCTAAAACAACTAATCAAAATACATAGACAATTAGTCCAATATGTAATGCGGACTTCAACAGTCCAACCAGCAAGTAAAATTCCACAGCTGAACCCTCATCAGGGTAACACAAATAAAATTACACCACAGAACATACAGTCCTGTCTGGGTAAAGTACCCGCAAAACGGGAACAAATACCCTTCTGGCTAGCACAAAAAATCACTCAAATAGAGGCGGTGTTTCCAGACACCACCCCGGTAGAAAAACACAGGATTCTGACTATCTGTCTTCCAATGGGAATCGCACCACACGTGGAGGACTGTGACACTTGGGGTACAGTCTTTGCTTCCATATACACAAAAACACATGGTGTACCATCCATGTCAGTAATACCAGCTAAAACAGATTCAAGATGAATATGGTCCAGAACCCGCTTTAACTCTTGGTATGAAATTACTGAAAGACTTCAAGCAGGTCTCGGCTATATTATTAGCCAACATAAAGGGAGAAGCAGCAAACGTGGCGATCCGCCAAAGGTTAAAAGAGACAGACATAGCAGACCAACCAACTGAAATTGCCAGAATCATAGAGAAATCCTATGAAGAACTAGGAAGGGATAGTCTGGGTGGAATACCGGTAAAACCTCAACTAATTGAAAGTCCTGAAAAGGCATTTATTAAAAATAATTTAAACACTCAAAAAAAGAGCTGGGATGGAAACAAACAATCCAATCCTAAAGAAAAAAGATTCCAGTCCAGAGGAAGGTCTCCTCGGCGGAGAGAAAGATCTCCGAACCAAGGACGCAGGTCTCCCCAAAGTTTGCCCTCTGGGAAAAAATACAACCTTAGAAATAGGGATAATCTGAAGAAATCTGATAGATATCAAGATAATGATACACGTCCCTCTCAATCTTTTCAACTTCCTCGCAGAAATCGGAAAGAAGAGGACGATCAGAACACAGGGAAGAGCACGTCAAGTCCAAAGACAAGGAACCTGCTCATCCAAATAAAAAGTTACAATTTCCAAAAAAGAAGGTAGCCAGTATTAAAGTAATCAAAGATGCCGAGAATACTGAGAACACAGCTGAAAAACGGAGAATGGGCTCAGACAATGCTAGACAGCGCAGCAGAAGTGAGCATAGCTCGCAAAGTCCTTATGAATCATCTGGAGACAGTGGACACGAATGAATACATTCAGGTGGACACTGCAGATACCAGAGTTAGCAAACCTCATAAAATATATGAAATTACATTACGTATAGAAGGGGATAAGACTAGAAAAATAAGGGGACTATTTTGGGATAATCTCTCCCAGGGCTATGACATCCTTCTAGCTGAGAAAGACTGGCCACCAGAGTTTGTCAGGGAGTGTCCTCATGGCGAAGAAATAATTATGCCTGCCTTCTCAAATCATATTCCAATTCATAAAAAATATACACTTGCTAGAAAGTGGGCAGTAGCTCAAGCTCCTGCTTTATACAAAAATCATGTGGGATGGGATGAGGACTCTCCTCCTCACAAAATCCAGTTAAAATCACAACCTACTGCACAGAGGCAGTACCCAATTAAGCAAGAAGCTAAAAAACAGGTAAAAGAGATCCTAGATCAACTTGAATACCAGGGGGTGATTGAAACTTGCACCTCACAAATGAACAATCCTTTGTTTCCTGTCTCCAAACCAGACAACTCATATCGTCTAGTTTTGGATTACAGACACCTTAACTCATGTTGCAAAACCTTTGCAGTGCAAAACTCGCATAGTGCTGCACTAATGAATAACATAGTGCGCAAAAAATACAAAACAACATTAGACATCTCTAATGGATTCTTTTGTCAAAATATAGCACCAGAGAGCAGATATTTGACTGCGTTCTCGGTAAATGGCTCGCAAAAAAGTTTCTGCCGTTTACCCCAGGGGCGCAAGAACAGCCCAGGATTAGTCTCAAAAAGAGTAACAGAATTACTACAAACATACGATGACGAGGCATTATCATATGTCGACGACATTTACCTAACAGATGATGACTTGGATACTCACTTGAAGAGAGTGAACACCATAATACTTGGGTTCGCAGCAGAGGGTTACAAATTCAACTTTAAAAAATCAAGAATTGCCCATCTAACAGTCCTGTTTTTAGGATATGAATTATCAAGTGAAGGCAAAAGCCTGGCTGACAATTTCCTAGAGAAATGTGCTGTACTCCAAGCTCCTAGAACACAAAAAAATTTACAGTCAATTCTAGGCTTCCTAAACTTCGGAAGAACATACATTGCAAATTACGCAGAAAGGGTTAAACCCCTTTATGATCTAATAAAACCAGATTTTAAAAGAATCAATTGGACTCAAAAACACACATAAATTTTGAGATCTTTACAAACAGACATGTTAATTAACACAAAATTAGAAACACGTGACAACACACGCAATCTTGTGATTCGAGTCATGCCAGGAAGATGCGGATTCACATACCTGACCTCTAATGAGGGAGAAAAGGTACCAATTGCATACAAATCACACTTGTACACAGAAGCTGAAAAGAAGTTCAGTATTAAAGACAACATTGTTCATGCAGTTCAAACGGCTATAGCAAAAGAAAAAGACAACGCTGGCGGTAGACGTATCACAGTCAGAACAGCGGAGTCAGCCTTTGAGGCATTAACAACCCCATGTAATTTACCAACAACAGCGTTGAATCCAGAATGGATACAATGGGTGAATTCAATTACAACGGACAGAGTAAAATACTACTTTGATCCAGAATTAAAGGAATATAAGATATCTAGAATATGAAATGACATACCCTCTGCCAATCGACATTCTGCCTTTACGACAGTACGCCTGTGTAATATATACAGACGGGCATGCTCAACCCTCAGTTTGGGGAGAGCTGGCTTACAAGGCCACATGCGAAATTGTAAAAGAAGTGTGGCGCGGAGGTAAATTAAGACCTCTACTTACAAAAACACACTCTGTAGAAAATAATTCAGAACAACAAACTGAAATAATAGCGTTAAAAATGGCGCTAGATAATGCCGATCGCGAATTCCCGACACTTATTGTGTGCGATTCGTATTACTGCGTCAAATCATACAATAACGATTTACAGAAATGGATTCAAAACGGTTACAAAGATGACGCAGGTGCAACAATAAAGCAAAAAGTGATTTGGGAACAAGTAGTTCATTTGCAAAAAGAACTACCAAAGACTCACGTGATACATACACTGAGTCATCAACGTGATGGCGTTCACGTTGCAGGGAATTCATTGGCTGAGAAAGCCACAACGGCAGCAACTGAATCGGCTTCCGTAGTCAAGAAAAAGCGTGCAGTAAAACACATTGACGGTGAAACTATGCTGGCGGTGAAAACGTCATCAAAAAGCGACTGCTCCGCACTACCGATCAACTATCCACTCAATTATACATACATAATCGATGCAAACTCAGTCCCTTTTGCTCGAATCCCTGGAGTGGGGGATAGAGTGATTCCAAACACGGACAGGAGAGGCTTGTTAATAGCAGACGCACATATGGGTAAAGGTCTCAGACACCTTAAACAAAAAGATTCTGTGGAAGAATTACAATCAGTGTACTGATGGCCAGGCATGAGCCTGCATCATCAGATTTTTGTAAAAAACTGCCCAGACTGCAATAGAGATCGCAGTGGCGAGCGAGGAGGACTATTACCATGGCACATCGCTCCAGAAAAACAACAACAATAATTATATACCTATCACGAAAAAGCGTTATATTAACATAAAAAGACTAATTTCCACTTATGAAGTAAGACCCCAGCACTCGGCTGACGTCTGGACTGTTATAAAATATTTGCGAGTCTATAATGGCATATACGCTAGAGGCATGCTACGTCTGGCTGAATGTTTTTTCTTCTTGCCCTAAAGCGTATGAAAAAACATGGCCAAATGAGCATAGCATAGCGGGACTCTTCTCACTTCCTACCTGAGGGAACGGGATGGTGTAAAGAAAAAAACAAAGGCATAAAGCAATCTATAACAGCGAAGGTATTAGGTTCGGGAGCTGGGTGGGTCAAACATCTAATAAGTGTCCAACGTAGTCTAAATAACCTGCCAAGAAATTCTCTGAGGGGATTCAGTCCGTACGAATTATTGTTTGGAACTAGAATGATGATCTTAGATCTTGACAGTCAGACTTCAGTGGTTAAAGAAAAAAGCTTTGATATCAAAGATCGTTTGGCTATTTTACAGGACTTAAACGAAACAAGGAAAGACCTGAGCAACATAAAGTTGAAACAACAGCCAACGACCACTGAAGAAAAACCACCTGGCCCAGCAAGACCTGTCTGGATTCCAAAAGTCTGGGATCTAGTCAGAGAAAAGATCGCGGTAAAGAAGGAATTTGGGCCTTCTTACAGAAAAGCAGTTCCTGTCTTGTCTATCAACGGGACAAGATCAGTAGTACTACCGCCCCTTGCTGGTAAAAAGGAGAACAGGGTTGTATCAATCGACCTGATAAAACCACAGTCATGTGGCCGATAACAAACAGTAGGCCAAGTGGACTCCCGATAAGTAGCAGAACACCAAGGTTTGCTACAAACACAGAGGTTCAATCCAAGAGGCTACTCACATTTGAAATGCCAACAGAACAACAACAAGGACTATGCAACAATGCTATGGAACTCAAACCTCTAAAAACCCAAATAAAAACATTTAGCAGAGACACACCAATCTACAATGAAGTAACAAATGACTATGCTGCTGCAACAAAACACACTAATAAAGCAAACAGCAATCCTGAAACAATAGGAACAATAGACAGAACGGCATCCGGTTACTTCATCAACTTCAGTGATTCATCTGAAGACCTGAGTGAATCAAAGGAACAAACATCAACAAAAACCTTAAAAGATAAAGCTAAGGAACTTTTTCAACATCTGAAAGAAACCTATCTGATTTCTCCGTGGATAGAATTCTGGGTGGCCTTAGGTGCACTTATCCTCATACTTTGGCTCATCATGGTACTATGTTTGGGACACTTCATTGAGGGAAAATATGCTAAAATGGACACAGCAAGCCAGAAAATCAACCTGGTCCTCAAACCACACACGTCTTCACACGTCGAGAAAAGAGAACTTTCTTCAGTCAACTTCACAGCCAATCCTATACCCGGTGGGGTAGCATGGGACAATACTGATTATGAAATCTATGGTCCGGTTGAAATCCTGAAGTATCCACATCAAGTCAAGATCTCATTGAGTGACTTTGTAAAACCAAGCTCAGTTGCTGATGATTGGGACGTTGAAAGCATTAATAATATGATGTCTGACCTAGTGATGTCTGCTAAATTTACAAAACATGATTATTTGCAGGGTTCGTCTAATTATGATAAAATGTTCTGCTATAATCACTATAGTAATCATTATCTGCATAAATCTGCACAACCTAGAAATGTTTTGAATTATAATCAATGGGAACACTGTGCAACCCCTCCAAAAGGTAGCTCAAGAACTTTTTATGACAAATATTCATATTTTTTCAGGGTTCAACACAAGCAATGCAGAAACATTTTATTTCAAATTATCAGATAAGACAGGTACAAAGACCATGCTTACAAACACTAAATTGATATATTCAGACTCGTTTTTTGAGCAAATAAGTACATTTGGTTTTGAATACTGGGACAAAAATGTTGAAGTAAAAAGTGTTTGGGGTACAAAGGAATGGCAAGTACAAGGTATAGAATCATTGCTTAGAGCCTGCATGATCCCAGAACAAATTATATTTTTGAATGACACTGTTCAACAAACTACCTGTCTTGGCCTAGCCAAAATTAAAGACTTAAACAAACCATCTATTCCAAAGCCATCAATGAACAGTAATAGCTCTATAGATGTTGAGATAGACGTAAACCATATATTAAGCCAAAACAGAACACATCCTGATTGGAAAAAGTGGTTGATCTGGCCCACAGATACAAATAACTGTCAAGACAGATTCCTGAACAAAATCCAAGGGTTCACATTGACCAGGCCAGACCCTAGATATTCCCAAAGAAAACACCCAGGGATAATTACCACGTACAGTGTGGGCAAGCTTTGCCTTCAATGGCTACAAACATCCACACTGGCAGAAATTAAGCAACACCTGACTTTACTTACTGATGGTGCTGACTTGCGTGATTTCATTATGGGACCGCGCAAACAGCGTCAAAAACGCTTCATAGCAGCCTCTGTATATGCAGCTTATAACGAAGCCTGGAAAATAACTCAAATTGAAACATCAGAGAGAATACGGGAAATTGACCGTATTAATTTGGAAAAATCACTTTCTGTAGTGGACAATGGGTTAATGACTCTGTCCTCGAGAATATACTCTTTGGACAGCATTGTGTCTTCAGCAATCGACATAATATCGCAAGACTTACTGTTGTTACAACACGGTCAGTCTCAATTGCGTTCTATTGTACAACTTGGCTGGACGTTACAAAATCTGCGTTCAGGCTATGTGCCTTGGCGTTTAATCAACACAACGTCACTGTTCAATATCTTTAACCTTACTGATAAACAAATCAGTATGGCACAGAAGGGTGCTGATTATACAATCCTGAGCATTGAGAAACTCGAGAGATTACCATTGACAATGTCAGAACGACCTGTCAGTGAATGGATAATACATGGAATAATTAATATTCCAATATCTACTTTCAGGTTTCAATATTGCCAAAAATATATACAGGCTGGCATGTACGAAAAATTGGGTAAAGGGTACATTAAGTCAACATGGAACTTGCCCTATTCACATGCTTGTGTCAGTAATAAAGGCCGGAAAGTGTTTATTAGTGGCAATAATTGTGCCATGTCACTAAGCGGTACACTTCTGTGTAATGGTATTAGTTTACATGGAGCCTGTGAAGGGTCCTCAAATAACCTTTCATGTCACCAGCTAGGCACACCTGCGACACAAATAGAACCATTCTTTAGGAGACTATCGAATGGGAGTTACATTATAATCGTAGACCGCAGATGTTGTAGCTTGGTGCCCGGAATAGCTTATCTCATAACTACGACTGCGAAGGTTATGTGCTGTGAACGAGTATTGTTCCCCAGCGCAATGCCAGACAGGGAGGCAAGGTTATGGCCGAATTTAAAAATTGCTTCCATTCGAGTTGATACTTTAAGCAGAATGAAAACAGTGCTCCTTCAGACGCCGACCAGGCTCACGTCATCAAAAAAAACGTATGATCTCCAAGTTGCAAGGACAACGGCAGAGATTCATTCATTGTTATCAACTAATTCCCCCATACATTTCGCAGAAATCCTGAACGAAATCTTAAATATTTCTGATACCAGTGGAGTCTCAAATGTATTTAAGACAGTGTTTTCGGGGGCTTTAACACCATTTAAAGCCATTCTGGGTATTTTTCCGGACTTTGTCCATTCCATCTTTGGTGGACTTCCTCTCCTTTTGGGACTAGTGGCAGGAATCCTATTTTTGATTCTGTTATTTCGCTATGGCAAACCATGTCACAGACAAAACACCTGCGACAAGGGAAGAAACAATCCTAGCCATTGGATACCGGGACCGGATATCTAAAATCCTTGGAATGTCCCGGCTTAGAGACCTAAACATGACTTGGTTTCTTTCATTTAGACCAATGTGGCAAAGCTGTGTTTTACCTGTATTAAGGTGCTTGCTATGCGGAGAAGAATGCGTGTTGGACACCTGTCTGACGCTACAATCGGATGCGCCAATGGATGCAGAAACTTTGTTGGGTCCGGTCACGGCTCATGCATTGTGCTGTCCCCTGCGGCTACCAATCCTGATGACGGCATTCGTGGAGACTTCACCACTACGATTGAGGGGTAGTGAGGTTCAAGATGAAAGCAGCATCGATCAGGTACGACCTTCTGTCAGCTATGCTGATCAAAACATCAATGAAGGCAATCATGCTCATGAATGCATGGTAACATCTTTTTCCGAGTTAATGGAACTTTCGCAGGAAGCTGTTGACAGTTTTTTCGAGAGTCTAAATGATATGATGTTCTCACCAGAGCAGAAATAATGACTTTTGAGCAGGCTAGCACACGGCGTTCCCAACACCCTGAATTTGGCCTTCAACTTTGATAATAAAGTATCATGAACAATTTTTTCCAGTTTACGGACAGCGGAACATAATTTTTTCAGCGGCCCCAAAAATATTTTGCAGTTTTTCGGGACACTTATCTTCTGCTTAAAGTAGAAACTATTCTTAGGGAACTAAATTTCTATTTTAGGAACTTTAGAGATATTAGCTGCCCGCTGGCATGTTCAAATATATTTTATTTTGTGATGAAATGGTCTCGCATTTTTTTCTTCTGTCTTAAGAGCCATTTCATGTGTAATTTTCATATTTTATTAATAATGATGTATGAATATGCGTGATTTATTTAGCATTGTTATACTGCTTGAGTGCATATAATGCATATATATATCTTTTCGTATATTTCATGTTTTCAAAATGCATATGGATGTATTTTGGGGTGGTACGGTATACACATGCTCTACTAGTATATTTACTATGCCTAGATCTTGTAAATATGGACATAGTCTGCGTGGAGTGGGTGTGATGTATTCCTATAGGTTCTGTATCGATCCCCCTATTCCTGACCCTGTTCTGGTTAATAGTTAACTAGCAGCCATCCCACGGTACAAAAAACCGTTATCTGATTAAGCCACACCACGGCACAGGAACGCGTTATCTGATTAGGTCATAACGCTTGCCATCTAATTAGGCAAGCACTATTCCTCCAGCCCCTGATAAGGCATACGAGTTCTCAAAACAAATCAAACCTATGACAACCTGGGAAAATGCCTGCGGCCATTGTTTTGATTTCACCGAGAACTTCAGCAAAAGAATGTGCGAACAAGCCCGTTCGTATGACATCCTTATTGACATATCCATGTCCATCCTTACGTCAATCTCGGCACCTTACAGGTATAAATATTACCGACATTGCTTTAAGCAAACACACGCGGTGGTGACGAGATCGGAGCAGCGAGACGCGCTGAGGAGCCCAGCAGAGAGCGAAGCCCACACGCGCTGCCCCGCCTTCCTGACGCGCTGAGAACGAGACGCTGCTTTTCTCCTGCCGAGAAATCCAGCTCCGGCGCTTCCAAGCAGCCCTCGCAGGCAGCTGGAATATCAAGACCAGAGACGAGAGATACCAGCCCTCAATCATTCTAGACCTCAGGTACAGAACTGAACAACCCCTTGCAGAGAATTCTTGAGTCAGTCCCTTGGCAAAACAAACTTAACTTAAACTGCTACTTATCTACTCCCGCCCACGTATTAGGCTTAGGTCAGGTACACTGGGGTAGGCGTGGTTAGAAGCACCAGTTGAGTACGATTAGTCAAATGTATATATGTATGTATCTATTTTATCAGTTTTAAATATCATATGGCTTAGAAACCATATCAATGCTTCTGCAGTATTATTTTATACTCCTGCTTTTATTGTATGCACTTTACTTAACCATAAGTATCGCAATAATATCGATTCATTTCTCTTGTACGAGAAAAGAGACTGATCAATAAATACCATCTTTTATTGAACACGCCCGTCTCTTCCTTTTCTCTACAATCTGGTGAAACTAAGAATGCACGTACTGACTGAGTAAAATAAGTTGTCTTTTGTTTTCACACGACTCTAAAGATACACTCTTGATTAGGGGAGAGCAAAGTTGTCATGTTCTATGGTTGTCAGAAACTAAATCCCTTCTTGTCTATCCAGGGAGGTTAAACTCCTCCTTGCCTATTCGAGAACGTTTCTAGTGAACTCTGAGCTAGCTGGCAAAACCAAAAACTTTAAGTCTAATATCGTCAGTAGAAGACCTAGTTAACCTCTGCCCTAGGTCTATACTATTGAAGATATTATTCCAATGCGCAGAGCCTATTGGGATAATAGGAACTACACTACACAACCAGTCTTTAAATTAAGCGGGGCTTCCAAATGGTAAGGACCAATAGAGATGGGTAAAGGACATGAAACTGGGTTGCTAACTGGGGCGCCAGAGAATCCTACAGAAACATTCGTTAAGCCAGACAAAGGTGCCCCAGGGAGGTTTGAGTGAATAATAGAACTTCTCATTGCACCAGTATCTGTCATGTTTCGTACATCCGAGAGGCACAAACAGCCTGAATACCGCACACCTCGTGCATTGGGAAACCAAGAAACTACATTTCCCGGCAGGCAAAGGGGCAGTGACGTGAAGGACGTACTGAGTGTACGCATCACATAATCAAAAGGAGCCCAGGCAGCCACGGCTTTGCCGATAATTCTTGACCCTGCTCGGAAGACGGTTAGTTTCCGAAACTATAGCGGTAAGATAGCGGATTTAGACCGCAAATTTCTGATTCCTTGCGGCACACTGTGTGGTAACAGTGTCTTTCGAGCTGGTGGCGTGGAGCCTTGTTTGTTTCCTGATTTTTCTCTCGGCTGAGGGGAAATCAATGGCGCGGCTGCGCAACTGGTAAACCACTGAGTCACGATCTTCAGTGCCACGCTGGGAAAGTGGCTTCTTGTTGTTTATTGAGTATTCCTCTCGGATGAGGGGGAAAGAAGCGAATCTTTGTGTGCAAAAGCTCCTTGTTTCCAGTCCAGGAAATCGAGGCTGATCCTCGGTGAAACTTTGTGCTGTGAGATTCCAGTGCTCCTTCGTGTAGGGTGTGATATTGAACACCCACTAAACATTGATACGCTTTATGTGAACCAGTACAGAGGACCCAAATTATTCCTGTTTCTATATTCTTTGATGTTACAACACATTTGTTTTTCCTTTCTACTTACTCAGGAGACACATGAGGGGTACATATTCAGAGGGATACAGCACACCCAATGAGGAAGTTTATTACTTATTTTAGGTAGGTGTGTTAGTCCACTCGTTGCATTATACAACCCATATAGGTTAAGGTTTTCATGCAGTGTCTTTGTCTGGTTCTTTCACAGCTGGGTAGTGTGCCTGGTACCACCTCACGTCGTGTCTACTTGAGAAGCAACCATTTGTATTTTTCTTTACAGGTACGGAAAGTGGTATTATAAAACCCGTTCGTTGGTCTGGGGTTAGCAAGAGAAGTGGGTGGGTTAGATACACCATATAGGGAGGGTCTTCTAAACAAATTGTTCTTTGTCGTTACAGGTCTCCCTCCCTGCCGTTCCCTTCCTTTCCCTCCCCGGTTGAACTTCTTCTGTAGTCTGTGTTATTTAATTCAGACTCTGAGGTCGTTTATAGGGGAGGTAATAGGCATAGCAACACAGCCCCGAAGAGGCCAGAGAGCAGAGCCTGACAGAATTATCGGCCCAAGAATTTTGTCCGCTTCTTGGCTGTGTTGATCCCCGAGAAACCATGACGACCTTAGATGACGTACTGGCCGCGTTAGCACAGGTTCAGGTAGAACTCACGGCGTCAAATAGAGAGGTGGCTGCCTCTAGGGTGGAGAATGCACAACTGAGAGCCCGTTTGGATAGGTTGCCTGGGACCCCAGCAGTAGTGGGTGGGGGACCCTCCGCATCCACCTCGGTGGTGGTAGAAATGCCATCTCAGATCCCTTTGGCACCGCCTGAGAGGTTTTACGGAGACATTAAAAAGGTTCAGGTGTTTATGACGCAGATCATGTTACACTTTATGTGTAAACCAGAAATGTTTGCTACTAACCAAGCAAGAGTAGCCTTTCTTATCTCGTACCTGGGGGGTGAGGCTGCACAATGGGCAGTCCCTGGTTGGGAGAGACGATCCTCTTCTTTATGAATGGGACAAATTTCGTGCAGAATTTGAAAAAACGTTCGACAGGAGGGCAGAAACTTTTACCGCTGATCGGGAATTGTTGAAGCTCAAACAAGGAGATAGCGATCTAGTAACCTACTTAAACAACTTTCGTCGGTTGGTGGCGGAAACCGACAGGCCCGAGATAAAGCAAACAGCCATATTCTATCAGGGTCTTTGTGAGGAAGAGGTGTGGCGCCGCGGCCAGGGCGACTGACTCCGGAAGCTGGGGACCACGGTTCGATCCCTGGCACCGGCGGCAGATCAGCTCAGCACCATGTGACTCTGGGCAATAGCTTGCTTAATCTTCCCGACGACCCCCAGCGCCTAGAGACCCTAACGGGTGATTGTGCGCTTTACAAATGTGGATTATTATTATTATTATTATAGGAACTGAAAGACGTTTTAGCCCAAATCGACCCTCAACCACGTACCTACGCTGCTCTGATAGAATTGACACTTCGCTTGGACCATAGGATGAAGGAACGAAAGGGAGACCACAAAAAGAAGGACAGACCGATTACACCCTACGAAAGCCAAAGCTCTGGTGAGAAAGCAGCCGCTCCACCAGAATCCATGGATATAGGAGCCGTGAGGGCCTCACTAACCGTGAGTGAAAGAGATTACCGGCGTAAACATGGATTGTGCCTTTACTGTGGCAAGAAGGGCCATTTTCTAAGGGAATGCCCAATAAAACCAAAAGCAGGTAGATTTCGAACAGGACAAACCGCAGCCGGTGCTGCGGGGATGGAGCAGGGAAACTCCAAAGCTTGAAGGTGGATGAAGGGGAGCCATCAAGCAGGAAAGTTATCCCTTCCATAACACCTGACGTCGGTCAAGAGAAGAATCATTTGTTTTTAAAGATGGTGTTGGTGATGGGTTCAGAAGAAAGATGTGAGGGCTATGATAGACTCGGGAGCTACTGGTTGTTTCATGGACTCCATGGAGGCCCGGAGGCTGGGAGTGCGTTTAATCCCTAAGACACACCCGGAAATCGTATACGCTGTTGATGGAAAAGATTTAGAGGCAGGACCCATTACACACCATACACCGGAATATGAGCTCTCATGCGATGGTACGCATTACGAAAGAATGACCTTCAATATCATCCAGGCGCCCCAATATGGAATAATCTTGGTGCTTCCCTGGCTGCAGAAGCACGAACCTACGATACAATGGACTACTAAGAAAGTCCAGTTTTTGTCTCCTTATTGCCAAGTGCATTGCAGCAAAGAGCTGTCTCGTCCATCACAAGCATTGGCGGCTCTTCAAAGAATAGCCACGGCAGCTGAGAAGGAGGTGTTTCTTCCAGAGTGTTACCAAACCTACGAGGCTGTCTTCAGCAATAAAGCGGAGGTTCTTCCTCCACATCGAACCTATGATTGCCGGATCGAGTTGGTTCCTGGGGCAGAAATACCCAATGGTCGGATATACACTCTCACAGTGCCTGAAAATGAAACCTTAAGGGCATATCTAGACATATATCTTGCCCTAGGATATATCCATCCTTCAAGATCTCCTGCGGCATCGCCACTCTTTTTTATTCCAAAAGCGAATGGCGAGAAAAGATGCTGCATCGATTACAGGGCGTTGAATTCCATCACAGATAACTTTGGCAGACCATAGCGGAGGGTTGGCTTTGGCGCGCTCGTTTATTGAATATACTTTTAAATACTGCACAACTCAGCTGACTGATAGCTGAGCTGCGCACCCTGCTCTGTTTTAAACCGCGCTATGTTGAATACTAGCATCGCGCGCTGTGTGTGATTAATCTTTTTAAATTGTCTAAATGCTGAATGCAAGCATCGCGCTTACACTTGAACTAAACCTCTGATTACTTACCTGATCACTCTCGCTCTTGACCCCGTTCCGCCCCGGCTGTGTGCCGTTTGAGCGGAGGGTCAGCCCATGAGCGACACTTCCTGCCTGGTCCCGCACCACTGCCGCCCTGCCTCCCCATCGTGCAGGTCAGCGGTGTAGTGGTTGCTGAACCTGGGTTTCTATATCTCCTTCCTGTTTCCTCTTGTATTCAGATAACTTTGGCAGACCATAGCGGAGGGTTGGCTTTGGCGCGCTCGTTTATTGAATATACTTTTAAATACTGCACAACTCAGCTGACTGATAGCTGAGCTGCGCACCCTGCTCTGTTTTAAACCGCGCTATGTTGAATACTAGCATCGCGCGCTGTGTGTGATTAATCTTTTAAAATTGTCTAAATGCTGAATGCAAGCATCGCGCTTACACTTGAACTAAACCTCTGATTACTTACCTGATCACTCTCGCTCTTGACCCCGTTCCGCCCCGGCTGTGTGCCGTTTGAGCGGAGGGTCAGCCCATGAGCGACACTTCCTGCCTGGTCCCGCACCACTTCCGCCCTGCCTCCCCATCGTGCAGGTCAGCGGTGTAGTGGTTGCTGAACCTGGGTTTCTATATCTCCTTCCTGTTTCCTCTTGTATCCAGATAACTTTGGCAGACCATAGCGGAGGGTTGGCTTTGGCGCGCTCGTTTATTGAATATACTTTTAAATACTGCACAACTCAGCTGACTGATAGCTGAGCTGCGCACCCTGCTCTGTTTTAAACTGCGCTATGTTGAATACTAGCATCGCGCGCTGTGTGTGATTAATCTTTTAAAATTGTCTAAATGCTGAATGCAAGCATCGTGCTTACACTTGAACTAAACCTCTGATTACTTACCTGATCACTCTCGCTCTTGACCCCGTTCCGCCCCGGCTGTGTGCCGTTTGAGCGGAGGGTCAGCCCATGAGCGACACTTCCTGCCTGGTCCCGCACCACTTCCGCCCTGCCTCCACATCGTGCAGGTCAGCGGTGTAGTGGTTCACGGCAATCAGAAATAAATGACGTTTTGGACCAAGCGCAGCGGACGAGCGCAGCGGACGAGCGCCGACTTCGCGCCGAAGTCGCGCACAAGTCAAGCCCGTCTGCGCCCGTCCGCGGCCGACCGGGGCTAGGGGCACGTCATTCTGCCCAACGTATTATCTACTCCCCGGCGCAATTGCTTGATCTCCAGGGCCCATGGCCCCTATCTGCCCCTGCATGCTCTTATCTTTCCTCCCTTGGTTTGCTTTCTGCTTCTGGCATTCCTCCCCCCCACCACACGCCCCCTAACTCCCCTGAGGGTGCTGTTAATTCTGGGTTCACTAAAAAGCTTTCGGCTTATTATTTGAACACTCGATCCGCCGTAGCCCACTCGCATGAACTATCGGTGCTACTGGACCTCCACTCTCCCGACATCTTGTTTCTTACAGAAACTTGGTTTTGCGATGATTCTCTCCCCGTCCTTCTGGCCACTTTACCAGCACCATACTATGCCATACGCTCAGACCGACTTAACGGGAGGGCTGGGGGAGGGGTAGCGGTCATCGCTCGTGCCGATGTCCCTTTTCAAACTCTCACCTTGCCGGACATTGCCACTACGGAGTACCTGGCTATCCGCACTACCTCCACTTCCCACCCACTTACCTGTATACTCATCTATCGCCCTCCCAAATCACCCCTACAGTTCCTCCCCAGTTTTTTGGAAGTATTGGCCACGATTGCTATTAATAACTCTTCCATTTTACTCTTGGGTGATTTTAACTTTTGGCCTGCTGACCCTGCAGAATGCCCTTCCTCTAAGGAATTTTCAGACACGCTTCAATCTCTAACTTTCATACCTCATATTCACTCCTCCACCCATGTCAAAGGACACGTCTTAGACCAGGTTTGGTCGTTGAATTGCCCGGTGAAGTCCATTTCTATCTCACCCTGTACATGGTCGGACCATCACTTAATTTCTTTTACCCTTCTCATTCATCCCCCGGTTAAGTCCTCACTTCCTAAAAATGTCTGGGTTCGGGCTTGGGGGCGAGTAGATCCTGACCACCTATCTAATCTACTCACTACTTCTTATCCCCCACTACAAGGTTTGTCTACTCTTTCCCAGGTTACTTCCATCAATCAGTGGCTCACCTCAGGATGCGATACCATCGCTCCCATGAGGCGGGTCACCTCAAAGCGGGAGAAGGACGCTAACCTATGGTTTAAGGAGGACCTTAAGACTATCAAACTAACGGTACGCAGAGCAGAGCGTGCCTGGAGGAGAAACTATTGCCCCTTACTCCGATCGGAGTTTATTAACATCCTGGCCCATTATAAACAGGCTATCTTGGCGGCAAAAACAACTTATTTCTCCTCCAAAGTCCTCGCTGCGGAGAACCAATCGAGGGAAATATTCTCGATTGTGCACAATCTGGCATTCTCCGACAGAATCACCTTGAAGCCCACCCCCTCATTGGAACTATGCCACTCCCTTAATAATTTTTTTATTCAGAAAATTGCCATCATTGAAGCTAATATCCCCCCTCCCTCCTCAGCCTTTGGGGATCCTCAGTGCCCCCCCCCCCAAGGGACAACTCGTTGCCCTCCCTCCTCTAACCAAGGAATCCCTGGCCTCCTTAATCCCGCTAGTTAAATCCGGTTCCCCTCTTGATCCTTGCCCTTCTCATATTCTCCGTCATATTTTTTCTTCCTGCTCTGACCCCCCTCTTCAGTTTCTTAACAGTTCTCTTTCTCAGGGCGTTGTGCCCGCTCCATTGAAATCAGCTATTATTGTCCCCATCCTGAAGAAACCGGGTGCAGATCCCACGGCCCCTACCAACTACCGCCCTATCTCCCTTTTGCCGTTTTTGGCAAAAGTACTGGAGCGCCATGTCACCCGCACAGTTCTTTTGTGGAGACGCATGGGATCTTAGCCGCCCGTCAGGCTGGCTTCCGCCCCGCACACTCTACGGAGTCCGTAGTACTATCGGTCTTGGACAACCTCAGGGGGGGAATGGACACCAACCAGACTCAGGCTTTGGTCCTCCTCGATCTCTCAGCCGCCTTCGACACGGTTGATCACACCATCTTACTTTCCCGTGTCGGAGCGGCGAGGATCGGGGGCACCGCCCTGGTATGGTTGTCCTCCTTCCTGAGAGACCGCACTCAGGCGGTTCGCCTGGGTGATTTTACTGCGGACTTCCGGAAAGTTCAGTGCGGGGTCCCCCAAGGTTCCTCCCTTTCCCCCCTTTTGTTTAACCTCTACATTGCCCCCCTTATTTTTTCTTTGCAGCAGATGGAGGTCTCCGTGTACAACTACGCGGACGACCTCCAACTTGTCTTTAACTTGTCTTCTTCTTCTTCTTCTGTCTCTAACTTTCAATCTATTATGATTCATATCCGAGACTGGATGAGCCACAACCATCTGAAACTCAACCCAGACAAGACTGAGCTTGTGTTGACGGGTGGCTCATCCAGTCCCTGGTCTTCTTTGTTTTGGCCCCCTTCCCTAGGGTCCCCTCCTGTTCCCTCCACCTCAGTAAAAACACTAGGCATTAAACTCAACCCCCAGCTCACCCTTCACTCCCAGGTAAGTTCTGTGGTGTCTTCTTCTTTTCTTTCACTGCGTAGTATACGCAAGGTGTCCCGTTTCTTTTCTTTCAACGCCCTCAAACTGATTACCTTGGCAATGGTCATATCCCGCCTGGATTATGGGAACGCCCTATATGCCAGTATACCTGCATATAGCTTAAGGCGATTACAGCAGATCCAGAACCAGGCGGCACGTTTGGTGTTCAAGCTGCCAAAGTTCCATCATGTCACCCCCCTCCTCAAAACTCTACATTGGCTTCCTGTTCGCGAACATGTCCAGTTTAAGCTTGCTTCCCTTACCTTTCAAGCTCGACTGGACACAGCACCGGCTTTCATCTCAACTGAGATTACACCCTATATTCCTACTAGGGAATTACGTTCTTCCACTAAATCCCTTCTTACAGTCCCTCGGTTTCGGAGGAAGAAATGGGGAGGATCCAAATTTGCGACCCTCGCCCCACTCCTTTGGAACTCCCTACCCCCAGAACTCAGAGCTTCCACTCTTTACCTGCAATTTAGGAAACAGTTAAAAACCCATCTGTTTACCAAAGCTTTTAATTAGTCTTTTTTTTTTTTTCTCTTAGTTTCCTTTTCTTAGCTTCACCTTTCCACTATGTTATTTGCCAGTTATAGCGCCATGAAACCGCCGGTGTCCGTGCGCTTAATAAATAATTTTAAATTCAAAAATTCAAAATTCAAATTCAAATTCAAATTCATACAGTTAAGAATCAGTATCCCCTACCGTTAATTCCTGTCTTGCTGGAACAAGTACGGTCAGCAACCATATACACAAAACTGGACCTCCGAGGAGCTTATCACCTTGTACGTATGCGAGATGGTGATGAGTGGAAGACGGCTTTCAAGAGGCGGGACGGGCTTTATGAGTACCTGGTAATGCCATTTGGGCTATGTAACGCCCCAGCCGAGTTTCAATTCTTTCTAAACGAAGTGCTGAGAGAATTCTTGGATCACCATGTCGTCGTGTATATAGACGATATACTTATTTACTCGAACTCCACTGAAGAACACATTTCTCACGTTAGGTCGGTGTTACGAGCACTACAGGAACATCACTTATATTTATATTGCAAGATCACTAAATGTGAATTCCATGTAGCAACGGTGGAATTTCTGGGGGTAATGCTCACTCCCTCCGGACAAGTGATGGCAGAACGAAAGATCCTGGCAATATAAGAATGGCCTCGTCCAAAAAACATCAAGGACATACAGAGCCTATTAGGGTTTGCTAACTTCTATAGGCGCTTCATCCAAGGATTCTCGGGCATGGTGGCCCCTCTAACCCGTCTTACGAGGAAGAATGTGCCTTTTGTGTGGAATGATGACGCTCAAGAAGCCTTCGATCAGTTAAAATCATCCTTTTCTACCGCTCCGGTGCTCACCCATGCCAATCCCGATCTGCCCTTTACAGTAGAGGCAGACGCATCCGAAGCAGCTCTGGGGGCGGTGCTGTCACAGAGGGAAGAAGCCACAGGCCAGTCGCATCCCATAGCCTATATGTCAAGAAAACTAAGCCCGGCAGAGTATAATTACACCATCGCGGAGAAGGAGCTGCTGGCCATCCGTGACGCATTCCTGGAATGGAGACATTGGCTGATGGGAGCAAAACATCAAGTAACTGTATATACTGATCACCGAAATCTACAGTTCATGCGGGCAGCCAAACATTTAACACCCCGACAACTACGCTGGATGTTGTTCTTTGAGGAGTACCGATTCATAGTTACTTACAGACCCGGTGCCCTCAACAAAAAAGCGGACGCCCTGACTCAACAGGAGAACCCAACACTACATACCGCTACTCCTAACAGAGCCATTATCAATCCCTCCAATGTCATCGGAGTTACCCAATCTCACGACTTCTTGAAAGGGGTGAAAAACGGGATTCAAACCTGCGTGTGGAGAACTTGGTTGAGACATCACCCTGAACGGAGAATGAAACAAGGCGTACCCATGAGAGGATCACAAGTCCTTGTTCCTACAAAAACATTGCGTAAGACTGTGTTCTCTTGGTGCCATACCATTCCCTGCTCAGGTCACATGGGGTACGGAAAAACCCTCGAGAAGACCTTAAGACAGTTCTGGTGGCCTTCGATTCGGCTGGATCTTCGTCGATGGGTAGCAGAATGCACGAAATGCAACCAAATGAAGTCTGATCGTCAGCAACCACAGGGGCTGCTTCAGCCTCTGCCCACACCTGCTCACCCGTGGGAAAGGTTTTCTGTAGATTTTATAGTGGGTCTTCCAAAGGATCAGGGGAAAGCAGCCATAGTGGTAGTGGTGGATTACCTGACCAAAATGGGACATTTCGTGGCCTGTAGTACCACTTACTCCTTGTACACGTAGTGAGGTTGCATGGTCTTCCGGGGGATATAGTGTCCGATAGGGGAACGCAATTTACAGCACGCTTTTGGAAAACGTGGTGTGCGGAGCTGAAGATTAAATCTTCTGTGCAACCAGTTTCCACCCTCAAACTGATGGACAAACGGAGAGACTGAATCAAACCTTGAAACAGTATCTCCGTTGTTACGTTCAAGACAATTCGGATGCGTGGGTGGATTGGTTGTGGGTAGCGGAGATCGCCTACAACAGTACCCAACACTCATCTACGCTACATACACCTTTCTTTAGTTCCTATGGACACCATCCCCGGTTTGATCCCATGTTGTTGCCTAGTTCATGCACCAAACTACCGGAAGTCCGGGAGAGATTGTTGCGGGTCCGCAAGGTACTCCTGGCCACACGTAACAATCTGATGAAAGCCAAGGCCAGATATAAGGTGCAGGCGGACAAACATCGCAGGCCAAATCCAGTGTACAGGAAAGGGGATTTGGTGTGGTTGTCCACCAAACACATCAAATTCAAGAGGCATAGTGTTTTCAATCCTAGGTTCAAAGGACCGTACAGGGTGGTTAAACACGTCAACCCTGTTGCGGTGAAGTTGCGTTTGCCATCACACTTTAGGATACACCCTGTCTTTCATGTGTCACTCTTGAAACCCTCTCTATGTCCTGTGCGCCGTGCTCCCCTGCCAATCTGGGTACAACAAGAAAGGGAGTTTGAAGTACAGAGGATTCTGGATTCCAAATGGGTGAGGGGACGCTTGTATTACCTGATCTCCTGGAAAGGCTACGGTCCTGAGGAGAACTCTTGGGAGCCGGCGGGGGCAGTGCATGCGCCCAGGTTGGTCGCCGGATTTCATCGTTTGTGCCCGGACCGTCCTCAGCCCGGTGCCCGCCCCTTGTGAGGAGGGATGTACTGTCATGTTTCGTACATCCGAGAGGCACAAACAGCCTGAATACCGCGCTCCTCGCTCATCGGGAAACCAAGAAACTACATTTCCCGGCAGGCAAAGGGGCAGTGACGTGATGGACGTACGGAGCGTACGCATCACGTAATCAAAAGGAGCCCTGGCAGCCACGGCTTTGCCGATGATTCTTGACCCTGCTCGGAAGATGGTTTGTTTCCGAAACTATAGCGGTAAGATAGCGGATTTAGACCGCGAATTTCTGATTCCTTGCGGCACACTGTGTGGTAACAGTGTCTTTCGAGCTGGTGGCGTGGAGCCTTGTTTGTTTCCTGATTTTTCTCTCGGCTGAGGGGAAATCAATGGCGCGGCTGCGTAACTGGTAAACCACTGAGTCACGATCTTCAGTGCCAACGCTGGGAAAGTGGCTTCTTGTTGTTTATTGAGTATTCCTCTCGGATGAGGGGGAAAGAAGCGAATCTTTGTGTGCAAAAGCTCCTTGTTTCCAGTCCAGGAAATCGAGGCTGATCCTCGGTGAAACTTTGTGCTGTGAGATTCCAGTGCTCCTTCGTGTAGGGTGTGATATTGAACACCCACTAAACATTGATACGCTTTTATGTGAACCAGTACAGAGGACCCAAAATATTCCTGTTTCTATATTCTTTGATGTTACAACACAACATTTGTTTTTCCTTTCTACTTACTCAGGAGACACATGAGGGGTACATATTCAGAGGGATACAGCACACCCAATGAGGAAGTTTATTACTTATTTTAGGTAGGTGTGTTAGTCCACTTGTTGCATTATACAACCCATATAGGTTAAGGTTTTCATGCAGTGTCTCTTTGTCTGGTTCTTTCACAGCTGGGTAGTGTGCCTGGTACCACCTCACGTCGTGTCTACTTGAGAAGCAACCATTTGTATTTTTCTTTACAGGTACGGAAAGTGGTATTATAAAACCCTTTCGTTGGTCCGGGGTTAGCAAGAGAAGTGGGTGGGTTAGATGCACCATATAGGGAGGGTCTTCTAAACAAATTGTTCTTTGTCGTTACAGGTCTCCCTCCCTGCCGTTCCCTTCCTTTCCCTCCCCGGTTGAACTTCTTCTGTGGTCTGTGTTATTTAATTCAGACTCTGAGGTCGTTTATAGGGGAGGTAATAGGCATAGCAACACAGACCCGAAGAGGCCAGAAAGCAGAGCCTGACAGTATCCAAAAGAAACGGCTCTGAAACACCCAATGCAACAACGTTAACATAAGGCCCATCCTGATCCACTGGAACTGATACCACTCCCTTGCTTTGTCTACGGCTGTCCTAGCTAGTGGAAAAATCAGAATTGTCGGTCTCAATGCAATAATCGTCATTGTAATACTGAGCGGACTGAGAATTCTGCTGATCAAAATAATTCACAGTATTCTGTGGGGGTATGGAAGGCTGTCCTTGAGACGGCACGCCTCGTCCTCTACCCCTGGATGCTGACTGAAAACCACCAAGACCTCGTGGCACTGATAGTCCACCATTACGTTGCAATAAAACCGGACAACTATTCTTGAAATGACCTTCCTCTTTACAATAGGCACATTGATTAGGACCCAACAAAGCTCGTGGAACAAACAATGTAGGCTTCTGTAACAATCTCTGAAACTGTGGAGGCTGTTGTAATTGATTCTGAGCAGAACGAGGGGGATAAGCTTGTTACAAAAGAACCTTTGTTTTTAGTTCTTTAGTCTTTTTCTCTGCTTTTTCCTTTTCTTCCTTATCCCTATTCTCATAATATTGAGCAGTAGCTAATATCTGGGTAGATGAAGAAACAGCCCACGAACTCTCAGAATCTTTCAATTTATGCGATAGTTCGGAAAGTAAGTTAAACACAAATTTATCCACAAATAATCGCTGTCCACCCTCCGTACTCAAATCTTGACCACTATGGTCGATAAATGTTTCCTCGAAACGAGTAAAGAAATCAGAGACACTCATCTTTCTTCTGTTTACACGCAGCTAACTTGTCCCAATTAACTCGGAGAGCAGGCATCATCTTTTTCATTAAAGTTATTATTCTACCAGGCAATTCAGTGATCAAAGCATCGGGTTTAGCACCACCTACTTGTAGTAGCGCATCTGCGCCAGCTAAAGCAACCCACGTACCACCCAAAGCTTGATCATGATCTTCCTTACGAATCCGAGCCCATATTGTTGGAGGAACTACATTACCCATCAGTAAATCAATATCTGCCAAATTCATAACGCATGCATCAACAGTCTGAGACAACTCTTTATAATACCCAGCAGGATTCTTACGAGGGTCCGGTAGAGACTGTTTAAGCGCTAGAACTTTAGATCTTTTCCAAGGGTCATGTACCCATATACGCTGGAAATGAGCAGGGACAGGCGGAACAGCATTCTGATCCCCTTCCCTCCATATCGGAGGTACTTCTCGCATAGGATAGTGTTTCACTTTACGCCTCACCGTAGGATCCGGTTCAAGAGAAGTTTGAGAGAAAAAGGAAGACCTAAAAGTGATAAGGGTTCGAACAGCATCTTCGACATCAGGACACACAATAAGACCCTTATCGAAGGTAACCTGTATATCAGATAAACCCTGAGGAGGTAAATCCAAACCCATATCACCTCATCGTTTAATCAGGGTATTACACATAACATTAAAAACGTATCTCTGCGTGGGCGCATTCCACTGGAGGAAAGTATCCAAAATATCATGAACAGTATACAGTGGACCACTCATGATCCAATTGCGGGCAAGAGAATCTAACCTAGTGCGTTCATCAGTATCTGGAATTTGACTACGAGATTGTCTTCTGGACGAAGCAGGAGTCAAATTAAGAGCACCGAAGAAAGGCGACGAGACCGGAAACGGTATCAACCAATCGTTGACGAGCTGTAGGAGAGTCAGACAGTAAAACTGGAGACATCGTGTTAAGCACAACAGGAAAAGAACTATCGATAGAAAAAGAAACTGGCGGTGAAGGAGACGGAGGTACAGAAGTCGGTGGCAAAGGAGGTGATGGTGGAATTACTGGAAGGGGCAATTGCAGAGGAACTGGAATAACTGGTTGGACAATAGGTTGCTGAACAATAGGTTGTAATGGAGGTGCATTAGCACCTAAAACATAAGGTGGAGGTAATCGTAACAGCTGAGACATGAAAGGATCTTCATCAAGATCTTTACTTTTTGTGGGAGGAGTCAACACTGGATAACATCTATCTATTGCCATGCGGTGCTGTCGTTCCGAAACGTCAATCATTTGATCAACTTCATTATTTTTAAACTGTTGTGCAGCCTGTAGGATCGTCATATCCTGTGCTTTCTTATCCTTTTTCGCTTGTTTAATTTATTTTTGTTTGGCTTCCTTACGCCAGAGGCGGAAAGAGTCAAACATTGCCGGCCGGGCTTTTCTTTGGAACAAAATCGATTCTAAATTGTCTAATATGTCAGGCTCAAAGCTACCATTTTGTGGCCACTGCAGAACACCATCTTTCCTTGTATATCTAATCCATGTATCATTAAAAATAATAGGACCAAGACCATGTTTGGAATAGAGCTCATAAGTGGGAGTTCCAACCGGAGGAATTGGACAGGAGTCCTCGAGCTGGGAATCCCTATTACAACTAAAACAACAAAATTTCCTAAACTTACTAAGTCCAGGCATTTCATAACGAACTGGACTATTCTCGAACTTCAAGGGGTTTAAGACAATTACTAAGGCACAAACGTACTTACCCCTCGGCTTCGACTAATGCATTGGTCGAATAAAAACCCAAAACAAAAAGAGTGGGACCTACCCAAGTATACTTAACTAAGTATCTTCTCACGCCAACAGGTGTTCGTCTAATGTCTCGCGATACCAATCATCACCAGGGGCCAAGGCAGGGCGACAGTCAGGGCAGCAGTCGTCCGCAGCCGTCGGAAAGGATTAGCCGCGCAGAAAAAACCTTCGGCCCACTTCGACATACAGGGGTCGCTCTCGTGGTTCGCAAATCCTCCAGAATTTTCTTGCGAAGCTCCTCACGATCTTTGGGCTGAACCGCTACCACTGAAATCGCCCCACGTTGGGCGCCAATTGGAGAACCGGGCCTTATGGGCCTAGCGGCGCAGAGCACGCCTGGTATCTCCGGGTTCACCTGCCTTATCAGACAGAGACAAGAGACACTCTGTTCGGCGTAGAAAATCAGGTTTATTAGCTGCAGCTAAGCACAGTGGTCCTAGAAGTACACCAATGGTTAGTGCTCAGGAGACTGCCACTTTATTCCTTGGCGCACACTTTTATACCATACATATTTACTATACCCACTCCCAAAACATACAAGACTGACAAATAGGAATAGTTCAAAAACAAACTATTGAATGTCAAAACACACCCTTCTTTCAGACCCCGTATGCTCTCCTCCCCTCAAGTTAATCAACACTGTCCGTAATTCAATTTGCAGGTGGTAGAAAATGTTTGAATGCTTTAAAGGATAGTTTATGTAACAAGAGAATGCACGGAGAGAATAGCGAAGGTCAGTCAAATAGAATAAAGTCAAGAAGAATGGTGGGACCCAAACAGTGGATTTAGACAAGGATTAATAAGTCTAGACACAGATTTGACAAACTCGGCCAGACCCTGACATCGGTTTGGTAACCAAGGACAAGGGTTCCTCTTTAGCAGACGAGACACGTAGCAGCTGAAAAGGTAAAAACATTGCGTTCGCCGTGCTGCCTGAGTAAGGCAACACAAAATGGTGGTTAAACACAAAATGGCGGCTAGATACGAAGCGGAGTCAAAACTCACGGAACCTCACTAGTCCTACATGAAAGTGCATCAATTTTTGGCAAAAAAGTGGCTCTAATCTGCAACATCAGTTTGTTCAGAAAAAAGTGGTGGGTGAACAAACCAAAGTTATTGCTACAAGGAAGACTGTTTTGAAATTGAAGAGTCACAAAGAACTGTACATTGACTCAAATAGAGTACACATTAGGAAGGTGTAGCCCAAATTAAGGTGCCACTGTGACCTAACAAAATGTTAGGGGAAAACGTGTGGACCAGACCTTTAAGGAAAAGCTTCATAACAGCTCATTTAAACATGGATGGTTGGTCTCGTAAACACAAAAAGGCCAAACGGACCAACAAGTAACCTTTAATTGCACACAGGAAGTGCCTGCTGGGCTTACAAACTGCAGAGAAACAGAGTTTTTCTAACAAGTCTGTGTGGCGGGAATAGTAACACGCCACAAACTTGTCCTAGCGTCCAGAATGTGGGTGCCTGGCCTCCAAAATGATTTTCAAAGGAATAGGGCAATTGCAGGATGCGCAAGACCAGGAGACAAAAAGCCTCAACACCACCCTAGTTGGGTCATAAGAATGAGCAAATACACATCCAAATCATATCCCAAATGTTTTGGACTAGCTGAAGTGGTGGAAAGGGATCCTCTAAACTAGCTGAAGATGTAACTTCAGCTCATAGACTGAGTATTCCAGGGAAGACTGCATTGACGCGGTTTGCTGTTGGTGGTCCGCAACGGACAGTGGTGTGCCCACCTTCAACCGTCAGTTCTCAAACTACCAGAGTATGTGTTCTTCCATACTGTGAAGATGTGCCGCAAGCACTGCCATCACCTTTCTGAACACCCGGAGGCGATGGGTGGACAGAAAACAAAGTACTCCCACCCCACCATGAAGCTAAGGAAACACCTGTGGGACTGAAGAACAAACGCATGAAAATATTTATCCTGTAAATTGGAGATGCCCAGGCAATCCCGAGTCTATAGCAGAAGACTTGGGACAAGGTTACCATTCTAAATGTGTACTTCCAGAGGAAGGTGTTTCAAAACCTAAGATTGCTCTCCATTTGCCATCTTTTTGGGGCCCCAAGATGTACCAGAAGAAAATAAATTATGTACCTATATCAGCTGTTCTACAGTATTGGAATCTTTCATAGATTCACATGATTGAATAATTCCCCGTCGAGATCGGAGTTCCACAGTATATTTTAACAGTAATGCAATGTCACACATATCCTAAAAAGGCTCATGGCCAATTAGTTTGGTAACATATTATAGTAAAAAAATAGAGACTAAACATAGGTGTCAACCAATCAGGTTGTCCTGCCCTCTAGAACACTCCTGTAAGAAACCCCAGTCCCTCAGATTTTCAAAGCACGAGTGCAGGAGCTACACCCAGAGAGAGAGAAAGAGGGGAGCTTCACAGGGGAGGAGGGTGGGTCGCATGTGAATCTATGAAAGATTCCTATACTGGAGAACTACAGTTACAGGTGAGTAACTTATTTTCTTACTCCAGTATTGGAACTTTCGTAGACTCATATGCATGAATCAGATTAAATAGCAGTTAAGAAGCAGACTGTTTGTTACTTACTTCTCTTTTTTTAATTCTAGAGCATGTATCCATAGATATATCATATCCATAAAACAGATACAAAGTTACATACCCATCGTTACATAAATATAGAAATATACACATACATGTAACAGGAAAAAAGAGTAGAAAGAAAAAAATTGCAGAACCAGAAAAAAGGATGATGAAGAGAGTTAGGAAGAAAGCTCATCATCACTGGAAAAGATGTTGCAGTACTGCTTGCCCCACTGCTGTGTCATTGCAAACTGTAGAATCCAAGCAGTAATGCCTGGTGAAGGTGTGTGCATTCTTCCAAGAAGCTGCACGGCAGATGTCCTAGAATGGCATACCAGCAAACACCACAGCTGGGGCTGAAACAGTTCAGGTAGAGTGAGCGTGTACAGATGTCTGTAACGGCTTCCCTGCTGCATGATGGCAATAGTAAATGGCACTAGAAATCCAACGAGCAATACTCTGGAAAGAGGATAGCCTTTTCCTAGAGCACTGTGGGCCACAAAGAGTTGGGTAGACTAGTGAAAGCTTCTAGTCTTTTGCAAATAGAACTTCAATCATCTCTTGACATACAATGATTGAAGAGCTCGCTCCCACTGGAGTCGTAGGATCTGGAAAGAATGTCTTGAGGATGAGAGGTTAATTTAAATGAAAGTCTGATGCGACTATAGGAATGAACTTAAGGTTCATCCGGAGGACCACTCAATTGCAGGAAAGGTTCCTGAATGGTTATAGTTTGAATTTAGCTCACTCACCTGTCAGATGTCAATGCTACGAGTAAAGCTACCTTTCATGAAGCTAATTTGAGATCCGCTCTGTGAATGGGTTCAAATGGGTGCCTCATGAACTGTGAGAAGACAATATTGAGCTGCCTGAGTGTGTAAAGTGCACTGCTTTGTTCCTGGTCAACACCAGTCTGTTCACCTTCAATTGGAGTGCGGAGAGTAGGAGGTGAGCTTAGTTCTTAGCCATTTATTACACTTAAGTAGGTTCAATGCACACAGCTCTCAGGTGGAATGTGTAGACTGAACAAGGATCAACATTTACTCTGTCATATTTATACACAACTCAAAGCAGAGCTTATGTGACTTCATACAAAATTGCTTAGCCGTTGAAATTGCTCGTATCAGCTCGAGGTCAGTTCAAAAGTTGCATCTTACCAGATAAGAATTGAGTATCAGTGGAAAGACCTTCTAATTCTGTGGTCTATCAGCTACATGTCATAAACAGATAAGTAAATTAGAGCACAATGGTCATCTTCCAGCATATCAGGAGAGTAGCACAAGTGAACAAAGTCTAACTAAAACAAAGTTAGGAGCAAACAAGCTTTTCTTGCGAATGGGAGTTTTTTTTAGTTGAACAACATTTCTAGACCTATAAAATGAAATGAATGTACTTTTAGTCCACTCTAGAATCCAATTCCTAAAATTAATATGCACAGACGGCCCTTGAACTAATAAGTTCATTCATGTAATTTGAATATTCATTAAGTCAGATATTTCTTTTTGCATGAGCATGGCATGTGTCTTGTGAATAGAAGTAGGTGCAGGTTTGCAAAACGATAGACACATTATAAAAAAAACATTGGTAGACAATTTATACATAAACGCAACCCCACAATAGCTCCTCCCACTTTTAACACTATAGTGAAGAGTTTCCAGCCCCAAGTGGTTACTAGGCCCCAAAACCATCCTGACCAAGTCCAATCTCAATTGTCCTGGTGTATTTCAGCCGCTAATCGATGAAGCTTTAGTATAGCTAAATTAACATTAGGAGCGTTGTCTGGTATAAATTCACAAGAGCTGCCAATCAAATGGCATACTCCCCCTTTCTCTGACAGCAGTATGTATTGTATTGTATTGTAATTGCATTTATATAGCGCTTGCTGCCCCTCACGAGGCGTCAAAGCACTTTTCGGTGAGTAGCACGCTACTCCGGGACCCATAGAGGATTAGTGTTGAATTAGTATAGTGAAACATGGAAGTAAATTTTAAGTGGTGGAAAGGTTAGTCAGTTATTTGGATTCGGATTCAGAAAGATAGCAGAATCTTGAAGCACGCTACTCAGGAAACCCATAAAGGATTAGTGCTGAATTAGTATGGTGAAATATGAAAGTACTTTGAGTGATGGATATTAGTCAGTTATTTGGAGTGAGAAGGGTAGCGGAGGAATAAAAGGGAAGAAAGATTTGCATTCATGTAGCACCTGTTACCCCCGATGGGTGTTGAAGCGCTTTGCTGGCGAGTAGAACACTACTCTGGAAGCCATAAAGGATTAGTGTTGAAAAGATTTGTATAGTGAAGTATGAAGTAATTTGAGTGGTGGACATGTTATTCAGTTATTTGGATACAGAAGAGTAGGTAGCGGGATAGAAGCGGGAAAGAGGTTATATTTATATAGCACTTGCTACCCCTTGATGGGGATTTGAGGCGCTTTATTGGAGAGTAGCACGCTACTCTGGAACCCATAAAGGATTAGTGGTGAATGAGTATAGTGGACTGGAAATTGAGAAGAGAACATGTTAATCTGTTATTTTGATTGAAAAGGATAGTGGAGGGACAGAAGAGTGAGACTTGTTTTCTTTTTTTTGAGGTCATAGCAGTAGGAGGAGGCTTTTGGATATGTAAAAGGGATTTTTGAGGGGAAGAGTCAGAGGGAAGAGTTTTTAAAGGTCTGGTTTGGGGGATCGAAATAGTAAAAAGAGGTGTCAGATGATGCAAGGAGGGGTAGAATAGGAGAGAGTCTAGAAAAAGTTATTTTGGGGATCATAGTAGTGGTAGGGGATAAATGAGAGAGTGGATTTAGAGAATATATGTATAGGGTGAGAGGTAGGGTAGTGCTTTTGAAATAGTAGTTGAAAGAATTTTGAGATGAGTCAGAAGGTTGGGCCCAAGAATATATTGAGAGAAGTATAGGCTGAGAAATAGGGTAGTGCGTTTGAAATGCTAAATTAGAAGAAAGTGGTAAATATATAGATCCATAAGTATATTGAAAGTATATAGATGCATAGAGGAGGTAAGTATATATAGATTAAAGATATTGATAGAGGTACAGGATGAGAAATCGGGTAGTGCATTCCATATGCTTTTTCAGGAGATACGGTAACAGACACACAGATCCAAGTACATGGAGGTACATAGATGCACAATGGAAGTAAGTACATGTAGACCAAAGGTGATTTTTTTTATTTATTTACAACATAATTATTCTACATGTTTATAGAAAGCAATACACAAAGATAGGTACATATGTATAGTGAAAATAAATGCCTACATACAGAGGAATATGCAGTACATTTCTGTTTGCTTATGGTGCTTATGTGGGGAAGAGCCAATTCTTGAGTAGTTTTCTGAAGATAAGCTGGTTGTCGGTGGATCTTATGTTGGGGAGTAAAGAATTCCATAGTTTGGCTGCTTGAACAGAGAAGGATGTGCCACCCATGTTTTTTTTTCCTGTATCTTGGGATTTTGAGGCGAGATGCCCCTTTAGAGCGTAGGTTCCTTTGTTGAATGTGTTTGATGATTTTATTCCTGATGAACAGTGGTCCCATTCCATGTATTGCTTTGTGGGTGATACAAAGTAGCTTGAACGTGTATCTTCTGGCAACCGGTAACCAGTGCAGGGCTTTCAAAGCAGGTGACATGTGGCCTTGTGGTTTGATATGTAAGAGTAGTCTGGCAGCCGAGTTCTGAATCCATTGTAGTCTGTTCATGGTCGTTAAAGGTGATCAGTGGTAGATGCTATTGGGGTAATCGAGTTTGGACAAAACAAGGGGGATGGTAGCTTGGACCTTGTGTGGAAATCCCAAATGAGGGAAAATTCGTCACAGCGTTTGTATAGTGACACAGCTTGATCTTGCTAGTTTGTCCACTTGGGCATTCATCGACAGCTTAGAGTCTATGGTCATTCCAAGGTTTCTTACTTCCTTCGATACTTTAGGCGGTGATCCCAGTTCATCAGGCCAGGCGGCAAGCGGGTTGTAATGTTTCCAAACGCCACACATGAGTATTTCCGTTTTTGAAGCATTCAATTTGAGATGGCTCCACGTCATCCACTGATCCACAGCTCTGAGGCAACTGAAAATTGGGGATTTTTCAATGTCTTTGGGGCATTCCAGTTGAAGGAGAATTTGCGTGTCATCTGCATAGTTATAGCACATGAGGTGAAATTGATTGATAAGTACCAGTAATGACTTCATGTAGATGTTGAAAAGCATGGGGGCGAGATGATAGAACCTTGAGGGACCCCTGCTTTTGTGGAGTATGGTTTGGACGAGAAAGGTGTATGGATGACATTAGTTCTGTTTCGAAGGTAGTCTAGAGCAGTTCCTTCTATGTCGGCTTCATAGAGTCTTTGTTTAAGAGTGTCATGGTCAACCGTGTCAAAGGCAGCCGAGAGGTCCAAGAGGAGTAGCGCAGCAACCCCGCTGTGGACAATTGTATTCTTCAGGTCATCCCAGATGGCAAGGAGGGCAGTTACAGTGCCTCTTCCTGGACGTAAATAGTGCTGGTGCTTTGTTTCTGTTTTAAGTACAAGTCCAATGTGGCTGCTTTGTCTGTGTAATGATTTGCCAGTTTGTCTGTGAAATCTTCAGTAACATGATGAGTTCCTTCTAGGCAATTTGGTTTGCGAAATTAATTGAGTATTTTATAGAAGTCTTTATTTGCACACTTAGCATTTTAAATTCTGTCTGAGTAGTACCTTTTCTTAGCTTTTTTGATAGCTGACTTGTATAATCTGTTAGTTTTTTTGTAGGTGAAGTTTGTCTTGTTTGGAGTTTGTTTTGCGCCAGGTACGTTGCAGCTTTCTAATTTGTTGTTTTATGGGTTTTTTTCTAAGTTTCTCCAAGACGCTTTTTTTCTTTTGTGATGTTGTGTGGTTTTGAGTTGTATCAGGATGTCAAAAGCTTCCTGTAGCCACTCAGATTTTGAACCGAAGTTATTGTTTCCAGATTTGAACTTGATGTTAGTTGTGTTTCTAAGTGTTCTAAATTGAGTTTGTTCCACGGCCGATAGGTGGATGGATGTAGGCTAGTTTTAGGTGAGCAAGTGGTGGTCTGACCACATGATTGAAGTTATAGTTTGAAAGGTAACTAGTTCAGTACTAGCAAAAAAGACATCTAGGATATGTCCAGTGATGTGGGTGGGTTTGTGTGACAATTTGATTCAAGTTCAATGCATCTAGGCCAGTGATTATTGTTTTTGGATGGGTCATATTGGGGTGGTCATACCAAATGTTGAGGTCACCCAGAATGCATAAGTTGGAGTGTATTGTTATCAGGTTTGAAACTGTGTTTAGAAGTGCGCCTGGGAATGTCGCCTTGCTAGGTGGAGGTCTGTAAAGGAGCAGGTAGTTACAGGATGAAGACATGTAATATTGCATCTTGTTAGAAGAGCCTCACAATTCTTTATGGAGATGTCATCAACTTTAGTGATATGTAATATTTGCCTGAACACAACAGCGAGACCACCTCCTTTTTTGCCTATACGATTTTGAGTGATCGTTTGATAGCCTAGAGGAATAGTTTCATGCAGGACTGGAGCCATATCATCTGAAACAATGCGATTTTGCAAAGTCATAACGCGGTTAGCTTGCATCTCTACAGTAATATCTGCCAATGTACTTTGGGTGGTATTTATGATGGCTTACAATATTCTGCTATGGTTTCTTATGTCTCTATTTATTGCTGTACCCCAAAGCAGGATCAGACCTTTTATTGCATCCACAAACTGCTGTGCTGAAGTATCTGTCTGATCTACAGTATCCTTTACCTGCCTTCTGGTCAAATAATGCCTTTTATAGTAATTCCGTGGAGCAATATATGGAGCGTAGGGGGTGTGAGAAATGCAATATAACATGTTCCAGACCATCCAACAGGGAGCCATACATATGCATTTTTTCCACACCCAAAATAGCTATTGTTGGATGTTGATGGAGTGGTGGCAAGAGGTAGACAGAAATAACATGTCATTATGTTAAAAGTAATCGTTTTACTGCAGGTGCTATTTCCTAGAACTATTGTTCCTATCCCTCTTACACCGAATGGTGCCGGTATTTGATATTCTTGGATAGGGCGCAATTCATCCTTTTCCACCTTTCGTTGCTGTGGAATACCGAAACCCATTTGGTAGTATTACATCTTTCATATTCTTCATTTTCTATCTTAGTACCATTAAACCTCAGCTTCCTATCAAACGCATTAAAGGTGTCATATGCAAATGTGTGGTAGATATGGTCTGCAAGTGCATATTTGTCTTTTTCATTGTAACACATTTATCGCCATGTGTTTTCCCATAATATTTCCGCCCATGCCTTGGCTGACCCCCCCAGATGAAAATGGAAAAGGAATAAGTGGCCTTCCCCGATGTGTATGGATGGTAACATTCCACAAACCCAGCAATTAGTGATATTTGTACCATTGTGGGTATTTTGTAACGTTTGAACAAATGCATTCTGCTTATTCATTTGGCGGTGCAAATTCTTAAGAGGAGACAAGGTGAAGTGATCATGTTCAGATGTGGTAGGAGTAGGAGGCACCAAGCAATGAACAGGCTGGTATGTTTCAAGCCACCAAAATAGGCCAAATAATGCCAATACCAGTAATAGAGAACATACAAGCCCCACTATTTTCCTCTTTTTGGTCCAGAATTGCCGGCTTTGAGCAGGGGCATTAGGAGCAAGTACTTCTATTTCTCCTAATTAGTCAGAAGACCTCTTTCCAAAAGGCCTTATTGGCAGGTCCACAATTTTACCCATTTCAACCTAATCTATATATAAATATCTGTTTTAGAAGAATCAAGGAGCAGCGTAACTTTCAAACAGAAACAGCAATATAAAAAATCTCCAAAATTCCCTTCTACACTAACCTATTTTATGTTATTTTAATTCGTAAGGCGCAACAGCTACCCAAAAAGGGTTTCCCGGCGCCAGCTGAAAATGACCAGAAGGAAGGGACGATTACTGATTAAACAGACAAGTTTTTAGGCTTTTATGGAAATTCTCATATACAGTTTCATTGCGAAGCGGCGCAGGGAGAGAGTTCCACAAAGTTGGGCCTAAGTAGGCAAAGGATCGACCACCCATATGTGACAGTCTAATTCTAGGAATAGAGATCTTTGCCTGAGTGGCAGAGCGGAGCGCATGTGAGGGCAAGTAGGGGCGAACCAGAGCCTGCAGGTATTGAGGGGTCACTCCAGATTTGATTTTAAACATGTAGCCCAGGGCTTTGAACTTAATTCGGCTCTCCAGCTTGAGCTAATGAAGGTCACGCAGAGAGCCTGAGATTGAGGCTGTTCTGAGAATCTGACAGATCAGTCTGGCGGCAGAGTTCTGGACTACCTGTAGCTTGCGCGTCACCTCCTTATTTGCCCCCAGGTAGAGGATGTTACTGAAGTCCAGTCTTGAGGTAACAAGAGCCTGGACCACAGTTCTCTGGGTAGAGCTGGGCAACATCCAGATAATCTTTTTGAGCCATTTCAGTATGGTAAAACAAGTTGCAACCACCTTCACTGCTTGGTTTTTCATAGATAATAGATCATCTATGATGAAGCCTAGATTGCGAATATGGCGAGAAGGCTGAGGAAAAGCACCCATTTCAGTAGGCCAATGTTGAGGCCCTCGCAGATCTTTATTCTTCCCCAGGATCAAAACCTCAGTTTTCTCCCAAGAAAATTAGCCTGCATCCAAGATGCAATATTACGCAGACCTAGCTGAGGAGCAGATGTCACAGATGCTTCCTCAGAAGAGAGGGAGAAGATAATCTGGGTGTCATCCGCATAGGAGAAAGGGGACAACCCAGTCTCATCTGCAATGTTGGCTAAAGGTCTGACAAACATTGAACAATTAAGGGCTTAAAATGGAGCCCTGAGGTACCCCATAGGGGGAAGCATGATTATTGGAACATGCAGTTGGAGAAAAGACCTGGAATGTGCGATCAGTGAGAAAATAAATTAGCCAGTTAAGTGCTGGTCCAATAATACCCAAGGATCGTAAAGCCTCCACTAACACGGTGTGAGACACTGTGTCGAAAATTGTGCTTAAATCAATCTATACGAGGGTCACCGTGTCTCCCAAGTCTAGATGATGTTGCAGCCTTTCCGTAACTCCAAGGAGTGTTTCAGATAAAAAAAAAAACTGCTCTAAATTCTGATTGTGATGGATGTAGAAATTTTTGTGATTCAACAAACTGGGCTAGTTGAGAATTTATGTGCCTATCAAGCATTTTTGAGAAGGCCGAAGCAATGAGATAGGCTGGTAATTAGAAGGCTGGTCCGGATCAGATTTGGCCTTCTTCAGAAGAGGAAGCACCATTGCGTTCTTCCACCCTGGGGGAACTGTTGCTTCAGAAGTTCCATGATTATAAGGAGTGAAGGCGTCTCAAGCGTCTCAGGCGTTTCAAGCAGTTGAAGCACCGAGATTGGAAGAGGATCACAGGGTGAATCAGATTTAATGCTATCTAAAATCTGTTTGAACGAGTTTATATCTAGTGGGGACCAGGATTCTAGTTTAACCATTGATATGGGTGCCTCTTTATCTTGGTAAGAGGTGGCTCTGGCTGCAGGGGAAAATAAAGATGTTTGCTGAAGGAGGTTATCAGGTTTCCCGTCCTTCATTTCAGAATATATTTTCTCAACTTTATGGAGAAAAAAGTTAGCCAGGTCTTCACATTGCCGACAATTTAGGGCATGAGGCATGGCTTGGGTTTCAGAGCCCGTGAGCTCTTTGACCATTTTAAATAGTGTCTTGGAAAAATTCAGAGCACTGGAAATAGTCGAAGTGACAGTCAGCACGAGCGGATTTACAGATAGTAAGGTAGTCCTTTTTTGCCTTGTTATATGCAAGTTTGGTATCCGACGTGTAGTTCCTCCTCCAGCGTCTTTCAAAAACTTTGTATTTTGATTTTTCCATTTTTAAGTTCTCGGTAAACCAAGGTGCAGGAAGAAGATGGTTGTTCATCTACTTAATAGAGAGGAACTCAGTTATCAATGGCCTTTAAAAGCCACTTTTGAACGTCACCTGAAAGAGTAGCCAATATTTTTTTAGTTATAGGGGCATTGGAAGATAAAAGCTTATTAAGGACTTTACTATCTAGTTTTCCCCAGTTCCTAGAGGGTTTGCTACTATGAGGTGCAACTACAGGTAAGTTTGCGAAGATCTCAAAGCGGAAACTGACCGCAAAATGGTCAGACCAACATAAAGGGAGGGCAGGTGAACATTGAATGTTGGACAGACTGGAAAAAATAGGGTCCAGTAAATGGCCAGCAACGTGAGCGGAACCAGAGTTGTAGAGTGTGATGTTCAATGCAGCCAGATCAGAAGTAAAGATAGTGCTATTCACACATGCGGGATCATCCAAGTGCAAATTAAGGTCGCCCAGAATCAAAAAGTTGACAGTATTTATGAGAAAAGGTGTTATTGAATCCGACAAGGATGAAACCCGCGGCCCAGGGGGACGGTACACAAGTATGCCTGAGAAGGTAAACTTGGGAGTCAGGGCAATCTTAAATAGCGCTGCCTCACAGTTCGTGAATGACTGTTCTTCAAATTTACACAGGTATGAATTCTTGTAAATTATGGCAATGCCCGACCTGTCTTAAGACCCCTATCTTTCCTGACTATGGCATAATTAAAGGGTAAGGCAGTTGCCACATCAGGGCCAGAGCTCGTGTGCAGCCATGTTTCAGTAAAAAACATGGCATCTGGTTGTTCACTGATGTCTGCTTTATGCTTAGGTAGTGAGTGACAATTGATACTAAGGAAGGAGAATTCCTTTGTGGCTGAGGTGGCACAGCTAGGGGAGGAATCTACTTGTGAAGTAGTCAGCGTGCTGGACTCTTTACACAGCGTAGTTAGAAATGAAAAACCGCAGCATAAGTAATTTGTGTCTCTGTCCTCAGGGGAAAGTAAAGTACAATTAGCAGAATGTGTGCTACAATGTTGCAAAAGCTGTTTGGCAGAGTAGCATAATTTTTGGCCCTCATTTGGATCAGGGGGCATGGCCCGGGTCCCGTTTGGGCGCAGACTGACTTGCCTTTGGCGAGCTGGTGGCTCGCCCTCTGTGTGCGTCCACTGAAACATCCTGCTTAAGTAGCAGTGAAGCGGTAACTGGCGCGCAGGCACCCAACTGCCCCTTATGGCACCGGAGGTCAATCTCAGGAGTTTCTGGTTCACCTTGACCTCGCCCTCCACACAAATGGCACCAGCCGCGATGGAACAGGGCTTGGGTAGACGCAAACCTGGTGAGTACGTTGAGGAGCGATAAGGTTAAAAATCAGAAATGATCAAGACAATGAAAACAATGTTAAAAGGCTGTCCAAATAAAGTGCAATTATAGAGCATTAAATCCTAGAGCATTAAGTCCCCAGTGTCTTACTTCAAAGCCTCACTGGCAGGCTTTATGTTCAGATCTAGGTGTTGGCGGTTTTGATCACCGGCTTGGGTTGCTACCTCACGAGAGATAGTTTCTTCAATCAAAGTCTATAGTTCTGTTTGGCCTTTGGCTGTAAATTGTATCGGGGCTGAACAACGTCAGGATGCTCAAACAGAGTCTGTTCACCTGGGTCAGGTATAATGGCAGCAAATTCTTTTTCCAATGGCACCACCTCACATCCCCAAATAGCACTTTCTAAGGGATCTGATCACATTCAAAATCAGGTACTCCTCTTCTCACCCACTGATCAAATGGCCAAGGGAGTGGCACTTTCTTTATATGGCTGCATGGATCTAGTGATTGTGCCCTGTGCATTTAACAGAAGTCTGAGTAACAAGGAAAAAACTTGCACAGGGCCCTTTCAGCGTGGCTCAAGGCTGGTTTTCCTCTGAAAATGCCGGGTGAAGACCCAGTCTCCAGGCCTCAGATTATGACCTGAACCTTCAAGACGAGGAGGGAGACTGGCCTTCACCTGTGAATTAATCAAACGCAGTTCTTTAGTCAACCGGTCACAATAATGAACAAGCAGCGGATATTCAATTTCTGAAAACTTCCTAGTCTGGGTACGCTCCAAACATTTGCAGGCCTCCCCATGATTACCTGAAAGGGAAATAAACCCATTTTTGAGTGTTCAGTATTACGCATTGAAAACAGAGCTATTGGCAAAGTGTCAGGCCATTTTAATTTTGTCTCAACAAATATCTTTCCCAGTTTCCCTTTCAGTAATCCATTAAACCTCTCCACAAGGCCTGCTGCCTGAGGATGGTGGGCAGTATAGAACTTGTGCCTCATCTGCAAGCCTCTGCAGCCCAGGTCCTTCACTTTGCCAATGAAGTGTGGCCCATTGTCGCTCCAAAGAACTCGCGACAAACCAAATCTTGGGAAGTACTCTTTCAGGAGTACCTTTGCAGTACTTATGGCTGTGTTATCCCGTAGAGGATAAGCCTCCACCCATCTACTAAAAGCACATACCACTAAAAGAACGTACTTGAGCTTGCCTACTCGTCCCATCTCCATGAAATCCATTTGCAGGACTTCAAAGGGCAAATCTGGGGTTGCAAAATGGCCTGTTGGAACGGAGTTACTTTTTCCTGGGTTAGAAGAGTTCAGATGTGGGAAACCGTAGGGGCTCATCCGGTAGCGATTCCAGCGGGGGATACCCCCCTACCAACCACCGCAATCAGCACCGATCAAATTGGAACCAAGGTTTCAATCAAGGTCACATGTTCCAGGGACCACCACAAATGATGCCACACTGGCAATACCCCTTCTATCCCCAGGGACCACCACCGTTCTTCCCAATGAACCCTCCTTTTCACGACAGAGGTTGGGGCAGAGGAAGAGGGCGAAAGCGAGGAGGTCAGAAAGGGGTACAGTGGCAAGACCAACCATCCACATCAACACCAGTGGAAACCAGGAGCACAACCAGAGGGAGGAGAGTTTGATAGTCAACCTTTCCTCCAAATCCCTTTCCACGATTGAGACCGAGGTCCTCGAAAAGGGCTTATGCTTTGTCCCCACACCTATCCCAGATAGCTTCAATGAAATGTGGGAGGTGATAACTGTTCAGAAAGATACGCCTTCGTTCCTTCTTTGGTGAGGGATCAGAGAGCGACACAACCGACACAGGGCTGCACAAACCCTCCACATTTACTCCAACTGATGGGATGGTTCCACCTGAAGTTTTAGTCTTCGAGAAGGCAGTCCTTAAGACTTTGGAGAATAAACCAAATACCAGTACCTACAGTAACCTCACTAAAGCTGAAAAACAAGCTGTACACAGCCTGGGGAATGATACCTCCATCATCATCAAACAGGCTGACAAGGGGGGAGCCACAGTAATCCAAAATTCTAATGACTATGACCTTGAATGCAAAAGACAACTGGCTAATATAGCCCATTACAGATCACTGGCCATTGACCCAACCCCAAGGCTTACTACTACCATCACCAGTCTGGTTATGGAAGGCAAAACCAACGAGTGGATATCCAGAAATGAGGCTGACTTCCTACTCACTAAGGATCCTGTTATCCCCTATTTTTATACCCTACCCAAAATTCATAAGGGTATCACTCCTGTACCAGGTAGGCCAATTGTATCGGACATCGGCTCACTGTTGGAGCCTCTGTCCAAATTTTGCAATGTGTTCCTCCAACCTATAGTGAAGAAGATACCATCTTTTCTCCAAGACACCAGGGATGTGCTCCGCCTCATCGATTCCATTGAGGGTAGAGAGAGTGTCGACCTCCTCCTTACTTTGGATGTGGAGGCGCTCTATACTAATATTCCCCAGCAGGCCACTCTGAAAGCGGTTGAGACCACTCTCCGGTTGGAAGATTGGACCTCACCCACACCCGTTTCCTTCATTATGGCATGTGCTAGCATAGCATTAACGGAGAATTTTTTCCAATATGGGTCCCAATTTTTCCACCAGCTACAGGGGACCTCTATGGGTTCTACATTTGCCCGAGCCTAGCCTGTATCTATATGGCCACTTTTGAAGACCAATGTATCCACTCAGCGCATAATTCCTTTATCCAGAATATCACACTCTGGCGCAGGTATATCGATGATATACTGGTCCTCTGGCGAGGGGACCGGGAGAGCTGCAACGCTTTCTGCGCTTGGATCACCCATCAGAACCCTTTCCTCAGGTTTACAGGCACGATTTCAGATACCATGATACCATTCTTGGATTTAACCATCTGCCTGGACCATGAAGGGCTAAGCACCTCTCTCTATCGCAAGGAGACGGACAAGAATAGTCTGCTCCTCTTTAACAGTAATCACCCCAGAGCCTTACGGGAAAATTTGCCCTTCGGTCAGTTCCTGAGGATCCGCAGAAACTGTACTGCCAGTTCCGACTACAAAAAAGAGTCTGCTCTACTCCAACACAAACTACAAGATAGAGGGTATCCCACCAGATTAATTCACAATTCTCGCAAAAGAGCCCTCAATAACCCTAGGGAGGCCCTGTTGGAGACACGTCAAAAAGAACCTGACAACCTGATTACTTGTGTTACTTGTTTCACAAGAAACTCAGCGTTTTTGAAAAAAACTGTGAACAAACACTGGGGTCTACTCAACACGGGGGGCCTTGACATCTCACGTCCCCGGTTTGCCTTTAAATGCACATCCAATCTCAAAGATGCCCTGATCCACACACGCCCCAAAAAACCAACAACCACTGGCCAAAGTACCTTGTGGAGGCTTCCACCAGTAGTTGGTCACTATCAGTGCGGGGTTGTGTGGTTTGTCCACAGACAATACAGTGTAAAGATATCAAGCTATCAGATACCTTTACATGGCACATGAAGAAACACACAAATTGCAATAGCCCCAGATGTATCTACTTACTGGTCTGCCCCTGCGGAAAAAACTACATTGGCATGACAATGAGGCAGGTTAAGCTGCGAATCATGGAGCATAAAAGCAATATTCGGTGCTCTAAAACCCATACTAGACTCTATGAACACTGTGTCCAACATGGCCACCAGGCAGACAGCATCAGATGGTTAGTACTGGAGTCCCATTCATCCATCACACAACAAGCACTGTTCAGGATCGAACAGCGATGGATACATCGTCTTCAATTAGACACACTGGGCTTGAATGACTCCGTCCCTTGGGCATCATTATCAAGATGATCCTCATATATATGAATAAATAACCACTTACTGTCATACATGAACAACCCAGCCCTCCCCTTTCCCCCACCTGATGATGTTCCACTAAGCCTTCCTACACATGAATAGCACCTTGCCTTGTAGGATCCCTATCCACTTAACTTACAACCATTGTACGTTTTTTTACACCACCTCCGAGTATACAAACAATTGTCTCACTTGGACACTTATCTACAACTCGTAACAATGATTCGGCTTTGATGTAACCTCATGATCTCAACCACGTTGTAACGATTAGATTTTTGGGTATAACTACGGGATTAACTGTCTTGTGGGCACTTGGGTTCCCTCTCCTTTAACCCTTTCAAATATGGCCGCCACGTTCTCAGCATCGGGTATTAGCAGTCAGTCACGACCACGCATGCGCAGACGGGTACGCCGGGAACCACACCCACCGGCAGAGTCTGTTTGGCGGAAGTACGGGACACTATTTAGTCCCGGTTGTTCTGTTACTCCAGTACCATCTGTTCCGCGCTACCGTCGGAGCGCTCTTCGTGGGGGTAGGTTTCGGAGCCTGGCTGCTCACACTACAGGTAAGCGATATATACGTCCGTGAACGGCAATATCCCTGTTGAGCTGTAGGTGCCCTCCTAACCTCGCCGCTGCTATCCTGCCATTATACTAGAGTGCCTTCCCGAGTGATCCACACACCCTTGGGGGCACATTTCCCTGGTGTGGCGTTTTGTGGCTATGGCTCGCCGTTTTGAACGGGGGGCGGGCCACACGGGGAGCTCGATTTGGGTAACACGGTGCCACATCACGGCTGCTTCCGCTACCTGTACCTGGGTGTTGCCTGCACCGTCTGTCCCACGCAGGGCAGGCCTCATTTCTTGCACCCGAGTGTCCGCCCTGCGTCTCAACGGGTTTGCCATGCATTCCGTACCTCTGGCAGTGCCCTGGAGGGATCCGGTTTTTACTCGTTATTATCTCGGTAGTGGTGGAGGATACTACAGCGAACAATTCCTTATCTCCCTCCCGAGATATTTCGTTCCTACCACCCTATGATTAGCCATTCAAACAGTGTGCATTTCTCACACCCCTCTCCTTCTGAAGTGGATACTGATACTCAGTATATGTTGTACACGTGTGTCTCTTTCTATTACAGGTACCTTACCTTATTGAGCAGCCCCACGGGAACAGACTGCGGGGCCCAATTGGGACATTCCTAGGGTAAGGATTAGCTCCTGTGATTTCAGCCTTATGACATCGTTTTGCCTCCAGTTTGAAGCATCTTCATATTTCCAGACTATTTAGATATGGCCATAGATACCTTAATTTGAGTTGCCAATCTAAAGAATTTCTATTTCTCTTGATTTTAATTATGTTCGTATGTGTGTACCAAGGAGAACTGTGGTAAACTGGAGAGTTCTAGTGTTGATGAAATACTGCCAATGTTTAAACTGCCTGGCTTATTTCTACACGTTTCTTCTAGGTCTCCCCGTTAGAGCAGCACCATTAGGCCTGCGATTTTACTGACCGAGTGAGGTTGTATGTTTCTCCTTTTATGTTCACTGTGTAGTACTGAGCACTTGAGGTCCTGAAGAATTGCCAGTTGGCAAGAAACATGTCGACCTATCTAGAGGGTTGAGTTAGTCAGCTGTACCCCTTACAGTCCCTACCTCCCCTCTCACCCTTTTAACCAAGGGAGTCAGCCACGCGAATAAATAGCCTTGTGGACTGACCCACCTTCTTTTAATATCACCACCCTGTCACGACTACACCTTACCCAGACCCCTCACACGCACTCAACCATTGGCTGGAACAAAAGAACTCCAACAAAGAGCGCCTTTTTGGCGCCCGTCGGACATTGCAGCGCCAGTCTGATGAGGAGCAGGAGACCAATGATGAAGCATGACACCTGACTGTTTGGGTGTGTGAGGTCTTCTAGTTCCAATAAGGGAACATCTTGTCCCCTGCCTTGGTCCTCCTCCTTAGCACACGGATACGTTTTATCGCTCCTCTGGGGAACTTTGTACCAATTTGCGATTTAGAAGTAGAGCATACCATGCATCTTTTGACATGGGACTCTGACACCCTGGGAATCAAACCATCGAACCATATATGATATATCGTTGATACTATATCTTTAACACTGATGTGGGCTGGACAGTGGGCCATGGTAACAATAGCATTAACATGATTTGGAAGCATCCATCTTTGCTTTTCTGACAGATCTATCCAACATCCTATCACATCCGGACGCCCATATCTTTTCCACTATTCCTTCTCCTCTTCTGTAGCTTCTTCCTGTATTTCCCGAACAAAATCCAGTCTGATTAAACATAGGCACGTCTGATTCCATCTAGCTGTCCCTACAACACACATTAGACTATACTCTGATTTGGCTGTTCGTTTAGCTGTTTCATCAGCAAAAGCATTTCTCTGTCCTATCTCATCTACAGTTTTCTTGTGAGCACTACATTTAACAATAGCAACTCTTTTTGGTAACATCAAGGCATCCAATAACTTTACTATTACTTCCCCATGCTGTATTTTTGCACCATGCAAAGTCAAAAAGCCCCTCTCTTTCCAGAGTCGTCCAAATAAGTGGGCGACCCCATAGGCATATTGGCTATTTATATAGATATTTACAGTTAAATCTTTACTTAATTCACAGGCTCTAGTTAGAGCTGTACGCTCTGCAGCTTGGGCTGACATTTGTTGTATTTTACATGACTCAATCATAGTTTTCAAGATAGTAACTGCATAGGCTGCTGTACTAGTGCCATCGAGTAGTTTGAAACATGAACCATCCACATCTGAGTTTTGTTTAATAATATGTCTTCTGCATGTGGTACCATAACTGTGAAATTGTGACCGAAAACATACATTTCGGATTGCTTTAATGGAGTGGATGCAGCATCTAAAGTGTGCAAGAAATTCGGCAAAGCTCTCGCCACTGGGTCCAATGTGGAGGAGAAATACGCACATGGCCTATTCCTTCCCCCATGGGACTGGGTTAATCCAGCCGGACTGCAGCCATCTTTTTCATGCACATACAAACAGAAATCTTAGTTATAATCAGGGTTACCTAAAGCAGGAGCATTACATAAATCATTTTTCAATTGCAAAAAGGAAGAGCCACACTCATTAGTCCAAGGAAGCGGCATGCATACATCCTTTAATGTTAAAGCAAGCAGAGGTTTTGCAATTAGTGAAAAATTAGGTATCCATTGGCGACAAAAATAAGTCATTCCAATAAATGTAGACATCAGACTGGGTACGTGGTCTTGCCATGGTCTGCACCAATTGTATACTATGTGGGTGCAGTTTCCTACCCCCTTTCAACAGGAGATGACCTAAATAGGTAACCTCCTACTGACAATACTGTAATTTCAAAAGAGAGACTTTATGCCCCAAGTTAGCTACGCGCTGCAGTAATTTCACTGTAGTCAGTTTGCAACCCTCCTCTGTGTCAGAAACAATAAGGAGGTCATCAATGTATTGTAATAACACAGAGTCCTTACAGGGGTTAAAGAGATCCAACTGTTTCTTAAAAGCTTGGCTATAAATACTAGGACTTTATGTATACCCTTGAGCGGCTTGAGTGAAAGAAAGGGAGCAGCCACAGAATGTAATAGTAAATATTGAATTCATGTCAGGTACAACAGAGTACTAGGGAACCACAATTTTGTTAATAGCCCAAAGATCATACCATCAGCGCCCTTCTTCAAAACAGCAAGAATTGGATTATTACATGGGCTACCATCTATTTCTTTAATAATGCCTTTATGTATCACATCGGAGATCACCTCTTCTCCTTCCTTGGATATTTTATACTCGGGAATGCGTGGTAAGGGGACACACTTTGTAACTTATCGCAGTGAGATCTATCTCCATTCTCCCTACATCATTGTCCCCAGAAGCCCATGTCCCCGGACGCAGCTGCATAAGATCCATTGCAACAAAACGTCAACTAAAATCGTCAGCACCCATTGTGATAAAGACACCATCAGGAGAACAATATATGGTTGCAGGCAATTCTTTCAAAAGATCTAATCCTAACAGATTTTCAGCACCGTTTTCTGTAGTAGTAATCAGAGTAGTTGTCCAATAGTAACGTCAAGTGGATGTGAATTAGTGCTCTGAATGGGGATGCCAGAAAATTCCACAGATTTATTAAATTTACCGGTTAGGGAAGCCCTCGGAAAAAGGGATTATGAACCATAGAGGTGCGAATAGCACCAGTATCTAGCAGGAACTCATGTGCCCTCCCTCCCCCAGATGTGCAGTAACATAGAGGCCAGCTTGGTTTACTGGTGGTATGAACGTCCTTCCACCCTTTCCATGACTGCCCTATTGAGGGTGTTAAAAAAGTATTGTAGTCAGTGTCAGTATAGTCATCATGGTAAAAGCTTTTGTCTGTTAAATAATTCTGGCATGTTGTCATTAAATCGTTGGATAAATTGTAGTCTATTTGTACCACTTCTGCTTGCACTCCTTGTCAATCAATTACTCCTTCCACGCGCCACTGTTTGGCCCTGTAAATTAGGGCATTCATCCTTCCAATGACCCACCTGAAAGCAATAGGCACACTGATTTTTGCCTAATGCTGCCCTACATTGCTGCGCTTGAGCTGATGCGGCTCGACCAGTCCCTCTTTCACGTCCTCTTCCTCTCATATTTTCAATTCCACTCCTCTCCGTCTTCCTTTATCTGGAAAAGCCTGTTGCAATAATACTTTAGTTCTTAAGTCTTTAATTTTTTTATCAGAATTTTCTTTGTTCAATTTTAAATAATCTTCATAATAAGTAGCGGTCATGTGAAGATCTGCTGGATCTTTGATAGACCAGCTACTCTCAGACTTGGTAATAAGGTCCTTCAGCTCCTTATGCAAGTTATTAATACATTTATCTGCAAATATCCTTTTGCCAGTGATTGTAGACCTGTCTTTTCCACTGTAACGTTTAAACACTTCCTCTAATCTGGTGAAGAAATCAGACACTTCCGCACTCTGTTTCTGTTTGCATGCAGTCAGTTCGTTCCAATCTATTTTCTCTGGGGGTGTTGTGTTCTGTAACTTAGTAAGCACCAATCCAGGGACAGCAAGTATGCATCGGTCAGGTGGAGCACCTGGGACTCGGTGTGTCAATGCCATCATGATTCTGCCAAGTGTCACCAAAATGAGCGACATCCACTCTAAGTATCCCATTCCACACATCGCGTGGAAGAAGAGTGACAAAAAATGTCTACATCTTTTAAAGTCATGGTGCAAAGAGTAATAGCAGACTGGAGACCTTCATAGAAACTTTTTGTATCTTTTCTATAGTCATGCTGATCTTTCTTTACATCTAAAAGTTCTTTCCTGTGCCAGGGGTCATGAACATACTGAGGTATCGCAGGCTGAGCCTGTGCAGCTCCAGCTGCAGGCACAGGTGGCAGGGAATCTATTTCCCTCATAGGATACCCTGTGCCAGATCTGTAGTATCTTTTCCTAACCTGTTCGGCCCACATTAAACAGTATTCTATTGCGGTTGGGATACCAATGAATGAAATCTTATGATCCGTTGCATCTCTCCACATTGCTACAACATTTTGAGGGGATTCTTCAAAAAGCCCATCCAACCATTCACAAATCTGATCTGTCATATATTGTATGAGGGAATTCTGATCACAGATAGGCATATCCTTAATGGTAGCCAGAACAGATTGCAGATTCCCATTATCATATTCATTGTCAATCCATCCCTTTGCCATGTTCTTAAATACTTCAGTTTGCTCAAATGAATCCCAACTTCTATTATGATATTGAGATTTCCTGTTCTGTTTTCTAAACACTGGAGGGTTATTTGGTGTATGTTGTTTTAAGATGCAAGTGGGATTCAGTGTAGTACTGCTAGAGTGGGACCCCAGAGGCTGTGATCCAAGAGAGGAATGCACCTGAATTGAAGCCCACGTTACTACTTGTCTAACAATATATCTGTAAGAGACATTAGTGACAGATTCCTTACCTTAGAATATTCTGCAGGCGTCAGACTGGATCCGGAACGTTTTTCTGCTTAGCAGTACCCCTGCACGCCAGTAGGTGGCGTTGTGCGGCTCCGTGTCCGTCACTGGCGTCGTAAGCGCTGGGATGACGTCACAGAGGCTACTTGGGCACCACCCATGCATGCTGACGTCAGTTCTGTACATGACTTTCCATGCCGAAATGCAAGAAACTGACCATTGGTGCATAAAACTAGGGCCCTAAAAGGGAATAACCTTAACCCTAGTAATCAGTTCGCAGGACGGGGAGGATGGGTGGGGGGGGGTTGGGTAAGGAATCTAACACCAACTAATGCCTCTTACAGATATATCGTTACACAAGTAGTAACTTGTGCATCTGAAAGAGACACATTAGTGATACATTCCTTACCTTCGAATAGATACCCCAGCAATACCAACCCCGGTGGTGGGTCTGCGATCAAGATTACACCAAAAAGTCACAGAGCACAGAACGGCCAAAGAAGTCATCTCTCCGGACGGGACTGTCAAGGCAGTAGTGCTTTGTAAACGTGTGCAGCGAGGCCCACATAGCTGCCTGACAAATGTCCTGCAAGGAAACGCCACGTCCCAAGGCAGTAGTGGTTGCCGTAGCCCTGGTCAAATGGGCACGCAGCCCCACAGGAGGTTCCTTCTTGGCCAAGGAGTAACATGCTTTGATGCACAAAACGACTCACCGGGAGATGGTTCTTTTATGCACAGCCCAACCTTTTTTGGCACCCACGTAACCAACAAAGCTGATCATCCACCTGGAACTGCTGTTTACGCTGCAGATAGAATGCTGGCGCACGTTTTGGGTCCAGACGGTGGAGCCTCTCCTCTTCCCTGGAAGGATGCGGTGGCGGAAAGAAGGTGGGCAAAGTGATGGTCTGCCCAAAGTGGAAGGGCGTAACAACCTTCAGCAATAAAGAAGGACGGGTCCTTAAAACCACCTTGTCCGGATAAATTGAAAGGAAAGGAGGTTTGGAAGAAAGGGTCTGGAGCTCACTCATTCTTCTGGCAGAGGTGATAGCAACCAGGAAAGCCATCTTGAGAGTAAGACGACGTAAGGGACAGTTACGAAGGGGCTCAAAGGGAGCGCACATCAGAAAAGTCAAGACAAGATTCAAGATCCACTGAGGCATTATGAAGGGCACAGGTGGGAACGTATGCCTAATGCCTTTGAGAAAACGGTTAACAACCGGGGACTTAAAAAGAGAAGGCTGATCTGGAAGCCGTAGAAAGGCTGGGCCGAAGAGAGAAGGAACAGAAGAACCTCTGAAAGAGGGGCAGAAAGGGGATCCACAGTCTTAGCTGTGCACCATGCCACAAATCTGTTCCACCTACAGGCGTACACCGTTTTGGTGGAGGGACGCCTGGCTGCCAGACTGACATCACAGACTTCGTGAGGATGATCGAAAGATGTCAACTGTCGCCTCTCAATCTCCAAGCATGGAGGTGAAGGCTGGACAGGTTCAGGTGGAGGACCGTCCCCTGCTGCTGCGACAGAAGATCCTCCCGAAGAGGCAGGCGGATCGGAGGATCGATGCTCATACTGAGTAGCTCGGGATACCAAACTCGTCGAGCCCAGTCTGGTGCCGCAAGGATGACTTGGGCCCGGTCACGCCTGACCTTCTTCAGCACTCTGGGCAGAAGTGGTATAGGCGGAAAGGCGTACAACAGACCTCAGCTCCACTAGAGACGAAAAGCGTCTCCGAGCGAGTGCCGCCTTGGAAACTCCAACGCGCAGAACTGATGACATTGTGCGTTCTCTTCCGTGGTGAATAGATCTAACCAAGGCTCTCCCCATAGCAGAAAGAGACCTTGCGCCACGTCCGAGTTGAGACGCCACTCGTGATCCACCATGCACCGGCGGCTGAGTTCGTCCGCCCTGGCGTTCAGAGAACCTGCCAGGTGTTGAACCACCAAGGTAATGCCTTGATGTTCTAGCCACGTCCACAGGAGCAGAGCCTCCTGACATAGGGTCCACGACTCCACCCCGCCCTGTTTATTGCAATACCACATGGAGGTGGTGTCCATGAACACCTGCACTATACTTCCCGGACAGAGGGAAGGAATGCCTTCAGTGCAAGCCGGATTGCCCGCAGCTCCAGAATGTTGATATGGAGCCGGAGACCAGAGGCCTCTGATCTCCGACCCTCCCATGTGGCCACCCCATCCCAGGAGGGACGCATCTATCACCACTGTGTGCTCCGGTTGGGGAAGGGAGAGGGATCTGCCACTGACCCAATCGCGATTCGTGAGCCACCACTTCAATTGTTGTGCAGCGCCCTCCGAGATCTGGACGAGATCGGACAGGTTGCCCTGATTCTGTGCCCACTGGAACTGCAGGTCCCACTGCAGAGCCCGCATATGCCATCTGGCATGCGTCACCAGCAGGATGCGGGAGGCCATCAGGCCCAGAAGCCGGAGGGTCATCCTGACAAACCAGAAATAGAGGCGGAAAGAGCGGAATCATAACCTGAATATGACGGACTCGCTGCTAGGGAGGAAAAACCCAAAACAGCGTCGAATCCAGAACCGCTCTGATGAAAGGGAGCTTCTGAGAGGGACTCGGGTGTGACTTTGGCACATTGATGGAGAACCCCAGCAAATGCAGGTCAGCGGCCGTCTGGAGATGGGAGACGACTGCCTGGGGCGAGCCTGCCTTCAACAGTCAGTCGTTGAGGCAGGGGAAGACTGACACCCCTAACCTGCGCAGTTGAGCTGCGACCACCGCCATTACTTTCGTGAACACCAGAGGGGCGCTGGTAAGGCCAAAAGGGAGCGCGGCAAACTGAAAATGCTCCTGGCCTACCATGAACCGCAGGTAACACCGGTGGGCCGTCAGGACGGGGATGTGAAAATAAGCGTCCTGCGCTACCATCCAGTCTCCAGGGTGCAGGGCAGTCAGGACCTGAGCCAGGGTCAGCATCTTGAACTTCTCCTTCCAGAGGAAGCGATTGACGTCCCGGAGGTCCAAGATGGGGCGCAGGCCCCCCTTGTCCTTCTTGGGGACCAGAAAGTAGTGGGAATAACAACCAATCCCTACTTCCTGGTCGGGAACAAATCAATGACCCCCTTGGCCAGGAGGGCTGTGACTTCCTGACGGAGAAGATCCAAATGATCCCCCGACATGTGGTGGCACCGAGGTGGTGTGGCTGGAGGGGAGGACAGAAAGGGGAGCAAGTAAACTTGGCAGATTATCTGCAGCACCCACTTGTCGGATGTGATTTCGTGCCAGTGGCGGAGGTGGTGACGGACCCTGCCTCCTACCAGCGATGGGTGCCCCTGAAGCTCAGATTAGGAAGGCTTGGAGGTGGAAGCAGCGGGTGTGAAGGTGGACTGACCCGCACCGCTGGGTACCAGACCCGCCCCTGCGGAAGCCACAGCCACGCTGAGACAGGTTCGGTGCAGGCTTTGTGGAGGAGCGTGCCTGGGCGCCTTTACCTTGGCCACGAAAGGAACGAAACCCAGGCGTGGCAGGGCTCCCTGTGTAGAGACCCAAGGACTTAGCCGTTGCCGGCAAGTCTTTAAAGCGCTCCAGGGCACTGTCCGCCTTGTCGCCAAAGAGGCGAGAGCTATTAAAGGGCATGTCCATGAGCGAGCTCTGGACATCAAGCGAGAACCCGGTAGACCGCAACCAGGCATGGCGCCGCAACGCCACAGTCTTGGAAATCGCCCTGCCGAAGGAATCAGCCGAATCCAGACCACACCTGATGGCAAACTTCGCCGCCTCCTTGCCATTCGCAATCGCTTGGGAAAGGACGTCCTGTTCCTCTTCAGAACACTGAGGCAGGACCTCTGCAACCGTATCCCACACGGCGTGGGAGTAACGGCCCAATAAGCAGGTGGTATTAACCGGCCGCAACCCCAAGCTGGCCAAGGAGAACAATCTCTTGTCTTATTGGTCCAGCTTCTTAGAGTCCTTATCCGGCGGAGCCATGGAAAAAGGCACTCTGCAACGTCGAGGCCTGAATGACCAGGCTCACAGGTGTGGGGTAAATTGTCAAGAAGGCAGAGTTACCAGGCGCCGGGCGATGACGCCTAGCGACACTCTTATCCACCGGTGCCTCCGAGGCCGGCCGCAACCAAGTGCCTAAGAAGACTTCGGTAATGGCCTCTTTGAAAGGGATCAGCGGTTCCGACGATGTAGACGCCATCTGGTGCACCTCCGTAAGGAGGTTGGTCTTAAGGGTCACCGTAGGGAGGTTGAGATGGAGAGCCTCCGCAGCTCGACAGCACCATAGTGTAGGAAGCGAGCTCCTCCATAGTAGGCGGAGGGGACACAAACCTCGGGTCAGATGACACATCAAGTTTACCCGCATCTTGAAGGTCATCCACCCAATCCTGCTCGGAGTCACACTGCCGCGCAAGGGGGTCTCGGATCCGCCCCAGTCCTCATCCGGCTCTGGAGTAGAAGAAGCCTGCCGCAACGGCAGGACCAGAGATGGAGAGGGGACCAGTGGCGCCGGGAATGGCGCTGGCCGGGGCCGAAAAGGAGCCGCATCCCAATGTAGATCCCAGGTTGGAATGAAATGGTCCAACAACAGGGGCAGGGGCGGGATAAACTGAACCCAGTACGGCACCTATGGCGGCGCTGGGCCGGAGCCAGCTGTGCTGCACCTTGTGGCGCCGGAGCCGAGGGCGCTGGATCCATTGGGGCCGGTGCCAGAGGTGGTGCCGCCAGGCCAACAGGATCTGGACACGGGACCGCGCGGCAAGCAGGTGCGCCGGCGGGAGCCCGAGGCCCAAATAGGCAGTCCATGGCAGCAAGAAACTCTTTCATCTGTTCGGGAGTCACCGACGGACCTGGTATAGCGGGTAGGCCGCTGGACTCCCAGACTCCGGAGGAGCCGCAGGGGCCGAGCCCCGGTCCCCCTTGTACGCCTTTGAGGAGCGACGGGGGGTCGTCGGAGAGCGAACACGCTTCTTCGATGACTTCTTATGGCGTTGCTTACCGGAATCTGAAGGGGAAGACTTAGAGCCCGAGGAGCGACGGCTTTGGTCATGCGAGCGGTCCCGCGAACAGCCCCTAGACCTGGAATGGCGGTGAGAGGAGTGCCAGACCTCCAGGAACTTCCTGCAGTGCTCCCACAAGGCCTTCAGAGCTATGGCACGGCAGTCCCGACAGTCCCTGGAGTCATGGTCGGACTCCAGGCAGTAGAGGCAAACATCATGGGGTCTGCCACCAACATACAGCGGTACAAAAGGGGGGTGGTGATGGGCTGAGCATCTGAATCAATCAAACACTCACACCCAGTCAAAAGATCTGGGTTTAATCCATCACCGTTCTTTAGCCCACTCTGCCACCCCAGTTCAGACATGGCTATATGTCAATCAGTCTGACCCTGTGCCTCATGGGAACAGTCCAGCCCGAACTGCCAAGCCATGTCTTCCCTGGACCGGAAACAAGCTTCCAAGGACCGGTTTCTGGCATTCCAGCCGTCTTCAGCCCGGCTTGCTTGAATCCAGTGGCAAAGTGAGCAAGGGACTCACGTCTGAGCATACCCTGCCACACTTATGGCGGCCAAAAGCGGTACAAAAGGGGGGTGGTGATGGACGGAGCATCTGAATCAATCAAACACTCAAACCCAGTCAAAAGATCTGGGTTTAATCCATCACCGTTCTTTAGCCCACTCTGCCACCCCAGTTCAGACATGGCTATATGCAAATCAGTCTGACCCTGTGCCTCATGGGAACAGTCCAGCCCGAACTGCCAAGCCATGTCTTCCCTGGACCGGAAACAAGCTTCCAAGGACCGGTTTCTGGCATTCCAGCCGTCTTCAGCCCGGCTTGCTTGATTCCAGTGGCAAAGTGAGCAAGGGACTCACGTCTGAGCATACCCTGCCACACTTATGGCGGCCAAAAGCGGTACAAAAGGGGGGTGGTGATGGACGGAGCATCTGAATCAATCAAACACTCACACCCAGTCAAAAGATCTGGGTTTAATCCATCACCGTTCTTTAGCCCACTCTGCCACCCCAGTTCAGACATGGCTATATGCAAATCAGTCTGACCCTGTGCCTCATGGGAACAGTCCAGCCCGAACTGCCAAGCCATGTCTTCCCTGGACCGGAAACAAGCTTCCAAGGACCGGTTTCTGGCATTCCAGCCGTCTTCAGCCCGGCTTGCTTGATTCCAGTGGCAAAGTGAGCAAGGGACTCACGTCTGAGCATACCCTGCCACACTTATGGCGGCCAAAAGCGGTACAAAAGGGGGGTGGTGATGGACGGAGCATCTGAATCAATCAAACACTCACACCCAGTCAAAAGATCTGGGTTTAATCCATCACCGTTCTTTAGCCCACTCTGCCACCCCAGTTCAGACATGGCTATATGCAAATCAGTCTGACCCTGTGCCTCATGGGAACAGTCCAGCCCGAACTGCCAAGCCATGTCTTCGCTGGACCGGAAACAAGCTTCCGAGGACCGGTTTCTGGCATTCCAGCCGTCTTCAGCCCGGCTTGCTTGAATCCAATGGCAAAGTGAGCAAGGGACTCATGTCTGAGCATACCCTGCCACACTTATGGCGGCCAAAAGCGGTACAAAAGGGGGGTGGTGATGGACAGAGCATCTGAATCAATCAAACACTCACACCCAGTCAAAAGATCTGGGTTTAATCCATCACCGTTCTTTAGCCCACTCTGCCACCCCAGTTCAGACATGGCTATATGCAAATCAGTCTGACCCTGTGCCTCATGGGAACAGTCCAGCCCGAACTGCCAAACCATGTCTTCCTTGGACCGGGCTGGGTATGCTCAGACGTGAGTCCCAGGCTCTCCACACCACTGGAGTCAAGCTATCCAGGCTGAAGAAGGCTGATAGCCAGAAACCGGTCCTTGGATGCTTGATTCCGGTCTAGGAAAGACATGGCTTGGTAGTTCGGGCTGGACTGTTCCCATGAGGCACAGGGTCAAGGCTGATTTGCATATAGCCATTGTCTGACCTAGGGTGGTGTGGAGTGCAAAACAACGATGGATTTAGGCCCAGATCTTTGTACTGGGGTGAATGTAAGACATTGTTCTACATTCTGTCCATCAACTGTGTTTTTTGCAATTTTCTCCTCGAGTGGGCTGGGTATGCTCAGACGTGAGTCCCAGGCTCTCCACACCACTGGAGTCAAGCTATCCAGGCTGAAGAAGGCTGATAGCCAGAAACCGGTCCTTGGATGCTTGATTCCGGTCTAGGAAAGACATGGCTTGGTAGTTCGGGCTGGACTTTTCCCATGAGGCACAGGGTCAAGGCTGATTTGCATATAGCCATTGTCTGACCTAGGGTGGTGTGGAGTGCAAAAAAACGATGGATTTAGGCCCAGATCTTTGTACTGGGGTGAATGTAAGACATTGTTCTACATTCTGTCCATCAACTGTGTTTTTTGCACAAACATATACAGCGGCACGACCCACAAGACAATGCAGGGCATCCCTACGTGCACCAGGAGACAAGAGAAGGAGACAAAAGTCTCAAAAAAGTGGTCAAAAAATGACAGAGGTATGTGCTCTCAGCGCGGAAAAAGAACTGATGTTCAGCGCGCATGGGTGCCGCCTAAGTAGCTTCCGTGAAGTCATCCCAAGGCTTACGACGCCAGTGATGGACGTGGAGCCGCACGACGCCGCCTACTGGCGCGCAGGGGTGCTACTCAGCAGAAAAAATTTCCAGATCCAGTCTGACGCCTGGGGAATATTCTAAGGTAAGGAATCTATTACCAACGTGTCTCTTTCAGATACAGAGGATCAAATTGGATGAGCTGGTATTTGCACATTTCCCCGTTGAGGCACAATATTTTGCACATTCTGGGCAAGGGGTGTGTTAGGCTGGTGAACAGCTGGACCTTGTTGTGCTTGCCCCAGTAAGGGTTGGGCAGGTAGAACAGCAGGGACTGGGACTGGCGCTTGAGGGGCAAGGGGTGGGGGACCATTTAATAATGAATCTAATACTTCATCTTTACCTTCTGTTTGAGCTACAAACCTTGTGGTAGTGGACATGCAAAACTCTATCAATGCAGTCTAGTGATTCCTGTTGCTTGTGCCTTTGCCTTTGGCATGACCGTCTTCCCTTGCTCTTTTTCTCTATCTTTCAGTTGTTTGACAGCTAATGTGGTGGCATGTTTTTCCCACTTCTGAAACTTTCCTACATTGCCTGTCTCACATTTTTCTTAAAAAAGCATTGTTGCAAATACTGTATCTTTTTTAAATCAAAAGAGCCGCCCAGCGGCCATCTCAAATCTTCATTCTCTTTTGTATATTTATGCCAAAGATTATTCCAAAGGTTCACCCCAGCTCCAAATTTCACTATCATTCTCCAAGCTGGGCTCCCTTCCATAAAGGATTGGAGTGACTCCTGAATAAAGGGTGTCCAAAACAATTAGAAATGCATTCCCTTACTTTGCTCATTGTCCCCTAAATTTAGAGACCCTCACTAAATGAGTAAATGAATAACTCCAATCTCTCAAAATGACAATTGTCTATTCAATTCAATCAATTGCGCAAACATGCATTCAGAACAACCGTACCAGACTAATGTGGGGGCGTTTGTCTCTCCACACTTAGACAAATGTGTCAGTCTGCCATCAACCCGATTTGGGACCTCAGCCGGGGAAATCCTGTTTCTTAGGGACACCGGTTTGAAACGTCAGATGGCAGCTGTGAGAAACTTGTCTCTCTTGTTTATTGGGCCCCGCAAACAATCAGTCTCAGGTCGGGCGCTTCAGACTCAAGAGCTGTTGGATGTTCCACCAGAGTCACCATCTGCGTAAAGTGCATCGCTTTATTCCTGGTCAACATCTCTCCGACTCTCTGCACTCCAATTGAAGGTGAACAGAGGCGAGCTTAATTCTTAAGCCATTTATTACACTTAAGTGGGTACAATGTACACAGCTCTCAGATGGCATGTTTAGACGGAACAAGGATCAACTTTTACTCTGCCATATTTATACACAACTCAAAGCAGAGCTTATGTGACTTAATAAAAAACTGCTTCGCAGTGGAAATTCCTTGTATCAGCTCGAGGTCAGTTAAAAATTTGCATCTCACAGATAAGAATTGAGTATCAGTGGAAAGACCTTCTAATTATGTGGTCTATCAGCTACATGTCATAAAAAGTAAAGTAAATCAGAGGACAATGGTCATCTTCCAGTATGTCAGGAGAGTTGCACAAGTGAATAAAGTCTAACTGCTGACTAAAACAAACTTAGGAGCAAACAAGCTTTTCTTGCGAAGGGGAGTTTATTTTTAGTTGAACGACATTCCTAGGCCTATTATATGAAATGAATGTACTTTTAGTTCACTCTATAATCCAATTCCTAAAATTAATATCATGAGCGGTGGAGGTCTGAGTGGTGGAAAAACCCAAAATAATCCCCTGACGAAACGCTTAACGATTCTATATGGGCATAATGAAGGTAAGGTAGATCTCCTAAAGCGGGAGATAGCTAGGTGGACCTTAAAGGAGGCATGAGCCAACCCTGATTTCGCCAAGCGCATTAGAGAAGAGAGAATCTCTTGAGGTGAAGAGAAAGTATCCACATTAGCTTGTTAGCATCAAATATAAAAAAAACACTTCCACTTCAGCCAATAGGTCGTCTTAGTACTGTCCACTTGAGTGTTGGGCAGAGTTTCCCTGTAATCCGATAATAGGTTCAGATGGGCAAACTCATTGTGGTCAGGAGCTAAGACAATAAACGGAGAGATGTGGGATCCACATGAAACACCAGGCCCTGGGACATTGTTTAAAGAGATGGAATCAGTTTCAAGAGAATGTGATGCTTCTCCGAGAGTAGGAGGAGTTCCATAAACCAATGTTGGTGTGCCCCTTAGGGAGCTATGAGGATCAGCCTCCAGGGCACGGCTTTCATTGTCATGAGCAGCCTTGGTAGGAGAGGAATTGGAGAAAAGGCGTAGGCAAAGATGCCTGATCATGCCATTGAAAATACAATACCCCATGATCCCTGATGGTGATGCCAGCTTGTGAAGAACTGGCCTTTCTTGAGCTGGGGGGTCGCAAAAAGATTGAGACTCCGTTTGCCCCACTGGAGGAAGATGCGGTTAAGAGTGGCTTGATCCAGCTCCCATTCGTGACACAACTTTAGTCTGCTTTGAGTGTCTGCTGTGTTGTTCTGGTTGCCAGGAAGACCTTCTACCTTTAGGGACTCTTGGTTGGAAATTGCTCATTCCCAGATGCACTGTGCGTCTTGGGAGAGGAGGCGTAATCTTGTGCGGCCTGGTGGGTGATGTAGTGCATTGTGGTGATGTAGTCCATCCGAATGAGCACCGCTGAGTTTTTTAATCTCAGAAGGAAAGCTTGTAAGGGGCAGATGGACTGCCTTGAGCTCCAACAAGTTGATGTAAAGAAGGCAATGCAGCTTTTGCCACTGACTTGCAAATCTTGAAGGAAAGCTCCCCATCTGTTGCAGTGGGATTAGAAAGGAGACACCAACTGAAACATTCTTTCATTGTATCTGCCATGAGATGGCTTTGACCATGGTTGGTGTGATGTGGAGTAGATCGTCGAAAGATTCTTTGCTTGTAGCCACTGCTTGTCCAGTTACTCTTTGAGAGGACGCATCCTTAGCCAGCAGAATGGAACAAGAGGGAATCAAGAAGATGACATCCCCAAGAGGGATTTTTAAATTTTTAACAGCAAACTGAAAGACCACCTACTTTGGGTAAATTCTGATAGCGAGATCAGTTTTAATTGCCTCTCAACAGATGGAAATACTCTGTTGAGAGTACCTGCTAGCATTGCTCCTTGGAAGGTAAGAGTCTTTGAATGATGAAAGACTGACCTTTCTGGATTCAGGGTAAGGCCTATTTCCCTGAACAGTGCTGTCCAGGCTGCTGTAGATGCATTAGCTGCGTACATGGAGGGTGCCTTGACCAACCAATTGCCCATATAAGGGAGCACTTGTCTTTGTTTTCTTAGAAAGACTGCCAGGGGTTCCAAGCAATTTGTGAATATCCTAGGGACAGTAGGAGGCCAAAAAGGGAGGACTCTGAATTGATAATAGCTCTTAGCTATTGTGAACTCCATCCACTCCGGATCACCGAACGACCCCTGCCCTCACCACGTCTTCAACAAGGCCGACGCTGTCATCGCACCCCACCTGCGAGACATCATCAACACCTCCTTCGACACCGCCATCTTCCCTGAAAGCTGGAAACACGCCGAACTCAGCGCTCTACTCAAGAAACCAACAGCGGACCCCACCGACCTCAAGAATTACCGCCCCATCTCGCTTCTCCCGTTTCCAGCCAAAGTCATCGAGAAGACCGTCAACAAGCAGATGGCCGCCTTCCTCGAGACGAATGGGTCCCTCGACCCCTCACAGTCCGGCTTCCGAGCCAATCACAGCACCGAGACCGCCCTCATCGCCGCCACCGATGACATCCGAGCCCTGATGGACAACGGAGAAACAGCGGCCCTCATCCTCCTAGACCTCTCCGCGGCATTCGACACTGTCTGCCACCGCACCCTAGTACAGCGCCTCAGCAACGTCGGAATCCAGGACAAGGCGCTGGATTGGATCATCTCCTTCCTCGACGGAAGAACACAGAGAGTCCGCCTACCACCGTACAAGTCAGAGGCCTCCGAAGTCATCTGCGGCGTCCCCCAAGGATCATCCCTGAGCCTACCCTCTTCAACGTCTACATGAGCCCCCTCGCGGCCATCGTACGCAAACACCACCTCAGCATAATCTCCTACGCCGACGACACCCAGCTGATCCTCTCCCTGACCAACGACCCCGCCGCCGCCAGAGCCAACCTGCACGAAGGGATGAAAGAGGTAGCCGAGTGGATGACGACCAGCCGCCTGAAACTGAACTCGGACAAGACGGAGGTCCTCATCCTGGGCTCCTCACCCTCCGCCCGGGACGACTCCTGGTGGCCTCCCGCCCTGGGCACCGCACCCAAACCGACAGACCATGCACGAAACCTGGGCTTCATCCTGGACTCCTCCCTCTCCATGACCAGGCAAGTCAACAGCGTCTCCTCGGCGTGCTTCAACATCCTACGCATGCTACGGAAGATCTTCTGGTGGATCCCCACAGAGACCAGGAAGACCGTCACCCAGGCCCTCGTCACCAGCCGACTGGACTACGGCAACGCCCTCTACGCCGGGACCACCGCCAAGCTCCAGAAGAGACTCCAGCGGATCCAAAACGCCTCAGCCAGACTCATCCTCGACATCCCACGATCCAGCCACATCTCCGGACATCTGAGAGACCTTCACTGGCTCCCCGTCAACAAGAGAATCACCTTCCGCCTCCTCACCCACGCACACAAAGCCCTACACGACCAAGGCCCGAGCTACCTCAACAGCCGAGTCAACTTCTACGCTCCCAAACGCCACCTCCGATCAGCCAACCACGCCCTCGCCGCCGTCCCCCGCATCCGAAGAGCGACTACAGGAGGAAGGTCCTTCTCCTACCTGGCCGCCAAGACCTGGAACTCCCTCCCGTCTGACCTGCGCCTGACCCAAGACCACCTCTCCTTCAGGAAGAAGCTGAAGACCTGGCTGTTCGAGCAGTAGCGGCACCCCCCCCCCCCAGCGCCTTGAGACCCTACGGGTATGTAGCGCGCTTTATAAGTGTCACTGATTGATTGATTGAACCGAAAGAACTTCTTGTGAGATGGGTGTATGGGGCTATGGAAATAAGTGTCCTGCAGGTCAGGGGTGGACATGTAATCTCCTGAGTTCAAGAGCAACAGAATCTCCTGCCAGGAGACCATGCAGAAGGACTGTTTCTTCATGTATGTGTTGAGATTCCGCTAGTCTAGAATAGGTAGTCATTGCCTGAACCTTTTGTGGACCAAAAAGAAACGGGAATAGAATCCTCTCCCTCGTTGTGATGCAGAAACTGGTTCTATTGCTCCTCCCTCCAGCATTGGAAGGACCTCTAAACGGAGAAGGTGGCGATGTTTTGGAACAGATGGTTGAGGTGGAGTGGGAGGTGGAATGTGAAGAAATTCTAGAGTATGCCCAAATTGAATAAGGTTGATAACCCATTGGTCCGTAGTTATAGCCTGCCAGCGATGAAGGTATTTAGATATTTCGCCCCCCTAACTGGGTTGAGGAATGAGGACTAGCCGGAGTATGTTGGTGGTCACTGGCGACCAGCTGAGTCTGGTGTCTGACCTCCTGCTCTACATCTTGCAGAAGACCGGTTGTAAGTCTCTGGTGGTGGCTGTCATTGAGAAAACTGGCGACAATAGAGCTGAGATAAGGAGGAGTAAGCAGGGTACCGATTTTGCTGGTAACCTCCCCTGTAAGATGGAAGGCCTCCCCCCAGGGCACCTCAAAAAGGCACCTAATGAAATTGAGGCATCACCATCGAATTATCCATTTTGGTAACCGCCTTAATAGCTTGAAGTGTCTCATTGACGTGTTTGCCGAAAAGGACTTCTCCATCAAAAGTAAGGTTGAGAATTTTGTTTTGGACTTCAGGGCAGAACGATATAGCTCTAAGCCAGCCCTGGTGGTATAATATGGCTGCACTAGCCAGCAGTCTAAAGGCAATGTTGGCAATGCCCATCGCACAGTCAATTACCTCTGACGGCGTGCGCTCTCCTTCCTGGTGGATCTTTTTAGTCTCTGATTTACTCTAGTCAGGTCGTTGATCCAGGAACAGGGCAAGATCCGAGCACATCTGGCTGTCATATCCCCAAAGAATCACAAGAGAAGCTGCTGCCCTAACAGGGAGTATCAACATGGAGAACCTTTTACCAACATTGTCAAGGCACCTGCCTTCTCTGTCTGGCAGTGCTGTGATCGTGTGGACTGGTTCTTTGACCTGCATTGTGCTGCTGTGAGATGACTGAGTCAGGCTTTGGTTGACAGGTCAGACAAACAGTAGCGTCGTCTGGAGCCTTGTACTTTTTCTCCAGATGGGGGAAGACCACAGTTACTGTGGCCGGAGTTTTCATGACTCAAGCCCTCCTTCCAGATGCAACTCACAATGGGCTTAGCTCTTAGGGTTTTCCTAAATGGTTCCTTAAAATCGTAAAGTAGCAGTCTGCTCGCACAGAAAGCATAGGTAAGTAGAACCGCTTCGCTTCTAGCTCTAGTAAATTGTGGAACCCACCAATATCCTCGGGTGGAGAATCAACAGGGGTTGGAGATGGAGATTATGTGGAAATTAGATAATCATCCCATTCTTGGTGTGGGTCACGGAGCTCACGCTCCTCATGGTAGTCATCAAAAGTCACAGGATCATGAAGCAAAGCAGCCTGCTGTGAATGGCGTATAGAAGAAGGTAGCAAGAGTGGATTTTGCTGTGGAGTAGATGAAATGATGAACAGCGCTGGCGGAGTGGCTGGCGCTGTAGGAGCAGAAGCTGGAGGGAAACATTTCCTATAGTCCGACAACATAAATTGCAAGTCAGTGAGTAGTGCGGAGGGCATGCAAACCATTTTCTTCGGATACTGCTGTTGACATTGGTCCTGAGGGACATAGTAGCACTGACCTTCATACTCTGCATCATCATAACTGTCCTCTTGGCACATTACATGCAGCTCGGACGTGCTGTGCATATATCAGTAAGGTCTATCATCATCATCCGAGATTGCTCCTCCAACAATTGTGTTGGAACCAAAGGTGACAACTTACTAGGACAGGTGTTGAAGTACTGGGTTTTTAAGAACCCAGCGGTGCCAGGGAACACACCCTAAGACTTCGAGTCCTTCCTGTCCCAGACTATTGAAAAACAGAGTCTTCTAGGTGAAGTCAAAGATCGAATTTATTGGCTGCAGCCAGTAACAGGTATCCTAGAAGTACAACACGGTGTATATTCTCAGGAGACTGCTGAAACTTACAAAGCCAGCCTTCTCTTTTTATACAGAATATTATGCTTCAGGCAAACATTCCTTGTTTTACAGTTGACCATTCACATATTTTCACTACAATGAAAAAGCAGCATCATGATGACAAGCTTATTTTCAGTTTGTCCAACCCACAGTAAATCACCCGGCAAGGCCCAACATTTTCATCAGATATCGACGGACCCCTAATAAATTTGGGCACCTCCTCCTCGTAAAGCAGGTCATAAAGTAAGGAACAGAGACAGGTGTGTGTAAGATTAGGCGTGGTTTGTGTGCGATGAAAGGTTTATGGCATGTTGTGCCTTGATACTAATCTTGATCGGCCACTGGGAGAGGAACTGACCGAACAGGTTTGGCCCCGGGCAGTGGAGTCAGCTTGCCCAGGTCGTGCAGAAGTCAGCAAAGGTGTGCGTGTCCTTCAGACTGGTTTTTGGCCTTAGTCACCGGCCTATGTGAGGGCAATCACAAAATGGCTGCCGTATACAAAATGGAACCTGAGGGTTCAGGACGGAATCTCGAATTAAAGGGTGATTTCGTCACTCGAATATGCCGAAAATGCTTGTGTATGATATACTAGTCATTCTCGGTCTGCTGGTATCAAAATCGTCATGATACGACGATGTTTATGGCACGGGTCCAGAATTTTCAGTACCACAGCCCCTCCTTTTGCCCTTACATAGGCAATAACCTATACTCATGCTAATCTGAGTCCAGGTCTATATTCATAAAGTCATTGAGATGTTGCTGTAGCATCATCCTATTACTTAGCTCGTCCCTCGGTACAGGTTTCCTTACACACGATGTAGCACAGAGGCCACATATAGCAGGAGCACACTGTACGCACAGACAGAACAGGAAAAGAATGGCTAAGATCATCCCAATGACCATCAGAATCTTCCATCCCCAGGCTGATAACAGTTCCCAGAACCACCCTATCAACGACCAATCTCCTTTATCCATATGAATGGATTCAGAGATCTTATGTAGTTTGGAGACGGCCTGGTACACTGTTGGAGCGTTATCTGGAATGAAAACACAGCAACTCGACTGGATCACTTTACATACCCCACCTCGGTCTGCAAGTATGACGTCTAACGCGACCCTGTTTTGAAGGGTCATAAGACGATCCGACTGGAGCTCAGCAGTCAAGTTACTAAGGGCACCGGCAGTAACAACTACGGTGGATTCAACCACTCTCGTCAATTGCCTTATGTTCCTGCTGTTAACCATAGGTCCCCAAAACGGCAGAAAACCCTTAAAGAAGTCTCCAAATTCTTGTCCTGCAGTGTCTTCTTTACTGAAGACACCTCTAACTATCCTTGTCTTATGGTAATCTGCCGCAGCTGTGTAGGTGGGAGGCAACAGGAATGAAACAAAACATGTGCCCGAGAAGTCAAGGGGCAACCATGTGTAGGCTCTATCATGACAGATGAAATAGGTACCCTTAGCTGCTAGGAACGAAGGGGAAGTCTGAGATGCAAAGACATAAGTTTCCGTGCAGATACTTTTTCCTAACTGAGCTCTCCGATTCTTGCCATTACCTTGCAGACATAGGTGGCCCTGATGGGGTACAATCCAAATCGGGGAGGATCTCTTAGCTCGCTGTTTTTCACTCAGAGTAACTCCATATCCGGTCACGTTCCATCCAATATATGCTTGTGTCTCATCTCTCGGGATAGTCTCATAGGAAGTATCTTCCCTAATCATATCTACTATACCCTTAACTAGGGTGCATCTAGAAACAGTGTCCTGATTGGTAATTATGTATAGGCAGTTACTTGTGCATGCATACAGCATTACTCAAAGGGGAAAGAAGGAGAACCCACATTCATTTGGAACAAGATAGTTAATCATCTTTATGTCACATAAGTTATGGTCGAAAAATTATACAGTTAAGTACAGCACTGCATAAATAAATTGAAGACAACCACAAAAACTTGGTGCTTAAAGGTGATCGTGATGAAGGTGGCGACGCAAGTGGAAAAGGTGAACAGCAAAAACGGCGCACTGTGACGAAGTGCAAATTATTTACAGTGAGTGGCTCGAGGGTAAGTGACAGAGTTCAGAATCAGCTTGAGGGCACTGACTGAAGCTGTGCTTTAATCGCTGTCAGGGAAGGCCAGATCGTCTGTTTGACCTGGCGTGTGATCACAAGAGTGAATCGGCGTGTGGTCTCACGAGTAAATCGCGGCGTTATGAAGCTGATTCTGAATTGCCTCACCCTGGTGAACCAGATGACTTCATAGGCGGCCCCACCTGACGTATGAGATACTCCAATTAAGTATGGGCTAGCCATATGCACGGAATTATAGCAAGCACGCCCCAACTTAGACAACCCAGTCCTGATGACGATCCAAACTTACACGGATCGAAACGCCGTCGACCTAACAGCACATTCATAGGCGTACTCCTTTTCTGTGGCTCAACAAACAATTTAAAAATCTTATGTACTGTGATATCACTCTGTCACTTACCCTCGAGCCACTCACTGTAAATAATTTGCACTTCGTCACAGTGCGCCGTTTTTGCTGTTCACCTTTTCCACTTGCGTCGCCACCTTCATCACTATCACCTTTAAGCACCAAGTTTTTTGTGGTTGTCTTCAATTTATTTATGCAGTGCTGTACTTAACTGTATAATTTTTCGACCATAACTTATGTGACATAAAGATGATTAACTATCTTGTTCCAAATGAATGTGGGTTCTCCTTCTTTCCCCTTTGAGTAATGCTGTATGCATGCCCAAGTAACTGCCTATACATAATTACCAATCAGGACACTGTTTCTAGATGCACTTTACCTACCCAGTCCTGAACTGGTCTATGGGTTACACTCCTGTAAACTTTACAACAATACCCTTAACTAGAGCACTATTCTTTGGATTATCTTTTTCAGAACGTAGGGGGTGGACTTCATGTGCATAAATGAACATCGTTCTGTATGCCCACACAGAACCATTATGGCTGAAAGGCAGGACCAGGTAAGGGATACCTTTATCAGTAGTGTGAGGCATAAGACCACACACCCAGCAGTTAGTCGTGTTCACTACTAATTGGTGTTGGTGCAAAAAGTTGAACAAAGGAGTTATTAATAAACTCTAGTCTCCTAACGGACTCATGTTCAGGTAAAGGGTGAAAAGAATGTGAGGAAACAGTAGGGGGAGGAGGTATGGGCTGTGTAGTGGGTGCAAAGGTCACTCGAAAAGAGAATAAAACATATCCTATTAAAAACATCATTACACTGACCAACATAAAAATGCCTAATATCAAAAAGCTTTTCTTGGTCATCATTCTACATATCTTAGCTTTAAAGTTCATCTCTATGGCAGGTCTCTCCATCTCGAAAAACTCCATCCTCTCTAATTTCTGCTCACGATGGTAGGGTGTTCTATGCTAAGGAATGCTTCTGTCAGTCCAGGGCAACTCCCTTAGACCAACCAGAACCGTCGACCTAACGTCTTCGGCTGCACTCCAAAGACTTCGGCAACCGCGACCCTACAGCTGAACCCGGATGGTGGTTCAAAAAACAAAAATAAAAAGTTTCTCAGATGAGAGAGCTGCACTTTCAAAAATAGCAAAGTAAAGGTTTTATTTGTCCATAGTTCTCGGCCTCAGGTTATAGCGTCTTTTTCCAGGTAATGTCTGGTCTTGGAAAAAGGGTTCAGGCTCTGCAGTGTTCAATCGGATTGACAGTGGCACAGCCTCTTGCAAAATATTGTCACTTTCACTTTCAGAAATTGTTCCTTTTACACGTGCATCGCTGAAAGGCAGAAAACGGGGCACAGTCTCAGTCTCAACAATACCCTCCTGGACCCACCGGTCGTACGGCAGAGGCAAAGGAACCCTCTTGCAGTGTACGCCGTGGATCCAGTTTTTCTTTCCTTCCACTCGAACGGCTGATCTCGTTGAGAGAAGAACTAGGTGGGGGCCGGTCCAACGGGGCTGGTCATTCTTTGTCCGCTGAAAATTCTTGACCAGCACCCAGGATCCAGGAGTAATAGGATGTCCTGGAGCTTCAGAGACCTGAGGCAGAGTATCGTGAACCTGTTGGTGTAAAACACGCAATTTAGCCGTGAATTCATACAAATAATCAAGCAGTACAGGGTGTTCGATCTCACTGAATTTTGTCGGCCTAGGCACTCCCCATATGTTGGCCGGACGGCCGAACACAATTTCATAGGGACTAAGTCCCACTCGCGAATGCACAGTCATTCTGCTTGATAGGAGTGCTAAAGGCAGAGAGTCAGGCCATTTAAGACCAGAGCTCGCTTGGATTTTGGCCAATTTTAGTTTTAGCGTGCCATTATAGCACTCTACTAGTCCAGCTGATTGGGGGTGATTTGCAGCGTGGAATTTTTGCTGGATACCTAGCCCTTCACATACTTTCTTCATCACTCGACCCACAAATTTACTTCCATTGTCACTCCAGACCATTCCAAACCTAGGGAAGAACTCTTTGACAAGGGCTTTGGCTGTGGACATGGCAGTGTTGTCCTTCAGGGGATATGCTTCTACCCATCTTGAAAAGGAACAAACAACAACGAGTACGTATTTCAGATTGTTGCACCTTTTCATGTGGATGAAATCTAGCTGCAAAACCTCGAACGGGTACGTTGGAGGCGCAAAATGACCAGCTGGAGTTGGGGTTCCCCTACCAGGATTGTATTTCAAGCACACCATGCAATTCTTGACCACATTCTCTGCACACTTAGGAATTCTAGCATTCTGCCATACTGGAGCCAACAACTTACAAATCCCTTTCACACTGATGTGAGCCATTCCATGGGCCATTGTAACCACTGCAAGCACATATGTATCGGGTAATAACCATCGCTGATGTTCTGACAATTCAATCCAACAACCATTTGCATCCAATTTACCCGTACTCTCTCTCCACACACTCAACTCTTTCTCTGTAGCTTCAGCTTGAATAGATTTCACACTATCGTATCCTCACACATTCCAATGTCACCAACCCATCTCGCAGGGCCTGCAACATACATTCGGCTCATCACATCCCTCGCTGTTTCTTTTGCGACTTCATCAGCAAATGCATTTACACGACCAACATCATCAGTCACCTTCTTGTGTGCACTGCATTTTACAATCGCAACCTGCAAGGGCAACGTAAGTGACTCGAGAAGCTCATTCACCAACTGACCATGCTGAATCATGGCTCCATGCGAAGTCAGGAACCCACGTTCTTTCCACAATCGTCCAAAACTATGGGCCACACCAAATGCATACTGGCTGTCAGTATATATAGTCACTTTCATTCCTTTTGACAACACACACGCTCTTGTAAGTGCAATCAACTCTGCTGCTTGAGCTGAATTATGTGGGATACGTGCAGCTTCAACAATCGTTTGCAAAGTCGTAACAGCATATGCCGCAGTCGTATCACCATTCGGAAGCTTGAAGCATGAACCGTCCACCCATAAGGTACCATCACACTCCACAAGAGGAGTGTCTCTGAGGTCTACTCTCCCTTTCGTTTCTTCCTCTGTTTGAAGAAAACAATCATGCTGTTCAAAAACATCTGTTTCTGCTACAATCGGCAACAACGTAGCTGGATTCAACGTGTTGCATCTTTTTATGTGCACATGACTCGCTAAAAGTGTCAACTCGTAACCTGACAATTGAGCACTAGTTAAGTGCTGTGTCTTGGTCCTGTTTAACAAAATGTCCACTGCATGTGGAACCATTACAATCAACATATTATTCATCACTAACCCAGCAGACTGCCGAATAGAAACAGCTGCTGCGGCTCTCAAACAACTCGGCAACGCTCTGGCTACCGGATCCAAAGTCGACGAAAAATACGCGCATGGACCTTGCTTGTCCCCAAAGGACTGTGTCAGCACTGACAATGCACAACCTTCTTTCTCATGGACATACAGTGTAAAAGGCTTACTGTAGTCGGGGGTACCCAACACAGGAACCGAACACAATGCATCACGCAATTCGGAAAAACTTTTCAGACAATCTTCAGACCATGGAAGGGGATTCAGTGTATCTTTACAGGTCAATGCCACCAAGGGTTTGGCCAGTAAAGAAAAATTCGGTATCCATTGTCTGCAATAGGATGTGATTCCCAAGAAAGCGCGCACTTCTCTCTGTGTCCTTGGCACACTCAATTTTGCAATTGCCTGAATTCTTTCTGGGGTCAGTTTCCTTCCCTCCTTCGACAAGAGATGACCTAAGTAGGTCACTTCTTGTCGACAATATTGTAACTTTGAAAGGGACACTTTGTGATGTAAATCAGACAAATGACGCAACAATGACAACGTTGCTTCTTTGCAAATTTCCTCAGTATCTGCAGCGATTAGTAAATCGTCAACATACTGAATAAGGGTAGCGCCATCAGGTAAAACAATTGTATCAAGCTGTGTTTTTAAAGCCCGACTATATATCGATGGACTCTCACAATAGCCCTGGGGAGCGCGTTTGAACCGGAAGCTTTGTCCTCCTAAACAGAAGCCGAAAATATCCCTGCTCTCCTCGGCAATCGGGATGCTGAAGAAAGCATTCTTCAAGTCAATCACCGAGAACCAAGTCGCAGAAGCTGGAATCATAGTCAATAGGGCAGTGATATCAGGAACGACTGGAAATTGTGGCACAACGATTTTGTTCACTTCTCTAAGATCAATCACAAACCTGTAAACAGGTGGCTGGGAAGGGTCAGTATGCTTCAAAACGGGCAAAAACGGGCTATTGCAAATGTTGCCTCTTGTCTCCTCAATTACATCCTTTTTAATCAAAAAATGATCGCTAGCAACGCTTTTTCACCTTCACTAGAGATCTTGTATTGGGGAATACGTGGCATTTTAACATTCGCTTTTAATGTCACAACATATGGCGGTATTTCCAAAAGACCCACATCATTAGGACCAGTAGCCCAAAGAATATCAGGAAGAAGCGACAATTCTGTTGGAAGTTTATTCTTCGACAAATACATTGGGGAGACCACTTTCTTACCCAGTGTAAGTTGTACTCCTGAAGGAGAACAATACAAGGTTGCATACAATCTTTTCAACAGATCCAAACCTAACAAGTTCTCACCACAACCCGTTGTCAAAATAAGGGGTGCTTCTAATTCACAAGGTCCAACAGAAAGGGACATAGGACTAGAAATCGGGTTCCTAACCGGGGCACCAGAAAAACCTACTGAAACATTCATTTCGCCAGACAAAGGTGCGCCAGGGAATTTAGAGTGTATAATAGAACTCTTTGTAGCACCAGTATCCAACAGAAAAGGCTCTGACACACCTGATGTAATCACCTCAACATAAGGTCCACTCTGATCTACTGGAACTGAAACAACTCCCTCGCTTTGTCTATGGCTGTCCTAGCAATCATTACCTTCCATATTCTCATCTTCTGCATAGTAGTCATCAGCATAGTACTGAGGCGTCCTACCAGACGCGTTATTCTGCTGATCAAAACTATTTATTGAATTCTGAGGTGGAAAGGGGCGTGCGTTCTGGGGGAAATTTCCACGTCCTCTACCTCTAGATGCTTGTGGAACACCTCGACCTCTTGCGCTAGAAACACCATTCATACGCTGTAACAAAGCAGGGCAACTACTTTTAAAATGACCTTCTTCTTTACAATATGCACACTGATTAGGGCCTACAGGAAAACGTAGTTGAGAAAACTCGAACCTTTGCGAGTTTTTCTGAAACTGCTGAGGCTGCTGATAATCACGCTGGTTACTACGAGGCGGATACGCTTGCTGTAAAAGAACCTTAGTTTTTAACTCTTTAGTTTTCTTTTCTACTCTATCTTTTTCGTCCTTATCTCTATTTTCATAATACTGTGCAGTAGCCAATATCTGTGCTGATGAGGAAACGGCCCAAGAACTCTCTGAGTCTTTCAATTTTTTACACAACTCAGGAAGCAAATTATGTACGAACTTGTCAACGAACAACCGTTGACCACCTTCTGTACTCATATCTTGACCACTGTGGTCGATAAATGTCTCTTCAAACCTGGTGAAGAAATCAGACACTGTTTCCTCTTTCTTCTGCTTACATGCAGACAATTTGTCCCAATTCACTCGCATAGCAGGCATTAACGTCTTCATGTAGGTAACAATTTTACCAGGGAGGTCTGCAACTAAAGGCTCAGGTTTAGCACCACCAACTTGTCGGCCATCTGCAGTAGCAATATTAGCCCATGCCTAACTCCGGCACATGGTCTGTATGACGAATCAATCCCCACAAAGGCTATGGAACCACATTTCCAAACAACATGTCTATGTCAGCTAAATTCATAATACATGAGCCTGCGGTCTGTGATAGTTCCTTATAATACCCTGCAGGATTTTTACGGGGGTCAGGCAAAGTCTGCTTAAGGGCCAAAACTTCAGCTCGCTTCCAAGGAACATGTACCCAAACACGCTGAAAATGCTGAAAATGAGGCTGAATAGGTGGGTTAGCTGCTAGATCCCCTTCTTTCCAAACTGGGGGAACTGGGGGAACTTCTCTCATCAGATATTGTCGCGCTTTTCTCCTAGCAGAGGGGTCATGCTCAAATAATGACCGAGAAACACCCTCACACCTAAACGACAACAATGTCGCAACTGCTTTTTCAACATCGGAGCCCACAATTGTGCCTTTTGCAAACTCGTACCGTACACGACACAGCTCAGGCGGATTGTATTCTAAATCATTTTCCTCCAATTCCTCACAAAGAAAAACACACATTTTCTCGAAAACGTATCTCTGCTTCGGTGCTTCCCACTGATGGAAGACATCCATAACGGAATCTAGCTCATATCTTGTGGGGTCTGTAACCCATTTGTGTGCCAAATAATTCAATGTTTCCTGCTCTCTAGAATCGGGCATTTGACTACGCAACTGTTTATGTGTTGAAACAGGGGTCATACTTGTTGCCCCAAAAAGAGGATACAGAAGACTGGCAACAGGGTCAGTCATTCTCTGTCGAACAGAAGGAGAAGTCGACGAAAGAACAGGAGGAAAAGCAGAGTGAGGCAAGGCAGATGCAGATGCAGACGCAGTAACAGAAGGAACATCAGAAGAGGTAGTCGATGCAGTGAGCAAAGTCATAGGAAGTACAGAGGGAGCAGGTAGCAAAGTCAGCTGCCCTTGAGGAGGCTGCGCCGTAGCAATAGGAGCCAACTGAAAAGGAGCTGGCGGTTGTGGAAGAATCTGAGGCACAATAATCGGAGGTTGCACAACTAAAGGTTGCGGAGGTGCAGTAGCACTCTGCGCATAGGGGGGTGGCAAATTCAATAAATGCGACATTAAAGGATCCTTCTCAAGTTCCTTTGCTGTATCCTGCTGGAGAGGTGACAAAACTGGATAGCATTTATCGATTGCCATTTTACGTTGCCTGTGCAACTGCTCACTCGCTTGCTCTTCTTCATCATCTTTGTACTGCATAGCAGCTTGCATTAGCGAGATACCCTTTTCTCTTTTATTCCTTTTAGCTAATTTAATTTCTTTCTGTTTGGCTTCCTTTCGCCATAGGCTGAAAGAGTCAAACATCGCCGGCCGGGCTTTCTTCTTAAAGAGTCTAACCTCTAGATTATCTAATATCTCTGTGTCAAAACTACCATATTGGGGCCATTTTAAAACACCATCCTTTCTGGTGTATTGGATCCATACTTTATTATACGTGATGGGACCCACACCGTGCTTCACATAGAGCTCATAGGTCGGAGTTCCAATCGGAGGAACCGGACACGAGTCCTCCAACCGGGAATCCCTATTACAACCAAGACAAAACAAATTTCCAAGTCTGCTAAGACCGGGCATCTTCGCTCTCTAGTCTAGCTTCAAACTTCAAAGGATTATCGAATACGATAGTCGCGTGAATACACGAGTCCTTCTGCTTTGGTACTTGCAAGTTCCAAATCAAAGATCCCAAGGGGATACCCAAACTAAGAACCAAACTAAGGACTGGGAGACGCTCCACTTATACTTAACTGAGGTATCGATGACGTCACCAGAAGACTCGTCTATCGTTTCGCTCTACAAATCAAAGGGTTCAAGACAGGGCGATAGTCAGGGCAGCAGTCCTTCGTAGCCGTCGGGACGCGGGGAACCTCGCAGCAAAGACTTTCGGACCACGAACGACATACAGGGGTCGATGAAGTGGTTGGCCTTCCTCCAGAATTTTCACACAAAGCTCCTCACGAACCTCTGGCTTGGACCGGTACCGCTGAAATCGCCCCACGTGGGCGCCAACTGAAGTACTGGGTTTTTAAGAACCCAGCGGTGCCAGGGAACACACCCTAAGACTTCGAGTCCTTCCTGTCCCAGACTACAGAAACACAGAGTCTTCTAGGTGAAGTCAAAGATCGAATTTATTGGCTGCAGCCAGTAACAGGTATCCTAGAAGTACAACACGGTGTATATTCTCAGGAGACTGCTCAAACTTACAAAGCCAGCCTTCTCTTTTTATACAGAATATTATGCTTCAGGCAAACATTCCTTGTTTTACAGTTGACCATTCACATATTTTCACTACAATGAAAAAGCAGCATCATGATGACAAGCTTATTTTCAGTTTGTCCAACCCACAGTAAATCACCCGGCAAGGCCCAACATTTTCATCAGATATCGACGGACCCCTAATAAATTCGGGCACCTCCTCCTCGTAAAGCAGGTCATAAAGTAAGGAACAGAGACAGGTGTGTGTAAGATTAGGCATGGTTTGTGTGCGATGAAAGGTTTATGGCATGTTGTGCCTTGATACTAATCTTGATCGGCCACTGGGAGAGGAACTGACCGAACAGGTTTGGCCCCGGGCAGTGGAGTCAGCTTGCCCAGGTCGTGCAGAAGTCAGCAAAGGTGTGCGTGTCCTTCAGACTCGTTTTTGGCCTTAGTCAGCGGCCTATGTGAGGGCAATCACAAAATGGCTGCCGTATACAAACTGGAACCTGAGGGTTCAGGACGGAATCTTGAATTAAAGGGTGATTTCGTCACTCGAATATGCCGAAAATGCTTGTGTATGATATACTAGTCATTCTCGGTCTGCTGGTATCAAAATCGTCATGATACGACGATGTTTATGGCACGGGTCCAGAATTTTCAGTACCACAGTGTGGTCAGGGATCAGATGCCTCACTCTGTCCTGTTTTTAAACATTTTCAGCTTTTACCCCTGTCGACAAAGCGGTAGATGGAGATGTGACCAATGCTGTCAAAACCATAGTGGTCGTCAATGGAGGGGACGTCGAAGACGTTGGCCGAAGTGGACTAGTCAATGGAGCCGGTACGTTCGACGACTATACTGATGCCATCTTTGTCAGCAACAGTTAGATGGCTTGTCGACGAGGATCTCATGAAATCCTGCTTGGAAGGAGTACCAACGGCAAGCGTCGATGACGGAGTATTTCTTCATCGACTATTTTGTCAATGGTAAGTCTCTTGTCAGCAGTCAGGAGGCGGAGCTGAAGAGGGCTTCTTTAAGGAATGACTCACTTGAGGTGGTGGTGTAGGCAGTTCAGACCTATTTTTTTGTGGTCTGCTTGTATGAATATGTTGCTCTTGTGTCTCCTTTTACTCTCTGTGGGGAGATTTTGAAGGGCTGCACCTGTGAGACCATTGAGAGGTCTTTTTTTTTTTACTTTTGAGGTCGTTCAAAAGAAGAGCGAGGGTGGAGATCTCTTCCGCTTATGAGACCTTTTGGAGGATGAAGATGGTGCCTCCTCACTGTCATTACTGAATACAGGATTCTTCCTTGCTTTAGGCTTTTGCAGCCAAAAAGCAGACACTCCTCACAGTCCTTGAAGGTTTTATTAGAGAAAGGGTGACATACCTTGCGTTTTTTGGCCTTATGGTCAGGATAAAGGCAATAAATGCAGACTGTGCGGGTCATCAGTGTGGAACCACTTCTTAGAACAGGTACCACAGGCCCTGAATAGATAAAACCTCTCCTTGTTGGACATGTCTGAGTAAAGAACAAATACAGACTCAAGGGGAAGAGCTTTGTAGTCTGTAACTATGTATCAGCTAGAAAAAGGGTGTTCATGTGCTTATCCAAGCTTTGGAATGAAATAACTGAGCAGAGCTCAGTGGAGACTCCCTAGCACGACGTGCGGTAGAAATCTGAGGGACTTGAGCTTCTCACAGGAGAGTTCTAGAGGGCAGGACAACCTGACTGGTTGAAACCTATCAGTCTCTTTTTTTATCATGACTATTTGTTACAAAACGAAGAGGCTTTGGGCCTTTTTAGTCTGTGTGTGACATTGTATTGCTATTATAAGATATTTATTTAGAAATTTATAGAGCGCACGGCTACCTCCTACGGAGGTGTCCCGGCGCTAAGGCAGTCGAATCACACATGGCACATACGGCATTAGGAACGGTTGAACAGCCAGGTTATTAGAACTCGCCTGAAGGCTGGTTCTGGTTCAGTCAAGCGGTCTGGTTCAGTCAAGCAGTCAAGGTAGCAGCATGGCTTTCCTAAGTTTTGCGGTCCTTATCTTGGAACGTGGCTGGGTTAAAGTCAACCTTCTCATCCAGATCAGCTGTCGAATTTCTGAATAAAAGTGATATCCTTTGTTTTCAAGAGACTTGGTCTCTATCTCCATCGCCTCTCCACGGCTATTACGAACTTTTTCAATCAGCTTCCCAGCCTAATTCCTATGGAAGACCCTCTGGGGGCCTCTCCATTTTCATCAAACACAGGTGCAAGATCGCGGTCACTCCCATCTATCGGAACTTAACGGCAGGGCAGACGGTACTAATTACCGGTCTTTCAACCTTAGGCATGGGCTTTTCCTTGCTCTTAATTAACTGTTACCACAACATAGCCAAAACTTCAAAATCAATGGCAACAGCTTTATTGGTCAAACATCTGGAAGAACTTTTATTGGAATTCGCCTCTGCAGAAGTACTGTTACTAGGGGATTTCAACATCAAAAACAAATCACATTGGAACAGAATCCTGGTGCCCATCTGTCGCCAACATTTAAGAATCTTTCGACCATTGACTATTTTTTTATCACCATCTTTGGCGAATAAATTAATTATGATGGAAATCCCCACTCGTACCGAGAGCGACCATAACCCTTTAACCGTAACAATGGGGTTGCAAGTGCCTGCCGCTGCCGAAATAACTGAAGTGGGGCACTCAACGCAGGTCGAACTCCACACCCTAGTCAGACAAATTAAATGGGACGCCTCGGGTTCTGATAAGGTGGGCTCCTGGCTTATGGGAGAAACTCCAAACTCCACGCTCAATGCCCCCACAGACTTTCATCACTGGTGGGACAAAGCCATTGTCAAACTACGAGACCTCTTAACAGGCCCTGAAGCACACCACAGACCCCAAGAGCCTCGCCCGAAGGAGACTTCTGACCCGGTGTTAGCCAGCCAAAGAAGAGCCTTAAGGAGGGCTGTGCGCCTGCACAAATTGAAAGGCACTGCGCACTCTGCTAACAATATGGCCTCACTGCGCAAAGCCTTTAAAAAATCATCATGGGATGCTAAGAGACAAAAAGAACAGAATGAGTGGCTAAAAATATTTGCCTTGCTAAAGAGGAAAAACCTGTCCCAGTTCTGGAACCACATGAACAAGCTTTGTTCCTCCAACAAGAACAGAGGGAACGCGGTTCGTGAAGAAGATTGGGCCCAGCATGTGATTCAACAATACTGCTGTGACACCGTGGACCCTGCGGAGACAGAACATAGAGAGTGTGTCGATACCACGCAGATAGAAATCCATGAGCTGACTACTCCAGACGAGGTCTCTAAGTACCTGAAAGCCATGAAAAACAATGGCGCTCCCGGCCCCAATGGCCTTCCATCTGCGGTATTCAAATGTGCTCTGCAAGAGTGGGCCAAGCTTTTGGTCCCCTTATACAACAACGTGTTTACCACCTGTCGGCTAGCAGACTCATGGTTAGGCTCGATCCTATGCCCAATATTTAAGAAAGGAGATCCCTCTCTTCCAGCGAATTATCGACTCATTGCCCTATTAGATCTTGAGGCTAAGGTATACGCCCGGTGTCTTCTCAGGTCGCTAGAAAAATGGGTAGCAGAAAACAATATGCTACCATATTTTCAAACAGGGTTTCGATCCTCGGCCTCTACAATAGATAACATCACCACTCTAGCTATCCTGAGTCAACAAGCAGCACAAAAAAATCTACCTCTTTACTGCTGCTTTATAGACTATAGCGCTGCCTTTGATAAAGTGTCTTGTAACACCTTATGGAGGAAACTAGACAAGTGGGGGATCCCTCAGAGTCTGTTAGGAGCCCTTATCTCCTTGCATAAGAACACATGGGTGTGAGTTAGAACTGGCCCAAACACAGTCTCTGCAAAAATTCCAACCTTAGACGGCCTAAAGCAAGGTTGCGTTCTCGCCCCCCTCGTGTTCAACCTTTACACCGCTGACCTGGGAACATTCCTGGAGAAAAGCAATCTCCTTCCGCCAAAATTGGGCCTTGCAAAAACAAACCTGCACATCTTGCAATATGCCAATGATATTGTTATAATGGACCAGGCAAAATCCGGCCTTCAAAATCAACCAGGAAAAGACAAAGGTTCTGATATTCGGCTGTTGCAATAACAAGAAAAATTTAAGGTGGAACATCGGGCCAGCAAAGATTAAAACAACATCAAAATATAATTACCCGGGGGTCTGGTTTAGTGAGTCCTCTAGACCATCAGCTCATCTAGCTGCCTTGAAAAGGAGAGCAGGAGCAATAACATACTCTCTGATCCGACTTAACCAGTCCCTGAGTAGTCCGTCTGCAGAACCTATTCTGAAGGTGATTAAAGTCACTCTTCTCCCCGCCTTAAATTATGGGCACCAGGCCTTCCCTGGAGCACGCTCTGCCAGTCTCGACCACGCCCAAGTCTCCATTTATAAAAAACCTTTCATCTTCCGAACTTCATCCACAGGGCAAGACTACGACTGGAGCTGGGCCTTCAAAGACAATCTATTTCTTGTGAGGCTGATACCCTGAAATACTTTATAAGGACACTAAAAGCCGCAGACAACACCCTAAAAGCCCGGCTAAAATAAACTCTTGCCAGCCCTGGAAATCCATGGAATCGTCAAATCACAAAGGCCATAAGATCGCTAGACATCAACAACTCATTACTAACCACAGACACTATTCCATACACAGTCTGGAAAAAGGTTATCAATAAGCAGGTTAGACAAATTTCCCATCGGATGGACTCCCAGGCTTTAAAAACATCCACTGTCCTGCTCCCCCTGAATAACTCATACCTCCCTGGGGTACCTCAATCTTACCTCCTGGAAAATCTGAACGTAGTGGCTCGGAAGAATATAATGTTCGTGCGTCTCCTAGGTCTGCGCTCCTCTGCCTTCAACCGATGGACTCCAACAAGTGAGGATGGGGCTTGCAGACTGTGCAACTACAGGTCCGAATCATGGTTGCATCTTCTGTGCTGCTGTCCCGCCCTTGACGCTCCCAGACGACTTCTTATAAAACCTTTATATTTAAAATGGGGCATCAGGTCATGTTGGGAGGCATCGGCCCTGTGCTTTACTTCCTTAGACACTCAAGTGCTTGTAAGGACTGGAAAATACGTGAGACTCCTGGACAATCTTTTTTTTACCCTCCTTGACCCCTGCTCTTCCAGTTCCTCCCCCCCAAAAACTCATCACAGACTTTTTTCATCCCCTGGGCTAAGCATTCCCGTATTAATTTATTTTATTTTAGGCTTTTGAATTCTGTATGTGATTACAATGGCAACTACATGATTCCTTTTTAGTTATATGTATAGGATTTCAAACCTTGATGGTTTTCTTAGTTTGCTTTCTAACGTGATAATTGTGCTAATGTTGATACTCTATAGCAATGGTTTTAATTAACTGTGCTAATTTAATAAAAACCTTCAAGTCAAGAATGCTCTGCCACCTACCCTCACCGTGCAAAAGTGGGGAACGGTGAGGAACTTCAGGTAGTTAGATCTCAAAGGCCCTGTCATGTTGGTAGTGTAGGAGACTGACTCAAGTATACCGGGCCTCAACCCCTGGTGGCTCTGTAAGCCAGGGTGAGTGCCTTAAATTCTATTCTCCCGATGACGGGCAGCCAGTGAAGGCTTCTCAGGTGGGGAGTGATGGTAAGGCACCTTGCAAATCAATCTGGCCGCAGCATTCTGAATCATTTGCAGTCTGCGGATCAGATATGCGGGAAGTCCCAAGTAGAGACCATTAGCGTAGTCCAGGTGAGATGTAATTAAGGCATGAACTACCGTCCTCCTGCAGTCCAACGGGAGGAAATGGAGGAACTTCCTCAGGGTTCGTAGTTTCCCGAAGCAAGAGGAGGAGACTTGCCGAATCTGGGACTTACAAGAAAGGTCATTATCAAACCTGAACCCCAAATTTCTCACAGTCTACTGGCTCAGGTGGGGGATTCAGTTATTGTGGCCACCAGAGCTTAGAGGGTGGAGAGGCCCATTGGTTGAAGAAGGGAACCTTGGTTTTCTCTGAGTTCAGCCTTAGACAATTTTGGGTCATTCAAGCAGAGATGTTACTCAGAAACCTTCTAAAGTTGAAAAAAGCAGCCTCTGATTGTTTTTTTAAAAAGAGAACAGTTAACATTTCAGCAGACATACTACTCCAATGGGCACAAGATACGATACCCTACTTAGGTCTACCACTCACTGCCAGCATACACAGCACCACTTCACTAAACTATACGATGCTGCTGCGACACATACGCGATTGCCTTCGCAGATGGAGACCACACTCACTGTCTTAGTTGGGCCGTATAGTGGCAATAAAAATGACAATACTACCCAAGATAATATATCTGTTTCAAGCCCTATCTGTGCTCCCCCCCACCCCCCTCAGGTGTGTTGCACTCCATACAGAGGGACCTGGAGCGCTTTGATTGGCAAGACCAACGTCCCAGGATGCTTAGGGAGCTAGGCTATAGGGCCCAAACTGAAGGGGGATTAGTGATACCAAACTTGCAGGAATACTACTGGGCGGTGCAGCCGAGGGCCTTGGTCGAGTGGTCCCGATCTGAATCGGAGAAACACTGGCTGTTCATGGATAGGGGCCTCGCTAGGCAACCATTATGGGGAGTCCCCTTTCTCACGAAAGCAAATAGACCTTGCAACCTGTACCTCTCAAAAGTAACTCATTTATCAGCATGGGATAAGGTCGCCACCTCACAAGGACTCGTGTCATTCCCATCCTTAATCACACCCATAGTCCACAATCCTGACTTCACCCCACGGCTTGACGTGACAGGTGGTATGCACAGCAATCAGTATAGAATGTCTTTATTCTGTTGTATGTTTATCTTGAAATTTATAAAGAAATCTTAAACAAAAAAAAGAGAACAGAAGCTGGGTGTCATCAGCGTAGGACATCACCTTCACCATCACCCCAAGGGATTCGACAAAGGCTGCAAGCGGAGAAAAGTATACGTTGAAAAGGAGTGGACTCTATGCTGATCCTTGGGGAACCCCACAAACGAGGGTAGAAAAACTTGTGACCAGTTCCCAAGGAAGGACCGGATGAAGGACAGGGTCATGCCCTGAATTCCCAAGTGTTTTAGTCTCTCCAGGAGAGGCTGCAGACAGGTCCAGCAGCACAAGCATTGCCCTGGTCAAAAGTCTCAAGAACACTGACACTTCTAAGAGTGCGGTCTCCGTACTATAGCCTGCTCTAAAGCCAGATTGGGAGTCTAGGAATAGACTGTTAGATTCCAGGAACTCCAAAAGTTGACTCTGGACTATCTGTTGAGAATTTTCGCCAGAGCCGACAGAAGAGAGATAGGTCTGAAGTTTTTATACTCTGCAGGGTCGGCGTCCGGTTTCTTGACGACTGGCAGTAGGAAAGCCTGTTTCCATGCTGCTGGAAAAATGCCTGCACTCAAAGAAGAGTTCCAGATCTGGTTCAGGGGGCATTAAAACAGGAGGTAGAAGTTTAAAAAACTGGGCTGGGCAGGGATCACCCGGCGAGCCAAATTTACATTCCAATAGGTTTTTAAAGGAAGCATCAAGAGAAAGAGGACGGAATTTGGTCCATGACTCAGTTTGGTCCGGAATAGCATTATGCTCGGACAGACACAAATTGGACGGGAAAATGGCATAGATGGATTGAATTCTGTCCTGGAAAAAGTTTGTCAATCCAGCACAGAGGGAAGGGGAGAGAATCACGGTACTATCAAAGAGCTGCTGGTTTGGTAAAGGATTGAAACATTTTAAATAATGCTTTTGCTGAGTTTTCAGCTAATTTAATACTGTGGGTGAAGTAGTCCCGCAAAGTACTTCGCTTAAGTTTGTGAAAGTTTTTTAGGGCCTTTCTGTAGGAGAGCTTGGCTGCTGGGTCACATGATAGTCTCCAGGTGCGCTCCAATTGTTTACATAGACTTTTCTCAGCTCGAAGCTCTGAGGAAAACCAGGGGGCTGAAGGTCTCTTCCTGGGGGATGTGACTAATCTGACGGGGGATGAGGGGGAACTATGCATAAGGCATGGACAACCCAGCTTTTGAAGCTTGCTGTATCTGCATCAGGACAATTTAAGGGGGGCCTTGAGGAGTTCAGGTGTCATACTATCTCTAGTGACTTTGCTCTAGTTTCTCCTCTCTGGGCAATGCTGAGCTCTAGTACTGCAGTGAGCAAGTTTGAAGCTGAATGGCTTTTAGTAGATGGTCTGACCACGTTAGTGGGAAGGGAGCCGCTATTATCAGGTTGGGGGTCATTAGACAAAATGTGGTCCAGTATGTGGCTGACAGCATGTGTGGGGCCGTGACACGTTGTGTCTGTCCAATGTTTCTGCTAGTCAGTTAGCTTTCGTGCATTTATCACTGTCCATATGTACGTTAAAGTCACCTAGAATAGTGAAGCTAGCATGTTTTAAAGAGAGGTCGATGCTATGTCGCAGAATTCTGCTAGATGGCAGTCCGGAGTGTTGGGGGGTCTGTATACTAGGATCCCGGTCCCTGATGAGAGTGGACGCGATCTTCACACAAAAAGACATGGCCTCCAAGATCTTTATTTGTTCAATCCTTCTGCAGGAGATTTCATAGCACTCCCTCAGAATGATGGCCACCCCACCTACGATCTCGTTAGGTTAGGAAGGAGCACATTTTCAATCTCCTCAATCCTCATTATGGGGAATATGATGGCCTGGTAAAGCATCAGATTCAAAAATAATCTACAGCCAACTGTGCTACTACCGTCATGGCTAAGGCCTCATAGTGGCAGCTTTGGAAACTAGGGTCTGGGCTATGGTATTCTCTTAGCATGACATTGTGCAAGTCCTATCTCAGGACCTGACAGGCGGTACCAGGCATCAGGCCTTTCCTGGGAGGCTCGAAGGGGTGAGGGCTGGTTTTGACACTGGGGGCTGTTATTGATGCTGTCCATCAGCAGGCCTCCACTCTCTCGCCTGCCTGGTAGGCGCTCATAGCAAGAAAGTGGGGAATCTGAGAGTAAGTATAAAGATTTAAAAAAGAAAAACACTCTGGTGCACTTCGGCAAGAACATGAACTCTCATCTAGCTTTAATTGTTACAAACCGACTACATTTAAAACTAACATGGGTTCAAGGCAATTGCTGCAGGGCTCTTTGCATACCCAGAAAGTTCTGTGGTGTAATAGAAGTAACAACTCTGGTGACCCGTAAACTTGCTGGAGAGATCTGTATGCAATTCTGTCACAGCTTTGACTCCTCATAGCATAGATGGTTAATGTGCCTGCTGCAAAGCACAGAGTACAACAGAGTACAGATTGACTTTATGTAGACAGCTCAGAGGGTTACTGCTTCTGTTTCAGAAATTCTGGTGTGACGTCTCAGTCACAGATTGCAATCCATTAAATAGAGTTTAGTACGTTATAAACTAGCTTCAAGGAACTGCATGTAAACTGCAAAATACAGAACCTTATTCTTTTTTTCTCAGTCTTTTGTTACTCTGTTTGCTAAAAGAGTTCCTTTGGGTAAGAATAAGAATTTTTAGTAAGTGCTACCTACGTTTTTAGGTCTCGGACCGGAAGGCTGGCTTGCCAGCTTCCGGGAAGAGATTTAATGTTTTTGAGATGGGTGCTTGAACCCGCCTCTCTCCTCCACCTCTCCTCCATTGGCTGGCTTCCTAAACGGAGGCCAGCCATAGGAGGAGAAGGGAGTCACTCCAAACAAGCCCCGTCTTTCAGATTCGGGGGCGTGTTTTTGGCGCTCTTTTGCCCTGTGACCTCATCTGTCACTCAGAGCGCCAAAAACACGCCCCCGAATCCGAAAATTTCGGATGATTGCGGCCACCATTGTTGCCCGGAACAGCCTCGCTGGTAAGTGTTTACAGAGGGGTCCCAGGGTCTGCGCCTCTCGCCATCTAAGCTAAAGCAGAGGGGCCAACGAAGGAAGGTGCCCCCTCTCCCCCCGACAGTTCATTAGAGACGCCTGAAGTGGATGCCGGGTACTGTGCGCATTGAGCAGAAGAGCTAGCTTTTCGTGAGGCTCTGTGGCCCCTGGTACCGCCGGTACAACAGTACGACACATGTTCCGGGGCCCAGCCTCGCTTTTGCTGCTCTTCGTTCGTTCGATGAGACAGGATGCTGCTCTCTGCAGTGAGTTGCGACGCCTTGCTGTTCTTCATTGAAGTGGACTGTGATTATATTTTGGCGTCTGTGGGTTATTAAAGTCTGCGTGGGCTGCGCTGGTGCCCTGTCAGCTGTTGTGAATTATTGAGGAGTTTTGTGATCTTTCTGAGTCATCTTTCGGTTACTTCGTAGCGCTATGAGAAGCTACACTCAGCTTAGCCTTCATTTCATATGGTGACGTTTGGACCAAGCAACAGGTCAGGATGGACTGAAGGTTGGATTCAGCCCTCTATTTCCAGGCGCTGTCAGGCTGTCCATGGCAGGCCCCCGCTCCTCCGTGCGCTTTCAAGAGCCACAGACAGACAGTAGTGCTGCTGATGGCGGTGTCCCCTAGCGCCGCACCAGCTGTCCGTGCTTCTGAGCACTACCACCAGCAGGGCTGGTGGCGGTGGTGGGGCCTAGCGCCACAAAGGCCACCGTGTGAGCTGTCCATGCTTCTGGGCACTACCGACAGCAGGGCTGATAGTGGTGGTGGGGCCTAGCGCCACAAAGGCCACCGTGTGAGCTGTCCATGCATCTGGGCACTACCGACAGCAGGGCCGGTGATGGGGTCTCAAAGCGCCACTCAGGCCACGGTGTGAGCTGCCCTTACCTCTGGGCACTACAGATAGCAGTGCTGCTGGTGTATCCTAGCGCTACACAGGCCAGCTTGTGAGTTGCTACTGCTTCTAGGCGCTGTTGGTTTGTGTCTCAGCGAGTCACACAGGACAGCTGCATTCCAGCAGCTTCTTTGAAAGTGAAGAGAGGGGCTCCTCTTTGTTTGATTTCCAAGACGCATTTAATGAAGTACGACGCCACAGTGGGATCGCATCTGTAAAGTGGGGGGAGGGGCAAAAGGGTGTTGTACATCGATTTGGATATGTGTCATCGGGTGTTATTGATATTGGGAAGGTCAGTTTCACGTTCAATAGAAAGAATTCCTGCAGAACATCAACAACATGTTTTTATATCGAGTTTTTACTTCACTGCCGCTCTTTCTAAGTGCTCTAAATGGCAGATGGCAGTACTAACCAATGCAATAGTACTCATCGACCTCATAAGGCTGAAGAGCTAAGTTGGTCTTGAATTATTCAACCCCAGGACTCACAAGTACACAAGATGACAGCAAAATGTAACTTTTTTAGCGGGTTAAGCTTCATTTACATACACGAAATCGTTACCCTAAATGCAGCAGACCGAAGGAGGGAGGAACAGAGAGTCAACGCTGAGGTGGAGGCAGTGCTTTAAATGGGCCGGTACTGCCAGGTACGGAGTACCGGTACTTTTCTATTTTGAGAGGGAGAGTGCCTGCACTTCTCAAGAGAGACGTAATACTTTTATTTGGAGAGTACCCACCCTTCTCAGAACTACGCAGGCGCTCTGGTACAGGGTGCCTGCACTTCTTTTTTCCCATTTCAAGCACTGGTTGGAGGAGAGAGTCAGTGGTGAGATGGAGAAGAGAGGATGAGGTGGAGAAGAGGGAGAGGTGGAGGCGGAGAGGGGGCGATGGAGAGGAGAGGGGACGACGAAAAGAGAAGGTAGGTGAAGCAGAGAGAATGAAGTGTTAGGGGGAGGGAAGAAAGTGTGGTAGATTGAAGGGCGATAGTGAGGCAGAAATAAAGAAGGTGAGGCAGCGATCTAGAGGAGGGCAAAGGGAGAGAAATACCAGATTGAGGCAGAGAGAGCGAGGAGTCAGTGCCAGAGCGAGCGGAGGGTGAGGCAGGGAGAGAAGCGCATGAGGCAGGAATGAGTAGAGGGCGAGGTGGGCAGGACAACAGGGTGGAACAGGAATGAGAGGTGGGTGAGGTGGACTGAGAGGTGGTGAGGTGGAGAGAGTGATGGGGGAGGTGGAGAGAGAGTAGAGTGAGGCGGAGAGAGAGTAGAGTGAGGCGGAGAAAGCAGAAGAGACGGTGCTTAGGTACAACCCTTAGAAATACAGAGCAAACAAAGTAGGCACAACCCGGGCAGTGGAGAGTCCGACCCCCCTTCCCCCATGACTGCCCGCATTCCCAGGGCTAGCTCTCAGACACCTGGGAGACGCTAGGCAGCCCGTTCATCTTTAAGGGCCACCCACGCTTCTTCAAGGCCCTCCCAGATCCCGAACACGGGAGCAGGGCCTGTGTAAGGAGGCAGCCCCAGACCCCTGCAGCCATTCAGGGTGGCTTCGAAAGGCTTGTTCCTATTGCATGCAGTCAGTGTCCTGTGCGCAGTGTGGGGCAGGGGATGGGGCTGGCCAGAGCAGGGAAGGAGTGGTTTGCATTCACAATGTGCGCATGAACTGTTTGGACGGCCCTCGTGGGCCGACCAAACAGTTTGCCAACAAAACAACCATTGGTGTACAGTAATGAAATTACAGATATGTACAAAATTAGTGGAAGCACACAGCTTTTGCCCAATCACAATCTGTATTGAAGATAATTGGCATTAGGGGGGCACAAAAGCCCCTCACACTATTGCTTTTTAAGCAATGTTTCGGCTGATGACAAAGCTTGGATACAGCTGTGCCATCAAGCCAGATGTAAAAAAAAACAACAAAAAAACTAGTCACACCATCCATCGAATCCAGTCCTACTCCTTTCTCAAACTCTATACACATGCCTTCTGTGAAGGCTCGCTCTCCTTCATTTTATACCTAAGGCTTTTATTACCAACCTTGGCTGCTTGTTATAAAAAAGTCTTCTCTCTAATGCTCACCTATTGCCATTGTAAATGACAATACCATTTATTTTTTTTTATTTTTTTAAATGAAAGAAAATGTCACGAGCAATGCCAATAGCTCTACCTTTAATAATGCCGAGACCATTGCATTATAAATGCTTGTTATTAGTGTAATTACTCATATATACACACAGATGGTTCAGGCGTTCTTAAAGTGTGTGCAACCAAAGCTTAGAAACTGCATTAAAATCATAGTTTATATCTTAGGCACTTTAAAGTTAGAAGCTAGTTGCTTTTGTTTCCTGGCCTTAAGGTATTAGGCTCCAGCTAGCTCCTAGGCAGCAGGAGAAACAAAACTAAATGAGTGCTACTTGCTCTTTAAGTGAGGCATATTTGTGTTAGGCCCTGGGAATGATATTAACATGCCTGGCAACCCCTTGAAGATTGATGTGCTGTGTTGTAACAAAAGAAACATTTTAACGATTGTGAGTTTTAAAAATAATTCTCGAGGAGGGAATCCCCAAAGCCACCTTGCACTGGTTGGGCACATTTTTCTGGGACTTTTTCAGGGAACAATTGGGAAAATGTACACACCGAAATGGAGGAAGACATGGATTGAAAAAAGCTCACTAAGGGCCAGATGTAGGTAATTCCGATTTACCTACTCTTAAATACCTAATCATACCGATTCGGTATTTAAGAGTAGGTAAATTGGAAGAGAGAGAAAGCAGGGACGTGCAGGAGTTAGATAAAGGGGCGTGGAGTGCCTGGCAGCGAATCAAAGCAGCCTGAGGTGGATTCAGGACTACTTAACATTAGTAGTCGGCACAGTGACATTTAATAGCACCGGCTGTAAACTTCTCATCAGAACTCTAGGCACCAGCATGCACTCTTTTACAAATTAAGCACTGAGTAGAGGGGTTGCTTTGACAAAATGTGCAGAGGCTGTTTTTGGCTCCCAGTCGGAAATGTGCTCTGGATTTGACAATAGCGTCTGGGTCAGATCTGGAACCAGTGCCTCTAGAGCAGAGGCTGGAGCTGAACCATCATAGTCTTTGTCAAATGTGTGGAGGCAGCCCTGAGTGTTGACAAGAAGCAGTGGGAGGGCCTAGTGGGGTGATTCGGCAGCAGTGAGGGTTCCGCAATTAGAAGTCAAACTGGATGCTGGTCAGATCCACGGAGCGTGAAAGCTCGCCAGGGAGACTTTAAATGCTACAGTATTACCTTCTTGAAGGCTTCAACCTACTATGGAGTCAACAATGGCCAGTGAAATTTGGGGCTCATTTGCCACAAATGTGGAAGTGGATCGGAGTCAGAAAATGGTGGAAGAGCTGGGTTCTCAGAATGAAAACTCTGCAACCTCTCCCTGGAGGGAGTGGCACACAGGTGGACTCTCAGCTTCGATTTCTCATGACTACGAGAGATTTGGCTTTCAACTTCATCTTGGACGGGGACTAAGAGGAATCTGGCCGTTAGTACATTAGGGAGCACGTGTTGTATGCCTTCATTTCATGCTTGGAATATAAGCATTGAAGGCAGATGTCCTGTGGATCTGCAACAGATTACTGTAGGCACATAACGGTTTAAAGCCTGTAGTTTTTAGGTCTCGCTGAGCCAGCGCATGCACTGCTCTGTGAGAAATTTAGTGAGGGCTTTTGAAGGTGCTTCCAGAGGCTTTTGCTGGCCTCAAGCTTGCCTTCACGGTGCGTGCACACACACAGCCGCAATGTGTGTTTCTGTCAAGGCTCATCCCTCCCCCTCCTCCACCACAGATCGCGTCACCACTCTCGTGTTTTTTTTTAATTTCGGTTTAGCGTACGCAACTCTCTTCCTGGTTACTTTCGCTTCCGCGGCCAATGTTTGTTTTACAGTATTTCACGGCCTCTGCCTCCACCCTAGTGAACAACCTTGCACATCCCCATGTCTTTAGAGACACCTAATGTTAAACGTAGCTCTGCTTTTATGCACTTTTCTTCTGTTTTCCAAGGCTATTGTGAGGTGACTAGATATCGAACTAAAGTCTGTGGGTAAGCTGGTAACCAGAGCTATCTCTTGTACTGTGGAGATAAACAGTTCATCATGATTAATTAAGCAGCATGGTGCATTATGCCTGCCGTGGTGTTTAAGGCTGCACCGGACTTTATTTTCAGACTGTTGACAGGGGCGCTTGGATCACACACTTACTGTAAGCCATTGAGACAGACGTGTGATGCATTGACCAGAACGGACCAATACCGTGAGCAGTGTTCTGGCTGGCCGTCTCCCAGTGTGTGAATTATCTTGTTTGGCCAACCCGCTGCTTGCCAGTGATAACATTCCCCAGTGATGCGAACGCGAAGTGACGGGGCCTTTTCAGCTTCACATCTCGTGCTTTTGGATAAATATTTCAGTTCTGCGTGGAGGATGGGCAGTTCTGGAAGCCTGTTGTTGCCCTGACTCACTCCGGCTATGTTCCTGGGTCGGCTGATCATAAACAGAACATCATTTGTTTTTCTCTTTTTTTTCCAAGTTTTCGTTTGCAACGCGATCAAGTTTGATTCGTGCGCGAGGGCGCTGGAAAACGCACTGGTGTGACAGGAATTAGTAGTGCTCCAATAGGGAAGCATATCATGAAAGGAGGAGAGACTGTGCTTCTCGCTTGACAACAGAGTTATGCAAACATTCTCGGCAGGCCTCAGAGACAGCCAAAGCTTCAGGCTTCAAATGAAGGTGTAACCAATAGTTTATGCTTCAATTAAGCCATGAGGGCAAAGGGTTGCAGTCGCATCGTGGTTTTAAGGGTCCTCTGCTCTGTACCACAGACCGAAGTGGGAAGAGGTAACCTGAAGTATAGGGTAAGTGGTCTGCCTGGCCCCATCCCCCAAAAACATAGAATCAAAGTCTTTCACCCGCCTCCCCCGATGTTCAGAAGTGTGACAATCGGGGTTCTTCATAAATGTTTCTGGCACAATAATGTCGTTAGAGAAGCAGTAAGGTGAGGGCCATGCTGCGGGCTTCAGTGACTTTGGGGGGAGGGGCTTCAAATTCCTTGCCAAGTATATAGGCAATCACTCTGTCTTCGAAGAAGTCGCAACACTTCCCCTATTAAAAAGTTGTGTATTAACGAGAATGAATCAAGTGTGCTGCCAGGCAGAAATGTCTTTTGTTTACTTTTTAACTCTTTAGAGCACAAAAGACCAGCGAATGGGGCTTGTAAGAGACTTAATTCAAGCAGAGGAAGAAGTAACTGCTGACCGATTTCGGCCTTTACCTCATCAGCAAGATGGGGGTTGTGTCCTATGGCACAGAGAGCAAGGGAAAAAGCAGACACCAGTCTGGGGTTACTGGTGTTCCATCTGGTAGGAGCCTGGCCTGGCAGAGGTGTGTTTTGAAATAAATATTTTGTTCTAAATAGCGGTTACAAAAATATAGTCCCACTATGTGTCGATATTTTATTAACTCCAATGGGGCAATATTTTTGCAGACGATATTTAGGATAGTATATTTCGGTCAGACGATATTTGACAATATTCAGATACCACATCAAAAGCACATTTTTAAAAGACTCGGCCATCAGTGCAAAATAGTAGCTACTTGATAACAAAACACACATACTGTGAACAATAATATAGGGAGCCATTTTTAGGTTTCGCCTGGCGTCCGCTGCGCAGCAGCGTTCGCGCAGGCGAAATCTTATGTTTTTACCAGTATGGGGCTTTGTCCCGCCTTCTCTTCCATTGGCTAGCTCCATAAATGGAGGCTAGCCATTGGAAGAGAGATCTGTCCGTCATTGCCGGAGCAGATTCGTGGGCGTTCCGGCGATTTTTACTCATCCCGCCCCTTTGCGATCGTCATGCGGCGGTGGGCGTTTTTTTTTTCTCACGGATGTTTTTCGTCATTTCCAACTTCGTCCCCGTCCGGCGTTGTTGTATTCTGCTGTCAGTCCTCCCTCCCGCTGTTCGTGTCTTTCTTCCGCTGTCTATGTCTTGCGGGCGCAGGTGTACGTTCGCAGCGTACAGGGCACAGTTCAATTGTTCACGCTTCCAGTGTGAGAGGCGTACAGGGGCACGGTGCGATGGTTCACGCTTCCAGCGTGAGAGGCGTACAGGGGCACGGTGCGATGATTCACGCTTCCAGCTGGGTGTCATAGACATAGAAAAAGACTGCCCATGTGCCAACCTGTGTGCTTACTCCATGTGTGTGTTAACGGACGGTCATTTTAAAACGTCGTCAGTAAATACATGCAAACTTAGAGATCACGTAAGATCCCAGGCAAGACCTCGCAGCATTCTTAATTGTCAGCATATCCCAACCATATGTTATTAACTATACAATATACCTGAAAGCTATTCGTTCCCCACAAACGTGTTTGGACGGTTTTTGAAACAATGTGTTCTGACTCATGCAGAGGGAAAACTCAAACCTTCCCTTACAAGATGGCAGCCGCACTGTTCCATGTCCCACTGTAGCGAACCCCACTGTTGCAGTCCTTTTTTTGTTTCCATGGTGGACTATGCGGGCAGGGAGGGGGAGCACCAAGATGGCGTGTCTCCTGGAGACTCCTATCCGGATGAGCGTGCTGTCTGAGTATGGTTGGGGGCGGCAGGGTGGACGGGTGCGGATGTGATAGTATTGTAGATGCATCTTTAAGTAATCATTGGGAAGTTGGCTCTCTACTTTCCCGGAAAGAGGATAATGCTACTGGTGACACTCCCCTACCTCTAACTGACACCTCAGAGAGCGGGTAGTTCTCTGACGTGACCAGCCCAAACAGAGGGGAAGAAGCTAATGACAACTAGGAGGAACCAGAGGTTACTCGCACCCCGCAGAGAGGGTTATCGATATTTCCTTAACTCAAGGGAGAAGGAGGGTGACTAGCTCCTCTTACTAGGAGCGAAGAAACTATATCCTAAGAAGATATTATCTCATAAATTGGGACGAGGTAACAGAGACCACCTTTACAGAAAGGAAGCGGGCTGCATACACCTCCATGAGGATGGTCAACCATTTGCAGTATAAAGAGAGGGTGACGCTCCTGGAGGGGGGAGTCCACAGAAAACTATTGGATGGAATGTTACAGATACCTCCCCACATCGAGGAACTATTGTTGTTGCCCCGATGTGACCACTGACACACACTCTCCTTAAGCATAAAGGATGATGCAGTTGTTAACCCTTCTACTACTGGCTGAAGTCCTCATCCTCCCTAGACATTCTTCACTCGAAGATCACGAAATTATAGAGATCAAAGAGAAAAGGAACCTGACTACTACTGACCGTCATTCGGAGAAGAGATGTTACTCATCCCTTGTTAAAAAGGGGCTTCTCAACTGGCCTGACATCATAGTGCAAGCCATCAGAATGCATTACTTATGCCCGGGGAAACACTTTTGTTTAGCTTTTCTATCTTGCTTACGTATACAAAATAACATTTTATATCTGTATGCTTATCTTTCAGTTACAATAGTCTTTATAAGCACGTTAAACTATTTATAAGAAATGCACGTAGCTTCAATGTCTGCATAGGTAGTACTCAGCCAGCACATCTGGTGTGGGGGGGGGGGGGCTGGCAGTGTGTGGGGGGGCTCTGTGTGGGTGTGTGGGGGGGGCTCGCAGTGTGTGGGGGGCTCTGTGTGGGTGGCTCTGTGTGGAGGCTCTGTGTGGGGGGCTCTGTGTGGGTGTGTGTGGGGGGGCTCTGTGTGGGTGTGTGTGGGGGGGCTCTGTGTGTGTGTGGGGGCTCTGTGTGGGGGGGGCTCTCTGTGGGTGTGTGTGGCATTTGCGAGAGATTAAGGTATTGGCATTGTAAATGACAATGCCATTTATTTATCTGTTTTCAAAACCAACACATAAATAAAAATGTTGTCATTTAAAATGCCAATAGCTCTAACTTTTGCAAAGGTGAAACCGTTGCATTGTAAAAGCTTGTTTTATTATTTTTTTAAAATTTATTTTAGAGGTTTTCTATAGCACTGGCCAGACCCGGGGGTATCGGAGCGCTTTACAACAGGATGTAGAGAAGACAAATACAGGATAGTGGCAAGGTAGACAAATACAAAAGTGATCAAAAGTTACAGTTCTCTTGAACGTCTGAGGTGCGTCATTGAGGTAGAGAGGTCTAGGGCTCCGAGGTGTGTCATTGAGGTAGAGGGGTCAAGAGTTAATCTCAATGCCTAAGGAGAGCAAGTCTTATGCTGGAATATTCTCTTCGCGGTGCCGAACGAAGGACTGAGTGCTCGGGAGAGGGCATGAGGTAGGTAGTGGATGCGCGATGTCGGATGGGTGCCTGGTGAGAGCGCGATGTCAGGTGGCTGCCTGGTGGAGGCGTGTAAGTCACGTAATTGAGTTCGGGAAGGCGCGGTTGAGGTAAAGGGCTTTTAGGAGGCTTTTGAATTTTGGAAAGGAAGGGGTAGTTCTGATGTCGATTGGGATGGAGTTCCAGATTTTCGGAGCGTTGCCTGCAAAAGAGCGGGCTGCAGTTTTTTGTTTACGCGTTTTCAGGGGGATGAGTAGGAGGGAGTTGGAACTCCTGAGGCTTCTTGACTGACCAGCTTTGAGTTTGGAGGCAAGGTATTCCGGTTTCCCTGTGTGCAGGGCTTTGTGTGTGAGGCAGGCAGTTCTGAAGCTGGCCCGCATTTCTACTGGGAGCCATTTTAGATCTCTGACTGCGGGAGATATATGTTCACATTTTTTTATTCCGGTGACCATTCTGTCTGCTGCGTTGAGGGTGGTTTTGAGTGGGGCTAGGTGGGAGAGAGCTGTACCGGAGAGGACTGCGTTCCCATAATCCAGTCTGGACAGCACCAGAGATTGGGTGGCTTGTTTGAGGTCAATAGGAGGGATGTGGGGTTTGATTTTGTTGAGGAGCTTCAGATTGAGGTAGGCGCTTTTGGCGGAGTTCTTGATGTGATTGGTCATGGATAGTTTGTGGTCAAGGGTGATTCCCAGTGATTTGACCGAGTTTGCCAGTGTGAGGTTTCCGTTGAGGGCATCAATTGTTTTCAACCATTCAACGATTTGAGGGTTTTCTTCCTTGTTGGAGATGAGGAGGATCTCGGTTTTTCCCTGATTAAGTTTAAGGTGGTTCGTTGAAAGCCATTCTTGGACTTCTCTGAGAGTGTTATGTCTTAGAATGTCATTAAAGGAGGTTTCCAAGTAGATCTGTGTGTCATCTGCATATAGATGGAAAAGGATGTTCGCTTTTTTCGGAATGGAGGTGAGGGGTTCCATATATATGTTGAACAGGTGAGGGGAGAGAACGGATCCTTGAGGGACACCTCTGTTCACGGGGAGGAGGTCAGAAGCAAAGGATTTAATTTTTACTCTTTGGGAGCGGTTTTGAAAGAAGGAGGAGAACCATTGAAGGACCACTTAGTCTGCACCTACCCGATCTTTAAGAGCTTTGATGAGAAGAATGTGGTCTACAGTGTCAAAGGCTGCTGATAAGTCTAGGAGGATGAGTAGACAGCAGTGGTCTGAGTCGAGGGACTTGAGGATGGCGTCCATGATGTTGAGGATTGCAGTTTCGGTGCTGCAGCCTTTTCTAAAGCCTGATTGGTGATGGTCTAGCAAATTAATGTTGTCAAAATGTTTGTTCAGTTGACGGAGAACGCATTTTTCAAGGATTTTGGCTAGGAAGGGGAGATTGGAGACAGGTCTGAAATTATTCAGGTCGGTAGAGTCTAAACCTGGTTTCTGCAGAAGAGGAGTGACTTGGCCGACTTTGAGGCAATCTGGTATGATGCCAGTTTTTAGGGAGCGGTTTATGATTTCGCACCAAAGTGGTGCCAGGGTGAGTTAGTTCTTTGGCCATTTGAGAGGTTATGGGGTCAAGGTTGTGTGAAGAGGGCTTAGAGGAGGAGATTAATTTGAGGATCTCTGATTCTGGGATGGGGTCAAAGGAAGACCAGGTAATTGCTGGTCGCCCTCTCTAGGTAGTTGTGATTATTGGAGAGCAGTTTTTGCTGGGGGGATGGATGTTGATGTCCAGTGAAAGTTCGATCTTGGTGATTTTTTCGTTAAAGAAGTTGGCGAATTTGTCACATAATGCTTTAGAGGGCTTGACATGGGAAGTAGCTGGCTTGGACGTTTGTTTTTTGATGAGGTCAAAGAGTTCTCTTGGTCTGCTTTTGGCCTTGTCTAGCGCGGTACAGAAAAAGTTGGATTTTTCATTATTGATGTGTTTGTACTTTCTTCTTGCTGCTCTGAGTTCTTCGCAATGGCTGGATTCTTTCTCCAGAGACGTTCTGTGGCTCTGAGTTGCCTTCTTTCCTCGTTAATGTCCTTGTTGAACTAGGATCTGGAGGGGATGTTCCTGGGTTTTTTCAGTTTCAAGGGGACTAGTTCGTCTAGGATGGAGGACATGCTAACATTGTAGCGGGATGCGAGTTCTTCAGTTGAGGCCTTCCGGGGAGATGGGCAGGAGGGAGGAAGGATATTTTCTCTTATAAATCAGCTGTGTTGATCTGAGATATGTTTCTCGACCATGTGGGGGGGGGGGGGGGTCTGAGATGGAGGGATGAGACATGATCTGTTGAGAGAGGTGGAATAGGATAAGGTGATGATCTGACCAGTCGACCGGAAGGATGTGATCTATAGTGATTGCATAGTGTTGGGCGATTATGGCATCCAGGATCGCTCCTTTGTTGTGGGTTTCTTTTGAGCAGTGCTGGGTGAGGTTGTTGGTAAGAGTAATTCATTTAAGTTTTGTACTGGAACACTGTTCTTGTCATTCCAGTGGAGGTTGAGGTCGCCTAGAATGAGGTTGTTGGTATCTTGGAGAGAACAGTGAGCGATTAGGTCTGACAGTTGTTCTAAGAACGTGACTGTGTTGCCTTGGGGATGGTACAGGAGGTGGCAGTGCACTAGATTATTGTTGGTGGTTTTGATGTTGGCGGTTAGGCATTCAAAGGAGTTGTAATTGATGGTCTCGATTTCGGACACTGCTAGGTTATTGTTGTGGATAATTGCTACGCCTCCGCCTTTTTGATCTTTTCTATCTTTGTTGATGATAGAGAAGCCTGGGGGTACGAGCATATCCAGGATCGGAGGAGAGGAGTCATCGAGCCAGGTCTCGGTGATGAAGGCTATGTCAATGTCATGGTTGAGAATGGATTCGGCCAGCTCTGTAGCATGTTTTGTGGCAGACCTGCAGTTTAGGAGCATGCAATTAGTGCAGGGTGTTTCTTTTTTTGGTTCCGTAGGGATGGTGACGAGGGAGGCTGGGGGTCTGAGGGGTTTCGGGATAGAGTGTTCACTTCTGATCCCAGTGATTACCTGAATTGCAGATTGCAGGCCGTGGGTTGGAGGGGTAATGTTGGAGGAGGCCAGCTCGAGCGCTTCTTCCGGGGACATGGCTTCCATAGCCCTATTCGGTCTCGGGCCTGGGATGAGGAAGGGTACGCGGACTGGTTGGGGGGCAGGGGGTTGGGAGGCCTAAGGCGGGTGTGGAGGGAGGAGATGGGGCTGGAGTTAGTGTTGGGGGGGGTTGTGGAGTGGCGAGAGGTTGGTTAGGATAAGATTCAGGCCCTGTATTGAGGTGGTGAGTTGGCTTTCAATGCAGGTGAGGCGGCACACCATCTCTTCTTGAAGGGGGGTGGGTTGCATCTGGGTGTGATCTCTTCAGCGGGGGGAGCGCTGGCAGAGTTGTGCTGACTTTTGTTGTTAGTTGATGTGGCAGTTTGGGTTATGGGATGGGGCGCAGGATGAGGGGTCGGGATGAGGTAGTCGATTTTTCTTGCTAGGGGGTAGATGTTGGGGGAAGGGAAACTTGGGGTGTGGATTGTGGTCGCCCAGAACTGAAAGGTGGGGGGTTCCGTGCAGGGGGTTGCTCTGGGATGTGGTAGAGCAGGGGGAGGGGCAGTCTCATTGGAGGTGGAGGGATTGGAGAGGGTTAGAGGATGCGCTTCGGTGGTTGTGATAGTGGGAGGTGAAATGGGGAGAGTGTTCAGTATGGGGGATTGGATCCCCATGTGGGGGGGGCGGTGGGAAGGGGGGTAGTGTGTGGGTGCTGTTGGTAAGTAGAAAGGGGAAGAGGAGATCAAACACCTCTAGGTTGCCATTATTGGCTTGGATCAGGACAGTGCCTTTAGAGTAGATGGTCACCGAGGTGAGCCCGCAGTGCGGCAGGTGGGAGGGGGCGTAGAATGAAAGTTTGCAGCTATGGGTCGTCTTGGTGGTTTTGGTGATTTGGCATTTTTCTCTCAGGGAGGATATCCAATGGGCGGGCCTAATTGTGTGAAATATGAGGTCCATTTTTATTTGGCCTATAGCGGAACAATGGTATAAGTCACCAAAGAGGGATTCAGGGAATTGCCTGATCAGTTTATGTTTGAGTTTTTTTTTTTCGATGAGAGGTTGGGGGGTGGGGGATCGAGAAGGAGTTATAGCCACGCCGTTTTATGTAGGGTAAGGAAAGTTGGTTGGGGTAGGGTGTCGCGGTGGAAGGCATTTTAACTAGGCTGATAGTGTGGTTAGTGTCTTTTGTGGTGGGTTATTCTGTACTGTATATCACATTTTTCAATATTCCCGATGAGTCTGTTTTGGAAGTGCTGTAACCTTGGAAATGAAGGAGTTTAAACTCAGCCCCTGGGTTCCATAGAATCTAAATCAAAAGTCTGTCTCTTTGGTTCTAAACTAGAGTCATGGATGAGAGAATTGACTTGAATCTGTATAATCTTCCTGAGCACCCTACAGCGTGCACTTCCAAGACGTTTAAAGGACCAACTCACGGGAGACCCAGAATTGGTGGAAATGCTTATGCTGCAGTTTACCTCAGGCAAAATTTTAAACATTTCAAATATATATTGGAATAGTCATGGACCTTCAAGAGAAGGGTGCTTAAAGAGTGTATAGGACAAAGGTGGTTACTAAGTCATGTCACAAACCTGACTGATAACTGAATTTTAAGTGGTAACCTTCACATGCAAAATATTGTGGAGATAAAATAACCATCTTCCGGCAAACAGAGCATCTGATATCAGATTGCAGATAGAATATGCAATATGGTCAATTTCAAATGCAGAGGATTGTGCCAATATTAAGATGATTCTGTTAATGGGAATTGACACTGGGCCTTTCTTGTTCCTGCACTCCCCCTCCCCCCAATGAAACAGGGACTCTGTTTCATGCAGGGAATGGAAGGCATACAAAGAAAACAAGCATTGGCATAACCAATAGGTCTCGCCTTTGGGACCTTATAAGTGTCTCGCCATGCAACACTTGATGTTGTTGCACCAAGGATATTGTGCTGGATAACTAAACACTTTTAAGGTCCCACAGGCTAGACCTATTGGCTATGCCAATGCTTGTTTTTTCTGATTGCTTATACTCTCTCCCTTCCGAAGGAAATGCTTCCCCTTGCGACAGGTCTAGTGTTGTTCCTGATACGACAAACTGCATGGAATGCTATTGACCTCTGGAAGTTTACCTCAAAGCCAAAAAGTTTGAGTTGTCTTAATGTCTGCAAGTCTTGTGCCACTTTCTATCGATTGTGGGCTACTTGGAAAGATGAATATGTTATGACTTGCATTGGTTGGCAGCACTGCATATTGGAAGAGAGAACAGTATTACATACTGTAGAAATGTGTGCCTTTTCGCTGCAGAAATGGGGTCAGAACCACATCACACATCTAATATACCTGTTTGAAAGTGAAATAATTTAATGAAGCACGGCCATGCTACCACTACCATGCTCAATTTCTTTTTTGCTCCAAGACGCAGATCAAGGAATGGTCTGAGCTCCATCTGGCCTTTTTATCTTAACAAGGAAAGATCTTGAGTAAATGTCTTTCCCTCAGTACAGATGAGCAACTTTATACGACTCGTTTTTGTATAATGATTGAGTTTCTTTGCACAGTTGAGCTAGATTAATTTTTTTAATCCGCTTTGGCGGCAAATCCAGTTAAAGAGCTTTGCTTTGAATCACAGTAACCATCCTTTACAACAGTCAGCATAAATAGTTAATCTGATTTTTTTGTCTCTTAGATCTTGTGTAAAGGCACTATCCCTCTGGAGGGGATACCAGAGGAAGAAGTCACTGCTTGTTGTTTGAAGGCAGCAGTCCAGACAAGCTGACAGGCGGATCTGAGAGGACTTATTTCCTGATCGCCTTTGACAGGATGGGTAGATTTAATTCAGATTGTGGTACTTCTTTGGGAGGGCCAACAATGGGAATGGAAACTCTGCTGAGAATGGTACCAGGAGTCCCTCTGTCTAAACTGATATTTAAGGAATCTCTTCTCCAGACAAACAGCTTTCAGGGTCTCATCATTCTTTATCTTCTCCATTTCCCAGATATGCTGAACAAAAAGAGGAGAACCTTAAAAAGGAGGTTTCAGAAGTGGTACAGCACAGCTATGAACAGCATCTTAGGGTTATACCCATGACCGTATCAGGAAGCAGCAGTTCTGCCAAATCTATGGAGGACTTATTAACTTGATTAGAAAGAAGTAACCCTTCTCGAATAACCTCCTCTAGCCTTCAGCCCAATGGCAAATAGTCGAAAAATTCTTAAGGCTGTCACAACGTTCACTGTCACTGTCATATTGACCCAGAAGTGCTGTTGAACAAGTTACTTACCTTCTGTAATGCATTACCTGGTAGACTATCTAGCTGCAGATTCCTTACTTTTGAATTTCCCAGGCTCAGCAATACCCCTTGCGCGTGATGTCGGGTGGCTCCATTTGGCTCTGCATGACGTAGTCGGCAGCTTCGGTTAGGACATTGCGGTGCCTATATAGGCGCCATCAAGGCACGCAGACGTCAGTACTTTGTTTTTTTCCACTCCAGAAGCGCAGAGCCATAAAGTGACTGACGTAGTCGTGTGCAAAACTAGGGCCCTGAAAGGAGAGTAACCATAGACCTACTACACCAGTCCGCAAGGCAGGGAGGCATGGGTGGGGCTGTAAGCAAGAGTCTCTACCAGATCATGCGTTACCAACGGTAAGTAACTTGTTCATCTGATAGAGACTTCTAGCTGCAGATTCCTTACCTTTGAATCAGATACCTGAGCCATACCATCCCGGCGGTGGGTTATGGACTCATGACCTAGACTAAGAAGTCTTGCAGGACTGAACGGGCAAAGCGCTCATCCCTGCACACTTGACCATCAAGACAATGTTTTGCCAGCGTGTGCAATTATGCCCACGTCACTGTCTGACAGATGTCTTGGACTGGGACACCCCGAGCCAAGGCCGTAGTCGAAGCCTTTCTCCTGGTGGAGTGGGCTCTTAATCCCTCAGGGGGATGCTTCTTCGCCAAGGCATAACAGATCTTTATGCAGAGAACCCAGTGAGAAATGGTTCTTTTCTGCACTGCCTTTCCCTTCTTTGCTCCCACATACCTACAAAGAGTTGGTCATCCACCCGGAACTCTTTTGTGCGGTCACGGTAGAACAACAACGCTCTTATTGGGGCGAGACGGTGGAGATGCTACTCTTCCTTAGAGGGATGTGGGGGAGCAAAGAAGGTGGGAAAAGTAATGCATTGGCGCAGATGAAATGGGGTCACAACCTTTGGTAAAAATTATGCCCTGGTGCAGGAAAGGACATAAGATAAGGAGGCGAGCTGGAAAACACCAGCAATTGTAATGTCATCGCCACTAAGAAGGCTGATTTGATGGTCAACAGCTGGAGGGGACAATTATGCAAAGGCTCGAAAGGACGCACATCAGGTAAGTGAGGACCAAATTAAGGTCCCATTGTGGCACAATAAAGGGCATGGGTGGAAACAAGTGAGCCAGTCCTTTAAAAAATCTACTTACAACAGGAGATTTAAAGAGAAGGCTGGTCTGGCAGCCGCAAAAAAGCAGACAGAGCAGAGAGGTAACCCTTGAGAGTTCCCAAAGCAGAGCCCTGCTGGGCAAGAGTTAAAATGAATAAAAGGACAGTAGAAATAGTTGCAGAAAGAGGGGCAAAGGACCCTTCTGTACAGTATAATACAAATTTCTGCCAACGGCAGGTGTATACAGACTTAGTGGAGGGCCGCATGGCCGACAAAATAACATAACAGACTTAGGGAGGAAAGTCAAAAGCCATCAACTGCCGTCGCTCAATCTACTTGCATGGAGGCGCAGAGTTTAAAGGTTTGGGTGGAGAACCCTCCTCTGCTGCTACGACCAAAGATCCTCCCAAAGGGGCAGCCTGATTCGAGGATCGATGTTCATTCTCAGAAGCTCTGGATACCAGACTCTCCTTGCCCAGTCCGGAGCTACAAGAATGACTTGGGCCCGGGCACTCCTGATCTTCTTCAGATCCCTGGGCAGGAGTGGTATGGGCGTAAAGGCGTGCAACAGGCCTGAGCTCCACTTGCGACGAAATGCGTCGCCGAATGATAGCCGCCTTGGAAACTCCAGCGCACAGCACTGCTGACATTGCAGGTTCTCTTAAGAGGTGAACAAATCTAACCAAGGTTCTCCCCACTGTTGAAAGAGACCTTACGCCACCTCAGACTGGAGATGCCATTCGTGATCCGGCAGGCATCGGCGGCTGAGATAGTCAGCCCTGCAGTTCAGAGAACCTGCCAGGGGTTGAACCACCAGGGTTATGCCCTGCTGTTCCAGCCATGTCCAGAGACACAGGGCCTCCCGACAAAGGGTCCATGACCCCACCCTGCCTTGCTTGTTGCAGTATCACATGGCGGTGGTGTTGTCCGTGAACACCTGCATCAACTTCCCCTTGACAGAGGGAAGAAATGCTTTCAATGCCAAGCAAATAGCCCAGAGCTCCAACAATTTTATGTGGAGCCTGTATCCGCCGGAGACCAGTGACCCCTGATCTCCATCTCTCCCATTAGGCCGCTCCATCCCAGAAGTGACGCATCAATTACAATCGTGAAATCTGGTTGAGAAAGGGAGAGAGGTCTGCAGATGACACAATCTCGGTTTGTTAACCATCACTGCAGATCCTTCTCAGTTCCTTCCGAGATCTGAACAGAGTCGGTGAGATCTCCCTGATGCTGTGCCCATTGGAACTTCAAGTCCCACTGCAGAGCCCGCATACACCATCTCACGTGTCTTACCAACAGGATGCATGAGGCCCAACAGCCTCAGAGTCTGTCTCACCGAAATACAGGATAGAGGCCGAAATATCAGAATCATAGCCTGAATAGCCTTGACTCACTGCTCAGGAGAATAAGCCCGAAACTGCACTGTGTCCAGAACAACCTCGATGAAAGGGAGCGTCTGAGAAGAAATCAGGTGTGACTTCAGCACGTTTATAGAGAACCCCAGCAAATGTAGGAGGTTTGCCGTTGTCTGAAGGTGGGAGACGACTGAGGCAAGCCAGTCTTCAACAGCCAGTCATCGAGGTAGAGGAAGTCTGACACCCTTAACCTGCACAGTTGAGCTGCAAACACCGCCATCACCTTGGTGAACACCCGAGGGGCACTGGTAAGGCCGAAGGGGAGAACGGTAAACTTAAAAAGCTTGCGGCCCCACCTTGAACCGAAGGTAAAGGCTGTGGCCCGGCAGAATGGGAATATGAAAATACGCATCCTGCAGGTCCAATGCTACCATCCACTCCTCTTGGTCTAGGGCAGACAAGACCTGAGCCAAAGTGAGCATTTTGAATTTCTCCTTTTTGAGGAAGAGTTTGATGGTCCGAAGATCCAAAATGGGCGGTAGCCCCTTCTTCGGAATCAGAAAGTAGCGGGAATAACAGCCACTGCCTACTTCTGAAACTGGGACCCTTTCTATAGCTCCTTTGGCCAAAACCCTACCCTACCCTACCTACCCACATTAAGGGCCATCTTTTGGACCCAGTATTCAGCAACTGCATTGAGCTCAAGGCTGGGCAACCTATTTGTCTTCCTTGGACCAACCATCTACTTGTCCCCCTCACATGGTCTACACACAGGCCTCCCCATTCAACCCCCATTGTGAGGAACGCTAGAAATTGGGCCATAAAACCCAATATAGAGAGGCGATTAGAGCTTATAAAGATTAGGTAAAAGCTGCCCAATCAGCCTTTTTCGCTACACAATTCATGGGGGAAAAATCTAAACCTAAAGAAATCTTTCATATAGTAAAAAGCCTAACTAAACCTCCCCTACCATCTATGGCTCCGTGTAAAACAATAGCCCATTGTAATGACTTGGCAGAATTTTTTCATCAAAAAGTTCACCAAATCTACTCCTCCTTCCCTGCCATGGATCTCGACCCTGCTACTCAGGCGTGGTCGAGTCTGGTGGAAGCCCCCCTCAACCCCCTGCAACTTTGGAATATTTTCCATTCTTAGAACAGGAATCCCTGGAATCTCTAGCTCGGCAAGTAAAATCAGGGTCTCCATGCGATCCAGCTCCACCAGAGGCAATGATCTCGGTGATTCAGGCCGTCCTCCCCACTATCATGAATCTCCTCAATGCTTCTATCACCTCCTGCATTGTCCTGCCCCCCGGGAAGCAGGAAACCTCTGAGTTGCGGGGTACCGCAGGGCTCCTCCTTAAGCCCTGCGTTATTTAAGATCTATATGAGACCATTGGCTGAGGTCGTCCATCCGTTTGGTATTAAGATCATTTCATACGCGGACGACACTCAGCTAGTGGTCTCCCTGGCGCAGGAGGACGGCCAATCAGTACAAATGGGGTTAATGAAATGCTTGGAGGAAGTAAAAAGTTGGATGATGACATCCTCCCTTAAGCTTAACGGGGATAAAACTGAGCTGATGTTCCTGGGCCCCGCTGTTCCAACGCACTTTGACTCCCTCTGGCCTCCATGCCTAGGTATTCCCCCTGTACCCAAGGACAACATAAAAAGCTTGGGGGTATGGCTGGATAAAGCCTTAACCATTAACACCCAGGCCACGAAGCTCTCCGCAACGTGTTTTGGCCTCCTTAGGATGCTGAAAAAAGTACTTCCACTTCTACTTATGGAGGCCAAGCAAGTTGCTGTCCAAGGCCTGGGCCAGTCTCGGCTGGACTTTAGCAACGTCCTGTACCTCGGTGCGCCTGACTACACACTGCGCAAGTTGCAGATTGTCCAAAACTGTGCGGCCCGCACATTGCTCCAGTAGCCACGCAGACTGTCAGCCAAACCGGGGCTGAGTAGCCTGCATTGGCTTCGGTTCGGCAAAGAATTGCCTTTAAGGCAATGTGCATATCCCATCAAGCTTTCTGGCACAAAGGACCGGCAATTAGCCGCCAACTAATCACACAGTAACACCCTAAAAAACACCTTCGTTCTAGCCAGGCCTTTTTAGCCACAGTTCCCAGAATTAAAAGAACGAGAGCTGGTGGCAGGATGTTCTCCTATAATGCTGCCAAACTGTGGAACTCCTATAATGCTGCCAAACTGTGGAACTCCCTTCCCCTCCAACTTAGGTCTAACCCTGATCTGCCCTCCTTCCGTAAGCAATTAAAGACCTTTCTTTTTAACGCTCACAACTAATCCCCTAGCTGATCGCCTTTGACAAGTGGCCCCACTCTCTAGTTAGCGCTTGGACGCCTCAGGGCAGCAATCTCGCTCTATAAGTCTACGTTTCATTTCATTTCAAAAGAGCTGTAGCTTCCTCTTGGAGCAGCATTAAATTATGCTCCGCCAGCCGTTCTTGACTCTGCAGAATAGCAGGAGGAAAAGAAAGGAAAGTAAGAGGCTAGCCATCCTGGACGATCAGCAAATCCACTTGTCTGATGTTCTAGATCTCCAGCGGGGGAGATGATGACTAAGTCTCCCACCCACTGGAGTAGTGAGGTCCTGCAGAATCAGCCTAGGAGTGCTTGGAGGCTGCGGCTGTTGGGGGCAGTGTGGTAGATTACTTCTGGCCTCCATTCCTAGGACGGAATGTAGCGCGGAAGGGGTAGTCTGTGCGGAACAGTGGCTAGGATAGGGCTGATGCGGCTGGAAACCCCTTCCGTTGCCATGAAAGGGGCGAAAGGAAGACTGGCCACAAGGAGTGGAGGAGAGGCCCAAGGTTCTGGCCAAAGCTCGAGAGTCCTTGAAACTGACCAGGGCAGAGTCTGCCTTTTCCCCAAAAAGGCGGGTTCCATCCAAGGGCATGTCCATCAAATTGGCTTGGACATCCCCTGAGAAGCCAGTTGTACGAAGCCAGGGGTGGCGCCTCAAGGCCACTGTCATTGGAATCGACCTGCCAGGCAAATCGGTCTTATCTAATCCACACCGTACGGCGAATATGTCTGCATCCCTCCCGTCCTTGACAGGTTGGGAGAGCACAGCCCAAGCCTCCTCCGGGACATGTGGCAGCACCTGTGCAACCGTCTCCCAAAGAGAGTGGGAGAAATGGCCCAATAAGCATGCGGTATTCCCCGACCGCAATGCCAGGCTGGAGGAAGAAAACATCTTCCCAAATGAGTCCAGTCTCTTGGATTCCCTATCAAGAGGTGCGGAAAGGAATGCGCCCTGGGAAGTAGAGGCCTGCATCACCAAACTTTCTGGGGTGTGGTGTTGGCTGAGGAACTTTGGGTCGCCCGGAGCTGGGCAATGGCAGCGTGTATTCGTCCTATTCACAGGAGCCCTTGTGCTAGGCTTGGACCATGTTCCTAGAAGGACACCGGTAAGTGCCTCATTAAAGGGCAATAGGGTTCAGAGGTGGACACCGGTAAGTGCCTCATTAAAGGGCAATAGGGTTCAGATGTTTCCCACCTCTGAAATAGGGTTCAGAGGTGGGAGCCCCAGGTTAAAGCCCTTCGGTCAGGAGATTAGTCCTGACCTGCACTGAGGGAAGCTCCAGTCCAAGGACCTCAGCAGCCGTCAAACACCATGGCATAGGACGCCCCCTCCTCCGTAGCCACTGTAGGCGGAGAGAGCATGCCAGTGTCTGGGGAAGTGTCCAGACCACTGGCTTTCCCAAGTTCCCCATACCAGTCCATTGTCTCCTCAGAGGCATCCTGGTTCTCTAGTGGGCCTCCAGACTCCGACTCCTCCCATTCCTCTCCTGAGCCCAGCACGTCCACAAAGTGCTCAGGCGAAAACATAGAACCCTTGGGCTCTGTTGACGTCAGAATCAGCGTCGCGTGACGCCATTCCTGCTCCGTGTCGTCGGGATGAGGATGGGGCTTGAGCAACCGACGGGCATCGGCAACGTCGCAGGCACCGACTTCGGATTCGATGCTGGGAAGGTCCCATTGGCACGACCGGCATCAACCCGATCCCTGAGGCCCCACCGGCATCGAGGCCGGAGCCGACGACGTCGTACCCGATGGGGCCCCATTAGACCCCGAGGGCTCACCAGCGGGGTCGTTCCGCTCAAATACTCAGCGCCGTTCCGCTCAAATACTCAGCGCATGGCCTTGTAAACCTCCTTTGAGCGAGAGTCTCCTGCTCCCGGAAAGTGGGGGGGGAGGTGCGGAGTGGACTCTGGCTCCAGCGAACCGTGCTTACAGCATCAGTGCTCCTAACCTTGCTCGATGCCGGACGCCAACTGAGTTGAAGACAACTTTTTCTTCTTGTGCCTCTTCCCTGAGTGTCTAGATGACCTCTAATGGGAGGAAGAGAACTTAGGGCTCCGTGAGCGGTCCTGCGACCTCCTCTTCCTCAAACAGGACCGTGACCTCCTCGGAGTCTCGCTTGACGGTGTAGATTGCCAGGCCATGAGCAACTTCAATGCACGCTCCCTCAAGGTCTTCAGGGCATTCACCTGACAGTCTGAACACAAGTTTGAATTGTGGTCGCGTTCGTAACACCACAGACATACGCGGTGGGGATCGGTGACCGACATCATTCGGGAACAAGTACTGCATGGTTTAAAACCTGTCTTTCTACCAGACATCCTTCGCACACAAAATCATGTTCTCAAAAATTTCTACAAAAGGCGAGCAAAGGACTGCCAAAAAGCGGAAGAGGGGTAGCTCTTCCTGGATCGGCACTTAACTGGCGCAGAAAGAAAACAACTGACGTCCGCGCGCCTGGGTGGCACCTATATAGGCACCAAAACTTCATAACAGATACGACGATGTCACGCGGAGTCGAATAGAGCCACCTGACGTTGGGCGCAAGGGGTATTGCTCAGCAAAAGTTTTGGGATCCAGCATCATGCCTGGGAAATTCAAAGGTAAGGAATCTGCAGCTAGAAGTCTATCAGATGCATATATTGTTTTAAGAGCAGTTCCATCAGTCTCGCACATATTTTTCCCCACTGTCAGGTGGTGCAAAGTTTTCAGAGCACAGACGAGTGTTCTGCAAACTGCTGAAAGTGAGGATTAGAGTCGTACCTCAAATATAGGATCTCATTGAGTAGGTTTGTACTTTTTCAAATGTGCAACAACTGACCTCACCATAAGCTGGGGGTAAAAATTTTAATTCCACAATCTACAGGACACCTAGTAACAGAGGCAGTGAAGGTCTGGAGGATGCTCTTCTTTGTAAAATCTATCTGACAGAAACATTAGGCTAAGGTGTTTCCAGAAGGATGTTCTTTACCCCTCAAATTAATATATCATGTAAACTGTTGACGATGTCCAGGAGTGAAGCCTTCGAGAGGGGACGCTACTAACAATGTGGTTGTGTATGAAGACAATGGGTAAACACAATGGGAGGACACAGATGGGGGATTTTCTGCGCTTTAGGTGAAGGTTGACTAAAATCAAAATCTCTGGATGGCCCCTTCTAGGACTAATGAACAAGTTACTTACCTTCGGTAACGCTTTTTCTGGTAGATACTATATCTGCCTGTGGATTCCTCACCTTGTGAATATCCCCCTTGCGCCAGCAACGTTCGGAAATTTTCTTCGTACTACGCCGACGTGGGCGACGTCACAGGAGCACGGCATCGCGTGCGACTCCGTCTGACGTCACCGACCCCATATCAGGCCCACGCCGGCGTGATGACGTCAGTTCCGCCCTTTTTTCCGTGCCTTCGAGGCACACGGACGGACCAACGACAGCAAATATGCAAATATACAATGTACACAGTACACATAGAACTAAATCAATAGTATAAACATATATACAGAAAGACCAGGTATAGCAGAGTGGACAACGGGGAGGCGGGTGGGTCAGTGAGGAATCCACAGGCAGATATAGTATCTACCAGAAAAAGCGTTACCGAAGGTAAGTAACTTGTTCTTCTGATAGATACATCTGCCGTGTGGATTCCTCACCTTGTGAATAGATTCCCACAGCAGTCCCCACTCCCGGAGGAGGGTGCCCACTCTGCTACACCAGGAAGTCTTGGAGGACAGAGCGCGCGAAGTGGCCATCCCTCCTCACCTCGGTATCCAAGCAGTAATGCTTCGCGAAAGTGTGGAGGGAGGCCCAAGTCGCGGCCTTGCAAATACCCTCAACAGGTACACCCCTAGACAAAGCAGATGTTGCAGACTTTGCTCTAGTAGAATGTGCTCTAATACCCTCAGGAGGGTCCTTACCAGCAAGAGAGTAGCAGATCTTGATGCACAGGATTATCCACCTGGAAAGTGTGCGCTTGTGCACCGCTCTGCCCTTCTTGCAGCCAGCAAAACCAACAAACAGCTGGTCATCCATCCGGAAGTCTTTAGTCCTGTCCAGATAGAACGACACCGCCCTCTTAGGGTCCAGACGGTGCAGTCTCTCTTCCTCCTTAGACGGGTGAGGGGGAGGATAGAAGGTAGGAAGGGTAATGGACTGCCCAAGATGGAAAGGAGTCACCACCTTAGGCAGAAAAGCAGCCCTGGTCCTGAGAACCATCCTTTCAGCATGAATGGTCAGGAATGGGGGTTTGGAACTTAGAGCTTGAAGCTCACTTACCCTCCTTGCCGAGGTGATTGCAACGAGGAAGATCGTTTTAAAAGAGAGAAGCCTCAATGGACACTTATGCAAGGGCTCGAAGGGAGAACCCATTAAGAAGGTCAGCACAAGATTCAAATCCCAATGAGGAACAACAAAAGGAGTAGGAGGGAACATATTTATGAGACCCCTCAAGAATCTCAAAACCACCGGAGATTTAAAGAGAGATGGCTGATCCGGCAAACATAGAAATGCCGATAAGGCAGAAAGATACCCCTTGACCGTGGCCACAGCCAAACCTTGCTGCGCCAGATAAAGGGCAAATTGTAAAATATTAGACAAATGAGCCTTCAAAGGGTCAACATCTCTCTCCCTGCACCAAGAAACAAATTTTGACCACCTATAGGAGTAAATGGACTTAGTGGTGTCACGCCAGGCAGAAAGAATGACATCCACCACCTCATGAGGGAGAGAAAAAGAACTCAAGTTGCCCCGTTCAATCTCCAGGCATGAAGGTGTAATGTCTGGAGGTGGGGGTGTAAAACCTGCCCCTCCATCTGAGAGAGGAGGTCTGCCCTGTGAGGGAGACGGAGCGGCGGGTGAGAGGAGAGGCGGAGAAGGTCTGAGTACCACACCCTTCTTGGCCAATCCGGGGCGACCAATATGACTTGGGCCCGGTCTTGACGAATCTTCCTCAGAACCCGAGGAATCAAAGGTATGGGAGGAAACGCGTAAAGGAGTTGATCTCCCCAACTCAGCTGAAACGCGTCCCCCAATGCTCCTTGCATCGGATACTGGAGACTGCAGAACGAAAGGCAGTGAGCATTCTCGCGAGTGGCGAATAGATCCACCCGAGGAGTCCCCCACATCCGAAAGATGTCGTGAACAACCTCCGGGTGAAGCCTCCACTCGTGGTCGGCAGAGAACTGTCGACTGAGACTGTCTGCACGAACGTTCAGAACTCCGGCCAGATGATTTGCCACCAGACAAATCTGATGGTCCTGAACCCAGGACCAGAGACGCAGAGCCTCTCTGCAGAGACACTGCGACCCTACTCCTCCCTGCTTGTTGATGTACCACATCGCAGTCGTGTTGTCCGTTAGGACTTGAACAGAACGACCGCGAAGGGAAGGGAGGAAGGCCTTGAGTGCCAAACGTATCGCCCTCAATTCCAGAAGGTTGATGTGAAACAACCTTTCTTCCGGAGACCAAAGACCTTTGACCTCCAGGTCTCCCAGATGAGCACCCCACCCGAGAGTGGATGCATCCGAAATCACTGTGGCCACTGATGGAGGTAGCTGAAAAGGCTTTCCTTGTGACAGATTGCCTTCCACGCTCCACCAAGACAGATCCGCTGCAGCTTCTCCGGAGATCTTCACTGACTCCCTGAGATCTCCGTTGTGCTGATACCACTGCCTGCGGAGGCACCACTGGAGTGCCCTCATGTGCCAGCGTGCATGACTGACCAACAGAATGCAAGAAGCCATCAGACCGAGCAGACGAAGGACCTTCAGGACCGGAACAACCGCTCCATTGTAGAATAAAGGAATCATCTCCTGAATGTCGTGAATTCTTTGAGGTGGAGGGAATGCACGACATACAGAAGTGTCCAGTACCGCACCTATGAACAGGTTGCGCTGGGAGGGCACCAGGTGAGACTTGGGTACATTTATCGAAAAACCCAACCTGTGTAACAACTGAGTTGTCTCCTGCAGATGATGGAGCACCATCTCCGGCGACTCTGCTTTGATCAGCCAGTCGTCTAGATAAGGGAATACAGGAATCCCCGACCTTCTGAGATGCGCAGCCACCACTGCCATCACCTTGGTGAAGACTCGAGGCGCAGTAGTAAGTCCAAAGGGAAGGACCGCAAACTGGTAGTGTTGCGATCCCACCGTAAAACGGAGATACCTCCTGTGCGACTTCAGGATTGGGATGTGAAAATACACATCCTGCAAGTCGATCGACACCATCCAGTCTTCTTCCATCAGCGCCAGAAGAACCTGAGCAAGGGTGAGCATTTTGAACTTCTCCTGTTTGAGATAGAGGTTCAAAATCCTGAGATCCAGGATAGGCCGAAGCCTGCCATCCTTCTTGGGAATCAAGAAATACCGGGAGTAGCACCCTTGACCCCTCTCCTGCTCTGGAACCACCTCTATCGCACCCTTTCGAAACAGTGCCAGGACTTCCTCCTGCAGGAGAAGCAGGTGGTCCTCCGAACAATAACCTTGGCAAGGAGGGTAATTGGGAGGGAATTCCTGTAAAGGAAGTGCATACCCATTCTCTACGAGATTGAGAACCCAAAGATCTGATGTAACCGATTCCCAATCTCGTAGAAAATGAGTAAGCCGACCCCCTACTGGCCCTACATGATCCAGAATGGTGGATCTAGGGCTGCTTTGCTGATGCGGGTGGGGGTTGGGCATTATTGGAGGAAGTGGAGGAAGAGGAGACTTGACGTCCAGGTCCACGACCCCTCTGTTTACCTCTATAGGATCTATATAGAGGGTTTTGCTGCTGTTGCTGATGTTGTTGTTGGCCTTGCTTGAAGGGACGAAAAGAAGATCTGCCAAATCCTTTGAACTTTTTAGTCGTCGACCCTCTCATCTGCAGACCCAAAGATCTAGCGGTGGCACGGCTGTCCTTAAACCTTTCCAAGGCTACATCAGCCTTCTTACCGAAAAGGCCAGTTCCATCAAAGGGTAAGTCCAGCAATGTAGATTGCACATCCGCAGAGAAATCTGAAGACTTTAGCCATGCGGCTCTCCTGGTCGCAATGGATGAACCCATAATTCTAGCAACAGAATCCACAGTGTCCATACCGCTTTGAATGACCATGCGGGCAGCAGCCTGAGTGTCAGAGACAACCTCATTAAAGTTCTTCTTATCATCCTCAGGAAGTTTTGATGATAATTGCTTCACTGAGTCCATTAGCGCATGCACGTATCTACCTAAAAGGCAAGTAGCATTTGGTGATTTAAGAGCCATGCTCCCAGAAGAGAAAGTCTTCTTCGCAGACAGATCTAATTTTTTAGACTCTTTGTCAGCTGGCACTTGAGGGAAGGAGCCAGCAGCTCTATTAGAGCAAGCCGCCTGAACCACAAGACTTTCCGGAGATGGATGCGTAGAAAGAAATGCAGTGTCATCAGGAGCCACCCTATAGCGTCTTGCAATAACTCTTGAAACTGCAGGAGCAGATAAGGGCTTCTTCCAAATCTCCTTTATTGGATCCGTCAAGGCATCAGTAAATGGCAGTGTAGGTTCCACAATTGAAGAAGGAGAATGTACGACTTCAGTGAGGATGTTGGGTTTGTACTCCACTGTGGGCAACTTTAAATTAAGAAGGTCAGCAGCCTTCCTAATGACCACGTGATAGGGTGCCACGTCCCTAGATGGAGCATCAGAAGCTGAAGGCAGAACCCACTCAGGAGAGAGTTCTAGACCACTAGCATCCCGAAGTTCATCGAAATCATCGTCATGATCAGGAAGCTCGCCTTCTTCCACATCAGAACTCTCATCATCTTTTTGTTCTAGAAGGCGCTGAGCTCTTCGCCTCGACCACTCCAATCGAATCGACGTCGACGGATCCGGTTCCGACGTCGATCGAGGAGCCGGAGCAGGACGAGAGTCATGAACAGGTGTGGTACCTCGATCTCGACTGCGAGATCGATCCGGAGTCGGCGAAGCCGCATGCGGAGTCGAAGACCTCGGTGGAGCCGTACCGAGCCATGGTGGAAGAGGCGCCGGCATGAATGGCATAAATGGAGCTGGGGCATACGACTGAGGAATACCCAGATTGTATGATAATGGACCCATGGGACCAACAGGTGCTCCAGTGGGGTACATTGCCCTGGAATATACTCCGAACATTGCATTTAAAAAATGCGAGGGATCCTGTCCAGGACCAGGAAAGGGAGGGTACAGACCTACCGGATCCAATGGAGGTCGCCCCGACACACCCTCACTCTGACCTTCCGGATCCGCAGGAGTCTCCGCTGGAGTCGGTTCTTGAGGAATCACTTCTTCTTCCTGTTCATGTTCCGAGGACATCGGATCCGGATCCGGTTCTGGCTCCGGGGCCGGAGAACCTTCTTTCGATAAAGCAGGAGAAGGAGAGACAAAGTCTTTACGATGTTTATGAGACCTTCTCTTCGAGTCAGAGGATTCCTTCTCTGAATGATGTTTCGAACTGTGCTTCCTCCTCTTATGCTTTCTCCTCGAGGAGCTCGAAGCGTGACCGGAAGCCGATTTAGATCTAGACCTCGATCTTTCCCTGGATTTCGATTTCTCTTTAGATCTCGTATCCTCACCAGATCTCGAACCCGCTCTGGATCTCGACGCAGATACCGACTTCGATCGAGACCTTTGCTTCGACTTCGACCTCCGTGACGTCGATCTTGAATAACGTCCAGAATCCTGTTTTACCTTCGCTAAAAGTAATTTAGCTTCACGTTCTCGAAGTGCCTTCGGATTCATCTTAAAACAGGAATTGCAGTTCTTGACGTCGTGACTCGAACCAAGACACCACAAACAGTCCTTATGTGGGTCAGTGATGGACATCGTGCGGGCACAAGACCTACACGGCTTAAAGCCTGTTTTCCTCGACGACATCTTCGGAGAAGAAACAAGTAAGAGAGAAACAGTGTCGATTAATTAACAGAAAGATACTAAGTATCGCAGTAAGATCCCGAAAAACGTTAGCGTCGAAGACGCGGAAAAAAGGGAACTGACGTCATCACGCCGGCGTGGGCCTGATATGGGGTCGGTGACGTCAGACGGAGTCGCGCGCGATGCTGTGCTCCTGTGACGTCGCCCACGTCGGCGTACTACGAAGAAAATTTCCGAACGTTGCTGGCGCAAGGGGGATATTCACAAGGTGAGGAATCCACACGGCAGATGTATCTATCAGAAAAAGAAACGTACCTAAGTGTGGCTTGTCTATTCCTTAAAGGAGACATGAAAGTATGCCTTGTAACTTGGAACAGGTTTTGGAGTAAGAAGTGATAACTCAAGAGGTGCAAATGCTCTTTCAATGAGTCTTTCACAGAAATAATGAAACGCAAAGGTCAAAGACTCAAAAATAGAGACTGTGCTGGTGAACTCTTTTCTGGAGAATGATTCAAAAATTGAAAACCTATCTCAAAGTCGAACAGTGTCATGATGTTGATCTGTATGCTGTCAATGGTCATGGCGACGCTGAGGCAATTGATGAGTGTGACATGGACAGTCACAAATGCTGCGATTTCGTGAACTTGCCTGTTGGAGAATGATAGTGATGTTGTGCCATCAACATTGACTTCATCCCTGATTACTAGGAAATCAGAGCCTCGCCCCTAGATGATGTTGAAGCCTTTGCCATCAAATGGCTGTATCGATGGTGGTGAAAGCTTGTTCCTTCGTTCATTTTATCTTTGTAAATCTCCTTCTATGGAAGTCCTTAGTGAAGGACCAGTATCAGTAGAAGTGGAGGCTTCTTGAGAGGCCTTGTTACTTTTCTTTAGTCTTGAGCTCTTTTAACCTCCTCTGCAGGAGGAGGTCTTCACTGCCCTTCAAAGTTCTCGAACATTTTTAAGCAAAATTCACATTGACCAAATGTGAGCCTGTGAGACAGACCGCAGATATGTTTGCCTTGGTCAAGAGCGGCTTCCCAAAAATTAGCTTCCTACACAAAAGTGTAGGAATGGTGCCAGAAAAAAGGGTGGAAAAGAGGAAAAACATCTCTAAATGCTCTCTAGTACAACATACTGTTTAAGTAAACAATGTACAAGTTCTATAAGGATTTTTTCACAAAACCAGGTGAAGAATACACCTAATGCAAAAAGAAATGACTAAGACAACTACCATTAGAATGCATCATATGATATGAAAGCTTACAGCAACACCATGTGAGATGTATTTATCCTGGGACATAAACCTCGAATTGTGAATACTCATATGATAAGGAAGAAACTTGGAACTTAATAGACTACCAATAGACTGTATGATATCTGAATATTACAAACTAGCCTTGAGAAAGCCCTGACTAAATTTGCCACATAGGGCGAAACACGTGTCAGCTGTCCTCTTTTCTTAAACATTCTACCATTAAACATGGTTAAAGAGCAGAATGGCTTCAAAAAGGTGATAAATGGAAATAAAATATCGTCCTTCATTAAATTTTAACTGGACTACTGTGTTGTGTCACAAAACAAAGGAATGAACCTAATGAAAAAACAGACAGTCTGAAGGGAGAAATATATGCTTACAGCCATACCCCCAAATCTCAATACAAGGCTGAAAAGTCCAGAGCCTTGAGCTATGTTCCTCCAAAGTTTTATAGGATTTCATATCCAACACCAGGATCTCTGGATTGACTTTCTTTGAACTATAGGATTAAAGGGACAGATGGCTTTAAGTCTTCCAATCTAAGCCTCTCAGATGACCTTTTCCTCCTAATTTAGGAATTAGGCAGCAAGTCGTGCTATGGGTGATGCAATGTAGTTTTGAGAAGTGGTTTATTTACTTATTTAATAAAAAGCTTACACCTTGTTGCATATGATGTGAATTTTATCACCCAAGACTGTCAATGAAGATCTTATAATGCAGCTATAGATATTCAAAAAAGAAATTTAACAGTGTTTGGCAGCAAATGAATCATTAAAATATTGACCCAAGAAACAAACATAAGTTAATCTTAAACACAAATTCAAGGAAGCAAGTCTTTTTTTTCAATTTATTTACGAACATTATGTCTGAGGACAACAGCATCTCTAGGGCTTCTCTCTGTACATGCAAGTGTAGAAAATAACATTTGTATTTACTTTACTTTTTTCTTGTATTATGCTGAAAGTTGCACAGCGAAAGAACAGAAACGCAGCAACAGAGCTGCAATGTTGGCGGCACCAGCACCACCCACCAATATGTACACAAACTAAAAAAAATATATAATTACATTGTTACACCACCGAGAACGCAATCTTGCGCAGTTTCACCCCCTCCCCCAATTCTATGCAAGTGGACAAGTACAAGAGAAGGGTGTGAATGGCCCGTTTTTTAACATCTGTATACAACATCTCATATTATAAGCATTATACAAGGGAAATGTACATTCTGAGCTATGGATCCACATACCACAGGTGTCAGTTAATAAATAGATTTTTTGTTATTTGTTGCTTTAAACTGATTTGCTGATTAAAAGGTCTCCATGCTAATACAGGTTAATTGGTGTTATCTAAAGAGGGAATGAAGGCAGTCGTAAAGAAGCTTCACCTGTGGCTGTAAAACAGAAATAAATATTGTTTTTACTTTGGGGAGTTGAAATGCCACCTTCTGGTCAATCTCTAGCATCGGCCCCCTAAACCCCGCAAATCTGCTGATCCTCTATTTTGCAGTGAAAACATGCTGTATATTAAGTTGCTCCTTTGAAACCAGAAATAGAAGCGTCAACAGGCATTAGAAAAACAATACAGAAAACAAATTGTGCAAGAAACTTGCTTCTTCAGTGTGCTCACGTAGCAAGGTTGGGACACTACTTTGGGTGGGAATAGCACTTCTGTCTTGGTTAAGCAACCCACATCTATAGATTGCTCTGAAGGAAGCAACCACTTTGGAAAATGGCACAACTGACAAGACAGAGCAGAAATCTGAGTGCTCCCTGATGTACACAGGGAGCCCTAGGAAGTACTACACGTTTGCCAAAATGATGCCTCCCAGTAAACCTAATGTGTTTCAGCATCTAAAAAAACGTTACCAAAACAGGCACTTTAGTACAACACAGGAGGGCACTGCTACTTACTAAAGCGATATGTGGTTAAGTGGAACGTTAGCCATCCTTAACAGAAAATACTGAGTAAACATAAAACAGCTGAATGTATTGATTGCTGTATGTTCTAATTACGACAGGTCTCTATTTGATGAACAGTAGCGTGGGGGCAATCATGTTAGATGTAGAAATTATTCCTCCAATAACATCAACTTCCATGCAGAAAAGATGGCTCTGAAAATATGATAACTGTATACACCATTTGTAAATTTCAATATGAAAGTGAATAATGTAATGCTAAAGTAAATAAAGACATGAAAAATGCTGCTCATATGTAATATATTAAAAATGCTTCTTGCCTGCGGTTCACATCTCAATTTCCTAATTTACAATTCAGAAACCATAAGGTGAAAAAAAGAGTCCCTGTTTGTGTTAAGAGGAGTCCCCCTTAAATGTCCCCGGTAGTACCACTAACAAAGGGGAACAGAAGCATGGGTTATGGGGCGTTAGGAGATATTAAACTTCATCAGGGGGAACAAGGAAAGCTGCACAATCCCGCTTTGGCTCTTATATCATCTCACATCTAAAAATGAATCCCCAAGTTCAAATTCATAGATCCTTAATGTGTTTTGTTTAAATGTTTTTCTTCCAACTCTAATGTTGCCCAGCCACATTTTGAGTAGTCATTGATGAGGGGTCCGTATACAAGTATCACTGGTCAGCATACCAACTCCACCAATGAGACGAGGCGAAAAGATTCCTTTGTGTGTGCTGGCTCAGAAAAACTCGTCAGGGTAATTCACCAAGTAATGGGAGAGACTTATATTGTACTTTTAGCAAGTGATGCCAATTTCAGGCAGAAACACAGTGCAACTTCTTACCACCCATTTTAACTGTAGGTTCTCAAAACATCCCTGGCAATGGCTTAAAGGAGAGAGGGGTGTCTTAAATTTATTTAAAGGAACGATGCTTTCAGTTAAAAGAAAATTTCCAAATTGCACAACCATTAACATGGCTCAAGAATGAAGATGAATAAAAATGTTGGTGCAACAGAGGTCAGGTATTAGTGTCTCTATGTGAACACTAGCCTAACAGGAGCCCAAAAGTTCAAAATGGAGATACCCAAGACTCACTGAACAGCCTGCTCATAGAGGCCTGGAGGAACTGCAGTGTAAGGCAAGTGTTTGCTGCTTGGAAAGAGAGGCTCTACAAAGTACAGCAAAAAGGGTTCACTTTGGACTGGAGCAAATGTGTCTCGAGAGCAGTGTACATGTTTATCCTTCACCACAACCATACCTTTCAATCTTAATATTTTTGACATTTGAAGGGTTGGATTTAATAGGCATGCACACTATGTAAAGGTTTGGTCAGAAAGCAGAGGCTTTTAGTAGAATGATTGCACAGCTAAAAATCTACAGATTCATGTGGGGTATCTCTAACTCTTGGACAAGCCGATATTTTTGCAGACCGAAAAATGGTCTTTATAACTGCCGTTTCTTCAGTGGGGAATTCTCAGACTAGAACTGGGGGGGTGCCCCATGGACAAGAAGAAGAAATATTGCTCGAAAGAGCAAGTCTGGCACAATCACATCAATGTGCTAAGGACAGACTGCAAATGGGGTTCCAAAGAATCACCTAGGACAGCCGAGATTCTCTACTCTAGAAATTAAGGACTTTGACAACATGTTGCCCCTTTACAGACTAAACACTGTAGATGGAAGCTCTGTACAGCCAGTGCTCTTCCACTTGGAATCTGAGGCAAGTGCCTGGATCCTACAGGATGCTTTAGGTGTTATTTTCTACTTTACTTTAAACAATTTGAAATGTGGATTACTAATGATTTATGCCAGGCGAAAAGTATACCTCTTTCTGGGTATAGACTGAACACATAAGAAAGAGGTTATGGTTATTAGTGGGTTTTGCCTCGCACACACCTCAAAAGCCCAATGAGCAGATCGTTTCCATTTTCGGTGAAATACAATAAATGACCATTAAAGCCAGCACCACAGATTAATGGCATACTCCCAAAGCTGTCTAATATCTCCAATGCCCGTCTCTATTTGCTTTTGCAAAATAGGACACATGGCCCACAAAAACTTTGAGCAGCTGATTTGAGAATCCTTTTAAATCTTGGAGTTTAAGTGAAGGTAGAATAGTTCACTATGCTGTGCACAGGGATGTGCTGCAAGTAACACCACACTCATTTTTCTTCAAATGTGACGTTTTCTTAAGTCATGGCATTCAAAAAATTGTAAGGCAATTAAATTGTTATACCGAATTGATTGAGTGTTGAATGTTGTGACGGTCAAAATTTTGAAATGAATACCACCCTCTTTCCACAAGTCCAAATAGTTCCTTACCCATGCCTCTAGTGCAGTGTTCGATAACTGGAAATCGAGTTAATGAAGGCTTGTGTGTGGAGGTAAGGCTGATCATTCCGCTTTCTTAGATCGGAGCTGTCAGCAGAGAACGTTAAAGCACATTAGAATCCAGTTAATCTGTCAAGATCATATGGGAAAACAATTGAGGCACAGGTAATTGCATTGTCTTGTACGGCACAGGTAATTGATCGCTGCAATCCCACCAGTCTGTCTCCTAATAGCAGTGCTTTGGGACCATAGAAGATATGAGCCCGGCACCAGTTTCCAATTCTGGCACCTTTTTCCGTAATTATACGTGGTGCGGTTGTCTCCAGCATTAAATGGGTATGAGGATTAACCACCTTATCTCTGTACACATTATGGTGTGCGATCACGTAAATGACAATCCGACTTTTTAGTTTCTAACTGCAACATTTACTCTATGCCACTGACAAATCTGAAGTACTAACCGAACAGGCAATGAACTCTTAGTTCCAAAAGAAATATGGCAATTCCGATTACGTTTAAAAGTTTCACCAGGAGTGTACTATTTTTTTAAAGAAATATAACTCCCCGAATGGCTGTGGAATGTTGAGCAAACTTCAATGAATTGAATGTTCCACCTCCAAGTAACTGCCAGTGAAGTAAGGGGAAGTCTGCTCCACTTCCCTGTTACACTGCCTGTAATTCACACCCTTCTAACGTTTCCAAGTCACTACTCCACGCTCCTTCCCAAACCTGGGAGCGCCATGAAGGAGGGGAATGAACAGCGACTTAGATGGGGTGCCTCGGATAAGCTTCCAGGGATTGCAGAAGAATCCAAAAGCGAAGCAAAACATATAAAGCCAATCCCATAGGGTTCGGCATCTGTCACAACTTTCATTTTCTTAAAAAATAAGAAAAAAGCAAGGAAAGAAATAAGTTGGGGTTTGGGAACAAGTCTAGGACAGGTTTCAAAACGTTGCATGTTTTGGCGTCCAGGTTTCACACAAGGCCCCAATCTCTGGCTAGGGAGACAACCATTTTTAAAATGCTTACAACCTCGGCATATGGTCAGCCAATACCCGCCCTTACTTAAAGGGAAAGCACTGCCTACGGTGAACAATACATTCCGAGGCCTGTTCCCATTTATTAAATTTTCTTTTTTACACAGAACTGAACGTGATGGTACAGTACATACGTTATTTACAATTGGGCAGTAATGTGTTTGCAAAATAAATTATCTAGAAGGCAGCAAAGTACACTGGTAAATGTATATAAAAAACTGTACAGAATTTACGGAATTCAACTTTTTTTTTCCTTTCTAGGAGTATTGGCTCTGTAGTGTTTCAAGTTATGTTCTCTGAAAGAGAAATGCAATGCCCAAGATTTAAAAAAAATATATATATTAAATTAAAGCCCCCATCCCTCCCCCCAATCGTGGAATATACTCCATTAAAATACAGTCTGCAACGCACCAGCATCTGGTCACCTGCTCTGAGGCACGACTGTATAACAGCCTGGAGGAGCTGAGCGCACCTAGCCCCAGCAGGTGCGGCAGACGTTGGGCGATACCATGGTGTAGCTTGCTTTAGGTGGTTTGTGAAGGGGAAACTGGGGTGGGTAGATCAGAAATAATACATTTTAAAAAACGCACTCTATCCCAAAAAGATGTTGAGAACAACAAAGCTTGTGATGGCCTGGCTGCCATTCCTGCGGCCCGAGTACTGGAGCGCTTACCACTCCTCTGACCATGTTAACCCAGTTCCATAAAGAGCCCTATGGGGTGAAGGATGCAGCTCCAAAACAAAAAAATAAAAACTTCTTGGTAAAAAAATGAATGCTAAAACCACCATTTTCACAAGTGTGTGGACTGCGTGATTGCCATCAACTGTTCAGCAGCTAGAGTAAGGCTGCCCCATATGTATTAAGGTCTACTGAATGTTATTGATCCCTTGTGCTCCGGCCCCTCCGCCTCTCACTCTCGGATGCATGGAGCACGGTCCTGAGCTCCTGCAGCGACTGGGCCGTAAAGGTGATGCACTCTCCTCTTGTTACCAGGTCTCCCGTGCTTCGGGCGCGAGCGCGGCCAGCTGATACCTCATCCGACTCCATCCATGGGATGAGCGGGTTTGCTGCACCAGAAAGAAAGTGCAAGTTCACGGGTTTCTTGTGTCACCTCCGAGGGATGCTGCTGCCGCCTCCTTGACCAGTGGGTGCACCAGTGAGCAGCAAGGCCTCCAAACATCTCTCTGCGCCAAGGGAACCTGCCCTTGCCAGTTGTGGGTGTGACATTAGTCCGGATCCCAGTGTCCCTATGGTCATGCTGGCAAGAGCACAAAGTCATCGTTCACATCGACCATTGGCACGTAGAAAGATGGGACCTCGTTCACACACAGGGACTTGTGACTGGCTGGGTCGAGTTCTTGCACCTTGAGCTGCCACTCCATCCTCTGAACGGCGTGTAAAGCGGCTGCCTCGTGCTGCTGCCTCATCAACTGGCACGTCTGCAAAAGCAAAGGGAGAGAAGCTCGGGTTACTCAAATACTCACTGCTCGGTTTCAAACACGTGGGAGTGGCTGGGAGAGGAAACCTGCATCTTCACAAGTCTATGTTCGGACAGTCAGAACGTATAATGTATGTGTGCATGATGGAGAGGCTTGAGGTCTGAGTAGGGAAGGAGGCAAGCAGCTGGCACTATAAGGCTTTATTTACTTGGCATTATTAGAATACAAAGCTTTCTCCCAAGGGAGATGCAGCATCTTGTGAGGGGTGAAGCGGAATGACACTGATGTGGTGTGTTCTTTTTCACGCACCACTATTCATGATTGGGGCATTTAAGAGTTGCATGTGAGAACGGGTGCACACTTGTGATGCCAAAGAACTGAGAGTGGGTAGTCTCAAGTTCTCAGAAGAAATTGACAGACTACTCAGCACCCTGAAACCATCCAATCACCTCACTGACCCTCTTCCTGCTAACGCTGTAAAAGACTTCACCCCTTTGCTCCTCCCACTCTGGACTAAAATTATCAATAGCTCACTTCAACAAGGAACCATCCCTGACTCCCTCAAAGTTGGACAAGTTACACCTTTACTAAAGAAACCAACAGCCGACCCCACTGATCTAAACAACTACTGTCCGATTACCAACATTCCCACTCTCGCCAAACTGTTGAAAAAATGCGTTCAACTACAACTGACAAAGCACATAGAACAGTTTGATCTCCTCAACCCTCATCAATCAGGCTTCCGAGCAGGGCACAGCACTGAAACTGCTATGACTCACATAATTGACGACGCCCTCCAAATTTTAGATCAAAATGATACCTGCCTTCTCATCCTTCTTGATCTCTCTTCAGCATTCGACACTGTGAAACATGAGAACAAGAATGGGTCTCTCTGGGACTGTTCTTCAGTGGTTCACTTCCTTTCTACACAACCGGTCTCAAAAATTCAAGAGCAACAACTTGATGTCCTCTCAAGTACCTGTATCGTTAGGTGTCCCCCAAGGATCATGCCTATCCCCAACTTTGTTCAACCTAGTTATGGAACCTCTCACCACCCTGCTACAAGCATCCAATGTACACTTTCACATGTACGCTGATGATACTCTGATATATCTCAAACTACAATCCCCCAAAGACATTATGCGTCTGAACTCAACGATCAGAAGCACCCAATCCTGGCTGGCCAATAACCACCTCAAACTCAATGCTATGAAAACTGAGTTCCTTCTGATCTCACCTCCCGCGAAAATCTCTACCACACAAACCTGGCTTAAGCACCTAACTGCACTCAATGTCCAACCGACCATCGTGAATTCAGCAAAATCTTTAGGCATAACACTTGACGCCAATCTCAACATGCAGCAGCATATCAGCAAGGCAACTAAGGGGGCGAACTTCCAAATAAATACCTTGAGGAAACTTAAACCCTTCCTCCCAGCCAAAGACTTCCAAACTGCAGTACAAGCACTAGTCATCCATCGCATAGACTACGGCAGCGTGGCCCTCTGCGGTCTCCCCCTAACTACAACTGCACCCCTAGGAGCTTCACTAAACGCGGCAGCAAGACTCATCACTGGATCTAAAAAACACTCGCATATCTCCCCTGACTTTAAATCCCTGAACTGGCTGCCTTTTGAAGACAGAATACATCTGAAAATTGCCTGCATGACGCACAAGGCTATACACCTGAAATCACCCGGCTACCTCACTCAGAAGCTGACAATTTCCGGCGGGTCCAGAACCACCAGAAGTACAAACAATCTTCTGCTGAAGCCTCGAAGATTCCGGAAGGAAAAAACGTACAAACGCTCCTTCTCAGGAATGGCGCCCAGGATCTGGAACTCACTCCCTCCTGAAACCAGACTCATCTCCTCCACTCTTCTTTTTAAGAAAGAAGTTGAAGCTATCCTCATGGCTAAATACACTTGAACTACTACTTTTGATCTTTTAAGACTCTGCGTCGATCTGTACTACTTGTTTGATTCCTATGCACGTGTTTTACTTGTATTATTGAACTACCTGATTGTTCATGCTCCCTCTTATTTGTACTACTTGCATTGATGACCTACCTTCCTACTATGCTCCCTCATGTACCCACCCTACCACTCACTTACCCCTTGCCTTTGTAAAGCGCTCTGTTATCTGCAAAGATCTTGTTCGCGCTATATAAAACTTTCAAAATAAATGTGTGGCAGGGACCCTGTAGCACTGTTCAAGGTGGGATCCGGGCTTTTAAATTAAGTTCTAGACACTGGGTTGGGGGGAGGGCTGTGCTATTTGGCATTTGGAAGCGTGGAACTGCAGTGCTCTACGTGGGAATGACCTGCTAAAGGATTTCGTCAAAACAAGCACTTTGCGTGGGTGTTACCAGCCAGCCTGGGGCGGCGGCGGAGCGCATCTGCAGCCCTGCACATGTACAGGAGTCCAGAGCACGCCGCGTGTGAAAGCGTGGCACTGCAGCAGTGTGCGGGGTCACTGAGGGTGTAGGACTGGTGGCCTGCAGCAGGCTGTTAGCAGGTGGCACGGAGAGACATCACAAGATGGTGGATACTTGTGAGGGAGGCGCAAGCTGGTTAATGTGCGGTGATGCTATATCGTGCTGTTTAGGGCTTGCGACATTGCCAAACAAACTATGGATGACAGCGTTTTACAGCACAATGAGTGTTTGAATGCTGAGCACAAGCCCAGAGGTGTGGGTGGATGGCTCACTCATGAAACAGGAGGTCCGGAGTATGTGGGTGAATGCAGCACTGTGCAGGGGAACTGGCCAAACCACGGTGGGTGGCATTTTGCAGCACTGTGCACGTGGTAGAGTGGCAATGTAGTGTTCCGTATATGCAATCTAGAAGAAAACCAGATGTAGGATGAGGGTAGAAGATGCTTTTGGATACAAGGGCACGGAAAAGTAATGTTAAGATAGTACATCTAAAGAAACAAATGATTTAGGGCTGACTGGGATGTTAGTCCAAGAAAACCTGACCCTTTCACTTATGTGTTGTAGACAGGCACATTAACTATTCATCATTCACCAGAAAAATACACATTAATTTCAATACGAGTGGCAAGCACAGACCCTTTCCAGCACAGAATGAAAGTGCTTTATCTTCAAGTAAATGAATTATAAAGTGTTTTACGTTCAAGTAAATATTTCAATTTTGAGATTGGCTATTAGGAATAAAACTGGTGCAGCAAAAAAAATATATGGAAAGTAATTTGTTTCTTTCTTGTCATATTTGACATTAGAAAGCTTGGCAATGCTAGTTTCAAAGTGAAGGGGTTGACTTTTCTTAGATTAGGTGTACTTGCCAACATCAAAAGGAAAATGCTACTTACCAGTATGCATCTGTTCTTGGCATGTAGAGCTGCAGAGTTACACACTGTGCATAGATGGCCACCTAGTGTTGGGCCCGGATGTTTGCAGTTTGTTTTGTTGTAGAACAGTCTTTGGAAGTCACGGGATAGGTGACTCCTCCTTTGGATGATACTGCGCATGGGCATCGGCTCCATCCCCAGATTGTTTTTCGCCATTAGGGAAGTGACAGAGCTGTACAAGAAGTAGTGATGTCCATGTGATTTGTATCTAATGAGGATAATACTGGAACAGATACAGGTAGCCGGGTGGGCGTGTGTAACTCTGCAGCTCTACATGCCAAGAACAGATGCATACTGGTAAGTAGCATTTTCCGTTCGAGGCATACGAGCTACAGATTACACACTGTGCATAGATTGTATAGCAGTACCCACACCTCGCGGCAACCACCAGTATCTGTTGTAGTTTGACACAGAGTTTTTAGTACAGCCTGGCCCACAGTGGCTTGTTGTTTAGTTTGCACATCTACACAATAATGTTTTGTGAATGTGTGCGGTGTAGACCATGTAGCTGCTTTGCATATATCATCTAGGGGAATGTTCCCTAAGAATGCCATTGAAGCCCCCATTTTTCTTGTAGAATGGGCTTTTGGAGGAATTGTTAACGTACGTTTGGCTTTCTGGTAACATATTTGTATGCACTAAACAATCCACCTAGCTATCCCCGATTTTGATATGGGGTTGCCTTTATGTGGTGGTAAAAAAGACACAAAAAGTTGTTTAGTTTTACGAAAGGTTTGTTTCCTTTCGATGTAGTACAGTAATGCTCTTTTGACGTGCTAGGGTGTGTAGAGCTCTTTCTGCGACTGTTTGTGGCTGCGCGAAAAAAACAGGCAGCTCAACAGATTGATTTAGATGAAATGGTGAAATGACTTGTGGAAGGAATTTAGGATTAGTGCGTAGAACCACTTTGTTATGATGCATTTGCAAAAAGGGTTCTTGAATGGTAAATGCTTGTAGTTCACTGACTCTTCTGAGAGAAGTAATAGCTACTAAGAAAGCTACTTTCCAAGTTAGGAATTGCAATTCACATTTATGTAACGGTTCAAAGGGAGGTCCCATTAACAGTGTAAGAATAATGTTTAAGTTCCACACTGGTGAAGGTGGCGTTCTGGGAGGGATTATTCTTTTGAGTCCTTCCATGAAAGCTTTTATAGCAGGTACTTTAAACAGAGATAGATGTGGTCTATTTTGTAAATATACTGCAATGGCAGCAAGGTGTAGTCTGATAGACGTGTAAGCTAAATGACACTTTTGCAGGTGTAATAGGTATCCTATAATGTGTTGAATAGAAACATCTAAAGGATTTATGTGGTTGTTTTGACAGTATATTACATATCGTTTCCACTTAGCAGCATAACATGCTCTAGTAGTGGGACGTCTGGCTTCTTTAATAACGTTCATGCATTCTGGAGGAAGGTTGAGGTAACCAAACTCTAGGACTTCAGGAGCCAGATCGCTAGGTTGAGCTGAGCTGGGTCCGGGTGTCTGATCTCTCCATGCTTCTGTGTTAAGAGACGTGGAGATAGGCTTAGTTTTTGGTGTGGTACCACAGATAGTTGCAGCAGTGTGGTGTACCACGGTTGTCTGGCCCAAGTTGGAGCTACTAGAATGAGTGTTGGGGAATGTTGCTGTAGCTTGCGTATCACTAACGGAAGTAGTAGGAGAGGAGGAAAAGCATACGCAAATTTTCCGGACCAGTTCATCCATATCGCATTGCCTTTGGACAGCGGGTATGGATATCTGGCAGCGAAGTTTGGGTATTTCGCGTTTTCGTGGGTTGCGAAGAGGTCTATCTGAGGTTGTCCCCACATTTGAAAGAACGGTTGAAGAACTTGTGGATGAAGTTCCCACTCGTGGATCTGCTGTGTCTGTTGACTTTGCAGATCTGCCATGGTGTTTTGTACTCCTGGATTGTGTTGGGCTAAGAGGAAGATTTTTAGTGGTATAGCCCATCTCCATATCTGCTGTGCTAACAGAGAGCTGCAGAGAGTGTGTTCCCCCTGGTTTGTTTATGTAGTACATGGCTGTCATATTGTCTGTGCGGACTAAGACAGCTTTGCCTCTGATACTTGTTTTTGGAATGCTTTTAGGGCTAGAAAAACAGCTAGTAACTCGAAGTGGTTGATGTGGAGTAACATTTGTTGCTGTGTCCACCTGCCTTGCATGGTGTGATGCAGTAGGTGAGCTCCCCAGCCGGAGAGCGATGTGTCCCCTTTCAGGATTATCTGAGGAACTGGCTCTAGGAACGGTCGGCCCTTTGAAAGGTTTTTGGTGCTCCACCATTGCAGAGAGCGATGAGCCCGACTGTCTACTAACACTAGGTCTGTTAATTGACCACGAGCCTGGTTCCATTGGCGTGCTAGGCACTCTTGAAGTGGACGCATTTGCAGTTTTGCGTGAGGTACTATAAATATGCAAGATACCATCATTCCTACGAGCTGAATGAACACTCGAGCTGGAAGCGAGTGTTGCAGTTTGAAAGTTTGTTAGGAGAGTTTGTACACTTGTTATCCTGTTTGGAGAGGATAGGCTAGTGTTAGTTGGGTGTTTATTGTAGCGCCGAGATAATGTTGTATGTGTGAGGGTTGCAGATGTGACTTGGTGGGTGTTTATTGTAGCGCCGAGATATTGTTGTATGTGTGAGGGTTGCAGATGTGACTTGGTGTGATTTACTGTGAATCCCAAGTCGTGAAGCAGTTGAATAGTAGCGTGAGTGTGTTGTACAGACTGGTTGTATGAGCTGGCTTTTATGAGCCAGTCGTCTAGGAATGGGAAGACGTAAGTATGTTGTCTTCTTAAGTGTGCTGCTACTACTGCTAGGCATTTGTTAAACACCCGTGGCACTGTTGTGACTCCGAATGGGAGCACTTCGAACTGGTAGCGTTGCCCGACTAGCACAAATCCGAGATATTTTCTGTGCGCTGTGTGGATGGGAATGTGGAAGTAGGCGTCCTTGAGATCTAGAGTGACAAGGAAGTCGTTTTGTAACAGGAGTGGAAGGACTTGGAGTGTGACCATATGAAAATGATCAGACTGTGTAAATGTTTAGAGGTCTAGGATAGGTCTTAAAGATCCGTCCTTCTTTGGGATTAGAAAATATAGGGAGTATACTCCTTTGTTTTGCTGATGCTTTGGGACTATTTCTATTGCATTTTTCTGCAGCAGGGATATTACTTCCTGTCTGAGCAGTGTTAAATGTTCTTGTGACATGGGACGCTGCTTGGGTGGTATGTTTGGGTGGGTGGATGTTAGTTCTAGACAGTAACCTGATTGAATTATTTGAAGCAACCACCTGTCTGATGTGATGTTTTCCCAGGCTAGTATGTATTGTTGTAGTCTTCCCCCGACAGGAGTGGAATGGGACGGGGGAAGGGGAGTCATTGGGCAGGGGTAGAGGCAGAGCGGGAGTTGTTGTTTTTACCACTGCCTTTATTATTGTTACCCCTGTAATCTCCCCTTTGGTAGCCCTTACTATAGGTGGATTGTGTACGGGCTTTGTATGAGGTAGAAGGTGTGTCCGAAGAGTATCCCCTGGTGGCGCCTCGATAAGATGAGCGGCAAAATGAACGTCTGGTAGCCTGCGACTGCAGGGCTCCCATAGATTTGGCTGTATCTGTATCCTTTTTCAGGTGATACATCTACATTGGGTCCGAATAAGTGTTGCTCATCGAAGGGTTGATTAAGTATAGCACTTTGGACTTCAGGTTTGAACGCGGATATGCGTAGCCAGGCATGTCTACGTAATAAAACACTGGTGTTAACTGCCCTCGAGGCGGTGTCTGCTGCATCAAGTGCACACCGAATAGAGGTGTTTGTAATATTTTTCCCTTCTTGGATAAGTTAATTTGCTCTAGCTTTGTATTTATCAGGGAGGTTCCGCATTAGTGATTCTAATTCGTCATAATGTGCCCTGTAATATCTGGCCAATAATGCTTGTGTATTGGCAACACGCCACGTTTGCTGCTTGAGACACAGTTCTTTTCCCTGATGAGTCAAGCAGCTTAGACTCTTTATCTGGTGGGGGAGCTTCACCTGATGTTAGTGAGTTTGCTCTCTTGCGTGCGTTAGAAACTACAAGTGAGTCTAGTGGTACTGGGCCTTTAATATATGCTGCATCTGAAGGGGCAGCTATATATTTTTTCTCTATTCGAGGGTTAATGACCCGAGTTCTGACTGGGTCCTTGAAGACTTCAGGAGCATGCTTAATCACTCCTTGTTAAAGGAGTATAATACCTCATCGAAACACTGTGTATCTCCGATTATTGATATATATAAGGCTAGAGCAGTATCCGCATCACTTTACGGAGCGGAGTTATGGGGTCTGGGCAACATGGAGTCTCTGTCTAAAGCGGAGAACAAATTTATCAAGGATCTAATGGCAGTCCCGATGAGCACCCAGATAGTCCCGGTGCTTATGGATGCGGGCTGCAAACCAATTAAAGATCTGGCCCGCCTCCGGTCTCTCCTATTGTGGGCCCGTCTGTGGAGGGTCCCGGAACTAAAATCCTATGCAGACGGGCTGGTAGAGGTAATGCATTCTGATGGCTGGCAGAAGATTAAATGGCTCAGGGACATTAAACACCTGCTTGGGGACCAAGGATTGGGTTCCTGCTGGTCTACTCACTCAGCTCCCCCGAAGGAGTCTCTGAAAGAAATATACTGGGAATGGGTTTCCTCAAAGCTCATTAGCAATGAGCATCACTGCAATTCCACCGCAGCATATTTGAGGATTAAAGATGTTACTGCCTTTGAACCCTTTTTGGATATTATCACCATTCCAATGGACCGGGCTCTTTATATTAAATTCAGACTAGGGACCTTACCCCTAGCCGATCTCCTTTCCAGATGGAACTCGACTAAGGAGGTATCACGCTATTGTGCCCTGTGTCCTGACAGCTGTGAAACAGTGGCACACTTTCTCCTTGATTGCCATGACTACGTGCGCCCCAGATTTTATTGGCTTAAACCCCTTTGTAAAGAGATGGGCATCCGCCAGCATTCGGTGGCTTTACGTATTCTACTGACCAATACAGCCCCTCCTATTGTTTGTGCTGTTTCTAAATTTTTAAAATGGGCCTGGTTGATTCGCCTAAAAAGACTGTCTCTATCGATTTAATGCTTTTTTAAACTTATTTATTCTGTTTTATACTTATTGATGTTCCTATGTACAGTCTATGTTTTTTTTGATATGCTGTTTTATATATTCTTGTGTAATGCTTTTATGATATATGCATATCGAAATAAAGCTATCAACCAACCAACCACTCCTTTAAGCATTGGTAAAATGGATGAGGACCTTTGTGCATTATCAAAGGTATCCATTAGAAAGGCTTCATCTACAGGGTCTGTATGCATATCTACTCCATGATATTGCGCGGCTCTGTGTATCAACTGATTAAAACCCATAGTGTCTTCTGGTGGGGAAGGCCTTGAGGGGTATATGTCATCTTGAGGGACATTTGGGACTTCTGGGATGTTATATTGATCCCACGGGTCAGGTGAGCCTGGAGGAATAGATGGATCATCTATGTTAGCCCCAATATTATCAGAGCTATCATCCCTATTGTCATCGTCTGGTATGATAGAGGATGTAGGGGAATGTTGTGGTAGGGGAGCAGGTGGTGATGGTATATGGGGAGGAGGAGGGGAAGGAAGTGTTAAAGGCGAGGTAGCCATGTCCTTTTTCTTTGAATGAGGAGCTGGTGTTGGTGTATCAGTGGTCGCTTTTTTTAAGCTAAAGTTAGCTGCCCAGTGATTGGGTCTTTAGCTAGAGTCTTTTGTGCAGGGTCTGGATGAAATAAGTCCTCTGCAGGAGGCCGATCTTGTGGTGCGGAGGGAGGTTTCAGCACTGAAGCAGTTTCTTGGCAATGTCCTTAACCGGAGAAGCCGGAGTCTTTTTCGGCCCACGGTATATTTTTTGGATCCGATGGTTTTTCGGTTCCGGTGGTCTTTTCGAATCCAAAGCGGGTTTGCTTTGTTCCGACCGGGGTTTCGGTGCCGAAGGAGTAGCGGTAAGCTTTGGCGCCGGTGGTGTTGTCTTTTTCAGTGCCGGTAGGTGTGTGCTACAAAAGGGGATGATAGACGGAGCGTTTGAGAAAATCAAACACTCACCCCCAGTCAACTGATCTGGGTTTAATCCATCACCATTATTTAGCTCACTCCGCCACCCCAGTTCAGACATGGCCATATGCAAATCAGTCTGACCCTGTGCCTCATGGGAACAGTCCAGCCCGAACTGCAAAAGCCATGTCTTCCCTGGACCGGAAACAAGCATCCTGGGACCGGTTTCTGGTATTTCAGCCGTCATCAGCCAGGCTAGCTTGAATCCAGTGGCAAAGTGAGCAAGGTAGGTGTGTGCTGGCACCGTGGGAGGGCCGACTCGAGCCAGAGTCGCCTGAAGGCTTACTTAGCTTCTTAGCCGGGCACGATGGTAGGGCAGTAGATGCAGTGTGTCGGTGTGCACCCGAGGGCGAGGGTGTGACCGGGGCCTTTTTGGATGTGTCGAGGAAGGGTCGGGGTCGACGGTCTTACGACCCACTGTGCTGGAGTGATGTCCTTGACTTCTGAATCTTCTGCCTCAGAGTTGCTGTCGACGTCGTATTGTCCTGGGACGTCGACGCCTTCTTCAAAGATGTCGTCCGGAATCGGAGCTGAAGATCGAGCCATTGTTCTCCTAGCTCTTCGGTCCCGGATAGTCTTTTTGGAGCGGAAAGAGGCACAAGCAGAACAGTCTCTGGCCTCGTGCTCCAGGGAGAGGCAAAGGTTACACACTTCATGAAGGTCGGTGGGGGGAAACTTCGACACACATTAAGTATACTTTATATGGCGTCCTTTCCATGAGCTAGAGTCGAGGCCTAGTCAGGCCCGAAGGCCGTCGACGATGACCGGAATCGAAATCTTTGGTGTTGAAGAGTAGCGTCGACTGGGAAAGCGTTCAAAACTGATTTTCTGTAAGTTGGTGAGGATTGCGCGTCGAAGGAAATCGGGTTCAACACGGAGGACTGGAAACACAACCGAGCCCGGTGGCAGAAAAAAACAATCTGGGGATGGAGCTAATGCCCATGCACAGTATCATCCAAAGGAGGAGTCACCTATCCCGTGACTTCCAAAGACTTTTCTACAACAAAACAAACTGCAAACATCCGCGCCCAACACTAGGTGGCCATCTATGCACAGTGTGTAATCTGCAGCTCATATGCCTCGAACACTTTTTTCGATGTCCTCTAATAAGTCAGTTTTTCTAACCTTCATTCGGTCGTATTTGTCATCCACATCTTGCAACCAGGAAATAAACTGCCGCGCATTGAAACGATCTCTGACCGACTTATTTTCATCTCCCTGATCAAAATAAAGAAAAGAGGCAAACAATGTAAGACAATTTCATATATAAACCTCTGTGCAAGATTCAGTTAATTCAACCGTTACTACTGACAGCTTATCTAGAATTTTAAGAGCACATTTTCATTCTTGCCACGTGCCATTACTCCGACAGGTTATGCAGCTATGCTGAGGAAACGTGTGCATGGTACACAGTAAAGTCTTTGTCCTTATTTCACTTACAGAAAGTACTGCTACAGCCACATGTCCTGATGCTGGTGGAACTAACAGCGGGCCTCAGGAAAAAAGATCAAGAAATCACAACTTAAACGGTTTTGATAGTATCAGATGGTGGCCTACTACAAAATGATGTCTTCAGATATTTGGAGGCAGGGTGATAGGTTCAGACTCAATCGCTAGGAGTAGGACAGAGCTTTCCCAAGAGGAGAGCCTCTGCGAGGAAGCTGCAAACTCCTGCACCAGGAGATAGCAAGTACAACTCTACAGAACCAGGACTGAGGGTGCACACTACAGGACACAGAGCATGTGAGCTCTGACATGACAGGAGGATCAATGTCAAAGCAGGTAAGAGTAAGCACAAAACCTGAACGAGTATGTGTGCTAACAAAGCTGTGGAGATAGGTTTCAGGAGCAGGAAGATAGAGCTTTTTTAAATTAATTTTTTACCTGTGGACAATTGTACAGTGCCCAAGCAACAGCAGTGGAATAAGATGTACAATAGTTCTTGAGCATGCACAGCTTGCTTTTACCAGACCACGTTTTGGTGCCATGGGATTCGACTGCTGGATACTGCTGCCATAATCCTGGAAGGGTTAGGTGCATTCTAAGTCTCCATAAAACTTTCGCCTCAGCAACAACCGTACCGCAAAGTACATGTTTGTAAGTAATGTTACAAGCGTGTGATTTCCATGCTGAAGCACCTGGGCAGTGCACAGTAGGATAATAGGCCTCCGGTGGGTCCCACCGCAAGCGGAAGTAGGGTCAATTGCTGGATGTGTCTACAGTCTGCTACTGGCTACAAGTTGGACTTGTGCCTAACCCAGTCAAAGTGGCAGTGAGTGGCGCTGGCAAAAGACACGGCTCGCATCGGCGTTTTAGTCAAACTTTCAGACCTGCCACTGTCTTTTTGACAAGTTAAGCAGTTGGTGGAACGTGAACCCTCTGCATTTAAAATTAATTGCCACTGATAATGGAATCTGAAGGAGATGCAAACTGATTCGGGTCTGGACTAACCTGATTTTCCAGCGGCATGTTATAAACCTCCGAGTCCAGCAGCATGGTGCACGCACTGAAAGGCACAGACTGATTGGCAATCGTTCTCGCTGCCCGACAATGAACCCGCAGAATTTCTTGCTCACAAGAAACAATGAGCTTTTCCTGAAAGAAAAAAAGAATTCATAAATCAGTCATCAATACATTATATCAACAAAGGTGCACATTTTTTTTTTAAACTTAAATGCCACTAGTGTTATTTACACAAAATAAAAAAAATCATTGAAATTTCTCTTCGAAATTAAGTAATGTGGCAACATGGTATACTCTTGGTAATTTCGTGTTAACTTCGATACGCAAAATTACCAAAAGTACACCAATGATTCTCGCATAATTAAAATGTGCCTGGTCTAGTATCAACTTGGTGTCCTGTCTAATCAGACCTCCCTTATGAAGGTGGCCAAAGATTGATACTGATCATTTTCTAAACATGTTTGACTCTTGAATGAGGATCACTCTTTCAAGATATCAATCAATCGATCTGGGAGTTTAAAGTGCACTAACTCATGAGGGTTCTCAAGGTGGGGGAAAGGGAAGAAAGACAACAGTTCCATTCAGTCCAAGAGCCAGGTGTTGAGAGTTTTCCTGAAGATGTTGAGTGAGGGGGAGAGTCTGATGTTGATAGGGAGCACGTTCCAGGCTTTGGCTGCGATACAGGAGAAGGCGCTTCCCCCTGTTCTAGCTCTGCGGATGCGTGGTGTTTCGCAAGGGCGTGGTTGGTGGAGCGGAGGTTTCTTTTGGGTACGTGGAATGTGATTCTTTCATTGAGGTATTTGGGTCCTGTGTTGTGGAGGCACTTGTAGGTGTGGGTGAGTAGATTGACGTTGACTCCTCGACGGGGAGCCAGTGGAGTTTCCGTAGGTGTTGGCTGATGTGCTCATGACGGGGGATGCTGAGGACGATTCTGGCTGCAGTGTTTTGTATTGTCTGGAGCTTGAGTAGAGACTTGTTGATGCCGGCATAGAGGGCGTTTCCGTAGTCCAGCCTGCTTGTTAGGAGTGCGAGGGTGACTGTCTTCCTTGACTCATGCTTTTTCATGGAGAGGGAGGAGTCGAGTACGATGCTGAGGTTTCTGGCGGGGTCCGTGGGGGTCGGAGGGCTGCCGAGTGCGGTGCGCTACTAGGCGCTGTTTCATGCTGACGGGGTGGCTCCGAGTAAGGGGACTTCTGTCTTCTACCAGTTGAGCTTCAGGCAGCTGCTGCTCATCCAGGATGCAACATCCTGCATTCCTTCCTGGAAGCAGAGTCTGGTGGTGGTGGGGTCCTTGGTGAGGGAGAGGATGAGCTGGGTGTTGTCAGCGTGGGATACTATGTTGAGGCCGGGCGGTCGGACTATGGCGGCGACGGGGGCCATGTAAATGTTGAAAAGGGTTGGGCTGAGTGATGAACCCTGGGGTACTCCGCAGTTGATTTCCGTGGTGGGTTCGGAGAGGAAGGGTGGCAGTCTGATTCTTTGGCTTCTGCCAGTGAGGAACAAACGGATCCAGTCAAGATGTGTATACCAAACCCAAACTGGAGACATTAACACCAGGAAATAGGGAAGAGGATGTAGCCTTACACCTAGAGCGGTCGACTTCGAAGCTGGGAACCGGGTTCGAGTCTCAGCAACAACGCACAACATCCTGTGATTCTGGGCAAATCACTAAGGGCCCGATGTAGGTAATTTTTTTTTTACCGGTTCATAAATACCGACTCATACCGAATCAGTATTTATGAACCGGAAACCCAAATGTAGGTAAAAATCCGGTAAAAAATACTGATTCGGTATCAAATCGGTATTCCAAGTCGGTAAATACCGAATCGGTATCTACCGAATCGGTAAAATCCGACTCGGTAACACCCATACAACCCTATGGCCTTCCAGTCCCATAGGAATGAATGGGAGACACCGATTCGGATTTTACCGAATCGGTAAATACCGAATCGGTAAAATCCGATCTCGAAATTTCGAATACATGACATGTGAGCCTGTGCACCAATCAGGGACACCCACCACACCCCACATCCTAGCATCTGAGAGATCAGCCAATCAGGTGCAAGTACCACACCCCAGTACCTGGAGGTGGCCACACCCATGCAGGTGCAGAGCAACAGAACTGCAGAGAGAGCTGGAAGGGAGACAGAGGAGCAGGCAGCAGTGAGACCAAGAGAAACAGCATGGAGTCCCAGGAGGCACCAAAGGATGGAGGGGACAGGAAGAGAAAGATGAAATTCAGCCCCACAGAGCTCCAGGTGCTGGTGGAGGAGGTTGTGCAGCACTACAGCCAGCTGTTTGGGAAACAGTCTCTGCATGTTGCAGAGTCTGTAAAGAGGAACACCTGGCTGGCAATACAGAGCAAGGTCAATGCTCTAGGAGTGACCCACAGAGAAATTGATGACATGAAGAAGAGGTGGTATGATCTGAGGATCACCACCAAGAAAAAACTAGCCACCCAGAGGAAGGAATCAGCAGCAACCGGTGGGGGGGAGAGCCGTGCCCCAAGCCTCACCGACCTGGAGCAGCTCGTGGAATCAACCATGGAGGCTGAAAGCATACATGGGATCGGGGATGCTGATAGCTCAGCCAGAGCTGCAAGTAAGAAAGGTAAGATGCATGGACATGTACCCCACCCATTCCCAGGCCCCTTCCCCAATGTGGGTGAATCACTCACAATCCAGCACACATGACTGTAGTCCCCAGCAATGCATCATGGTAGTTGTATTCATAGGTACATACATCAAAGCTGCCAACACCAAACCCTGCATGCCATGCCACACTCCCCATGCACAAACAGTCTAGGCAAATGAAAATGTGTCTTAGGAATCTGTGTTGGGAAAACAGGCAGCTGATCATTGTCCATGTCTGTTCACAGGAGAGTCATCGCGCAGAGCAGCGCTGGGAGGGGAGTGTAGTGCCACAACATCGTCTGCGCGGGAGAAGGCAAAAGACACTGCTGGACCTAGCACTGTCCCTGAGGAAACATCCACACCCCAGGCACCCACAGCAATGGAGGACGACACCACTGCTCAGCCTCTCTCGCCCCTGCTGTTCGACACACAGACTCAGCCTGCACCAGCAGGAGCTACAACACCCAGCTCAGGGTCCCCTGTGCGCGTGAGGCCAAGGAGGCAGGATGTCCCACCTTTACGGATCCTGGAGAGCTACGATGAGGAAGTGGTAGTGGCTCCCAGACCTACTACACCAACAATGTCTGGCCACGCTGGACAACTTGGCTCACAGGGATCTGGCCATGCAGGTGACCGTGTCCGTAGGGCACGAGAGCAGGATGAGGGGCAGGATGTGCAGGGTGTCTTCGCCGGGCTTGAAGCCACAATGGTGAAAGTCCAGCGTATGCAGGCCAGAGGCATCATGGCTGTGCACCGGCAGGTGCGCATCCTGAATACCAGGATGTCGGACATCGATCGGGGGATAGGTGCCATGGCAAGGGGAATGGAGGCCATGGGCAAAGGGATGGAGGCAATGGGCAAAGGGATGGAGTCCATGGCAGAGAGGGTGAGGGGCATGGAGGAGCGCATGGGCACCCTCTGTGACAGGCTGCAAAGTGACCAAGAAGAGAGGCGCAGGTATAGGCGCGAGGTCAGGCTGCTCAATCAGTCAAATAACCGCTTGGCAACTTCCACCACCCTGCAGTGTCGCCGCTCTGTTAATCTGCAGACTGACATTGTTCACTGCTGCAGTGACTTGTCCCGGGGGATGGGGAGGGTGACCTCAGCAATGGAGGCAATGCTGACCCAGCTGACAGCCACAGGTGGCAACATGGTTGTTGGGGACACTGAGGAGACAACGAGCAGGAGTGGGTCCAGCAGGCCTGTTCAGGACATACGTAGGAGCAGCAGACTCCATGCCGAAGACACCGGCACCACTTCACATGTAGACCCCCAGCCCCGTGCCTCGCACAACAGCATGCGTAAGCGCAAGCATTGAAAGACATATTGATCACAGGACAGGTCAAAGTGAGGAAACTTTGGCAAAACATTGTGCAAGGTGCATTTAATTTGATTAATGTTTTTTTGGAAGGTGCAGTTGTGTACATTAAAGTGAGTGTTCCAATCACTGGACATGGCTGTGTGTTATCGCTCAATTAGAAGTATCTGTTGGTAATTTCAGCACGTCGCAGTCGACCATCTGTTGCTGGTGCTGCTCCTGCTGCATTGTGATCTGCTTGTACTGTCCCATCATCAATGTCCTCATGATATGTGAGTTCTATCTCTGTGCCCTCCTTGGTGGCAAGATTGTGCAGCATGGCGCAGGTCGCAATAATCTTGCAATAGATAATTGGCGTGTATTGCCGTGCACCTCCACTCTTATGGAGGCACCTAAATCTACTTTTCAGCAGCCCAAATGTACGTTCCACCACGCAACGTGTTGTTCTGTGTGCCAGGTTATAACGCCTTTCACTCCTGGTGGATGGGTTCAGGTAGGGGGTGAGCACAAATGAACGCAGGGCATATGCACTGTCACCTGGGTGGGAAAGGATAATAAGATTATTCACATACTCAGGAGTGCTCCTTTTGCATGAACTGTCAGGGTGTCTCACACATACTTACCCAGCAGGTATCCATCACCAAAATCACCAGCAACAAGGCGTCTGTATATCCCACTGTTGGTGAATATGTAGGAGTCGTGGGTACTCCCAGGATATTTGGCTACAATGTCCGTTATCATGTTGCTAGCGTTGCAGATCACCTGCACATTGATTGAATGTGTGGACTTCCGGTTTCTGTAAATGTGCTCAGTTGCTGCAGGTGGGCATAGTGGGATGTGCGTACCATCGATGCAGCCTATTATGTGCGGGAACTGTGCAAGTTGATAGAATTCGGTTTTTGTCCTTGCTAGTTCTGCAGGTGTCTCAGGGAACTCAATGTAGTGCTCCATCCTCTGCATCATGGCGTTTAGGAATTTTCTGAAGAAGCGTGACAGGCAGCTCTGGGACACTCCACCTACAGTGGCTATCACGTGCTGGTAGCTCCCAGAGGCAAGAAGGTGTAGGCAGCACAGCACCTGTACATGGGGTGGGATGGCGTGGGCTCTTGGGGTTGGGTGTTCCAGATATGGGTGGAGGTCCCTGATCAAGTCCAGGATTGTTCTGGGGTGGAGTCGGTACCTTTGCAGGATCTCAGCTTCAGTGAGTTGGAAGAGGGTGATCCTCTGCCTATATACCTGCTCCTCCCTTAGCCAGACCCTCTCTCCTGCTGCCTGTATCCGTAGCCGCCTTGCAATTACGTAGATGGCCGCCATTGTGGGTGTACTGTTGCATTTTGGGAGCTTCTTATATATCCTTTTCCTGGTTTCCACCTGCTCCCAATCCATGTTAAATACCGACTCTTAAATACCGAATTTCACGAAATTCGGTATTTCCTGACTTTGCTACATCTCAAATGGCCTTTTTTACCATTTCTAATTTACCGACTCGGTAAATATGAATTCGGTATTTACCGATTCGGTAACTTACCATTTCTTATTTACCGATTCGGAGATTATGTATTCGGTAAATTCCGAATCGTGTAATACCGAATCGGTGTTTTAACGACTGGTATTTACCGATTCGGTACGTTTTTGGTGACATACATCTCGTTGCACTGATACCGGTCGGTAATGGCCGAATTTACCGATTTTCGGCCGTTACCGACCGGTATTTGGCTACCTACATCGGGCCCTTAATCTCCCCGTGCCTCACAAAATAATGAATGTGTCCTTCTGTAACGAAACAGGCGCTCATGTAAAGCGCTCTGACACCAGATTCGGGTCTAGTTCACGCTATATAAAACTCTATTAAAAAAAACTACACGCCTGGGTCATTGTGACATTACTTTTATTAAACCAGCCATTTTACAAAGGAAGCAAATCCAATTCTGATGGACACTTTAATGTACACTTTGATTTTTAGTTTGCTTTACGTAACATGCAGCTAAACATGAATGACCAGAAAGGGCATGCCTTAAATCCAGCTACATTTAGTTATTTTTAACAAGGATGAGATGTTAGAATTAATCTCAGTGGCATGACAACGCTCAGGGCCACATTGCAGTCCATCGTTTTTCACCCATGATGTCACTATAAATAGAGCCCCACCGTATGCAAATCAGTACTGGTCCAACAACACATTGGAGACGTCTATCCTGAACAGCCAGGTAAGGGTTCCCTCCAGAAGGATTATAAGGAAACTCAGCCCTGTTTCAGCCTATTTGGGCCTCACCAGTGAGGTCCAGCTCAAGTCTTAAGGCACTGTGAGCACAGATCCCATGTGCGGGCATACCAGTTGCATTTCAGGAATCAACTACAACAAACAATAAAATGGATGTAATGCTTTAATCGGTCACTGGTAATCGCCCGACTCTCAGTGCTGAACCACACTGACAAGGATGAAACCAGTCTTGGGTTGCCTGTGTTATACAGTTCAGAGGATACCTGACCTAGCAGTTCTGGCTGGTCTGCTCCTATTAGAGCAGGACAAAAGCTTATTTGCATATGGCTAGTTCCTATCTGTGAAGGCATGGTGGACAAAAAACAAAAGGGTGGACTGGAATGAAGCCATAGTAATTTACCTGTGGCTGAAATTAATTCCAAAACATAACAAAACACTTTTTTGTAGCCCTAAGAATGGCAGGTATACCCAGACGTGGACTCCATGCTCCTTGTTCCACTGGACACAAGTTGTACCCTACTGGGAATCCCAAAAAGGCTGAAACCAGCCAGGGGATACTGGTAGTAGTTAATGTGTCCATTACATTAATACAGTATTTTCTCTACAGTCTTTAATGTAAAGTTTGTTACTTTGAGTTAATTTGTTTTCTATCTTTCTTTAATGTAAAGTTTGTTACTTTGAGTTGATTTTTTTCTATCTTTTGGAAACAATATTTAAGGAAGCTTGATTGTAATTTTTTTACAAGATCAATTCAATATTATTGTGATCTGTTGTCACGGGACCCTAACAGAGTGGGCCCATAAGCCGGTGCCTATTTTGCCTTTTTGGTGATCCGGAACTGGCTGGACTCTTCATGTTCGATAACTACCAATGTTGATTTGCATATATCTGGTTCCATTCTGCTTAGGCAGAGTATAATTGTTTTTTTTTTAATTACTGGAATACGGCCTGAGTGATTAGATATAGCTGAAGTTATTTCAAGCCTTTCACCCATCACTTATTTGTTAAGTTAATTTTCAGTAACCGGAGAGTGACTGCAGGTGGGAGGTACAGCTTGATTGCTGGAAGGGATATTTAGTGTCCAATCATGCAGCTGCGAGTAACCTTGTTCAATATTATTCACCATGACCCTTGGGGTTAGACACTTTCAGATGAAGGGGAGTCTTACAATTTCAGTTTTTAAAACCAACATGTGGTTGGATTCAGCTCTTCGACAACTTGTGGTAAGGGTGTTCCAGTGTCTTGGTCCTTTTGCACCTATCAAAGGCATACATTTAAGTATTATATGGTTTCACCACATGAAAGGATTCCTAGAGGTTTAAAATGCACATTACAAAACAAAAATGGAGTGGTTAAAATAACTAAGTGGTGATAAGAATCATGGATAATTGACACTAGTAAGGTTTAGGTGGGGGTTGGAGAAGACCTTGTAAAAGCTTCAAGATTTTAAGTTAATTTAATAGTCTAGGAAAGCATCGACCACACCTCAAACAGTTAATCAGTAGCACGAGTAATCTGGGGTCTACGACAATGGATCAAGCAATGGGATGTAGTCGTGAACACAGATATGCTCCCCGAGGAGAGAAGCAAGACACTTGCAACACTTATGTTTGCCTTCCCTGAGACACACAGCCTCCGACTGCAAGTTGGCAGTCTCATCTGTTGTGACTAACTACGGCAGACCTAGAGTAGCACCCAGCAATATGCACCCCTTGTGAGACGAACAAAATATTAAACAAACAACTGCACTGCCCTTATGAGTGTAGACCTTTGCAGATGTAAATGATGATAACTTTTTTTGCACACAACAGCCTATACTTCCAAGGAGCGATCTTTAGATCTTTTCACTGACAATTGATTCTGCTTTACGGTGTCTATTCGTTAATCCAAGCGCCAGGATACCCGTAGGGTGGCAGTTTTGCGCTATATAAGTTTTAATTCCTTTCATTTCATTCATATACACAGCATTAAATAGCGAAGAGACCCTATCTATGTGGTTTGTTTCCTATTTTAACCGGTAAAATTGTCAAAACCATGCTGAACCGAAAAGGTGGTACAAAAGGGGGTGGTGATGGACGGAGTATCTGAACCAATCAAACACTCACACCCAGTCAAAAGATCTGGGTTTGATCCATCACCGTTCTTTAGCCCACTCTGCCACCCCAGTTCAGACATGGCCATATGCAAATCAGTCTGACCCTGTGCCTCATGGGAACAGTCCAGTCCGAACTGCCAAGCCATGCCTTCCCTGGACCGGAAACAAGTTTCCGAGGACCGGTTTCTGGCATTACAGCCATCTTCAGCCCGGCTTGCTTGAATCCAGTGGCAAAGTGAGCAAGGGACTCACGTCTGAGCATACCCTGCCACACTTATGGCGGCCGAAAAGGTGAGTGTTCGGTTTCAACCAGAAAGCAGTGTTTCCTTTTGGAGCTCCACTACAAGATGGCCTTCCCTATCTAGGTGGCAAGCTTACACTTTTAAACCCCTTGAAAACAGTTCACAGAACAAATATCATTGCGGTTGTTCTACACTGTTGACTGGTCAAGGATGCGTTTGGTTCATGACAAGTCGAACCCCACCTGCTCAGGGCTGTTTTTGTATACAGAAGATATTGCAATTCCTCCGATTGATCATAAAACCTGCCTCGGGCTCTTGGGTAGTCTTGTAATAGGTGAACTCTTAATGGCTGAGGCAGAGAAGGAGTTTGGCAATCTATTGCGCGTTGTGTTTGATTATGTCTGGGATAAGAGAGTAGCCACTGTGATAGCCTGTAGTGGAGTGGTCCTCCGGGTACCTGCTAAGGTTATATGCTTTTACTAATGGGTCCTCAGGTAGCCACAGGAATCTTGCCACCCCCTTAAACCAAGAGATTTGCTGGCAGGGCTCCCATGGACATCATTTGTTTGGGAAGCGGGGTAGGGGGGGGAATAGTGAGAAGAGTCTCAGCTGTGACTCTTGGTTTGCACTTGCGACACCCTGTTACTGCATTTGTAATCCCCCAGGACTCAGTGAGGGTAACATCTGTGGCAAAAACACTGGGGTGCGTTCACCCTTGTGGTTTTCTGCCCATTTTAAGATCGCACATACCAGGCTGGGGTCAGCTTAGCCTCTTTACCAACCTTTAGACCAGCTGACTTTTATCCTTCCACTGCTTACATTAAGGAAACAACTGATTTCCTTTGTTTCCGGCACTCCATGGGAGTGCTTATGTTTTTTTTTTTGTTATTTCCATCGAGTGCTGCCTATCACTAACATCCATTTCCCTGAACTCTTATGTTGCTCCCATATAATGTCACCCCCCGTCATCCATGGCTTCCCCATCCTGGTAGAATTTCTTTTTGACTTGTTTCATTTTTCTACTTTTTATGCGTCTTTTCGTCCAGTTGCTTGCCCTCATCCACTCTTCCATAGCTCCACCAACCCTCTCAGTCCCCCATCCCTCAGTTTTTTTTTTACACTTCCCTCATAATAAACTCTATAACCTTCCTACCTCGCCATTCGGACTATTTTTTTTATTAAACAAATTGATTGTGCAGTGGGTGGGTTTACAGAGCTAATGTGCTTTGGTAATGTGCCACCGTATCCATAGCTGCAATGGTTTCACCTTGATTGTGTGACATTTCCATGGTTTCAGAGTACTGAGTGACATTGCACAGAAAAAGTGTGACACTTTGAGTAACACTTATTTCATTATATGTGAAGTGCAATCTGAAAATAATGACCTGCATGGTCGCACAAGTTACTTACCTTTGGTAACATATCTTTAAGAAATGTTAGTTAGTGAAATTCCTTACCTTAGAATTACCCCCAGGCGTCAGACTGGATCTGGAAGGTTTTCGTCAGCAGTACCCCTGCGCGTCGGAAGGTGCTGTCGTGCGGCTACGCGTCTGTCGTTGGCGTTGTGGTCGCTGGGATGAGGTTGCGGCTGCTACTTAAACGCCACCCTCCCGCACTGATGTCAGTTTGGTACACGAGTTTCCGCGCCAGGAACGCAGAGCCATAATAGAAACTTACCACTGGTGCAATGAAACTAGGGCCCTGAATGACCTTAACCCTAGAAATCAGTTCGCAGACCTGAGAGGCTGGGTGGGGTGGGAAGGAGTCTAACTAATGTTTCTTACAGATATATTGTTACCGAAGGTAAGTAACTTGTGCAACTGAAAGAAACACGTTAGTTATAGATTCCTTACTGTAGAAAAGATACCACAGCAATACCAACCCTGGTGGTGGGTCTGCGAACCAAGATAACATCAGAAAGTCCAGGAGAACAGAACAGCCAAAGAAGCAGTCTCTCCGGACTTGACTGTCCAGGCAATAGTGCTTGGTAAACGTGTGCAGCGAGGCCCAAGTAGCTGCCTGACAGATGTCAAGCAAGGGAACTCCCCATCCCAAAGCAGAAGTTGCGGCTGTCGCCCTGGTAGAACGGGCACGTTGCTTCACTGGAGGCTCCTTTGTCGCCAAACAATAGCTTGCTTTGATGCACAGAACGACCCACCGGAAGATGGTCTGCTTGTGCACGGCCAGACCTTTCTTGGCTCCAACATAGCCAACAAAGCTGATCATCCACCCGGAACTGTTGTGTGCGGTTCAGTTAGAATGAGAGCGCAAGTTTTGGGGCGCCTGATGGTGGAGCCTCTCTTCCTCTTTTGAGGGATGCAGAGGCGGAAAGAAGGTGGGCAAAGTGATGGTCTGCCCGATGGAAAAGGCAGTGACGACCCTTGGCAGAAAAGATGGACGTGTTCCTAGGACAACTTTGTCCGGTTGGACAGAAAGAAAAGGAGGTTTAGAAGTAAGAGCCTGGATCTCACTCACTCTTCTGGCAGAGGTGATGGCTACCAGGAAAGCAGACTTTAAAGTGAGAAGACAAAGAGGACAGTTGTGAAGTGGCTAAAAAGGAGCACACATCAGATAGGTCAGAACAAGATTTAAGTCCCACTGAGGCATCACAAAATCTATTTACAACAGGGGACTTGAAAAGAGAAGGCTGATCAGGAAGCCTTAAAAAGGCTGAGATGGCCGAAAGATAGCATTTGATAGTGCCCAGAGCCCTGCTGGGCCAAAGAAAGAAGCAACAGAAGAACCTCCGAAAGAGGGACAGAAAGAGGATCCACAGCCTTTGCTGTGCACCATGCCACAAATTTGTTCCACCTGCAGGCCTATATCGTTTTAGTGGAGGGACACCTGGCTGCCAAGATGACATCACAGACTTTAGGAGGAAGGTCAACTGTCGCTGTTAATCTCCACGCATGGGAGATGGAGGCTGGACAGGTTTGGGTGGAGGACCGTTCCCCTGCTGCTGCGACAGAAGAGCCTCCCGAAGAGGCAGTCGGATCGGGGGATCGATGGCCCTGCTGAGTAGCTCGGGATACCAGTAGCTTTGTGCCCAGTCCTGAGCCACAAGGATAATTTGGGCCCAATAGCGCCTCATCTTATTCAGCACTCTGGGCAGAAGTGGAATATGCAGAAAGGCGTACAATAGACAGCCACTCCACTTGTGACGAAAAGCAAAGCCAAGTGAGTACCTCCTTGGAAATTCCAATGCGCAGAACCGCTGACATTGGGCGTTCTCTTCGGTGGCGAATAGATCGAACCAAGGCTCTCCCCACTGCTGAAAGAGACCTTGCGCCACGTCTGAATGCAGACGCCATTCGTGATCCAATATGCACCGACGGCTGAGTTTGTCCACCCTGGCGTTCAAAGAACCTGCCAGGTGTTTAATCACCAAGGAAATGCCCTGATGTTCCAGCCATGTCCAGAGGCACAGAGCCTCCTGACATAGGGTCTACGACCCCACCCCGCCCTGTTTGTTGCAGTACAACATGTCGGTGGTGTTGTCCGTGAGCACCTGCACCACACTTCCCCGGACAGAGGGGAGGAATGCCTTCAGTGCAAGTCAGATCGTCCGAAGCTTCAAAAGGTTGATGTGGAGCCCGGACTCCTCTGGAGACCAGGGTCCTCTGCTCTCTGCCTCTCCCATGTGGCCACCCCATGCCAGGTGGGACACATCCATCACCACTGTGTGCTCTGGTTGAGGAAGGGAGAGGGATCTGCCATTGACCCAATCACGATTCATGAGCCACCACTGCAATTGTCGTGCAGTGCCCTCCGAGATCTGGACGTGATCGGACAGGTTACCCTGATGCTTTGCCCACTGGGACTTCAGGTCCCACTGCAGAGCTCGCATATGCCATCTTGCTCTACCAACAGGATGCAGGAGGCCATCAGGCCCAGCAGCCGGAGGGTCATCCTGACCGAAACCCGGGATAGAGTCTGAAAGATCGGAATCATAGCCTGAATATCCCGAACTCGCTGCTTGGGAGGATAAACCTGAAACTGTGTCGAGTCCAGAACCGCCCGATGAAAGGGAGCTTTTGAGAGGGAATCAGGAGCTACTTCTGCATGTTGATGGAGAACTCTAGCAAATGCAGAAAGTTGGCTGTAGTCTGGAGGTGGGAGACGACTGTCTGGGGCGAGCCCGCCTTCAACAACCAGTTGACGAGATAGGGGAAGACTGGGACCCCTGATATGCGCAGATGGGCTGCGACCACCGCCATCACTTTCGTCAACACCCGAGGGGCACTGGTAAGGCCGAAGGGGAGCACAGTGAACTGAAAATGCTCATGGCCTACCGTGAATCGCAGGTAAAACCAGTGGGCTGGCAGGACGGAGATGTGAAAATTTGCGTCCTCCAGATGATCCCCCGACATGCGGTGGCATGGCTGGAGGGGTAGTCGCAAAGGGGCGGGAATAGCCCCTTCGGACAATTTGCAGCACCCACCTGCCCGAAGTGATGGTGCGCCAGTGGGAGAGGTTATGGTGAATCCTGCCGCCCACTGGCGTCTGATGGGCCTCACACCTCGGACTAGGAAGGCTTTGAGGTGGATGCTGCGGGGGTGGAGGTGGACTGACCTGCTCGCTGGCCCCCTGCCCCGTCACGGTGAAGCCCAAGTCCACGGTCGCCCCGAGGTTGGTTTTGCGGCTTGTGGCTGAACGAACGTGTGGGGCCACAAAAGGGACGAAAAGCCGAAGTGGTTGTGCAAGTGGTGAAAAGGACTTGGTCGTAGCCCGGGAGTCCTTAAAGTGCTCCAGCGCATGATCGGCTTTGTCGCCAAAAGGCGACGGCCGTCAAAGTGCATGTGCATAGGAGTGTTTTGGACATATCCTGAAAATCCAGTTGACCGAAGTCAGGCATGGTGGCGGAGCACCACCGTTGTAGAAATTACTCTACCTTGCGAGTCCGCGGTGTCCAGTCCACACCGTATGGTAAACTTTGCTGCATCCCTCCCCTCAGCAACAGCCTGTCCGGGCCACCTCCGGACACTGAGGCAGCCCTTGCGCAACCATATCCCACAGAGAGTGGGAATAACGGCCCAAGAGGTATACAGTGTTCACCGACCGCAGCACTAAGCTGGCAGATGAAAACATTTGCTTACCAAACTGCTCCAACGTCTTGGATTCCCTATCCGGAGGGGCGGTATGGAGTGCGCTCTGGGAAGTAAAGGCCTGGATAACCAGACTCTCTGGGGTGGGGTGGGTGGGCAGAAAAGCAGGGCCACCCAGAGCCGGACGGTGGAGTCTGGCCACGTTCCTATCCACAGGAGCCCCCCCTGTGGTGGGCCTGGACCAAGTACCCATATGAACACCAGTTAGTGCTTACCGAAGTAGTCAGCGGCGCCAAAGCCACCGGCAGGACTGGGCAAGGACCCAGAGTCGGGCCCACAGGGCCGGAAGGCGACCAGCGGGGTCCAGAGGCCCAAAAAGGGCAGCCATGGCTGCAAAAAAGTCTTGCACCTGGGCCGAAGTCCCTCACGGGCCCGGAAAGGGCAGGTAGGCTGGGTTCGACTGCACAGAACCCGCTGGTACCGCCTGCACCCTCAGCCTCGTCGCGCGACCGGAAGTCTGAGAACGATGATGCTTCTTAGAGTGCCTTGACATACCCAACCCGAGGACTTGGAACCCAAAGAATGGTGATGGTGGCTCCGCGACAGGTCCCTCTACTTCCTTGACTGGGAAAGGCACGGGACAGACTGCCAGGCTTCTAGCAACTTTTGGGACCGCTCCCGCAAAGTTTTCAGCGCCATTGGCCAACAGTCGGAGCACAACCTGGGGTCATGGTCAAGCACCAGGTAGTAGAGACACGTCGTGAGGGTCGGTCACCGACGTCATGCGGCGACAGGCTTCGCAGGACTTAAAACCGGGCATCCCTACTTTGGCACCAGGAGTGGATAAACTCGAAAAATGGAGACAAAAAAAATCTCTAAAAACTCAGTCAAAAAGTTACAGGGGGTACTTGCTCTTCCCAGATCTTGCTGGTACGGAAAAATAAAGAACTGACGTCAGCGCGCGAGGACGGCTTTTAAGTAGCTGCCGCGACGTCATCCCGGCGACCACGACTCCAACGACTGACGTGGAGCCGCATGACGCCACCTTCCAACACGCAGGGGTACTGCTGACAAAAACTTTCCGGATCCAGTCTGATGCCTGGGTGTAATTCTACGGTAAGGAATCTGTCACTAACGTGTTTCTTTCAGATACAATGCTTCTCTCTCAGTTGCAGTCTGGTACCTTGTAACACTATCAATACCAAGTCACGATTCCCTTGTTCTCCAATTAGGATCCAATTTTTTTCATAACACACACACACACACACACACACATCTGCAGAGATGGCATTAACCAAGTGAGGTTTCCCAAAAAGACTATTTCCCACCTATGCAAGTTTATGAAACAGTACTTTTTTGCTTATTTTCGGGCAGTTTATCAAATGGTAAGTTTTATTAAAAAAAAATTAAAATCACTTGCATATTTACTGTGCCTTCAGTCACAGGCTAAGACCTGGTATAAATACACAAGTCAGTAACTCCACTCCCCACCCTTAAGTCAACCAGGATCCAATTCTTATACTTTCTGGTTATAAATGCACATAGAGATTAGCAATGGCTTCATTAACTGATGTTGTTTCAGTAAAAAAAAAAAAAAGAAAAACCAATTTGAAATAAAGACCACCAGGCAAGCCTACTCCTTCGTTTCCGTGGTCCGGATGGTGATTAAGCTGTCTCAACATGTTCTAAGAGACCAGCTGCATGCCTGCATCTGTGGTTGACTCTGCTGAGGCATTGACACTGCTGAGGCAAGCACTGGTCTTTCTCCCTCCCACGGTGTAGTCAAAAGTGATTCCTGGCTGGGAGCAGTGTCACTGGTGGTGCGGGCCAGGGCAGACAGTGGTGCTTTTAATGGCTGGCCTGGGAGGCTGTTCAGGAGGCATGGGCTCAACCAGTGGACTACAGATGGAAGCTTGGCTGCAAGGTTAAACAAGCATTTGCAATGCAATCAGTCTCACATTAGTGAAAGTTGGAGCTATTGGGGTTGCAAATAACAATGTTTCTTAGTTATTTGTTTGGTAAAAATATCCTAGCAGAAGCGATAAACAAATCAACGAAGCAAGGAGAGGGTGCAGTACCAAAGGCTCTTATTTTCTTTTAGCTTATTAGACAGCAGTTTCTGGGTATCAAAATTTAAGGGCTTTCTGTAAATACAGGGCATGTGCGAAACCGAGCTGTACTTAAAGGCTTTTTTTAAGCCGTAACACATTTAATATAGTGGGCTTAATTTTAGTTTTTGACCTGACTAAATAGTGAATACTATTACAAAACGTGCTGCATAATTTGCCTTTTCTTGACGCATAATTTACTCAATGCTGCTGCATAATTTGGGCCTTTTCTGCCGCATAATTCCAGTGGCACCTGCCTATAGGGCAATTGGCAGTGCCACATGGGCTGCTCTGAGAGGTCAATGAAAGGGCCGGTGTTTTGATTGTTTTGTGTCTGTTTTATGGTTGGTGGGAAAACAATAGATAATCAGAGGAGAATGGATCAGGAGTGGTGGAGTGGTATATCTTGATTATCCGCTTCTCAGATCACATGATCGCATCATCATTGGATCGTGTACTAAAATATGCTTTCCTCCACCCGGAGGTAGACCAACTGGTGATTACAGTTGTGACCAGTAATCAAGTGAATGAGAGTGAAGTGAATTTAAAAAATACCTACATCCCTCAACAAAGAAGATTTATTCAGTTGGAGATGGGGCAAGGTTAAAATCAGAGTGGTGCATATATAGAAATGTTACTGTTCTAGAACACCTGTGAGTCCATGTGAATTGACTTCACTCACATTGAACGGTTGATGTTGGACTGAGGACCACAGCGTCTGCTGTCAGGCTGACATCCAACTAAATGGTATGAACACCTACACTGGTTGCTTGGCACCTTTCCCACTTCATGAAACACAAGGGTAAACAACGAGGGCTGCCAGCATTTCTTTCCCTGCTTTGCGGAGTAAGGATTTCATTCCTCAAAAGCCCACCTACCGCCATCATCTGTGAGCAGGTTATCCAGTGGGCTGCTTGTGCAAACAGTGGAACATTTGCTATTAACATTTGTTTTTTTTAATTTTCATGTGAAGTGGGTATTCTCCAGACATATCTGGGGACGGGGATCTACACCACAGGTTTGGTAAAATAATGGGTGTTCCTTCAGCCACGACGACAAAGGTGAGACAGACCTGTATCCGTGCAAAGGAGGTCAGTGACGGTTCAGCTGTCAGGACAGATTTGACATTTACTTTCCCTACAGCCAGAGCACCACGGTCACTGAACCCCAATTTTAGTGTTTCCTAACCTAGAACAATAGATTCCAAATGACAAGCTCCAGAAACAATAGTAACTGCCCTGCCAAGCTCAATGCCCAGCCGAGCACATAAAAACTGCTCAGTGCATTTGTTACGCTGTCCGCAAGGGAAAACGTAAAGAGGAAGAAGATTGGGTGCAGGTGTAACTAGGACTTCTCCTACACATACAGGAACATCGTATTAATGGACAATCTGAGGAAATATGGCACCACCCTTTACATTTGGATGAGGTATGTTTAAGACCCCCAATCCCCAATGACAAACTCATACAAGTAAAAAGGAACGGTTTCTTACCTGTAACTCCAGTTCTCTCGTAGGGGTATTTCCAAGATCGGTCATAAGCACTTAGAGTCCCGCCCATGTGCAGGGTCCCAGGGGTACCTCTTTAGATACATCATCTTAAATGGGATTTTTCGCCTTTCCTCAGAAAGGCTTGCAAAGACACTTAAGAGATAGAGTGACAATCACGCAGCCTACATAAATAGGCTACACTGGCCAGATCTTCATCTTGAAGCGAAAAAATGGAACCAGTTTTCTATATTTTCTATCATTATTGAAGTGTTTAACACAGAAGAATCCCCTTCACAAAACTCCTTTTTCATGATAGATATGAGAGGAGAGGATAGAAAAGCCCCATAGACTGCCATTATAGGTCTTACAAATAGAAGCTGTGAATTCAATCAATCAATCAATTCTTTATTTGGTTCAGATCTTTGAGCCATAAAAGTACAGAATAAAATTGTGATAAAAATATATTAAAAACAGCACAGTGCATATCAGAGAGCAGATTTTAAAGTGCAAATGCAAACTCTTGAGCAGACTAAATTTCCAATGCAGACATTGATTTTCGTGCCTGCACTGCAACTTTCAAAAACAGCTTAACATAGTTAATAATATCCTAGTCTTCTAATCTGGGAAATGCCTCATTAGAAATTGCTAAAATGACGGATCTTAATCAAAGGAAGAATAAAACACTTAGGGCCAGATGTAGGTAGGCTTTTACCGGGTGGTAACGGCCGAATTCGGCCGTTACCACCCGGTAAAAGCAATTTGACATGTAGGTCCCTGTAATTTACAGACTCGGTAAATTTACCGGTAGGTAAATTTACCGAGTATGTAAAATACCGAGTCGGTATCATTACTGATTCCGGACAATTGGTATGTAGGTGGGACTCTTCTGAGTCCCACAAGCAGTACAACATCGGTATTTTACCATCAAATACTACTTGATGGTAAAATACCGTTTCTGGTGTGCATGCACATGTGTGCATGCACACCTATGCCATATGACAGGCAGACCTGCCCTTAGGGCAGGTATGCCTGCCACATGGCACCCGAGCCTCTTTTGGGGGTGCCAGAGGGTGTCAAAGTGACACCCCCTGCACCCTTGTGACAGTCGGTATTTTCCGATGTGGTAAATACCGACCGGTATATGCCCAATCAATCCTATGGGCTTCAAAGCCCATAGGAATGCATGGGCATTGACTGGTCGGTATTTACCACATCGGAAATTACCGACTGTTTCCGATTCGGTAATTGCACATTTGCAATTACCTACATCTCGGTATTTTTATTTTCCGACCTCTTAAATACCGAGTCGGTATGACTCGGTATTTAAGAGGTCGGTAAATAAAAATTACCTACATCTGGCCCTTAGTGTATGCAAGATAAAAGCTGTGAATTAAAAAATCCAGAGACCACCAGTATCCCATCATGCACAGCTAGTGGCAGGTACTTTAGTTCTTTCTGAGGGCGATGAGAAGTGAATGCATTTTCTATGTTATGGATCCCTCTGTCTATTCCACCGAGGAGGAGGGATGGTTGCTTATGACTTATCATAGAAATACCCCAACTAGAGAACTGGAGTTACGGGTAAGAAACTGTTTCTTCTCTCAGAGGGGATTGCCATGTATAGTGATAAGCACTTGAATAGACTAGCAAGCCCATCCCTGCAGAACGCAGTGGAAGAGAAAGAGAAAAAAAGGAATGCCGATTTAAGCAAATAGGTTCCGAAGGGAAGCCTGCCCCACTTGAGCATCTGCATCCGAGTCCAGGTAGTAGTGTTTAGTGAATGTATTAACTGATTTTCAGGTTGTAGCTTCCCTGCAATGGGTATATTACGAAGCAAAGACACAGTAGCTGCCTTCCCTCTGGTAGAGTAAGCTTTAGGCTTAACGGCCAGAGATTTATTCGCTTTTTGGTAACAGTGTAAAATGAGGAGACAATCCATCTGGAGATGGACTGCTTGGAAGTCGCTAGACTTGTACGGAGGGAGCCATAGTCCACAAATAACTGGTCAGATCTCCCTGGATCCTTAGTATTATCCAGACAGAATTTTAAAACCCGTCTAACATCCAGGGAATGAAGAGATCTCTCCGCTGGAATAGATGGATGCTGGAAAAATGTAGGTAAAGCAATCGTCTGATTTACATGAAAATCCGAAATCACCTTAGGGAGGAATTTCAAATGAGTCCTCATGACTACTTTAGATGTATGAAACACTGAATATGGCTTTTGGCAGCCAAGTGCCTGGATTTCACTGACCCTGCGGGCCAAAGTAATGGCCACAAGGAAGACAGTCTTACAAGACAGATGATGAAGAGGTGCTTTATGTATGGGTTCAAAAGGTTCCTGAATAAGACGACAGAGGATCACATTAAACTCCCAAGGAGGTGATGGGCTTCTAATGGGAGGAAAAACTTTCTTCAAACCCTCCAGGAAATCTGATGACAGGAATTCTGAACAAGGAAGTGTGTGAAGGGCATTTCTTGTAGGCAGTTAGGGCTGCCAAATGAACCCTAATGGAAAAAGATTGAAGGCCAGATTGTGCCAGATGGAGCAAATATAGAAGGATGACATCTTTCTGGCAAGAGGTAGGAGCCTCATTCTTCAACGAACACCAAATGCAGAATCTCTTCCATTTATGAGCACAAGCAGAACAGGTGGACGGACGCTTTGCTTCCTTGAGGATGTCCATGCATCTCTGAGGTAAGTTCAAGTGTCCATACTGTACTTACTCAGAAGCAATGCAGCCAAATTCAAAGAGGAGAGGTTGGGGTGCATCATCTGGCCTCTGAACTTCGTTAGCAGATGTGTTCTGCATGAAAGTCTGAGATGTGGACGGATAGACGGGTGAAGGAGGTCTGTGAACCATCATTGACGTGGCCACTCCGGGGCTACGAGTATCATTTTGGCCTGTGACTGCAACAGCTTGATGAGTACTCCTGGGATTAGGGGAAGTGGAGGAAAGGCGTAGAGAAATCTGCCTGACCAGTTGGATCCATATGGCATTCTGCAGGGTTCCCGGTTGGTAGGACCTCAACACGAAGCTTTGGAATTTGCTGTTTTCTTCAGTGGCGAAGAAGTCGACCTCCGGAGTATCCCATCTTCCGAAGATAGAGGACCACGTCGTTGTTTAAGACTCACTTGTGGTTTTCCCAAAGGAGCCTGCTGAGAGAGTTGGCCTGAGCATTCTTAACACCTGGGAGGCGAGTTGCTGTTATGGTCATGTTTCTGGCCAGAAGCCACCTACAGATTGTCTGGGATTCCAGAGATAATGGACTGGACCTTGAACCTCCCTGCTTGTTGAGGTAGTACATTGTTGGTGTATTGTCTGTCTGGGCGAGTTGGAGCGGAGTGATGGCTGAAAGGCTTTCAGCGCCAAATGAACTGCTCAAGCTCTAGCAGATTGATGTGGTAAGTGGATTCTCTGCGTGACCATTTGCCCTGGATTTGTAGTTGGCTTGTGTGGGCTCCCCATCCCTAGAGAGGCATCCAGGATCATGGTCCGAACCAGTATCTTCTTTTGAAAAGGGATCCCTCCTAGGAGGGATCCCTTTTAATGTACCGGAGGGCATGCTGAGACAAACAAACCTGGTCTTCCCAATCTCCTGTTCACTGCTCCCACTGGTCTTCCAGGCATTCCTGCAGAGGTCTCATGTGGAGACATGCATTTGGTGTGAGGAATATACGGAATGCCATCGAGCCCAGGAGAAGAGACCTTCCTCATGGTTGGGTGAAACATTGCAATGAGAGCCTGGACCTTATGTAGGGTCGCTAAGCGTCTCTCCTCCGAATGACACGTTTGCCGATAGAGTATCGATGTATGCTCCCAAATATTGTAGGCACTGTACAGTGATTGAGGTTGACTTCGCCTGGTTGACATTAAGTCCTAAACTAAGGAGAAGATCGAAGGTCCAATTGAAGTGCAGTTGAGCCTCATGAGACGTGGATGCCTTGATTCGCCAATTGTCTTGATTGGGATAGACTAACACCTTGTGTTTCCTCAGATGGGCAGCTACCACCGCCATGCATTTGGAGAAAGTCTGGGTACTGACTTCAGGCCAAAACGAAGTACACAGTACGGATAGTGGTTGTTCCCCACTGCAAACCTCAAGAACTATCGATGTCTTCTTATGATGGGAATGTGGAAGTATGCGTCCTGAAGGTCAGATTCGAGACCATAAGACTTCTGTCAAGATCTCATGTAGTTTAGTTCCTATATTACCAATAGGCTCTGCGCAATGAAATAATATAGCCTATAGATTTGACGTAGGACTTGGGTCGACTAGGTCTCTATCGAATATATTAGACTTAATTGTGAGTGTCAGCTAGCTGAGAGGTCACTAGAAACTTTCTCGAATACACAAGGGATTATTTTCTGACAACTGCATAAACATGACAACTTTGTTTCCCCAAGAATAAATGTATCTTCAGAGTCGTGGAAATAATAGATAGATATTTTACTCAGTCAATCGTGCATGCTTAGTTTCATCAGAGGTGCAGAGAAAATAGAGAAACAGGCGTTTTCAATAAAAGGATGTATTGAACAGTCTTCTTTCTCATGCAAGTAAAGTGAACTGCTACAATCGTAATACTGGTTGCAAAGTATAATGCGTACAGTAAGAAGAGTATTTTAAATAATACTGTAAAAGCATTGTATGGTTTCTAAACCATAGATAAATACATAAATAACAAAGGCTAAAAGTACTCAACGGGTGCTTCTAAAATAAGCCTACCCCAATGTACCTAACCCAAGTCTAGTACATGGGAAGAAGTAAGTGAGGTGTAACATAGGTTTAGTTTTTCTTTGCCAAGAATCTAACCAAGATTTCTCTTAGGGTCTAATCGGCTCCGTACCTTGGTTTTTTGAATGAAGGAGGTCTGGTATCTCTGTCTCGGGACTCGATTTCCCAACACCCCGGAAGGGGAGCTTGGAAACACTGGAGCTGGATTCTCAGCGAGAGAAAGCCCAGCTTTTCAATCAGTGCGTCAGCTGGAGGGTCGGCTTACTTCGGCACTTGCTGTTGCGAGCTGCGTCGGGCAAGTAGACAGTCCAGCTGCTCCGAACCACCATGTGTTTGCTAGGGCAAGGGTAGGCATATTTATACCTGGAAGGTGCCTAGTTTGGCGTAAAGTCGGACATAATCACGTCATCAAAGAACCCCAAGTGAATGGTAGTTCTTTGAAAACTCCATGAATTCTTGGACAAATCAATACTCAAGCAAGGGGATGTCCCTGACGAACAAGTTACTTACCTTCGGTAACGCTTTTTCTGGTAGATACAATATCTGCCTGTGGATTCCTCACCTTGTGAATATCCCCCCTGCATCAGCAACGTTCGGATATCCCCCCTGCGTCAGCAACGTTCGGAAATTTTCTTCGTAGCACGCCGACGTGGACGGCGTCACAGGAGTACGACCTCGCGCGTGACTCCGCCTGACGTCACCGACTCCTTATCAGGCCCACGCCGGCGCGATGACGTCAGTTCCGCCCTTTTTTCCGTGCCTTTGAGGTACACGGACGGACCAACGACAGCAAATATGCAAATATACAATGTACACAGTACATACAAATCAAAAACGCACACAAAGTGTGCAGTAGAAATAGCACAATAGCAGAAAACATATATACATAAAGACCAGGTATAACAGAGTGGACAACGGGGAGGCGGGTGGGCATGTGAGGAATCCACAGGCAGATATTGTATCTACCAGAAAAAGCGTTACCGAAGGTAAGTAACTTGTTCTTCTGATAGATACATCTGCCGTGTGGATTCCTCACCTTGTGAATAGAGTCCCACAGCAGTCCCCACTCCCGGAGGGTGTCCACTCTGCTATACCAGGAAATCTTGGAGGACTGAACGCGCGAAGTGGCCGTCCCTCCTCACCTCGGTATCCAAGCAGTAATGCTTCGCGCATAAGTGTGGAGGGAGGCCCAAGTTGCCGCTCTGCAAATGTCCTCAACTGGAACACCTCTAGACAAAGCAGATGTTGCAGACTTTGCTCTAGTTGAATGTGCTCTAATACCCTCAGGAGGGTCCTTACCCGCCAAGGAGTAGCAAATCTTGATGCACAGGATTATCCACCTGGAAAGTGTGCGCTTGTGCACCGCTCTGCCATTCCGACAGCCAGCAAAACCAAGAAACAGCTGGTCGTCCATCCGGAAGTCTTTAGTCCTGTCCAGATAGAAAGACACCGCCCTCTTAGGGTCCAGGCGATGCAGTCTCTCTTCCTCCTTAGAAGGGGGAGGATAGAAGGTAGGAAGGGTAATGGATTGTCCAAGATGGAAAGGAGTTACCACCTTAGGCAGAAAAGCAGCCCTGGTCCTAAGAACCATCCTTTCAGCATGAATGGACAGGAATGGGGGCTTGGAACTAAGAGCCTGAAGCTCACTTACCCTCCTTGCCGAGGTGATTGCAACGAGGAAAACCGTTTTAAAAGAAAGAAGTCTCATGGGACACTTGTGCAAAGGTTCGAAGGGAAAACCCATCAAAAAGGTCAGCACAAGATTCAAATCCCAATGAGGAACCACAAAAAGAGTAGGAGGGAACTTATTAGTGAGTCCCTTCAAAAATCTTAAAACCACTGGAGACTTAAAAAGAGAGGGCTGATCCGGCAAACAGAGAAATGCCGATAAGGCTGAAAGATACCCCTTGATCGTGGCAACAGCAAATCCTTGCTGCGCCAAAGAAAGAGCAAACTGCAAAATGTCAGACAAAAGAGCCTTCAAAGGGTCAACATCTCTCTCCCTACACCAAGAGACAAATTTAGACCACCTATACGAATAAATGGACTTAGTGGAGTCACGCCTGGCAGAAAGAATGACATCCACCACATCGTGTGGGAGAGAAAAAGAATTCAAGTTGCCCCGTTCAATCTCCAGGCATGAAGGTGTAATGTCTGGAGGTGGGGGTGTAGAACCTGCCCCTCCATCTGAGAGAGGAGGTCTGCCCTGTGAGGGAGACGGAGCGGCGGGTGAGAGGAGAGGTGGAGAAGGTCCGTGTACCACACCCTTCTTGGCCAATCCGGGGCGACCAATATGACTTGGGCCCGGTCCTGGCGAATCTTCCTCAGAACCCGAGGAATCAAGGGTATGGGAGGAAACGCGTAAAGGAGTTGACCTTTCCAACTCAACTGAAACGCGTCCCCCAAAGCTCCTTGCAGCGGAAACTGGAGACTGCAGAATGACAGGCAGTGAGCATTCTCGCGAGTGGCGAACAGGTCCACCCGAGGAGTCCCCCACATCTGAAAGATGTCGTGAACCACCTCCGGATGGAGCCTCCACTCGTGGTCGGCAGAGAACTGCCGACTGAGACTGTCTGCACGAACGTTCAGAACCCCGGCCAGATGATTTGCCATCAGACACTGCGACCCCACTCCTCCCGGTTTGTTGACATACCACATCCCGATCGTGTTGTCCGTCAGGACTTGAACTGACTGACCGCGAAGGGAAGGGAGGAAGGCCTTGAGCGCCAAACGTATCGCCCGCAATTCTAGAAGGTTGATATGAAGCAACCTTTCCTCTGGAGACCAAAGCCCTTTGACCTCCAGGTCCCCCAGATGAGCACCCCACCCTAGAGTGGATGCATCCGTAATCACTGTGGCCACCGATGGAGGAAGCTGAAAAGGCTTTCCTTGAGACAGATTGCCTTCCATGCCCCACCAAGACAGATCCGCTGCAGTTTCTCTGGAGATCCTCACTGACTCCCTGAGATCTCCGTTGTGCTGATACCACTGCCTGCGGAGGCACCACTGGAGTGCCCTCATGTGTCAGCGTGCATGATTGACCAACAGAATGCAAGAAGCCATCAGACCGAGCAGACGAAGGACCTTCAAGACTGGAACAACCGCTCCATTGTAAAATAAAGGAATCATTTCCTGTATGTCGTGAATCCTTTGAGGTGGAGGGAATGCACGACATACAGTAGTGTCCAGTACAGCACCTATGAACAGGTTGCGCTGGGAGGGCACCAGGTGAGACTTGGGTACATTTATCGAAAAACCCAACCTGTGCAACAACTAAGTTGTCTCTTGCAGATGATGAAGCACATTCTCCGGCGACTCCGCTTTGATCAGCCAGTCGTCCAGATAGGGGAACACAGGAATCCCCGATCTTCTGAGATGCGCAGCCACCACTGCCATCACCTTTGTGAAGACTCGAGGCGCAGTAGTAAGCCCAAAAGGAAGGACCGCAAACTGGTAGTGTTGCGATCCCACCGTAAAACGGAGATACTTCCTGTGCGACTTCAGGATTGGGATGTGAAAATACGCATCCTGCAAGTCGATCGACACCATCCAGTCTTCTTCCATCAGCGCTTGAAGAACCTGTGCAAGTGTGAGCATTTTGAACTTCTCCTGTTTGAGATAGAGGTTCAAAATCCTGAGATCCAGGATTGGTCGAAGTCTGCCATCCATCTTGGGTATCAGGAAATACCGGGAGTAGCACCCCTGACTCCTTTCCTGCTCTGGAACCACCTCTATAGCACCCTTTCTGAATAGTGCCAGGACTTCTTCCTGCAGGAGAAGATGGTCCTCCGAACAATAACCTTGGCAAGGAGGGTAATTGGGAGGGAATTCCTGAAAAGTAAGTGCATACCCATTTTCTACGAGATTGAGAACCCAAAGATCTGATGTAACCGATTCCCAATCTCGTAGAAAATGAGTAAGCCGACCCCCTACCGGCCCCACATGATCCAGAATGGTGGATCTAGGGCTGCTTTGCTGATGCGGGTTGGGCATTATTGGAGGAAGTGGAGGAGGAAGAGACTTGACGCCCACGTCCACGACCCTTCTGTCTACCTCTATAGGACTTGTACAGAGGGTTCTGCTGTTGTTGCTGTTGGCCTTGCCTGAAGGGACGAAAAGAAGATCTACCGAAGCCTCTAAACTTCCTAGTTGTCGATCCTCTCATCTGGAGACCCAAAGATCTTGCAGTAGCCGGCTATCTTTAAATCTTTCCAGGGCGACATCCGCCTTTTTCCCAAAAAGACCAGTCCCATCAAAAGGTAGGTCCAGCAACGTGGATTGCACATCTGTAGAAAAATCAGAGGATTTCAGCCATGCGGCTCTCCTGGTTGCAACAGTAGAGCCTATAATCCTGGCAACAGAATCAACTGTGTCCATGCCACTCTGAATAACCATGCATGCCGCAGCCTGAGTATCGAAGACCACTTCATTAAAGTTCTTTCTATCCTCCTCTGGAAGCTTAGATGATAATTGCTTCACAGAATCCATCAATGCATGGACATATCTACCGAAAAGGCAAGTAGCATTAGTGGATTTTAGGGCCATGCTGCCCGAAGAGAAAATCTTCTTTGCAGACTGATCCAATTTTTTTGAGTCTTTGTCTGCTGGTACCTGAGGAAAAGAACCTGCAGATCTGTTAGAACATGCAGCCTGCACTACTAGACTCTCCGGAGAAGGATGCGAAGAGAGAAATTCAGGGTCACCAGGAGCCACTCTGTAGCGTCTTGCAACAGACCTAGAAACAGCAGGAGCAGTCAATGGTTTCTTCCAGACCTCCTTTATCGGATCAGTTAAGGCATCAGTGAACGGCAGTGTAGGTTCAATAATAGAAGGAGAGTGCAAAACCTCTGTAAGGATGTTGGGCTTGTACTCAACAGTAGGCAAGGTTAAGTTGAGAAGATCTGCAGCCTTCCTAATAACAACATGGTAGGGTGCCACGTCCTTAGATGATGCATCAGAAACTGAAGGCAAACCCCACTCAGGAGAGAGCTCCAGACCACTAGCATTCTGTAGGTCTTCAAAATAATCATCATGATCAAGAAGCTCACCCTCTTCCACATCAGAATCTTCACCCCTCTTCTCTTCCAAAAGACGCTGAGCCCTGCGTCTCGACCACTCCATACGAACTGAAGTCGACGGATCCGGTAACGACTCCGACGGAGCCGGTTCCGACGTCGAGCGAGGAGCTGGGGTAACCGGAAGACGAGACTCACGGACTGGCGTGGTACCTCGATCCAAACTACGAGGTCGATCCGGAGTCGGCGAAGCCGCATGCGGAGTCGAAGACCTCGGCGGAGCCGTACCGAGCCAAGGTGTAAGAGGCGCCGGCATAAATGGCACAAATGGAGCTGGGGCGTAAGACTGAGGAATGCCCAAGTTGTAAGCTAATGGACCCATGGGACCAACAGGTGCTCCAGTGGGGTACATTGCTCTGGAGTAAACTCCAAACATCGCATTAAGGAAATGCGAGGGGTCCTGTCCAGGACCAGGAAAAGGAGGGTACGAGCCTACCGGATGTTCTGAAGGAGGTCGTTCCGACATAGGCTCATTCTGACCTTCCTGATCCACAGGAGTTTCCATCGGAGTTGGAGTTTCAGGAACTACCTCTTCCTCATGTTCCGAAGAATGTTGAGACATCGGATCCGGTTCTTGTTCCGGAGTCGGGGAACATCCGAGAGACTGAGCAGGAGAAGGAGAAACGAAGTCCTTATGATGCTTACGAGACTTCTTCTTCGAATCCGAGGACTCCTTTCCCGAATGACGTCTAGAGCTGTGCTTCCTCCTCTTGTGCTTCCTCTTCGAGGAGCTCGAAGCGTGACCCGAAGCCGATTTGGATCCAGATCTCTATCTCTCCCTGGACCTCAACCTCGCTCTGGACCTCGATCTCGACGCCGACCTCGAACGAGATTTTTGCCTCGACTTCGAGCGTCTCGACGTCGACCTCGAAGATCTCCCAGTCTCTCTTCCTTTTATCTTCGCAAGAAGAAGTTTTGCCTCACGCTCTCGTAGTGCCTTAGGGTTCATCTTGAAACAGGATCGACAGTTCTTAACGTCGTGGTCTGATCCAAGACACCACAAGCAATCGCCATGCGGATCGGTGATCGACATCATACGAGCGCAAGACCCACATTGCTTGAAGCCTGTCTTCCTCGACGACATCTTCGATGAAGAAAGAAGAATTAAAGGAAAAACAGCAACACTGTAATAGTAGAAGAATACAAAGTATTGCAGAAGATCCCAAAAACCGTTAGCGTCGAAGACGCGAAAAAAAGGGAACCGGCGTCATCACGCGCGAGGTCGTACTCCTGTGACGTCGTCCACGTCGGCGTGCTACGAAGAACATTTCCGAACGTTGCTGACGCAGGGGGGATATTCGAACGTTGCTGACGCACGGGGGATATTCACAAGGTGAGGAATCCACACGGCAGATGTATATCAGAATGCTGAAGCAGAGTTTTCCAAGAAATCGTTGTGGCTTTTTGGAACGAGTGGAAGTAGCCATGCCTGTATTTGGACTGCATGGGTTATGTCTAAATATGGTTATGATTTCTATGCCTATATAAGGGCAATGTGAATTGTACCTATATAAGGGCATGAATCGGTAAATTTGGCTCAGATTCTAAAATGCTATACAACACCCACTCCACTTTATTATGTTCGATATTACTAAATTCTAAGCATTTTAAACCTATCTAAAGAATGATGTGTAAAAATCCTTCCCAAAATACATAAAATGCATTCGAAATGGCTGTACACGAAAGATGAGCATTATTAAAAAGCAATATTTTCATTCAAAGCATGTAGTGTGACATTGGAAAAAATGCTTTTCAAAATAAGGCAAGAAATAACATTTATGAAATGGCTCTTAAATACAGAAGAAAGGTCGAGACTATTCCATGACAGAATATATAAACTGTTTAGGTTGTGGACAAGGTCAAATATTGTCTCTTGGAAGTGTTTCCAAGGGAATGAAGGCCGTCGCCGACTGGATGAGGAACAGCCATCTGAAGCTGAACTCGGACAAGATGGAGGTACTCCTCCTCGGACCCACCCTCTCAGCCTGGGACGACTCCTGGTGGCCGACCACACTGGGAACAGCACCGACACCCACCGACCATGCACGCAACCTAGGATTCATCCTTGACTCCTCCCTCTCCATGTCTAAACAGATCAAAGCCGTCTCCTCCTCCTGCTACAACACCCTTCACATGCTCCGCAGGATCTACAAGTGGACCCCGACCGAAACAAGAAGAACGGTGACACAGGCCCTCGTCAGCAGCAGACTGGACTACGGCAACGCACTCTACGCAGGAATCCCAGCCAAACACCTCCGACGACTATAACGCACCCAAAACACCTCCGCCCAACTGATCGTCAACGTCCCCCGCCGCAGCCACATCACCCCCCACCTGAGAGACCTACACTGGCTCCCCGTCGACAAGAGGATCACCTTCAAGCTCCTCACCCACGCACACAAAGCACTCCACAACGCCGGACCAGCCTACCTGAACAGCAGACTCAGCTTCTACACCCCCACCCGCCAGCTCCGCTCCGCCAGCCTCGCCGCTGTCCTCCGCATCCAACGAACAACCTCCGGCGGCAGATCTTTCTCCTACCTCGCCGCCAAGACCTGGAACACCCTCCCTACCCACCTACGGCAGACCCAAGACCTACTCGCCTTCAGAAGACTCCTCAAGACCTGGCTCTTCGAGCAGTATCGGCACCCCCCTCCCCTCAGCCCCTTGAGACCCTCACGGGTGAGTAGCGAGCTTTACAAGTACTCTGATTGATGTAAAAGAATTCTTTTTCTCCAAGAATAGTTCTACTTTAAGCAGATTACTTTGTGCCCCAAAAAATAAATTCAATTTTGGAAAAAGTCCAATCGCAGAAAAATAGAGTTTTTAAGTTGGAAGTTTTGTTTTGAAAAGTGAAGGTCGAATAGAGAGTCCCATAGAACGCTGTGTGCTAACTTCAAAAGTCATTCTCGTTGTTAGGAGAAAACATCAAATCTTCTAAGCTGGTAAAGAATTCGTCTACCACAGTAGGTGAAAGTTGGACCACTTTGTTAAGTAAACTGATTGCACAAAAATGTGAAGCATCGCCGTCAGCGTTAGCCGCGTTATCAATGTTCGTCGGAGATCGAGATGGTACCAGTGTGCCTGTCGGTCCACGTATCTCACCGTCAGCAGATTGCGTCTGCGAGACCTCAACGAATGCAGTCATCAGGATTGGTAGCCGCTGGGGACAACACAATGCATGGGCCGTTACCAAACCAGGCAAAGTATCAACATCCGTTGGCAGTTTTGATGGAAGTATTAGACAGATGTCCAACATGCATTCTTCACATAGCAGGCATCGTAGAACAGGTAAGATGCAATCATGCCGGATTGGTCGGATTGATAGAAACCATGTGGTATTCAGATCTCTTAAACGGGACAGGCCCAGAATCTGTATCATGCGCTCACAACACTTCATTGCCAGGAGAGTGTTCTCTATGGTAATCTGGGTGTCGCTGCTGACAGGAGTTGCCCTATCAGAGCAGAAGGAACAAAAATAGAATTCCTGCTACGAGTCCCAAAATGAGAGGCAGGCCGCCGAACACAGAGAGCACGAAGTTTGGAAAAATGCTGAGGACTGCTTCAAATGGTGCCAACAGTCTCGAAAAAACGGTCTTAAATACATGTACAATACCACTGGTATTCGACATGTTTAAGATACGACCTAACATTTCTACGAAATGTACAGGGCAGTTTGTTGATAATAGGGCATGTATTGCTGCAGAGGACCTTGCAACTTGTAGTTTATACGTCTCTTTGGACGAAGTCAGTGGCACCGTTTTTTGTGAAAGAATGGCTTTCATTCTGCTTAAAGGATCAATTCTAATAAAAGAGATGTTCAGTGAAGGCCATAACGGCGACTCCCCGTCTGTCTTAGCTTTAGGAAACATACTTGCATACAACAAGTGACCCTGGCTGACACAGTTACGAGATAGGCTATTCCTGGCAACATTCCACAGCAGCTGTGATCATCCAACATTATATAGCTCACGTTGGAAAGCTTCCTAAAAATTGGATCTATCACTGCTGCTGGAGAACCTTGCAGGTGGCAGGATAAGTTGGTCGAAGAACCGTCACAGGCTCCATGTAAATTAATACCCTGACATAAAAGTGCACCACTTAGTGCGCTTTTACATTGTGTACCACTAAGAAATACTTATTTTCCCCCACTCCAACATCTGTGTGTATATGGTAATTCCCAGGTTGATTTAATGTATTCTTTACCCAACCTTTCATACACGCCAGCTAGTATATGTTTCAAACAGTATTGAAAATTGTGACAGGCAGAGTGATTATCCAGTGTATTAGCCATTCTGTTGCAGTTTTTTCTGAAACAGTTAATAGTAATATTTCCAGTTTTTCAATGCTCAGCACCTTATCTGCTCCTCTTTGTGCCAGAGTGATTTGTTTATCTGTAAGGTTAAATACAGAAAACAATGACGTGGTGTTGATTAGACGCCATGGCAAATATCCAGAACGAAGATGTTGTAACGTCCAGCCTAAAAGCATTACAGAACGCAATTGTGACTGTCCATGCTGTAGCATGAGCAAGTCCTGTTCCATTACGTCTATGGCAGAGGATACTATGCTGTCCAAAGAATACATTCTGGATGACAGTGTCGTTAACCCATTGTCAACTACAGAGAGAGCTTTCTCTAAATTAATATGATAAATTTCTTGTGTTCTTTCTGTAGTCTCTGCCTGTGTCGCTTTCCAAGCTTCATTATAAATGGCGTATATACCTGCATATATAAAACGTTTATGATGTCGTGTCGCAGGACCTTGTAAGAAGTCCCATAAATCAACACTATCTTTAAGTAAAGATAAGTGTTGTTTAACCTCTGTTAGTGTGGATTTGTGTAGCCACTCAAGGCACAATTTTCCTACACTGTATGTTGTTACTATCCCTGGACGTTGTCTCTGGACATATCTTGGATCTGGCCTAGTGAATGTAAACCCTCGTGTCTTATTCAGGAATCTATCTTGACAGTTGTTTGGGTCTATGGGCCAGATTAACCATTGTTTCCAATCAGAATCAGTTCTATTTTTAAGTAAAATAGTTTTTACGTCTACCCCTCCCTCTGAAGTGTTTTTACTATCAGGTCTAGGTGTAGGTATGGATGGTTTGTTTAAATCTTTTATCTTGGCCAGGCCCAGGCAGGATGTCTGTTGCACACGGTCGTTCAAAAACATTATTTGTTCAGGGATAATGTAGGCTCGATATAAAGCTTCTATTCCCTGCACCTGCCAGACTTTTGAGCCCCAGACAGTTTTTGTTTCTATGTTGTCACTCCAAAAGTCGAAACCTAATGAGGACAGATGGGCATAAAAGGCTACAGAATAAATTTGCTTAGTATTAGTCAACATACTTTTCATTCCCGTCTTATTAATATTTTTCAAGTAAAATGTTTCTAGATTTTAGACATTAAAACCTGAGAAGTATGGACATTTCTCATAGAATGCTTTTGAGCTACCCTTTGGTGGCATTGGACAGTGTTCCCATTGATTGAAAGTATAAACATTTCTAGGGTTTGCAGATTTGTACAAATAATGACCATAGTGATTATAACAGTACATTTGTTCATAATCTGATGAACCTTCTAAGTATTCATGTTTTGTAAATTTTGCAGACATCTCTAAGTATGACATCATATTATTAACAGTCTCAAAGTCCCAATCATCAGAAAATGTGCTGGGTGAAACAAAGTCACTCAAGGAAACCGTGAATTGATGTGGAATCTTCAACAGCTCTGCTGGGCCAAAGATGTCAATCAGTTCTGTCCCATGCTATACCACCAGGTATAGGAACGGCTGTGATGTTCACGGATGTCAAGTCTCTTTGTTCACAATGAGATGATTTGTGTGGCTTGAGGAGTAAGTTGATGTTCTTACTTGCGGTGTCCATTTTACTATATCTTCCATTTATCAGCATTCCCAAGTTAATACAAGAATTAGCCAAAGTAGGAGAAAGAGTACGTCTAGCACAATTCAAAGTTCAACCCAAGGTGAAACCAGATAAGTTTTTTCAAGTTGCTGAAAAAGTTCTGTTACTAGTTCTTTAAAAGTTGTATTTGCTGGCGTCGTTTCAGGCTCACTGGGATCCTCATAAAACATATCAAAGTTAATGAAATAGCCAGAGGCAGTTCTGTCAATTGTAGGAATCGCATCAGGATTACTTGAAATCACTGGAGCTACCGGATCCTTTGACATATTAGTCTAATCAGATACTACATCATTGTAGACAGGTGTTTCTTGACAAACTGTTATTTGGGTCTCAAGAGGCACAAGTTCCATAGCTTGGTTGCTTTGTCCTTTTCACACTGCAGATTCCTCAAAGGTGATGAGTCTCTCAGTTTGAACCTCTTAGATAGTAGCAAGATTTGGTCGTCTGCTACATCTTTTGAGTCCACTGGGCCTACTACTTATTATTGGCCACATGATGTGGTTTGACCAGGTCGATCAATACGAATCTGTTCTTCTTTCTTCCCGCAAGGGGGAGCAGTAACACTGTTCTTGATCCGTGGATTGCTAGCACAGGTACTGGTTTTCTGTAAGAAGGCCCAAATTCCTTCTTATCCGCGATCTTTTCTCTAACTAGATCCCAAATCTTTGGAATCCAGACAGGCCTTGCTGGGACGGGTGGTTCTCCTTCAGTGGTCGTTGGCTTCTGTATTGTGTTGCTTTGACTTCTCCTTTTCTCATTTAAGTCCTGCAAAACAGCCAAACGGTCTTTGATTGGCCATGGCCTCCTTGTAAGCTTTGGAGCTAAATGCAGGACCCTGGTCAGAATGTAGCGTGCCGACTACGTATGTGCCGATAAAGACTCGCAAATGTTTTATAACAGTTTGGGCGTCAGCCGAGCGCCGAGGCCACATCCAAATGAATCTTGAGCATGAATCCACTGCGGCCATAATATATTTGTAGTTACCATCCCTCTGTAAGGGACCACAGTGGTCCAGGTAAATGCATGCTAATGGTTTATCTGAAATTAAAAGGGCAGTCTGCGCCGGGCGTGGAAGATTTCACATTCCAAAACATAGTTTCTGGTCTGTTTCCCCATGGGCGGCCACCAGTATATTTGTTTTAATAAGGACACTGTGGCGGAAACATCTGCGTGTGCAGAGGCGACCCCTTCATGTGCTGCTAAGATTAGTCCTAATCTATGTTCTGTGTTTGGAATTACTCTATCCCCCCATTCCAGGGATTTGAGTAAAAGGAACATTATTTACATCTGTTATATACGAGTACTTGAGTGGAAAGCCTTTTGGTAATGTTTTTCCGCTATCTTTATTGGAAGCGGCGACAGCCTGCATTATTTCACTGTCTATTTTTGTTTTTGAACAAGTGATTGCAGCTATGAAAGCCGTTTGCACAACTGCCTTCGCGGCTTCATCAGCCAATGAATTCCCTGCAACGTGAACGCCATCACACTGATGACTCAGTGTATGGATCATGTGAGTCTTTTGTAGTTCTTTCTGTAATTGAACTATTTGTTCCCAAAGCAACTTATGCTTCATTGTGCCACCTTTTGCGTCTTTGAAACAGTTTTGAATCCAGTTCTGCAAGTATTAATTGTAAGATTGAACGCACTAATACAAATTGCACACTGAGTGTGGGGAATTCGCGATTGGTATTTTCAAGCGCCATCTTGAATGCCTATAGTTCAGCTCGCTGAGCTGTACAGTCTCCAAGAGTTTGAGTTTTTGTGACCATAGGTCGGAATTTACCATCGCGCCAGCGACCTTTAACAATCGCGCACGCAGCACTATAAGCTTGTTTACCCCCAATTGCGGGCTGTGCTGATCCGTCTGTATAAATTATACATTTGTACTGTTCTAGAGGCGGAATCTCAGTGGGCAGAGGGCATTCTTCTTCATATTGTAGAAATTCTTGAGTTTTCAAATAGGGGTCAAAAACGTATTCAACGTCTGTTGCAGCAAGAGAGTTAACCAATTGTATCCATCTCGGATGTAAAGCCTTTGCATTCGGAATGCTTGCTTTTGTCACTGCCTCTAAGGCAGGTAGAGGAGTAACTACCATTATACGTTTACACTGTGCGAGAGCGCTCTCTTTTGCTACTGTAGTTTGAACTGCTGTTAGAATTTTTTCCGTTGGTGAATTTAATTTCAGCTTGTGTGTACAAGTTTGATTTGTAAGCAATTGGTACTTTTTCACCATCATTAAAGGTTAAGTACATGAATCCGCAGCTTCCTGGGATTATTCTGATTACAAGGTTGCGTACATTTATGCGTGTGTGTAAATGTGTTGTTGCTAACATTTCTGTTTGCACTGAACGCAACATTTCTGTGTGTTTGAGTCCAATTAGTTGTTTTAAAATCAAGTTTGATTAATTCGTAGAGAGGTTTAATCCCTTCTGCGTAATTTAGAATGTACGTTATGCCAAAATTCAGGAAACCTAGAATTGACTACGTTTTCCAGCATTTTTGGAGGTTGGAGTAGTGCACACTTCTCTAAAACGTTCGCTGACAGGCTTTTGCCTTCACTTGATAACTCGTATCTCAGAAAAAAACGTTGAGGTGGGCAATTCTCGATTTCTTAAAGTTGAATTTATACCCTTCAGAAGCGAATCCAAGGATAATGGTATTCACTCTGTTCAAGTGCTTGTCCAAGTCATCGTCTGTTAGATAGATGTCATCGACATAAGATAATGCCTCATCATACGTTTGTAGTAACTGTTACTCTGGCTGAAAATAACCCCGGACTACTCTTGACTCCCTGGGGGAGATGACAGAAGTGACGCTGTGTACCCATAATTGAGAAAGCGGTCAAGAACCTGCTTTCAGGTGCAATGTTTTGACAGAAGAAACCGTTTGAAATATCTAATGTTTTATATTTTTTTACGCACAATGTTATTCATCATTGCTGCACTGTGTGCATTTTGTACTGCAAAGGCTTTGCAACAGGAGTTTAAATGTCTGTAGTCCAAAACTAGACAATATGTATTGTCTGGTTTGGAGACAGGAAACAAAGGATTGTTCATTGACGAGGTGCATGTTTAATCACCCCTTATATTCAAGTTGATCTAATATCTCCCTGACCTGTTTTCTAGCTTCTTGCTTAACTGGATACCGCCTCTGAGCAGTTGGTTGAGTTTTTAACTGGATTTTATGGTGAGGGGAATCCTCATCCCATCCTACATGATTTTTTTATAATGCTGGAGCCTGGGCTACAGCCCATTTTCTGGCATAGGTATATTTTAAGTGAATTGGAATATGATTGGAGAAGGCTGGCATAATGAAGTCTTCGCCATGTGAGCACTCTGACAAATTTTGGTGGCCAGTCTTTTTCCACTAGAAGAATGTCATAACCCTTAGAGAGCTTCTCCCAAAAGAGTGCTCTAATTTTCCTAGTTATGTCCCCCTCCATCCAGAGCGTTACTTCATATAACTTATGGGGTACACTAACCCTGGTGTCAGCTGTTTCAACTTGAATGTACTCATTCAAGTTCACTGTCTCCAGATGATCTTGCGAGCTATGGTGACTTCTGCTGCGCTGTCCAGCATTGTCTGGGCCCACTCCCCGTTCTTGAGTTGTGTCCTCAAGATCCTCGGCATGTCTGATTTTTAGACCTGCTACCTTCTTTTTGGTGAATTGAGCTTTCTTATTTTTTGGAACGTGTTGATCATCTTTGGACTTCACAAGTTCTTCCTTGTGTTCTGACCGTCCTCTTTCCGATTTCTGTGAGGAAGTCTGAAAGGTACTAGAGGAACGTTTATCAGTAGCTTGATATCTATCAGGTTTTCTTAAATTATCCCTATTCCTAAGGTTATACCTCTTTTTAGAGGGCTCCTTTTGAGGAGACCTTCCTCGGGACTGAGAACGCTTCTCATTAGAAGTTTGTTTAGTATTTTCCCACTTCTTTTTAGGAGTAGTGAGTGTGTTTTTAATAAAGACCTTTTCAGGATTTTCTGTTAGTGGGGGCTTTACTGGTTTCTCACCCAAACTATCTCTACCTAGTTCTTCATAGGATTTTTCAATTATTCTGGCCAGTTCATATGGTTGCTCAGTTATGTCAATTTCCCTTATTTTTTGGCGGATCGCCACGGATGATGCTTCACCTTTAATATTAGCGAATATTATAGCTGAGACCCGTTTGAAATCTTTCAGTAATTTCATACCCAGATTTAAAGCAGGCTCTGCCCCGTATTCATTTTAAATCTGTTTCAGGACATCTGGTATTACCGTCATAGACGGAACACCATGTGTTTTTGTGTAGATCGCAGCAAAGACTGTACCCCAAGTGTCGCAGACCTCCAGATGTGGTGCGATTCCCATTGGTAAACAGATTGTTAAAATTCTGTGTTTCTCATGAGGTGCACTGTCAGAAAATACTGCCTCTATTTGAGTAATTTTTTGAGCTATCCAGAATGGAATTTGTTCCCTTTTTGCGTGTAATTTACCAATGACTGATTGTATAGTCTGAGGTGTGATTTTATTTGTGTTCCCCTGCTGAGGGGTTTGTTGTGGAATGCTTATAGGAGGTTGAACTGTTAAGAGTCTGCATGACATATTGAACCAATTGTCTATGTATTTTTATTAGTTGTTTTAGTTGAACTAATAATTCTTCACTTGACATTTATTCAATGTCAGGATATGGTGTATAGCTGGCTAGTACCAGCCATGTTGCTCCTGGTCTACCTAGTAGACTGAGCCTGGTAATGTGATTTTGATGTTGTAGGGCGCCTTTAAACCAGAGCGCCTGCTCTTGGTATGTTAGTGGAATTTCAATGTCCTCGAAAGGAACGTATTCCGTTGGATTATCCTCTACTTTGTAGAAGTGAAACGCATGCAATACTGCATTTGCTTCAGGGAAGACTATCCATGAGATGAATACCTCTGTTTGCCAATATTCGTGTGCCTCTATGACAAAAATTACCCTACCACCTCTTGGTGATAGGCCATTTGTTATAAGCTTTATAGTGATGGCTTTCCTTAAATTTTCTAGGATGATTATAGCATCCAGGTCATTTTGTTGGAAACCTGTAACGTCTAAACCCGGATAAGTTGCAGTTCCAGCAGCTCCACCGGTCTCGTTATTGCCATCGTTATTCGACATTGTTAAATGAAAATTTGCAGAGCAAGTTTTCAAGGAGACTAAGATAAGGTGCACAATATTTTGGAACACTGTATCCTTCAACTTTGAAACAAACCAAAAACTAATACATAGGACTTTCGCCCTACTCCGTTATGGCGGATATGTTATCCTTTCACCCACTCCAGACGTCTATTGGAGTATTTCATGGGAAAAAGGGGTCTCTGTGAAAAGCACGACTGAGTTACTCTAGTATCTAGCGTTAAATTAGTGCCTTACCAAACGTTGGGCGCCATGTAGTGTAGTTCCTATATTCCCAATAGGCTCTGCGCATTGGTATAATATATTCTATAGATTTGATGTAGGACTTGGGTCGACTAGGTCTCTATAAAATATATTAGACTTAATTGTGAGTGCCAGCTAGCTCTGAGGTCACTAGAAACTCTCTTGAATATACAAGAAGGGATTAGTTTCTGACAACCGCATAAACATGACAACTTTGTTTCCCAAGAATAAACGTATCTTCAGAGTCGTGGAAACGATAGATAGATATTTTACTCATTCAATCGTGCATGCTTCGTTTCATCAGAGGTGCAGAGAAAATAGAGAGACTGGCGTTTTCAATAAAAGGATTTATTGAACATTCTTCTGTGTTAAACACTTCAAAAATGATACAAAATATAGTATACTGGCTCCCTTTTTTAACTCCAAGACGAAGATGCGGCCAATGTAGCCTATTTATTTAGGATGCATTATGTCTCTCTAGCTCTGAAGTGTCTTTGCAGGCCTTCATGATGCAAGGCAAACAATCTCCCTTTAGAAGATGTATCGAATTGCTCCAGGGTTCTTGCACATGAACGGGACTATTCAAGTGACTATACATGGAAATTCCCTACGAGAGAACATTACATCTCTAGTTCAGAAAGAGATTTTTTTATATTGTGACAGACTTCTAGGCGGGAGCATTTAATACAGTCATCGCTGAAGTGTCTAAGAGTAACCAGCACCTTGGTATGCATGTGCCCCGCTAAATGCACAGACAGGATTGACCGATGCACTGCAGAGTAAGGCACTCACCCTCTTTTAATCTTTTGACAGGTCGTACCTATGGTGAGAGCTACAGTCCGCAGACAGATGTAACTGCAGGAATGCGTCTGACATGGTGAAATATTTCATTCATGGCTGTGCACTGAAATCAGCAGGATTTGATTTTGGGCAGAGAAAGCAGACCCAAGAGTTCTGCAGGGAACATATTCGGAGATTACAGAACAGACCTCGGGGACCCGTCTAACATGCTCACCCCTGCATGGTGCGTCACTGTAGACTGTAGTGCATTTATAATGTATTGGAATAGTAACACTGCATGTCATAATTTTCTCTGCAGGATTTACATGGGCAAACGCGAAAAGTGCCCAAATAAACGTCACAGCACACAGTATACTCCTTTGCAAGCATGCAGTACCTGAAGGGCCCCTGCATCGGGGTACTTTCATCTGGAGCCGTGTAAGGCGAGCTGCTGTCCGTAATCCCTGCAGAAGGAGGAGGCCGGTGTGCAACAGGAGACGGGACATGCTTTCTGAAGACTTTTGCGAGTTTCCTGAAGAGAGCAGCACACCAGAGATTGGCCGGTGTGCGCTGGAAAACCCACCCCGTTCTCCCACGCATGCCTCCCACGCCTGATGTCGGCTGCCCAGGCAGCCGTAAGAGTATCAAAAGAAAACTCAGCAAGCGCATTAGCGCCCACACTTAATTACTTATTAGCCAACAGGAAAGCTGGTATCGTCAGAAACACATATTGCAAATTTAATTCAGTTCTGAGACAGAGACGGAAGCAACTACAGGAAGGAAGGGACCGGAATGCCAGGCCACGTGATTGAAAAGCAGGAAAGAGGAGGAGGAGGCAGATGCAACCGAAGATAGGGTGCGAACGGGGAGGAGTTGGCTGCAGCCGGGGAGAGGGAGCAAGCGTGGGTGCATGCAGTTCCTGAGCTTAAACAAGCAAAAAAAAAAAAAAAAGGAGTGCTACGAAACGAATGAGTAACCTTACGATTAACAGCTCATCAACAAGGGGCAAACCTCATAGGAGGTTACAAACTTAGAAAAGGGACTACTAAGCTTATTAACCAATAAAAAGCAGCCATTTACGAAAGACATTAAAGGCCTGTGCCAATTATCCCACGCTGAGCTATCTCAGTAGAGTGGTGTCTTGCTGGATGCAAATAGGCAAGGCACTAATCTGACCCATGTGTTGCAGGGACACAGTGCAGTTTGAATTATCATCTGACTACATTGTTTTCGGTTGTTCACATCCAAGCCTTGCCTAGGCAGACCATGAGACCCAGAGAGATTTAGAGGTAGCCCGGGCTGCGCTTGATTAGAAACAACCAGTCCCTGCCAGCCTTTGAAGAAATGCCACTGCAAACAAAGACACCAGGGCTCTGCTCTGTGTAAATGAATGTAAGTTGAGAATTTTGGAAGGCTCGGAGCAGTAATAGCAGGGCAGACACTGCCAGAGCAAGCTAATTACAGCGTTGGCAGCCTTTGTTATGCAGCTTGATTCAGCGCCCTGTGTTGTACTGTGGTGGCCCCAGGAGCGCTATTATGAGCGACTAATACATTTTAGTGAGGTGATATGGATACCAGCACTAAAATGAGTTAGTCTAACCCCTTATGTGTGGCACTTGGCAAGGCTGTGTATCTCCTACTGCCAGCCATGGCTCCCCTAGGGATCATTCAGTGCCTTAATGCACAAGTTACTACTTGTGTAACGATATATCTGTAAGAGACATTAGTTAGTGATAGATTCCTTACCTTAGAATATCCCCAGGCGTCAGACTGGATCCGGAAAATTTTGCGTAGCAATACCCCTGCGCGCCAGCAGGCGTCTTCCGCGGGTCCGTCGTCGGCGTCGTTAGCGCCGGAATGACGTCGTCGAGTACTTAGACGCCGCCCATGCGAGCTGACGTCAGTTCTTCTTTTTTCCGCGCCAGCTAGCGCAGATCCGGAGAAGCTCTACCCCTTAGTCATTTTTTGACTAAACTTTTTTGATCTTTTGATCATTGCTCTTTTCGAGTCTTTGACTCAGACGGTGCCGGTAGGGATGCCCGGGTTTAAACCCTGTTCCAAGTGCGACCGACTGATGTCGGTTACCGACCCCCATCGCCGGTGCCTGAAGTGTTTAGACCTCGACCACGACGACCGCACCTGCTCCGACTGCCGGGCCCTGATGTCGAACGCTAGGCGGGAGCGGTCCCGCAAGCGCTCGAGCTCCGGCAGTTGGCCCCGCGCCATCAAGGTCCCGGTCCCACGGGAGGTCGAGGGACCGGTCGCGGGGTCGAAGTCCTCGCAGCTCCGGGAGTGGACATCGGTAATCGGGATCCAAGTCCTCAGGTAAGAGGCATGAGAGGTCGGAGAGGCATCATCGTTCCTCCGACCCACACCGACGCTCGCGCGATGCGGCCGGGGGTTTGGGTGACACCACCCACGCGGCTCCGACTGAGTCGCAGGCGTCGCCGCCTGCCCCACACTTTCGGGTCCCTGGGCATGACGCGACGCTGGAGGAGATCGAGCGGTACCTCATGGCCATGAGGTCCCTCCCTCCTCAGCCGGGTCCCGTGGCGCCTTCGGGTCCAACAGCCCCGGCTGGAGGCCCTAGCGGGTCGGGTGCTTCGGCCCCGACGCCGTCGGGTGCCTCGGCCCCGGCGACGACTTCGGTCCCGGCGCCGCAGGACCTCACCGGATCCGCTTCCGGATCCGGGTCGTCGACCTCATCGGCCCCGTGGGTGGCGCCCCCTGTGGACGCCGTCCTTAATGTTCCCTCTGGTCCGACTCTGGCGCCGGGGCGGCGCCGCTTCCGACGGCCTTTGGAGATTTTTATTTCCATGAGGAGGCCCCATCTGTTGACCCTGTTCTACAGGAGATGGGTGACGAGGGTGATATGGAGGGGTCTGCGGACCCTCTGGTAGAGGATTGCCAGTCTCAAGAGGACTGGACATATGAGCTTGGGGAGGCTAGTGGTATTGACACTTCGCCAGACACTGGATTTGTCTCCCCTCCCACCGTGGCTACGGAGGAGGGGGCTGCTTACAGTGGAGTGTGGACGAGGGCAGCCAAGGCCTTAAACCTTGAGCTCCCCGTCGCGGCCGTGAGGACTAACCTCCAGTGGACTCCAGAGGACTAAAGCTCCAGTGAGCCTCGGCTGCTGTTTAATGAGGCCTTGTGTGACGTTCTTGTGGGCACTTGGTCCAAGCCCGCCACAGGTCCGCCTGTGGATAGGAACGTGGCCAGACGCTACCGCCTGGCTCCGGGCGACCCTTGCTTTTTGTCCACCCATCCCACCCCCGAGAGCTTGGTCATCCAGGCCTCTACTTCCCAGACCGCATTCCCGACGGCCCCGCCTGATCGGGAATCCAAGAGGTACGAGCAGTTCGGGAAGGTGTTCTCGTCCCTGAGTTTGGGACTGCGGTCTGTCAATACCGCATGCCTCTTGGGCCGCTACACCCACACCATGTGGGACACGGACGCGGACGTGCTGCCACAATGTCCGGAGGAGGTCCGGTCTAAACTCGCCTAAGCCCTTGCGGTGGGTCGAGATGCAGCGCGATATTCCATCCGGTGTGGGCTGGATACCACGGACTCACTGAGCAGGGTGATGGCAACGACGGTGGCGGTTCGACGCCACGCCTGGTTGAGGACCGCCAACTTTTCGTCCGATGTCCAGTCCACTCTTCTGGACATGCCGTTCGATGGCTGTCGCCTCTTTGGCGACAAGGCAGACCATGCGCTTGAGCGTTTTAAGGACTCCAGGGCTACGACCAAGTCCTTGGGCCTCTCGGCCACACGCCAGCAAACGGGTGCCTTTCGTGGCCACGGAAGGGGCGCCCCCACACGAGCTGCCAGCCACGCACCGCAGAATGTTCAACAGTGCGGTGGTGGCCGTAGAAACCGCCGTAACGGCGGTCGGGGACAACGGCGCGGCCAGTCCACACCTCCCTCCGCAGCACCTGCCTCAAAACCTTCCTAGTCCGTGTTTTCAGGCTCATGTGACGCCGGTGGGTGGCAGGGTTCGCCATCACCTCTTCCACTGGCGCAATGTCACGTCGGACAGGTGGGTGCTGCAAATCGTCCAAAGGGGCTACTCCCTCCCCTTCGAGGCGTCCCCTCCAGCCATGCCACCGCAATTCCACCGCGTGTCGGTGGATCACTTGCAACTTCTGCAAGAGGAAGTCACGGCCCTCTTGGCCAAGGGGGCCATTGAGCGCGTTCCTGGGCCAGAAGTAGGGTGTGGTTGTTACTCCCACTACTTTCTGGTACCCAAGAAGGGCAAAGGGGGCCTACGCCCTATCTTGGACCTACGGAAGGAGAAGTTGCTGACTTTGGCTCACGTCTTAGCTGCCCTGGACCCCGGAAACTGGATGGTAGCGTTGGACTTGCAGGACGCTTACTTTCACATCCCCGGTTCAGTTTACCGTGCTCCCCTTTGGCCTTACAAGCGCCCCACGGGTGTTCACGAAGGTGATGGCGGTGGTCGCAGCTCATTCCATTAATCACAAAAACATAGGCCATGGTACAAATATTTTTAGTCAATTCATTACTTCCATACAACAGGTGATGGGACGAAAGGTGTAAGGCGGTACCGCCGGACTCTGCTGCCATTGCGGCGCAGGAAGCCACAACCTTTTGGGGGCCCCATTCAGCCCAAGACCAATGAATATATGAGAGATATGGGAAACCTCTTCTGTTAGAGGTCCCATCATTTTGTGTTACGCCACTTAGGCAGGGTCAGATTACTGGTACACTAACAGGAGGGTAGCTCCTTCTTAGACACCTTAGCCGAGTTTCTATAATCTTTGCAGCAGAGCACACGGACTGTATGCAAACTTACCTTTATTATTTGACTTGGTAGTTTGCTATAATATTTTAATGTATAAAAGCGTTTTTTCTTTTAATTCAGCCGTCTGTTAAAGATGCTGCACAGAGAAGGGGTGTGATTACCCCAACCACAATTAAAGACCGCATTCTTTGTATCGCTGCCTAGCTGCCCAAATGTCACATTTGAACCCCTGCACTCAGGACTAACTTTTGAGCCAACAGCATTTTACAATCTGTTGATTGCAGCTTCAGGCGCAAGCATGGGCTAAAAATCCCAGAATGCAGCATGCTCTTATTTAAACTGTTATGCCGGGCAGAAAGTGCCCCAAATGAGGACACTTGTCTTATCTATAGTATTTTTAGTCAGATCGCATATTTCCCAACATTTTCATACGCCTGGTCAAATTAAAAGGATTTGTTTTGAGATAAAATATTGGTTTTATTTTGCAGCATCACATCGCCCTGTTACCCACAATGCAAAATCATTGGCGCTTGGATTCAGCAGGAAGTAAATTACATCACACAAGCGTCCCCGAAAATGGATGTGTTTGGCTATCGACTGACTACATTAAGTTAATGCATGGATTTTTTCAGGGGGGGGGGCAGCAAAATCTTCTTTCAAAGGGACACACTGAATCACAATTAGGAATTCCTATGGGTTTTTATTTCATTCATGTTGGGCAATGGTCTTTGAGGGGCAATCCAACGTAACATATATAGTATGAATTAATCAACATTCATCACTAAAAGTGCTTTAAATCTAGAACCTTTGATACATTTCTTACCTAATCCCCAAAAACAAGTTTGCTTAATTTTTCTTTAATTTTGGGAGACTTTCGTGTTGCAGTAGGGAGGCCATTTCTTGACAGATTTCTTGATTGTCTGGCTTTATGAAAAAAAAATTGATTTTCGGACACTTAAGAGATTGTGGGTGGTGGACTGCTTATAACACTGAAAATGATATTGTGGGTGACGGACTGCTTATAACACAATCTAGAGAGTGTTAGGTAGGCAGCCACACTAAAGGACAAGTTTCTTACATTTGGTAACGCCTTATCTGGTAGAGACATAATCTAGACGCATATTCCTTACCTGTGAACTTCCAGGGGCCAGGCTGGATCCGACAATTTTTTTAATAGCAGTACCCCTGCGCGCAGAAAGGTGGCGTCGGTCGACTCCGCGTGACATCGTAGGCGCCGGGTTCGTCGTCGTGACGTGTGAGTCGTCTATATAAGCACCACTCTGTTGCGCTGACGTCAGTACTTTTCATGACTTTCCAAGCTTGAAGCGCGGAGCCATGAAGTGACTGACTATGGTGTGTTAAAAAAAAAAAAACTAGGGCCCTGAAGGGAAACAGCCCTGACACTAAAAACTAATCCGCAGTGCGGTGGGATGGGTGCGTCAGTGAAGAATCTGTGGCTAGATCATATCTCTACTAGATAAGGCATTACCCAAGGTAAGTAACTTGTCCATCTGGTACAGACATCTAGGAGCAGGTACCTTAACGGTTAACAGATACTCAACCATTCCCAGAACAGGGACTGCGGAAAGCTTTAAACCAAAAGTCCACCAGGACAGAACGACCAAAAAGGCCATCCCTGCAGACCTAATTGTCCAGTCAGTAATGCTTGGCAAACGTGAGCAGGGATGCCCAACGTGGCCGTTTGGCGGATGTCAAGTACCAGACCACCACACTGAAGAGCCGTGGTGGCCACCTTAGCCCTGATTGAATGCGCTCTAAGGCCACCAGGTGGCGGTTTCTTTGCCAAAGTATAACATTTTTATGCAAAGGATGACCTAATATGAAGTGGTTCTCTTCTGAACCACAAGTCCCTTATTTGCTCCAACGTCCCCAAGAAAGAGTTGGGCATCCACCCGGAACTCCTTTATGCGATCAATGTAGAACGACTACTCTTTTTGAGTCCAGATGGTGGAGACGCTCTTCTTCCTTAGAAAGGTGCGGAGGAGCATAAAAGGTGGGAAAGGTGGCAGATTGCCTAGATGGAAAAGCATCACCAGCTTAGGCAAAATAGAAGGCCTAGTGCAGAGCATTACTTTGTGCAGGAAGACTGTCAGGTAAGGAGGCTGAGATGACAGCCTGTAATTCGCTCACACTTCTGGCAGAAGTTAGGCACTAAAAAGACTGTTTTGATCATAAGCAGCCAGAGGGGACAATTGTGAAGTGATTTAAAGAGTGCACACATCAAGAGGGTGAGAACCATGTTAAGGGCATAATAAAGGGGGATGGGGAAACAAATAAGTAAACCCCTTAAGGAATCTCTGTACAAGAGTCGATTTTAAAAGGGTTGATCTGGCAACCGAAGAAAAACAGGCAGGGCTGAACGGTAACCCTTTAAAGTTCCCAGAGCAGAGCTCTGCAGGGCCAAGGAAAGAATAAAAAGTAGAATGTCAGAAAGGGAGGCAGGCAAGGGATCAACAGACTGGTCTGTACAATATTGACAAAATCTCTGCCATCAACAGGCGTATACAGACTTTGTGGAGGGACACCTGGCTGCCAGAATAACCTCACAGACTTCCGGAGGAAGGTCAAAAGCTGTCAACTGTCACCTCTCAATCTCCATGCAAGGAGGAGGGTGGATAGGGTCAGGTGGAGGAGCCTCTCCCTTGCTGCTGTGACAGAAGATCCTACGGAAGAGGCAGCCTGATCAGAGGATCGATGCTCATTTGCAAAAGCTCGGGATACCAAACTCTCTGTGCCCAGTCCAGAGCCACAAGAATGACTTGGGCCCAGTCGCTCCTGATCTAGTTGAGCACTCTGGACAGTAATAGGTATGGGTAGAAAGGTGGACAGGAGGCCTGTGCTCCAATCAAGATGAAGTGTAGCCGAGCCAGAGCTGCCTTGGAAATTCCAGATGCGCAAAACTGCTGACATTGCTAGTTATGTACGGGAGCTAACAGTTCTAACAAAGGCTCTCCAGACTGTTGACAGCAAACTTGCGCCACTTACGGATAGAGACACCACTCGTGATCAGCGGAGTTCGTCCACTCTGGCGTTCAGGGAATCAGCCAGATGTTGAACCACCAGTAACATGTCCTGTTGCAGCCAAGTCCAGAGTCGCACGGCCTCTTGACAGAGCACCCACAACCCCACCCACCCTGTTTGTTGCAGTACCACATGCAGTACCACATGGCGATAGTGTGGACTGTGAACACTTGAACTAACATCCCCTTGAGGGAGGTTAAGTAGTCTTTCAGTGACAGTCGGATCGCACAAAGCTCCAACAGTTTGATGTGGAACCCAGCTTCCGCCAGAGACCAGAGTCCTCTGATCTCCACCTCTCCCAGATGACTGCCCCATCCCAGAAGCTATGCATCCGTCCCCACTGTGTGTTCTGGGTCAGGAAGAGAGGGGTCTGCCTCTGACTCAACCGTGGTTTGTCAGCCACCACTGCACAGCCCTCCGAAATCTGAACGAGGCGGTGAGATTCCCATGATGCTGCACAGATTGGAACTTCAGGTCCCACTGTACAACCCGCATGCGATACGAAAACACGATGCAGGAGGCCATGAGGCCCAACAGCCTCAGTCATTCTCACTGAAATTCTGGATAGAGGCTGAAACATCTGTATATTAGCCTGAATATCCTGGACTCGCCGTTTAGGAGGCAAAGCCCAAAACTGCACCGTATCCAGAACTGCTCTGATGACAAGGAGCCTCTGAGACGGAGCGAGGTGTTACTTTGGCACATTGATAGTGAACCCCAGCGAATGGGGGATGTCCGCCGTAGTCTGGAGGTGGTAGACGACTCCTTGGAAACAGAAAAAAGCGTGAATTGCAACCACAGCCTATTTCTGGCCTGGAAACCCTCTCTATAGCTCCCTAGGCAGAGAGAGTTTTGACTTCCTCGCAAAGTAAGGCAAGGTGATCCTCCGGCACCGTCCGATCATAATTTGGAGACATGGAAGGAGGGGTAGTCTCGAAGGGGAGGGAGTAGCCCATTCGGGCTATTTGCAATACCCATCTTTCCGAGGTGACATCGTGCCAGTGGTGGTGGTAATGGCATATGCTGCCACCCACTGGATGCCCATGATTTGGGAGGATTAGACTAGGAAGGTTTGAAGTGGAAAGCAAGAAGGGGTTGTCTGACCAGACTTTTGCCTCCAGACCCGCAGGGTTGGGGTGAATCATGTCCATGACTGCGCAGCTGTTGCGGAACTAGCATGGTCCTCTGGCTGGCACAACTGGAAGCCCTTCTGTAGCCATGAAAGGTAGAAACAGGCCAGGATGACATCAAGAGGGCCAAGGACTTTGCTGTAGCCAGCGAGTCCTTTAAGTGCTCTAGAGCCGCGTATGCCTGGTCTCCGAAGAGATGAGAGCCATCAAACGGTATGTCTAGAAGATTGGCTTGAACATCCCCTGAGAAGCCAGACGTTCTCAACCAGGTGTGGCACCTAACAGCCACAGTCGAGGAAATCGCCCTGCACAGTGAGTCTGTTGTGTCCAGGACACAGGGTATGGCAAACGTTGCTCCATCCACCCAGTACGCAACAGCTTATGAGAGTACAGCCTGGGACTTGCGGCAGAACTCACACAACCGTTTCCTAAAGCGAATGGGAATAATGGCCAAAGAGGCATGCAGTGTTTACTGACTGCAATGCTAGGCTGCTGGAAGAGAACATTTTCTTACCAAAGCAGTTCAGCCTTTTGGATTCCCTATCCAGAAGGGAACACTCCACAGGAAGTAGAGGCTTGGACCATCAAGCCCTCAGGGGTGGGGTGGTTAGAGAGGAAAGCAGGGTCGTCCGGTGCAGGGCGATGGCAGGCGTGACAGTTCTGTTCACAGGAGCCCCACGTGCTGTGTTTGGACCAGGTGCCCAGTAGAACATCTGTTAAAGCCTCATTAAATGGTAGCAAGGGTTCAGAGGTGGAGACACCAGGCTCTAAGACCTCCATCAAGACAGTCTTGACCGCTACTGTAGGAAGCTGCAGGTTCAAGACATACGCAACACCATTGCAAATGAAGCCCCCCTCCTCCATAGCCAGGTTAGGGGAGACAGTCTGCCTGGCTCTGGGGAGGTGTCCAAGCCGGTGGCATCACCCAGATCCTCATACCAGTCCATTTAAACATTGTAGAGTAGGATTTCTTAGGGATCCTGCTGCCCCTTCCAATCTTCATCCAGTCCTAGCCCTTCAGAATAAGGCACAGGACATGGCATGAAGCCTAACAGCTCCGTTGGTGCCGGTCTTGGCATTGGTGGGCACCCAGCTGGCCGGCTCTGTGTCGTCTGGCATAATGATGGGCGTAGGCTTCAGGTGGATGCTGGCTACGTCGAGGGTCTTAATAGCTAATGTGGCACTGAGGAAGGGTCGAAGTGGTACGTCTGGTGTTGGTCCAGATCGAGGAGCAGAACTAAAAGGAACCGGGGCCGGCGGCGCGGAACCCACAGGGTCTCCTTCCATTCAATTTGCAGGGCCCGAAGGCACGCCGGCAGGGTCCGGCCACTCAAATACTGCACACATGGAGTCATAAAATTCCTTCAACTGGGTGGGGGTCGCTCGCGGCCCCGGAAAGGAAGGGGAAACGCAGAGCCGACTCGGGCACCCGCTCCGCGGAGCAGGGCCTCAAACGCAGAGACTTCTCCATCTCGTCAGGTGACAGATGGGGCGAAGTCAAAGCATGCATCGACTTGTTAAGCTTTTTATGGTGCTTCTTACCTGACCTAGATTACTTCGATTGGGAGGAAGAAGACTTTGAACCTCCGGAGCAGTGCTCCGACATTCCTCGTGACAGGGGAGCACGAGCGAGATTTCTGGGAAGATCTCTGTGGTGCCGGCCACGGGCCACCATCAGTTCTAGGGACCGCTCCCCCAAAGCTTTCGGTGCCTGACTTCGGTTCATGGTCACCCTCCAGGCACCACAGAGATACCAGGTGAGGGTCCGTGACAGACGAACAAGTTACTTACCTTCGGTAACGATATATCTGTAAGAAACAGTAGTTAGTATTAGATTCCTTACCTTAGAATATCCCCAGGCGTCAGTCTGGATCCGGAAACTTTTGCGTAGCAGTACCCCTGCGCGTCGGTAGGCGTCGTCTGCAGGCGTCCCCTGCGGCTCCGCGTCCGTCGTTGGAGTCGTGCGCCGTGATGACGTCGCTGGAGTATATAGACGCCGCCTCCGCGCGCTGACGTCAGTTCTTTGCACACAGCTTTTCCGCGCCAGAACACGCAGAGCCATGTAAGAACCAACACTGGTGCCATGCGAAACTAGGGCCCTGAAGGGGATGACCTTAACCCTATGTATCAGTTCGCAGAACGGGGAGGATGGGTGGGGCGGTAAGGAATCTAATACTAACTACTGTTTCTTACCGATATATCGTTACCGAAGGTAAGTAACTTGTTCATCTGAAAGAAACAGGTTAGTATTAGATTCCTTACCTTAGAATAGATACCCCAGCAATACCAACCTCGGTGGTGGGTCTGCGAACCAATACAGCTTACACCAGAAAGTCCTGGAGGACAGAACAGCCAAAGAAGCCATCCCTCCGGACTTGACTGTCCAGGCAGTAGTGCCTTGCAAACGTGTGTAGCGAGGCCCGCGTAGCCGCCTGACAAATGTCCTGCAAGGGGACTCCCCGGCCCAGGGCAGTAGTAGCCGCCGTGGCCCGAGTGGAATGGGCCCTCAGCCCAACAGGAGGCTCCTTCCGAGCCAAAGAGTAGCACGCTTTGATGCACAGGACGACCCACCGAGAGATGGTCCGTTTATGCACCGCCCGTCCCTTCTTTGCACCCACGTAGCCAACAAACAGTTGGTCATCCACCCGGAACTGGCGAGTGCGATCCATATAAAATGAAAGCGCACGTTTTGGGTCCAGACGATGGAGCCGCTCTTCATCCTTTGAAGGATGCGGAGGCGGGAAGAAGGAGGGTAAGGTGATGGACTGCCCGATGTCCAAAGCAGAGACTACTTTGGGCAGGAAAGAAGGTCTAGTTCTCAGAACCACCTTGTCTGGATGAATGGACATGAAAGGAGGTTTGACAGAAAGAGCCTGGAGCTCACTCACTCTCCTGGCAGAGGTGATGGCAACCAGGAAGGCCGTCTTTAAAGTCAGGAGACGGAGAGGACAGGAATGAAGTGGCTCAAAGGGAGCACACATCAAGAAGGTCAGAACCAGGTTCAAGTCCCACTGAGGCATCACAAACGGAACAGGTGGATACATGTGCGTGATGCCTTTCAAGAATCTCGTTACAATAGGGGACTTGAACAAAGAAGGTTGATCAGGCAGCCTTAGAAAGGCCGAAAGGGCAGAAAGGTAGCCCTTGATAGTGCCCAGAGCGGAGCCCTGATGGGCAAGAGAGAGAAGAAAGAGGAGAACCTCGGAGAGAGGGGCAGAAAGAGGGTCCACAGCCTTTGCTGTGCACCATGCCACAAATCTGTTCCACCGGCAGGCGTATACCGACTTTGTGGAGGAGTGGTCTCGAAGGGGAGGGAGTAGCCCCTTCGGACGAGCTGCAGCACCCACCTGTCCGATGTGATTGCGCGCCAGCAGGAGTGGTGATGGCGAACCCTGCCACCCACTGGCGTCACATGGGCCTGAAAGCACAGACTAGGAGGATTTGGAGGCCGATGCTGCGGGGGGAGGGGTGGTCTGACCTCGCCGTTGTCCCCGACCGCCTCCACGGCGGATTCCACGGCCGCCACCGCGTTGAGAAATGTGTTGCGGCGCGTGGCTGGCAGCACGTGTGGGACCGCCCCTTACTTGGCCGCGAAAGGAGCGAAACGAACCCGTTTGCTGGCGCTGGGTCGAGAGACCAAAGGACTTGGCCGTGACCCTGGAGTCCTTGAAGCGCTCCAGCGCGTGGTCCGCTTTGGCGCCAAACAGGCGACTGCCATCGAACAGCATGTCCATCAAGGCATTCTGGACATCTGCCGAAAAGTTGGCGGACCTCAGCCAGGCGTGGCGACGAATCGCCACTGTCGTGGACATCGCTCTGCCCAGCGAGTCGGTCGTATCAAGACCACACCTGATGAAGTATTTTGCTGCGTCTCGGCCTTCAATCATAGCCTTGCCGAGCTTTGCCCGTACCTCCTGCGGGCATTCTGGCAGCAGGTCCGCGACCGTATCCCACAGAGAGTGGGAGTAGCGGCCCAAGAGGCATGCGGTGTTGCAAGACCGCAGTCCCAAACTCAGGGACGAGAAGACCTTTTTTCCATACTGGTCGTACCTCTTGGATTCCCGGTCGGGCGGGGCCGACGGGAATGCGGTCTGGGAAGTCGAGGCCTGGATCACCAGACTCTCAGGGGTGGGATGGGTGGACAGGAACTTGGGGTCATCCTTACACAGACGGTGGCGTCTGGCCACGTTCCTATCAACAGGCGAACCTGAAGCGGGCCTGGACCACGTGCCCAAAAGAACGTCAGACAAGGCTTCGTTGAACGGCAGCAGTGGCTCCTGTGGGCATGACTGCGGTTTGAAGACCTCAGTGAGGATGTTAGGCCTCACGGCCGCGACGGGGAGCTCAAGGTGTAAGGCCTTGGCAGCCCTCATCAGCACCACTGAATAAGCAGCCCCCTCCTCCGAAGCCACGGTAGGAGGCGAGACAAAGCCAGGGTTAGGAGAGTCGTCCAGACCACCGGCGTCACCCAAATCACCTGTCCAGTCCACATTGTACTGACACTCGCGTGACAGAGGGTCCTCAGACCCCTCCCAACCCTCTCCGTAATCTACATATTCACCATATTCGGAATCAACAATGTAGACCGGCTCCCCGGGGTCCACAGGCCCCATCGGCGTCGGGCGTCGAGGCAGGAGCACCCGAACCGCTAGGGCCCCCGGACGGAAGCACGAGTAGCTTGCGGGACCGCTCCCGCCTAGCTTTACTCGTCAGGGCCCGGCAGTCGACACAGTCGTCCACGGCGTGGTCGGGGCCCAGGCACCGGAGGCAGAGTCGGTGATGATCCGTGACCGACATCGTGCGGTCACAATCGTCACAGTTCTTAAAACCGGGCATCCTACCGGCACCGTAAGAAGAATCAATGGATTCACAGAAAAAACTTTGGTCAAAAGACCGGAGTACTGCACTTCTCGGATCTGCGCTAACTGGCACGGAAAAAAGAAGAACTAACGTCAGCGCGCGAAGGCGGCGTCTATATACTCCAGCGACGTCATCACGGCGCACGACGCCAACGACGGACGCGGAGCCGCAGGGGACGCCTGCAGACGACGCCTACCGACGCGCAGGGGTACTGCTACGCAAAAGTTTCCGGATCCAGACGGACGTCTGGGGATATTCTAAGGTAAGGAATCTAATACTAACCTGTTTCTTTCAGATATGGCGCGTTGACAGGCGACGAATGGCTTGAACCCCAAGGCCTTCTTGTTGGACATCCTACAAACAAAAAAAGCTTGACAAAAAGTCTAAAAAGGCTGTTAAAAGAAAAGACTAGACATCAGCGCACCAGAGTGGCGCCTATATAGACAACGCGGATATCAACAATTAACTCGATGCCTACGACGGCACAAGGAGTCGACTGACGCCACGTATTGGCACGCAGGAGTACTACTATCAAAAATCTTTTGGATCCAGCCTGAAGCCTCACAGGTAAGCAATTTGTGGTTAGATATCTCCATCAGATTGCTTTCCAAGCCAGTACCATGACGGTTTGGGGCCACCTTATGATCAATGGTAAATCTACTCCTTTTAGCACTTCTACATGTAAACATTTGGTTGCACAGTAGGACACATTATGTGCTGCATCTCAGGAACTTAAAGTACAACTCTAGGATTACTGGCTCTGTATTGCATACCCTCCTGCACGCACTTGTGTAATTTTAGCATAGATGTTGGGCCAGATACTTACATTTTTGTTATGTCTTCATATGCGAGAGGCATGTTCAAGTAACACCATTTATGGCACTATAATATGTTGAAAGCCCGAAATCAGTCCTAGGATGCTTGTTTGAAGTCCAGGGAGGACCTTGCCTGGCAGTTCGTGCTGGACTGTTCCCATTGGGCGCAGGGTCAAGACTGATTTGCATTTGACTGGGTACAAACTGGAATGGCATGGTGAGCAAAAAAACAATGGATTTAGGCCCAGATCTCTGTACTGGGGTGAATGTATGACATTGTTCTACATTCTGTCCATCAATTGTTCTTTTTGCATTTGTCACCCAGAGTGGGACAGGTATGCCCAGACGTGGTTCCCGTGCTCTCTATGCCACTGGAGTCAAGCTATCCTGGCTGATGAGGACTGAAAACCAGAAGCCGGTCCTAGGATGCTTGTTTCCAGTCCAGGGAAGACATGGCCTGGCAGATCAGGCTGGACTGTTCCCAACGGGCGCAGAGTCACGACTGATTTGCATATGGCGTGATGAGCAAAAAAACCAATTGATTTACGCCTAGATCTCTGTACTGGGGTGAATGTATGACATTGTTCTGCATTCTGTCCATCAATTGTTCTTTTTGGAACTAGAATAAATACAGAAATCCGTAGACAGCACCTTTTGAAAAGTAAATTGGAACTTAATAAAAAAAAAAAACTAAAAAAAAAAATGATCACTGTCCTACACAGGGACAAACTGCCATTTGAAAACCTGGCACAGAGTAGTCTTCTTTATTGAAACCCACAACTGAGGGACCGCTTGAACTCACATACCGAGACAAGGGCTTGCAGGCAATGGTGTCACTCCATCTTGGTTTTGGGCACCCACAGGTACCTCTTTATTCCTGTGTCTTCCCCACAAACTGAAGTCTTAACCGTCATTATCACATACTGCCCCATGTTGTCTATTACAGTGGGCACGTTTCTTTAACTATGGCTACACCTTTGTCGCCTTTCAAATTGGAACTGGTTTCATACCTATCTCCTTTGCACTCATTTATTAGGTCTTATTTTTGTACAAGTCAGGCTTGCCATTACTGGACATCTTTGTAATGGCAGATACTTGTGCACACATTTCCATCATGAGATTTATTTTTGGAAAAATCCATACCATGCTTGTGAATACTGGGGACAATTAAATCATGTCTCTTACTACTGTGCTTATTTATATACTACATACCAGTGCCAGAATATTGCATTTAGTGCCTTCTATATGTCATGTCTGACCCTTAGGTCAGAAATGACCTCGCTATATCAAGGCCAGTATTGTGTCACAGTTCCAAACTCCCCCATCACACACACAAAAATGAACCAGTTGTACTTCTTATACCAACCATTATCTCCAGTGTGTCAGTCCCGACAATCTTCCGTGGGTGTGCCTACACCAAGAATCGTCTCCAGCACTGCAGTATCAACATGTTGCCATTGGTGTCTAGTCTCAGAGTGTTACCTCTGGAATGCCATCATTGTCACAGGAGCTAGTCATACTCAAAAAAAAGCTCCAGTATGCAATCAGCAACATTTTGTCATGGGTATCTACATGAAATTTTAATCTTATAATTACTTATTTCATATATTTGATTTCAGATTTAGATTTTCCTAATGTCAAATCAGACCAAGTCTTTAACAGTTACGCACATTAGGTCTGTTTCATAGTGAGGCAATTTTTTTTAAATCTATGTATTTTTCCATTTTATATAACAAGACAAAGAAAACAGTCTGCAAGCTGTGGTGTATACAGTAGAAGACTAAGTGCACATAGATCATTACAGCTTTCCAGTTCACATAGCCTAGTGTACTGGGTACAGCACGCTCCATATAAAAACAACCAGCCTCACACTGCAGGACTGAACCCCACCTCCCTTCGGGATGTCTAGGCTGGAGAACTGTATCAATGTGTCACCCCCCTCCGCCACGGTCGCTTTACGATGAACCATTCAACACTGGATTTGATAGTACGTCACACAATTAGCTCCAGTCTGACAGATCGGTCAACTTGTCATCTCGTCTGCTAAGTTTCATACGAGTTTCCTCCTCTAGAGTCCACTTCCAAACATCTTTGTGCCAGTGTACTATTTTGCGTGCCCATCCAGGTGATGGCACCACTGTCTTGAGAACATCAACACCAGCTGTAAAAATGTGTATCACATTTTCCTACCTTTTGATCATTTGACATTGCCTAAATGGCAGCATGGGGCGAGAGGACTATATGCAGTTGTGTTGTCTTGGATATACCAGCAGCCACCCTGGCGCCAGAAGGTCTGCACCAGGCAGCAATGCCAGGTTAAATGCAGAAAGTCAGCGCTATTTGCACCACAGTGGGGAAGCTGTCAGCACGGTTGGAGGTCAAGCGGTACAGGCCCCTAGGAGTGAGGTAAGTCCTATGAAGCAAGTGGAAGTGTATCAACTTAAATCGGGAATTACCCGTAAAAGAGTATGTTAATTAATTTACCCACGTCTAGTCCCTGTCAGGCAGTGGGGTGTTAAAGTCTAAGCCCCATTGTATACATGCCCGGGGAAGATGCCCAGTTGCCTCCACATGCTAGGCTCTGTATGGCAGTATTATTAGGTGGCATCCCGAGCCGCAATTCAGTAAGACCCAAAGTGTTTGTGAAGGGGTGGGGGCGGCAGGGTAAGCAGGCCAAGTGATCCTGGCTATTTCGGTCAGTCTAGAATGTTGCAAAAAGGGACCAGGGCCAAGTTCAAATTCTTGATGCGTCTCCTCGAAAGAAAGAAATGTTACCCCAGGAGTATAGGTCAGCCAACAGTGCACACCCTCCCTCTTGCCATGCCTGGAAGGATATATTGTCCAATAACTGCTTGACCCGTTTCAGAGTCCAAATGGAAAGTTCCCTGTGGAATGGAGCCTGCTACAGGATGGTCTGAACAAATTGCTGCCATATCAGAACAGTTTGTTGCACTATGTACAGGAGGGTCTGCTGAAGTACCTGCAACCTCCATCAGTAATTCCGGCAAGCAACCCGCTGCAGCACTGCCCATCAATAACCTTGTTTCCCAATTCCCACCCGGGCATAGTAATATAGGTATGGTTGTGGGACTTCCAGTTCTCAGTCTTTGAATCTTTTTGTCAATGTCGTCAGGGCCACCCTGCTGCGCCATCCCGCCCATAGGAGCATATTTAGAATGGAGTTGAGCTGCTTAAAAATCATGTTTGAGAGAGTACAAAGCGAGTTCTGCAGCACATATAGACACCGTTGGAGCAGTACCATTTTTGCAACCGCCATCAAGCCTATTAGGAAGAGGGGCAAAGTATTCCAGAAAGCCACTAACATCCCCAAGGACCCCAAGACCCTGTCCACATTTAGGCATAGCTGCAGGGATCTGGTGTGCACAACTTTGATCCATAAATATCTAAACTGTACCAGTTCCCAAAGTAGGCCCAAGACCAACAATCGATCCTCTGGTGTGACTAAAAGACAGGCAAGTGGGAATATTAAGGACTTATTGTGGTTCAGAGGAAGACCCGAGATGTTACCGAAATCATCAAGCAGCTGCAATAGCCACTGCAAGGCAACCTTGGGGGAAGGGAGATAAAATAAGGTGTTGTCAGCATATAGTGATATGAAATCCTGCATCGCGCTAATTTGTATGCCCCATTCCTGAAGTTCTCAGCTTGCCTATATGGCCAACAGCTCTATAACCAATGCAAATAGGAGCAAAGATAGTGGGCATCCCTGGAGTGTTCCCCTACCAAGTGTCCATGCCTCCGAGCAGCAACGCTCAACCTCTGTTCTGTGTAAAGGAGCCACACCCATCTTCAGTATTGAGGGCCGAAACCCATACAAATACAAATACATACAAATAACCTGCAGCACCTGGATTAAATAACCCTAATCTACAGTGTTGAAGACCTTTTCCAGGCCGGTGGCCACGAGCACTACCTCCTCATTAAGGTGTTCTGTCTCGTGTAGAACATGCCTCAGTCGCCTAAGGAAACCATACTGGTCTTCGTGGGCCATAAGTGGCATATGAGGTGATAAGCGAACAGCCAGGGTCTTGCTGAGTACCTTTACGTCGGTAGGGACAAAAGGTATTCCAACTGCACCTTGTGAACACACAGTCACGGTGGGTACAGTACATTGATTTACAAATTATGATACAGTTGGTGCTTTTTAGCCATCCCACACCCTACTACCAGAGGTGTGAGCTCATGTTGGACCAATGGACCCAATATGCAACATTTCAATAGAAGGACTTGTGTTAAACAGAATAACTTTCTTTTTTACCAATATTATAGATAGGCTGTGGGGTTTTAGGTTTAAACCTATAATAACTGATAAAACCCCACTGAATGATAAATAGCCCCCACCGGTGAAAACATATAAACACTGAAAAAACACCTGCACAACCACAAACTAAATGCCATTCAAAGAAAGGAAAAAGAGAGTGAAAGAGTAATTTTTTTCTTCCTGAAGGTGCCAATACAACATAACTTTGTTATACAAGCTAGCAGTAAGGAAGACTGGCTAACATTATTCTGCTTGAGTCTTGTTCTTTGGGGATGCCACTAAAATGTTGTTTCTTCTTCTTTTTACTTATTTTCAGTTTTGTGGCCTTTGGTCTAAAGATGCAGGGTTTAGTTTCATGTTTTAGGTCTAGTTTAATTATTTTATAAACTGTAGAAAATCAGAAAATATCAAGCTCATATTTGATATTTTGGCTGCATTTGATTCTTTCACTGATAGGTAAAATGGCTGGTTTCATAAAAATCTTTCCTAATATGTGCCATCACATTTACCCACAGAGAATGGGTAAAAACCCTTAATACATCAGACCATAGTTAATAGTGGGTCAGTATTGATAGTAGGTGAATTGCCAACACCTCAGGCTTTACACATTCAATGCAAGGTATAGTGACAAGTATATATATATCACCAAGCATCTGGGATGGTGGTGAACACATGACACCAGACTTTTGGAAAGCATTGAACTCAGTGTCACTTGTAATGCTCTGCAAAAAAGGTTCTTTCCAAGTTCAACAAAGATTGGAGTGATATTGTTTGTATTTGCAGTGAATCAGCTACGTATATAAAATAGTTGTGAGCTGACCTGTCAAAATTGATACCCGAGCTGAAGTGACTCCCTGTAGGAGATCCTTGCTACTTGTTAGATGGTATGCTGAAAGAATCTTTACCATCTTCAGAGTTAATGAGGGATGCTATTGACTTTTTAGTCCTTTCTGGTGCACTGTTTTCTTATGTACAGGAACTAAAACGCAAATATTTATCATTTCGTGCTTTATGTGGCATCAAAGAAAGAAAATTAATCTGAAGGGTGGATCTGCACACCTAATTTTAAAACTGAGTATAAAGGATCAAATGGTTGCTCAAATGTAGAAATTTTAGCGTGCTCTCTAGTAATAAGGGTGCATGCCCATGGCCTAAGAGTTGTGCCTCTAGCAGCCCGTGGTTTCCCTCGAGCATCAAAGAAAGAGTCATCCCAACTCTGTCCCTTAGCTGATGGTTCTCAGCCCAAGGGGCTATGAATGCTGAGAGGGGCTTTTCACAGAAGATTACATGGGAAAGAAAGAGCGCACATGACCCAAAGACTCACTGAAGAAGTATTGTATGGTGTACTACAATAAGATTAATTTGCAAAAATCTATTTGGACCTCATATACACTATAAGTACACTGTCTATATACCATGTTCTTTCAGTGCAGAAAGCAAGCAATAATAAAAGCAAAACGTTCCATAAACACCGGAAAAACACTTTTTCTGTTGTTTTTAGTGGCGCGAAAATGTGTAACCACTGATAAAAACTGTTTTTTAAGATATTGAAAACACTGAAAAAACCCCACCAGAATTTACCAATAATAGAAACTGAAAACAGGAAAGCCTAATTATAGATTATGCATTCTTCAGTACATTCATGTTCACAAATGTATTCTTCGGAAATGGACAACAGCAAACACATGTTGTCACGTAGTGACTTTTCCAAACCTTTAGATTTGGATGTAGATGACGTCACATGTAACGTTATGAAAACCCTATGAACTGGAAATTTTGTAATCTTCATGGGAGCGGTACCTCTACAAAATGTGACTTATCGGGAGTGATGCAAATAGAATTCACAGTTGGTTAAAGGGTCCAGTAAGTACGCAGTTTTCTGGCATGGAAACTGCAAACCCACAATTCAAGTGTGAGCCAGATCACTGGGTATGGGAAGAAAATGATTATCAGAATTTCTAATTCATACAGACTTATTCAGATCCTGAAGTAAGGATGTGGCGGAACTATGTATTGTTTCTGGCAAAATTACCTCCTCGAGATACCCATGCTCAACAGAAAGGGGCTTACCATGGTCTCCAGATACTAGGTTAAAGAGGTCCAGGGATCCCAGTACTGAATGGTATTGCCCAATTTAAGAGTAAATATTTTCTGATTCAGTCACTCACTTAAAGATGGCTCCGGTTTACCACGCCGACAGCCAAGTGAGATGCACTGATGTGGGATTGACCCTGGACCATGCACCCCTGACTTAAAACACAAATGGAAATATGATACTGAGTGTTTCATTACACGAAACACGGTATACTTAAGCTAGTTAATATATGATACCGGATAAGGGTGTCTCGTTAGGTAACACGCTGTTGCAACCCTTCGCCTATGATTAGTATCATAACTTTCAGTTCACAAAGGGCCCTGACATGTTTAATACAATTAGGACGCATGATGCTGTAATATTTACTGCGCGCTGTCGTTTTTTCTTCCGTGCCTGTCTAATAAACAGTGGCAGCAATCGACTGTAGAAACTCGAACCCTGTTGCTCGATGGACGTAAATGTTGTATCTATGAGGCAGATCCCGGCTTTCACTCTTATGTTACCCTCACCCTGCCTGACTGCCTTTGTTAGAATTACTACTGCCTTGCAGCCTCACATTTACCCCGTTTTTCTGTGCTCTTTGTTACTTTATCTCCCAGATAATAATACTCTCTGCATAAGTTGAAAGCTGACTAAACAATATTTGTTTGAGACTAGGAATTTTCCTCATGATGCAATAACTACACTATAACATAAGGTATTTGAAATATATGACAATGTTCGAATGATAAGGTCATGGTTCACTGAAAAGATAACGCCACATTCTGTGTAAAAATAACATTGTATGTTACAAATGGGCAAATATCTTGAATGCTAAATGACTTGCATGATAAGACTTTACCCTGTATTCTGTAGTGTCGCGTTTTGTTGCAGTTTGCACTACTAATATAATCAAAAATCGAACTTCACCAGCAATAAGCACACTAACCTATATTAACCATAAAAGTTTCCTTTCTCTTTATTTATTATTTAACATTATCATCTGCCTTAATTAAGGTACAGTTTGAGACTGTTGTCGTACCTCAGTAGTGGCTCTTTCCTTTCCTTTTTCCTTTTTTTCTTCAATTCTCCATTAACCATACCACTTCTCAAGAACACTTCCACTGCGTCGCATTGAATTAATTACACAAAAAATAATTATTTTGGTTTCTTGGAACTCTTTGGACTATTTTGCACTTTTTCACTAGGATTTTTGGTCATAATAATATCCCGATACAATACTATATAACCCTGGTTCATTAACATCTTTTTCAGCCATGAAAAAGCCCTGGTCGACTTGACCATACGGGCGAAACACGTGCTGGCTGACATCCTTTGATCAATGTGATTCTGAATTAATTGGATTCTCTTAAAGAAGACATATTGAAAATAAACATAAGTTGTTTCACAAAAAAGGACTCTAGTTTTCCTGTCTGTTTGTCCTAACTTTAACGGAGGAGTACTAACTCAAGAAACAGTTTGCTTACCATGGTCTCCATCGCGATCTAAAGTGTGCCTGACCATATTGCTTCACATGGTCGTAATTTAGAGGACTTCTATGCATTTGTGAAGCTGCTTGACTACAGAAACATCCATGGTTCTGATGAGGCAGGTTTTAAATCTGCTTCAAACTAGTGAGGTAATATGAAGGAGCAGGTCTTTCTTCAAGGGAGAGTGTTAACATGCACAATTTCAATGGAGGAGCAGCGAGGATAGGATTAATTGCCATCAAACTGTTGCCACAATAGCAGCTACACTCTTCCTGACACTCAGACTAGTTCTTAAGGTAACGAAGACTGATCAGGATTAGTAATGAGCTGAACCATTAGTACACCTCCCTTCTGTGAGCCTATCAGAGTTGCAGGAGGGTCAGTAATATGCCCTTGAAATGCCTATTATTAGGCAAACTAAAGTTGTTCTTGATCACAAATATTTTAGTTTGAAAAAAGGAGGCCAGTATTTCTTTCATCTATAATAAGTTTGGGATAGCGGTCTCAAGATATTCAGTGATGATACATACCCTGCAAATCTTACCTTCAGCAGTCAGGTTGAGACCCACATCGACAATAAGTTCATAGTAAAACATTTTTTGTATCCTATGACCTTGCTGCAGTTCCCTTCACAAACTCCAGCTAGTCCCTTTGCTACTGATTCTTCCAGACTTTTTCGTTTCTTTCAAGGTATCAAAATAATGGGGTGCTAATGATACTGCCTTGGCTCCAACACATTTTATGCATATACAGCCCACTTAGGCTCATTTTCTGTAACTGTTAGCCTTAACTGTGTGCACACAAACCACCTAAGTCTGTGGTTTTGGTTCCAACGGAGTAGGTTCTTTAAAGATCCTCTTTTAACACTTTAGTAAGTTGCAGACATTTATTTAACACATAGGAATACATACACCTCTAGTCAACTAGCAATGTGGCCACAAGGGGTTGGTGTTTTGCATTTTTACTTTTCAAGAACAAGGTACAGCTAATGAAAGGGGGATTCGACAACATCTTTCACTTGTGGGTCAAGTATCAGTTAGTACTTGTGAAATATGACCCAGAAAAATCCAGAATGAGGCAGTCAAGGGTATAATTGAGCCAAAACTGGGACCATGGAAGAAAATGTTTAGGTACTTTAATGTGTGTGGTTATTCTTATGAAGAGGAGCCAAGTTTTGCTACATTACTTGCTCCAATACCAACCACATTCAAACTGAATAGTAGGGAGTGATCCCCTTGTGTTCCCCAATCAAGAGACCCCATCAGAGGAGAGTGAGAAGTCCATCTTTTGTCACAAGGACAAATTTGACAAGCTGAACTTGACAGTGCAGAAAATGAAGTTACATTGAAGAGCTTAAAGGGGATGCACTAGAAGCAGGCACTGAAAAGTATAGAAAAAAAGCACCAAGAGCAGCTGGAAAACAGGCTGTCACACATCAGGTCTGTGGTCTCTACGTAGGTTTTAAGGAATAAGAACTACAAGTCTTCTTAGAAGACTGGAACATGGGCCTTCTGCAGCTGGACCCCGAGGACGATCCTATAAATGTGGAGAAATGCCACAGAATAAATTCAATAGTGGACATACCCAGAAATGAGGAACAGGGGATCCAAATTCCGAATTTCTTCGTCAACTAGCTAATTAGAGGTTAGTTTGCTCCAAGGAGTCTTTTCTGGAATCCTAGCAAGGTTGTAGAGACCTTTAAGTCTTGTGAATAAGTGACATGTTCTCCTAACTGAAGGACACAAATATTGTTTTACTAAGCACCGTTTTTCATAAAACAATTTAGTAAAAGTACTTTTAAAAACCCGACATCAAAATACTAAAATATTCCACTTTTTGCTAAAACACCCTAAGGTAGAACTGCAATATATATCTAAACTAGAGTAGACAAAAAAATTGCCCGCACCTCAGGCAAATTCTGAAAGATGTTTGCGACAAACCTAGCACCCATCAAAAGTTGCTTCTTACTTGCATACAGTATTCATTGAAATTAGAAAGTCACTTTGCTTGCATCAGTGTTTCAATCAATTTCACATTATTTGGCAAACCTTTAGTAAACCAAAAAAACGAAATGACTGATCATTGCAATTCTAAATTTCCTTACCCGCTCAATGCTATGCTGGAGACGTAGTTTTCCCCGCACTGCCTCCTGCTGACGGAAGAGTTCCTTCAGTGGTTCACACAGTGAAGGGGGTGGAGCAATCTGCAAATGGAATATACACTTTGAAATACACTGACACTTATGTAAATTAACCTTCTCAAACATCAGTGACCTGTGCATACCTTCAAGTATTTAAACACCCACTTTCCATCCACATGATGTCAAAAGTGTTGACAAAACTGGCTCTGGGGTCCAGGGTAAATCTGGGGTTATTGGGCTGTAATTGTGACAATTAAGTTTACCACTGTTGTCCAGGACCCGTCTAACTATTGGATTAACACCATAAGTCAACTTTTTTAGCATCTGATCCTCAACGAAGCAGAATAGATCAATCCAAGGTTTTCTAATAGGAGGCGGTGAGGGGCAGATGATTGGATGTCAGACTCAGATCACCAGAATAGCAGACAATTATGTATGCCTAGCCAGTGTTTTTTCTTTCAAGAGAAAGTACTTTAATCACAACACACCAATAAATATTACTCATAAATATACATGGTCAAAATACAAGAGGATGAACACTTTCCTAAAATAATACAAGAAGGCTCAGAAGTTTAGACAAGTTAATCAATGCCCATGCTCTTCCAACTGTTTTTGTTCGAGTGGCTGCCGACAAGCAGTACAATCTCACCTACCACTCTCCAGATTTGTCACAGCTGCCCCCTGCCACCATAGTGATCAAGACTACGCAACCTATTTGCTATCTCTTTTGCAAGACCTGTGTGGGTCTGATCTACATGTATTCAAATGCTGTGCCTCTTACTGGACCGAAGGCTACACACCTTGCACTTCACTGAAGGGAGGGAAGGAGGGAAGTTCCAGTATATAAGTTCCTGGAAGGCGGGCTTAAGGTGGTCTCTGGTTCATGAGCGGCAGGATCCCCAAGGACTCAAAACTTTGAAGCCAGGATCACCTCAGAATTGGGGATCCACATTATTTCGCACTGCGGACCTAAGATGACTTTCAAGACCCTCAGTTCAAGATACCTTGTTTATCTTTCAAGCTCTACAATCTCTCTTCTCTGATAAGCGTTTTATAGACAACACTTTTTGGAAGTTCCTTTCCAGTGGTCTTTGTCTTTGGACAGGGAAGGGTCAGATTTGTCCACACCCTCCTCAACTAATGTTCTTTCAATGTTAATGGTTTGTCTCTATGCAACTTTTCTTAATTAATCAAAGCTTAAAGTTCAGAAGCTTTAGGTGCTGAACTGGATGCCTTGGCTATCAAAGGCTCCAGAAGACTTTATTTAAGTACTGTAGACTTGAGGCCAGTGATTTTCTTTTGTGAGAACTGCTTCTTGTGGTTACATGTGATAATAGGATACCTCTTCCAAAGATGGAGCCATCCTTTTCTGTCTGAGCCGACATGTCTGTTTGACTAATGGGCCAAAAGGACCCTATATATCTATGAGCTAGTGTTTTAGGCTTAAAAAACAAACAATCGTCCTTTTTAAGGACTCAATCGAGACAGTGTGCGCACACACACAGATGTTCACCACTTACAGCAAACTTTCAGTTGTACTTGGGTCATCAACTTGAACAACGTGGCCATACTACAAACTATGGATGAGGCAATGAGACACCAACTTCCCTGAAATACATTTGCCGACCCAGTTGAAGGCAACTTGCGAAGCTAGACTCCTCAATCTTACATCAATTGTCAGTCACCATACTGAAAGACCACTCAATGTCATCGGACATTCACCTACAACTTTTGTCTTTTCCCCTGGCGCTCCCCCAACACAGCTCTCCCAAAACTGCTCTCTCCACACCTCTCCGGAACCTCACAGCAGAAAAAATAAAATCTAGAAAGGAGGTCTCTTTGGGGCACTATGTGCTTACGGTCAATATTTAGTTAGTAGCCCTAGAAAAAAAATGGACATCACCTGCATCAAGAAGAGACTTACATTACCAAAAAAAAAGGTTCTGTACTAGTCGTCCCTTGATTTTGCAAATCAATAGTGGCAGGTACTACGCAAGACTCGCCACTCAAACTTTTGTTTTTTAAACACTATGACCAGGCATACCTTAAACTGAAATTCAGTCTCATCTCACAAAGAACACTAATAAAATCTGAAACAAATTCAAAACTCATTACTCCGCACAGAAAGCAATTCACTAAAATAAATGCTTTACTTATCTCAAGAAGTCAAATGGGATGCAAAGCAAAAAGACTTTTCCACTTGAATCTCCAAGGTTCATGAAATTCAAAACCCAGAATCTATGTAGCTCAGGTGCATCAACTGCCTTCTAGTGCTTTTATATTGTAGGGTAACAGTAGTTCAAATAAGGCCCTTTAGGTCTTACTTGAACTACTGTTACCGTACAATATCGTTGACTACCCCAGGTTCAAATATCGGGGGATCCTTGTTTTTTATAATACATTCTGGTGCTTTTAGGCATCTAAAAATCTACTTTTCCCCTGCCATTTAATGAATGAATTACAAGCCCGCTTTTTACCGGACTAAACTACACCTCACCATGACTAGTACCTTTTTTTCTAGATAAATGAGAAAATCCATCTACACCACTCTTTTCTGGCAAAATAGCAGGGAAGATGGGAACGCTTCCTCCTAATGCACAAATCCATACATCAAAACTTCTCTGTATAGGTTTAAGGAATCCACAACACTGAATTTATTCATATAACAGAGGACAGTGGCCTAGCCCATCAGTTAATATTACATGGTTCTCCCTCCATTTAAGTTAGAAAAGCCACCATTGCTAATCTGGTTATCTATTGACCCATCTCTCTTAGTCTAACCAAACGACATTCACAATTAAGACTTCCAAGTGAGACCCTTATTTTGTCCCAAACAAACCTGCCACTCAAATCAGCCAGTCCTGAAGAGGGCAATCCCACCCTACCTAGAGATATATGAATTGCATCCAAGAGACCCAATACTGCCAAAGTCATTAAGTACCAACAATAAATGCCTTCACTGCCTCTTATGCGGTGACCATCCTCAGGAGTCACTGTAGAGGCCTTCTGATCTGAAGTAACAGAATGATGACACTAAGTTCTAAAGTACAGAGGAATTCTGCAACATATATTCTGTTTAAAAGGAGGCAACATTATATTTAAAATAAAGTCTCTTGTGAGCAGGAACAAAATTAGTTGCGTCAATGTTTCAATGAATGATATCTCTGCTGTGAGAGCACAAACTTGAAAAAATTAATTCAAATTTCCACACCTTGAAGGTAAAAATAAGTCTTTTTGTGAAATACGGCTAGATTCCTTTTCAGGTCTTTGAGACAAACTGTAGCCAAATATACAGGTAATCAAACACCTGCACATCTTGCATTCGTTAATATTCTGGCACTGTCAGCATCTTTGTAAACACCTATGGTGCTTTTATCGAATCACCAAATAGGGCAATGAGCAGAGAACCCCCTTTGTTTTTGTAGTTTTCTACCTATGTACAATGTTAGGCAATTTTAACGACCTCACCTCTCCACACCTTTGCCCTGGTCTGTTTAAACTTGCAGAACCATACGGAGGGACCAATGGATTTAGTGCCTTTCCTACCTAATTTGAGGAATATGTACAAATCAAAGTTAGTAAATTCACATTACACTAAAAGAGGTTAAAGATGCATAGGGGAAGTAGTTAAAAGATAACATAGCAGATGATATGAATACAGTCATTCTTTATGACCATTTCTAGTATTTATGCATTGGTAATTGATTGCCTATACGACGTATTGTTTTTATGATCATATTCATCTTTGAAATAAACCTTTTCCGTAACTGAAAAAGATGTATACGGGAGCATTAGATCTAGTGGCATGTGCAGTTAAAATGATCTACATAGGGGGGGGGGCGTGGCCAAGCAACATGGCCGTCAGGACGTGAGCTCCCGCAGCTCCCGGCCGGCCCAGCTCAAACATCCTGCTATAACATAGATCCTGGTGTGCTTGGACCCGAAAAGTTGTGGGTCCGGAGTCTCGTTCGCCTGGGGCTTCCTCCGGTGTAGAAGATTACTGTGGAGGTGGACGGCGGGACGCGTGGAGTGGACGGCCTGAGGGCGCCCGGCGCTTCAGCAACGCAAGGCCGGTGCTGCGGCCTGCACACAATCTGCTGGCAGAAGATCTCAGCAGCCGCGACGTCTCCCTGTGCCGGAGCAGAGGCGGAGCCTGCACGCCCCCGGGGATCAGCGCAGCGGAGGGGGATCTCCCCGGGGGCCCGAGTCCTGCTATGGCCCGCAGCGAGGTGCAGCCGCGGCGGAAGTGAAGCTTAGCGCTCCCGGCATCGGAGCACGGGGACTGGCCTGTGTGCGCTGGGGGTCCCAACTGTCATCGGGGACCTCCCGCTGTACCTGGGCCGCTGGGCATCCTGCACGAGGCAGCCGCTGGACTCGGCCCGGCCGCCTGGGGAGTGTGCGAGCACCGAGTGGAAGCCGTGGTACACTCCCGGTACCGGCGGATGTCAGCGGAGCGGCCTCAGCGGGAGACCGGTGCGGGGGTGGAGGGTCTGAATCCGGTCTGGGCCCCTCATTGGTGCAGTTCGCTCTGTAGCTCAGGCTCGGCCTCTGGGCCCTCCTCCCTCGGGGACCACCGCAGTTTACCTGGTCCGGAGAGGGGTGCCGGCTCTGTGTGGGTAGCCGGCTGGCCTTCAAGATCTGCCTGTGGCCCTCGCCCTATACCTGTCGGGACAAGTGGCTGGTGGTGACCACCCGGGACCGGGCCCCGTACACCCTTGCATTGGCACAACGGGCCCGCCCTCACTGCCGGTGGGGCTCCATTGTGACTGGGGGTGAGGAGACTACTGCCCCCCCTCGTGGTGGGCTTGCTTGGTTAACGGGGACCTGGGCTGCCCCATGCCGCATAATTGCCTCGGCTGAACGTTGGGAGGAACGTAATACCCCACGGCCTGGACCTGAACGAGAGTGGTGGCCCTGGAGAACTGGCTTTAGGGGCGGGGGCCTCCTTCTGCGGCGGACATCACACTACTAGTATAGCTGTGAGTGGGGCCTGGCCCTCTACAGGTTTCTGATGGTGCACGCCCTGGGAGTCTGCTGGGGCCTTCTGTAATCCAAGTTTCTGCTCAGGGGCACGTTGTTGGTGGGGACGGCCAGAGGGGCTTCCCAGGAAGGACGGGATGACCCCGAGCTTCGCAACCTAACACTATCACACAGTACACCACGCAGCGGCTCCCTTCGCAGCGCATCACACGTCAAACTGGGCAGGAGGAGGAGGAGGAGGAGGGAGACGTCCCCGGCGGTTCCGGCGAGCCCTCCAGGGCAGAGCTGCTGAAGGTCCTACAGGGCTCCCACACTGCCCTAAAGGGGCAGATCGAGACGGTATCAATTGATGTAAATCTGCGGAGGGCGGATCTCCGCAAAGTCACGGATTAAGTCACTACGGCGGAGGGCAACATAGTCCGGCTACAGGAGGAGGTGGCGTCCCTCAAACAGACTGTCGCGGCTCTCGGCATCGACTGGGGAGCTGGAGCGCAGGGCGGAGGATGCCGAAGGGAGGGCGCGCTGCAGCAATATCAGAGTTCTTGGCATCCCGGAACGGGCGGAGATGGGGAATGCGGAGGACTTTCTGGAGCACTGGATATGCTCCACGCTTTGCCCAACCGGTCTCTCTGATGTGTTCGTGATCGAACGCGCCCATAGAGCGCTGGTCCCGCCGCCAAGGCCTGGAGCCCCGCCACGAGCCCTCATCGCGAAAATCTTGAACTAGCGGGATAGAGACTGTATCCTGAAGGCGGCAAGGGAAACGGCGGACCTGACCTATGAAAATTCCAAGGTGTCAGTGTACCTGGACTACACCCGCCAGGTCCAGGAACAACGTAAATCTTTCTTGGCAGTTAAGCAGAAGCTTCGAGAAATGAACCTGCAATATATGTTACTATACCCCGCAAAACTCAAAGTCCTCTCCCAAGGCAAAGCTCACTTTTTAGATGGGCCTGAGGAGGTATGGGAGTGGCTCGAGATCAGGGGCGACGCACTCCCGCCTGAGGAACGAGGTCGATCCAGAGGGGCGTGGGGGACACGTCCCGCGAGGAAGCGACGATCAAGATGCAGGCGCTCGACTGGCGTCGCTGACAGTGTGGAGAGACGAAGAGTCACGGTGGGGGACGATGGAGCCCTCCGCTTGGAACCTACAGAGGTTGGGCATCTTCCAGGGGCAAGTTCGGATCACCCACTGGACGATGTGCTGGTACCGGACACCTTGCCGCCCCCCTGTGGACGATCTCCAGCCTACTGTTGACACGGTCCCAGAGACACTAGGAAAATCATTGGCTGTGGTGGAGACTTGATCCTGAAGGACATGGTATTGTTTGTAGCCTGGACCCTTTGGGTCACTTTTTTCTAGGGGGTGGCGGGGGCCATGTTCGGGCACGAGTGGTCATGAGGGGAGGTGAGCCCTCAGGAGGGGCAGAGGCTCTGGCAGATACATGCTCTTAACACTTATGAGTCTGAGCCGCACATGTTTTGTTGAATTGGCTGGCGGTGCTGGGGACTGAAGGAAGGGGGGGGGGGGGGGAGTTTTCCCCCCCCTTTTTTCATTGTTGGGGCGGTGGGTACTTTTGGATACATGGGATCGCTGTGTACGTCCGGGCACCAGCAGGGGAAGGGCATTTCAGCATGTTTGGTTGTTGCAGGAATATTGCTCGTCGGAGGGGGGAGGTGGGGCTTTTAGGGGGGATGTTAGGGGGATTTGTTTCAGGCATCAGTAGTATTACAGATTGGGCACAGAGTGGGCGGGTCGTGGGTTGTGGAGCCATGGCCCTGGTTGGACCACGCGACTGGTCATGGGGTATAAGTTTTTAAGTTGGAATGTGAGGGGGCTGGGAACATGCGTAAAGAGACAGAGTCCTTTCTTCCTCCGTAGACACGGGGTCTCCATTGCGTGCCTACAGAACACCCACCTTGACGATGAAGGTGCCCGGAAATTGGGGAAAAAGTGGCAGGGCCAGATGTTTCACTCTTCCTTTTCTACCTACGCTAGAGGGGTCCTCATATGGGTAGCACCCGGAGTCCCATTTGCCATCCAGTACATGGAGGCGGACAGAAATGGCAGATACCTGCTACTGCAGGCAAAATTCGATGGGAGAGATCTTGTACTATTAAACTCATACGCACCCAATGTAGATGACCCAGAGTTCTTTCTGACCCTGCAGGAAGTCCTTATTCCAGACCTAGAGACCACCCTGCTCTGGTTGGGGGACTTTAATTGTGTCCTGGACCCTGTGTTAGATAGACTCCCGCCACCGCGCAGGCACGAAGCCGCGTATGACGAAGCGGCTCCAAGAGGTAATGGTGAATTTAGGGGTTAGCGATGTCTGGCGTCAACGACACCCGACCCAAAAACTGTACACATGCTTTTCCCCCACTCATAACACACACAGCAGATTGGACAGGGTTTTGGTCGCAAACTAGATGCTTCTATCTCCTTGGAGATCACCCATCAGGCTCGCTTCTTGTCTGACCACTCCCCGGTGGCATGCGTATTGAATTGGGAGGGACAGCCCTGCCGCCCTCGGACCTGGAGGATGCCGGGAGACCTTTTACAGGACCCGGTAGGTAGGGACCATGTGCGGACTGAACTCACCAACTACTTAGATATGAACTGGGAGGAGGGATCCCTCACCTATTCTACCAAGTGGATGCCCTGAAGGCAGTGATACGGGGCGAGTGTATGGGCCCCACCTATGGGGTCAGGAAGCAGCTTCTCCGCGACCTACAGGAGGCGGAGGTTAATTTGTTGTGCCAGCAAACACTGCTGGATCCTGATGACGTACATCAGGAGATGGAACGGGCAGCCCCGGCCTGGGTTCATGACATCTTGGATCGACTAGATAAATATACCCTGGGCCAATATAGGCAACGCCTACACAGGGAAGGCGACAAGTCAGGCTGAATGTTGGCCTAGATCCTTAGGCGGGAATTCACCCCAGAAAGGATAGTTGCACTACGGGGGCCTACGGGGCGAGTGGTGCACTCTGAGGTGGGCATTCTCCGGGTCCTTCAATCCCACCTGCGGACAGTGTATGCTGCCGACCTCGTGATCACCGAGAACTCATACCTCCCGTATTTGCAGGACTTGCCCCTCCAGACCCTTTCGAGGGAAGCACTGGAGAAATTGGATGGAACGTTGGCGTTGAGCGAGGTGCGGGCCGCAATGGCCGGCCTGCCGAGGGCCAAATCCCCGGGGAGTGAGGTCTTCCCCCCGGAATTTTACCAGGCGTATGGGGATACCCTTGCCTGTCTCCTATTGCAGGTGTATTTGGAGGCCTTTGAGTGTGGCGCCCTTCCGCCTAGTATGAACCAGGGCGAAATGTGCATGATCCTGAAGCCGGGAGGATATAAGTGTGATCCGGCGGCATATCGCCCCATCACTATGATAAACACGGACGCGAAGATCTTGACCAAACTTTTAGCGGCCCGGCTGGCACCACATATGGCCCATTTGATACACTCGGACCAGTGCGGTTTTATCCCGGGACGTAACACCACCATGAATCTGCGGAAGTTGAACCACATTCTCCATGAAGTCCAGGATAGGGAGGAACACTTGGTCATAGTGTTGATCGACTTAGCCAAAGCGTTCGACACAGTTGACTGGGGGTATCTGCTGGAGGTCCTTTGTGTGATGGGGATAGGCCCTAACTTTTGTCGTTGGGTCAGTCTGCTGTATACGGCCCCCTGTGCCAGAGTGAGATTGGGTGTAGGGCGTTCGGAGGAGTGGCACTTGGGTCGGGGGACGCGGCAGGGGTGTCCCCTCTCGCCGCTCCTCTTTGCACTGGCCATAGAGCCCTTGGCTGTTCGGATCCGGTCAAAGTTGGCGCAATGGGGTATTCAGGTGGGGGACACTTGTAACGTGGTGTCCTTATACGCAGCCGATGCCCTCTTTTATTTAAAGGCCCCGCGAGACTCGCTGCCCATATTATTGCAGCACCTCGACCGTTTCGGAGGGGTTTCGGGACTGAGGATCAATCGCAGTAAGTCCTTGATCTTTCCTCTGGCGGGATACGGTGCTGGACCGCTAATGGACCTAACGGATCTTGGGCTGCGCTGGGAACAGGAGGCATTCCGGTATCTCGGAATTCAGGTGGCCCCAACAGATGCGCAGGTGCTGGCCCTGAACGTCGAGAGGATTCTTACGTCCCTGCAGCACTCGGTAACCTTTTGGAATACCCTGCCGCTCTCCCTTATGGGACGGCTAGCTGTCGCGAAGATGGTGATGCTCCCCAGGACGCTCTACGTCCTTCAGAACTCGTTGTGCCCCATTCCTGCGCGAATATTTCGCACACTCAACACGCTGCTCACTTCTCTGCTTTGGGCGGGGCGTCGTAGCAGGGTTGCTCTGCATACCATGGTCCGGATCTGGGAGGAAGGCGGTCTGGAGGCTCCGAGGTTTGTTTTGTATTACTATGCGGCACAACTACTGCCGGCAGCACGGTGGTTCGCGGAAGCGGACAGTTGGGAGATGCAACTCTTGGCCGGGAGAGCAACTGAAAGGACATTACAGGCTGCATTAATGAAGGGTCGGGGCGCGGATCCGGCCCTACCATATGTGGTGCGCCCAACAGCCGGCATCTGGCAGCGGTTCGTGGAGAGGGTATTGAGACGGGCCCCCTTCCACAGGCAGTTGCCGGTTTGGATCTTGGCACCCATAGTCGCCATGGAAGAGCACATGTCCTTTAGGGACTGGAGGTCGGGAGGCTGTGCGACCTTGGCTGACCTGTACCCATGTAAATCCTTTGTGTCGTTTGAGGAGGCTGAGGAGGCCTTCTGAGTGGGAGGGGGACAATACCTACACTACCGGGGCCTTCAGGAGGTGGTGAAAGCGGCCTGGCCCCAGTTCCCATGAGACGCCCCCGGTCTCACATACTCTTAACATCGTTCTCACCTGTGCCAGGGGTCGTAGATTGACTTCCTTGCTTTATTCAGCCATGCGTCAGGATTCAGCTCCGCCGATCCAACCCTCATGGGGGGCCTGGGAGATAAATCTGGGAACGACCTTGGACCAGGGGCAGCGCAAGCATATAGGGAGCCTCACACTTAAGGTATCATGCAATGCACGGTTCAAGCTCACACTTTAATTTTATGCACCGCACTTATCTGACCCCGGTTTCCTTGCAGCGTATTTCAAGCGATAGGGAGGACACCTGTCCCAGATGTGGGGCGGCGCGGGCAGGGTTCTTGCACTTGGCCTGGGACTGCCCCTTGGTGAGGAGCTTCTGGACGGATGTGGTGAGACGTATAGCCGCCACTACCGGCCTTCGGATGGATCTTACCCCGCCCCACTGTCTGCTGGCTCTGGTCCCTAGGCCTAAGAAAAGGAACCTTTCCTACAAGCTACTGCAGCATATGCCAGTCCTGGCCCGACGTAGGGTGGCCATTACCTGGATGGGGCGGAGGGCTCCTGAGATCTCAGCATGGCTTAGAGATGTCCAGGAGTGGTATGGCACCCATATGCAGTGCGCGCGTAGGAATGATAAGCTGCAAGACGACCTACTGGCCTGGAGGGTCATGTGTAATGCAGGGCTGGCCCTGGGTGACTTGGAGGGGACTGGTGAGGAACTGTTCATGCCAGAGGGGTCAGGGACTGATGGGGAGGGTGTTGGGGACTGTTAGATTTGATCATTGTGTAGAATTCGGCTGCTTCCTCAATGTTTTTATACATGTTGTATAAGCAAAAATAAAGTTTTTTTTAAAAAAGTGATCCACATAGGGAGATATATATTTAAGGTCATTCCACCTTGTGCGTGGACATGGCTGAGAACAGGGCTAATCCCAGAGTCCCAACCTGGAGGCTGAGAGTGGAAACAATAGTGGATGCGGAGGTTAGAACTGAAATTCATGCCTCTACTGACATCTTCATTGCGGCACACTCGAGAACCACTGACAGGGCAATGGAGTGGGAGGCCTTGACGGTGGTCCTGAGATTGGGATGGCGCGATGAGATGTATATTATATATATATATATATATACACACACACAATACCACATAAACAGCGTGTCAACGCTCAGTATCGTGCACTTGCCTCCATTAAGTGACGTTGCCAAAAGTTCAGTGATGCAAATGGACCTTCATACCATTGGTACATTGTTAATTAGTTGTAACCTATTTCAGGAAGGACAAATATATTCATTACAATTTTTGTGAAAAATGTTATGGTCCAATGGCAGTCATGAAATATGGGTTCTTGTGTGATATATTTTTACATTCATAGTTATGTTTTTGTATACACTAAGATGGCCGAAATAATCACCAGCTTCATTACTCTCTCTGTTGGCAATGTCCTTTATCTATGTTTATTACCATCACTGTTTAAACTGTGCTGATAACATGTCTTTCCTACCTGTGACCAAGGCATTGTTATGCCGAAATGCGCTGGGTTAATCAGATATGCCAGAATAAACTTTCATCCCTGAACTTTTGGCTACAACAACTTTTTGGAGGGGAGTGCACGATATTGAGGGTTGACACGCTCTTTCTGTGGCATTGCATACGTACAGGGCTCCTCATACCCTGTGGTGGAGATAATCTGCACGCTAATTTACACTGCACTAGGCTTGTTAAGACCTACTGTTGAACTTATCTGTCAAGAACAGCTGTTGAGCTACTCACTATTGTTTTGGTGATTGGATAACCTCTTGCTGGCCAATAACTCATGCTCTGCAAATGCTAACGCAATAAAAAGATTTATTCCCAAGGGAGAAAAAATACAATTCAACAGTTAATTAAGATTGATTAATTAAGAAAAAGTTACATTTAGAATGTTACGTTTTGCCAGCCTGAAGCTCCTGGAGGCTAATTCCAATTAGCTCTTCATCTTCTCCCAGCCAGTGATCAGCCTTAAATGAATGTGAAATGCCTCCCTGGAGCAAACAATAGGCTGACAAAAATGGGTAGAGAGGACTCCTAAGCTCCACAGAATTTGCAGGGAGGCGACTGTATGCTACCTTTTTGACACTGTAGAGTCAAATCCTACTTGTTAACCCTTTTGCTGTTTATGATGGAATGGTTCCTTCATGAGCACCAGTGCCAATGTGCTCATGACAGAACCATTCCGTCATGAGCACAAGTTCTGAAAATCCATCTGCTGCAGACAGTAGAGGGATTTCCCGTTTTTTTTTGTTTTGGTTTTTTTGCCAGGGGAGTTGAGGGAAGAGCTTACCCTACCTCCCCAAGCCTATATTTGTATTTCATTGCAGTGACGAGCACGCGCATCGAAAACGAAACTGAAACTTAGTTTGTTTCTCTGTTTTGGTGCTTGTGGGGCTATCTCAGCGCCACGAAAAAGATGGGAGAGTTATCGTTGTAAAGGGGAGAATCTCCCCTTCTTAATGGTACCCTTCCCTAGTGGATCCCTGCTTGGGGATCAAGCCAGGACGGCGATCCCCAAGCAGGGATCCACCCACTAGCACCAGGGAGGGGAAGTGGCCCCTTAGGCAAGGTCCTTTGCTCCCCCTATACTGTTTTGGGCACAACAGGGCAGATGGGGGCAGTAGCCCCCAATCTGCCCCCCCCCCTCCCCAGGGGTTAGAAGGCCCACTAGAAAACAGTGATTTTTTGTGTTGGGGTGGGGGCTGCCCAAAAAGGGCATGGCAATGCCCCCCCCCCCCCCGAGAAATGTCAGTCTTGGGGGGCAGATGGGGGTAATAGTCCCCAATCTGCTTCCCCGGGGGAGGGGGGGCAGAAAGCCTACTAGAAACCAGGGATTTTTTTTAAAATTGATGTTAAAGTGGGGCTGCACAAAATGGGCATGACAGTGTCCCCACCCCCAGTGAAATTCAACCGGGTGGTGGAGGGGGACAGAAAGCCCATTAGAAACCAGGGATTTTATTTATGGATGTAGGGGTGGGGGGTGCACCAGGACATGTCAGCCCCCCCCCCCCCAAAAACATTTAACAGTCTTTCTGCTCTGCCCCCCAGGGAAGAGGGGGGGGGGGGGACAGAAAGCCCACATGGCACAAGATTTTTTTTTTTTTATAATGTAGAGGTGGGGCGGGGGCTGCCCAGAATGGGAATGTAAATTCCCCCACCCCAAAAACAATTTCCACAGTCTTTCAGACCCTCCTCGGAGGCATATTAGTGAAAAAGGCCCTTATCTGCCCCCCATCCCGGGGGGGGGGGGGGGCAGATAGCCCACAAGGCCTCAGGATTTTCTTTTAATTTAGGGGTGAGGTCAGCCCAGAATGGCTATGCCAATGACCACATCTCCCCCCAAAAATGGCACAGTCTTTCTGCCCCCCCGCCCCCTGAGCGGCGGATAGGGGCAGTGGACCCTGATCTGCCCCCGGGGGACAGAAAGCCCACTATTCGCCAGCGATTAAGCTGCCTTTTTTTATGCGTGTGGGCTGTCCAGAATGGGCATACAAATGCCCCAACCCCCCAAAAAATAGCCAACCTGCATGATTTCCCCCACGGGCGGTAGAAAGCCCACTAGGCACGGACTTGCTTTTAGCAATGTGTCTACCTGTGTATTTTGGACCCTAGCGCAGCCGAGACATAGGGAAACCTAGCAAACCTGTACATTTTTTTAAACTAGACACCATGGGGAATCCAGGATGGTGTGACTTGTGTGCCTCTCACCAGGTTCTGTTACCCAGAATCCCTTGCAAACCTAAAACTTAGTAAAAAAACCCATTTTCCTCACATTTGTGATGGAAAGTGCTGGGATCTGCGAGGATCCCCAAAATTCCACCCCCTGCATTCCCCAAAGTCTTCAGAGAAAAATGGTACCTCACTTGTGTGGGTAGGCCTTGGCCCACGACAGGAAATGGCCCAAAACGCAACGTGGACACCCCACATTTTCTCTGTGGAAACAGACCCTTTTTTAGGTCTCACTGGCGTGGGCTGCGCATGCGCAGTCTCGCTGGCGAGATTTTACGTTTTTGGTGATCTCTCCATTACGGTCGTAAGCCCCGCCCCTCTCTTTCCCATTGGCCGGGGTCACCATTTATGCTAAACGGTGGCCAGCCATTGGGAAAGAGCATGCTGTGAGGTAGACTTTTCTCTTTTTCTGCCGTCCCACTTGGACGGCCTGGCCTGCCTTCCTTCCTTCTGGCGTAAAAGGTTTCTTATCTTTATGGGGCCAAACACATGGCCCCATAAAGATAGGAATATGCTACTTACCAGTATGCATCTGTTATTGGCATGTAGAGCTGCAGACTTGTACACTTGGCAATAGATCGCCACCTGGTGTTGGGCTCGGATGATTGCAGGTTGTTGTTTTCTTGGAAGAAGTCTTTGCAGTCACGAGATAGGTGACTCCTCCCTCGGACAATACTGCGCATGGTCATCGACTCCATCCTCAGATTGTTTTTCGCCATGATGGGAAATGATGGAGCTAGTAGAAGTAAAGAGAAAAGGATGTCCATGCGTGTGCATTTAAGATGAGTACTGGAACGGATACAAGTCCCGGGGAGGTGGGAGGGCGTGTACAACTCTGCAGCTCTACATGCCAAGAACAGATGCATACTGGTAAGTAGCATATTCCGTTCGAGGCATATGAGCTGCAGATTGTACACTTAGCAACGATTGTGCAGTGGTGTCTCCCCTAGCGGTGGTCGCTTGTATCCGTTGCAGCATACTGAAATAGTGTTTTAAGGCCAGCTTGGCCTACTGCAGCTTGCTGCTTGGCTTGCACATCAACACAATAGTGTTTAGTGAAGGTGTGTATGGTAGACCATGTTGCTGCCTTGCTTATGTCCTCTAGTGGTATGTTTCCTAAGAAAGCCATAGAGGCTCCTAGTTTGCGAGTGGAGTGCGCTCTAGGAGGAACTGTTAGTGTACGTTTAGCTTTTTGATAGCATATTTGAATACACTTTACAATCCATCTGGCAATTCCTCCTTTAGAGATGGGATTGACTGTGTGGGGAAGAGAAAGATACAAATAGTTGTTTTGTCTTTCTGAAGGATTTAGTCCTGTCTGTGTAGTATAAAAGAGCTCTTCTAACATCTAAGGTGTGTAAAGCCCTTTCCGCAACAGAGTCTGGTTTTTGAAAAAACACTGGTAACTACTGATTGGTTAAGGTGAAAAGGAGTAAACACTTTTGGCAGGAATTTAGGATTGGGTCGGAGAACCACTTTGTTAGGGTGTACTTGAAAGAATGGTTCTTCTATTGTGAATGCTTGTATTTCACTAACTCTTCTGAGAGAGGTGATAGCAACAAGGAAGGCAGTTTTTCATGTTAGGAATTGCAGTTCACACTTGTGTAAAGGCTCAAAAGGGTGACCCATAAGTCTTGTAAGGACCACGTTTAGGTTCCATACTAGTGCAGGTGGTAACCTAGGTGGGATTATTCGTTTTAATCCTTCCATAAATGCTTTTATCGCAGGTACTCTAAAGAGAGATAGGTGCTGTCTATTTTGTAAATAGGCTGCAATTGCTGCTAGATGCAGGAGTATGGAAGAATAAGCCAAATTGGACCTTTGTAGGTGTAGAAGGTAGCAAATAATATTTTGGATGGAAACATCCAGTGGATCAATGTGATTTTGTTACAGTATATTGCAAATCTTTTCCACTTAACATGCTCTGGTAGTGGGTCTTCTAGCTTCTTTAATTATGTTCATACAGTCTGGTGGTAAGTTTAAGTAGCCAAACTCTAAGACCTGAGGAGCCAGATCGCCAAATTCAGTTGGTTTGGTTCAGGGTGCCTTATTTCTCCATGGTTCTGTGTTAACAGGGATGGCGTGAGCCGTAATTTCTGATGTGGAACCAGTGAGAGATCTAGTAGCGTGGTGAACCACGGCTGACGTGTCCATGTGGGGGCCACTAGTATTAGTTTGAGAGACTGTTGTCTGAGCTTGCGTACTACTAGTGGAATGAGTGGGAAGAGGCGGAAAAGCGTACGCAAATCTGCCTGACCAGTTCATCCATATCGCATTTCCCTCCGATCGTGGGTGTGGAAACCTGGCAGCGAAGGATGGGCATTTTGCGTTTTCGTAGGTGGCAAACAGATCTATCTGTGGATGCCCCCACTTTTGGAAGAATGGTTGGAGAACTTGTGGGTGCAGCTCCCATTCGTGAATCTGTTGTGACTGACGACTCAACAGATCTGCTATCTGATTGTGAATTCCTGGAAGATGTTCTACTGTCAGGTGTATGTTTTGAGGGATGGCCCATCTCCAAATGTTCTGTGCAAGCTGGGACAGTTGCAGAGAGTGTGTCCCCCCCTGTTTTTGTACATAATACATGGCTGTCATATTGTCAGTCCGGATTAGAAAAGCTTTGTTTTGTACTTGAAAAGTTTTGAGTGCTAGGAAAATTGCTAGCAACTCTAAATGGTTGATGTGGAACTGCTTCTGTTGGTTGTTCCGTTGGCCTTGTGTGGTATAATGCAAGAGATGGGCTCCCCATCCTGCAAGGGATGCATCTGTCATGAGCACTATTTGTGGAACAGGGTCTAGGAACGGCCGTCCCTTTGTCAAGTTTTTGGTGTTCCACCATTGCAGAGAGCGATTTGTACGGCTGTCCACCAACACCAGGTCTGTGAGCTGACCTTGAGCCTGATTCCACTGTTGTGTTAGACATTCTTGTAGTGGGTGCATTTGCAGTCTTGCGTGAGGAACTATGAAGATGCAAGACGCCATCATGCCTATTAGTTTCATGAATACTCTTGCTTGAAGAGAGTGTTGGCATTGAAAAAGGGAGACTAAGTTTTGAATGCTTTGAATCCTGGCTTGACTGGGATACGCTAGAGCTGCCGATGTGTCTATTGTAGCTCCTAGATATTGATGAACGTGCGAAGGCTCTATGTGCGACTTGGTGTAGTTTATTGTAAACCCTAAGTCGTGTAATGTTTGAATCGTTTGTTTTGTGTGTTGTACACACTGGTTGAACGATCTTGCTTTTATGAGCCAGTCGTCGAGGTAAGGGAAGACATGTATTTGTTGTCTTCTGAGATGTGCTGCTACTACTGCTAAGCACTTTGTAAACACTTGTGGTGCTGTTGTGACCCCGAATGGAAGGACTTTGAACTGATAGTGTTGTCCTTGTATGACAAATCTTAGATACTTCCTGTGCGCAGGATGTATAGGAACATGAAAGTAGGCGTCCTTTAGGTCTAGTGTTGTAAGAAAGTCTCCCTGTTCTAGTAATGGGAGTACTTGTTGTAAAGTGATCATGTGAAAATGATCTGATTGTATGTAGTGGTTGAGGGGCCTGAGGTCGAGAATTGGTCTTAATGTCCCGTCCTTGGGGATTAGGAAGTACAGGGAGTAGACTCCTGTTCCTTGTTCCTGTAAAGGTACCACTTGAATAGCATCTTTTTCTAGAAGTGCTAGAACTTCCTGTTGAAGAAGAGTTATGTGTTCTGCGGACATTGGACGCTGCCTGGGTGGTATGTTTGGGGGGGTTGCTGTGAGTTCTAGGCAGTAGCCATGTTGGATAATCTGTCTTACCCACTTGTCTGTTGTGATGGAATTCCAGACAGGTAGGAACTGTGATAGTCTGCCCCCCCACAGGAGTGGAATGCTGTAGGGGAGGCAGAGGGAAGTCACTGTTTGGGAGTGGAAGAGGAGCGGTTGTTATTACCTCTACCTCTTCCCTTATTGTTGTTGCCTTTGTATCCTCCTCTAAAGTAGCCTTTATTAGAGGAGGTTTGTGTATGTGTTTTAAAAGATGATGTGTTATCTGCGCCGGTCTGCTTGGAGCCTCCTCTATAAGAGGAGCGGCGAAAAGAACTTCTAGTCTGGGTGGATTGTAACGCAATTGGAGATAATGGCCGTGCACTGCATTGAGTTCTTCTTAGTGTTAGGGCGTAAGTCGTGCTCCTATGGGTACTCCCCGCTCGGGAGTATTGTAATATCACAAAATCGCGCTGGCACTGTCTAGTGCAAGTGTCTCCTAGGGCACTGACTGTTGTGTGCTGAATTGTCAGCTGAGATATGAACAAAGTTTTTCACGAAATCAATTTTCTTTCTCAAGTCTTTAAAGTATTTTATTCATACTTGTAAAGTTCTTCATTCGTAAATATAATTTCTTTCATCTAGAATTGCATATATTCAGTATATGAATTATACATCCAATTTGTTTTTCAAATAAACAGGGAAATATATTCCAATACATTCCAATGCATTTCGGCCTGGGGCCTTCATCAGGGAAATCTGTGAAACAAAGATTATATCCATCACGATATGTTTCAAAATATACCATGGTATTAACATAACAGTTAATTACGATAATGAAATGCATTTCTTTTCAAATTACAGAAAACCTGTAAACATTTTACTAGCCTCCAAAATCGTTACTTATACCCATAATGTTACCCTTCGTTTGCGCTTTTACTGTATGATGTGCATCTAAGGAATAACATAAACAACTGTTACACTGTATCCGTTAGCCGATAGTCTAGCCTGGGTGTATCAAGGGTTACTTCTATGTGGGGGATACTCGCGGCAAAAATAAAGTGCCCGTAAATATACTAGAACGCCGTGGCGTCTTGTCCGAGATAATATGGACCGTTTAAAAAAAAAAAAAAAAACATGACTGCACGCGTTAGTAATGAAACTCGCCTAGGGGTCCAATGTGCGACATACGCATAGCGGTGAAGCACGTTAAACGCTAATATACGCTTAGTTACATCTAATGCGGCCACAATTCTTACCGGAATGTGCTGTTACAAAGTATTGAGCTAGCATTAGGAGCCTCCGCTCTCTCTGCTACAAAGTCGGCGTGTGACGTGTGTGGAATGGGTTGTTCCTTAAAAAATGCGCGCGCTGCCATTAAAGGGCCAGTGTTGGGAAGGTGGTCATCACATTAAACCATGTGTTTAAATGAAATGGTAATCATCGCGTAGAACTTATAAATACATGCACAGCACTGTAATGTGACGCCTATATTTGAAACATCAACATATTATAAATAAACACTAAATTCTGTCCGTTCATTAATCCCATGTGGGTGTAGAGTCTGTAAATGGTATATCCAGTGATTCTCACGTTTTAGCAAGGCTTTTCTGTTGTCTGTTTCCTCATTTTTTTCCACTACTTCTAGTATGCAGGCCTTAATTTGATTGATCTGATGGTTATGTTCAATGAAATGAGTAGCGAGGGCTGATTTTAGCACTTTAGTTCTTATGTTGCTTTTGTGCTCCGTTAGCCGAGTTTTGAGTTTACGCTCTGTCTGACCAACATAAGCATGGCCACATGGGCATTTTATCATGTAGATGATGTTTTTAGTATCGCATGTACCATTTACGTGTAACCTGATTTTATGGCCTCTCATGGGGTGGGTAATAGTATTACCTTCCATAATGTTGTTGCAATTGCTGCAATTTCTACAAGGGGTTGTTCCTTTATACATTATGTGAGGTTTTTCCACTGCTGGTTTCTTGATGATTTCTCCTATATTTTTTGCTCTGGTAAACGCAAATATTGGTTCATCGCTAAATATATTGTTGAAATCAGGTTCAGTCTGTAAAATGCGCCAGTGCCTTTTGATGATTTTCTTGAACTGTGGGCTGGCTGTGGAATATTTGCTGACACATGTAGTTCTGTTAGCCTTTTTGCTTGTTTGTGCTGTCAATAAAGTTTTTCTGTCTTTGGAGTTGGTTCTTTCCAGCGCTCCCTGTAGTACTTCATCTGGATATCCTCTTTTTTTGAATTTGTCTAACATGATTTGTGCTTGCGTCTTTGATTCTTCCGGGTCTGAGACGATTCTTTTTACTCGGAGAAGTTGAGAATACGGAAGGTGTTGTTTGAGGGGCATGGGGTGGAAGCTCTGGTAAGCAAGTAGGTTGTTCCGATCAGTTGTTTTGGTGTGCAGAGTAGTCTCAATTTTACCATCTGTTTTTCTGACAGTTACATCCAAATAGTTAATTTGACTGTCATGTATAGTGTAGGTGAATTGTATCCTTTGATCAACAAGATTCAGTTGTTGAATGTTGGTAATTAATCGTTCTTCAGTGTCATTCCACAAGATAAAAATATCGTCAATATATCGCAGATATAGACGTAATCCTTGTTGCCATTGTTCTTTTTGTAAAATGTGGTTGTTTTCATATTGGTGCATAAAGATGTTAGCGTACGAAGGAGCTGCCGGATTTCCCATGGCAGTTCCTGACTTTTGTAAGTACCATGTATCTTCACACTTGAAAAAACTATGCATTAAAGGTGAAGTTGAGTAGTTCCAACAGAAATACTTTCATATTTTCTTCATATTCCATATGGAGTAATGCTTCTTCTACAGCTTCTATCCCCAACAGGTGAGGAATAGAGGTGTATAACGCCTGAACGTCGATGGTACACATGGTTATTGCTTCATTGGGTGCAAGTTTTATGTTATCAAGCTTAGTTAAGAAGTCCGTGGTGTCTTTGACATAAGAACTCATGGTAGTGACATATGGTTGAAGATATTTATCGATCAGTTTTCCCACTGGTTCCTGGATGCTTCCACAGGTGGATACTATGGGGCGACATGGAGGTTTAACCGGATCTTTGCGAATTTTAGGTGTCAAATAAAATTTAGGTGTTTTCGGATAATCTGTGGTGAGGTATTTTTTCATTTTGTCATCTACACATCCTTTTGAGATGCCCTCTGCAATGATGGTTTGGAGAACCGCTTGTGTTTCCTTTGTGGGGTTAATGTTAAGTTCCATGTATGTATTTTCATCCTTTAGATGTTCTCTAGCTTGTGAATGATAGTAATCCTTATTCATTATGACTAGAGCACCACCCTTGTCCGCTCTCTGACAAATGATTTTGGGGTTGTCCGCTATGTTCTTGAGAATGGCGTACTCTTTTTGAGTGAGGTTTTTAGTTTTAGTTTTTTTCCGATAATTAATTTTGTTTAAATCCTGTTTAACCAGTTGCTCAAATAGATCCAGGGTCTTGTGGCTTATGGGTGCCATATATGTGCTTTTGATAGTTAGGCCTTTTAGCGAGTCTTCCTTATTAGCCTGTTGTTCTCCTACGATGTTGGAAAAAAAGTGCCGGAGTCTAAGTTTTCTCATGAGTTTAAATAGGCTAATATTGACCTCCAGTTGGTTGGTATGTACCGTGGGTACAAATGATGTCCCCTTTTGAAGAATTTTCATTTGAAGTTTAGTAAGATTAGTATCTGAGATATTGATTACCAAGTTATCTATCGATTTTTCTTCCTGTCTTTCCTGGTGGTTGCATTCCGCGTTTGCGGAAGGTCTTTCTCCTTCACTGGTTCTGGGTTTTCTTCTTGACCTCCTGGGTCGTCTCTTTCGCGGGGGCCTTCTCCTAAAAAAGGCTGACCAGATGTAGAGGCACTCGCTGTAGATGTTGGTGCAGTAGGTCTTTTTCTAGATATATCTGGTAATCAATATCTCAGATACTAATCTTACTAAACTTCAAATGAAAATTCTTCAAAAGGGGACATCATTTGTACCCACGGCACATACCAACCAACTGGAGGTCAATATTAGCCTATTTAAACTCATGAGAAAACTTAGACTCCGGCACTTTTTTTCCAACATCGTAGGAGAACAACAGGCTAATAAGGAAGACTCGCTAAAAGGCCTAACTATCAAAAGCACATATATGGCACCCATAAGCCACAAGACCCTGGATCTATTTGAGCAACTGGTTAAACAGGATTTAAACAAAATTAATTATCGGAGAAAAACTAAAACTAAAAACCTCACTCAAAAAGAGTACGCCATTCTCAAGAACATAGCGGACAACCCCAAAATCATTTGTCAGAGAGCGGACAAGGGTGGCGCTCTAGTCATAATGAATAAGGATTACTATCATTCACAAGCTAGAGAACATCTAAAGGATGAAAATACATACATGGAACTTAACATTAACCCCACAAAGGAAACACAAGCGGTTCTCCAAACCATCATTGCAGAGGGCATCTCAAAAGGATGTGTAGATGACAAAATGAAAAAATACCTCACCACAGATTATCCGAAAACACCTAAATTTTATTTGACACCTAAAATTCACAAAGATCCGGTTAAACCTCCATGTCGCCCCATAGTATCCACCTGTGGAAGCATCCAGGAACCAGTGGGAAAACTGATCGATAAATATCTTCAACCATATGTCACTACCATGAGTTCTTATGTCAAAGACACCACGGACTTCTTAACTAAGCTTGATAACATAAAACTTGCACCCAATGAAGCAATAACCATGTGTACCATCGACGTTCAGGCGTTATACACCTCTATTCCTCACCTGTTGGGGATAGAAGCTGTAGAAGAAGCATTACTCCATATGGAATATGAAGAAAATATGAAAGTATTTCTGTTGGAACTACTCAACTTCACCTTAATGCATAGTTTTTTCAAGTGTGAAGATACATGGTACTTACAAAAGTCAGGAACTGCCATGGGAAATCCGGCAGCTCCTTCGTACGCTAACATCTTTATGCACCAATATGAAAACAACCACATTTTACAAAAAGAACAATGGCAACAAGGATTACGTCTATATCTGCGATATATTGACGATATTTTTATCTTGTGGAATGACACTGAAGAACGATTAATTACCAACATTCAACAACTGAATCTTGTTGATCAAAGGATACAATTCACCTACACTATACATGACAGTCAAATTAACTATTTGGATGTAACTGTCAGAAAAACAGATGGTAAAATTGAGACTACTCTGCAACCAAAACAACTGATCGGAACAACCTACTTGCTTACCAGAGCTTCCACCCCATGCCCCTCAAACAACACCTTCCGTATTCTCAACTTCTCCGAGTAAAAAGAATCGTCTCAGACCCGGAAGAATCAAAGACGCAAGCACAAATCATGTTAGACAAATTCAAAAAAAGAGGATATCCAGATGAAGTACTACAGGGAGCGCTGGAAAGAACCAACTCCAAAGACAGAAAAACTTTATTGACAGCACAAACAAGCAAAAAGGCTAACAGAACTACATGTGTCAGCAAATATTCCACAGCCAGCCCACAGTTCAAGAAAATCATCAAAAGGCACTGGCGCATTTTACAGACTGAACCTGATTTCAACAATATATTTAGCGATGAACCAATATTTGCGTTTACCAGAGCAAAAAATATAGGAGAAATCATCAAGAAACCAGCAGTGGAAAAACCTCACATAATGTATAAAGGAACAACCCCTTGTAGAAATTGCAGCAATTGCAACAACATTATGGAAGGTAATACTATTACCCACCCCATGAGAGGCCATAAAATCAGGTTACACGTAAATGGTACATGCGATACTAAAAACATCATCTACATGATAAAATGCCCATGTGGCCATGCTTATGTTGGTCAGACAGAGCGTAAACTCAAAACTCGGCTAACGGAGCACAAAAGCAACATAAGAACTAAAGTGCTAAAATCAGCCCTCGCTACTCATTTCATTGAACATAACCATCAGATCAATCAAATTAAGGCCTGCATACTAGAAGTAGTGGAAAAAAATGAGGAAACAGACAACAGAAAAGCCTTGCTAAAACGTGAGAATCACTGGATATACCATTTACAGACTCTACGCCCACATGGGATTAATGAACGGACAGAATTTAGTGTTTATTTATAATATGTTGATGTTTCAAATATAAGCGTCACATTACAGTGCTGTGCATGTATTTATAAGTTCTACGCGATGATTACCATTTCATTTAAACACATGGTTTAATGTGATGACCACCTTCCCAACACTGGCCCTTTAATGGCAGCGCGCGCATTTTTTAAGGAACAACCCATTCCACACACGTCACACGCCGACTTTGTAGCAGAGAGAGCGGAGGCTCCTAATGCTAGCTCGATACTTTGTAACAACACATTCCGGTAAGAATTGTGGCCGCATTAGATGTAACTAAGCGTATATTAGCGTTTAACGTGCTTCACCGCTATGCGTATGTCGCACATTGGACCCCTAGGCGAGTTTCATTACTAACGCGTGCAGTCATGTTTTTTTTTTTTTTTTTTTTAAACGGTCCATATTATCTCGGACAAGACGCCACGGCGTTCTAGTATATTTACGGGCACTTTATTTTTGCCGCGAGTATCCCCCACATAGAAGTAACCCTTGATACACCCAGGCTAGACTATCGGCTAACGGATACAGTGTAACAGTTGTTTATGTTATTCCTTAGATGCACATCATACAGTAAAAGCGCAAACGAAGGGTAACATTATGGGTATAAGTAACGATTTTGGAGGCTAGTAAAATGTTTACAGGTTTTCTGTAATTTGAAAAGAAATGCATTTCATTATCGTAATTAACTGTTATGTTAATACCATGGTATATTTTGAAACATATCGTGATGGATATAATCTTTGTTTCACAGATTTCCCTGATGAAGGCCCCAGGCCGAAATGCATTGGAATGTATTGGAATATATTTCCCTGTTTATTTGAAAAACAAATTGGATGTATAATTCATATACTGAATATATGCAATTCTAGATGAAAGAAATTATATTTACGAATGAAGAACTTTACAAGTATGAATAAAATACTTTAAAGACTTGAGAAAGAAAATTGATTTCGTGAAAAACTTTATTGTTCATATCTCAGCTGACAATTCAGCACACAACAGTCAGTGCCCTAGGAGACACTTGCACTAGACAGTGCCAGCGCGATTTTGTGGATTGTAACGCACCCATAGACTTAGCAGTGTCTGTGTCCTTCTACATCTTCACTAGTGTGTTATCTACTTCTGGCCCGAACAACTGGTTCTGATTGAAGGGCTGGTTCAGGATGGTAGTTTGTACTTCTGGTTTGAAACCTGAAATGTGTAACCATGCATGACGTCTGAGGATAACACTAGTGTTAACTGCTCTGGATGCTGTGTCAGCTACATCTAGTGCGCATTTAATTGAGGCATTAGATATTAATTTGCCTTCTTGTAAGAGCTCTGCTGCCTGATCTTTGTATTGATCTGGTAGGTGTTCCATTAATTTTTCTAGTTGGTCGTAGTGAGCCCTGTTGTAGCTTGAGAGTAAGGCTTGTGTGTTTGCTACGCGCCATATGTTTGTTGCTTGTGCAGCAATCCGTTTCCCTGACGCATCAATAATTTTTGATGCTTTGTCAGGCGGGGGTGTCTCACCAGAAGTTTGGGAATTGGCTCTTTTACGTGCATTTGACACTACCAAAGAGTCTAATGGCAGATGTCCCTTAATGTATACTGGATCAGCTGGTGCTGGCCTATACTTTTTCTCTGTTCTGGGATTTAGTACCCTACACCTTACTGGATCTTTAACAATCTCTGGAGCATGTTTAATGACCCCCTTGATCATAGGTAGTATTTGAGTAGACCTTTGTGACTGCTCAAAAGTGTCTAATAAGAAATCCTCCTCAATGGCATCAGAGTGCATTGGAACTCCGTGGTAAAGTGCAGCTCTGTTTAATAGATGATTGAACCCAATACTATCCTCTGGAGGGGAAGGTTTTGTTGGGTAGTACTGAGGATCAGGGATGTCTGGTGCATTATTTGGTGGGAAATTATATACATCGTCCTCTTTGGGATATTCTGGGTTGACATCTTCATCGTCAGCTAAAGGGTATGTATGTGGCTCTGGTACATCATCCCCCCCACCTAAGTCATACTCTTCATCAGTGTGGTGTGATGATGCAGGAGATTGAGAAGTTCAAGTTCAAGTTCAAGTTCAAGCATTTATATAGCGCACTACTCACCCAGAGGGTCTCAAGGCGCTTGGGGGAGGGGCTCATTATTTGTCGAATAGCCAGGTTTTAAGTTCTTTTCTGAAGGAGATGTGGTTTTGAGTAAGGCGGAGGTGAGTGGGGAGTGAGTTCCAGGTCTTGGCAGCCAGGAAGGAGAAGGATCTGCCACCCATGGTGGATTTTCGGATGCGCGGGACTGCGGCGAGGGTTTGATTGGACGATCTTAGTTGGCGGGTGGGTTTGTAGAAGGACAGTCGGGTGTTGAGGCATTCGGGTCCTAGATTGTAAAGGGCCTTGTGTGCGTGGGTGAGAAGACGGAACGTAATTCTTTTGTTGACGGGAAGCCAGTGGAGGTCTTTTAGGTGTCCGGTGATGTGATCTTGGCGAGGGATGTCCAATATGAGTCTCGCTGATGCGTTTTGGATGCGTTGGAGTTTTTTCTGTAATTTTGCTGTGATTCCGGCGTATAGTGTGTTACCATAATCCAGTCGACTCGTGACCAGTGCGTGGGTGACAGTCTTTTTTGTCTCGAGGGGGATCCAGCGGAAGATCTTTTTGAGAATGCGAAGTACGTTGAAGCAGGAGGATGAGACTGCGTTGACTTGTCTGGACATCGAGAGAGAGGAGTCTAGGATAAAGCCAAGGTTACGTGCGTGATCTGTGGGTGTGGGTGCTGTGCCCAGAGCGGAAGGCCACCAAGAGTCGTCCCAGGCAGAGGGGGAAGATCCTAGGATGAGCACCTCCGTTTTGTCTGAGTTGAGTTTTAGGCGGCTATGTTTCATCCATTCGGCTACTTCTTTCATGCCTTCGTGAAGGTTGGTTTTGGCGGTGTTAGGGTCTTTGGTGAGGGAAAGGATTAATTGGGTGTCGTCGGCGTAGGAGATGATGTTGAGGTTGTATTGGCGCGCGATGGATGCGAGTGGGCTCATGTAAACGTTGAAGAGGGTTGGACTGAGTGATGATCCTTGTGGGACTCCACAGATGATTTCCGTGGCCTTTGAGTTGAATGGGGGAAGTCGGACTCTTTGAGTTCTCCCGGCGAGGAACGAGGTGATCCAGCTCAGGGCTTTTCCCTGTATGCCGATGTTGTTGAGGCGTTGTATAAGGGTGCTGTGGCAGACTGTGTCGAAAGCGGCAGAGAGGTCGAGTAGAATGAGGGCCACTGTTTCTCCGTTATCCAGTAGTGTTCGGATGTCGTCTGGTCTGTCGCTGCAATGAGGGCGGTTTCGGTGCTGTGTTTGGCTCGAAACCCGGATTGAGATGGATCGAGGGAGTTGTTGGATTCAAGGAAGGCGGCGAGCTGGCTGTTGACGGCTTTCTCAGTGACTTTGGCGGGGAAAGGGAGGAGAGATATGGGTCGGTAGTTTTTAAGTTCAGAGGGGTCTGCTGTGGGTTTTTTCAGGAGGGCGCTGAGTTCGGCGTGTTTCCAGCTTTCTGGGAAGGTGGCAGAGTTGAACGAGCAGTTGATGACATCACGGAGATGGGGTGCGATGATGGAGTCAGCTTTGTTGAAGATGTAGTGGGGGCAGGGGTCGGTTGGCGAGCCAGAGTGGATTGAGTTCATTAGGCGGATGGTGTCTTCAGTGGTGATTGGGATCCAGGCGCTAAGGTTGTTAGTTGGCGGGGTAGGATCTGAGGGGGGTGGGGAGGGTTGATCGCTGGGAGTGTTCTCGAAGCTGTTGTGGATGTCGGCAATTTTGTTGTAGAAGGAGGATAACGCATCGCAGAGGTCTTGGGAGGGAGTGATGTCGTTAGATGCTGCAGTGGGGTTGGTGAATTCTTTGACGATGTTGAAAAGTTCCTTGCTGTTGTGGGTGTTGTTGTCGAGACTATCCTTGAATGCTGATTTCTTGGCGGATCGAATCAGTTGGTGGTGTTTGCGGGTGGCTGCCTTGAGGGTGGCCATACTGTTGGTGGTTGGGTTATTTCTCCATGTTTTCTCCAGGGAGCGGCATAGCTTCTTGGATTTTTAAGGTCATCATTGAACCAGGGAGCCTTTTTGCTGGCTGATTTGATGTGGTGCTTTTTCAGGGGTGCTAATTCGTCAGCGCTGTGGGTGATCCATTGCTTAAGATTAAGCAGGAGAAGTTATAGGCTCAATATATGGAGTGACAGGAGAGGAAGAAGGTGAAGGAGAGTGAGGGTGCATTGGAGAAGTTGCACAATCCTTTTTGGCAGGAACCACAGTTGATAGTGGTGTGTCTGCTGGTCTTTTTTATGAGGAATTGCTGCCACATGTCCAGTTTTTGGATTAATATAGACTTTTTTCTGTTTAGGATCTGGTCTAAACAGATCTTCCTCTTCTATAATTTTCTTCGGCGTCGATTTCATCGGTGCCGATAGGGGTTGTTTAGTGTTTTTTGCCTTAAAAGGAGTGATTGAGTCCTGTGGCAATTTCTTCGGTGCCGAAGGTGGTTTAGGCTTGTCTGCATCAGGCCTTGTAGTCTTCGGTACCGCTATTGAAGATTTTGGCGTGGAGACAGGTTTTGTTGGGCCTGCAGCGCTGGAATCTAGCTTCCCTTCTTTATTTTTGGAGCCGGATGGTTTCGGAGTCGAAGCTTTCGGGTCCGTTACTGTTCTTGGGTTTGGCACCGATACCTCTTTTGGTTTGGGTGCCGAAGAGTCTTTGGGCGCCGAAGGGCGTTTTAGCTTCGGTGCCGAAGAGTCCTTCGGTGTCGAAGGATGTTTAGGTGCCAATGGAGGAGGTGGAATTGGCACATGTGCTTTTTTCGGTGCCGAGGCACCGGAAGGTGTAGTCTTTTTCCTCGGAGCCGAGCCCGAAGGTGGGGCGTCGGAGGGTAAATTTCGGTCTCGACTGGGCCCCATGGGCGGAGTGCTGACCGTTGCCTTTCGTTTGGGCAGTGTCTGTTGTGCAGGGGCAGAGGTACTCACGGGTTGTCGAGATGGAATCGAATCGTCCGAGTCCTCTGCTCCCGATATGATCTGGAGATCAGGCGAGTCTTCCTCGGCGACAAGTGGAGCCTCGTCCTCGGAGATATCTTCGAGTGGGTTCTCGTCCTCGGAGACGTCTTCTTCGACGATCTCCACCTCAAAGATGGCCTCCGGTGCTGGCGCTGATCTCCTCATCTCGTGTCGACGGGACCTCCGATCCCGAATGGTCTTCTTCGATCGGAAGGAGGCACAGGCTGTGCAGGTCGACTCGTCGTGTTCTGGCGAGAGACAGAGGTTGCAAGCCTCGTGATGGTCGCTATGAGGGAATTTTGCTCGACATACCAGGCATCTCTTGAATGGAGTTCTGTCCATGAGGCGTAGGCCGTACGGCGCCGATAGGCCCAACGGTCCGCGTCGACGCACCGGGATGTAGCTGGTGATGTCGAAAAGATTATTCGATGTCGAAAAGTGTTTATCTAAAGTTTCACGCTTCGAAAATGCCGAAAAGAGTGTTTTCTAGCCGGAGCGGAAAACTTTCATCCGAACCCAGTGGCGGAAAAAAACAACCTGAGGATGGAGTCGATGACCATGCGCAGTATTGTCCAAGGGAGGAGTCACCTATCTTGTGACTACAAAGACTTCTTCCAAGAAGACGACAACCTGCAATCATCCGAGCCCAACACATGGTGGCGGTATTGCTAAGTGTACAATCTGCAGCTCATATGCCTCGAACATAAACCTTTTCCTTCAGGAGGAAAGTAGGGCCGGGGCCGTCCAAGAGGGACAGCAGAAAAAAATAAACGTCTACGTCATGGCGAGCGCTTGTAATCTTATCAGATGCACTAAGAGGTTTAGGGTGAGGCTCATACTTCGACAGTATCTCGGATCGTCCCTCAGTCTTTAGTATTAGTACTTGTACTAAGAAGAGCTCTAGAGAGCATCTCATACCCAGACAGTGTCTCTGCTCTTACCCCCGTCTTTAGTATCAGTAGCTGCGCAAACGAGCCCTTGGGACCATATCATATCACGACAGTCCCCTACCTGTAGGGTTTGACCCTGCGCACACAGGCGCCCTTGGGACCACTTCAGACCCAGACAGTGTCTTGGATTCTCCGAGATACATGTTAGTAGCTGCGCTAACAAGAGCCCTGAGGACAGTCAAAGTATTTCAAACCTTTCTCGGTAGGATAGAATCTCGAACCTCCCTCTCTTTAGGGTCTGAGTTGCACGCTGTAACAGGCTACCTGGGGTCTGATCCCAAAACCAGCCCAATCCTCCTTCGCGCGCGGTTTTAATATAAAGCAACTCGGCACACCATGAATCCGTGAAAACAAACCTGTTTACTTAGGGAAGACATTACTGCTTTCCCTCAGCCACTGGAGCTTCGAGCAGGAAACCGGGCCAGATGCCCACACAAACACACAGAGGAGCGACTGTGGCCCCTGGCGAGGCCCCGTCAGGATTAGCTTAGAACCTCCCCTTGACGCGGCTGGATGTGGCCAAGAGCCCCTTTCTATGCCTGGTAGCAAGCGCAACTGTGCGACGACGCACTTTCATGCAACTTTGTTCCACGAAAAATAGTTTTAACAAGACTAAGCAAATGCCAAGTAAAGGTAATAAAAAGGCAAAATGGCTACTGACATTGCTCCCCCTCAAAAATGCACCGAAACCAGAAAGTGATTTGCTACACTACGAAATAAACGCATGGCATACAGTGACAAAAAGAGGCGTAGGGAAGTCCTGCTTGGGGACTCACCTCTGCTGCTTAGAGGGCGCATAATACAGAGCAGTGCCGTCATTTAAGCGCAGTGTGCTTAATCTGCCACATAGGGTGGAGTCTGGGGTGAGACCGAGAGGACGCCTAAGGGAAAGCTGCTGGAAGCACTGAAGATAGACAAAAGTCTCAGTAGGTCCTTCCACCTCTGCCCTCCCATGGAGCAAGTAGGCTGGATTATAGGAGTCGCTCATTAGGTTACTAAACCATGAGGGGTACTTGTAATTCACAGTCCCTTCACACATTAGTAGCAGGGTCATTTTTCTGACACTAAGTGCCGGGAAGTGGACCTCTAGGAAATAACCTCCCCTTTGGTCTTGAAGAATGCTGCATACCCTTTAGGGACACTTTAGCAGAAACATGTCGACCCTTTGTAACTCAGTGAAGGGAGATTGATGTCCCTTATCACCGACCACTTCTTTTAACTGCCATGCCTTTGATCCCTGAATAAACTTAGGATATGGACAAGGGTAATGAATTTTAATACACTTTTTCACTCCCTCCCACCCCCACGGCCATAACTTAGATTTAGAAGTGCATCCCTGTCTCCAGGTGTATGCCTGTCCTCTATCAAACCAAGTTTTTAGAGGACGAGGACAGCCGATGATGAAGCATGACACCGGGCGGTGTGTGAGGCCAGTCCGTAACTTTTTATGAGCTGCCCCCATTGGCAACGCCTCTCCCCCTAACTCTGTAGATTCCTTTAGGAACACAATCTAGGGGCAGTTTTCTTTTGTGGATTCATTCTGAGTCTGGGGGGCCCCGCCAGGGATTGGATGCGCGACTCGGAGGCCCTGTACAATATGACTGGTGGTGGGAGGTGGTAATGGACTAGGGCCAGACGTTCACGCGTGCACAGACTGGTGCCTTCTGTGGACACATCGGGTGGGGAGGGCGGGCAGTCCACAGAAGCTTGCAAATCATTGGTCCCGCCTCTGGTAGGTAACATGAACTCTCGCATATTGCCATCAAAAGATACCACTTCGTGAGGGTGCTTCTGTCGGTGCTATTAGCCCCACACGAAAAGGTAACCTAAAATCTAGCCAATGAACTTTACAGCTGCTGTCCTGGCTTCCAAATTCCACGTATGACTCGCTGCTCCAGTTTATGATTTTTCTTTGCATTCTGGGACTCATAGTCCCGTGATTATGAGGTCTAACCCACATCTAGGATAAATTTGGCCTTAAGACTGTCGGCCTTGAGAGGGGCTGCCAGAATACTGCAGATCTAAATCTAAACCTAGACGGTCTGTGGTGCAAAAACTCAGCGCATATTGGGCTAATAGTGTGGGGTTTTATCTTTACTTCACAACCCGGATGCACACCTTGGCCACATCCCAGTAGCAGGACAGTATTCTCAATTCTGTTGATCATAACAAGCGAGGGGTCGCAAGTAGGGTGGGGGTCTGGACGACAGCTGTATGTGTTGACCTCCCTTCAAAAATAAAACACTGTCCATCAAAGGAGTAAAGTTAAAGAATTAGCATGTCGGTCAAAAGCGCTTTGATGCCTCGTCAGTGGCTGTAAGTGCTGTATAAACTTAAGTACAATACAAGGTGGCAGCAGTTCTCAGAGTCGCAGCACGAAAGAGCAGCGACTCACTTTTCCAAGACACCTGTTTTCCACTGAAAAATGCTGGTTGTCTCTGCACCTGCCCAATTGCCCTCTGGGACCCCTTCACAAAGGCAGACGCTGTGTGTGAGTGCGTGTGTGTGTGGGGGGTATAGGTATAGAGTTGATGGATAATACATCTCTTACATTTTGCCCCCAGGAGTCGTCGTGTTCCGTTGACTCCCGCGACTTGCACATGAGTAGTGGGTGGTACTGACTGACCAGTATTACACATTGTGGGGGCGTGAATGGTTGCCTGTTTCCATGTCTCGAGCATGTTTAACCGAACCCTACTCATGTTAGTCAGCAGCACCGTGGGGCGTTTTAACAGGATTGTTACTGCCGCCTCACACACCCCACCCTTCTGTCTGCCCCGGGTGGTAAGTTACTGTCAGGCATCTCACAATTAGGGTCCTCACGCAGTTGACCTTGGCAGCGGGCCCTGGGATGTCTAGCCTCCTCCTTAACAACGTCGTATTAGTGTTAAGTGCGGTGCGGAAGGGCTGAAGAAAATGTCTCCAGGTGCTGTTCGGCTTCTTATGCCTCTATTGATGTTTTTTTTACTCAGTGAGCCTTTATGGATGCCTTTGACATGTAAATGGCAACGTGCGCTCCGAAGTAGCCTTACACTTGGCCCTCGTATCCGTAATGCCCAGTTCCACCGGATATTGCAACGTATTGGCAGCAACGGACTTCTGGATTATGGACATTCCCCCCTGTAAGTACCATTATTATACTTACACCGCGTGTTACGTCACACAGCTCTGAATACTTGGGGGCGCTTGTGCTTTTTTTTCATTGCCGTGGTAACAATAATTAATAGGAAGATATAGGTAAACAGTGTCCATACGTGAATTGATAGATCGCGGTTTTGATTCCCATGCGCTTTTTAGTTATACTCCATCCTCTCCCCCTGCCTCCCCCCTCTTCCACATAATCACGCACAGGGGGTTGCATCTTCGTTAATGTTGTACTTGGCTACATTTTGAAATAATTGGAATGTAGAAGCAGTACTTATGTCAGTCAAACCTGAAAACTGGGCTAGGGTCCCGTGGGTGTAAAAAAAGAATATATTCCTTCTTTAGTCCACACTAGACCTAGACGAGACTTTGTGCACATTGAGTGTCTAGTTGGTCCTTCGTTATAAGCTTCAGCTGTGTATGCCATAATTAGTGAAGAAAAATGCATATATGTGGGTAAACACGTATGCATAAATGAGAGTTTGGGCACGTGCTATTTTTTTTTTTTACACTGCGTTAATTGGATGTAGGATACGCTCATGAATGGATTGACATTTGCGAGTGGTCTTCTGGGGGCATCTTTTGCATATGATCATTGGCAGGAGGCACTGGTGAAACACTAATTTAGCTCCAACAACGTGTGAACTGTACCAGCTTTAAGGGCACGTGGTAGGGTTTAGTGGGACATTGGACTGTGCACACACTGCAGTGTGAGGAGGGAGTAGCACAAACGTACTGAAACTAATCAACGAGGGTTGTTTGACCACTTGGTCGTTTGCGGGTCCCCAAAACTTGCACCCACAGCCAATTTGAAACCACCCTGGTGCTAAATTGTTCTAGGTGGACAAGTTAGTACTGTAAGTCGCAGAAGAGCAGTGGGTGGCTTTGAAACCCTACCTTGTAAAGGTGCTGGCTGCTGAGCAGTGCATGTACATACTCTCTATAAACTGTCCAGAGAGGGTGCTCCACTTCTTCCTTGTTAACAACACCTGTCCAGTGCAACAAGCATTGTAGGCTACACCGCACGTAAAGTGCTTGTGTTGATTCATTTTGATTAACTAACTACATCCTTAAGTTATCGGATCCATCCAAACTTGCTTTACAGCTAGTTGGGTGCTGCAGAGCCCAGAATGTTACCAGCCTAGAGCAGCGCACCTGGTTAAGGAATACATACTGTATCTGTAAGAATCAAAAAACACCAGGGAACTAGCAGGACACAAGAACAAGAGCATAAATCATAGAAAGAAGGAAACGTGATATCAATACCAAACCTTCACGAAGTTAAAAAAACAATAACATTTTCAATGCCAATAGCTCAAAACAATGTCATTGCGAGACCTATTGCATTGTAAATGCTTGTTTTACAAAGTGCCTAGCTGTCGATTTTGAACCCTAGCTCTCCCAGCATCTATGGAAACCTAGTAAACCTATACATTTTTTAAAACTAGACACCCAGGGTAATCCAGGTTGGGGTGACTTGCCTGGCTCTCACCAGGTTCTGTTACCCAGAATCCCTTGCAAACCTCAAACTTTGTAAAACAAAAACCAAAAAAACATTTTCCTTACATTTTTGAGGTGGAAAGTTCTGGAATCTGCGTGGATCCACAAAATTCCACGCACCCCTCATTCCCCAAAGTCTTATGAGAAAAATGGTACCTCACATGTGTGGGTAGGCCTAGTGCCCACGGCAGGAAACAGCCCAAAACGCAACGTTGACATACCAGATTTTACAGTCAAAACTGACAATATTTTGCAAAGTGCCTAGCTGTAGATTTTGAACCCTAGCTCTGCCGGCAACTAGGGAAACCTAGCAAACCTATACATTTTTTTTAAACTAGACACCCAGGGGAATCCAGGATGGGGTGACTTGCCTGGCTCCCTTGTAAACCTCAAAATTTGTATTAAAAAAAAGGAATATGCTACTTACCAGTATGCATCTGTTCTTGGCATGTAGGGCTGCTGACATTCATATCTTTGCATAGATCGCCGCCTAGTGTTGGGTCCGGATGATTGCACCTTGTTGTCCTGGAAGAGTCTTCGAAGTATCACGAGATAGGTGACTCCTCCTCTGGACTACAGTGCGCATGGGCATCTTCTCCGTTCTCAGATTATTTTTCGCCATTGTGGCAAAGATGGAGTATAGAAAAGTAAGAGTTGTCCATGTAAATGTATGTAGAAAAGTACTGCAGCTGTGACAGGCACCGGGGAGGAGGGTGGGAGATATGAATGTCAGCAGCCCTTCATACCAAGAACAGATGCATACTGGTAAGTAGCATATTCTGTTCGAGGCATGTGGGCTGCTGAATTCATATCTTTGCATAGACTGTATAGCAGTATCTCCTCTAGCGGTGGTCACCTGTACCAGCTGCAGCAGTTTGGAAAAGAGTTTTAAGGACAGCCTGGCCCACAGCAGCTTGCTGCTTTGCTTGCACATCTTCACAGTAGTGTTTAGTGAAAGTGTGTATGGTAGACCATGTAGCTGCCTTACATATCTCTTCTAGGGGAATGTTTCCTAGGAATACCATGGATGCCCCCATTTTACGCGTTGTGTGCTTCTGGGGGAACTGTTGGAGTGCATTTAGCTTTTTGCTAGCATATCTGAATGCATTTAACTATCCATCTGGCTATTCCTGATTTTGAGATGGGATTCCCTTTATGTTGTGGTGCAAAAGCAACAAATAGTTGCTTCGTTTTCCTGAATGATTTGGTTCTGTCAACGTAATATAGAAGAGCCCTTTTTACATCTAGTGTATGTAGGGCTCTCAGCCACTGACTGCGGGTTTTGGAAGAAAACTGGCAATTCTATAGACTGATTGATATGGAAAGTGGATATAACTTTTGGCATAAACTTAGGTTTAGTACGAAGCACTACCTTATTGTTATGTATTTGCATGAAAGGTTCTTGAATGGTAAATGCCTGTAGCTCACTCACTCTCCTGAGGGAGGTAATGGCAATAAAAAATGCCACCTTCCAAGTTAGAAATTGTAATTCACATGAATGTAGTAGTTCAAACGGAGGTCCCATAAGTCTGGTACGTACTATATTTAAGTTCCAGACTGGTGTAGGTGGGTGCTTTGGGGGATTATCCTTTTAAGTCCTTCCATAAAAGCTTTGATTGGGGGTACTCTAAACAAAGACATGTGTTGTCTATTTTGGAGGTAAGCTGCAATAGCAGCAAGATGTAGTCTTATAGAAGAGTATGCCAAATTGCATCTTTGAAGATGCAATAGGTAACAGATAATGTTTTGGATGGAAGCATCTAATGGGTTGATTTGGTTATTTTTGCAATAAATTACAAATCTTTTCCATTTAGCTGCATAGCATGCTCTAGTAGTTGGACGTCTTGCCTCCTTGATAATATTCATGCAATCAGTAGGCAAATTAAGGTACCCAAACTCAGACTTCAGGAGCCAGATCGCTAGGTTCATCTGATTGGGATCTGGGTGCCTGATTTCTCCATGGTTCTGAGTTAAAAGATGTGGCGAGAGGCGCAATCTTTGGTGGGGAACTACTGAAAGTTCTACAAACGTTGTGTACCATGGTTGTCTTGCCCATGTGGGAGCAACCAGGATCATTGTGAGTGACTGCTGGCGTAGTTTGGGTGCCACCAGCGGGATCAGTGGGGCTGGTGGAAAAGTGTACGCAAATCTGCCTGACCAGTTCATCCATATCGCATTGCCCTGTGACAACGGATGTGGGAACCTGGCGGCAAAGTACTGGCATTTTGAGTTTTCGTTTTTGGCAAACAGGTCTATCTCTGGATGCCCCCATTGCTGAAAGAATGGTTTGAGAACCTGAGGGTGAATCTCCCATTCGTTTAGCTGTTGGCTGTGCATGCTTAACAGATCTGCTACTTGATTGTCTTTCCCCGGAAGGTGTTCTGCTAGGAGAAAGATGTTCTTTGGAATTGCCCACCTCCATATGCTCTGTGCAAAGTGAGAGAACTGTGGAGAGTGTGTCCCGCCCTGCTTCTGTATGTTATACATAGCAGTCATATTGTCCGTCCCAATCAACACAGTCTTGTTGTACAAGTACTTCTGAAAAGCTTTCAGTGCTAGAAACACTGCGAGCAACTCTAAGTGGTTGATGTGCAGTGTTTTTTGTTTTGTTTGATTGTCCAGAGCCCTTGAACTGTGAATTGAAGTAGGTGGGCTCCCCAAGCAGTCAGTGATGCGTCCTCTGTTAGTACTACTTTGTGGAACCGGCTCTTGGAACAGTCGCCCCTTGGAAAGGTTTTGTGGGTTCCACCACTGCAGAGAGTTGTAAGCGCGACTGTCCACCAGCACTAGGTCTTTTAATTGTCCTTGAGCTTGGTTCCACTGCCTTGCCAGGCATTCTTGAAGTGGACGCATTTGAAGGCGGGTATGAGGGACAATGAATATACAGGAGGCCATCATGCCTATGAGCTGCATGAACACTCGAGCTGGTAAGGAGTGTTGTGGCTGAAACTTTTGAATGACAGTTTGCATATTGGCTATCCTGGCTGGATTTGGATATGCTTTTGCTACTGATGTATCTATTGTGGCTCCCAAATATTGCTGTATGTGGGAGGGCTGTAGATGTGATTTTGGGTAATTTATGAAAAACCCCAGTCTGTGCAGCAGCTGGAGTGTTTGAGACGTATGGCTTGCACACTGTGCGTACGAGTTGGCCTTTATGAGCCAATCGCCGAGGTATGGAAACACGTGGATGTGTTGCCTTCTGAGGTGTGCTGCTACAACCGCTAGGCATTCTGTGAAAACTCTTGGGGCCGTAGTTACCCCTAAGGGGAGAACTTTGAACTGATAATGTTGCCCTTCTATTGTGAACCTGAGGTATTTTCTGTGAGCTGGATGTATAGGTAACAGGAGTACTTGCTGTAGAGTAATCATATGGAAATGCTCTGAGAGTATGTACTGATTTAGCGGTCTGAGGTCTAGAATGGGTCTGAGGGACCCATCTTTCTTGGGAATTAGGAAGTATAGAGAGTATACTCCTGTCCCTTGATGTTGAAAAGGAACTGGCTCTATGGCTCCCTTTTTTAGCATGGACGCGACCTCTTGTTGTAACAGTGTGATGTTTTCTTTGGACATAGGACGGTGTTTGGGTGGTATGTTGGGTGGAATAGAAGTGAGTTCCAGGCAGTCACCATACTGGATAATTTGTCTCACCCACCTGTCTGTGGTAATGGCATTCCAGACTGGTAGGAATTGTTTTATTCTGCCTCCGACCGGCGTTGGGTGGTCCAGAGGGAGTGTGATAAAGTCACTGTTTGGTGGCAGTGGAGGCTCTGGTGTTATTGCTGCCACGTGCCCTGCCCTTGTTATTGTTTCCCCTATAACCCCCTCTGTTGGAGCCTTTATTAAAGGTACTCTGGGTGTTACTTTTGAATGTAGAGGAAGCCTGTGATGTGTTGCCTCTTGCGGAGCCTCTGTAGGAGGAGCGACAAAAGGATCCTCTGTGTTGTTGAAACTGAAGTGCGCCCATAGACTTAGCAGTTTCAGTATCTTTTTTCATTTTGTCTAAGATTGAGTCTACTGCTGGACCAAACAGGAAATCTGGGTTAACTGGTTGGTTGAGGATTGTGGATTGCACCTCGTTCTTAAAACCAGAGATGAGTAACAAAGCATCCCTGCATAGTAATACACTAGTATTAATGGATCTTGCTGCAGTATCAGCTGCATCAATCGCACATTTAATGGGAGCATTAGTTATAAATTTGCCTTCCTGAATGAGGTCGTTAGCTTTAGCTTTAAAAGGTTCTGGTAAATGTTGCAGCAAACCTTCAAGTTCATCGTAATGCGCTATATTATAGCGTGCTAATAAAGCCTGTGTGTTTGCAATCCTCCATGAATTTGCAGCTTGTGAGGCCACCCTTTTGCCTGAGGCTTCTAAGATCTTAGACTCCTTGTCAGGAGGGAGAGCATCTCCTGTTTGTGAGTTGGCTCTCTTTCGGGCATTTGCCACTACTGGTTAGTCAAAGGCAATTGGGATTTGATATAGGCGGGGTTGGAAGAGGCCGCCTTATAGTTCTTCTCTATTCTGGGATTGAGTACACGCGCTCTGGCTGGATCTTTGAATATAATTTGGCCTAAGAAAGTAGGTTAGTTTCGATTCCGAAGTGTTAGAGTAGAGGAATAACATCCGAACCCAATGGCGGAAAAAAACAATCTGAGGATGGAGAAGATGCCCATGCGCACTGTAGTCCAGGGGAGGAGTCACCTATCTCGTGATACTTCGAAGACTCTTCTAGGACAACAAGGTGCAATCATCCGGATCCAACACTAGGCGGCTATCTATGCAAAGATATTAATTTAGCAGCCCACATGCCTCGAACACACATTTTCTTCACATTTCTGTGGTGGAAAGTTCTGGAGTCTGTGTGGATCCACAAAATTCCACCCACCCCTCATTCCCCAAAGTCTTCAGAGAAAAACAGTACATCACTTGTGTGGGTGGGTCAAGTACCCACGACAGGCAAGGGCCAAAACCTATTTTTTTTAATTTTTTTTATTTATTTGAGATTGTTTATATAGCGCCTATCACCGCCGGTCTCTAAGCGCTTAACAGAAGAACATAACACACTGGTCCCCCAAACCCTTCGCTGTTCCACCACTTAAACTAGAGTCAGTGCCTTTCTGAATAAATGGGTTTTCAGTTTTTTTCTAAAGGGTAGTAGCTGTGATTATTCCTTCAGAAAGGCTGGGAGCTCATTCCACAGTTGCGGGAGAAGCACAGACAGGGCCCTACCTCCCCTGGTTTTTAGTTTGAACCTGGGTTGGGTCAAATTGAAAGTTTTTCCTGAGCGCAGAGGTCTGCCAGGATCATACCTCTTTAGACGTTGCTTAATGTACTCTGGGGCTTTCCCAAAGAGTGCCTTATGGGCCACACAGAGACATTTGAACTGAACTCGAAATTTCACTGGTAGCCAGTGCAATTTCTGAAGCAGGGGAGTTGCGTACGAGTTTCTGGGCAAGGAGTAGATCAACCTTGCTGCGTCGTTCTGTACCACCTGCAGCTTCCTCAAAAGCTTCTGTGGCAGGCCGAGATATAAGGCGTTGCCATAGTCAAGTCTCGAGAGGACTGTGGCAGATACAATCGATTGCAGGGTGGAGGCTGATAAGATGGGGACTAGCTTTCGTAATTGCCTCAACACACCTATGCAAATGCCAACCACAGCTGAAACTTGAGGGGCCATCGAGAGGTCCGCGTCGATCCTCAGCCCCAGGCTTTTTACCACTAACCCAGGAGAAGGAGTGGTTCCTAACTCTGGGGGCCAATACAGGTCACTCCAGGGATTCTCCCGGTTACTGATCACCAGCACCTCCGTTTTATCAGCATTCACTTTCAACAGATTGTTAGTCATCCAGTTGACCCTGAAGTTGAGCAGGTTCCTCACTGATTCCTGGGCCTCTTTAGTGTCTTCCAGCTGAACCAATAGCTGGGTATTTCGCAGTTCCTACGCATGAGCTCCTCCACCAACGGTTGTAGATAGATATTGAAAAGCAAGGGGGATAGAGCCGACCCCTGGGGCACCCCCCAAGTCACATCACTGATCCCAGACAACTGGTCTCCCAGCTGCACCCTCTGAGTTCGTCCTAACAGGAAGGATTCCAGCCACTTAAAAACCTGGCCCGTGATCCCCAACTTCGCGATACGGTCCAGCAGGATGGTGTGGCTGACCGTATCAAAAGCCGCCGATAAGTCTAAGAGAATCAGGGCGCATGGCTGTTTATTGTCTGCCCTGACTCTCAGCTCATCGGCGACCGAGGCCATGACTAGTTCTGTACTGTGTTGGGGCGGAAACCCAGCCTGCCTGGCATGAAGGAGATGGTGTTCCTCCAGATGACCGGCTAGTGTGCTCAGGACGTGATTTTCTAGGATCTTACTCAGGAATGGTAGCTGCGAGATAGGCCTATAGTTTTTTAAGGCTTTCGTGTCCGTACCTGCTTTCTTTAGAAGTGGGGAGACTCTAGCTTCCTTCATCTGAGTTGGAAGATAGCCTGCTTTCAGTGAGTTGTTCAATAGACTCAGCACCTGGGACGGGATGCCTGGCAGGGCCATTTTAAAACTTGTGGGGGGCATGGATCTATGTTAGAGCCTGATTTAATTTGTCCAACAAGTTCCGCTAAGCGCTTGTCGTCGATGGGGGGGAAACTGTTCATAGTCCTAGACGGCGCCTGAGCAACCTGACTGGGCAGCATGGTTGTAACTGGCTGTGCGTTGATATCAGTAATGATATCCTGTACCTTCCGAAGAAAGAAATTTTGGAAGGAGTCACAGTCTGGTTGATCGCACATTGAGACGACTTCAAAATTACCCATCACAAAACAACCTGGTTTTGAAAGGGGGGTCCCATGAGTTTTTGGCCCCGGGCACTGCGGCCACCTAGGGAAACCTACCAACCCCCAACATTTCTGAAAACCAGACACCCGGGGGATTCCAGCAAGGTATGGCTTGCATGGGTCCCCCAACAGTTCCCTACCCAGAATACCCTGCAAACCTCAAATTTTGCTGAAATAAATCACTTTTTCTCAAATTTCTGTGTGGGAAAGTTCTGGAATCTGCATGGATCCACAAAGCTCCTTCTACACAGCATGCCCCCACGTTTCCCGATAAAAATGGTACCTCACTCGTGTGGGTGGGTCAAGTAACCGCGACAGGCAAGGGCCCAAAACCTATTGAGGCGACATCAAAATTACCTATCACAAAACAACCTGGTTTTGAAAGGGGGGGTCCCATAAGTTTTTGCCCCAGGCACTGCGGCCACCTAGGGAAACCTACCAAACCCACACATTTCTGAAAACTAGACACCCAGGGAAGTCCAGCAAGGTATGGCTTGCGTGGGTCCCCAACATTTCCCTACACAGAATCCCCTGCAAATTTTGTTGAAAGAATCTATTTTTTCTCACATTTCTGTGTGAGAAAGTTGTAGGATCACCGGGCTGACACAAATTTCCTATCACCCAGCGTCCCCCAGGTCTCTCGATAAAAATGGTACCTCACTTGTGTGGATAGGCAAAGTGGCTGCAACAGGAAATTGCACAAATCGTACAGTGGAGACTTCAAAATTAACTATAACAAAACTACCTGGGTTTTGGGGGGGGGGGGGACTGGAGTTTTGGCCCCAGGCTCGCTATCATCTAGAGAACCTACCATACCCACACATTTCTGAATGCTAGACACCCTGGGGAGTCCAATGAGGTGTGGCCTGCGTGGATCCCACAAGGTTTCCCTAAGAATCCCCTGGAAACCTCAAAATACATTTGACATTTTTGTGTGGAATCACCGTGGCGGCACAAATGTCCTACCCCACAGCGTTCTCCTTAGTGTCCCGAGTAAAATGATACCTCACTTGTGTGGGTGTCCAATGCAGAATTGGCTAAAAACTTATTTTCATTTTTTTTAATGTAGTGCTTAGAATTCTCGGTGCTATTCCCTTATTCCCTATGTTTTGGCCTCTTCCCAGTCACAGGCCCATGCCCCACCCACACAAGTGAGGTATCATTTTACTGGGGAGACAGAGGGGAACGCTGTTGGGTGGGACATTTGTGCCGGCAAGGTGATTCCACCTAAAAATATATGGAAAATTTGTTTTCAGCTAAATCTGAGGTTTGCAAAGTAAATTTGGGTAGGAAAACGTTGGGGGATCTATGCAAGCCATACCACGCTGGACTCCCCCAGGTGTCTAGTTTTCAGAAATATGTGGGTTTGGTCGTTTCCCACGATGGCCGCCGAGCCAGTGGCCAAAAACCCAGGTGATCCCCCCCCCCCTTGCAAAACCAGGTTGTTTTGTGAAGGGTCATTTTGATGTCTACTCAATATGTTTTGGGCCCTTGGCTGTCACGGGTACTTGACCCACCCACGCAAGTGAGGTACCATTTTAATTGGGAGACCTGGAGGAACGCTGAGCGGTAGGAAATTTGTGGATCCATATAGATTCCAGAACTTACCCACACAGAATTTTGAGAAAAAAGTGATTTTTGTCATCAAAGTGTGAGGTTTGCAGAGGATTCTGGGTAGAGAAACGTTGGGGATCCACACAAGCCATATCTTCCTTGACCCCCCCCCCCCTTCCAGGTCTCTAGTTTTCAGAAATGTGTTGGTTTGGTAGGTTTCCCTAGATGGCCGCCAAGCCCGGGACCAAAAACTCATGTGACCACCCTTGCAAAAGCAGGTCATTTTCGGATACATAGGGGCATCTGAGTTTTTGGTCCCGAGTCGGCAGCCATCTAGAGAAACATACCAGACCCACACTTTTCTGAAAACTAGAGACCCAGGGGAGTCCAGGGAGGTTTGGCTTGCATGGGTCCCCCAACGTGTTCCTACCCAGAATCCCTGGCAAACCTCACATTTTGATGGAAAAAAAAATCACTTTTTTCTCAAATTTATGTGTGGGTAAGTTCTGGAATCTACGTGGAACCACAAATATCCTACCACCCAGCGTTCCCCCAGGTCTCTTAATAAAAATGGTACCTCACTCTCGTGTGTGGGTTAAGTACCCGCGACAGGCAAGGGCCCAAAACGTATTGAGGAGACATCAAATTGGCCGATCACAAAACAACCTGGTTTTGCAAGGCAGTGGGGGGGGGGGGGGGGGGGGTTCACCTGGGTTTTTGGCCCCAGGCTTGGCGGCCATCTTGGAAAACTACCAAACCCACACATTTCTGAAAACTAGACACGCGGAGGAGTCCAGCGAGGTATGGCTTGCTTGGGTCCCCCCAAGGTTTTCACAGAAATGTGAGGAAAATGTATTATTATTTTTTTTAACACATTTTTAGGTTAGCAAAGGATTCTGGGTAATAGAACCCGGTGAGAGCCAGGCAAGTCACCCCATACTGGATTCCCCCGTGTGTCTAGTTTTAAAAAATGTTTAGGTTTGCTAGGTTTCCCTAGATGCCGGCAGTGCTAGGCTTCAAAATCTACAACTAGGTACTTTACAAAAAAAAGGGTCAGTTTTCACTGCAAAAATCTAGTGTGTCCACATTTCGTTTTGAGACGTTTCCTGTCGCGGGCACTAGGCCTACCCACACAAGTGAGGTACCATTTCTATCGGGAGACTTAGGGTAACACAGAATTGTAGAGCAACTGTTATTACCTATTGACTTTCGATGCATTTCTGCCTTCCAAATGAAAGACAATGTGTGAAAAAGAAGTCCTTTTGAAAAATTACCTATAATGCTCATGCTAGTATGTGTACTCACAATATCGGAAATGTGCAAATATCGGTTTCTAAACTATATTTTGTTTAGAATTTCAGAAATACATAGGTGTCTTTCATACCGATTTTTCCATGCATATATTTTCCCAAAGTAATTGCTATATACCCGGTACATAATAAAAAACCACTGCAAGACGCTGCTCAGTTATTGGCTCTGGGTTCGTCGGGTTCTTGGTGAACCTACAAGTCCGATAACCAGAAAGGTCCAGCGGATGTAAAGGTATATTGCTTTCAAACAGCTGTCATAATTAGAAGTTACAGGTGAAAACGTTGACACAAAATGCTTTTTTCAACTAATTTTCAATTTTTCCTATATTCAACTGTTGGTTTCTATAAAGAAAAGGAGGTTGAAAGCGCAAAAAATAGCAAAAATAGCTAAGTCTCAGAAAAATGCCGAAACTGTGTAAAAATGTTTGGTTTTCTGACAAAATTCTGCTCGTCCCTGAAAGCTGGGAAGATGGTGATTTCAGCCCCACAACCCCTTTATTGATACCATTTGCAGGGGAAAAAACACTTTCATCTATAGCCCTTTTTTCCCAATCACCCCCCTCCCCCAAAACAACATTTAATTGTATTTTGGCAAATTTCTGGGTCCCCTCCAGGGGAATCCACAAACCGCGGGTATCTTTAGAATCGCCATGATTCTGAAAGAAAAGGAAGCAAATTTGGCACAGATACCTTATGTGGTCAAAAGGTAACAGGGGCCTAAACACAAACTACCCCAAGTAGCCAAAAAAAAAGGCTTAGCACAGGGGGGGGAAGGCCTAGCAGCGAAGGGGTTAAATCCTGCTTGACAGGTATGATGGGTATACACAGAACACTAGGGGTGCACTTGAAAGGGAGAGAAGTGCATACCAAAACAACTGTTGTGCATCCACTGTCTGGCTGCTGAAGAACTCCACTTTTATCCTGCCAGGCTTCTATTTTTGTGCTTGGTGAGGGTACAGTGGCTACTTTAAATTAGATTTTTGTGTTATATCTGGGACGATAATATGATTACCATAGTACACTCCACAGACACACAAAGCCACAGCCCTTACACGATGCTGAGTGTTGTCAAAATCTTTCACCAAGATTCCCGGACATTGCATTTTGGGTTTATTTCCAGTAAGGAAACCAAGAACTACTAAAAAAGTGGTTAATTTTGAGGCCGTGAACTTTTATCCCATTGGTTAGGGAGGGGGCTGGACTCAATCCACCCACCAGACATAAATGTGGCATCATCAGGTACAGACTTCAGAATACTTTAAGGAACTGTGGACATTTAGAAGTGGACTAGACCTGCTGTCTGACATTAGAGGAGCCCTGAAGGACAAATCCAGCTCCCTCTTGTAACCATGACAAAGAAGTCGACTCCAAAGGTCAGCTGGCTTACCTCCTGTGTAGTTACAGTGAGAAAACAAATTGCAAGAGGCCTTTTCCTGGAAGGACAGCGAACTAGTGATAACTGGATGTGGACTGCATCCTCTGGTGAAACTAAGTACCTTCCCTGAGGTCCGGGGGGGCTTTAGAAGTTACTTCAGTGACGGGTTGGGACTTCAAATCTCAGTAAGAATTTGAAATCTTTGACCAGGATGAACCTGGTTGGTTTATCTAACTAGCGCACCAATGCGTTCAGGCTCAAATTGCGCATAGGCCCCTGGTCTATGGCCATTATCATTGGCACTTTGTGCTTCTGGCTCAATTTCTACTTAAAACTCCAGTTCCATTATTGATTTGTCATTTAGGGGTCTACTTTTAAAATTAAATTATACTCTGTTTTTCTAATTTGGGTTGGGATTTTTATAGTTTTGCATTTGGACTTTACTGGTTTGGTACTGCATACATACTTCACACATTGCCCTAAGTTAAGCCTGCCTGCTCTGTGCTATAACTAGCAAAAGGTGAACTCAGGTTTACTTAATGACTTTGAGGGTGCACCCTGACATGAGTTGTGTTTATTCCTTGAGGTGGGTAGTCACCCACCGCAAATAATAACCCAATGCAATAATACCATTTCTTACACTTTTTGTAAATCATTGCTACCTTGTCAATTTTCGTGTCCGTGTGGGTGAGGGTGTTCTGCGGCACTCCATATTCAAGTGCTGTAACAGAGTTGCCTACCAACAAGGTTTAAGTAATGAGAGGTGAGTTATGTTGTTTATTATTAGTTCTTAGATATGTGGTGCATTTTTGATTGTATATTTGCACTACTCCCACAGCATTAAAATGAAGCCGTTTTTGCATATATGTTTCTTGGTCTGGGGTGTGTATTAGGACGGTTAGGATGGAGAAGCGAAAGTCTCTTCAAAGATGTTGCCGACGCCTGTTCCTGTATTACAAAGCAAGGGCATGCAGAGCACATCAGAAGAATTAGATGGTCTACTGTACTCAATATGGGCTGATCTGGTCTTTATTGTGTACAGTTTGTGGTATATTTGGCTTGCGGTGTTTCTGACCCATGTTGCAAGAGACCGGACAAGCCGGTGAGCCTCATAACAAAAATGAAGAGCCAACAGTTTTCATAACTCCACAAATGCACATTTGGCTCGAAATTAATTGCTCTTTCTCTATGCAGAAGTAGAAAACACGTCTGATCTGCAGTCAGGACCCACGTATCTGGAGGATGGAGTGTGACATACAAGTTGTACAATTCCTGGAGATACTATGTATACAAAGCGAAAGTTAATTCAGTCCACAATTACTTCTGACAAAGGGTAACTGACATTTTAAATCTAAAATGATTAACAATTATATCACTTACCACAGGAATGTGAAGTTTGCTGAGCGGTTTTCCATCCAGAAGGTATGATCCTGTGTACGTGACATATTCTGCATAACACTGAGGAGCCTGTGGTGTAATGTAGCAGAGTATTTTTCGCTTCTCTTCAATTTTTTTTCTGATTTGAAGATATTCAAAATATGGGTTAGACCGATCACTGTGATAGGGTTCAATCTCATCCAGCTTTATAGCATCAACAAAAGCTGCAAGTGTCTGCTGAATCATCTCTCTAGTTTGCTGTGTGGTGGTTATTATATGCTGCTGAAGTTGCGGACTGGGACGCTGAAATTTGCGCTTACGGGGATGCTGAGTCTGAGTGTCATCCTCCTCAGATACTCTGCACTTGGCACGGGTAGATGGAGTAGACACTGGGGCAAGCTCTTTCTCCGCAGTAGTGGTATTCTGCTTATTCTGATTCGCAAGCATCTGTGCTCTATTTCGGGTTATTCGCTGAGGGATATCATCCATCTTGGGCGTTTTTGTAACTTCTGCCACTGACTTTGGTACAGGATGCATGGATTCTGTCAAGTGAGTATTACCTTGCAATATGTCATTCCGAGCAGGTGATTTATCAACACCTTCCTGCTGTGACATCTCTTGTAAGGTATTGTCCACAACACATTGTGGAGGACATTTAGGTGAACAACTATCCACAGTTGTGCTCTTCACATCAACTTCTGAAGGCTTTGTTTCGGTCTCTTTCTGGTCAGAGGAAGATACCTGCAACGGCTCTTCGTCAAACCGAAGTGTTTCTGAATTGCATAAATCTTTCTCTTCTTGAAGAGTCAAATCATCTTCTGCACTTTCTGTAGAACAGTTCGATTTTTTGTGGACATGAGATTCAGAATTGAATTCTGGTTTAATAGTAGGAAGAATAACTTCTTGATTATGATCTAAACATTCTAGGTTATTAGCTGCCTTAGCAGGGACAGTCACATCTGTTTCATCACACTTAATAGCCCTTGGTGCAACCAATGTGTTCTCTACCACTAGCAAGGATGGGTCAGCCATTTCTGAATCGGGACCTTCTTCCACTTGAAGAGGCAATTCTGGCAATGAGAAAGGTCCAAGATCCAGTTCATCCCCAGAGTTTGCAAATGGATCAGACCAAGCTTCTGGTTCATCTCTACTGGTGGGTTCAATACTGCTGACTCTCAAGAAATTAGTGGCTGGAGGTGACATAGACTTATTTTGAGTTTCTACAGAGATGTAAGGTGACTGTGAATGCATAGCAGATGGTTCTTCAGGGAGTGATTTGCAGTTGTTAAAAAATGTCTCTAGTGGAGTAGGCGACATAAATGAAGTCTGCTCAGCTGAAAGAGCCCTGACCCCTGATTCTTTTGGATCCTCAAAGCTGGTCTGTGATGCTAACTGGTAGGACATGGGAGATACTGGGTAAGGGGACTCTGTGGAAATAAAGGGCGTGGCTATGGAAGCCACTGTACTTTGAGAACTAAAAGGTTTAGGGGATTCGTTACATCTTGGAGATTTAATCAAAAGCCCTGAACCCATGGACCAGCTTACAGTATGATCTGAAGAATTGCCCATCAAACTTGGGGGTACAGCAAAATCAGACAGTCTTGTAGGAGTAGTGGCCCAACCCAAACTGTTTGGTTCAGAAATACCAGAACTAAATGCATTTTCTTCTTCAGGGGTTAAAAATCTAGATTCTGTAGGCTGAAAACCAGTTGCAGAGGGCAAGAATCCTGGCTCTGATGGTGTGAAACCATTCTCAGGAGTTTTATAGTTCTGTTCCAAAGGTGTCAAGTCTGACTCAATATCAGAGTCCAAAACCTTAAAGTGATCCTTTGAAGGGGTCACATCAGGTTCTGAGGGGATCAGGACAGCCTCTGAGGGAGCAATGTCAAGCTCTGGAGTAGTTATAGCAGGCTCCGCAACAGCCGAGCTAGGCTCCGCAGCAGTCGCAACAGGTACAACAGCGGTCGTGCCAGGCTCTGCAGCAGTCACAACAGGCTCTGCAGCAGCCACACCAGGCTCCGCAACAGCAGTGTCAAATTCAGGCGGGACAAACTCAAGATCCAAATCTTTAAAAACAGGTTCGGATGCAGAAAAGTCTGGCTCCAAAGCTTTATAACAAGGGTCTGACTGCCCAAGACTAGTTTCAGAAAGTGTAAACTGAGGCTTTGATGGTGTAAAGCTCGGTTCCACACCAAGCTCTGCTGAAATATAGCCAGGCTTTACACAGGGCTCTAATCGAGGGAAGCCAAGATCCATGCCAGGTTCAGATGGAGTGAAGCCAAGCTCTAAGCCAGGTTCCGATGGTGTATAGGCAGGTTCCGGTGGTGTATAGCTAGGCTCCGGTGGTGTATAAGCAGGCTCCGGTGGTGTATAAGCAGGCTCCGGTGGTGTATAAGCAGGCTCCGGTGGTGTATAAGCAGGCTCCGGTGGTGTATGGCCAGGCTCCGGTGGTGCATAGCCAGGCTCCGGTGGTGCATAGCCAGGCTCCGGTGGTGCATAGCCAGGCTCCGGTGGTGCATAGCCAGGCTCCGGTGGTGCATAGCCAGGCTCCGGTGGTGCATAGCCAGGCTCCGGTGGTGCATAGCCAGGCTCCGGTGGTGCATAGCCAGGCTCCGGTGGTGCATAGCCAGGCTCCGGTGGTGCATAGCCAGGCTCCGGTGGTGCATAGCCAGGCTCCGGTGGTGCATAGCCAGGCTCCGGTGGTGCATAGCCAGGTTCCGGTGGTGCATAGCCAGGTTCCGGTGGTGCATAGCCAGGTTCCGGTGGTGTATAGCTAGGTTCCGATGGTGTATAGCCAGGTTCCGATGGTGCATAGCCAGGTTCCGATGGTGCATAGCCAGGTTCCGATGGTGTATAGCCAGGTTCCAAGTCAGGCTCAGATGGAATAAAGGTCTGATCTGATGATGTATAGCCAGGTTCGGATGGCATAAATGGTTCTGGGTGATCATAGCCTGGCTCAGAATTCAAAAATGTATGTTCTGTAGAGAGAAATCTAGGTTCAGGCGATGTCAAGTTTTGCCCAGGAGTCAAATAACCAGCCCTGCTGCAAGGAACTGGGGATGAACAGCTTGTCTCACGAGGCAAAATCGAAGCAGCAGCTTGCTGATTTTCAACTGAATCCATATGTATATCAAGATCAGGTGGAACAGCACTTTCAATGGAAGGAGCTAAGAACTCATCCCTATGTGAAGGGGATGATTTAGCTTTCAATCCAGAATAGATACTTTCAGGTGATTGAGCTGCTCCACCAAACGCCCCTGAAGCACACTGTAAAGGTTCTGCTTTAGGTGATGGAATGCCTAATTCTGGAGAGTAATAGCCAGGAGACAAACAGGAAAACTTGTCATTCGGTGTAGAGGGGCAGGGAACCTTCTCAGTCAGGTGTTGCACTGGGGAGTCATAATTTGATGGAACAGGAACACTTTGTTGACGGAAAAACCTGCTGTCACCAACAAATTCTTCTTCAGATGCTCTTCTGATATCGACAGAGATGGAGCGATAAAGACTGGTGGGCCCAGTAACCCTGGTTGGGGTATGACTTTGGTTTTCAGATAGTCCACTTGAAGCACTAGAGTATCTGTCAAAAAAGGAAGGTGAACATGCATTCATTGACATGGATGATACAGGTAAAGAATGCTGTGAATCAGCACAATCAAACATCAAATCTGTATAGTCTTCATTGCTGCATGATGGAGTCCTCGGTATCTGCATTATCTCTTCATAGCTTGGGCATGACACAACAGATGCTGGTACCGGAACCCCAGTGGGGCGATTCTGGTCTGGTCTTGGTGAGGCTGGTAATATTTCCTTCATTAGAGGGCCATTGAGCCAGTCTTTTGAATCCATACCAGACTGATTTTTATGTTCTGGGGACAGTATAGGGTTTAAAGGGCCGGACTCCTTGAGCTTTTTATCCTTTTGTTGGGGATCCGGAGTTGGTGTTTTTTTAGATGAAAGATCTACGTTCTTTTTACGTAGATCTTCAGAGGTTTTATTTTTATCCTTCAATTTGGGATCACCAGACCTGTGCCTCATTTTTTCCATCTGCTTCATTCGTTCTTTATGTCTCTTGTGTCGTTCTTCAATTTCTAAATCTTTTTGGCTCAGCATCCGTTCAAAACTTGTCATCATTAGATCCCCATCACCCAAAAGTTTTTCTCTTGGTCTATTATCTTTCTTATTTCCATCTTTGGCCAATGTCAATTTATCACAGACATTAGTTATCTTGGAGTCACCCTTGTCTTTCTCATGAATTTCCCTTCCTCTGTCCTTTGGTTTAGTTTCACTAAGCTTGACACACTCATCCTTCGACTTCTCCTTATAGGGAATTAATTGATGACTTTCTTTCTCTTTTGATACAGTTTTTTGGTCTTCTTTGTGATGTCTGAACAAGCCATCTAAGTGTTTTTCTCTATGCTTATCTCGTTCTTCTTTACTCTTTTCTCTATGTTTGTCTTTCTTTTTTTTTTCCTTTAACACACTGTTTGTGATACTGTAAGATTTTTCCTTTTCAAGCTTCTTAGAAGGGTCTCGCTCCCAATCAGGTTTACCCTTTTTATCAGAAGGCAAGTAATCTACACCTTTGTCATATTCCTCCTCGGTTTCAGTTTTTACACTACAAGTAATGCTAAAACCCTCACCATCTAAAACTGAATGATCTTTTTCACTCTGTGTCGAGTCCTTTCGGTGACATGACTCTCTAATGTCATCCACTTTTTCTCTTCTTTCTGATTTTTCTTTCTTTGCCTTTTCTTTTTCATGGCTTTTCTTAGAAGATGATGATGAGTGCCTATTCCTCTCTTTTTCTTTTAATTTGTCAGGCAAGCTAGGCAAATGGAGGGAATCTTTAAATTTATCCTCAGATGTGTCAGAGTGGGAGAGGGTAGACATTTCAAAGAGGTTGCTCATTCCTTGATCCTGACCCCGGTCTGTGAAGCTGTCTGAGGACACCTCACTTATTTTATCAAAGGAGTCATCTTGAAACTCATGGAGGGCAGCTTCTTCTAATTTCTCAAGCATGCTCTTTTCAGCTTCACTGCTTCTGGAAGAATCCCGCCTCTTCACATGCTCTTTATCTGGTCTATCCTTGTGCTTGCTTTTCAATCTGTCTTCCCCAGGTTGCTTTTTATCCCCCTTTTCCATTACTAACTTTTGTTTGGTTTTCTTTTCTTGGTTTGAATCAACAGATACCCTATCCCTCCGGTCTTTATATCTTTCCAACAACTCTTTATCCTTTTTATCTCTGTGTTTCTCCACTGAACTTTTCTCTTTTTTGTCCTTCGAACATTCTGCCATACACCGGTCTTTTTTCCTATCTTTAGGATCTTTGTCTTTATTTTTTTCAGAAGAATGCTGCCTGTCTGAAGAGTACTTTCTACACTTGTCAGAGGAATAAAGAGTTTTTTCACCAAGGGCATCTTTCTCTTGATAAATGTCCTTACTATGTAGTTCCCCAAAGGTATCATTTGTTTTTGAGCCACTTAGATTCAAAGTATCGGTCTCATCTTCGCTTTCATCCGTAAAGATATCAGCTATACAGTACCAGTTCTCTCTTCCCTTTTTCTCTTCTCTTTTGTCAAATTCTCTCTCTTTGTCACCAGGATTTTTTCTTTCTCTCTTCTCTTTACTCTGTTCAACTGATAACTTCTTTTCCTTGTTATGCAAGTCTTTGTATTTTTCCTTTGCATCTTTTTTCTCCCTGGAAACTTTATCATTATCCTTGTCTTTTTGGTTTTTTTCTGGCACAACTTTCTCGGATTCTTTTGATTTCTCCCTATGTTTTTCTGGCTTTATCTTTTCTTTTCTGTCCTTTTCAGTTACATCCTTCTTGTCCTTTTCTTTTCCTGAATGATGCCTCTCACGAGTTTCTGCAGTCTTTCCACTAAAATCTATTTCAGGTTTGTCCTTGTGAAACATTTCAGACCCATACTCTTTAACCACTTCTCTGTGCTGTTCCTCCGGTTTTTGTTTGCCATCTTTTCGCTCTTTGTTTTCCAAGGAATCTTTTCGGTCTTTTCCTAGCTCACAGGAATCTTTTCTGTCTTTAATAGTTTCAGCAGAATCCCTTCTTTTTTTGTCCTCAATTAAATAAACAGATGTACTTTTAGGTTTATCAATTTGGTCCTTTTTATCTGGGATTTTCTCTGAATAGTCTCGTTCTTTTTTCTTTAAAGAATCTTTGCTAGTGTGCCTTTCATTTGATTCTTTTCGTTCTTTGTTTCCTTTCTCCTTTTTTTTATCTTTAAACTCTGCTTTCACTGTTTCAATGATTAGTTTTAATGTATTGTTTTTGATATCCACATATTCTGTTTCTTGCCCATCCCAACTGTCCTCTTTAAAATCAAAAGAGTCGGAGGACCACAATTCTTGCTGGTCATCTGTCTCAAAAGATTTTGCATCTTCACTGTTCAAAAAAAGGCCCTTGTAACTTAATTCTTCAAAGGGTGGTTCCTCCTTGATAACCTTTTCCTTTTTAGATTTCTCCTTCTCTATTTTAAAAAAGGGATCTTTTTCATTTTTTAAAGCCTTCTCCTCTTTCAAGTCATTTCTCTTATCGATCTTTGCCTGTTTATCTCTGGATCTTTTCTTTTTTTCCTCTTTGTGTGTTTTGGTTTTTTCTGCCTTGGGAACTTTTTCTTTGAGCAGTTTCTCTTTTTCAGATTTACTGGCTCTTTCTTTCTCCTCCTTGGGTGTTTTTGATCCATCTTTACTCCAATCTTTCCCTTTCTTTAACAATTTCTCATCTTTGGAAGCCTTTACAGCATCGTCTTTTACAGTCCAGTCTTTTTCTTCCGACTTGGATTTGAGCATTTTTTCCTCTTTTTTGGAATACTCCCTTTCATGTTTAAGTACTTTTATTTTACTTTCAATGGGTTGTTCAGATTCCCCAATTAAAACCTTATCGCTCTTTTGCTTAGAGTCCTCATAATCGTTCACACCTTTCATGATTTTAGCATCTTGGTTGGATGGACATTGACTCTTTTCTTTTTTATGTTTGTGTTTCGTTTTATGTTTTTTTACAACTTTCCCCTCTTTGTCCAACTTTGGAATTGTTCCATCAACGTTAGGCAGCAAAGAATTTTTCTTCTCAAAGACACTGTTGTGTTGATTGTTCTTTTTTGTAGTCTCAGATTTTTTCCGAATCTGTTTTACAGACTCTACACATGAATCCTCTGATGTATAGTCTGAGTCACTAGTAGGTCTAGTTCTTGTGGAGTCAGACAAAGAGCTGACATCTGACCAAGGTGGAGAAGATATAGTCTTCCAATTATCTGTTCTCCAGTGCTTGTTATGTTGTTCTGGGAGATTTGAGTTATGTTTTTGTGATGGCAAACTCCCATGAGAAGAGGCAGAGGAGGTAGAGTGAGAATTAAACAATAAGGAATCTTTAAGCACTAATGGAGGGGCTTTCACACAGTTTGAACTTTCCAAAGAGAGCACACCACTCTCTCCACCCACCAAGTGTTCACTTTCGGACTCCGAGGAGTAAAATACATCCTTTTTGCCAAAACGCACTTCTTTGTTTTTTATATCTTTCTTTCGCTTCTTTTTCACTTTATTCTTCTCTTTCTGTTTCGTAATGGACGGCACTCGAGGTTTGACTGGCAAAATAGCAGGGACTGTCATCCGGAGCTTTTCTGGGGCCCCAACAGTGATTCTTCTATCCTCCTCATCCGAAGTGTCAGACAAAATGCGTCGGGCAGCTTTCTTTGGTGCAGCTGCATTTTTACAAAAAGATTTGACTTCCATTTTAGGTATAGCAATTACACTGTCTTCTTTACCATCTTTCCGGAAGTCTTTCTTTAACAAATGTTTGTCATCAGCCGGTGGAACCCTGTCTTCTTCGTCATCCTCGTCAAATTCATACTCATCCTTTACAGGTGTGTTTTTTGGTGCATCTGGATTCTTGCTTTTACGCTTTGATCCCTTCTCAAACTCAGAGTCTGTATTATTGCCATCAACAGAGCTAGAAGGGGCAAATGAAGGTGCATCTTCCTCTTCAGAACTCTCTGCAAGCATAAAGAACAAATTAGCAAAGAGTTTTCAAAAAAGTTCAATACAATTTTTTGCATTATGTATATTATGTTTCAGTTGACTGTTACAAAACCATTAATAAAACATGCTTCACCTATGAACTCTGCATATACCATTTGAAACAACTGCCTCACACTTCTTTTTGAGTGTCTTTGATTACAGAAAATAGGAACCAGAGTAAATTATGCATAGCAATAATTTTCTGAACCAAACTTATTTTGAGAAAACAGTACATGAGCCTATTGCTAAGATGTGAAACACAAATTCTGACTACTTTCCACCCTCACATTTGACCTATTTGATGGTAAGAAATTAAATTGGTATTTTGGTCAATCTGCTACTGCCAAAAGTTAAATGCTTGCATGACAACAAATAAATCCTTGCTACGTTCCACAAATCTTGAACCTCAAGCTGTAAAATTAGAGACTACTGTGCGGACAGTTATAGAATGTACGTATTGTGATAGTTTTATTATGGCCAAGTATCAAAATAAGGAGATTACTACCCATAAGTCAGTCACTTATCATTCAGTTGGGCAAAAAAGACAAACGGTACTAAATGATATGCACATTCATATTTTGCTACAAAAACTTCAACAACAAGATACAGTTATGTAATGGCTTAGCATTTTCATTTTTTAAATAAACAATTCTATTTTCATTTAGGTTGTTAGCTAGTCAGTATAAATCCAAAGTGAAGTGTAGCCATACGTTTATAGGTGTACCTTTATTAGTTAAAATAACATTACATCTCTAATTGTTTCACACAGTAGTGAAAATTAGGCTAGACTGTAAGCCGCTTTAAATTTGTCCAGCATAAAAAGTTAGGAGCAGAAAAACTAACATCCCAGAAGCATAATACTGTTACGCATGAAAAAAAAGGATTGCACAGTCCACGCAGTCTCTAGATCACATTTTTTCCTTAGCGGACACTTAGTAGCCGATTCAGCTTGCAATGAGCAATGTATGACCTGTTTTATTAAGGAGTGTTGTTGTAAGATGTATACAGTCTAGTGGAACTATGGACATGCCAATAGACAAACAGACCTTTAATGTAGAATGCTCAAGCATTGTGAATTTTACCCCAAAACTGATCCTCAGCTGGAGGAGTAAATGCTCTATAGCAGACCTTGCAGTATATTAGTTTATGGCTTAACATAGGAGCAGGTGATCTACATCCACCAGTGATAAGATCTTTGAAAGGACTTGATAGGCCGACTGTGCTTTGTATGGATTGTACTTGAGGTACGTCTGATTCCTTACAGAGGGTACACTAAAATGTGTGCTGAAGAACCATTGTGCATTTCTGTAATTTTGAACAGCTGCCAAATCTGAACACAAAGTCAGCATCAATCTTCTGGAGAGGGAGGAGTGCTTTAGATCAGAGATATCCAGATATGGCATAGCTATCCTCCCTTTTTGTTTATAATAAATATAGTATGAGCACTATTTCTACCCTTTTTCTGGGAGTGGGACAGGTTAGATGGCTACTAACGGGAGGGGCCTCTCAACCTCCTTGGATGGGGGCTTAGTTATAGGTGGCCATGGAAGCTGAACAAATCAGTTATTCTTCCTAAGAGGCACCATGTATCAGTGATTAGTTGGGTGCTGTGATGCTCAACAGAGTAGGCCTCCTTGGATATTGTGGAGGATGACCATCTGGGGTATGTCAATAAGAATTCTTGGCTGGAGGAAGGGGTTTATTTCTACGCAAACACTCCAGTTTCACTGCCTAATTCCTGAAGAGGCCCCTAGGACTTGAAAGGCTTCCTGAAGAGGCCCCTAGCTTAGAAAAACTACTTTACTGGGTGACTGGGTAGAGAGAGATTTTCAGTGTTACTGTTTTGATGTGGGACACCAATTTGTTCGGACCATGCCCATCTTCTAGTTCCTGAAGGCATCATCTATTAATGGATTAAACATGTTCCTCGGCCATCAATTTCATGAACAAATGACTAGAATGGGAGTCTGTCCTGGTGTCTGTATAAAGTACACAGACTATGCCTGGGCGGTAAATTCCGTCCCGCTCGCGGAATTTGGGTCATATTGCGTTCCGCGGAGAACGCAAAATTGCCAAAAATTCGGCGATCCGCGGCTTCGCAGAATTTGATTGTTCGCGCTTTCAAAATTCGTGTTTGCAAGATATTTCTACCAGACGCAAACAGCGTTCGCGACCAGGAAAAATGCATAGTGAACGGGCGGAACAAGCAATTCCGCGTGTTCGCGGAACCTTTGCGTGCTCGCGGAGATTTTTTACTGTTTCGCGGAGCTTTGCGTAGCCCACCTCTATCAGACATTACCTACTTCAGGCCCACATCTTCTTTACCCTTCATGAACTGTACTTCTCCGTAGCAAGCAGTTCAATAAAGTACCAAAAATATCAGCTATCTGGCCATGATGGAGTTGGTGTGACTATACTGTACAGTTTCTATAGTACTTTATATCTCTAAAGATCCTCTCTAGTCTTCATAGTACCCATTAGGTTGCCGAATGTAGTATGTTCTACATGGAACGTGCTGGGCGATGTTTAAAGACGTGCTTAAAGCATGGTGAGTATTATGTTATTGCTTGTGGTGCGGGAATGTCACAATGGAAAGACACACTGTATGGAAAGAGTCCGATTTATAGCACTGATTGTTGCTGCTTTTTGCAGGGCTTGAATTCCATGGCTTGGCCGTCTTGTTGGAGATTGATATTCTGCAAGTTAGATATTTGTTTTTGGTATGGGTGGGACTGTAAGGGTCTTGTTTGTTGATTAGTGTAAAGGTACTGTTGAAAGAAGAGTCATCAATTGCACAAGGAGTGAAATGCATTGCTTTGAAGGTGATACATCAGCCCACAGGCAGCCTATGATGTCAGTGTAACAGGAGTTTGTATATTGTTAGGTTGAGAAGTAGTTCTAAATATTTTGTAGGTTTCCAAGTATTTGAGATTGCAGAGTGTGCCGAGACTGAATAACCCAATTCTATAGTCACCTTGGATTTTTGATGAATGCTGTATAGAATATATTCAGCCACATATCAGGGTTGTTTATCAGAAGAAGCCCGATTTGGGGCGTGGCCAAGCAAGATGGCTCTTGAGACATGTTAGCGGAGAGCTCCCTGTCACTACGCTGTAATTCTGCAGTATCCTGCCAGCTCCCTGTTGTTCGAGAACTGCCAACTCGCTGCCCGGAGCCTTGACAGTAGGTGTGGTGCGGATGGCCCCCTGTTTGCCTTGAGGGAACCGCATGACTGAAGGGGCATAGCAGGGGACTGCAGTACAGCAGAGCTGGTGTCATGCTACAAGGGGACTGCCATGCCTGTGTTTTTCCTTGTCTGGCACAGGGCACCTAACATCTTCAAGGGGTGCCCCCAGCAGTAACTCTGCAAGAAGGCCCCCAAACCGGGGAACGCAACAGGTCGATGTGGGTGCAGGCCGTGGAGGATGGTGAGCCGAGCAACTGCAGCCTGCATGAATGTGGGTGGCGTCGCCATGGGCCTCCACTGACAGAGGAACATTTGGCTGGGCCCTGGGGATTACCATGAGGGGAGTGCAACGGCTCAAGTGACTGGAGGGGGCCCTGCCTGAACAGCAGTGGGGGCGATGGGACACCCAGGGCCTTCTGGTTGAGAGAAGCACGACCACAATGCCAAGAACACTGACTGGAGGCAAGAGCCCCTGCAACTGGCCATCGGAGGCAGAGAGCGGAGGTCTGGCTGTGGGAGACTGGTTGATGTGCTTTCACCCCCTCCCCGAAGGGCTGGGGGTTCCTCTTCCATCGGAGAGCATTTAGCTGGCCCACAGCGATATTACCGAGGACTGTACGGCCAACTCATAAGTGAGGCGAGGGGGTCATCGGGCACATGAGGGAAGGCTTAAGAGGAGAGAGTGCAGGTCATGTGGTTTACACGGCCTTGGTGGGCAGGCGCTACTTGGGTGGACCGTTGATTTGCAGTAACTGGGCTGACAGCGAAGACCAGGGCTTTCGCAACAGACTGCAATCAGGAGGCAGGAGCCTCTGTGAGTGACTGTCAAGGCCCCCGGGGCAGTGACTGGACCACTGAAAGTAATTAAACGAGAGCCTTGATAAAGAAGATTGACCGGGGCCCTCTTCCTTGACCATAGCCCTATCCCCATCTTGCAGCTTCCTGCACCTTGAGAGGTTCTGCTTGTGCCTGGCGAAATGTCTACACCCCGAGGACTGGACAAGGCGCCCGCTGTGAAGACAGACATCCCAAGACTTGCACTAGTTCTGGATCCGTGAGCCCTCTCGATCCCCCACCCCCGGTGGGTAGGCTCAGAGGTGTGGTTGGCCACTGCGAATAGGACCCTCTTGTGACTGTAACTGTGCGCCTAATACAACACTAGGCTCCGATGCCTGGGTAGAGTAATTCACCTTCGAGAGAACCAGATACTTGTGTACTAAGCATGGTGTGTGGAAAGGGCGCCTGGGAGCGCATGGTGCGGCGCGGCCTGAGGGTGGAAATGTGTCCTGCCACCGAACGTGGAACTATCTGGCGTGGAAATATTGACAGCAATTGAGAGCTCAAAGCAGATCCTTGAACAGAAGATGGACGCCATTGCATTAGTAGTGAAGTTGCTATGTGCTGGCCTTTGGAGTGTTTCGAACCGCTTCCAGGAGACTGAAGACAAAGTGTAGGCACTAACACAGGACCAGAAAGACGTGACTGACATGGTAAGCACTCTTTGGGAGCATGCCGCCTGCTGTGACAAGCGCGTGCAGAATGCAGAAGCGAAATCCAGGTGCTACAACTTGCGATTTGTGGGGCTCCTGAAGTGGGAGAATCCACTGAACTATTTCTGGATCACTGGCTTCTCAGCCTGATGGAAACATGGACCCTATTGGAATTCTTCGTCAAAGAGGGAGCCCATCGGGCAATCATTCTGTGCCCCACCAAGAGCCATTATTGCTAAGATTCTAAGCTATAGGGACCAAGACAAAATACTACAATGGGTCAGAAAGAACAGAGACCACATAATCGAAGGGAGCATGATATGTATTTTTCCACACCCCCACACACGCACAGGACAGGGTTCATGCTCCAAGAAAATCCTTTCTGGCTGTCAAACAGACGATGCCCTTTGAGACCGACACCTCGCAGGTGTCATCACAGACCCTAAACTTGTGAGGCCATTGAGCCTGAAGACCGTTTGGGGATGCTTTTTTGAGGGGGAGGGAGGATCAACACGGTATCCTGGGCTGCTGACACCGGAGGCGATGAGAATCCACATTCAATAAGATGTACGGAGGAAGTATAGAGATAAGGAGATGAAGGTGACACCGGACCTTCCTGGACTTAGTTGAGGGGACATCACAAGGGTTGCTGGGTGGTTGGCCCAGTCACCCCTCAAGTGTAACCCCACATAGGGGAGTGCCTTGGGGTGGGTGAGTCAGGCTCCTCCTGTTTTTGTACCTTTTTGACCTTTGTTGGCTCCCTGGGTGGTCAGAGGGTATACCATGTGTAAGAGGATGCTTTAGTATATGGTGTCCACTCTAAGGAGTGATGCACCTTGCACTAATCGAGGCAACTTTTATGGTGATTTTAGTGGTTTTTGAAAACCATAGGAAACTTTCAAATTGGTAGCTGTGGAGAGCCGCCTTCAGGGTTATCTTAAAGGAACGTAAAACAGCTTGTTTTACCACTTTTAATAAACTATGTCGATTAGATGAACACACAATCACTAACACATTGGTATATAATACACACAAGAATACTTCAAAAGAATCAGGTAAGTAGGACAAATATACACTGGTCTCCAGGGGGAGACCACACCATTTATTAAGAAAGTGGAAAGCGAACTCCAAAGGAGAACGCGACTTGGACCTGAAGACCCAGAGGAGCTAAGGACACAAGGAACCACCCAAGGTAAGTACCCAGGAACCCACGGAGGCTGTGTGCAGAGTGGAAACACACCTGTGTGCCCAATTGAAGTCAGTGGATAAGTCGCGGTTGCAGTATTTCCCTTCCTAGAGGAACCTGAAGAAACCCTTTGGAGGATGGAAGGTTGGAGAGCCACCTCATCCATGGATGCCCCTGAAACCAGTTTACCTGCACCAGGGAAGCCGGGTGCATAGGGGTGAGTTGATGTCAGAACCTGCCGTAGCCGACAATGGAAGACTTCGAAGAAGATGCCTCGGGAGAAGCCTATGAAGGAGTCCGGTGGAATCAAAGGGTGGATTTTGTCAGAGAAGAAACTGCAAGCAGAAGGGACAGAGTCTATGCCACTCGGAGGTGACCAGGAGGCACGGAAGCAGAATGGCCACCGATGTTGAGGTTCAGGAGTGAAGGAAGTGATCGTAATACCTGAGCTGTGAGGACCAGACGACACTGAGGAAGACCAGGACCCATGCACGAGTCATAACCACTGATGGGTGCACCAACAAGCCTTGGTAGCCGCGAATGTCGTGCAAAGAGAAACAATGCAAACACAGGGACGAGCAAGGTCCAAGGGACTCACCAAGTGGAGGAGATTAAGAGCATGCTCTGATTAAGCAGGGGAGCACACTGAAGCAAAGGAAGACCCCCCCCCCGAGAGGATCCACAGGCCGAAGGCACAGGAGTAGGACTTCAAGCAGCACACCAAAGATGGAACCTGCGGTGCAGCAGATGCAGTGAGGACGCTGATCTTTGAGGGATGAGGTGCTGGAGGCTGGAGCTTCTTGTAGTCCGAAGGTTTTTGGAGTGCAGAGCCAACAAGCCCTGGCAACAGCAAGTCAACACAGTGCACAGGTTTTTTTTTTATCCATACAGCTCCATCGAGGGATACGGTTTTCAAAATTGCAGAGAAGACAGGTTAGGCTTCTAGGTTACTGCAGAACCACTACCGAAGTTGCTGGTCCTCAGGTAGTCAGTAGGACGACACCGCTGGTGTGCGCAGGCTTAGTCGGGAGTCTCGGCGTCTGACGCTGCATCGGGGAAGGTCGCAGAAGTGCGACCTGCGCCAGTCTAGATCCATGAGGAGCCATTAGTGAAGGAGCCGCTGGTGCGGAACCCAAGGTGACGCCTCCTGCTGAGCCTACAGGGCCCAAAGGTGAGCTGGCAGGGTCAGGCCGCCCAAAAATGGCACACATGGAATCATAAATGTCTTAATTTGGCAGGGGTTGCTCCTGGCCACAGAAAGGGAGGTAAATGCGAAGCCAACCCTAGCACATGTTCCGCAGAACTAAGCCTCGAACGTCGAGACACCTCAGTCGCGTTGGGTGAGTGACAGGGTGAAGTCAAAGCACGCTTTCACTTTTTGTGCTTCTTACCAGACTCCTGCGAAGATTTCGAATAGGAGGACGAAGACCTGGAGTGGTGCTCCGACCTTCCGCTCAACAGGAAACTGGAACGAGACTTCTGAGGAGCCCGACGCTGGGAAGCACCAGCTTTAGTAGCCATGGTCACGCAGTCGGAGCACGACTTCTGGTCGTGGTCACGATCGAGGCACCAAAGACACACAAGGTGGGGATCCGTGACTGACACGGCGCAGTGACGCACAAGTTACTACTTGTGTAACGACATATCTGTAAGAGACATTAGTTAGTGATATATTCCTTACCTTAGAATATCCCCAGGCGTCAGACAGGATCCGGAAAGCTTTTGTCAGCAGTACCCCTGCGCGTTGATAGGCGTCATCGTATCTGCCGAGATAACGTCAATGGAGCTACTTAGACGTGCTCACGTGCGCGGACGTCAGTTCTGTACAGAACTTTCCGCAACAGGAACGCAGAGCCATGTAAGATACTGACCACTGGTGCATAGAAACTAGGGCCCGAAAGGATGACCTTAACCCTAGAAATCAGTTCGCAGAACGAGGAGGATGGGTGGGACGGTAAGGAATCTATCACTAACTAATGTCTCTTACAGATATATCGTTACACAAGTAGTAACTTGTGCATCTGAAAGAGACAAGTTAGTGATAGATTCCTTACCTTAGAATAGATTCCCCAGCAATACCAACCCGGTGGTGGGTCTGCCAACAAGATTACATCAGAAAGTCACGGAGAACAGAACGTTCCTCCGGACCGGACTGTCAAGGCAATAATGCTTTGTAAAAGTGTGCAGCGTAGCCCACGGGGCAGCCTGACAGATGTCTTGCAGGGGGGCACCACGTCCCAACGCCGTAGTAGCTGTAGTCGCCCTGGTAGAATAGGCACGCAGCCACAACAGCAATAGAACAGGCCTTGATACACAATACGACTCAGCGGGAGAGTGCTCCCGGGACAGCCCAGCCTTTCTTGGCACCTGCATAACCACCCGGAATGCTTATGTGCGATTTAGGTAAAAGGGAGCGCATGTTTTGGGTCCAGATGGTGGAGCCTCTCTTCCAGTCTGGAAGAATGCGGAAAGAAAGTGGGCAAGGTGATAGTCTGCCTAATGTGGAAGGCAGTGACAACCTTTGGCAAGAAGAAAGGACGAGTGTGAAGCACAACCTTGTCCGGATGAACCGAAAGAAAAGGAGGCTTACATGAAAGAGCCTGAAGCTCACTCACTCTCCTGGCAGAGGTGATAGCCAACAGGAAGGCAGTTTTAAAAGTCAGAAGATTAAAAGGACAATTGTGAAGCGGCTCAAAGGGAGCGCACATGAGAAGTCAAAACAAGATTCAAGTCCCACTGAGACATTATGAAAGAGATAAGGAGGGAACATATGCTTAATGACTTAAGAATCTCTGTACAACAGGGGACTTAAAAAGAGAAGGCTGATCTGGAAGCCTCAGAAAGGCTCAAATGGCTAAAAGGTAGCCCTTGATAGTGCCCAGAGCAGAGCCCTGCCAGGCCAGGGAAAGAAGGAACAAACGGGCCTCAGAAAGAGGGACAGAAAGGTGATCCGCAGTCTTGGCTGTGCACCATGCCACAAATGTGTTCCACCTGCAGGCGTATACCAATTTAGTGGAGGGACGCCTGGCTGCCAGAAAGACATCACAGACTCCGAAAGGCAAGTCAAATGGAATCAACTGTCGCCACGCATGTAGGTGGAGGTTGGGCAGGTCCAGGTGGAGTACTGTCCCCTGCTGCTGCGACAGAAGATCCTCCCGCAGAGGCAGTCGGATCGGGGGATACAGGCTCATACTGAGTAGCTCGGGACACCAAACTCTTCGAGACCAGTCGGGAGCCACGAGGATGACTTGAGCCCGGTCGTGCCTGATCTTCAGCACTCTGGGCAGACGTGGTATAGGCGGGAAGGCATACAACAGACAGCAAGTCTACCCACGACGAAAAGCATCGCAGAGCGAGTGCCGCCTTGGAAATTCCAACGCACAGAACTGATGACATTGCGGGTTCTCTTTTGAGGCAAATAGATCTAACCAAGGCTTTCCCCACTGTTGAAAGAGACCTTGCGCCACCTCCGAGTGAAGACGCTATTCGTGATCCATCAGACACCGGCGGCTGAGTTTGTCTGCCCTGGCGTTTAAAGAACCCACCAGGTGTTGAACCGTCAAGGAAATGCCGTGACATTCCAGCAAGGTCCAGAGGCGCAGAGCCTCCTGACATAGGGTGCACGACCCCACCCGCCCGGTTTGTTGCAATACCACATGGCGGTGGTGTTGTCCGTGAACACCTGCACTACCTTCCACCTGACAGAGGGAAGGAATGCCTTCAGTGCAAGAAGAATTGCCCGAAGCTCCAGAAGGTTGATATGGAGCTGGGACTCCGCCGTAGACCTGAGGCCTCTGATCTCCGCCTCTCTCATGGGGCCGCCCCATCCCAGGAGGGATGCATCCGTCACCAGAGTGTGCTCCAGTTGGGGAAGGGAGAGGGATCTGCTGCTAAACCAATGCTGATTCGTGAGCCACCCCTGCAATTGTAGTGCAGTGCCCTCCGAGATCTGGACGTAGTCTGACAGGTTCCCCTGATGCTGCGCCCACTGAAACTTTAGGTCCCACCGCAGAGCCCGCATATTCCACCTGGCATGGTTGGTCAGCAGGATGCCATGAGTCCCAGCATCCTCAAGGTCTTCTTGACCGAAACCCAGGACAAGGGCTGAAAGATCGGAATCATAGCCCGAATGTCCTCGACTCGCTGTTCGGGGGGATAAACCCGAAACTGTGCCATGTCTAGAACCGCTCTAATGAAGAGGAGCTTCTGGGAGGAAATCAGGTGTTACTTGGACACGTTGATGGAAAACCCCAACAAATGCAGGAGGTCGGCTGTAGTCTGGAGGTGGGAGACAACTGCCTTGAACAACCAGTCGTCGAGATAGGGGGAAGACTGAATCCCCTGATCTACGCAGATGAGCTGCAACCACCGCTATCATTTTTGTTAACACCCGAGGGGCCCTGGTAAGGCCAAAGGGGAGCACGGTGAACTGAAAATGCTCCTGGCCCACCGTGAATCGCAGGTAATGCCAATGGGCCGACAGGACGGGAATATGAAAATAAGCGTCTTGCAGGTCCAGTGCCACCATCCAGTCTTGTGGGTCGAGAGCAGACAAGAACTGAGCCAGAGTGAGCATTTTGAACTTCTCCTTCCGAAGGAAGCGATTGCGTTCCGAAGCTCTAAGATGGAACCTACTTCTGGCGTCAGAACGTGCTCGATGGCCCCCTTGGCCAAGAGGGCTGCAACTTTCTGCTGAAGAAGTGCCAAATGATCCCCCGACATGCAGTGGAACTGCGGTGGCATGGCTGGGGGGGGGGGGGGGGGGGGGGGAGGTTAGACTCGAAGGGGAGGTGGAAGCCCCTTCCAACAATCTCCAGAACCCACCTGTTTGATGCAATGGTGCGCCAGTGGGGGAGGTGATGACGAATCCTGCCCCCCACTGGCATCTGGTGGGCCTGAAGCACCAGACTAGGAAGGTGTGGTGGCACTGGCAGCGGGGGTGTGGGTGGACGGACCCCGCACGCTGGCCCCGTGATCCGCCTCTGAGAGCCCCACGTACGCGACTACGCTGAGACTGTTGCTGCGCAGGCTTGTTCTGAAATGAACGTGTTTGCACTCCTCTTCCGGAGCTTCGAAAGGAACGAAAGTTACAAGTGGAAGGAGTACGTGCAGACGAATGGCCTAAGGACTTGGCCGTTGCCCGAGAGTCCTTAAAACGCTCCAAAGTGGAAACCGCCTTATCACCAAAGAGGCAGGTGCCATCAAAGGGCATGTCCATCAAAGTATTTTGGACCGGAGCCTCGACATGGAGCCTGGTGGGGACTGAAGGCGCACCAGAGAGGTCAGCCCGCTCAAATACGCAGAGAATGGCCTCATAAAACTATAATCTGAGAGTGGGTCGCTCCGGCTTCTGGAAACAGGGGGAGAGATTCTGCTGAACCGTGCCTGGAGCGTCGATGCTCCCCACCGGTCTCATCTAGTCAACGGACGACAGATGAGGTGAAGCTATTTGGACTTTGGACTTATGCCTCTTCCCCGAGTTTCCCGAGAGCCTTGAGGGTGAAGAAAGGACTTGGGGCTCCTGGAGCAGTCCCGCAACCTTCTCTTCCTTGATAGGGACCGGGACCTTCTTGTCAATGTGCTCAATGGCGTCGACTACACAGCCGCAAGGAGCTTCATAGGCCGCTCAAGACACCACAAGCAAACCAGATGGGGGTCGGTTATCGACATGGTGCGGTAACAGGCATTGCACGGCTCGAAACTCACCCATCTAGGAGGTCATCTCTCGACACAAGAAAAAAATCTCTTATCAAAATATGGGAAACAGTCTGTCAAAAAAGAATCATGGGAAGCTCTTCTCTGGATCAGCGTTAAGTGCTGCAGAAAGAAACAAACTGACGCTGCGCGCATGGGTCGTGCCTATACAGGGAAATTCTAAAGTAAGGAATCTGCAGCTAGCAGTCTCTATCAGATGTGTATGTTATTTATGTTTAGAGTATCACCAGAGAGACTGGGTCTGGAGATTTTTCTTAGCAGGCCTCCCACGTTCCGGTAGGAGGCATTAAGTAGCACATCTGTGGCCCTTGAAGTGGCAAAGCGGAGCTGCATAAAGTGCCACCTCTGCTAAAGTATATCATTTTCTTGCATCGTTCTACTTTCACACCTTCAGCTGTGCAGGGTTGAACAAATTATTAGTTATAGAGTGCTGTTCTCCAATTTGGACTGCAAAAGAAGCCACAGAATAGGGAGGCAGGAGGGCAGCAAGGAATATGCAGTTAGATAAGAATATCCACCAGAAAGAGTATCTGAAGGTAAGCAACTTCCTTCTGATGGATAATTCTAACTGCGGTTTCCTCACATTTAGAATAGATATCATAGCAGTTCTTCCATCAGGGTTGGGGTGGTATGGGAGTGACCTCTGACCAAAAGGTCCTGCAGAACCAAGGCAGTAGTGTTTCCTGAACTTATGCACAGATGCCCATGTTCAGCTTGCCGATGTGCAGAACAGGCAGCCCTTGCACCAATGCTGGTGGATTGACCAGGACCTGCTGTAATGTTCTTTCAAAGCTTCAGGAGGGCTTTTTTTGGCCAATGCTTACAGACCTCGATATAAAGAAATATCCACCTATTTCGCACTGCTTTACCTTTCTTCGCATCTGAAAACCCATGGAGTCTCTCCTCTTCCTATATGGGGGTTGGATAGACAAAGAACACCAGCAGCGATCAACGGTTGACAATTTTGGGAAGAAAGGCTACCAAAGTGCCCAAAAAGGTAGTGGTGAAGGGTGGTTGTACCACCAATGCCTGCAGCTCCACCATGCAGCGTGCCAATGTGATGCCTTCAAAGAAACAGTTTCAACATCAAGAGGCTTACGGAGCAGTGGTGCAGAGGGTCAAAGGGGAATGCGCATAGAACAAGTTACTTACCTTCGTAACGATATATCTGTAAGAAACAGTAGTTAGTATTAGATTCCTTACCTTAGAATATCCCCAGGCATCAGACTGGATCCGGAAACTTTTGCGTAGCAGTACCCTTGCGCGTCGGTAGGCGTCGTCTGCGGCTCCGCGTCCGTTGGCGCCGGGATGACGTTGCCGGAGTACTTAGACGCCGCCCTCGCACGCTGACGTCAGTTCTTATACACAGCTTTTCCGCGCCAGAAACGCAGAGCCATGATAAAAACCAACACTGGTGCCATGAAACTAGGGCCCTGAAAGGGGATGACCTTAACCCTAGATATCGGTTCGCAGAATGGGGAGGATGGGTGGGGCGGTAAGGAATCTAATACTAACTACTGTTTCTTACAGATATATCGTTAGCGAAGGTAAGTAACTTGTGCATCTGAAAGAAACAGGTTAGTATTAGATTCCTTACCTTAGAATAGATACCCCAGCAATACCAACCTCGGTGGTGGGTCTGCGAACCAATGATCACACCAGAAAGTCCTGGAGAACGGAACACACTTTATTACTACTTATGTGCACATTATAAACTGCCAAGCTATAAGTAACCAGGTTTTTTTCCTGGGGTTTATTTTACTGAACCAGGTTCCGCAAGTCTGTTTATCATGACTATTTGTGTGGGTGATTTGTGTCTATAGGTAGGTGGCACACAAACTGTATGTTAGCTTCAAGGAAGACCGTGTTTGGTCGAAAGAAGTAAACCACAATAAATTCATGTTGAAATCCTCTCCGGAATGTGGGCTTTACTTGTGCTGCTGAATGGGTGTTTGTGAGATATATATATATATCGCTCCGTCTGAGCAGGGTAGAGAAAATTCCAAGAACTTAGTTACTCAAGGTAAAAGCTAATATTGAGGAGAAGGATGGAGGAAAATTCAGATTAATTACCACTTATTCAGATGATGTTAATTCCTTTAGGGAAATGTTAAGAAAAAACAGGCATAACCTAAAAACGGACATCATCATTGGTAATGATATTCCATCAGTCCCCCTGATGACGTTCAGAAAAGCTAGATCACTGCGGGACAAATTAGTCCACAGTCATCTACATAAAGCACCCGAAAGAACAGGAACCATCAGGGATATGAGCGGTTTCTTCCCCTGTGGGAAGTGTAAGGTGTGTGCGAATAGCAAAAGGGTACTGTCTTACAAAATAAAGGGATTCAAGAAAAGGAAGCGGATTAACAAAAATGTCACAACACATACTGTCTATTGTCTCACATGCCCGTGCGGGCTGAGATATATAGGCAGTACTGTACATAGTGTAAAGATTCGCGTTCCTGAACATCGACGCGCAATCATGAACAAAGACTTCAATTATCCAGTAGCCAGGCACTTCACCATTAAACATCAAAGCAACAGGGAGCTGTTGCAATACTTTGGAATAGATCATGTACCAATGGACCCAAGGGGTGGGGACCGGGTATATAGATTGCGGTGGCTAGAATCCCGCTACATTATTGATCTACAGACAAAGGCACCCAATGGATTAAATAGGGGAGAAGAGCTGGCAGTTTATCTGGGTAAATGAAACTTATAAAGGACTCTGATTCCACAGACTTGATCAGTTAGAACAAGATTATTTCAGATAAAATTCAGGAGGGATGAAAAAGTTTTTGGGCTCATAGACCTATAAATTTGCCAATCCATGGCGAGATATTGAAGGAGTGTCTCAAGTCGTGAAATTTGCCGATACACGGCTGAATCACGCAGTACAAAATGTGGGGGTTGTGTGCACTTTAATTTTGGAAGTGTGGTGCTGGTGATAGAATGATGCTATTAATTGAGCAGGATAAGTAGAACCACCCCTGAGCAAATACATCGCTCGAGTGGATCCAGCATTTTAGATTTAAGAAATCGCTTGCAATGGCGGTTATATTATTCTCTGTAGGTACTGAACCACAGTACTAACCGTAATTACAAACTGTGTAAATGTAAATATGTACATAGAATGACTGTGCGGATTTACTGTTCTAAGATGGCGCCGCAATCACGACTCGAACAAAGTCTCCTTTTTTTGTCTATGATATTATGATGAAAGGAAATTTAAATGGCTCCTCCCAGTGCCGATAGTAAACACTGAAGAAGGTATTTCCGAAACGCGTTTGTTGTGGCAATAAACAGCATGAAACTTTCCCCGTGAGTACTTCACTCTTTCGTAAAAGAGGTGAGATTTGGCAGCAGCGATATATATACATATATATTCCAAAAGAAAAGCGACGTTCAGGAGGCCCTGCCATGCGGGTCAGGGCTTGTTGGGGTGTGTCATCACCCTTAATATTTCAAAATAACCATGTGCTCCTCTTCTAGAAACACAAATACAAGCCCGCCAGCCGATCATTAGTAATGGGTTTATTTAATCCTGGCAAAATGTGCAACATAACGGGTTTCGACTCCTCCTGAGTCTTAAGGAGTGTGGCCTCTTACATCTGCATATAATTGAGTCTTTATAGGTGTAGCTACATCAACAGTGAAGAAGGACCCACAGATACATAAAAATTAAAGACATCTTTAGAGTGGAAGGGTGTCAATCAAATCGATGTTATAATACACTTCTTTATACCGTTTTGATGTCCCTCATAACCACAGTTTTAGTTTTTTTGCCTCAGATTTCCACAATAAATCAGTGCCTTTCCAAGCCTTTAAAGGATCAAATTAATTGTGTGGCAAGGTCACATAAAAATGTTCTGCAGCGCTCAGCAAGCCCCCCCCCCCTCCACATGAATCTGCGATAGATCTGCAGATCTGAATAAAAAAAATAAAAAAATACTCCTACTCTCACAACCACTCACACATCAATGCAGCCACTCACATACCCACACAGCCAGCATCACACACTCATTCGGTGGTCCAGAGAACCACTCACAGACCCATGCAAACACTCCCACACCTGTAAAGACATTCGCACACCCATGCAGAGACCCACAAAACCACTCACACTCCCTCTCAGACCCAGTCTCATATACCCAGTCACACACCCATGCAGCCACTCACACTCAGAAACCTAGAGAACCACTCATACAACCACTCAAACCACCACTAAGACGCAGAGGCACTCGCCCCCACTCACAGACCCCCCAAACACACACACCCCACTTACACACCCACATACACTCAGGTCACAGAGATGTTATAGTTGGGAAATAGCATTACAAAACTGAACAAATCCACTCAAAAAACCAAAGGTTACAGGGACCAAAGTTTTTCTTTAATTCTATTTCCTAACTAAAATGTAGCATTTGTTTTTTGAGTGCACTTGTACGGTTTTTAACACTATTTCTCAACTAGAACGTTACGAAATAGAATTTTACACAGAAAATCATAGAAATTCAGCAGATATTCCCAAGTAACTAACTCGAGCCCTAAGGTAACAATAAGTCGCGCCTTAGTTATTCACTGCTAATTACCGAACATATTACATCAGTCATGACATCTTCTATAAGATCGATAATATTACTGTGGAGGTGCAAGTTATAGTCACTTGAGATAACCAACTATATCAGCTGAATTTCTAGGTTTTTGTGTGTGTAAAATCTGAACTTAACTATAACATCCCTGTAACCTTTGTGTTTTTTAGTGTGTTTATATGTGTGGCAAACAAATTGTAATAATAATTTGGCACTTACATTTTGGAGTCTGTGTGTGTGTGTGTCTGGGGGTGGGTGGTGTGTGTGTGTGTGTGTGTGTGTGTGTGTGTCTGGGGGTGGGTGGTGTGTGTGTCTGGGGGTGGTGTGTGTGTGTGTGTGTCGGGGTGGGTGGCGTGTGTGTGTCGGGGTGGGTGGCGTGTGTGTGTCGGGGTGGGTGGCGTGTGTGTGTCGGGGTGGGTGGTGTGTGTGTGTGTCGGGGTGGGTGGCGTGTGTGTGTGTCGGGGTGGGTGGTGTGTGTGTCGGGGTGGGTATTGTGTGTGTCGGGGGTGGGTATTGTGTGTGTCGGGGTGGGTATTGTGTGTGTCGGGGTGGGTATTGTGTGTGTCGGGGTGGGTATTGTGTGTGTGTTTGGGGTGGGTGGTGTGTGTATGTCGGGGGTGAGTATTGTGTGTGTGTGTCTCGGGGTGGGTGGTGTGTGTGTGTCTGGGTGGTGTGTGTGTCTGGGTGGTGTGTGTCTCTGGGGGTGTGGTGTGTGTGTAAGTATGTCTGGGGTGGGTGGTGTTTCTGGGTGCAAGGTGTCTGTGTGATATGTTACTTGCCCAGTAAGCATCTATTCTTGGCAAGTATAATGTAGATTCACATGCTTTGCACAATCCTACCATCTAGTGTTGGGCCCAGATGATTACAAGCTGTTTTTCTTCGAAGAATTCTTTACAAGGCTATCCAACGCCTATCTTTGGTAACAATGCGCATGGGCATCGACCCCATCTAGAGATTGTTTTGTAGCAAACGGGTAAGAATGGAGTTAGAAGTAGAGTAGAACGTGATGACCATGCAAGTATTGTAAATAAATTTTAACTACAAACCACACATGTGTCCGGGGAGGAGGGAGGGCGCATGTGAATCTACAGCACTACATTTCAAGAATAGATGCTTACTGGTATTCCGTTCAAGGTATGTGTGGCTGTAGATACAAATGCTCTGCATAGACTGCAAAGCATTCCCTTCTCCCAAAGCGGTGGTTATCCTGTGGGGGTTGGAGTTGTTTGAAAGAGTACGTAGTACAGCATGTCTAACATTAGGCTGTTGTCGTGCTGCTACAGCCACACAAAAATATTTAGTAAAAGTATGGGGTGTAGACCAAGTTGGTTCTTTACATATATATTTTAGCAATTGGAATATTCTGTTAAAATACAATAGAAGCACTAACGTTCCAAGTGGAGTGGGCTTTAGGGGTAACTGGTAGTTGTCGCTTAGCGACTCCATTGATTTAGCCTTATCTGTGTCTTTTTTTTTTTTATCTTTGAGGGCTGTGTCCACTTGCGTCCCAAAAAGGTGATCTTTGTCAAATAGTAAATTTAGGATATAATCAAATATGAGTTAGAGCATAATTTTCCTTTGGATGCACTTAACATAACAGGATCGTTGGTGCTATTTGAATGATCCAAGTGCATTACGGATCCTTAAAAAACTTCACCGGGTCTTCCAAAAGAATATTTCCATCTACTGTTGTAAGAATACTCGTGAGCCTTGAAAAAGTCGTATCAAACGACAAAACACATGTCGGCTGTCTGCTCTTCCAACTTGTACTTCGAGTCAACTACATCAAGACTCCTAAGGACTTTCTAACTTTTTTCAAATCACTATTGATACTTTTTTCAAATAATTTTTACTCATGTGGTGTCTGAATTTGGGTCTATTAAAACCATACTGACTATTAAGTCAGACAAAAGACACAGAAGTGGTTGTGCCCTGTAACTCATATTTGATTATATTGTATATGGGAGAGAGAATTATTTTCTGTATATAGGACGGACACTGATACATGGCACAGTGTTCTACATAGAGAACACCTAGTAAGTGTATATTGCTAAAGCACTGGGGTAAGAATGACGGAGGTGGTGACTCTTCTTATAACCACTGCCATTTCCCTCTATATTTTAGTAAATTTAGGATAGCCTGTTGAACCTCTAGTTTAAAACCAGACACCCTAAGTCAAACATGCCTGCAAAGTAAAATACAGTATGTGCTGCGTCAAGAGCATATTTCAAATCAGTTTGCCTTCTGTAACGTAGTCATGTCCTCTTTTTTCTAAATTCGTGAGAGATTTTGGAGGAGTCCCTCCATTTCATTCCAGTGCGCTTGGTTATAGTGAGCTAAAAGGGCTTTGCTATTTGCTATCCTCCATTTGTTTGCAGGTTGTGCCACAACCCTTTTGCCAGAAATTCAATTAATTTTGACTGTCCGGTGGAGGAGAATCTCTTATTTTTGAATTAGCTCTTTTCCTAGCATTTGCTACCACTAAAGAATCTGGTGTTAGGTGACATTTAATGTATATAGGGTGTATATAGGGTCTGAAGGGTCAGCTTTATACTTTTTATCTATTATCGTTGTAATAATGCAAGCTATAACTGGGTCTTTAAATGTTTCGTCAGCATGGTAAGTATTGTGTTCCTCTTTTAGCAAGAGTAATAGTCTTAAAAAGAAAATAATCAATGGGATCCTTGTGTAAAGGGACCGGATGGAAGGCTGCTGCTCTAGCAAATTAAATCTTGAAAAGCTGAGGCATTATCTGGTGATGAAGGCCTTCATGGGTATAGGTCAGGAGCAGTATTATCCTGTGGTTCAACATCAATCATCCCAAGAGTTTTGTGGTTGTGGATGATAATATAAATTATCTGTGTCTTCAAAATGTGAAGGGGATTGATGTGGAGAGATGTCTCTCATGTGACCGAGGTGAAAAATTAGGAGGTGGAGTCAGAGGTTGGGGTGGGGACATATGTAGATTTGGCTGTGCATGGCTAGTGTCTTCGTCCTTTTGTTTTTTAAGAGGGGTGGTGAATTGTCCAAGGCTTCTTGAAAGGACAAAGGCTTTTTTGAAACCTGAGTCTTTACTAGCAGGATAATGATTTTATTTGGGTCAGGCTGTGTTCGCAATGTCTTTTGATTCTCCCGTCGAGAATTGGATGTGGAGGGGATTTTAATCATACGGTAAAAGTCTTGGGCCCGAAGGTGAAACATTTAGGTGCCAAACTAGATTTTGTTTTCGATGTAAGACCACTTGTCTCTGAATCAGGTTTTTGTTTCGGTCCGAAGACTCCTTTGTTAGATTTTGAGGTGGAGGCTCCTGCTGAAAGCCTTTCTTTCGGTGCACAGCCTGAAGGCATGGCTTCCGAAGAGGATTTTTGGTGCGCAACATGCCGTCTATGCAGTGGCAGCCGGTGACAGGTTCATCGGTGGAAAGTGATTTTTTTATGTTTCAGGTCCGGGCAGAGGTACTCACGATCAGACGTTCTTGGAAGGATTCTACCATTTCTGAGTCTTGTTCCTGTTCGTACTCTGAACCATAACTGTCGATGGATACGGATCCTTCTTAGGCTGCGATGCCTCCTCATCTAGATCGTGTTGCAGGCCAAAGATATCTGGTGTATAGTTGCACTGCATCTCGACAGGGCGTGCACGTTGGTCACAGAGTTTTCTTCGACCAGAACAATTTACATGCTTCGCAATTTACTTCTCAATGATCGAACGAGAGGCATAGGTTAAAGATCGAATGTAGATCTGTATGGGAATATTTGGAGCAGCACTGCAGACAAACAAAACTGAGTGCGGTCCATTAGCAGCTCATTTTCTTGGTGAGCTGACAGAGTGGAAACGATTGAGTCAGGCATGGCCCGCAGTCCAAGAGGTTATTTGAGAACCCTAGCCCGTTGAAGATATTCAAAACATAGTATAAACTACCCAATAGAAACATTACAGTCAAATGTAGATAACTGGCTAACGGAATGGAGGCTGAGAAAACGGTCTTGAACTGGAGCGAGAGAGAGTACATCCGAACCATTCGGTAGAAAAAACAATTTGAAGATAGAGTCAAAACCTATGCGTATTGTTACCGAAGGAGGTCTGACTTAGCCTGGTGACTCAATAAGAATTCTTCGAAGAAAAACGATTTGTAATCATTCGAGCCCAACACTAGATGGTGGACTTATGCAAAGCATGTACATCTACAGCCACGCATGCCGTGAACATATATTTATCTATACTAATATTATAAAGAGAGAGCCCTAACCTTTGAGGCGGGTAATCTCAGTAACCACAGCACCAATCACAACACCCAATACAGCATTGGAAAGGGCAGTTGCAGCAGAAGGACATAGGCTATACAGATGGCCACCATATACATTTGAAAGGTAAAAGAACATTGCCAGCAAAGTAGTCCCTTGTGGGCGGGGCGCGGCATGACTACAAAAAAAAAGCGTTCCTTAAACGTGTGCGTTGTGCTGGGGGCGTGACAAACGACAACGGCCGCAGCAATTGCGCAGGAGCAAGGGGCAAGACAAACGACAATGGCCGTGGCAATTGCGGAATCTCACGGGAGCAAGGGTCGTGGCCAATGGGCGTGGCAATCGGCCGACACCAATCGCGCCAGATTCCTAAATTATGATGCCAATCGCGCACCTGGGCGTGTGCGTTCAATGGGCATCTGCGTTCAGCTGGAGGCATGGTAAGTAACTGTTCGCTCTGCTCACTTGTGGGCCTGCACGTTGTGCTGGGGGCGTGTCACACATACTGGGGCCGAATGCAGTGTGTGCCTTGTGCTGGGTGCGTGTCAAACAGACTGGGGCCGAATGCCATCGGTGCTTTACTAAATTGCCGTTACGTTCCTGCCTTCACGCCATGTGGGTCCTAAAAAAATAATAATACCGGGAAATAACTTTCAAGGGTCACCTAATTCGCATTGTAATCCGGTCGCCGCTGGAGCTGGGCCTCAAGCGGGGGCACACGCCATTGAGCGTGCCTGCGGGGACAATACCCGCAGCGTCTCCTGCGTGCTGTCAATCAACTCTCTGCATAAACGAATTTACACATGGCGCACATCAACCAGGGCTGGAGCCGGCCTCAAGCGGCAGCTGACGCAGCTAAGCGGCCCTGCTGGCACACTAACCTTGAAACTGACTGCACTTTCCCACACGCGCAGCGTCTATAGCGCGAGCTGTCACCCACTCAACTCTTCATACCCGGACAACGTCGGGACGGGCTGCTAGTTAATTATACAGTGACTACTGGGTAGTCCTCATAGGTCAGAGTTTCTATAGGAAGAGCGTTGTTGGTTTTGCTAATAACTTTGGCGCCATTTGACAAATTCTCACTCAACTTTCCGAAGAACGGAGGGAAAGGGGCCCCCCAAATCAGTTTTCCCTGATAGGAAAGCAATACAGAAAAAACATCTGAACAGAATTACAATAAATTCAACAGAACGCTATACCTTTACTTACAAAGCATACTTTATATGATTTGTTGTAAATCGGTTTAGTTGTTGGAGAAAATAAAAGGTAAAAATATAGTGACCTCTACAGTTGCTACAGCGGTACTCCAGCGGTATTGCAAATTAAAAAATATACCACTATGACAGTTTTTTTTTATTATTATCGTTCATCACCACTGTGATCCCGTGGTGCTGCGCAATCTGATTGGCTGGCTGCAACATCAGCAGAAATGTTGCACCCCCCCCTTTCAGGCTTCGGTTCTTTTGACCGAGTCTGATAAAAAAAAAAAAAATACACACACACACACACATATATATATATATATATATATATATATATATATACGAACATACATACATATACACACACCAACACAAGGGGGTGGGGGTATCCTGATCCTCTGGCCCTTATGCTGCCACAGCACCCCCCGCTTAAAAAAAATGTTTATGCCACAGGACCCAGTGAGGCTTTTTATAAGGTCTAGAGGGAATACTGAGGGACCAGACGTGGCAATCCAGTCAAGTCCTGCGGGAATGTGTACGAATTAAGAAGTGAAGTTAGCACTGTCCTGCAATACCTTGGAGCGCAGCGGGAGCGCCGTTGGCGCGCCGAAGGCGCACCTAAGGCAAGCCCGTCTGCGCCCGTCCGCGCCTGCACGGGCCCAGGGACCAGGCAGAATGAAGAACTCATCAGGTATTCCTCCCTTGATTTGCATTCTCTTTATAATCCCGCTCTTCAACCCCTCGACCCGACCACACACGCTCGCCTAAAGGCAAGCAATATCCTTTCTCACCATCACATACAAGAACCGACCCCTATCTTATCTCAAAGATCTAAAACCAATAAACCCCCCCTAAACCCAATCTCCGGACCCTCCGATGTCTCTATCTTAACACCAGATCTCTGGTTAAACATCAACTAGATATATTCCTGCTCTTGAAGTCGGATAGTCCTGACATACTATTTGTCACTGAGACATGGCTCACTACAGACTCCTTGCCAGATATACTCACGGCCTTACCATCAGATTATTACATCCTGTCAGCAAATAGAAAATCAGGAAAAGCTGGGGGAGGTGTTGCCGCCATCATTCATAAAGATCATACGTTTACCACCTTACCTCCCCTAGACTTACCAGATACGGAAAACGTAGTCATCAAATCTGACACCGATACAGGCACCATGGCGCTAGCATTGATCTACCGACCACCTACATCTATGCCTTCCTTCCCAGCTTCCTTGTCTGAGCAAATAGCAGGTCTAGTCGTCGACTATGACAAGGTCATGGTCATAGGGGATTTCAATTACTGGTATAATAACTCGGAAGCTGGACCTCACGCCACAGAACTTTTCGAGCTCCTCTCCAGTTTAAACTTCCACCAACACGTCTTGATCCCCACCCATGAAAAGGGACATATCCTAGACCACATCTGGTCTCACAACATTTCTACCTTTTGTCCCACGGCCTCACCATGTATATGGTCTGACCACTACTTATTGCAATTCTCTATCACCACTCAGGGTCACCCAAAAAATCAAGCGCCCTCGGGGGGGGTCAGCCAGGAAATGGAGATCCCTAAACCTCCAAAATTTCCTCTCCACTCTGACCAACTCCATCCCTACCCAGGGACCAGACATCAATCTGATGGACAAAGCACACACCGAGTGGCTCTGCTCTGCATGCAACGAACTCGCTCCCCTCACCATGTTCTCTCGCGCCCGTCGTATGGACGCCCACAGATGGTTTTCCGCTGATTTAAAAAAGCAGAAACTAGAACTCCGCCAACTAGAGAGGAAGTGGAGACATGGCTACCACGCCATAGACAGAGCATTATACAAGACAGCCCGCAAAAATTATAAGAACTCCATCTTATCTGCCAAAGCAACTTTTTTCTCAGATAAAATCTCCAACGCTAAAAACAAATCACGGGAAATCTTCAGAGTCGTAAATGATTTATGCAATGACTCCAGAACCTCTCCCTCTCAACCTGCATCACAAATGATGTGCAACCGACTCAACGATTTCTTCAAGGAGAAGATCGACATCATAAAAAACAGTATCCAAACCAACCATGCTGTGGCAGACTATCCGGACATCAGTAGAAATCCTACTACCCTTCAGGACATCCCCCCATTGACCCACCCAAATTACTGGAACTAATGAACCGAGTAAAATCGGGCTCACCTAACGATCCCTGTCCCCCGCATATACTGAAAGAAGTGTATGCTGCACTCCCTCAGGGCATACTCCCCATTTTGAACACCTCCCTATCACGAGGAATAGTACCCGATTCCTTTAAAAATGCCACCCTGGTCCCTCTAATCAAGAAACCAGGTGCCGATCCCTCTAACCTCTCAAACTACCGCCCCATTTCCCTTCTCCCTTACGGTGCAAAGCTGCTTGAAGCCTATGTAACCAGCTGTTTAGCCAATTTCATCGAAACATCAGATTATCTGGAATCCAACCAAGCGGGATTCCGCCAGGCACATTCCACCGAAGCGGTGATCCTTGCCGTGCAGAATACTCTAAGGACCAACGCCGACAATGGAATTCACCAAGCCCTCGTACTTCTTGACCTATCGGCCGCGTTCGACACGGTGGACCATACTATTCTATTACACCGTGTCGAACAAGCCGGCCTCAGCGGCACGGCTCTCGCTTGGATTAAGTCCTTCCTGACGGACAGATCCCAGGCTGTAAAGCTGGACAACTTCACAGCCCCCACACTCCCAACCACCTGCGGTGTCCCACAGGGCTCCTCACTGTCTCCCCTCCTTTTTAATTTATATCTTAAACCCCTCCTGCACTCCCTGAAAAATAGAAAAGTCATTATTTACAACTACGCAGACGATCTACAGCTGGTATTTCCCCTCAACTCTCCAGACTCCGTCGAGGAATTTCAAAAGACCATGCTGCACATTCAGAGCTGGATGGATCAGAACCATCTTAAGCTGAACCCAGGAAAGACTGAGTTGGTACTCCCTAGCAACAGCGCACTCAGCTGGGGCCCCCACTTCTGGCCATCCTCAATGGGCACTCCCCCATCCCCCTCCCAGTCAGCTAAAAGTCTTGGGGTTACTCTCAGCGCCGACCTCTCACTGAAATCCCAGGCCGGAACAGTGATCTCCTCCTGCTTCTTCCAGCTAAGAAAGATTAAAAAGATCGCCCATCTGCTGACCCATACTGCTCTCATCCAGGTAGTACTCGCACTGGTTCTCTCACGATTAGATTTCTCCAACTCTATCTACTTGGGTCTTCCCCTCACCATCGCTAAACGCCTGCAGATTGTTCAAAATCAAGCGGCCAGATTAATATTCAAGAGCAATCGCAGGAAGTCAGCCAAACCTTTGTTGGCCTCCCTATAACCCATCGGATCACCTTCAAGACAGGCTGCATAATTTTTAAGGCTCTCCATGGTAAAAGCCCCAGGTTCGTCAATCAACTCATAAACAAACATGAACCGACCCGCGACCTCCGTTCTGCCCATCTGTCCCTCCTCACGGTGCCGACATATAAAAAGAAACGACTTGGTGGATCCTGCTTCGCATACCTGGCCCCAAAAACCTGGAACTCACTGCCCTTGTCTATCCGGAATTGTACCAAGCTGACAGAGTTCAGGAGAGCGTTGAAGACCTGGCTATTCAAACAAGCGCACGGTTAGAGCATTATTCCATCTGCCTCTTTACTTACCATCTTCCATCAGTTTCCTCAGCGCCATGAAACCTCTGGGTGACCGTGCGCTTAACAAATTCCGCATAAGATAAGATAAGATAAGTGCCAGTTTTGCACCGAAAAAAAATACAAATACATGAAAATATGGGGTGGGTATCAGACCGTGAGGGCTAGGCCAGGAACGGGGCATTGGGCACCAAAGTCTGGCCATTCGCCAAACCGTACGGTCATATTGTGCCAACAGCCATAGGCTATATGCAGTGGCACAGTCAAAAGCTATCCTCCTGAAGGAGTTGTGTGAATATGATTAAAAAAACTGCAGATATTCTCTGAAAAAACCCAAAAAGGTTCAAGTGGCAATATAGTTAGGTACGTAATAAGATGTTACTTTATGTTTAAAAAGCCGAAGAAATTCACTGAAAATCTAAGGATAAAGTGACTTTATTGTTGGGTATGGTAATATCTTACTTCATGTAATAAAAAACCCTAAGAAATTCACTGGGAAAAAAAATTAAGTGATGTTATAGTTAGTTTAGGTACTAGGATTTTAACTTTCATTAAAAAAATAAAACAGAGTTCACTGAAAGAAAAAAAAGGTTAACGTGATGTCATAGTTTCACCTTGTAATAATATAAAAACATTTGTTTTAACAGCATGCGCGCTAGCGGTTTTCCCGCTGCGATTTTAAAAATCCCGCGGTACATGACAAGCTCAGCTCGTCATCCGCGTAGCGCAGGTTACGCTCATGACGAGCTCAGCTCGTCATGAGCGTAGAAGGGGTTAATACAAAACACTGAAATCAACGATGTTATTGAACAATGCAATGAGTGATATGATATGTGAGGTCATAAGCAGTGCAATGTGAGGGCACAAGTTATAGTCATTTCACTGAACTATTACTGACGAATTTCAGTGTTTTTTTTGTCTATAAACATACACTCTTAACCTAGTTCAACATCCAACTAGAACGTCACTAACCTTTGTTTTTTTACAGCAAGAATATATATATATATATATATATATATATATATATATAAAAAATTCTTTGTAAATCGACAGTCCCCTAAAGAAGCTGACTATCTCAAAATTAGAGTTCTCCAAGACAAAAGCTTTACATGTTTTACGGGTGTTCCTCCCTACAACTACACACTGTACACATCCAACCGGTCCTTAGATAGCACTGGTCATTATTGGCCTTTAACTTTCCTTTGAATGTATTTTGGATCAAAAAATTAGCACAGTGTCTTTGTATTACTCCTGATATTCCTCCACCAACCCATCTTAAATGTTATCTCCAGCTTCATACCTAGTTTTTGTCTATCCTTATAGCTGGGATTTCAAACAGTCCTAGAATATCGATTATATGTTCAGGGCCATCATGCTGCCCCTGGTAACAGGATTATGACATCAGTGTAATCCATATGCAAAACCAAATGTGATACACTAGAAAAGTGAGTCTCACTTAGCAGACTTACAGACAATAGAAAGATGCAATGGAATGTATCAACTCCAGCCTGAGACGAAAACATACAGAATATAAATAATCTAAAATCAGGCTGGTATTTGACAGAACAGGCTAAGAATAGAGACTCAAATGCCAAAAAAAACTGGATTGAAGTAATCACCCCTTACAAAGGCCAAGATTCCAATTACAGGGAAGTTCTCCGAACTGACCACAAGGCTGATTAAAAGTGCAGGACAACACTTCATAAATCCATAGTAAAGAAATTGGCTTTACAAAACAAAGTATTAAGGGACATCTTCAACTTGTACTGAACTTGCAACATCTGCTAGATTTAGTATGGTAGTGACTGAAACACAGCATGTACTTTTCTTGGATTAAGTAAATTGATATAAGTGACTAGATCTTCCGTATTCACCAACAGAATTAGGAAATGAATATGTATGAAATATATTCTACTATGGCTGCAGTGCTAAAATATTCATACCTTTAGACCAAACTGAACCGTCCCTTCACAATAACAATATAACTGTGCTAAATAGGCAAAATAAAGAAAACTGCTAGTAAGCCAGTAAAGAGGGACATGTTGCATAGATATATTGTCCCCTTAAAAAGATAAGCAAGTTTGATTACATTAGAGGCTCATCACAAATCTTGTATCAGGCTCTGGCCTGTTTTACAGAACAAATGATAGGCTTCACTGTCTCACCTGTGGAGCTTTCTTCGCTAGATGTATAGGTGCCCTTACCCAGCAACAAATTCACCATTGTTGGAGAGTTGGCTACTTTCAATGGTGTCTCGCCTCTCCTGTTACTTTGATGAGGGTTCCCGCCATATCGCAGCAATAATTTTACGACCTGTAATGAAAAATGAACAGTTGAAATCCATTAGGAATATTTGCAACCCTTGCCCATATTTGTGAGAAGACTAGAAAATAAATGATAGCAGTTTAACCAATCCGTCAAGTTTATAGGTTCAGCTTTACAAAAAAAACATACATTTAAAACATACAGTATGAACACGAATAACACCCCACGATATTTGTTGAATCACTCTGGTTCATTCTCCCAATGATACAAAAGGCTATGAGTAAAAAGAAAAGCAGAGGAAAGGGATATAGTAAAGCAGAAATGCAGATCTCGCATAGAAGTTGAATTATTTAAAAGGAATTAATGAAACCTTATGCCAGGCAAGATAAAGTGCTGTATGCCGTGCAACTGTTGTCTGGATAAGATAGACTGCTAATAAATACTTCATGAATAAACATTAAAGTTGTATAACATGTTAACACATAGGATATTACCATGAATAAATAGTACAAAAGGGCAACCGTGCAAAATACAAGTAATTGATAAAACTTCCATATCTGCACAATAAACTAAATAGTACGTGTGATTACAAAGGAACATTTTCATCCAGCAATATGCAAATGCAATCTGAATCAATAGCAGCAATTTACAGAAGTTGAAAATTAATCCAATGTCAGGCTCGAACTTCAATGAGAAACAAAACAGGGCTATAAAAGCAAAACAAATTCAGTGCTCCTTGCTCAGAATTTTAAGAGGTGGCGCTCTCTATTGCCAGTGTTACAGCCGGTCGTCTTCTTTTCCAGGTGATATATATATATATATATATATATATATTCACTGAAAAAACCATAGGTTATAGACCATATATAGTTAGGAATTAGCATTTAGAAAACCTTATTTTACTCACACAAAACCATTGAAATTCCATATATAGTTAGTTGCACTAACTATATATCGCGCACCCGCAATCCACTGCTGATGATGTCACATATTACATCATTCATGACATGGTCAGTGACATCACTGATGACATCACTGATGACATCTCAAATGACATCACTGATAACATCCAGTGATTTTATGTTTCTGTAAAGTTTAAATATGTCTTACATATTGAAGAATGAGTGGATGTATAAGTGTCTGGACGAAGGATTTAGTAGGTGCATGACTGACTGTATGAGTGAGTGATTAAATGTGTCTCACTGAGTGCATGGGTTAGTGACTAAACTGTCTTAATTTGTGCATCATTATGTCTGTTGTTCTGTAAACTGTTGCATGTGTTGATCAATAGCTATATGAGTAACTATATGGGTTATTGATTGACCAAGTATTTGTATGGGAGACTGAGTGTGTGTGTGGCTGGGAGGTGTGTGACTCTGTGCAGATCAATGTGTACTTATATCAATAATTGTATAACAAGGTAAGTATGTGTTAGTATATGTTTGAAAATATAAGGTGCTCTATGTTTAACTATATAGACAAGAAAATGAAAGTGTGATTGATTCTTTACAGGACTGACTAGGTGTGTGAGTAACTCCATGGATGAGTGGCAGAGTGTGAGTGTCTGTATAGGTGTATGAGTGCATATGATAGTGTTGTAAAGATGAGTGATTGTATGTATGAATGATTGTATGGGTGAATGAGTGAATGTGTGTGTAGACGTAGGAATCAGTGAGTACATATGTAGTAACTAGTATTGGTGTGTCAATGGTTTCAAAAATTATACTCTGTATTTAACACTGGGTGAAACAGAGGTTATATTAAAATATGAGGAGATGCATTGTATTGTCACATGAATGATATCATCAGTGATGTGGTCATTGATGTCAAATGAGATGTCATCAGTGATGTCATTTGAGATGTCATCAGTGATGTCATCAGTGATGTCACTGACCATGTCATGAATGATGTAATATGTGACATCATCAGCAGTGGATTGCGGGTGCGCGATATATAGTTAGTGCAACTAACTATATATGGAATTTCAATGGTTTTGTGTGAGTAAAATAAGGTTTTCTAAATGCTAATTCCTAACTATATATGGTCTATAACCTATGGTTTTTTCAGTGAATTTTCAAGGTTTTGTAAATGCTAATTCCTAACTATATATGGTCTATAACCTATGGTTTTTTCAGTGAATTTCATTGGTTTTTTAACAGCTAATATCTGTAGCTGTAAAATGTATTCTTCTTTAAATCCAAAAATATATTTTATATGTTTATTAATAATTTTTTTTTTAAATATTTTTTTTTCTTCGTTCCCGCTTCGCGAATCGGGAAGCTTCCCGTTAGCTGACCTTGATGCCGCGAAATAGACCGCGAGCCGGTAAACGTTTCTTTACCGCAACTGCCGCGTTAGAAAACAACATTGTGACGCCTCCCGTCCGCATGACGTTTCGCGTTGTCGCGTGATACGTCATATGACGTGCTACGTTAGCGAACTGGTACGCTTACCGAGTCGCAAAGCACAGGTTTCTGGAAGCAAACCGGGAGGCCCTGCAAAGCGCTTAACGTAAACACAGCAGGTCATGTGACTTGGTAATAACACTTTTCATTGGTTCATTTCACTTTTGGTTTCCTAATGATGTAAGACTAGGTCATATAATCTAAAATGAACACTTTTCATTGGTTGAGAACTATTGTTTTTCCCAAATGATGAAAATCCCTCCTTCTTTCCTCACTCTGACTTTCATCATTGTGAGAGAAAGACCCTTTGTTACCAGTGAGCAATGGCTTCTTTAGTAGCTTCAGCTGGTGCTTCCCCACCACATCCAAGGAAGAGTGGACCACCTGCTCAAGTTATAATTCAGCAAGAAGAGGAAGAAGAGGAACAGGACGACGAGCACGAAGAGAGGCACTTTTTGCCTGAGGAGCCCAGGACGTCTCACCGGAAAGAAAACTTCATTTGGCAATTTTTTAAAATTCCCAAAGGTCAGAAAAAAGTAAATGCAAGATACGTAACTTGCCTTATATGTCAAGATAGACTGTCCAGAGGGACCGACAAAAAATACAGTTTCGGAAACTACACAATGCATCGCCATATGACTAGGTGGCATCCTAACAACTACAGTGCTGCACAGTTTCGTAACGACCTAGATAATCTCCCTATTATGGCCAGAAGATCTGTTGTACCAGAAGTAACGGGACCAGAGGGCAGGGAGATGGTGCCAAATATTCAAACGAGATTTCATGAAGTAAAACACGTCTGCGTACATTGCAATGGATTCATTTGCTACGGAGAAAGAAGCATCACTCTGATCAACAGAGCTATTGACTATCATATGCAAGTTTGTACGAAACGCCCCAAATAATAAATACTTTTTTTGTTTTGTTGCTCCTGTTGAGCCCTTTACAATGAATCGTTTTCATTGCCCCCTGCAAGAAAAACCCAAAAAAATATAAAACTGTTCAGAAAAATTCAAAAAAAGTAAAAAAATGTTCAGAAAAATAATTAAAAAAAAAGTTCTTTTCAGAACTACCTCCCCGTTATTAAAAAATTGGTACAATATTTGGAACTGTGCCAACCTCTATTTCTCGTAGTTCGCTTCCCAGTTCGCTCGCCGGTACGCGAACCGGAAGTGAACCAAAAAGTTTTTTTTAAAAAAAGAACAGTAAGTATAAGGGAAGGAAACAGACACTTATGTTAAAAGAAAGACAGCTATAGGGGAGTAAACTAGAGATACTATTACCCGTAATCCATTGCTGATGATGTCACATATTACATCATTCATGACATGCTCAGTGACATCATCAGCAGAGGATTGCGGGTTTTTTGGCAACGTGCCTTATCCACGGTTTAATAACGCTGCCTTTTGCTTTATATAAGTTTTCAAATTGTATGAAATATATACCAATAGGTCGTTATGAACCTTTAGGTAGTGCTTTTCTTCATGAGGTCTGGTCGCTTCCATACACATACAGATGTTTCAAAGATGATCAAGAAGTTTATCTGAATGGAGAGGAATGCACTGAGACGCCAGATCATTCACTAATGTGTAGGCACATACAGTTACACGGTTCATGCAACAAACACCGACCAAATATGGCTTGCGTGTTGCAAGGCACGCCAGTTCCTGCTATCATCCCCACGTTCAAGTTGTTGGAAAATGGTAGTTATTTGATGCTCAATAATGAAGATTGTTCTGGGTTAATTAAAAGTATTCCTTTTATCGTAACAGTAAATGAACGGGTTATTTGCTGCAGAAATGTTCTATTTCCTCCCACACATGAACATAGGGAGTTTTCAATCTGGCCACAAATACCAACCTTGGGAGCACATTTCAACGGCATGGCAAGAATAAGAGCTCTTTTGTCTCAGAGAGAGGTGGCCTTGAGTTCGGCCCGTGAAACTTTCGTGCTTCACATAGCGAACACCCGTACAGAGGTGCAGACCCTTTTAAATACTGATTCGCCTTTGCATTTCAGCGACATGGTTCGGACTATCTTTAACGCGTCCTCCACAAAGGCCCTGGCGCACTTTTTTAAAGTTGTTACCAGTGGTCTCGTGACTTCATTTGAGAAAATCTTTGGAGTCATCCCTGCTTTCTTTCATTCTATTTTTTCCACTCTGCTTCGTGGATTCCCATTTTTACTTGCATTACCAGCGGACGCTCTTGTGCTTTTTTACATTTTTAAATATGGATGTCCCTCCTGTGCAAGCTCCCGCCCTGCAGCTGCTGACACTGTTCCGCAATCGCATGCTAGAATATTATGGCACAATGCCGTTGGCGATATTAAGCACGGCATATGGATTATCTTTTCGATTCTCCTACTTCACCTGTGTCCAGCCTGTATTTCACTGCCTGACCTGTGATTTCGATTGGGCCATTGATTTGTGTCTCTGCGGACCGGTTTCTCCTGACGTCGACTTTAATCAGCTGATGACTCCTATCATTACTCACGAGTTGGTTTGTCCTGGCGAAAGGATTATGGCTGTGGCATTGATGCATGGACTAATTGGTCCCTGGAATTTACTGGCGGCAACACAGTCTTTCTTGGAACAGAGCTTTCTTGAAAACCCACCGAGCTGTCCTCTGATGGTGATAGAGGATCCGGTGCTGGGAGAGCACGTATGTTCTTTTCCGCTTTTAAATTGGATGGCTGAACTCTTTTCGGATGAAGACGGTGACTTCCTATTGGAGGCTGTTGCAGCTTATTTTGCATACACAGTTATGTCATAGACCTTTTTCATGTTTGATATGCTGAGTACTAGCATTTCATTGACAATTCATTGACTTATTTGTCAAGTTTTTATTATTTAGCTTGCCTATTGGCTTAAGCCTCGATAAAGTAGTTGGCTGTTTTATTTTTCTTTAGCATTAAATTTTCCTAGTTTTTAATGTTTTACCTTGCGGACCGTCCACATATAAACTTGCAATCTGCTCTCATGAGATGGCACTTCTATTATCTTATTCAGTTCGTTTCCGGATCATGGCGAGGTGTCATCTAGGTCCTGGATATCTTTACACCGTGTTAAGTTAGCATGGGCTCATTACCGGTTTAAACGCCATTTTTCCTTTTTTGCAACTTCTGCACACGACACTTAGTTGTTGCTTTAGCTTTCAACCTAGTAGTTCATCGTGGTTTACATGAGAATAATATGTTATTGCTCTACTATCTGCTTTGCTTGTTAAACTATATCTGTACAGCGAGTGCTGAAGTTTCAAGAACAACACGATACAGAATTGTTATGAGGTCTGATCTCCACGACTTCATACTCATAACATAAGTGCAGCTTCTGCCAATTCTGGGCATGAGGCGGGTTTTATATTGCTTTGCCGAACACACATACACAACAGTTGATGCGGTTCACATGAAGAGAGAGCTGGTGTATGCTGATGTGATTCCTTCAAATCTAAGACACTAAAGTATGGGCACGCCCTAAACCAACACAAACAGACCTTCTTAGCAAATAATATAATATGTGTATTAGGGAGGGTGAGATATAAGCAGCCGCGGGCCGTGGAGGGAGTTACGGTGGGGCGGGGAGGGGCAGGGTGGAGCCCTCTCCACCCTGCCCCTCCCCCTCCCCGCCTCCCTGCCCCACCGTAACTCCCTCCACGGCCCGTGGCTGCTTATAAGTGTTGCTAACTCTTATTCATTTACAGCATGTTAACATACTGTCACCATTCGCTTTCTATGTACTAGTAACTATGCTGGTAATTTTGCTACTGATAATATGTGTACTTGTATTATCTAAGATACTACGCCTGAGAAGACGGCATTAGTAAATAAACATTTCAAATACACATGTGTTCTTCTTAACTCCATGTTCTGGTTTCTAAGAAATATATAACGACCGACTGTTCATGAGTTCCACGTATCCTGAGGTACTATAAGTTCATATTCTGGATTGTCTAAACATTGAGAGTTTGTTATATCCAATGTGACACTGTACCTAGCTTGCTAAGGGGTTTTTGATTACTAAGGTGAGTTTTGGGACACCCTAATTCGCCGAGGTTCCAATCCTCTGTCCACAGTTCTGTGTGAGAACAGAAACCCTGCGACAGGGGCACCCCCGACCCTTGCTGGAGCTTCATCACACTTGCGATACAACTCCAGCAATGCGCCACCTTTACGGCACAGATACATCACGCATCTGTGCTGTTTTTGCCCCATGATGCGCCGCATTGTAAATGCAGCACACCATAGGTGACGGAACAGCGGCACAGAATGACTAACACATCCCTGGTGATGCGCCAGTCATCATAAATCTATCCCTATGCTTCTTATCTTGTTAGAGATGAACCGCCATATGTATCATCAAAGTTTTTTGCATTTCCTTAATAGCGAACTTTAAGGAATAAATAGCGATTCTTTACCATTCCTAGTTTGCGATGAGCTATTTGCTAATTACAAATTACCCATTCATTTCCTTCATTTCCATAGGGCGGTTGGACTCACTTTTAGCTCGAACGGCTGAATGGATTTCCACGAAACTTGGCAAAATTGTAGGGACTGGTAGCCCGATGTGCCTTTGCTATGTCTCAAGATATATGCTCCAGTGGTTTTTACGAAAATTAACTTTGAAAAATATATATTGGGCTACATTGGCCTATATATATGTTGGAGCCCAAATGTAGCCCAATGAAGCCCAATGTAGCCCAATGTAGCCCAATGTAGCCCAAAGATGGCCGCCAGAGACAAAAAAAACAAATGTAGCCCAAATATCAGCCAGATGTAGCCCAACTATAGCCCAGTGACAGAATGACCAATCAGCTTCGCAAACCTCCGTTACGCGAAGCGGAGCGCTGTTACAGATATATATCTTTTTTTGAACGTTAATTTCTCAAAATCCACTGGAGCACATATATTGAGACCTAGCAAAGGCACATCGGGCTACCAGTCCCTAATATTTTACCAAGTTTCGTGCAAATCCATTCAGCCGTTCGATTATTATTATTATTTTATTTTTTTGCCCCGCGGGGCCCTTTTAAAACCTCCACATCAAACCTAGGGGGTCAGCGAGGATCTACTATGCCCCCTTATGGTCATTTGCCCCTTCGCTTTGGCCTCCTCTTGTCTCTCGATCCTACCGAGAGACAAGATGGCGGCCGCTACGGACTGTTTGGAATGTTGACAGACGCCGGAGAACCAATCAGCTTCGCTTCACAAAGCTCCGTTGCGCGAAAAGTACGCGTACTGGAGCGCTGCCCGGTCCGCTGTTACAGATATATATCTTTTTTTAAACGTTAATTTCTCAAAATCCACTGTAGCACATATATTGAGACCTACAAAAGGCACATCGGGCTACCAGTCCCTACAATTTTGCCAAGTTTCGTGCAAATCCATTCAGCCGTTCGGGCTAAAAGTGAGGCCAACCGCCCTATGGAAAACTCAATGTTAAAAACACGTTTTGGGACCCCCCTTTTTTCTCGACCCCCCCTGGACGAACCCCCCCCCCAATTTTCAGGGGCTGCTCAGAAACAAAATGTGCCATTTTCCTGAAGATTTCAGCCAATTCCGTCCACAAACGCCAAAGTTATTTGACATAGAATTTTCAAAAATCCCATAGAGAAAAAATCCTAACTATATATACCTACTGGCGACCGCCAGTAGGTAATATATATGCTCCGCGTTGGATACACTGAAGACACTGAAGAAGGACACTGTCTGAAACGCGTTTGTATCTTTCACTGTTGTTGCTGGCGAAATAAAATCCTGCCTTCTACCCGGAGTGCTTATATCTTTTTTCATGAAGTAAAATTGATCATCGAGCTCACACACATATATATATATATATATATATATATATATATATATATATATATATATATATTATTTGAGCAAAGTGCCTTAAGCATTCGAGAGGCACACAACAGTTCTCTGCCCTCCGGGCTTCTCACTCAGCATGCCTTTCCACATCGCATTATTTCAGGATGCCCGACGCGTTTCAGGGAACCACCCCCTTCCTCATTGGCTGCAAGAAAAAACACTCGGGATTGCACCAATTGCTTTGCTGGCCTTTTATTCAATCAAGTCCCCTAGAATACGTATGCTCAGTACAACGTCAATCACAGGTTTGCTGGGACTTGTGGTCCTTTCATTTGGTGCACAATTTAAATATTTCCTTTGAGTAAGGTCGAGAGTTTTCACATTATTTTTGCTGTCATAAATTACCTTCAGTAGGCTGTGTCTTTTGCAGTTAGGCAAGCTGTTAATCACAAAGCGTTCCGTGCTTGATGTCATCCCAAATTGTTTTGGAAACAAGCCTCGTGATGCTGAAAGCCTTCCTTTTTACAGCACACGATGGTGCTCTCTCCACGGCCAGGCCGCCGTGTAGCGATAAGTTTGAGCAAAGTGCCTTAAGCATTCGAGAGGCACAAGACAGTTCTCCGCCCTCCGGGCTTCTCACTCAGCATGCCTTTCCCCATCACATTATTTCAGGATGCCCGACGCGTTTCAGGGAACCACCCCCTTCCTCATGGGCCAAAGGACCACAAGTCCCAGCAAACCTGTGATTGACGTTGCACTGAGTATACGTATTCTGGGGGACTTGATTGAATAAAAGGCCAGCAAAGCAATTGGTGCAATCCCGAGTGTTTTTTCTTGCAGCCCATGAGGAAGGGGGTGGTTCCCTGAAACGCGTCGGGCATCCTGAAATAATGTGATGTGGAAAGGCATGCTGAGTGACAATGTGAGTGTTATATACAAGGTTTCCACAATTTGTAGAAGTCTACCATTTTCAAAAATTATTCTATGGGAACAGCAGCTATATACAGTGATATGCTTTGGGAAATGGTTCGCTTCTTCTGTTTGTCGACGGCATTTCGAGACTCTAAACAATGTGGGGTCTCTTCAGGACTATTGATGAAGGGACATCTGAAAATGTAACTGCGCAGCCTCGTGAAAATGATGTGTCTCACGTGAAGAATAAAGGAAAAGAGGTTACTCACATGAGGACCCGTCCGGGTACTCAATGTGAGGGAAGGCTGCCAATCCGATAATGTAGGTCAGCCAAGGAGGCTCTGTGAATATTACGCTACAGCCGTAGCGGTGGGAAATCCCTTTGTAGGTGATCAGTGGCAATGCACTGGGAGTTTCAGGATCGATGATTGAGAACGAGGGACAGTGCTCCTCGTATGTGTTCAACTAAGCCGCTTGCCATCATCCACAAGCACTCCCTCTACTGCACCACCTCAGATGACTACACTGCACCTTACGGAGCACCTCAACTGACAGATCAAATTAGTCGCAAAAATCACCATCAGAGGAATCCTCGCCTATAGACCTCATATCCCTGCGCCCCAGCTTCTGAAACACCACACTGGACTGCATCAGCCCCATAGCAACAGAGTGCAACACTACATCTTCCAGGGAGACCTAACTTCCACCTCGAAGGCCCTAAGGGCACTGTGATTCTTAGAAACATGGGTATCATCAGCCTCTCTCAACTGGTCACTGCCCCCACACACATCACAGGACACACTGGACCCCATCTTCTCCATCAACGGCACAGCCAAGTTCTCACACACCACGGAGCGGACCTGGACAGACCACAGCATTGTCAACTTCACCATCGATGGCCCACACCCCAATCTCCCTCGCTGCAACTGTCAAAGTCACAGAACTTCTCTGAACCACTGCCCTCAAAGAAGCAAGACCCTTTACCTCCAAGACTCTCGAACTCCGCGTCCAAAACTTCTCCAACTGGATCGCCGGTGCCACCTTCACCCCCCGGACCACCACCAACAGCAGACCCGCCAAGCAAACTAGTTGGTACACCCCAGAGCTACTGACCTTCTAACCCTACTGTAAGAAGTTGGAGAGACACTGGCGCTCCAAAAAACTCATGCCAACCTCTACTTCTTCAGGTCCGCCCTCAACAGCTATCAACTCCATCTGAAACCAAGAAAGAAGCAATCACCACCCACATCAAGGGGAGCGCCCATCACACAAAGGAACTCTTCAGCATAATCAGAGAAATCTCCTGCCCCTCCGCCACTGAGAACACGATCCACCCCTCCCAATTCCTCTGCAACACCCTAAGCAGACTATTTTCACAGCAAGATCTCAGACATCTACAGCAACTTCAACCCTCAACCCACCATTCTCAACTACAGCTGCACCAAAACCAACGACTCCCACCCCCCATCGGATCTCTGACTGGAAGCAACTCTCTATCGAAGACACCATCTCCATCATGAACTCCATTCACTCCAGATCCTCCTCTGATCCCTACCCACACCAAATCTACAACTTAGGAAAAGAAGTAATCTGAGGCTCCGTCACAGATCTCCTTAACACATCCATCACCACAGCCACAGAGGTCAAGCCCCTCCTTAAGAAACCCTCAGCCAACTCTAAAGAACTCAAAAAGTACCGCCCCATCCCCCTCCAAAGTCTTGGATAAAAGCCATCACTGACAGGTCACGGATGACCTCGAGGAAAACAACCTGCTCTACCCATCCCAATCAGGCTTCTGGCCCAACCACAGCACAGAGACCACCCTGTTTGCAGCAACAGATGACAAATGCCTCCTCGACCTAGGTGAAACAGGTGCCCTCGACCTATCGGCAGCCGTCGACAGTCTCCCACCACACCCTTGTGACCGGACTCCACCACATCGGCATTCAGGGTAACACATTCGACTGGATCAACTCCTTCCTCTCTGGAAAAAGATAGAGGATCCACCTACCACCCTTCTCCTCTGCACCCACAGACATCAAATGAGGCGTCACCCAAGGCTCCTCCCTCGACTCCACAGTCTTCAACACCTATATTACGCCACTGGCAGACATCGCCCAAACCCACAGACTCAACATAATCACTTACTCCGATGACACCCAGCTCTTCCCATCCCTCACAGTAGATGCAGAAACCACAAGAGTGAATCTCCAAAACAGGATGACAGACATCACCACCTGGATTAAGACCAGCTGCTTAAAACACTGAGAAAACAGATGCCATCATCTTTGGGAATCAGCCCTTCCTCTACGACAACTGGTGGCCCTTCGCACACGGCCCGCGCCCACCACAACAGCCCACGCACAAATCCTCAGAAATATCCTGGACACCCTCCTGTCCATGAAGTAACAGATCAGCGCAATCTCCTCTGCCTGCTTCCGCATGTTCCGATGGATCTTCGTCTCAACCAGGAAGACTGGTCTCCTAAGCCCTCATCTCCAGCCACCTGCACTACAGCAAAGCACTCTACGCGGGAAACACCAAACAGCTCCTGAAACTCATCCAAACCATCCAGAACTCTGCGGCAAGACTCGTCCTCGACTTCCTGAGAAGAACCAACATCAACACTCACCTCAGAGCTGTCCACTAGCTCTCCGTCCAGCCTCTTCAAACTCCTCACACGTCTACAAAGCCCTCCACAAACCTGGATTCTTCTACATCAACAACCTCCTGACACTCCACCAACCCAACAGGGAGCTCTGAACCCCCACGCTTGCCTTGGCACACATTTCCAGCATCTGTCGCCGCCGCTGTGGAGGTAATTTCATTTCCTACCTTGCCACCAAGTCCTGGAACGACCTCCCCCTCCACTTGTGCACCTCCCCATCTCTGTAGTACTTCAGGAAGCAACTCAAGACTTGGCTCTTTGTCCACCATCGCTCTACAACTGAGGCTCCAACTACCACCCAGCACCTGGAGACTTCTGGGATGACACGCTGTGCTCTACAAGATACACTTATTGATTAACCAGACCTCACTTTCCAAGCTCTAGTGCTTGGTGAACTGACCCCAAGCAGCAGCCTCGCAAGTGTCCAAGAAGACTGGCACTGGAGACCATGGTCCACCTCCGGGTGTAATTGTCATTTGTGATCCACTAGGCGCTAAAGGCTGAGCTCATCTGCTCTGATATTCATGGATTCTGCTAGGTTAACCACCAGGAAAACTCCCCGGCAGGTCAGCTATTTCCAGACGCCTCTTGGCACAGGGCCCATTACCTAAGCCCACCCTGCATGTAGCAGCAACACAGAGGTGGTGATGTCCATGAGCACCTGTACCAGTGTCCCTTAGGTAGACAGCAGGAAGGATTCTAACACAAAGATGATGGCCCTCCGCTCCAGAAGGTAGCTGTGAAGCTGGGACTCCTCTGGAGACTTGAGGCCTCCAATCTCTACCTCTCCTAGATCGCTTCCCCAACCCATAAGTGATGAATCAATCCCCCTTCTCAGCTCTAGGTGGGTAAGGAAGAGGGCTCTGCCACTGACCCAATCGCAGTCCTGCATCCACCAAGATAGATCTTGTGCAGTCTCCTCCAAAATCTGAACTTGGTCAGAGAGGTCCCCTTAATGTTGGGACCACTGGAACTTCAGATCCCAATGCAAAGACCGCATATGCCATCTGGCGTGCTTGACCAGCTGAGGGAGGAGGCAATCAGTCCCAGCAGCCTCTGAGCTGACCTCACCGAAAACCAGGACCAAGGCTCAAAGATAGCGATCATAGTCTGAATGTCCTGGACTCTTATACAGGGGAAAAGGCACAAAACCGAACTGTGTCAAGAATGGCTTCAATGAAGGGGATTGTGTGAGGACTCAGGTGTGGCGTTGGCACATTGATAGTGAATCCCAAAGATGACAGGAGGTCCACAGTAGGTTGAAGGTGGGAAAGAACTGCCTGGGGCAATCGCACCTTCAACAGCCAGTCGTTGAAGAAGAGGAAGACTGGAATCCCTGACCTCCGCAGATGAGCTACAGCCACAGCAGTTCTCACCGATTGAGGGGTGCTGGTAAGAACAGAGGGGAGAAGAACAAACTGATAATGCTCTTGGCCTACCATTAACTGCAGGTAAAACTTGTAGGCAGGCAGGATGGGAACCAAGAAGTAGGCATCCTGCAAATCCAGCTCTAGCATTCAGTCTCCAAGACACTCTTGGTCAGAGAGAACCTGAACTAAAGTGAGCATCTTGAATTTTTCCTTTTTATTTTTAATAATTAGTTGTGAAGGCAGAGATCTAGGATAGGGAAGAGTCATCCATCGCTTTTCAGCATCAGAAAGTGGCAGGTATGGAACCATGACCTACTTCTGGTGCTGTCACCCTCTCAATGGCTCCTTTGGACAAACGAGCCTGCATTTCCTGTTGCAAGAGAGTGGAAGGTGGTCCTCCATCAGCCACATATTTATTGCTCCTTGAGGCCACCTGCCAGGGAGTTTGCATTGACAATTACAGAACACAGCCTTGCATTACCAGTTCCTGTGCTAGCTTGTATTAAGGACGTCCAGTTACGGTGGACTCCCCCCCCCCCCCCCATATTATTGTCCTACTGAAAAATCACCTTTCTACACAACTTTATTGTGCTTGACCCCCATTGACACACAATCAGTGCACCTTTGATCCACGCACAATTTTACCATACAAATTCAAGTGAGCAGGGGCGCACCTTTTCTGTTCAGCTCCTGAGCAAGTTAGAAACCTTGAACACTTTTTTTATCTTCAGTGCACACACCGATTGCACAGAAAGGGCGCACATGGGAAGTATGCCTGTGGCTCTTGCATGTCGCTGCAAGCAGCCAATTTATGACCTGCTCTTCTGTCTATTGGGTCAATTAGAAACCCTGGAAACTGCAGCTAATTAACAGGCCAGCACTAAGCGTGCACACACCCTTAACTTTTCTTGTTTATTGTTTCCTATAGATTAATTCCAGATTGGTCTGCATTCTTTTAAATTTCAAAATTATCCATATTTGACCGTTCTCTTCACCATTCGGTGAGTCCCTTTTGGTCTAATCTGTATTTACTGAGGTGTTCCCTTTTTTGTTCTCTACAGCCCTACGAACAAGGTTTATCCTGGACTATTTCACATCTCAAAGGGCAAGTTGTGGACCTTTTCGTCTTTCCTGGTGACCAGCAGCGCTGACCCAGTTCTTGAAAGAAACACTTCTGTAGTTTCTCAAATGTAAGTGTATTGGCCAATCTTTCCGGACACAAAGGAGGCTGCTTCGTCTGAGGTTTGTTAATGGTAGCTAATGTAGCCTTTTCTCTTTTCCTTGTCCCTAGGTGCCTTAGATTCTCCTCTGGTAACTCCAAACATGGACCCCATGTATATTTTTTGTACTTTCATTTATTTATGGTTAGGGGTAACTCTTTTTACCCATGTTGGGCAGTAATCTTCTCCCTTGTGTTCCCCCGCCCTGATGATCACCAAGTAATGAAGGTCGAAATACCATTGACTTGTATCAGCCTAATTGGGATTGTTAATTATGTCATGATTTTGTCTTTTTTACATTATAAAGTATTTGTTCAAGCATAGTACTTCAAATATTTCCCAAATAATACGCTGATTTCTATTTCTTGAGTTCCACTTGTGCCGTTTCAAACACTTTTCACAAGCACAATGTGTTCTCCTAGTACACAACTTAAAAAGCATGGTTGATCCTGCTTCCAATTCTTTGCAAAGTATATATATTTATGCCTTTTTTCCTTTTTGTTAAATACAATTACATTGAAACTGAAAAGTGCTACTACGTGTTTTGAACAATCAATTTACTTTTTAAATTGTAATTTCTCATTGACTACTACTGAGACTTTGTTTGAATCTACTCCTGGAGCTGACACCCTGCTGCATGAGCAAGCAAAAGGTGATCCTCAGTCAGCCGATCGGAGGACAGTGGAACAGGTGGAAGGGTCTGCTGGAAAGTTAGAGAACGGTTGACAACTACCTGGTGCAAGCCCGCCTTGAACAGCCAGTCTTGAACAGCCAGTCTTCGAGGCAGGGAATGATTGGCACCCCTGACCTCTGATGTTAAGCTGCTACAATCGCCAGGACTTTCGCGAACACCCGAAGGGCTCTGGTTAGACCAAAGGCAAGCAGAGAAAACTGAAAATGCTCTTGTACCACCACGAATACAAATACCACCACGAGAGCATAACAGACCTGAGCCTCACTGAACATTTTGAATTTCTCTTACCAGGGGATTGTATTGGGAGAGCACAGGTCTAAAATCTGACAAAGGCCTCCTTCCTTCTTGGGCACCAGAAAGTAGAAGTAACAACCACCACATCCTACTTCTAGCGCTGGCAACCTCTCAATAACCACTTTGGTCAAAAGATCAAGAAGTTCCTGCCACAAAAATGGAAGAAATATGCTACTTACCAGTATGCATCTGTTCTTGGCATGTAGGGCTGCTGACATTCATATCTGTGCATAGATCGCCGCCTAGTGTTGGGTCCGGATGATTGCACATTGTTGTCCTGGAAGAGTCTTCGAAGTATCACGAGATAGGTGGCTCATCCCTCGGACTACAGTGCGCATGGGCATCCTCTCCATCCTCAGATTGTTTTTCGCCATTGTGGCAGAGATGGAGTATAGTACAGTAAGAGATGTCCATGCAAAGAGTGAATGCTACAGCTGCGACAGGCACTGGGGAGGCGGGTGGGCGATATGAATGTCAGCAGCCCTACATGCCAAGAACAGATGCATACTAGTATGTAGCATATTCTGTTCGAGGCATGTGGGCTGCTGAATTCATATCTGTGCATAGAATGTATAGCAGTATCTCCCCTAGCGGTGGTTGCCCGTGCCAGCTGCAGCAGTCTGAAAAAGAGTTTTGAGAACAGCCTGTCCTACAGCAGCTTGCTGTTTGGAGTGTACATCTACACAATAGTGTTTTGTAAATGTATGTATGGTTGACCATGTGGCTGCTCTACAAATTTCGTGTAAAGGAATATTTCCTAGGAAAGCCATGGATGCCCCTAGTTTGCGTGTAGAATGCGCCCTAGGGGGAACTGTTAAGGTGCGTTTTGCCTTTAAATAACATATTTGAATGCACTTAACGATCCATCTGGCTATACCCGATTTAGAAATAGGGTTGCCTCTGTGTTGCGGTGAGAAAGCAACAAACAACTGTTTTGTTTTTCGAAATGCCTTAGTTCTATCTATATAGTATAGCAGAGCTCTTTTGACATCAAGAGTATGCAAGGCCCTTTCAGCTACTGTCTGTGGATTTTGAAAGAACACTGGCAGTTCTATTGTTTGATTTATATGAAAATGGGATACCACTTTTGGCATGAATTTAGGGTTTGTTCTGAGAACTACTCTATTCGCATGTACTGAATGGCTCTTGAATAGTTAGGGCTTGCAGCTCACTAATTCTTCTAAGTGAAGAAATGGCAATAAGGAAAGCCACCTTCCAAGTCAGAAATTGTAGTTCGCATGAGTGTAGTGGTTCAAAAGGTGGTCCCATAAGTCTGGTTAAAACGATGTTTAGATTCCAGACTGGTGAAGGTGGGTGTTTTGGGGGAATAACGCGTTTAAGTCCCTCCATGAATGCTTTAATTGCTGGCACTCTAAACAGTGAAAGGTGTTGCCTGTTTTGGAGATACGCTGCTAACGCAGCCAAATGTATCCTGATGGATGAGTAGGCTAAATTGCAACGTTGTAGGTGCAAGAGATAGCAAATGATGTTCTGTGTAGAAGCATCTAATGGGTTTATATCGTTGTTACTGCAGTAAATGACGAAACGTTTCCACTTTGCTGCATAACATGCCCTGGTAGTGGGTTTTCTTTCCTCTTTGATAATATTCATGCAGTCTGGAGGCAAGTTCAGGTATCCAAACTCTAGGATTTCAGGAGCCAGATCGCCAGGTTCATTTGTTGCGGATCTGGGTGTTGGATTTTTCCATGGCTCTGAGTTAGAAGACTGGGTGTGAGTCGCAGTCTTTGATGAAGCACCACTGACAGTTCTAGGAACGTTGTGTACCATGGTTGCCTCGCCCATGTGGGAGCAACTAGTATTAGCGTCAGCGAATGTTGCGCGCCACTAGCGGTATTAATGGAGATGGGGGAAAAGCGTACGCAAATTTGCCTGACCAGTTCATCCATATCGCATTGCCCTGCGACTGCGGATGTGGGAACCTGGCGGCAAAGTACTGGCATTTTGCGTTTTCGCTTGTGGCAAACAGATCTATCTCTGGTTGTCCCCACTGCCGGAAGAATGGTTGGAGCACATTGGGGTGAATCTCCCATTCGTGCATCTGTTGACTGTGCCTGCTGAGCAGGTCGGCTATTTGATTGTCCTTGCCTGAGAGGTGTTCTGCCATGAGAAACATGTTCCTCTGAATGGCCCATTTCCACACACTTTGAGCTAGATGCGATAGCTGTGGGGAATGTGTTCCTCCCTGTTTTTGAATATAATACATAGCTGTCATGTTGTCCGTCCGGATCAACACAGTCTTGTTGCATAAGTGTTTTTTGAATGCTTTTAATGCTAGAAAGACCGCCATCAACTCCAGTAGGTTGATGTGCATCCTCTTTTGTTGTATAGTCCATAGAACCTGGACTGTGTAATGCAGGACATGGGCTCCCCAGCCTAGCAGGGATGCGTCCGCCGTCATTACTATTTGTGGGACAGGCTCCTGGAACAGTCGTCCTTTGCAAAGGTTTTGTGGATTCCACCAATGCAGAGAGTTGTATGCCCGACTGGTCACCAACACTAGGTCTTTTAATTGTCCCTGAGCCTGGTTCCACTGCCTTGCTAGGCACTCCTGTAGTGGACGCATGTGTAGTCTGGCATGAGGGACTATGAATATGCACGAGGCCATCATGCCTATTAGTTGCATAAACACTCGAGCTGGCAATGAGTGTTGTGGTTTGAACCTTTGGATTAACGTTTGCATTCCGTTGATGCGTGCTGTGTTTGGATATGCCTTTGCTGCTAGTGTATCTACTGTCGCTCCCAGGTTCTGTTGTACGTGGGAGGGTTGTAGGTGTGACTTTGGGTAGTTCAGCGAGAAACCTAGACTGTGCAGGAGATGAATGGTCTTTGACATGTGGCTGGCACATTGCTGGGCCGATGGCGCTTGTATTAGCCAATCGTCCAGATATGGGTACACATGAATGTGTTGTCTCCTGAGATGCGCCGCCACTGTCGCTAGGCATTTTGTGAACACCCGTGGAGCTGTTGTTACACCGAATGGTAGGACTTTGAACTGGTAGTGTTGTCCTTGAATTGTAAACCTGAGATAATTTCTGTAAGCAGGGTGTATTGGTATGTGAAACTATGCGTCTTTGAGGTCTAGAGTTGCTAGGAAGTCTCCCTGCCGCAGCAGTGGTAAGACTTGTTGCAGAGTGAGCATGTGAAAATGCTCTGCTAAAATGTACTGGTTGAGGGGCCTGCGATCCAATATTGGTCTGAGAGACCCGTCCTTTTTGGGAATGAGGAAGTATAGTGAGTATACTACTGGTCCTTGATGTTCGAATGGGACTGGTTCTATGTCCCCCTTTTGCAGCATACGGACGACCTCTTGCTGCAATAATGTTATATGTTCCTTTGACATTGGACGGTGTACGGGTGGTATGTTGGGTGGTGTTGATGTGAGTTCTAGGCAATAGCCATGTTGGATAATTTGCCTGACCCACTTGTCTGTAGTGATGTTTAGCCAGATTGGTAGGAACTGTTGTAGTCTTCCCCCAACTGGTGTTGTATGGTCTGGGGGTAGTTCCAAAAAGTCACTGTTTGGTATTAGTGGAAGATCTATTGGCATTGCCTCCACGACCTCTGCCCTTGTTATTATTTCCTCGGTATCCACCACGATTTGTGGTTTTATTGTATGTGGATTGCGTGCTACTTTTGCATGTGGAGGATTGCTGCGATGTGTTACCTCGTGCTCCTCCTCTGTAGTTGGAGCGACAAAAGGAGCCTCTGTGTAGTTGGGACTGAAGAGCTCCCATTGACTTTGCAGTCTGAGTCCTTTTTCATTTTTTCCAGAATTGAGTCAATTGCTGAACCAAACAAAAACATCTGGATTGATTGGCTGGTTAAGGATTGTGGCCTGGACCTCACTTTTAAATCCAGATATGCGAAGCCATGCGTGTCTCCTAAGCAGTACACTTGTGTTGATAGATCTGCCAGCTGTGTCTGCCGCGTCTAGAGCACACTTAATGGAGGCATTGGTAATGAGCATTCCCTCCTGTATAAGTTCATCGACCTGCTCTTTGAAAGGCTCAGGTAAGTGTTGGAGAAGTGCTTCTAAACTGTCATAGTGCGCTCTGACATATCTAGCCAACAAGGCTTGAGTATTGGCAATTGTCCGTGAGTTCGCTGCTTGAGCAGCTACTCTCTTGCCTGATGCTTCTAAAATCTTCGACTCCTTATCAGGAGGAGGAGCCTCTCCAGTAGTTTGAGAATTAGTACGCTTTCGAGCGTGGGAGACCACCAATGAGTCTAGAGGCAGTTGTCCCCTGATGTAAGTAGGGTCTAGTGGTGCAGCCCTATACTTTCTCAATTCTAGGGTTTATGACACGGGCCCTAGCAGTGTCTTTGAATATGTCATTTGCGTGCTTTAGGACCCATTTTAACATGGGAAGTGTTTTGACACTCTTTTCTGATGTTGCAAGCATATTAAACAGAAAATCTTCCTCTATAGGATCTGAATGCATTTCTACATTATGGTAGAGCGCTGCTCTATCTATTAATGAGTTGAATGCTACCGTGTCTTCTGTAGGTGATGGCTTAGCTGGGTATGCAGTTATGTCTGTAATGGGTTGAGGCTCATCAGGGTCTGGGTCATCCCCCCAAGGCTGTGAGTTGGGGTCTACATCTGGGTTTTGTGGATATCCATAATCCACATCTGTCTCATGATCTACATCTGGGTTGTAGTCAGAGCGTGTAGGTGAGTATGGTGCATATGGAGTAGTAGGCATAGCTGGAGAGATAGGCTCGAAAAGAATAGGAGAGGTTGCACAGTCCCTTTTCTTTTTGAGTGGAATAATAGAAAAGTCCTCAGCAGGCACTCGTCTTTTCTTCCTTTTGTAAACAGTCACTTTCCCAGTGTTTGGCTCAATGTATAGTTTAGACTGATCTTCTGTAGAGGGGTCCGGATGGATGATCTCCTCTTCCACAGACTTTTGCCTTGGCGCCGATGTTTTAGGTTTGACCTTTTTCGGTTAGATGCCTTTTTTCAGTTCGACCGGTTTCAGTGCCTGGATCTGCTTTTGAGGCTTTTTGGGAGTGTGTGTCCGACAGGTTTTGTCGGTCCGACGTCTTTCACAGGTTGCACCACTTTTTTAGGAACAACCGTTTTTGTTGGGTCGATAACCTTTATCGGGTGTCCTGACTTGTTTGGCTGTAGAGGTGTCCTCGGAGCCTGTGGCTTCAGCTCGATGCCCTTCTTCGGATCGATGGGCTTCGGCTCGACCGTTCTCCATTGGTCTACTTTCAGTTTCACTTTTGGTTCGATGACCGCCTTGGGCGTAGCCCTTTTACCTTCGTAGACAACTTTTTGTCCCTTTTCAGCTGTCGAACTGGATTTGTTCGAGTCGACGGCCCTTGGCTTCGAAGGTTTATATGGAACGCTGGCCTTCGGCTCGGCGCCCTTTGGTTTTACCACCTTCGGTTCGACGGCGTTCGGTCCGAAGACTGTCGTGTCGATGACTTTCGGTTTCGATTGAACCGGTCTTGGATTACGTGTCTCAGATGGCTCTTTTTGTATATTCTTAGCCGGGCTGTAGTGCTGGGCTATAGAATCAGTGTTTAGATCTTGGCTAAGGCCTGTTGGCGATGACTTGACTTGAGTCTCTGATATTGGTGTAGTGTCTGTGTGGGGCGGTGTACTCACGGTTCGCCCCCGTTGTCACCGGAGTCGTCTTCGACAGCTACGATGTCTTGGTCGTATTCCTCGACCTCGACGATTTGTTCTTCCTCGTCGATATAATATTCAGAGTCGTGCTCGGAGTCTTGATCCTTTTCTTGATCCGAGTCTTCGACGTCATCTAGTTCTTCGTCGTCGAAGATATTTTCGGGCTCCGGTGCCGACCTCTGCATCTCTTGCCTCGCCGCCCGCCGATTCCGGATCGTCTATTTGGACCGGAACTGGGCACAAGCTAGGCAATCGTCTTCATTATGATCTGGTGATAAACATTTGTTGCATACAGGATGCTTATCTGTATGCGGGAACTTTGAGTTGCACTGCGGGCAATATTTGAATGGACTTCGTTCCATCGACTGTCGGTCCACGTGGCGTCGAGAAGGCCTAATGGCCCGATTCGACGACTGGAGTGCAAGGAAATTGTGAAGAAAGTTTTTCGTTACCGATCGAAAACAGAACCGACGAATCCGAAGGCCTTTTGGCCTTTTAAGAAAGTTTATCGATTCCGAACTTGGAGTACAGGAAAATGCATACGAACCCAATGGCGGAAAAAAACAATCTGAGGATGGCGAGGATGCCCATGCGCACTGTAGTCCGAGGGAGAAGCCAGCTATCTCGTGATACTTCGAAGACTCTTCCAGGACAACAATGTGCAATCATCCGGACCCAACACTAGGCGGCGATCTATGCACAGATATGAATTCAGCAGCCAACATGCCTCGAACAGATAGTCGCCCGTCAGTCACTGGGGAGGAGCAAAGGTGGTGGGGTTAAGTGGAAGGAGCAGCATGGAAGAGGTCCTTTGCAGACACTCTTCAGAACCCAACTTCTAAGATGTTGGCCAGCCAAACCGGGTACAACTTGTGGATTTTGGCTCCCACTGGCTGTGCTCTTGAAAGGATACACCAAAGAGGATTGGCCGTTGGGGCGATGGACGGTGCCACCCACTCATCTTGGCCATGGGGACGGACGGTGGGCACCTCAGCCATGACCACACAACTGCTGGGTCCTATGTGGTAGTTGGACAGGCTGGCGGTATGGGGCACCTTGACAAAAGCCACAAAAAGAATGGTGAAACTGCTGCAGTTGGCAAGGTGGGTGGAGAGCACCAGGGAGCAAGCTGTCACCCTACTCTCCTTAAAGCGCTCAAGAGCTAAGTTAACCTTGTTTATGAACAGGAGAGTCCAGTCAAAGGGCATGTCCATCAGGGAGGACTGGCTATCCCCTGAGAACCCAGTGGAGAGCAGCCAAGCATGGCAGTGGAAAGTCAACATTAATGCCAATAGCCCGCCCTATGAAATCAGTGGTGTCTAAGCCACAATTGTGAGCTTGGCTGCATCAGGACCATCTTCAATCGGATGAGACAGGATAGGACAAAGGTGTTCAAGCACACCACGGAGGACTTCTGCCACCAATAACAGCCCAACAAGCAGATGGTGTTGACGAACTGGAGTGTCCGGCTTGGTGGAACAGAAGAACAAGTTACTTACCTTCGGTAACGCATTATCTGAAAGACAATACCTAGCTGAAGATTCCTTACCTTTGAATTCCCCAGGCGTGAGGCTGGATCCGGAAACATTATTGCGAGCAGTACCACTGCGCGCCATCGGGCAGCTCCGTTCAGCTGCTTGTGACGCCGTCTGTGTCGTTAGCGTAAGTTATGACATTGCTGTTACCTATACAGGTTGCACCCAGATGCATGGACGTCAGTTACTTTTCACTCGTCCATGCCAGAAACGCAAAGCCATGAAGGGAACTGACATGTATGTCACAACTAGGGCCCTGAAAAAGGAGCACCCATAGCCCTATCAAAGGAGTCCACAAAGTGGGCAGGCATGGGTGGGTCTGTAAGGAATCTGCAGCTAGATATTGTCTCTACTAATGAGTTACCGAAGGTAAGTAACTTGTTCATCTGAAACAGACTTCTAGCTGCAGATTCCTTACCTTGAATAGATACCCAAGCCACATATGTTTACCCAAGCCATACCACCCTGACGGTGGACTGCAGACAGATTTGCCACACTAAAAAGTCCTGCAGGACCTAACTGGCAAAATGCCCATCCCTGCAGACCAGAATGTTCAGGCAGAAGTGCCTGGCAAATATGTGCAGAGATGCCCAAGTTGCTGCCTGCCAGATGTACAGGACTGGGACACCCGAGCCAACGCCAAGGTCTCAGCCTTCCCCCTGGTGGAATGGGCTCGTTAGCATTCAGGAGGCCGCTTCATAGCCAAGGTGCAGCAGATTTTAATGCAGATAACGACAGTGCAAAATAGTTCGTTTCTGCACTAATTGACCTTTTTTATCTCCTACATAACCCACAAAGAGTTGTTTGTTCACCCGGAACACATTTGTGCGGTCAAGGTTGCACTACAACGCCCTTTGTGTCCAGTCAATGAAGACGCTCCTCTTCCTTAGAGGGATGAGAGGGAGAAAAAGAGGTAGGCAGTGTGATAGATTGACCCAGATGGAAAGGGGTCCCTACTTTTGGTAAGAATGAAGCACCACCTTATCCACAAAAGTTATCATGTAGGGGGCTTGCATGATAAATCACTCACCTGCAATTCACTCACTCTCCGGGCACGTTATTGAAACCAGAAAGGCTGTCTTGATAGTAAGCAGCCGAAGGGGACAATTATGTAAAGGCTCGAAGGGAGCATACAATAAATGTGAGGACCAAATGAAGGTCCCACTGCGGCATGACAAAGGGCGTAGGTGGAAACAAATATACAAGCCCTTTTAAGAAACTATTTACAATAGCAGCTGTAAGAAAGCGGAGAGAGAGCAGAAAGATAACCCTTGAGAGTACCCAAAGGAGAGCCATGCTAGGCAAGGGTAAGAATAAAGAGAAGAATATTAGACAGAGAAGCACAAAGAGGGTCACTTGACCTTTCTGTAAAATATTTTACAAATCTTTCCCAACAGCAGACTTGTACCATCTTAGTGGAGGGCCGACTGCCTGCCAAAATAACATCACATACTTCGGGAGGAAGGTCGAAAGCTATCAACTCTCGCCGCTCAATCTCAATGCAAGGAGGCAGAGAATTGACAGTTCAGGTGAAGGACCCTCTCCTGCTTCTGCGAAAGAAAATCCATTCAAAGGGACAGCCTGATGGGAGGATCCATGCCCAATCGAAGAAGTTCTGGATACCAGACTCTCTGTACCCAGGTCCGAGCCACAAGAATGACTTGAGCCCGGTCGTTCTTGATCTTCAGAACTCTCAGAAGAAGTGCGATGGGCAGAAGGCCCAAGCTCTATTCAAAACAAAAAGTGTGGCCAAGCGATAGCAGCCTTGGAAACTCCAGCATACAAAACTGCTGACATCGTGTGTTTTTGTCGGAGGCAAACAGATCTAACCAAGGCTCTCCCCAATGTTGAAAGAGACTTTGTGCAACCTCCAACTGGAGACGTCATTCGTGATTAGCAAGGCATCGTGGCTGAGTTTGTCCGCCTTGGCGTTCAGAGAACCTGCCTGGCATGTTCAGAGTCACAGGGCCTCTTGACAAAGGGTCCACGAGCCAACCCCGCTTGTTGCAGTACCACATGGCGGTGTTACACCTGCACTAACTTCCCCTTGACACAGCTTTCAATGCTAACCGGATCTCTATCAGATAACATGTTTCCTGAACGTTTTCACTCCTAGATTCCCTGTCAGGTGAGTAGATTAAATGCCTTAGGGTTGGAATGACTTGTGGAGGCGTGCACCATGAAGCTGAGAAAGGAAAGCTGGATCGCTCGTAGCAAGGTGATGGCCCCTGGCAACCCAACAGTGACTGACCAGCTAGAACAGTTTGGGGCTAAGTACCTACAAAGGCGCCTCATTAAAGAGTAGGTCTTCCCAGGCTGGATACCTGCAGTTAAAATGTTAGTCTTGTTGACCTCAAGGATAGGAAGCAGTAGGTTGACAACTCTAGCTGTTTTGCACATTACCATGACGTAGGAAGGGAATTTTTCAGTGAGCAGCCTCAAATTGTTTTTGGGTGGGGTGGGGGTGGAGAGATGGGGCATTAGGCCAGTGCGGTCTCTGGGGAAGTATCAAGGCCCAGTCTCTTACAAGTTTTCTTACCAATGGGAGTCTTGATAGGGCAAGCAACTCATCACCCAGATAATCGTTGTCTGAATCTGTTGAAAAAAAGGGAATGCATTGTGTTGACGACCCTGTGGAGGGCCAAGTGGCAGAAGATCAAGGGGGTGGAGGAAGTGGCACTTCGGCTGGATTTGGGTGAGACTGCAAACGAGGTAAGACATTGAAAAGAACAATCTGATCCATTTCCTCAGGTGGTAAAGTTGGGATCCGTGTTGACGTGCCTGGGCCGACATGGGCTGTGATGCCAGAAACTGGGTCGGAAGAGGAGCCGGAGATAAGAAGTCTGATATTCCTGATGGACGCGTAGGGTAAACCTGCCGGCGGATACTCAGGTGGAAGGCCTCTCGGCTCTCTGGGGCCCAAAGGCGTGCCAGAGGGAGTCAGCAGGGACCCAAAGAGTCAGAGTCTAGATGCATGGAACCCTTCGATCTGCTGCAACATGGCTGAAGGCCCCACTAAGTCTGGGTGCTTTGGAACCAGTGCGGAATCAGTTCCTAAATCGGCTGACTTCAGGAACAAAAGAGGCTGGTGTAGCCCTGTACCTGATCAGGCAAATGAGAGTGCTGCGAAGAAGAGAAGCCTCACTTGGACTTGTTTTTATTCTTACCTGAAGACTTTGAGTGGAACAAAGACTGACCTATGAAGTAGCTCTGTTGACTCCAATCGAGAATGCACCTTGGACACAGAGTATGACTTGGAACACTCCTGACCACGAGTGTTCTTGTGCTGGGTGACGTAGAGTTTCGCCTTTTGTTCCCTGGTGGCCTCTGGGTTCATCGATGCACAGTCTCCACAGGTCTTGGAGTTGTGGCATGACCCCAGGCACCACAGGCATACCTGGTGGGTATCTGTCACAGACATTTGTTTGAGGCAGTTTCTTAAAGGGCTTGAAACCTGCCATCCCTAGAATCCTGAGAAATGATGACAAAAATCAAGATAAGTCTCAGTGAGACGGAGCTCAGACTCTGCATCTGGTGGAGTGGGAAAGAAAGGGGCTGATTTCAGCAAGCTATGATGGCACCTACATAGTCTCCGCACATCATTTTCGGAACGGCTTCAGTGCGGAGTGCATAGCACCACATATCAGTGTGCCAAGGTACTGCTGAAAAATCTTCTAGATACAGACTGACGGCAGGGGAATAGTCAAAAGCCGAGGAATCTGCAGCTAGAAATCTCTATGAGAAGGAAAATTACTTACCCTGGAGCCACCTGTTCACAACAGCATGTAGTGCTGCAGAGACACAAGCTCTGCATATATAGGCCACCTATGGATGTGCGCAGACTTTTCCAAGTTATTTTTCTTGAGATATTTAAGTCACAAGACCTGTAGTGACTCCACCTTTAGCCCACAATGCAACAAGACAGACTCCACGTCAGCAGTGCATTTTCATTTATTGTATTTTTTGCAGTTTTATAGAGCACTAAGTTGACCCAATGGGATTAGAGTGCTTTACTTTATCACCAGTTAACCTTACACAAGGTCAGATTTTTTTTTAAAGGCACAGGCGATTAAGTGAATTTTCCAAAATCACAGGATGTTGAGCCACGAGGATGACTTGGTCTGGTCTTTATTGATCTTTTTCAGTAATCTGGGCAGGAGAGTCAGGCGCAGATAAACATTCAGGCGTCCCATACCCCAGTTTAGGTGGAAGGGCTCTCAGAGAGCTGCCGTGGGAACACCAATGCTCTAAATTTTCGACACTGGGTCTTCTCTGCAGTGGGGAATAGATCAAACAAGGGTTCTACCCATTGTGGAATGACGTACTGGTCAAGTCGGAGTGAAAACGGCCATTAGCACTCTGCACCCATTTCCCCCTTGATGGTCAGGGAAGGCAGATCGCAGGTAAACGCCATAAGGGCCAAACATAGAGGTTGCGACTCCAGCAAGTTGATCTGGAGGTGAGATTTTGCCAGATATCAGTTTGCTGATCTCTATACCTCCCAAATGATCGCCAAACCCAGCAACAATGAGTTAGTCACAACCATTAGTTCTGAGTGAGGTAAACAAAGGAGTTTGCCACTGGTCCAATTAAAGATTAGCAGCCAGCACTGCAGGTCTTTCCCAGTCTTTTTAATACCAGTATGGACAAGCCTCTTTGATGCAGAGTCCACTAAGACCATAGATCCCACTGCAGAGTCAGCATGTGCCACAAGTTGGGGTCACAAGCAGGATGCAGGTGGCTAAGAGGCTCAAAAACCTTAGTCAATCTCACAGAGACCAATTAAACATCAGGATCATAGTCAATGTCCTGGACTCGAAGCAGAGGGATTGCCGGAAGAGGACTGTATCCAAGATGGCTCCAGTGAATGGACCATTGTGATGTGACTTAAGCATATTGGTGGAAAAGCCCAATGATGTCTACAGTGGAGCTGTCATATTGAGGTGGTTTACGGCTGTTTGACTTGAGCCAGCATTCAGTAGCTGGTTGTCGAGGGACGGAAAGACTGGTATTCCTAAACCCTGCAGGTTTGCTGTGACCACCATCTTTGTGAACTCACAAGTTGCTCTGGTGAGGCCAATGGGGAGCACAGGGAATATAAAGTACTTTTGGCGTACCTGAAACCGCAGGAAAGGTGTGTGGGACTGTAGAAAGGGAATGAAAATGTGTGAGCCACAAGAGCTACGATCCAGTAACTAGAGAGAACTTGGGTCAGAAGCAGCAGATAGAGGATAAAGCAGATGCCGCCATCCTTTTTCACCACCCCGAAAGAAACCGGTGTAACATCCAGTCCCGATCTAGGACAGCTGGCAGCAAGTCTGCTACTGTGTTTCACAATGTGTGCAAGTAACTGCCCAGGGGGCATGAGGAGTTGACTGTACAGAGGGCAAGGCTAGTAATGGAAAACATCAGTTTAGCATTTGTTTGGATTCCCTGTCCGGTGGAGCAGCTGGGAAAGAATTGGTGTTGAGGCAGCTGGAAGATGCTGTAGCAGAACACTGGGGTCTCCAGGGGCAGCCATATTCCATCTCACCACTAATCTGTTGACTAGAAGGCTAGATTTGAATTTTGCACAGGTGCCCGCTAGGACATTAATGAAAGCATCATCAGACGGTAACAAGGGTTCTTGGCTGGTCAGGCCAGGAATAAGGAACTCAGTTAGCACAATGTTTTTTATTTTTCCTGCATAGGGAGAGTAAGGTCAGGTACTTCCTGATCACTGTGGTGAAGGAAGCTGAATTTTCATTAGCCATAGCCTGGTTTAGCGAGGATGTCTGGTAAAATGTCCAATCCACTGGTACCCTAAAGGTCTGCAGAGGTATCCCCTTCATGGATACCCTCTTCATAGTCTCCATCATCATATTGTTGGAATGTTCCTAGTTTGGAATAGGCATAATGTTGAGATCCAGAGGGCAGGTGGCTGAGCATTTGAGCCTGGAAAAACAAACTGACCTATTGTGTCAATGAGTTAGATACCGGCAATGAGGCTCAGACCAGTGGTGTTGGTTGCGGTGCCAGACGACTCACTGGAGCAGGCGGTACTGGGCTCCAAGTAGGGGCAGTCAGGGAGGGGGTGGTCAGGGAGGGAGCAGCCAACATGGTTCACACCAGCAGCCGACTCTGAACTTTGGGGCCAGAAAGGTGCTCCATTGGGATCTGGCAGGGTGCCAAAGATTTTGGTCACCACCTCTTGCAGCTGATGCATCTCATTCGCTGTTGCGGTCTGCTGGGAAAGGCAATTGAAAGGCACAATTTCGTTCTGTGGAGGCAAATGTCCTGGGTGTCAGTCATGGACATCTGCTGGTGACGGCCACAACACTGTTTACAACACTGTTAGAAGACAAGCATTTGCAATGCATTAGGTCTCGCATTAGGAAAGTTTGAGCTATTGGTCTTGTAAATTACAACTTTTTTTTATGTTATGGTTTTGAAAATAGCGAAATTAATAGCTTTGTCATTTACAATGCCAATACTTTTAACTTTTGCAAATGTGACACCTATAGCATTTGTAATGCAACATGTTTTGTATTTACGTGACTTAGATGTATTGATATTATTAATAACAATGGCTTAATTTTTTTAAAAATAATTAATACTTAAATAAAAGTTATTGTAATTTATAATGGCAATAGCTTAAACTTTTGTAAATAACTTTTGTGAAGATTATGTTCAGTGTATTTTATTGTGACGAAAATCCAAGAACAGAAGTAAACATCTTTTCGTGACATTTGTAATAAAGCTTGAAACATTGAGAGAACATATTTGAACCAGTTGTTGAATGGTTGCACAGATTGATGCTGTGGCGTTCAGTGATGCTGTGGTGCCCCGGGCGACAGAGTGATGCTGTGGTGCCCCGGGCGACAGAGTGATGCTGTGGTGCCCCGGGCGACAGAGTGATGCTGTGGTGCCGAGGGCGACAGAGTGATGCTGTGGTGCCGAGGGCGACAGAGGGAGGGCAACAGAGGGAGGGCGACAGAGGGAGTGAGGCAGTTGTGTGTGTGGTTGTGTGTGTAGTGATGTGTGTGGTTGTGTGTGGTTATCAGTCTATCTATATATCTATCTATCTATCAATCAATCAATCTATCTATCAATCTATCCATCACCCACAAGTTATCTATCTCTCAATCAATCACCCTCACTCTATCGCCCTCTGTCTATCGATCGATCGATCTATCAGCCTCACTGTATCTATCTAGCTATCACTCTAATCTCAATCTATTTATCACCAAGCACTCGATCAATTGCCCAAAGTCTATCTATCAATATAGCTTCTGCGACCCCTGTAAACAATTATGGATAAGTCATCACAGCTCACTCTGCTGCCCTTTGAAGGATATGAGAGTGAATCGAACAGCGAGGGCCTGCAGGTAGCGCTAGGTTAGTTGCAGCCGGCTCAGCTTTTTAATTAGCTTTGGAATACGACAGTACTATGCACAAGCCGGCCCCAGAGAGTTAATTGCACTGTAATTAATTACGAGCTGCAACGGGCACCGACTAGCAGGAAACGCAGCAGGAGGTTGTGCGGGACAGCACGTCGAGACAAAAAAAAAAAGTCTTTGGAGGAGGGCTGATTCTGCGGATCGCGTGAAGTGGCAAGCTCTGTCATTGCGCAGAGGGGAGCGGGGGAGAGCATTCCTATGAAATCGGAAGCTCTCGGCATTGCTGTGGCGGGTCTGATGCGATGCGGCTCGGGGAGTAAATGGCAAGCGCGTGCACGGGCACATGCACTGTGCGTAATCCGCCTGCCAAAGCCTCTTGATAAGCTTTCCTGATCCACCTCTATATGTCTCGAGCTGCAATGCGCTTGCGCATTGGCAGGTCGAGACCTACATATCTCTAATTTGAAGGTGAAAAGTCTGCCAAGTAGATAGAATGAAAACTCCAGATCAGAGTCCGAAGACAACGAAAGAAACTGAAGTCAGTGGGCAGAGGTGGTGCTCATATGGGAATCAGATGTCACACCAAGGGCGGAGAGCAGCACTATGGCAATAAACACACGAGGTAATTACTACAAAAGGTTCCAAATCCAGTATGGCACCTGGGGGAATTTACAAGGTAAAAAATCTGCAGTTAGAAATCTATCAGAAGCAAGAAATATAGAGTATTACATAAAGTGCAACTGGCACTTATAGCAGATAACGACCCATGCCATATGTTCAACAAGACACCTGATGATGCAAGGAAGCCAGCGAGTTGGAGAAAACAGTTCTCACCAAAAATAATAAGGGAAAAATTTAGGCACACAAAAATGTGTGGCCTGCGCAACCACGTCTTATCACTTTCAGAAGGATGAAAAAACTCAACCGGAGTGAAAGAATCTTGTAAAAGCCTAGCTTTGAACGCCCCTGGGAATGTAAATATTGAATTTACTTTGAGCTGTGCAAAAAGATTTCTGTTCACTTCTTGTTATGGCGGAGATGCTGAAAGTCTGTCCAAGAGATCGCTGGTAAATCCCAATTATAAAAATGTGATGATATGGACTACTCCTGGGCACTAAAACCTCTATGGATGACCTGTATACAATGGTAGCGTAGGTAGGTAGGTGGGTCTGTGCGTGTACACACACACACACACTGTTGGAGTAAGAGCTAGTAGTAATACTTATGCTGACGAACTACAAGCTTTAAGAATTCTCATTGAGTCCCTAAAAGATGAGGTCACCTGTCTGAGGCATGAGGTTGTTAATCTAAAAGAAAAGGTACAATGTGATAGACTGCCAGGGAGGTAAATCTGGTTGAGGTACCCAAACTAGCAAGACAGGGGTATGAAAACTCAGATTTCCTCAAGAACAAGGTAATCTACCGGTTTAGGACTACCCGGGACTGTCTCTCAATTATAAGAGAGGACATTAAGTTTGTGAAATGTTTACACTTCCGGGGTCGACTAAGGATGCGATTAGAGTAATCTTCTCCCACTATAGTAGATGGCTTTATGTCAATTGAGTCACGCACAATCCCCATTGTCAACTCCTCAATTGCCATAAGATACTGACCTTCTGAACAAATAGCCACACTCCCTGCTATGAGAAGCTCTGCTATGGGAAATCCACAGAAATCTCCTAAATGCTGGTAAGCAGAGATGACAACCCTAGCCACATGGAACAAAAACTCAAGACACAATTCCAGGTAATGCCAGGCATAAATTGATTACACATCAACTCGAGGCCTGCTCCCTACCAGGGTTGGAACTAAACCTAGGGGATAGCAAACTATCAGAAGAGGGATTTAGTCAGGAAGGGCCAGTTGACTCATTTGTGTGGGATGCCAGGGAAGGCCCTGGTGTACTTAATCCTGGCAGCAGTAAAACCCTAACTCCACACAGACACCTGTAGTTTCTGGTTTGGAATGTGGCCAGAATCACCAAACTGTTGCCAGACCCAGACTGGTGTTCCTTCGTGGACCAACACGGTGTGGTCTTACTCCAAGAAACCTGGAGTCTAAATACCCCCAACAGTAACAGGTTCCCTTCCTATGGCATAAATGCCACGAGGAAAGAACTGGGGAGGCTATTGGGAAGCCTAGCAATCTGGATCAAAATTGCACTGGACTCCAGAGTTAGGCAGGTCGATGTAGATTCCCAAGACCTTCTAATAGTTGATCTGGTCCTCCATTGTGGGTGGACTAGTAGGATATTTAATGTTCATAACAGAGTGGACAAGGTTTCAGAAGAAACCAGCACTATTTGTATCCTTGACCTTGCTTTGTCAGATCTTCCCGACAATATCCCAGCCCTGGTTGCAGGTGATTTTTATTGCACATTTGAATTATTTTCCTTTGAACCTACTTGATCTGACAGAGGACTGGGACTGTAAGTGGCAGATCCCACAGCTCGATGTCCCTCCAGTCAGATGGACTAAGAGAGGAGGCCGGGTGCTGGCTCTCACCCTCCAGCATGATCTGAGAGCCACAAACGGGAGAACCAAATCTGACTCAACAGGTAAATTTACTTTTAATCGACCCAGTCATGCCAGTAGAATTGACTACGGTTTGGTAGCCAATGATCTCTGGCCTTCTGTTTATGACATGCTAGTAGCTAAAAGAATAGAAAGTGACCACAATGGCCTAATCCTCACTCTAACAATCCTGGGAAACCCTGAACCAGCCATCAAGAGTAGGCCAGACCTAGGTGTCCTATCTATTTCGAATAACCAGAGGACAATCAGATGGAATTGGGTGAAGGATAATCCTAGGGCTCTGGAGATTGTAAAAGACAAGTTCCACTCGGTGGAAGAGTAGGTCCTAAAGCCCTTAGACACTGTATCCAGGGAACTGGGCAGCCAACATGAATTCCTGTACAGTGAGATTAGGGATCTGCTGGGCAAAGTGTGTAGCGAGCACAACTCGTACAAAGGCAATCAGCAGCAGAGACCTAAACCCCATCTAGCATGGTACAACCAGGAATGCAGGAAATGCAAGGGAGACCTGGAACAGGCAGTAAAATCTAACGCACGCCCTGAGTTAGTAGCTTGCAGAGCTAGATATAGGCAGAAACTGAGTTAGCCAAGAAAGTCTGGGAAGACTCCCTGTGGTCCTCACTACATACGACTCTTGTAGCTAGAAATGCCAAGACATTTTGGAAAAAGGCGGCGCAATGGCTTGACGGCAAAAGGTCTACATTGGAGTTCACCGTTCAGCCTGAAGAATGGGTGGCCCACTTTGAATCTCAATATGCAGTGGGCAACACAGAGATAGAAGACATCCTACAATGGGAGGAGGGGGGCAGTTCTATTGGGAGTGGAAGACACTTTGGTCTTCTCTCTGGAAGAAACCCAAGCGGCAATCCATTTGTGTGTCCCTGCCAGAGCTCCCGGCCCAGACAGAATCCCAACTGACCTGTACTGTGAGGATCCTATTGTCTGTGGTTCGTATATTAGTCTGTCAACGAATGCCATTGTATCGGGCATGGATATTCCACCATCATGGAAGCTAGCTAAAATAATACCCATCTATAAGAAGGGCGATAAAGCTGTTCCGGCTAGCTATAGGCCCAAAAGCCTCTTACTACCTTCAGAAAACCTTTTGTAAGCAGATCCTGGCGAGGATACAGGACTGGATTTTCATATTTTAAGTGACTTCCAAGCTGGCTTCTGAACTAATATCACAGTTGACCAGCTTATTAGATTCCTTTGCTTGTACTGGAAGGAAGTGACTATTAAGGGAGGGAAACTTTATGTGGCCTTTGTTGATCTCCGGTCGGAGTTTGACCTGGTTACACGAGCCACTCTCTGGAGTGTTGGAAGAGTGGCATTCCTCATAACCTCCTAGACATCCTAATTAGACTGTTCACCTCAAACTTAGCCTAAGTGAGATGAGGTGTGAATAATCGGCATACAGAGAAATTCCCAATCGAACGGGGTGTGAGGCAGGGATGTGTGCTTGCGCCTACCCATTTCTCACTTTTTATAAATGGGATGGTCGATTGTCTGGATAGAGATGGGTGTGACGCCCCCAAAATAGGAGAGCAGAGTACCGGTGCTCCTGTTTGCAGAAGACAACCTCCTAATATCGAAATCTCCCCAAAGGTCTCAATTGATGAACGATTTCTCCAGGTTCTGCCATAACAGAGGTCTGGAGTTAAATGAGGCCAAAACCAAGTACATGGTCTATGCCAAACGAAATGTAAACTTATCTTGAAGACAGTTGTTTGCAGGGGACACCATTTTGGAACAAGTATCGGCCTTTGATTACCTGGGTATCCGTCTTGACCCTAATCTAAACTGGGCACCCCACATTGGTAAAGTTAATTTGATACTAATTCAGCAGACTGCCTAGATTACAATAATCTTGAAAAAACGGTGTTCAGGAAAGTAGCCCCATCACTAGAAATCTACAATGTCAAATCGTTGGGGTGGTACTTAATGGAGCAAAATTGTGGGTATCGGGAATTCTAATTCCCTCACTGTAGTAGAAAATAGCTTTTTAAGATCTATTCTAAATCTGCCCCTAAGCACTCCCTTGACCGCTTTGTGCCTGGATCTAGCCCAGAGAAAACTGGCTCACAAGCTAGACTATAAATTGCTAATGTTTTGGCACATCTTGTGGTCCGTTGAAGAGTTAGCGCCATATTGAGCACCAGTGATCGGCCTTTTGCACTATCCTCAGATAACCTCGATCTCCTGGTTCTATTCCTTGAGAGGTCTACTACAGCAACTAGGGCTGGAAACCTACTGGTTTAATCCTGAAAGCTTCGCTCTACTACTAAAAGCTAGGGTCTACTGGGAATCAACTGTGGAGAAGGAAACCGTGAATGCCGAGAGATACTTGTCCAGAGTTTTTTTTTTAAATTTTAAGCCCACCCCTAGGCTTGAGGAAACAATTGATGAAATCGTTCCTCACTTGGCTCGCAAAATATTCACACAGTTTAGTTACAATTACCAACCAAAGTGTTCTACAGCCAATGGAGCCACAAAGCTTCCACAGAGACCCTTTGCCCATCTTGTAAAACCAGTGCAGAAAAAATTGTTCTTATTTGTTTTGCCCCATTACAAAAACTTGCGGGGCAAATGGATTTTACCTTTGTGCAGATCGATTGGTCGTGGTCACTATCTGGAGGTGCGAAGAATTCTCTCCACGAACATTAGCAGGTTAACTGTCATTTGCCTGGCCAAATATTGGCACGCACTCTAGGTTATGAATACCAAATGTATAGCATGAAGTGTTTGTATTCTTTTTATTGTATATGCTGTATGTTATGAC